>NC_037291.2:2738743-4108115 GCF_000002775.5 Populus trichocarpa | reverse complement strand
TTATATTTCTGGAATTTAATTTTTAATTAATAATACAATAATAAAAACAAACATTTGCAGGAAAAATGGTGAATAAAATTATAGAGGAGAAATGTTTTTTTTTTCCATCAAATTGGCTTTTTTTTCATGTTTTTTATTTTCCTGTATTGACTACAAAATAGTTTTTTTCTTAACAGCATAATTCATTGAATAAAAGCAACAATAATAAAAAAAAATTGAAAAACCTAATGATATGAACTATAAAAAAATTAAAAAAGAAAACATATATTTTAATCAAAAATATATTTTCCTTAATCACACATTTCATTTTATTTAGATAAAAAAATATTTTTTATGAGAAGTATTTTTTAAAGCAGAAACTTATTATGATCATGAAAAAAACTTTCAATTAAAAAAATTAAAACAAATAATGACTAGATTATTTTAATGCACCAATATGAAAAACTACTATGGACCAATAAATTTGAGAGATTCATATAAAAAAATGTACAATAAAAAGATGAAAAAATAAATATTTTATTCTTATTGAATACTAATGAGGAAATTATTTTAAAAAATCTACATATCAGATTAATACATAATTATCATAAAAAAGGCCTAACCTTTTGAAAAACAATGGCATAAATTTTTATTTGCAACATGGTTTTTTGAATAAAAGGCAGTGAAAACTAAAATAAAGGTTCTTAAAAAATTAGATTATTTGAAATAAGAAGGAAAAATCTATTTTTCAATCTAAATTTCATTTCTTTATCAATGCAAGTCGTTATTATTTTAATAAAAATATTGTTTTAATTGAAAATATTGCTTTTTAAATAAAAACTTATAATCTCATAAACAAGGTCTAATAAAACAAATATTGAAAAAATATCTTATAAGTGATTGAAGGTTAAAAAATTAATTAATGTGATATATAATAATTAAAAAAAATTCATTTAATATTCATGAGAAAATATTTATTAATTTTGTTTTTGCATATTATGTATATAATAATTAAAAAAGTTGTTAATTCTCTTATAAAAAACCTATAAAATTATTTAAGAATTATTGAAAAAAATAAATAATAATTTAAATATCTTATTTATATTGCATTTCAATTATTTTTTAAAACAAAAAAGTGGGAGGCGCAAGAGACCATAAAAAAAGACTAGGTGTCTAAAACTAAGATATTAAGCCCATGTGTGTGCGCCTGCAAGGCCACACCTATTTGCCTATCCTCATTTTGTATTTTTTTTCCTCATATTTCAGGGTAGATAAAATGTTCTCTGTCCTTTTTAAAAAAAATATAGTCAATCTGTCTTCTATAATTGACAAACGACATGTCATCTCTTAATTCAGATTTCGGTGGTCAAAACGTAAGTTCTCATGTTTTTAGACCTAAAACCCATCATCCAATCTATTTTCATCTAAAAACACATTATAAACACTACCAAATTCTAACCTTAAAAAACCCTTACAACAGTCCAAAATCATAAAATTAAATCGAATGAAATATTCTTTTTTAATCCTAATCTATTTTTCTTGATGGAATATAAGTTTAAAAATACCTCAATGGCATTCTTCTTGTCAAGAGGAACCAATTGACATGAACATTGACCTTTTCATGGTTGAAATATGACTGACTGGTCATTTTCTCTCTCCTTCTTTTTTTAAAGACTCTTTCTCCTCTTAAATTTTAGGGACTAAAATGTAAAAAAAAAAAAAGTTGAAGATTGAAATGTGAAACCTTGGAAAGTCAAGGATAAAAAAAATAAAAAAGTAAAAACTATAAGTAAAAAAGGTTGTGGTGTTTTTTCTTTTATTAAATTTGGTCCCTATTATCTCAATTCTTTTTATATTAGTAAAATGAAACATTACTTTGACCCTCTCATAGTTTACTCGTGATTACACTTTATCTCCATAGTTTTAAAAATCATAGTTTACATCCTAGTTCAACACAATTTTTAAATTTGGATGAAATAACAAATATATTCTTATATATAAAATTACTCAAATGACATGTATGACATATTAGTCCATCATATTTTTATATATAAAATTACTCAAATGACATGTATGACATGTCAGTCCAACATATTTTATAAATTATTCTCCTTTCTCAAAACCACAACTTCTTCTCTTTTTGAATCAATTCAAATTTCTTCATTTGCATATACCAAATCTATTATTGAGAATGAAAATCTGGAAACAAATTAAAATAAGTTGGAATATGCTTCCATTTTGAAAATCCAAAACATATACTTACATATGGCAATCCTTCATACTCGCCAATTTTAGAAATTTTAGAGTAAACTCTAAACACATAAAAAAAAGTAGAATTACAGTTGCAGACCTTCATACAACTAATATCTCATTCATCCTCAAGGTTAGTGCCTAGTGTCTTCCTTGTCCTCTCTCAAATTCTAAATCATAATCACCTTAAAAATTTAGATACATTAATTGCATAAGGCCTAAATCTTAAATCACAAATCATGTTCAAGAAATGGATTGTTATTGTTGTTATGGACAATTATCCTCCTTCATATGTTCCCATGTAAAAAAAATCCAATGATGTTTTGCTAGATCTGGGTGGTGTTCTAGTAGAGAAGGAAATAGGGTTGCTACATGTTAAGTCATATTTTAGTAGAGAAAGCATTAGAGTGGTCATAATTATCTCTCTATAATAGAGTTTTTTTGTTTACAAAAAAATTAAGTTTTTTTTTTTTTTGTCGGTTTCAATCTAGTGTTTTAGGTATTGTTTTTTGTGTTAATGGTTTAGAAAGTAAGAGTTTTAGGTGGTTAGATTTTTAGAACTTTAGTGGTGCTTAAGTGAACATGGAATTTTTAAAATCAACTTGTATATTATAACAAGTAGAGATATGGATTTTTAGGTTTCGATCTGAAACCTGGGATATATAACTTATCGATTTCTTTCAATCTATCTTTATAAAGATTATGGTAAAGTTATACCTTTTATTTCATGGACATATTTTTATTTGGATGAAGGCAAAGAAAAGATAGGAGAGATTTTAATGCATTCTATGAAAATTGATACTTTTTCTATGTTAAAAATAGAAAGTACTTAACAAGTTGTAGCATAAATAGGACAATAAAAGTTGGTTACTAGAAAGCCATAGGGAAAGCTTATGCTTGTATAGGGAAATAATCTTTAAAGCTTCTGCATTATGACCGGATTCTGACAAGGAGAAAAAGGTGATAGTGGTGGCTAGGAGTTTTTAAAAAACTTTATGGAAATTTTGTAATTTTAGCATTTTAAGGTCTATTTAGTCATTAATTAAAATATAAGTAAATTTTTAAAACTATTTTGTTAAATTTTGTTTTTTATGTGCATCAATAAGAATGTAAAGTGTCATACAACTTATAAACTATAGAATATAATTACAATTTTTGAAACTAAAGAGTCAAAGTGTAAAAATGAGTAAACTATAAGAGGGTAAAAGTAATCTCTCTTTAATGAGATAAAATCATTTTTTACAAAATTGAGCATAAATTTAATGCAAAGTAAATTGTGAGAGGGTAAAAATAATTTTTCCTTAATAAAATCAAATCCTATTTTGCAAAATTATAGAAAAAATATTTTCATTAATTATGAGATAATAAGAATAGATATTTTAAAAACTCTTGATGATTTAAATTATAGAAAAATATCTTTTAGTTAAGATTTTATTTTCTCATCAATGCATTTCTTTTTTATTTTAGATAAAATATGTAATTTTTATATGTAGTATGATCTTTTCAATGAAAACCTGATACAATAAAAATGAACATTCACTAGCATTCAAATTATTTTAATGAAGAAGAAAAAAAAACACATTTCTTGGTCAAAACCTTCTTCCTTATTCATTTTTTTTCCTAGTAAAAACATGTCTTTTATATTAGAAGAATGGTATTTTTAATTAAAAAATGAGCATCTTGTGAAAAGAAAATTTCAATAAAAAAATGAAAATAAGTCTTACATGATAATTCTAACATAATAGTATAAAAAATAAAGAATAATTGATTTAAGAATATCATGGAAAAAAAATGACATAACAAAATAAAAACAATTCATTGAATATTCATGAGAAATTTTAAAAATTATGTAAATTATATTTTATAAATTATTCGATACATTAGTTGATGATATCACAATAAAAGTCACTTTCACTTTCTCCCTCTCGTTTATTTTTTTACCACCGCCAACCATAACCACTTAGACTCATTTTCAACCAAAGTCTCCCATAAAAACCCACCTTGCAACTTCATCATCCCACCATAAACACTTCAATAAATAGCCATCTTCTCACTATAAAAACACACTCTCCCTCACAGTATAGCTTACACAAAGAAAAGAACAAACCTCGTAGCCAAATACAACACTAGCAACCCCCCTCTCTTAGTCGAACCACCTACGACAACATATCCCTTCTCGGCTGAGATAAATAACCCTCATTTCGACCACCATCACTACTTTTCCGTCCAATGACAGACACCATCAAGAGAGAAGAAAAGAATCGTGACAACCCCTCACCCATCTACAGTTGATACACCAGTTTCCATCACCACCAACAACGACTACAAACTCTACTAATCGTCAATCGTCACACACGATTTTCCTCTCTTTCCAGACGTGAATCAACGATCCATCAATAACCACCAAACTGGCCTTCTCCACACACAATTCGTTATATGTGGTAGCAGCAGCTAAAACCTTATTGTGAGAGAGAGAGAGAGGCAAATCTAAAAAAATAAAAGAAAGAAAAAGAACGAAAGTATGTTGCGTTTTTTTTTTTACTTTTACAAGTTCCTTTTTGTTACACCCTCAGCATAGGAGTGAAAAGGAGAGGAAGAGTTGCTCGATCACTGTGCCTCCTAAGACAGCAAAGCGTCACCAGCATGCGCCACCAATGGTGGCGATGCATGAAACCCACGGACCGCCATTACTTTGGTTGTCGTGTGCTTCCTGAGTTCCTAGCAATCTTTCCAACCTATTTCCAATCTTTACAAAGACCATGTTGTAAATTTTTTAATTTTTAGTGTTTGTTTTAAATTATTGTTAAATTTTGAATTTTTGTTGTTTGTAAACATTTAATTGTGGATGTGTGAGTAAAAAATATATTAAAAAAATGTGCATTTGTTGCATTTTCTTTTTATTGTTTTTTTTACTTTACTTTAAATAGATGGTGAAAAAAAAGAGAAAAAAAGATAAAAAGATAAAGAGTTTTAATTAACAAAATGTTTTCATTGCATATGGCAAAATTCTAAAAAACATTCATGCTACTTTCTAAAAAAAAAAATGTATTTTTATCATGTTTTAAAAATACAAAAAAAATGATATCTTGACCAGTTTATGATCATCCATTAAGATTTGACTTAAATTTCAAAAATATCACAAAAAATAATTTTTTTAATTAATATTTGAGGGATAAATTTTGCAACGTAACGTATACCCATAATATTAAATTAAATGAATTAATAGCAATAAACATTAGAAATGAGGTATATCTAAAAAATAATTGCGATGCTAAAATTTGGGTCCTAGAACGGTTAGGATTTAACCTAATAAGGTAAAGAATTCCTTGCGGAAGAAGATATGCCTTGAACCTTAGATGAGACTAACGGATAGAAACATGACCTAGAAAACCAGTCAATCAATAATGCAGTTTACCTTAAATAGGATGCATTGGGGGTGATGCGTCTTCCTCTTGCACAACTAGTCCCCTTACCCAGGCTCTCGCAAACCATATGTTTTCTAGTGACTATGATACTAGGTAGAGAATCCCTCAAATCATAACTTTATTATTAAACCTAGAACCCCTTTAATTTATGAAGGCAGCTCCATCATTTGACATTGTGCACATCACAACACCTATCCATAAATTTTCTTAACATGAAAACATGCCTCTTCTTTGCTTAAAAATAATACTACCCTATGTTTCCTCTCAGCTAAAAAAGAATTTATAGTTCACAGCAGACAAAAAAGTTAATGGATCCATATTTTCGTTTATTTTTTTTATAGAAAGAAAAAAAATATGTTTAAACTAAAATTTTCATAAGCAAAAGTGGCCCAGTTTTGTCCTGGTTGAAATTGCATTCAATAAAGAAGGATCAAATCATCATTCAGTTTCTATAAAATATGGAAAGAAAATCCTTAAACTGTTCATTTCCTTTTTATGCATCACAATACTCCCCACAATTACTCATTTCTTTTTATGCATCACAATAAACATAAATACATTCATCATCTTTCATTCAAAATACAAGCTCTTTTGACACACATGTCATGTATAATATACTCGCTCCTTTACTTGGTCATTAGCAAGTCATCAAAATCTTACAAGAATACAAGGATGACAAAAGTTTGAGAGGACACAAGATTAATCATTCAAACCAGGAACACATGACAGAATGTATAAGAGAGAAAGGGATTAAAATAGATGTACCTGTTATGAAGGAGATTACTAGTTTTCCTCTACTTCGATACGAGTGGTAGAATTCCCTGGCCAATGAAGATGCAACAAACTTCACTCCTGAATATTTATGCCTCTCTTTCGACAAGATTAGAAGCTTGGGAATATAAAGATGCTTGGTTTTTTGCAAACCAACTTCTCAGGCTTGCCCCCTCTTTTTTCTTCTCTTTTCTTTTTTTTTCAATGTTCTCCCCCTCCTTATGTGTCTAAAGATGGCCTTTCATAAGAGAGGATTTTAAGCTTGAATCTTTTTTTCATAATGGCCATCAATCTCACACGATATTAGCCTTTTAAAGAATGAATGAACCTCGGCTGAAACATGGGTTAAATGATGACTACCAAGATCTATTTGCTTGATTCATTGGGAGAGAATCATGGCATACAAGATGTTATATTTCTTTGGTGTAGTAGACCACATGTTCGAGATTATCATCATGTGTGTTTTGCCTACTAGAAGGATCAATTGAGAGCTGAAATTGAGGGAAAGACATAAGCAAAAAGTCATCCTTCTATATACATTTATGAAAACCCAAATTTTTATAGATTTTAGGGACAAAACGATGTTGTTTTTCTTTGAATATTCAAAGATTGTTCTTTTTTTTTTCCCAAGCAATTCGCATAATTTCACTTAATGTGAAATGACATTTTGTTTTAGGTTTTCTTCAATTGAAATTACACCAAACTTCATATTCATCCTTCCATTTTAGCACATTTTACGTTTCAATTCTTGGTCTTTGAATCTTCCTCAATTACCACAATTTCACTTAATGTGAAATGACGTTTTGTTTTAGGTTTTCTTTAATTGAAATTACACCAAACTTCATATTCGTCCTTCCATTTTAGCACCTTTTGCATTTCAATTCTTGGTTTTTGAATCTTCCTCAATTTGGTCAATTTCTTTTAATTATATCCCAGATAGAATGAAACCAATTTAAGTTATTTTCTTCTTCAATTAAACCCTCAATTATGGCCTCAAAAATTCCCCAACTCAATTTTTGCTTGTGATTGTTAATCAATGGTCCAATTTCAAATTCCATCTATTTTTTTGTATTTTGTATTTTGTATTTTTTTATGATTATTTTTAACACATAAAAGTTTAAAAATGATGAAAATAATGAAATGACTAAATTTACTGAAAAATATATATTTTTTGGATTTTTATAATTTTTCAAAATATATACAAAAATAAGGGGTCGAAAATTAGGTTATGATAGTTGCCACCTTTTTATAATGCTTACACTACAAAGTCTTGTAAAAAGCTTTGTATAGTAAGCTTGAATGGACACATGATGTTTGTAACGAAAGGCATCTGACACCCTTAAATTCAACAGAGGGATTTAACACCCTCGGTAATCATATAGTTGGAAGAATAACTAACTTCATGACGTCATTCATATACTTTTCGTTCACGAATTAATATTCGTTGGGTGAGGATTTCCGTTTCCAATATTGATGGTGCCTATGTACATCTTTATATCACACTCTTATCAAACCTGGTTTTCTTAGCTTTCTAGGAATTTGGTGTCTTTGCAAATGGGTTGCGTGACCACGTGATCACATACAAGTGGTCTTATTCTTATGGGTGACCTGTATAAGATGAACAAAGTGGAGATGGTCCCGTTATAACAGGTGACTTACCCGGTGTGAAAATATCAAAATTTGGTCATTTAGATAACTGATCTACCTCAAGGTGTAGAAACGACTTACTTGGCTTCAAGATTTCCTAGCGCTTCCTGATTGTACAATCAAATTTTTCCTTGGTATCATGGCTCAAGGATAACTTCTTTGTTGATTTTGATTCATTGGAGCCTTTTTAGACTCCATCGAGGATTTATTTCTATAATTTTTTCCTGCAAAAACATTATGCAATGCTATAGGGTTGGATGATATATATGCATCCTTACTTGTTTTGAAATATACCCCCCCTCTTTGCAATCTTTCTTACTTGATAAATTAGGTTTGCAATTTTTTTGACAAGTTTTTCTTAGTCATTTGACTCTTCTCTTCAGCCCATTCTATTTTTGCCCTTGTGATTAATGTGTTTTACTGCTTCTTGGTTATGCAACTTAGACCTCGTGTCGTAGGTGTTATCCTTTTATGTGTGTTATGTAACGCTCTGTGCAGTTGACTATTCCTTGAAAAGTGGAAAACTATCTTTTAAATGTGATGTTGCCCCTTAGTCAGACAATCCCCCCTACCCCGCGCCTCTCAAGTGTTGAATTTGTGCACAATCATACACTTGTTGTTTGCCTTAATAGAGAATTGATGCTCTGTTTTCTGTCTTTATTTAAGGAATTTAACAAGTCTTTTGCTGCCAAGGATTATTTTGAATTGACCCCAACTAATTTGGTTGTGTAACCCTATTAGTGATCATAAAAAAAGGCACTCGTGTTGCACCATTTTTGTTAGGCATCAAGATTATCTTTCAAAAAGGAAACCATCTTCTATCCATGAAGATGTCTCCTAATTGGACCATATTTTTAAAGTGTGATGTTACTTTCAACTGTTGAAGGAGTTCACTAGATTAATTATTATCATGGACTATTTAAAGTCACATTCCTATCAATTGATTATGTTGCGCATATTCTTCTCATAGAATCGCTCTCTAGCTATTTTATCCATAAACAGTATTTCCCTTTAGCTTAGTTGACCCTTATCTATCATCATCATTCACCCTTATAAACAATCATGCCACTTGTTTTCCTGGTGGGCAACATGAACTTCTCATGCATCAATATTGTACTTGCCAAAGAATTTTGCAAACTCGATCAAGTGCTATCATTTTTGTAAATCATTTTTCTTGTTTTGGGAATAAATCATAAATTTAAAAATTATATTCTTTCAAATCTAATTGTTAAAAAGAAATATTCGAGATGTAAACTTGAAAATAGTTTAATCAAGAATAATTTTTTTGCGGTAGAAAATCCAAAACATATTATTTAATGATAAGATGCACTTTGCTCTTTTTTATGGTCAAAATGTAATTGACCAAAAGTATTCTAACTTCCTCTTTTTTTTTTTTTTTTAGTTTTCTCTCTTCTTTTTCAACAACCAATGATTAAAATATTAAAAAAAAATTATAACTAAAATATAAATTTTAAAGAAGGAAGCTTAGTGTGGAAAGATACGCCTCTAGAAATAAACCTTTTCAGAACGCATATGCGCCAGCATACAAAACAAAACAAACCTCAAAATATATAACTAAAGCAACATAACTTATAAAGGCAAAAACAAAAGTTTAATGATCGGAGCATAAAAAATTATAATTTTTAGAGACTGAAAAGAAAAAAGACGCAATGCATAGAAGGGTGAAGATACAACTTTGCAAAGTAATGGTATCGCAGTGAATTCCCCGTTTGTTTTTTTAATTTAATTGTACTTGTCAAAAATTCTATTATCTATTACCATCACTGTCAATTTAAAAGTTCGAATTAAATGCCATCAGTACTGTTATTCACGTGTTTCGTGTTTTTGGTTAAAATATTATTTATTTAAAATTTAAAAAATAATTATTTTTTATTTAATTTTTAGTATTTTTTATTATTGTAATATATTGATGTTAAAAATAAATTTAAAAAAATAAAAAATATTATTTTAATATATTTTAAATTAAAAATACTTTAAAAATATTACGTAACGAATTTAGAACATGTTGCACCGCGTTCCCAAAAAATTTAAATTTTTTTTTTTGCTAAAATTTAATATGGTTTGTATGTTTTGGATCGTTTTGATGTGCTGATGTCAAAAATGATTTTTAAAAAATAAAAAAAATTATTGACATGCATTTCGGTACAAAAAATTATTTGAAAAGCAACCACTATCACACTATCAAGCAACCATTTACTCTTAACAAATATACTATTAATATCTTTCACCAAAAGTTTCTTCAACAAATACTGTAGTGATTAACCATAGTACTTTTCTTTTAATGAAAACTAGTCATAGGCACTCATGCTATGCTGTGCATAAAATTCAAACTAAACGAAAGGGAATAAGGTTCTGGTACTGCATATATATGTTTTTTGATATTATTAAAAAATTAATTGATAATAAAAAACAGATGATCTTTACATTTTATAAAACAAGAAATATATTAACTTATAAATTATAGAAATTATCGTTAATACTAATAAATTAATGACCTAGTAAAACAGGTATCATTTAAATTTTTTATTACATTGTGGGGGGAAATAAAATGGATATTCTTAAGAAAGATAATGATTTAAATTCTAAAAAAAACGTTTTTAATCAAGATTCTCACTTCTTATTAATTGTTTTAAAAAAACGTATATTTTAAATAGCATTATGGTTTATTGATTTGAAATAAGGGAAATCAAAATAGAAATTAGAAACAATCCTATTAATTTGAAATAAAGAGCAAAAAATATATCACTCTAATTAAAACTTCATTTTCTTTTTCTTTTGTTTTTTATTCTTTTTTTTTTCACCAAAACATTTCTTTTTTAGTGTATTGTTTTTTAAATTAAAACATATCATAATCTTGAAAGGAAGTTTGAATAAAAAACAAAATAAAAATCATAAATTAATAATTTCCATGGGAAACACAAAACATTATATAAAAAATATGAGGATCATACCATAAACGGCTAACTTACCAAGACCAAAATATAAAAATAAAAATTTGAGGGATAAAATTATTTTTTTTACTAATGGAAGAAATAGTTATTTTTCCCGCGCAATGTTGTGCAAATATCTTTTTGTTCAATTCTTTTATAATTAAAATACATATTTAAATGAAAGACAATGAATTCAATTTTGGAAAAAAAAATATGTTTTGTTACAAGAAATATTCTTTTCTTATTAATGTTTTTTTTCTGTTTGAATAAAATATTTTTTTTATTTTCATCACATTTTGGGAATAAAAGGCAGGGACAATTAAAATAAAAGTGTGTTATTTTTTTTCATCATTTCAAGTAAATTAAGTAGTAAAAATATCTCTTCACTATAACTTTATTCCTTATTAACACATTTCTTTATTGTCTAAATGAAAGTTTTAATAAAAAAAATATTAAGATAATGTCTTAATATTTTATTTGTGATGAAAGACAAAAACAATAATTAATATGATAAAATCATGTTAAAAAATCAATAAAAAAAGAAATTTTATTTTAATTGAATATTCATGATCATACTTTTATTTTTTTTACATATTAGGTAAAAATAATTAAAAAAAACAATTGTTAACATTCTCATACAAATCGATAATATCATGTAAAACCATGAAAATATTAAATATTAGTTCAAATATCATATTAAGTATATTATTTATAGTGCACTACAATTAAAATCTATAACAATATATATATATATATATATATATATATATATATATATATATATCTATAACAATATGATAAAAAGGGGCCTGAATTTGGGTAGGTAGACTTAGACTTAGTGTATTTACCACGATGCATTATCTATGTTTAATTATTAAAAATAAAAATAAAAAATGGATGATATTTGTCAATCTTTAAGCTTAAAAAATAAAGTCATGGGCATAGCCTGACCTTTGAGGTCCTTGCATACCACGCCATCCAAGCGCACAGATCCAATATCTGATCTTTTTCTATGGTTTTTTTTTATAATTTTGATTTAAATGTATAAATAAAATACTTAACATGATATTTAAATTGTTATTTAATTTTGGCATAGCTCTTAAATAATATTCTAAGTTTTTATGAGAATGTCAATAATTTCTTTTTCAATTATTATATACTTGATTTGCCACAAAAAAAAAAAACATTGCCCACGAATATTCAACAGAAATATTTTTTTATGTTTAATAGATTTTTAACTTAATATCATTACATTAATAGATTTTTTTCTATCACATAAAAAACTATAAATGCATTATTTTAATATTATTTTATTTAAACTTTCTTTTGAGATCATGATGGGTTTTTATTTAGAAACAATGTTAGTGATTTTAATTGTCATTCTCATTTATTTAAAAAATATATTGCTAATTAAAAATTCTCCCATTATTTTTAAAACAATTATGTTTTTATACGATGATATTAAAAAAAATTAATCAAACAAAAAATTTAACTGAGTTGACCAAGTTACAAATGCATATGCTAGGTTAACTTTCTGAAACCAAGCCAACCCTTTCTAGTTAACTTTGAAACAAGCCCTGGTTTAGAGGTTAGGCTAGGAGAAATCATCATGTTAGGTGATTGTTTGAAAATATAACTGAAATCGTGTTTTTTAAAATTTTAAAATTTATTTTTGTTTAAAATTATTTTTTTATATTTTTAGATCTTGATATTAAAAATAAAAATATATTACTTTGATAAATCTCTGAACTAAAAAAATATTTTAAAAAAATAATCATTACAACAGTTCTAAACCCATCTATCAAACAAACAAGAACTAAACTAGATTTGATAACATTACCGAGAACAAATTCCCGCAGGGCAGCAACTGGACATTGAAACCTAAAATATAATGAGATTATTAGTTAGTGGTTGCAAGTGGGCCAACAACAACCGAAGATGCCAGGAAGGAAAAGCCGAGAACCATAAGCATCATTGTCACTATTTATTAAACTAAAAGAAAGGCTAGAGAGAGTAAATGGAATGAACCTTTCTTATGTCATATTCGGACATAAAGGAACAACATAAGACGGCTACTTGTATTTTATTTTTATTTTTATTTTTATAAAATAAAATAAAAATAAAAATAAAAATAAAAATAGCCGTCTTCAGTGACATAAGAAAGCAACAAGTGTTAAGTGGAGCACTTCAACAACCCCATCTCACAAAATCAGATGCAATCGTGTTCCAATTAAAATCCCTTTCTTTTTCAAGGGTTTGGGCAGGGTTTCAGTTTCGAAAGGCTTCTGCAACATCTCTCGTATTTTTCATCACATGAATAAATCAATAAAAGAAGGGAAAAAAAAAATTGGGCAACATTTTGCCGTGCTTGAACTGCTTAGTTAGTTTAGTTAGTTCAGGCCTATACATTAAGTTGTATTTGTCAGCATTAACTTTATTGATTTTGTTTATATAAATATATTTAATTTATTATTAAAGATTTATTTATTTTTAATATTCATTAAGTATTTTATCAATGAATATAATATTTGATTAATAAATTTAGAGTAAAAATAAAGTTCTTGGAACAAAAATATATTGCAAAGAAAATTATAAAATTATTATAATTATGGGATTCTTATTGCATTAAGGTATTCTTCCTAAATGTTCATGGTTAATGATATATCAAGATTTTATGTTAATTAGAGTTGTTGAGACTGATATATATTATGTTCTTTCTTTTATGAAAGGAAGTGGTTGTTCTTATAAAATGAAGTATGAAGGATACTTATAACTAATATGTAGGTGCTTGTCGGATGACATGTACACTTAACTGGCCTATATAAGAATTCCAAATAGAGAGATCATATGGAATGGCTTATGTGACAGTTAGGGAAGCGATCATCAAACTTGATATCACTAAGTTATCTTATTATGTTTTGATCCTGCTACATATTGTCCTAATCAAAGGTAACAAATGAGCAGATATTAGATATAACATGAACTATATGAAAGTATTTAAGTAATCAAGAGAGGATTTATCACCTTAGGCAAATTGAAAAAAATGTTATATCTATTATCAAATAGTATTGATTGTAAATCATTATGCTAGATGGAATGAGATTTAAAAAGAGTTTCAAATCTTATTTAGAGAATTAATAACTAAGTCGAAATATTGTTGATGAAAGGATAATTACTGCATTGAGAAACTGGTCACTAAAAGATTAAGTCAAACCACTTATGATTTTTCTAATATTTGGAGGATCATGACAGGTTACTAAACATTGTGTACTTGATCTTCAAATATAAATCAATCAATTGTTGAATTGATAATAAATTAATTTGTTTAATTTATTTAATCATTTTTTATTTAGGATTATGATTTATATTTAGGCTAATTTATTAGGAAACCTAATTGGTCATATATATAAGAACCATTGGTCAGAAATTAAGATGGGATGATTAACCAAGCGTGACTTGATTGCAAATAAATTTTAGAAATTAAGGACTAGAATGTAATTAATACAAGGGATTACAATTCAAGATCTAGAAACAATCAAGTAAGGACTTGATTGAATAATTTTTTAAAATTAGCCTAAAATAATATAAATGATATTATTTAAATGACAAATTGATATTTTGTCATATATAGAGGTTTTAGGTTTTTCTATAAATAAAAAGTCATGCCTTTTATTTCCTAAAGGTAGGTAGAGTACAGTACGAAAACACTTAAAATACATTAAAAAAAAAAAAGCACTCTTAAGTATAGCAATTCTTCTCTCCAAAAAAGGTTTAGGATATTTCTTACTGATGATTCATGTAGATTACTATTAGAGGCCGGACATTTTAATGATCTGTGGTTTGCAATAACTTAGTCTTAAAGCAATTATTCAAAGCCAAAAAGAATATTTGATCTTCATATAAACCCTAAACAACCCTAGATTTGTTTAATGGGATCCTTAGAACTCTAAACAAAAATAATTAAATTTACAGTTTTCACTACATATATGTGTTTCAAGAATCTCAACAATATTAGCCATAGGTTATCCTCACATTTCAATGATTTCATTAATGTGGGATGAGACAAGCTTACGTGGGGTCACAAGTAAGGCTCAAGTGGAATTGTTACAATTACAACCAACGATAAATCAATAGCTACTGAAATTTAAGGCCTGATAAATATTTCATTTTGGTATACTAGAAGTTAAAATTTCTACATTAGTTAGTTTTTGGTATACTAGAAGTTAAAATTTTTACATATAGTTACTTTTTTGTTGTTGTTTATAAAAAACTGAATTCCACACATTATAGCATAGAAAAATGTATACTATCTTATTTTATTTTCAAATTAAAATAAAACTCAAATCGAATTTCAATCTCTCTTTTTCTCTTTTACGACATTGAGTGTTAGATCATTTTTTTCATTTAATAATGGAATTCTCTTTTATTTATATATATCACCATTTTCCAAACTAGCACTAAAGACATGTGGTTTTTTATTTAGAAGAACACTCATACTATTATCAAATAATAAAGTATTTTGTTACCTTTTTCTCATTAACAAGTTTATTGGATCCTGAATCACACCACCGGATTATCGTCTCTCCCTATAACCCTGTTTTTTTATAATGATATCAAAATCAATTTCAGTTCTTCTTAAAATAATTTCTATATTTTGTGTGTATTTGTATTTTGCAACCTATCCTTTTAAAATACGCACTTTGCACCCTCAAATTGACATCAATGTGATTTCGTTAATTATGCACACGCGCGCACACACACACAAATGTCTATTTTAATATTAATAAAAAAAAACTATAAGATACAAATTGACATATTTATTCGAACATTGACATATATTTCAATTTTAATGGTGAGGAGCCAAGTTCTTTTTCACTTTGGTTCTCAAATATTTTTAGCCATTTTCTCTTTTTATTATTTAAAACTTTTTATATTTAAATTTATCTTTCAATATTGGGTTTACTAAGTGCATAGATTCATAATTTATCTCAACTTGTTTTCTATGAAATTATTTCATTCTTATAACCCAGGTAATGAATTTTGTAGGTTAGCCGTGTTGACTCTAGTTATTTTTTATTGTCCATTTTTTTTAATTACATCATTCAATATTAAGTTGATTAGGAATCGAACTCTATAATTGTTTTCAAATCACTTTTTATAGAGATATCCTAGTCTTTTGACCTAGGTTTGGCAGGTTAACCCAAGTTGACTTGGGTTATTTTTTTTCAATTTAATTCTTTAAAATTAGGTTGATTGGAAATTGGGATTTATAAATTTTTTTTATTTGCTTTCTATGTAGTTATTACAATTTATGAATCAGGTTGCGAGTTAGGCAAGTTGACTCGAGGTTTTTTTTTTTGTCCTTGTTTTAGTTGAATGTTTTTTAGTTTAATCCTTTAATATAGGTTGATTGAAAATTAGGTTTCATGATTTATTTTGGTTTGCATTCTATAAGGTTATTCAGGTCTCATGACCCGATTCACGGGTTTGGTCAGTTGACTTGGGTTTTTTTTTGTCTTATTTTTATTTTATTTTATTTTCACCCTTTAATTTTGGGTTGATTGGGAATTGAGTTTAATAATTTCATTTGATTTGCTTTCTATAGGGTTATCCTGATCTTATGACTTATGTTTAGCAAGTTAATTTGAGTTGGCTTGACTTATTTTCTTAGTTGAATTTTGGTTTAAATTTCATCCTTTAACATTGGTTGATTGAGAATTGGGTTTAATATTTTTTTTTATTTGTTTTCTTTAGAGTTATCATGGTCTCATGACTTAGGTAGCGGATTTAACATATTGACCAGAGTTGATTCAGGTCCATCTAATATATTGTCGTTTCAATATTTTAAAAAAAGATGTTGTCCTAATTTTTTAAATTCAAATTGTATTTTTATCGATGTTCGGGTTGTCTTTGAATTTGTCAAGTCAAACAAGTCATGTAAGGTCAATGCTCATATAGTTTAATTTTTTTTCTCAAAAAAACACATTAACATTTGGATATTTTTTATGTTAAAACAAATTGATCCAATCCACAGTGTAGTACGAGCACTGATCTAGTTACTTCTCAAACAGAGAGGAATCTTTGTTTATTTCTTATTTAAAAAAAACTAATTTGATTTGATTAAAAGTTACCATTTTCTAAACAAAATTTAATTAGCAAAATACAATTAAGATTGTATTTAAATTATAATGGATTTGAAATTATTAAATGGAGAGGAATAATGATGGGATGACTAGACTGGTGAGATGCTCGAACTAATGATATGCCTAAACATTTATCCCTTCTCAATCACAAAGATGATGTGTCTCTCTCAGTGGAAAACCAATTGTCCATCCCTTTTATTGGCAAATCGATTGCATGTTCCCTTCTCTTAACGAGTCTTGCCACGCATCCCCTCTCAACAGGACTGACCCATATCCTCTCTCATTTCCATACCGATTTCACTTCCTTTTTATTGACAGATTGACCTTGCATCCCTCTTCCTTGACAAATTGACCTCGCTTCCTCCCTTCTTAGTAGACCCAACCTTTGATGGATGGACCACGGGTTCCCTTTAGTAATAGAATGATCATGTTTTCTTGCATCAATTATGTGTCCCTTCTTAATAGAGTTATCATATGTTCTCCTAGATAAAGCTTATACCCTTAAATCCAATTGTTACACTTTAGGTGCACTACCCTCTAATCAAGCCTGATTTACTTATCACTAATTACAAAGATAAAATATACTTACATTAAATGCTCACACATCCTCTTATCATAATAGAGCTCATTCGATGGTGTTTTGGAATGCCATACCCAAGGTTGGCCTTCATTATGCCATCCTCCTCACTTACTAATGAATTAACAACCTTATCTCCATGAAAGTTGATGTGAATCGTGATTATATAAATATTAAAGAGTCATCAGGTAAATGGATCCAATTTGAAAGCTCATATTCTCCCACTTAACTTTTAATCATCTATTATATTTTTTTTCTAAACACACATGACATAACCTTGAAAGCTTAACCTTTTTATATATGAGCTAACTGAAGCATTAGAGGGTCTTATAAGCCCAATAAAGGACTTGTTTTATAATTGCTCATAAAGTTGACTCTGATAGTCTCAATCTCCCAACTTTTTCACTAGCTTGGAATGATCATGATATTGAGGCTTTTCATGAACCTTATCTATGACACTATCTGTAAGAATCCTGAACAAAAATTGATTTATCTCCATCTCTTTCTATAAGATTTTAAGTTCTTTCCATGGATGGTAACCCATAAATCCCAATAAGTGAGAGTTATACAGCATTCCATCATAGGTGCTCCAATAGCTTTTTTAGATCTTTACTAGCTGACCCAACAAGTAAAAATACTTATAAAGGCTTTATTGACCATACAAGAGCTATTGAAAAACTTGTCTCTTTCATAAAAGGTGTCTCCTCCATTAATACCACCATTTATACCCCTTAATATGTGTAGACATCTTCAGTTCGAGGAGGAAACAAGCTAAAATGACATGTAATAGAGAGAGAAAAAAAAGCATTATTACTCTCACAACCCTCACAAAAATTTATTATTGACACTATAAAAAGCGTTATCTAACTGGATACTTCAAGCTTAATCAAGAAAAGTAAAAAAAAACAAACCAACATATAGTCACAATCATAAAAGTAGTTGTCATCATCACTCTTCATTAGCGACTTTCTCTGCTAGCCTATATAGAAAAAAAGGCTTGAAAAAAGATAGATATGTGGTCATAAATACCCTTGGTGTGGAGTTGTACAACCCTCATCAGGTGAAGGGCTTTCTATTATCTAAATAAGTGTTGGATATTCATCTCTTGATAGAATTCATCATTGTAAAAGCAAACCTAGACATCTATGATAGGCACATAAAACCAAGTGATAATGTGCAAAACATCTATAACACTCTAGAATTGATCATACAGCACATAAATATCATGTATAAGATTTTCCCAACCATGTTTCATAAGTTAGCCTAAATGTAGTATCATCATTTAGATCCCAAATCCATTATTGGCTTTAAGGATCTTTGTGCATAGCTCATAACCCGCTTTAACACAGGTATCTAAGCCAAGAAAAGCTCTACAAAGTTGTTCTCCATCACTTAGAAGGAGATTGAAGGCATTAGAGCTTACTTAAAGAGATTAAATGAAGAGATATTAAAGGAAGATAGCTTTCTAAAACCAGTCACCACTAAAGCCTTACTAAATAGGGTATAACCCAACTTTACAAAGAAAGTTATACATGCTCCCCAATATGAATCTCTTATAAGTGAAACAAATCATTAAAAACCACAATTAGATTTAAGAAATAATAACATTATCTCTATAAGACTATACCCATGTACTATTATCCATGAGTTATTATGTGTATATTCCTTCCATTTAAGTATTTTTACATAATGATCACCAATAAATTCTTTTTATAAGATTGTCTCAATAAAAAACTTTATATAAAATATACTTCATAAAATAATCTCCATATAATGCTTTCTATAATTTTTCCCTCATGTGAGATTCCTTATAATATACTATTTATACGATGAACTTCATGAAATACTCTCCAAGTGGCTCTCAATGATTTTCATAAAGACATTCTCCACCTAGGGTACAAGATATAATTTTATCCAAGGATAAAGATACTCTTTACCCTATTAAAATTGAATAAAATTATCTATAAGGTTGTCTATAGATTTTTCCCATGTGTGTTTCCCCATAAAATATTCTTTATACGGTCATCCATATGAAATACTCTTGAAGTTGCTCTCTGTGATTTTCATAAAAACATTCTCCATCTTGGGTACAAGATATATTTTTACCCAAGGATAAAGATACTCTCCACTCTAGGTACGAGGAACCACTTTTCCTAGGGGGAAAATGATCTTCATGAAATATTTGTAATGGTATTTTGTGCATATGACTCTCTTTTTTATATGAAAGAACATCACAGCTTGGGTATAACTCAATCCCTATGATAAATCATCATGTGTAATCTTTATGAAATAGTCTTTATACAATGATCTTCATAAAACATTCATCATGGGATTTTATCTACAAGAGTCTTGACACTAGGCAAGAGCTTCTCTACCTAGGTATAATACGTTCTTCATTCAACATCTAAACTTAGGACAATATCTAATCTGAGTATAGTAAGATCTCTAAAACGATCATGAAATGACCACATAGCTCAAGTAAGATAAGGAAGACACCTTCATCTAAGTTAGGGAAATACTTATCTTGGGTATAATACAATCTTTATTCAAATACAGAATGGCTTAATCTAACTCAAGACATTCTCCATCTCAAGTATAAAAATTAACTTTATCCAAGCATAAGGACACTTTACACCCTAGGCACAAAGTGGCTTTTTATATTTTGTTAGAATATGAATCAACCTAGCATAAATACAAAAGCACTATATACCTTGGTTACAAAGTGGCTCTCAATATATTGTTCAAATAAGAGACACTTTTACTTGAGTACACAAACATTCTCTACCTTGGTTATAAGAATTCTTTTTCATTGTCTAATTTCTACAAGTTGATGTTCATATGTTGTTTTTCATGAGTTGTTCAAATCAACCATTTTGTCTAAAATTTAAAGACACCTACATTTCCTAGGTGCAAAAGCAATGTCCTCTATAGTTAAGTGGTACATCATACTCAAGTATAAGGGCACATAGTATAAAAGGTTATCACAATAAAGTTTTGAAGTTATCCTAGATAAATCCTTGATCATTTTAGAAAGCACCTTAACATATCAACCAAGGTGGCTAGACAATGTAAGCTTAATGACTCGCATCTACATAACTAATCCTCCTAAATCACTTGTACAATAAAACCATTCAATCTCAATCTAAGTGAGCCTTATTTTGAGACAAGGGAAACTGATGGGATACTTATACTGATGAGATTCCTGAATTGGTAAGATACTTGGACTGTTGAGATTCCTAAATATGCATCATTCCTTAATCGAACTGATCGCTTCTTAATAGATTGAATATATGTCACTTTGATCAATTGTGCACCCTTCTTCTTAAAGGATTAATTATGTTTCCCCCTTCTTCATGGGTTTGGCCATATGCCCTTCGTAATAAGACCAACCTCTCATCACCTTCTCTTTGGTGGACTAGTCATGCATCCCTTAGATTGATTACACACCTTTTTTTTTAATAGACTGTTCATGTACCCTTTTTTTAAAAGATTGATCATGTTCTTTTCTTTGATAAACTAATAACGCGTCCCTTGAATTGATCGCATACCTCTCTCATTGATAAATTGATCGCATATCCCTCTTTCTTAACGGAGCTGATCAAATAACCATTTTTAATGGGACCGATATCAAATCCCCTTTCTTGGCAAACCAACTAAATGTCCCCCTTGATTGGTTGATCAACCATGTGTCCCCCTCTTTATTGATGTACACACATTTCCTTTAATAAAGCTTATACCTCTAAATCCAGCTATTACATCCTAAGTGTATCACTCCCTAATCAAAACTAGTTTACTCACCACCAATTATAGTGATAGAATGTATATGTATTAAATACTCGCATATCCTTCTATTATAATGGAACTCATTTAATGATGTTATGGTATGTCTATATTTAGGGATAACCCTTGTGATATCATCATTTTGACTCACCAATGAACTACCAGTCTTATCTATATGCAAGTTATTGTGGTGCATGACTATAAAAATATCCATGAGTCATTAGGTAAAAGAGCCCAACCTAGAAGCTCATATTCTTTTCTTCAGCATCTAATCATCTCTGGCATTGTTTAAACATACATAACACACCCTTTAAGGCTTTACCCTCCATATATGTATGTTAACTTAAGCATCAGATGGTCCTTTAAAACCAATAGAAGACTTGTTTTGCAAGTACTCACAAGGCCCAGTCTAGCAATCTCATTCTTCTAGCTCTTTCATCAACCTTAGAAATACCTTGATATTTTAAAGTTTTTTATAAACCTCGTCAAATATTATTTTCATCCAACCATATTTGTTAGGATATATAAAATTAAGGAGGGTCTAAGATAATAATGTCTAGATATAAAATGCAAAAATTTGCATATACATGATGGATGTTTTACTAACTTATCTAGATACACTAGATAATTGGTTTGCACTTCGCTTTGGATCGATTCCAAAAAAAATAAACATAAAAAAAAATATGCAGGTATTGCTAATGTGTTTTCTAATTATAAGAAAACATTTGAACATAAGTTGAGAAATAGATGTAGATTAAGATATTTGACCTTGTATTGTTAGGAGAACTTTAATTTTTTTTAATTGATTATATGGCACAATCATTTTTAAGAAGAGTAATAATTAAAATACCATCAAAACAAACTAATTTGCTAGTATAGGTCTTCCTTTTCTTATTAACATCTTTAGTTTCAATAAAAATATATATATATATATATATATATATATATATATATATATATATATATATATATATATATAACTTCTTGCTTCATGTTGTTTATTTGTTAAAAATCAAAAGAATCAGAACACATACCCCTAAAAAATTTGGACAATTTAAACTAAGGATAAAAAAGATATCTCTCTAATTAGAACTCTTTTGTCTAATTGACGTGCTTAATTTTTTCAAAAACTTCTTAGGAGAATATTTATTGTATAGACAATGTTTGATCATTATTATAAAAGCAAGTTTGAATTATGAAAAAAAAAAACATTTTTTAAATTTAAATGTGAGTATATTAAAAAAAACATAAGAATAAAATAATGTTTGCGTACAACCGCAATGAACTCTTTGGTAATGTCATTAAACCTGATCAAGCGAGTCAATCTGGAGATACCCTACCCAGCTCCTTGTGTGGCCAGGGTTTCAAATCAAATTGGGGGGGGGGGTGACCCATGCATCCCTATTGACAGGACAGTCCAAAGACGAGCTGAACAACCTGTCAAAACTTGATTTGACTAAAACAAATTCAAGAAGTCATCTTTTTTTTCCTTTCATATTGAGATAATGTCATGTTGATTCGACATAGGTCAACCCAAGTTTACCTGCTAAATTGTAACCCAGGTCATAGATTTGGCTGGGTTTAATACCTTTTTAAAAAAACTATTTTTATTTAATTATATGATAATAGAGATTGACACTCATAGTTAAGCAACCAAATAAAATGTTTTTAAGAAATCAACTATGATGTGTTATACAAAAATACTGTTTGCTAATATTTAAAAAAAATCTATAATCTTATTTGAAAACATAGTAAAAACTGAATGGTATTAAATAAAATAATACCTAAATAAATTCTAAATTATTGTAAGAATTTAATAAAATAATATACCTAATATATTTTTAATCAATTAATTTTTAAGAAATTACATCTAAATTAGTTGGGAGAATTCCAAAACAAAATAAAAAAAAAAATAGGTCAGACATGTGAGCCTAAGTGGCCCAGCATGCCTTGGCCTTTTTTTTCAAATTCGTTCATCCATTTGTTTTATTAAAAAAAAACATATGACACGTTGTCTGTCTATTTAGAATCTGATCACCATAGAAGTGGCTAGAAACCGAGTTTTTTTACTTGAAAATATATTTTCAACCCATTATCATCTAAAAATACCTAATATACACACTTAGAATCTCAAAAAACATTCTATCAATAAACAAAACCCTAAAAAGCTCAAAAAACACAAAAACAAACCATGAAAAAAAAATATCTCTCAACTCCAATCCACCTTTTCTAACAAAAAGGAGGTCTAAAAACTTCTTAATGAGACTTTTTTATTGAATAAAACCTTTTTTTATTGTTTAAATATGACCAATTAAGAACTCTTTCTCTTTTCTTCATTATTTTTAGGTGACTTTTCTCTCCTCTCTTAAACTAATAATCTAAAATGTTAAGAAAATGAATTTTTAAATTAAAATTAAAATGGTAAAAACTAAAAAGATTTTAGTGGAAGAAGAAGGGAAGTAGGTGAACTAATCAAAACTTTTTCATGCAACTTAGAGGTTGGTTGTAGCTTTCTTTTTATTTTATACTTTGGTCATTTTTTGTTGATTTTATCTGACAAATTTTTAGAAAAAATTATCGTTAATTTATTCACAAAGACATTATAGTTACCGTTAATCACTAACTACAGTGAAAATGCTAGATTTTTAGTATATTTTTTAATTTAATCTTAATCAACTAATTGCTTGTTTCTTAATCCTCGATACAGACATGAGATATTACGTATTCTTGTATTACCTACCTTACAAATTGACCAGGCTGCCACTTGCAGGAGTTGCAGAGCAAAGAAGCAAATGACAAAAAGTAGCATAACATCAACGACAAAGACCCGCGCTCTTCCGGTCCGTTTCATCGAAGCAATAACCAGCCTCTGTCCTTTCAACGACCACTAATGTAAGAGTCAAATTTATGGTAATTTACAAATGAAGCAATCCTTTCAACATAGCCTGTTGTTCTTCTATGAAACAGTTCAAACGGAAGAAGGTTGCTGAGAGATATCTCATAAAATCGATAAATTGAAACTATAAAGGCATGCCATTACATTTCCGCTGAATAATAATACAATACGAAAGGTGGTCCAGCACCCGGGGGTAATAAACATATGATCCACGGATCGCATACATGTAACACAAATTTCTCTCTATAGCTCATACGTTGCTTTTCCTTCACTTTACTTTTACACAATTCACAGTGACAGGCAGTGCTGCCTCAGCTACTCTCTCCCTCTCTCTTTGTTAGCTGTGTGTAAGTGTGGGGTTTTGTATACCTTTCTCTTCTTCTTTGAGGGTTTTCTTTTCTTTATATTTGTCGGTAGGATAATAATATCAATTGTGTTTTTGTCTTGCATTCTCTTCTCTTTATTCAGTACTTGTTTCCTTTCGTGTTTTGAATTCCATTTTTGTTCAAGAAAATCTGATCAATATGTCATTTCATGGTTTTAATGATCCATGCATGTTAAATGTTGAAATGGTAAGATAATTTTTTATTTTCTTACATGTTCTAGTTTGTTATATATAGGTTAAAGAGTGTTTGATGGTTCTTTCTCTTGTTTTTCTGCTGCAATTCATTCTGATTTCAAGTGATTTGAAGTATTAGCAGTTATGAGTGAAGTCATGGACCATAAAACATGGCTGTGGAGGAAGAAATCTGCAGACAAGATTGTTGTTGCAACTGATCATAAAGTTGACCTTTCATCAAACGAAGAAGAGGTAAATTTCAGCAATTCTGGGAGCTTCAATTTTGTATATTAATGCAAGCTATAATTAGAATCATCAGTTAATGCAATTTATGGTTCTCCAATCCCACAATATATGTTCTTTGTGATCAGAAATCGGAACACAAGATCACTCAATTATTCTTGGGAAAGCTCCATAATTGTTCCTCAATGGACACTAAGAACATCAGCTTCTTTCTTGTAAAAGATTCTAATTGGCTTTGCATGTCATGCACTGATTTAGAGGGGTCAGCCTTTACTGTTCACTGTATTTATTCTTGGTTGATAACTGCAGTGACTCTGATAATTACAACTTCTTGCAATGTTATATTGAAGTTCAACATGAAATAAGCTAGTTTTGATGCTTGAACCACAATTAATCCAGATTGGTATACCAAAGCCTGTTACGAAAGTCGGTTAAGACAATGAAGATGCCACCCTGCCTAGGTGGTAAGGCTTCTCCTTGAATGGTAGTGGAAACCTGAGTTCAAATCCATCATTTTTCTAGCTTAGAAAAAACTTGACATTTCCCTGATTTACCAAATGGCTAAAAAGAAAAAAGTTGAAACAATGTGTTAAAATGCACTTTCGGAACCAAAACTCAAATATTTACTGTCTCTGAAGCTTGAAGCAACGTCTTCCAGGTGATGGTCAACGGCAAATCGCTATTTTTATTAATTCACCGATTTCCTTTTCAGATGGGAGTGGGATAGAAGAAGAACCATAGAGGGGAGAGTTGCTCACTTTCTTTGAGGAGAGAGTTACCTGCTTACTAGCTTCAGATCTAAATTCTGCAATACTAAAAACCATGATTTGCTTCAACCTATAAAGCTTGTCAATGAAGAGATTTGCTCCTCCACTGGGACTCTTTTGAGTTATGCTAGAACTAACAACCTTCTGTGTTATGATTATGCCTTAGTTTAGCCATCTATTAAGAGCAATCAAGCTAGTTGTCTCTAGGTTTAGTGTGTAAAAATGTGTGCAAGGAAACACTAAAACTGGTCAAAGAAGAGAGAGAGTCAAATCAGTTTGGCACGTCCTTGATTGCTGGAAGTTTTGCTAATAAATTCGCGTATACATTTAGAATTGATTTTTATTTTGGATGATTACTAAAAAACTTGGATGTTCCAGATACAGACACTATTGGCTGATAAGGCTGAATTGGAGAATCACCTGAAAATTTTGAGTGACAAGCTTTCATCAGCCCTGTCTGAGTGTAATGCCAAAGATGATCTTGCAAAGAAACAAGCCAAGCTTGCAAAGGAAGCCATGACAGGTAAATTACTAAATATTGTTCCGTTTCAGTACTTAAGTGGTAGGGTTCTTTTGCCAATCTATCAATTCACATTGTCAAATGTCTTCTGTAATCTTGTGTACTCTATGATTATTGATTTTTAATAGACCAGGCGAAGGCAGAAGCAAAAGCAGTGTCTCTAAAGCAACAATTAGATGAATCCTTACAGCAAAGAGCAGCTGGAGAACAAAGATCGACTCATCTGGAAGCTGCCCTCAAGGAGTGTATGCAGCAGCTATGTTTTGTTCGAGAAGATCAGGAGCAAAGGATTCATGATGCTGTCATGAAGACATCCAATGAATTTGAAAAGTCCCAGATGATTTTGGAAGAGAAGCTGGAAGAGACCAGTAAAACACTTGCCAAAATTGGTCTTGAGAATACTCATCTAAGCAAGGCTCTCTTAGCAAAGGAAAAGTTGATCGAAGATTTAAGTAAGCAAAAGGCTCAGGTGGAGGCAGATTTTAATGCCCTGATGAGTAGGTTAGAGTCCACGGAAAAAGATAGTGCTTCTCTCATATACGAAGTCCGAGTGCTAGAAAAGGAGCTTGAGATCCGAAATAAGGAGACAGAATTTAATCGCAGAACAGCAGATGTATCACACAAACAACACTTAGAGAGTGTGAAAAGAATTGCGAAGTTGGAAGAAGAATGTCAGAGGCTTCGTGTCCTGGTCCGCAAGCGGTTGCCCGGCCCTGCTGCCTTGGCTAAAATGAGAAGTGAAGTAGAAATCCTTGAAAGAGATTCAGTTGAAATGAGCAGGAGAAGGTTAAATGGTCGTCCTATGGATTTAGTGGTTGACTCAGCTGTTGAAAACTCTGCTGATTCTCCCAGAAAAAGGATCAACTTTCTGACTGAGCAGCTATGTGTAGTGGAAGAAGAAAACAAGACTCTCAAGGAAGCCTTTAATAAAAAAGCAAATGAACTCCAGTTTTCAAGAGCCATGTATGCTCGCACAGCTTCCAAATTATCACAGGTTGAGTCGCATCTTGATGAATTGTCAAAAGGACAGACAACCTTAGACAGAACAAGGAGCGTGGTTATGCCACATGAGCTGTCTCTGGCCTCAACGTCTGAGATTGGCGGTGATAATAAGGTTAGCTCTGCTGAATCTTGGGCTTCTGCTTTGATTTCAGAATTGGAGCACTTCAAACAGGGAAAGCAAAGGGGGTCGCCAACAAACAGAACTATAGGAGCTTCAGACATATCCATGATGGATGACTTTGCTGAAATGGAAAAACTTGTAATAGTCTCAGTAGATGAACAGTTCGAAGGTCCTCGTGTTTCTTCTGACAATGTTAACGAAATAGGTCGGAAGATCATTCCAGTATCAGAGTCTGGATCTGCTGTATCAAACCAGGTAATCAATTCCAGAGATAAAGCTTCTGGTTGGCTACATGATATTCTGAAAGTCGTGTTGGAGCAAAATCGTGTCACACTAAGAAAGCCTGATGAAATACTGGAGGATGTTAGAATAGCTCTGGCAAATATAAATCATGCAAGCCCTGCAGAATATGATGATACAAGGCAAAGCTCAACACATTCTGATGGATTAAATTCCTTTCATGTTGGTGGATATACGTCATGGAAACCTATATATTTGGTGACTGATGCACCTGGTAGAATTACTGAAGCTGATGCCTTGTCGACAGATAAGAGCAGTCAGCCAGATCTCAGCAAATCACTCTGCAAGATTATTGAGCTTATTGAAGGGATCACTTTATCCTTTGCTGATTATGGAAACTCAGAGACCTTGACCAGAAAGGATGGGAGTTTTTTGCCTTATGAGAACACAGAAACACCTTCAGGCTACATGGTCCGTGTTTTGCAGTGGAAAACTTCTGAACTAATTGCTGTATTGCAGCAATTTGCTCATGCGTGTTATGATCTGTTGGATGGAAAATCCGATTTGAACATGTTTGCCCAAGAATTATGTTCTGCTTTGGACTGGACTATGAACCACTGCTTTTCCATTCAAGATAAGAAACATTTTGACTGGGATGAATCACGGAGTGGGTGCAAAGCAGAGTTTGTTGCTTCAAATGGACATCACAGCTACTTTGAGAAGGATGAATGTCATCAATCTACAATTATAGACGAGAATAAAAAGTTAAGAGAGGATTTGATTAATATTGACTCTGAAAAGAGGGACGTGGAAGCCAGGCTCCAGTCAGCTACTAATAACAGTGAGTCCTTGATGAATCAACTCAAGGAATCTGAGAAAATCATTGGAGGCCTGCAAACAGATTTAGAAACTTTGAGAGGTTTGAAGGCAAGGTTGGAGAGCCAAAATGAAAATCATAAGCTGACGAAAGAAGATGTTGACACACAGCTTACAGTGGCCAGAGCTGAATTGAATGAGGCTCACCAGAAGTTATCTTCCATGGAAATGGAACTGGAGAACAAAAGGAGTTGCTGTGAAGAATTGGAAGCTACATGTCTTGAACTGCAGCTCCAACTTCAAAGGTAGTGGATTTAATTTTTGTATGATTTCCCTCTTTTGAAGATAAAGTAACCCCACAACATCAGATAAAATCGACATAATACATGAAAGATAGAATATCGCATGCATTTTAGGATGCCATACTCTTCATGACCCAAAATGCTGTCTAACTTTGAATTTTCTCCCTCAAACAAATTATTGAGAGATCTCATCTGTCTGATGTGCTATTTTCAGTAAGACGAAAAAGGAAGTCCCTAACTCTGAACTCCATCAGGAAGAGAGCCAACTCCGGACTGTAAGTTCGTATCATGCCACCTTGAACATACAAATTATTTTCATTTGCCTTTATATTTACTTCTTTTTGTGATTTATAGAATCATGTAGAGGATAGGAGAACTGCTAGTTGGTATAAAGAATGGCATTTCCTTAAGAATTGCACTTGAACTCTTTGAACAAAATATATACTCTCTACCTAGTTTGAGTAAAGCCAATTTGCATATGGGATCAGTTGATTCCCCTTTAACCTTTTCTTCTCTGGGAAAAAATGAGACACTTCATCTGAAAATTAACTTCAGCTCATTCTCATGGGCTTGGATGAAGTTTCCTCTTTAACCATGGAGATTAAGAGCTGTTAAGTCGTCGGGATTTACATTGAAGGGTCACTGTCTAGCGTCTTGGCTTACATTGTTTGACATCTGCAAGCTGATACTTCACGCAAAACTGCTCAAGATACCCTTCTTAAAACCCTACTTTTCCACAACCCCCTGGTCCTTTATTATCAGTGAAAATAACATGATTTTCCGAAGAATATGTAGTGCATTTTATGCTTCCAAAAGCCAGAACAATCATTGATTCCAATTACGTGTTATCCTCTTTTCTTTCTTGTATTATCAGAGTTTTCATGTTTGTCACCTTTAAATTGCCTAAATTACATGTGAATGTATCTCATTGTTGAACCAAGAACTTCCTGAATCTTGCAGGATTGGGAGATAACGGCTGCTTCAGAAAAGTTGGCTGAGTGCCAAGAGACAATTCTAAACCTGGGGAAGCAGTTAAAGGCAATGGCTTCACCAAGCGAAGCAGCCCTGTTTGACAAGGTCATCTCTACATCCACCGACACAAATACCACCGCAGTCACCACGTCCACAAGCAAAGCCTTGACTTCACCCAAGAACAAGAACAAGAGGTCCTCTTTGCTAGATCAGATGCTAAAAGAGGACAGTGCTGAAGTGAAGGACACTAAATCAATCAATCGCAAAGAAAGTGATAACAATTCCAGTCCCACCGTCATTTCCACTAAGGTGATCGAACCTCTGGAAAAGATCCCCGTTTTAAATGGAATCAAACACCAGGATGACGACGTTGCAATTAATTATTTGGCCATTGTGCCTAGCAAGAAAAGTGGAGGTGCAAATTTGTGGAGAAAGCTGCTATGGAGAAAGAAGAAATCAAACATCAAGATACCATCCTTTCCATTTGCCCCGTAACTGGCTGCACAGTCCCCGGTCCATATAGAATAAAAATTGGTTGCACAGGTAATCCACGGTGGTAGCTCTCAAGTTTGCTGCATACTAGGGATCGAATACATTAAGGTCTGCCTCCTGTTATTTTGAGAGCTCTTTTTTGCATCTTCGTGTGTATTCCTTCTGTACATTTAACTGGCTGTCCCCAGGCGAGGTTTTGCACTTCGGACAATGCTTTCTAATTTCTGAGGGGATCATTGCTTAGGACAAAGCTTAAATTAATCAAGTCTGTCTTTCCAAAACACAATAATCCTAAGCTTTTTCTCATTAATAAATTAAATTTGTATATAAAATGCAGCCAGTAAGAAAAATGGCTTAGCTATACAACTCTCACAATACGGAAAAGAAGAAACAGATGCAAAACAAAATACTAGACTTACCAGACAGGCAATCTGCAAAAGCCAGATAATAAGGACACCAGCATCTCAAAAACGGAAGCAGATGCACATGAAACCAGAAAAAAAACACAAGGCAAGTAGAAGATAGCAAGAGCACCACAATCCGAACTGAGAGAGATCTGATGAAAAAATAGCACAAGCGGCAGAGACTGATCGAGTAGTTTAAAGACATTACAGGCATATTAAACTGGACTTGTAAGATTCTGAAATTGGCAGCAGCAAACCCCATCACAACAAAGAATGACAAGATACCACGAGAGGCAGAAGCTGATCAAGTAGTTCGAGAATGTTCCAGGCATATTAAACTGGACTTGCAAGAATCTGAAATTGGCAACAGCAAACCCCACCACAAAAAAGTATTTGGGCAACAATCCAGGACTCAAATGGTACACACAACCGAACTGAGAAAACCACTAGACATCAAAATTCAGAAACACCTTGTAGAACTAGTACAAGACAGCAAAATAAAAAAAAACATCAGCCACAACAACACAACAGTAGCAATCAGATCATCAAGCCACAATAATCATAATCCTAAACTGCTAAATCCTTTCTATTCAAACAAAGAAAATAAATTTCGCTCTAATAACCCAAATAGCTCTAATTTAAACCTAAATTCATCACCCAACAAAATTGATTAAAAATAACACTAAGTTTAACTGTATTTGATTCCTTGAAACCACAAGAAATCTCTGGTTAAAGGCACTGGAAATGTGTTGCCGGAAATTGTAGTAGTCAATCTCTCACACAGGTAACAAAAGGTTTCGGAGATTCTCGTTTTGAAAAAAATGCTGAGGTTGTAATAGAGTAGCTGAGACTGCTATTGTTTTTTTTTTTTTTTTTTGTTAGGGTTTTAAATTTGAGAATTTGAATCCCCATATTTGAGTGAGGGATTATACTGGTGATGTTATAGAGAGGGAGACCGTGGTGTGGGGAAGAGTGAGTTTTTTTAAAGAAGGTGGTGGTTGTTTTAACATTGGGGACTAACGTGTTAAGTTTATGAAAAGTTGAATGATGTCTAGATAAAACAGATGGGTTAAGGACTGGTTTGTGGGGCCAATAACAAATTGGGGATTGATGTAGTTATCCCTAATTGGATAGTAGCCTAAATCCTGATGCAGGCTTGAATTTGGAGGTCATTTGTATGCTCAAGCTTGAAAGAGTCACCACAGATTATCCATCAGTATAGCAAACAGTATATATGAAGTTTTAAATTGTTTCAAAATTTAATTTGCTGTCATGCTGTGTATTTAAAACTGAAAATGGAATTTCAAAATCCAAATTGACTCAGCATAAATATGTTCGATTGATTATATCTACCAACCTAGACACTCAATCTCTATATTGGATAAATCTTGCAACATCGTGAAGTCCAGCCTGTTTATAGCACTCAGCTATCTGTTCCGCAGCTTCATCCCAAGTCCCTTCAACAGAAGCTAAGTCCAACAAAAATGCAGCTTCATCCAATGCAATCTGCAAGTTTGAAAGACAAGGATCAACATACACACTCGCTATGAATTTGCTTCATAGTGAAGTCCAGCATATACAGATACATTATAAAACTGAAGGAAACCTGCGATGGTTCTTTTCCCTTGTTAAGGTCTTCTTGCCTTCCTTCTTCGGTCATTTTTTCTTTAATATACTCAATTTGCTCATCCTCCCATTGTGCTATCTGAGCAACATCCTGGATAGGACTCCAACCTCAACAATATAAATTCAAGAAAGGAAGAGAAAACACAACACAGTACAATAAAATGGTAAAGAGAAATTATCTGAGCAGCCCATGCCTGGTATCTGCAACCCAGGGTCCACCATGGTGATTTTAAAGCTCCCCTGGCAGCATCTTTAGCTTCTAACTTACGTCCAATCCTGTAGAAAGTATAAGAGGCTTCTTCTGAAATGAAAAAGGAAATAAATGACAAACTGAAAATTCAGAACATTTTTTTTGTAGCTAGCAATAGAAGAAAATCATACGAACTTCAGCATAACCTCTGCATTGAATGCAAAAGGCCTTGCAAATCCTGGAAAATGCTTTTTCTTTGTATAGAACTCCCCAATCACTAAAGCTGAAACCTTTACAAACATGCATATGCAAACAGTTAGCCACCCAGACTCGCAAGCAAATCCATGCTGCTTGCAAATAGTAACCAAAGTTAGGTTAGTCTTACATGATCTCCTTTCTGCAAATGGAGCATCACTTTGCGCTCTAAGACATCTGGAAACAAACCTACCTGAAAATAAACCTTTTAACAATTAAAATTCAATTAAGAGAATGATGATGAATTTGAGGATTCCAAAGTGTCCACTGCTAGGAATTCAAATTTGTTTAGCTCGATCGAATCAAAGAAAGAAAAAAGTTTTTATGGCTAATTACAGTACAATTTGTACCTTTTTTAAGAGATATACATCTAGGTCTAAAATCTGAGACTTGGCATAGTCACCCTTTTCATAAAGATTATCTCCAGCATCAGCTGCAGCATGAAATAGATCAGCATTGCCTTCTGATGAAATATCAGCATCTTCCTCGACCAGGATTCGATTAATATATTGATCTACCTGTACCATGACAAAAATTATGTTGTTAGTGAAATTTCTTTACACAAGGAGGGTCTGACTACTGGTTATATCCATGAGCAGCAGCATGCATACTCAACTTACAGTCTTTGCCAAAAGCCAAACTCCATGTTTACGAACCTCAACCACTGGCATTTCCATCCTGGACACATCAGACAACAATGACTGCAGGGAAAGAAAAACAACAACAAACAAAGACCATGAATAATTTGAGACTCTTACCCAGGTGGTGCTGTTGGCCATCTCAGCAGCGCAATCACAGCATCTATTCGCACAAATAAATCACATGTATCATGCTAAAAATTAGTTGCTTCTCAAATCTTAAAAATAGTAAGTCCCCACAACTTGCATTCATCAATACCTGAACTGTTTCTAGCCAGTGGAATGGCAAGAGGGAACAACCCTTTCTTGGCTCTAGGAGAAACAATAGATTCACCTGTTACCAAGGATTTAATGCAACAAGATTTAAGGAGAGGTTGTTTAGATGACAAGGAAACTGAACAAAAACAAGGATGCTATTATTACACAAACATAATACATCATTATAGCCTCGTCAACCAGCTTTGTTAGTCACCACGAGGTATTTGTTCACATATTTTCGGGAAGGAAGGTCTTTTTTGCACATCACAATATATACAATTTATTTGAAAATATGAGTTGATGGCTCCATGGATGATAAATCTCCAAATGGCATCTGATATTGCGCACTTCACTTTACAGCAGAAGTTCAGCAACCTCAAAAAAGAAACATTTACAGCAAAAATAAGACTTTATAGACTAGAAATGCACCTCTTGTCACATAAGTTAATAAGCACCAAAGAAAACATAAACCAAGTAGCATTCATTATCCTAGCCAATCTTTAGCACGACTCAAAAAGAAAAACCCAAAAACAAACCAAGAGTTACAAGCCAAATAAAGCAAATAACCTGATAAAAAAAATGATAAATCAATTAATTTAAAAAAATTCAAGAATGTTAAAGTTCTGTTCTTCAAGAGTTGAATAGTGAGTGAGTTTTGTTCTTGACAATATCTACCTTTTGTCTTTAACATCCTCAACAAATGAGACAAATGCTTAGGAGGCTGAGTTGCAGCCACTTCTTTGATAAAACCGATATGGTCTGTAAATTTTCATCAACATTACATTGTTAAAAACAAAGAAATAAAGGCAACGACAAAATTGTATAAATAATGGTATCTACCAGGAAATGAAGAACAAGAAAAAGTGCGTAGCGTAGTATGTCTGCGGAGGCCGAGAAGGAATGAGGTGGCGCGTGGAGCTCCATAAAACACTCCTCCGCCGACTTTCATGCCTCTAATCGTGAACTACGGTGGTGTTTGCTCCCTGCCACTGCTGTTGCCCTTGGATACAAATGTGGAGAAGTCGGGACCGGAAGATGGTTTGAGGCTAAAGCCCAGATATTTGAGGCCCAGACCTGTTGTTTAGCGGCAGCTAAAGAAGACAATGGTTACCTTGAGTTGAATTTGGGATCAAGAGATATTCTAATATGTATAGTTTTGAAACCCGACCTGGTGATTAATCCGGTCTAATAATTGGGTTATGGGTCAGATGGGTTGACCTGGATCAATTCAAAAAAAATTAAAAATCAAATAACCCATCAAACAACTCTTCTGCACTCTCCATGTTCCCACTCTTCGCATAAGCAGAAATCACATCCATATTGGACATTTCATCAAACACTTTTCGCCCACACTCCAAAAACCCACAATTTATATACATATCAATCATAGAATTCCCAACATGCAAATCCTCACCAAACCCCCCAACCAAAATTGTTTGCCTATGAATTTGTCGCCTCAAACCCACATCCATTTTAGCACCACAAGCCTTAAAAAGAGCAGTAAATATGAAAGAAACAGGCACAACACCTTCTTTTCTCATCAAACTATAAAACTCAGTTGATTCATTTAACCGTTCCTTAATCAAATAACATCTGATACGCTGTGTCGAGGCAGGGGTTGTCCAGGCTCAATGAATTGGAGGGAACGAGTAGGGATCACTACGAGAGGCTGCCGATAAGGGTAGAGCCCATTGATGGAGGGGACGTCGTGTTTGGGGTGGAGACGTATTACGGGCACAGGAGCTATGGATTGAAATTGCTTTTCTTCAATTAGGTTCTCTCTATCTGCAATTCTGCAGCGTTCACAGCTATGTATATATAAAAAAAAGAGGTCGGGTCTCAGCCGGGTTTGCCCGGGTCACCTGCGTTCCAAGTCGACCCACCAGGTCGATCGGGTTTTGCCTGGCCAACTCCGAGTCGGGTTTTTACTTAGACTCAGACGATCCCAAGCCCGGATCGACCGAGTCCCAGGTCGACCCGTCGGGTCGGTCCGGGTTTCAAAACTAGGTTACTATGAACTTGTACAGTAGAATTTCATAGCTCATAAGGCTTAGGATGAGGGTATTGTTTTTTTTTTATTAGTTTATTAGTAAAACTCTATACTTTATGGGATCTCTACTGTATGTGCACTGTTTACCAAAACACATTCTACTGTGAACTTGCATAATAGAATTTCACAACTCGGAAGGCTTGGTATTAGGGTATTATTGTTGTTTTTTTATTGATTTATTTGTTATTTTCAAGACTAATGGAGGGTGTTGTAGTAATTTTATGTTGATTTTAATAGTACAATTACCGTATTGATCTTAAAAAGTAAATAGCTATAATCTTCGGTCTAAGTGCCTTATAGTAATTTTGTTTCTCATTGAACAATATAATTACTCCATTACCCTTAACATCTAATTTTTTTAGCCTTGGTTTTAAAGGCTTGGTTGTAATTTCATAATGGTTTTTTTATTATTATTATTGTTTAATCCTAAGAATATTTTCAATTTTGTACAAAAAAATGATAAACTACTGACACATGCTTTGCACACTTAAGTCGATCTGTCGTCTTCGGGTGGCACGTGCAACTAACTTTGATGGTGTTAATCGTGCTTCCGCCGCATCATTTGATTTGTCTCGGTATCCTCTTCCTCTCTGGGTAGCGTGTGTATAGTGGTTCGATTGGGTTTGGGGCTAATTTTCTTTTCTTCTTTTTCTTTCTTTTCCTTCTTTTTCTTCTTCGGGTTACATGTTGGCCATGCAAAAAATTATATCAACCCTTCAATTTCCTTTTTCTGTTGATTCAGTCCCTTTTCTTTTAATTGCAATTATTTTAATTACATTGATTATTTCTAATTGGATTTTATTTTTGATTTCATACCTGGTCATTTGATTTCTTTTATTCTTTTTATCAAATTTGATCCTCATTCTTTTAATTGTTATTCTTTTGTTTCGAGTCATTTTCTTGATTGATTTGTTTTTTTTTTTCAAATTCATCCCTAAACATTAAATTTCATTACATTTTCCCCTAACACATTTAATTTCAATTAATTTTATGTTCACCCGATTTCATTAAATCCTGATTCTTTTAATTGTTATTTATTTTGTTTTGCATTGTTTTTTATTTTATTCACCCGATTTCATTTGTGTTTTTATTTCTATTATCTTTTATTAATTTTAATAAAAAAAATTCAGTTGATACAACCAGCTAAATGTCTCATTTTACGAGATTAAATATTTTGATCTACGTTCATCTCTCAATTTTTCCACTTTCTCTTTTAATTATTATTAATGTTTTTTCTTTTATTTACATATATGATTATTAGATGTTTGGATAGACTTTTTGATTTACACTAATAATTTTTGTTGTGTAAAAATACATATTGAAATAACCTCTATACTCAAGTTTTTTTCTGAAAAAAAAGTTACAGCCCACTATGGAGCACATGTCAAATCAAATTTTTATTTGCCCTCTAATGAATTGTTTTTTCGCTCTCATTTTTTTTAGAACTTTTCTGTAATTGATTTTTTTCATGATTTCATCTTTTGACATTTGATTTGTTGGGGATTCGGCTCCATACAATCTTATCATTCTGTATTTTTTTTAATATTAGTTTTGTGATTATCTTCAATTTATTTTCTATGAGTTTGTTCTGGTCTCATGATCCAAGTCACAGGTTTTACATGCCTTTTATAATATAAGTTTTTTTTAGAATTGTTTTGTTTGTGTTTGATTTTTCAAGATAGTATTCTAATTCATTTATTATTATTTTTTGGTTTTATACAAATGAAGTTTATTTTTCAAAATAAAAATATTCATTTTTAAATAATATTGTTGATGTGTTCGGCTTTGAGTAATTTGTTTAGGGCATGGGTTTATTCAGTCAATTTCGTTTGTGTTTATCATTTAGGTCATGGTTTTTTTAGGGTATAAATTTATCTTTTATTGATTTAAGTAAATAAGTTTAGTGAACACAATCGAGTGAATATCTTATTTTGTATGATTGAACATCTTAATCTGCATTCTTCTCTTAATTTTTTAATTTTTCTTTTGATTATTGTTAACGATTTTTTTCATTTATTTACATAAATAATTATCGATTTATTTAACTAGATACTTGCATAGACTTTTCAATTTACACTTTAAACTTTTTTATTATAAAATACATTGAAGTAGCTTGTATGCCCGATATTATTTTGAAAAAAAATGATATAATCCGCGGTGAAGCGTGAGTTAAACTAGTCCATACCTGAATCTAAACCCAAAATTACTATTTATACCTAATGGGTATGGGTGTTTGATACTCAAACTCAATCGAGTTTTGGGTATCTCTCGGGTATCCATAACCCGACTTTAAAGTCTGCTAACAACTATAGAATATGCTCTAACTCATGGGAAAAAAAAGATATTTTATGGTGATCAGTAAGTAATTAGCAGCATCTTTTAGTTACTTTCTATGATACACTTTGAATAAAAAGATAATACAAGTAAAAAAAAAATTAGGTGAAGATATTTTTATCATTTTTTATAGATTATGATTTTTTTATGGTGATCAGTAAGTACTTATCTCTCTATTACTTATATTTATTTTTTTCTTCAAAGTAAATCCCGTAAAATAATTAATAAGATATCATTATTTACTTCATGTGTGCCTAAAAGTTTTCATGAAAAAATGTTCCGCAAACATCTTCAAGAAGCCAAAACTAGTAAACTCACAAATAATTGAAATTTAGCTACTAGATGCTATAAAAACATGAGGAGAAATTGGTGGTATTCCTATTATTAATATTTTATACCAACTTGCTCTCTGACTATTCGATGAAATCATTAAAACATGTTTCGACAGGTATTTAAGGTAAATAGGATTAGGAAAGAAGACAACTACTTCTAAAAGAAAGTAGACAAGCCGTTGCTTTACACATATCAAAGGAATTCAGTCATCAATTGGAGACATTAACTTCAACATCCCTCGTCAAAGTTCATGTAACATTTAAAGCCAGATGAGAAGAGCAATCTCTTGTTGTGTTGAGAAATTTCAAATATTAAAAGAAAATGATATTCCAGAAAGTATAGTAGGGAGTCCCTCTAAAAGGAATAGATTAAAAGAAAAGGTGAGAGGAATGGAATTTTGACAGCAACTCTCATTTTTTTTCATATGTATATCTTGGTATAAATATAATATAAATATATATATATTTTTTTTGTAGCATGAGTAACTAAAAACTTCACCATGTCCTGTTTTGTAAGTTAAAGAGTAATATATATTGTAAGTTGAAGAGTAATGTTTAGTGGGATTTTAGACAGAATTAGAAGTCTAATTATACTTTATTATACCCTAGATCGAAAGACAATGTAGATTCAATGTCAAATCAAATGATTATTGGATGAATTTGCATAAAAATTAAGTCTGGGGACTTGATTAGACTTTTAATATGCCAATTTGATTTAATCATGAACCCAATTAAAGGTTTAATTAAGCTTAAGAATTAATTTAGATCAAATTAAAAGATTTAATTAAGTACAAGAACTTAAGTACACTTTTAATGGGTCAAATTAATTTTATTAGGGAATTAATTGGTGAAAAAATAAGTTTGGAAGTTTAATTTGGGCTTAATTGAGAAGATTAGAATTTTAGATGATCAAATTTAATTTTTTAAGCTCAATTGGATGAAATTAGAGACAAAATTGCAAGAAAATCAAAGTTTAGGGAGTCAATTAAGGGCCAATTTAAAGAAATTAAAGACTAAGGACCTTTTCGTAAAAGACGCACGAATTGAAGGGTCGAATTCGGTTGCAAACAGGGGTGAAATTAAAAAAATTAGAATAATCAAAGATAAAATTGAAAATGTCCAAAACCAACGACTAAATGATCATAGCTTCCATGGTTGGAATATGTCGGGTTTCACCTTGGCAACTTATTATCCCCCTGTTTTTTCCTCTTATTGTTTAGTTAAGGTTATTTTTACTTGATTTTGTGTGGACTTTGTATATTAAGCTAATGAAGCTTGGGTTTGTTGGTTTGAATTTTGATTTCATAGATTTTAGTTGAGAATTTATGAAGCTTTTGGTGATATGCTAATTTTTTATATCACACAAATAAATATAACATGATTTATGCATTGTTTATGGGTATAAATCACTATTAGGATAAAACATTTTTTGGAAATGCATTTTGTGTGATGATACTTTAAGTTTTTTTATGGTTACTAAATAGGTGGCTCGCAATCCGTGGCGAGCCAGACCAATTTCTCTGTAACTTAAAAATCAATACTTAGGCACTGCAAACATGTTTTAAAAAAGAAAGAAAAACCCATGTTTATTCAATTATACAATATAAAAGGCAATGGTAGTAAATGGATTGAATCTTAAAAGAAAAGATGATAACAATAACTAGAAGAAAAGGAATGCTTGTCATAAGGGAAAAAATCACAAAGCTGAATCCAAGATAATCCAATGTTAAAGGAAAAAATAAAAAATAAAAATAAAAAATGACAAAGTAAAGCATCTCGATTCAACCCAAGCAGCATGTCAAACTCACAACTCAGGTCGTGAGGTCGAGCCAACATCATAGAAAGCAAATTGAAAAAAATAATGATGGCCAATCCCGAACAATTCAAATGTAAAAGGCTAAAAAAAATAATTCAACAAAAATAAACGTAGAAAATAAAATTGTTATAAACCCAGGTAAGGCTCCTAAATCTCGTGAGCTAGATCATACAAATGGGATAACTTAATGGAAGATGAAACATGAAAAATAACAAAGCTTAATTTTAAAAAGAACTCAATTTTAAAGGATGAAAATTAAAAATATATGAAAAAACAACCTAAAAAAATGGTTGGGTTAATCAACCAAACTTGTTATCCAAGTTATGAGATCAGGATAATCTAATTGAAAGGAAACCAAAGAAAATCATCAAGCTTGTTTTTCAAAATGAACAATATTGAAGGCTATAATTGAAGAAAACAATGCAAAAAAAGTGATGTTAATATATGCTAACTTTTCAAACCTAGTGATTTAAGTTATTAAACCAGAAGCACCATATCTTAGAAAAGCATGAAGCGTAATTTCAAATATATCAAATGTTAAAGGACAAAATTGAAAAAGAAACTTCAATTATATAAAAGGATAAAAAAAACAAACAATAGTGATTAAGAAAATGAGGACTAATTGTGTAATAAAAAATAAATAAGAGGACAATTTAGAATTTTGATTTGAAGAGTGAAATTGAAAAAAAAATCAAATCAACAAAAGAATCCAAAAAAAAAATCAAAATAAAATGAATAAGGACCAAATTTGAAAAAATAACAAATCATAATTATGGATCCAATAATGAAATTGAAAACAAATTGAAATTTGACAAAAGGACCAAGAACAAAAAAAAAAGGATTAAAGTTAAAATATCATTAAATAAAAGGACAACTCTAAGATTTTGAATGACTAACGTGAATTTTAAAGGGAACCCCACATGAAAACAAGCATCACAGTGCTTCCAACTCCAACGTGGAAGTCGTTGTTTGGTCATTAGAAGGTGCCTAATGTATCTCTCAAATGGCATAGATGTTACCACACTCCATGCTTTTTTAAAAAAATTACATTTTATATTCGTTAAAATATTGAATTACCCCTCAATCAAATCTATTATAACAAAAAATCTATGATGAAAATACAAAAACACTCATGGATGTAACTTAAAAAAATTCTATCTTCATGTGTAATCTAGTTATTTTTATAGTGCTTTGAAAAGAAAAAAACACTAAAAAGCCACTAGAAGCTAGAGAAATGAAAATTTCTTTTAAGTGTAATTAAATCATTTTACAGTGCTAAAAAAAATAAAAATATCTATTTGTTCCCGATCATTTTGATAATAACTAGTAAACCTCTGAGAAAATACCATATTACCCCTTATATCAAGCTTAATGATTTTGTTTAAGAAAGGCAAAAGGATAATTTTATTGTTTTAATCCATAATGATTTATGCCTGTGCTACAATGATTTACTAATGACTTTTAGTTTTTTTTAATATTAAATATTTTTTAAGGCAATGGGTGGTGAGTCACCATAAACTAATTTTACTTATCAAGCTTATTCAATAGTTAAGAGTGAAAGAGAATTTTTCATTTACTCACCATCATTTATGTGAAATAGCATGTTAAGTGAAACACTATGAGAAATATGTCTCATTTGATAAGAAACCTAAAATTTAGGGATAATTATTTAATATATTATTGGGATAATTATTTTAATATATTATTATGAAATATCAACTTTATTAATGAATTTGAGGCAACGAGGGAGCAAATACTTAAGGAGTTTTATCTTTTTAAAAATAGTTGGCTTATAACTTTGTATTATTTGAGAGAAAAACAATCTCTTGCTTTTAATGATGAGTAATGATTACAATAGCAGAGATAAGCCAATAGTATTAATTGACAATTGTGAGATTTTGATCCATGCATCTAAAGTTTATACATGAACAATGTTTTCCAAACTTTGGGATGAATTTTTGCAAGTAGTGTCTCAAAAGAATTATTTAACATATATTGATGAGAATGATTTTTTTTATTATTATTTGTACTTTTTGTAAGTTTAAGATAATAGGTTTATTATGCTATCATGCTTCGTGAATCTTACAAATAGATTTGAGACTTTCTATTATTCTCTCGCAATATATTCTAAAAAGGTGGGAAAAGAATGCAAAGCTAGGAATTTGTGTTTGAAAATTATGTTAATCGGAAAAATAATGCTCTATCATCATCCATTATACTTTGTTTAAATAAGTTAATGAGGAGAGCCTTTGTTGTGTTGAGTATAACTCCTAATGATGAAAATAACTCAAATATTTGTTCTAATATTTTGGATGATATCTACGTCTAGATTACAAGGTTGCAAAGTGATTTAAAATCCTATTTGTTTTTGTATTTTAAAAGTATTTTTGAAAAAAATTAAAAAAATATATTTTTTTTTTATTTTAAATTAATATTTTTTAATGTTTTTAGATCATTTTGATGTGCTGATGTCAAAAATAATTTTTAAAAAATAAAAAAAATATTATTTTAATACATTTATGAGTAAAAAACACTTTAAAAAGTAACCACAACCATACTCTCAAACACGCTCTAAATAAAGATAATGATGATATTAAAAAAATAGATAATATTAGAAACTTCAATCCTTTTGGTTCTAGTAATGAGAAATTAGTGTTGGATCCTGCAAATAAGTGGCCAAAAGGATTAAAAAAAAAACAAACTTAAGCATGGGAATATGAAAAGAAGAATAAAAAGTTATCTAAAAAAAAATATTTACAACATCATAAAAAGTTATCTAATTAATATTATTATTAATAAAATAATTAATAAATTAAAAAAAAATTATTATTAATAGAAGCACTTGATATGTCTTTCCAACAATGAAAAATAACTTTGAGGTAAATTTCTTCTCAATCTAATTATTTGTTCATATTATTCTAGATACAATTTCTTTTTATAGAATTCATCTAATCATTGTTAAGGGTACAATCCATCAGCCCAAACTCAAAGGACTCGTTGCTTTGTAGAAGATGGAAGCTAATGATGAAGATTTATTAAATATTTTATTATAAACTTTTATTTTGCTTTTAATGTCTTCAAACAATAGGTAGTTCTGAAAATATTATTAGATTTTTAAGAACTTGCGATCTATTATATTATTTATTTACAATATCTATGTTAAATACATGTCTTTTCAAATTGTGACATAATTTGTTATATTATTTGTTTACAATATCCTTGTTATCACAATTTCTTTTGAAACACAAGGCAATATTAAAGCATGGCTTTCCATTTTAGAGTGCCTATATCCCAGGATCGCATGTTCATAAAAAGGAAGGTGATGTTCTTTCTCATGCTTTGATTTGCCAGAAAAAAAAATTATTTTAATATATTTAAAACAAAAAACAGTTTAAAAAACATAATCTCCGTACTTCAAACGTAAAAACGGTGATAAAATCTTCTTCTGTATCTCCCTGTAATAGCATCATAATAGAGGCATGGTGATATTCACAGCCATCATATCAAACAGTATATGCTAGTCCCTCTTTGTTTTTAACACATAGGGGAGTCTGTTCTCATTGATTGATTTCAAAACCATAGACCTGTCTTTTGTATTCTCTCCTTTGAAATCAACTCGTAAATGGTTTTGATCCCCAGAACCCTTCTCTCTTGATCCTAAATAGTAATCTAGCTGCTGATAACAAAGAACCCTCTACAATATCAAATTAAAATAATATACTGATTACAATTATTAAATTATAATTTAACCCAGATAGAGACGATTCAACAAAACCCAATTGAACTAAAAGAAGAAGAAAAATAATGTGAAGGGAAACCTTTCTTAAGAGTGTCTGCCCTTGACGATGATTGATAGGTGGTTGTTCCGGTGGTGGTTGCTTGACAATGGATCTGGTTTGGAACAGAGCTATTGGGATTTGGTCGGTAGAGAGAGAAGGAGGCGTAGGTTGTGATTTTTTGTTGTTTTGAGTGAAGATGGTCAATGAAATCACGGTAGGCTGTGAGTTTTTGGGGAATCGAGAGTTGTAGGAATAAAAAAAAGAGTTAAACAGAATAACTAAACTTTTAGAATTATTCACATGAGCCGACGATGTGACATATTAATTAATAAAACTAAATTATAACTTATAAGATGTAATTAATTATCATACTATAAAATTTCTTCTTGAAATATGTAAGGTTCACGGGAGCTTAGGATTTTGTTTGCTGGAGTAGTTGATTCAGGCAGGATATGATAATTATTATTTTTTAATTTATTTTTTATTTAAAAATATATTAAAATAATTTTTTTAAAAAATTATTTTTGATATTAACACATTAAAATAACTTGAAAATATAAAAAAATTAATTTAAAATAAATAAAAAAATATTTTTTTAAAAAATACTTTTGAAAAGTAAAACAAACGGGGTTTAAAACTATGTTTGTTTTTACGTTTCAAAAGCGCTTTTGAAAAAAATGAAATTTTTTTATTTTTTATTTGCTTTAAATTAACTTTTTTAGTGTTTTTAGATAGTTTTGATGTGTCGATATCAAAAATAAATTAAAAAAATAAAAAAATATTATTTCAATGCGTTTCTAAATAAAAATCACTTTAAAAAACAAACGTTAACACAATACCAAACGGGCTTCAAAAATAAAAAATAAAAAAACTTGAGTTTCAAATTTTTTCCAAAAATAATATTAAACATATATGCTCCCTTGAATCATAGCATCTTAAATAATTGAGAAGCCTATCTAACTTGAATTATTTAGAAGAAAACACTTACCAACAACCATCTCAAATCTACTTGAAAAGGTAAGGGTGATCCGTGAGCCACCATCCATAATATTTGTCGTTGGCTTGCTAGATTTGACCTATATAATTTTTGAAAAGCAAAGTCTAGGAATATCAAAGAAAGAGCAGAGCTACGCGACCATTTAGCCTGTGGGTTCAAAAACACGATACACTGCAAAGTTTTAAACAGTATATAATTCAAAATAAAGTTGCCACGTTTCCTTTCCCCCCATAACATTTTACTCACCTTTTTTTTTTCTTTAAAAAAAAAAGGAAAAATAGAAAAGAATCCAACAACCATTGAAATTATTAAATTACTATAATTACAAAACAACCAGAAAAAAATAATCCAAAATCAAACCTCCCCCAAATTTTTATTCTTAGGGTTTCAAGCCGACCCGCCAAATCCTCTCCTACTTGTTTTTGTTTTTGTTTTGTTTTTTCCCAATCTTTCCTTGAGCGACGGCATTTTTTTATGATCCACATTGTTGATTCGGATCCTAACAATGGCGTCGTCGTCGCCGCCGCCTCCGCCTGCTTCCGTCACCAGATCGGAGCCTCCTAAAGTCTCACCGGTACTCCCTTTCTCCCAACTCATGAACATTATTTTCTCTCACAAGGTTTCGTTTGGTTATTCTTACTATGATTTTCTCTTTTGTTTGTTGATGATTTCTTAAGACAGTAGAGAGAACGTGTTTAATTTATAACTGAGCTGTTCGTATTAGTCTTAATTGTTTTTGGTGCATTTATATTGGTAATTTTGACTTTAAGTAATTTTTGCATAATTTGTGGTTCAAAACTAAATTTTGATTCAAAATATTGCAAAATCCTTGCAATGCATGTCGCTGCACTAGCCTTGGAGCTCCAGCTGATACGGTTTATTTTACAATTATTCTGGTTGGTGATTGTGATTTTCCTTTTTTAGTTAATTTTCAGTGAATTATTTTGAGGTTATTTATAATTTATGGTTATGATCAGACCAGTCTGGTCCGGTTCAATTTTTCCTGGTTGCTTGTATTAAGTTTTCCGATTTTAGTTAACTTTTTTATTTCAGTTTTGGAATCGGTCGTTCATGGTTGTAATTACTAATTAGAATGGATACTGATGAATTTTTATTTTTATATAGGCGATGGAGTCTGATGAAGAGACAGCTTTAACAAGCAAAATGGTTTTATCAGTTATTGAATCATTAAAGAAGCAAGTTGCAGCTGACCGATGTTTTTATGTTATGGTACATTTTTTGTTATTTGAATGAAATGCTTCCTTTTGAGTTTTGCTTTCAGTCCATTTATATATTTATTGCTTTCAGAAAAGGATGGAAGACAACAAACAGAAGTTGGTTGGTGTTACGAACCACCTCTATAAGCTGTCAAAGGAAAGGAAGAACAGTTGGATTAGTGATACTGACAATAGTGTAGATTTATTTACAAAGAGGCAAAAGGATGCACTCAGTATGCATGGTGGTATTGATTCAAGTAATGTAGATAAAGATAGTCTTGGCTCTGAAGAAGATGGTAATACTTCTACTGCAGTTCTTTTGGGATCCAGTATCCCAGTAAAGAATGCAGTACGGCCAATTAAGCTACCTGAAGTGAAGAGGTTACCCCCTTACACATCATGGATTTTTTTGGACAGGTATGTTTAGATTATTCTGTATCAAGATTTTGTTTTACCGGAATGGTAGTTGGTCATTTTTTGATTTTGAGTTTTGAATTCAAGTTTCATGGTCTCTCTTTCTATACATCTTCATGCCACTAACTTATAATTTGCTGCATTGGTTTTGGGTTAGTAATTTATGATATTCCTGCTGTAGAAATCAAAGAATGACAGAGGACCAATCGGTGCTTGGTCGAAGGAGAATTTATTATGACCAAAATGGTGGTGAAGCACTAATCTGCAGTGACAGTGAAGAGGAAATAATTGATGAAGAAGAGGAGAAGCGAGATTTTTTAGAATCTGAAGATTATATTCTACGGTTGGTATAATCATGGTATCTGGTGTGATGTATTGATTCTTTTTTCTTTAAATTGTATGCTAAAGCAAGGTTGATTGGCGCTGAATGTCTTAGGTTCAAACTTTTTGAACAAAAAAGGGGAATTTTGTTTGGAGTGGGAGCTCCCTGGAAATTTTATCTTCATCTTAAAGGAAGAAATTTTAATCTAGCTTGTATTTGAATGGACCAGCTCGTGGCCTTTATCTTGAGCATTAACAGTGCCAAATGCTGTCAAAATAATGGGCGTAGCTGTGTCAAAAATATTGATGAGTTGTCTGTTGATTTAGCCAGTGACTTTTGACAAGTAGTTGCCATGTGATGTAACTCATATATGTTCGATACAGTTTTAGCAATAAATGCTAAAAAGGAAAAGGGATAGCTATGCATACTGGTTGATGCTAAAACCTTGAATATAAATACATTTAACTATCTCCTAGTTCAATGTAAATTATGTCCTCAGATTTTTTTTCAGGGATTTTATTATGCTTCAGTATGCAACCCAAGTTGTTTTTTCTGTTGGTTAATAATTTGTTTTGCCAGGATGACTATAAAAGAAGCTGGATTGTCCGATCCAGTTGTGGAATCACTAGCACAGTGTTTTTCTAGAAGTTCTAGTGAAGTCAAGGTATGCATTTGTTGCAAGAGGGTGTTTTTTTTAGTAATGAGGAGAATGTATTATATTGAGACTATGTTATATGTTTTTTGCCTTCGATTGAAGGATCCATTTTTTTTTTATTCTAACAGTTGTTTCCATATAATATCTAATGAGAAAAAGGTCATAGTGTAAGCTTGGGTCCAGCCGTTTCCCATTTGCTTTTTGCTGGCTTTACACAGATATGAAACACCATCAAACATCTTATACAGGCAAGATTTGAGGTTCTTAAGAAGGAAGAGAAGGCCGTGGAGGATTCTAAGAATAAAGATAATGAAGCACGAACACTGAATTCTTTTCTTGATAAAGATCTTGAAGTTGCTTTGGATTCTTTTGACAACCTATTTTGTCGCCGATGTCTTGTAAGCATCATTCTTGTACTACTTTCAGTGTTGTGCTTTAACCGTTACTATATAGCTTCCTCATTATGTTTCATGCTGACAGGTATTTGATTGCAGATTACATGGATGTTCACAGGATCTTATCTTCCCTGTAAGTTGATCTTGTATGACTAACCATCATGATGTTGCATTAGTATCTAGAGGGAATCTCATATGTTTTGTTGACACACATATTTTAGGCTGAGAAACAATCTCCATGGAGCTATCCAGATGACAACATAACATGTGGTCCACAGTGCTACAAATCGGTATATGTGTGGTGATTTATTAATAAAATTTGTTTAGACTGGGCATTTCTGCACAAGGATCTGACAAACAAAAATATTTAAGTGCCATCAATTTCTTTCATGTCAGGTTTTGAAATCAGAGAGAATTTCTTCAGGGATTTCTCCTGAGCGTGGGTTTATTGAAGAAAATTCTGTTTGTCAATCAGATGGTGCTGGGGTGCCTATAACATCAAGAAAGAAATCTTCTGCTCCATCTGCCAACCGGAGGGTGAAGTCCTGCCAAAGTGAAAGTGCTTCGTCAAATGCAAAAAACATTTCAGAGAGCAGTGATTCAGAGATTGGACCTCGGCAAGACACCTCTCCCACTAGTCAGTTGTCACCTTCCAAGATTAAGCTTGTTGGGAAAGGTGGGACTTGTAAAAGGAACAGCAAGCGGGTGGCTGAACGTGTTCTAAGTTGCATGCGGAAAAGGCAGAAGAAAATGGTGGCTTCTGATACTGATTCTGTTGCTAGTGGAGGCCTTCTGTCAAGTGATATGAAACTTAGGTCCACTTCACACAAAGGAAAGGAAGATGCAAGTTCTTCTTCCCATAAGAATTTGAAATCTCCCACCACTGCAAGGTCTAGGAGAAAGAGTGAGTTTCATGATGGTCCATCAAGTGAGATGGTCATGGATCCACCTGTGCCTAGCAGTGATGACACCTTTAGGAAAGAAGAGTTCATAGACAAAAATACATGTAAAAAAGAGTTAAGTGATAACAGATCTTGGAAAGCTATTGAAAAAAGCCTATTTGAGAAAGGTGTTGAGATTTTTGGCGGGAACAGGTCAGGGGGTGCATTTCTTGTTCATTCCCATTAATTTTGTTACAGTTTCCTTGTTTGTTGATTTTTTTTTTGATATTCTGGAAGAGTGATGATTTTGACTGAGTGATGTTTGATGTGACCATTATGTTAGAAGGTACTTAACTTAATTCACCTATGGTAAATAGATTTTTACATTTTCAGTTTTCTTATTTCATTGCCATTGAACTTGTTTTAAGAAATAAAGATAGTACAGTGATATCCAGTGGAATCAAACCCATGAAAGACTGCTGAAGAATTTTTTTGTTAAACGAGATATTTGTAATAATGATTTCTTTTATTTAAGAGGTTAATCGAGTATCTTGGTTTAAAAAGAGTATTTCAGAATTAATGCTTTATAAAATGGAGTTAGATAAACAATGTGCTATAAATTATCCTGAGTAATTGTAGTGAGATTTGGGAATTCATTTTTTTTCAGGCCTGGACTGGGGTGCGTGGAGGGAATTCATGAAATCTTCACTCATTCCCATTGATCTACTTTACCATTTGTGCTTCTTATTATGCATGCATACATAATACATGTGCTCATTCACATTTTATTTTCCATTATTTCTTATAAATTATGATGAAACTGACTAAATCAAATGAATGGTCCCACAAATTTAACAGCCTTTACCATTGACCTTCCTACAGTTACACTCTAATGATCTTACTGATACCTTCATATTGCTCCGAAGAGAATTGGCTGCGGTTTCATCTATTCTCTGTCTAAATTTTGTTTTTGTTTTCCATGACAGTTGCTTAATTGCTAGGAACCTCTTAAATGGCTTAAAGACGTGTTGGGAGGTTTTTCAATATATAACTCGCTCTGAGAATAGGCTAGCCTGTGAGGCAGGTGATGCTGGAACTCTTGGTGAAGGCTACTCCAAGTTTGACTGCAGCGGAACAGTGGTTAGAATTTTGCTTCTTGTATATGGCCATGTTTTTTGTTAGCATGCAAGTGAATCTTAATCTTTTTCTTCCTTTTTTTTTGGTTGGGGGTATTGAACTGCATATCAGGGTAAGAATGAAGCAAGAAGGAGATCAAGATTTTTAAGGAGAAGAGGTAGAGTTCGCCGCTTGAAGTACTCTTGGAAATCTACTGCTTACCATTCTATTAGGAAGCGGATAACTGAAAGAAAAGATCAACCCTGCCGTCAGTATAATCCATGTAGTTGCCAAGCTGCTTGTGGAAAGCAGTGCACATGTCTGCTAAATGGCACCTGTTGTGAGAAGTATTGCGGGTGAGCCTTCCTTTAACAACCCAAAATTTGAGATCAAGGTTTATGGTATTTGTATATCTTTTAGTTACCATTTATTTTTCTTCCAGAAATGAGAACTCAATAAAATTGAGTTTATCGTACAGCTTCATTCAAATTTAGAGTTTTCTCTTGTAGAGTTTCATACCTTGCTAGCTTAAACAAATTTGGGGCCTTAGATTTAGATGTTTTTTATTGTGTCTGTACATGTGTGATGAATACTCTCAACTATTTTTTACTTGTTCCTCTAGATGTCCTAAGAGTTGCAAGAACCGATTTAGAGGCTGTCATTGTGCCAAAAGTCAATGTCGAAGTCGTCAATGTCCATGCTTTGCTGCAGACAGGGAATGTGATCCAGATGTCTGTAGGAATTGTTGGGTCAGGTGAGTTGGTGCTCTTGTTCCTTTTTTTTCTCTATTTAATGTTTTCATGAACTATTTATTTCTAAGCTAATCATTTACTTAGCTTTGCCTGTGTACTGTTTTTATCATAATTGTAGAAGATTATGAAATTTTTCATGATAACTGCACTTGGAAATTAATGATGTGCACATTGGTAAGTAATACATTTGTTTCTACTAATGTTGGATTGAATCACAAAGGTTTGAAATTTCCATTAAGTTGGTTCAGGTAGCCAAACTTTTAGCTTCCTTCTGGGGTTGAAACTATATCGAGTTTCAAAGAATTTAAAGGTGGGGTTTGTGTATTCTAATGTCAGCGTTTTGTTTGGTTACAAGAGGCTGTATCCCACAGGCTATGAACTGTGGACTTCAGAGTGGTAAGGTCCAAATTTTGGTTCTAAGTCCATACATGAAGGTTCCATTTCTCAAAATTTACCAGTGAAAGGTCAAGTAAACAGCACTCGATTAATGTCACTCCCACCACTGTGCCCATGCCAGCATTTACCAGCTTCAGTACATCCAAGCTTTTGCCATATCCATTCTCTTTGGCTCTTTGTGCTTAGGAAAATGCTATGGTTATTTCTGTCAGTTTTATGTCATTTGATGTACTTGTGAAATTTCATCCTTCACAGGGTTTCAAAATAATGTTTTGTTTATTACTTGTCCAGAAATATATTTATTCTTTTCCTCACTCTTCTTGCACTACTATATATCATTTGAACTGTTAAAATTTGCTTTGTAGTTGTGGTGATGGTACTCTTGGTATCCCCAGCCAAAGGGGTGATAATTATGAATGCAGAAATATGAAGCTTCTTCTCAAACAACAACAAAGGGTAGAGACACTTTCATCTTCTTATTACCTTTCATTGTTTGATATTTAGAGATAGGTACACACATTTGAATATTCGCTTCTCTTAGTTGTCTGGCATTTGAAGTAATCTGTTAGTGCAATGATTGGTGAAGTTCTCTAGTAAACAGTACCATTCTTCTATTTGTTCTTAGTTGTCTGTCTTCATGAATGCCCATAATGTGGAAAACTATTCTTTTAGCTTGCTTTTCAGCTTCCTTTATAGAGTTGTGAAACTGACCAAGTTTTTCTTTGTGGCTTGACTGAACTGAAAGCTGATGCTAAAATGTAGTCAACTGAAAAATGTGGTGTATAAGAAAGATTTGTGGCATTACTATGCAATACAGAACTGCTTGTTATGTATTGGGCGATAAAGTTCAGGGTGTCCTTGGAAGCATATAGAGTTTTATCAAAAAAAAAAAAAAAAACAACATATACTGGTAGTTTATGAAATTATGAAGGTGTTTAAAGTCTTGCTATGAACTAGGAAGAAGACGAGAACTGTTAATGAAACTGATGAAAGTGCAAAGAGCGCCACTTGCAAGACGGAAAAAGCCAACGAATACCGTCATCCCAAATACCACCCATAATGGGTTGCTCCACTTCATCAAAAAAAAATTTTCTTTGATTGCTTTCTTTCCAATGTCCACATCAAATTATGTATAAATTAATGCTTTCAAACAACAGACGTTTGATGGGGTCATTTTTCAAGCTGATTACATTTTCTCTATCTTACTAATATCTTGTTCTATGAATAGGTTTTACTCGGAAGATCTGATGTATCAGGCTGGGGTGCTTTCTTGAAGGTAATATTCTGGATGGACTACGTAATATGAGAAAAATTTGCCCTTGAATCCTTTTTATCCCATGTGGTTTTTTAGAATAATCTCAGAGGCATTTGGGAAAAAACCTAGAGATTTATTTGCTTGTTTCCTCATACTTGTGAATATATCTGGCTCCTCACAGAATAGTGTCGGCAAGCATGAGTACCTGGGTGAGTACACTGGAGAGCTGATTTCACATAGGGAAGCAGATAAGCGTGGGAAGATCTACGACCGTGAAAATTCATCATTTCTCTTCAATCTCAACGATCAGGCATGACTCATTATACTGATTTAAGATCTTATATGAGGATTCAACCACCATCTTTGATTGTTTATATGAAACCAAGATTTGTTTCTTGCAGTTTGTTCTTGATGCATACCGTAAGGGTGACAAACTCAAGTTTGCCAACCACTCTCCAGAACCAAATTGCTATGCAAAGGTATCCTCTTTGACTACTGTAGCTCAACAGCCTATCTAATATATATTTTCAGACTTTTGCACTTGGTTTCTGATTAATAGCGTGCTAAAAACATGGCTGGAATGTATTTAATATCTTGCCACTGTTTCCTCACTTTCAACCACCGCGTTGTTTGCAGGTCATAATGGTTGCAGGGGATCACCGAGTGGGCATATTCGCCAAAGAAAGGATTAATGCAGGGGAGGAACTTTTCTATGATTATCGTTATGAGCCAGACAGAGCTCCTGCTTGGGCTAGGAAGCCTGAAGCGTCTGGATCAAAGAAAGAAGATGGCGGCCATTCAAGTGGCCGTGCCAAGAAGCTTGCTTAATTCGAGCATCTACTTACATCCTCAATTCAAAATTTTTTGTCAATTCTTTTACAATTACTAGCATCATTCTCACTTATCGTAGGGGATAGGTTCATGATCAGTCATTTTGTTATCGGAGAGGCCATTGTCATCTCCGCCATAACTTAAACTGATTTGTATTCCAATTTAGACTGAAACTAGTTAACTTACCTGTACTACGATGATGTGGGTTGGAGCAAGAACAAGCTGCAAGAAACAAATCTTACGGTATATAGATATTGCTAAAGTGTTTCTAGTAGCAAGAAAAATATTAATTGTGAATGAACTCAAAAATCTGATGCGCACGTCAAATAAAAAAGACTGAGAATCGCGTGCTAAAAAGAATTCTTAACAGTGATTGAATATTAAGATGTGAAGTTACGGATGTCACTTTATGAGTTTAAAGGTAACTTGAACTGCAAGAGAAATTTCAAGGTGAAGTATTTAAAATATTGAGATGAGTTAATATGTTAAATTTACAATTTGGATTATTGATATAGTTGGATTTAATAATTTTATATTTAATTATATGATATTAAAAATAGATGCCAATAAAAAGTAATTCAATAAAAAAATTTAAAAATGATCATGATTGGTTGTCCAAAAAGAATTCTTGCTAACATTTAAAAACAAAAATTACTATAATCTTATTCAAAAGCAAAGTAAAAATTGAATGGTATTTAATAAAAAAAATATATCTATAATATATCCATAATTAATTTAATAATTAATAAAATTATATATGTAATATATTTTAAATAATTTAATTAAAAATAAATTAGATTGAAATTCCAGGTTTGATAATTTCATTTTTTTAAAAAAATCTTATTTAATTATATGATATTAAAAATAAATGCTCATGAAAAAGCAATCAAATAAATTTATTTAAAAGAAATTATTATGGTTGGTTGCACAAAAAGAATGCTTACTAACGTTTTTAAAAGACTACTATAATCTTAATCAAAAGCAAAATAAAAATTGAATAATATTTAATAAAATAATATCTACAATATATCAATAATTAGTTTAATAAATAATAAAATTATATATGTAATATATTTTAAATAAATTAATTGAAAAGATTTTAGATTGAAATTCAAGGAAAAACATTTAAAAAACCCTAAAATAGTATACGAGCTTGACCTTCGTGCCCAAACACACCTGGTTATATATATATTTTTTATAAACTTCATTTTTTTCTAACATGTGATAGGTCATCTATTGTGGCAAACAAGCTAGCTCATGATTGACTAGTTTCCGATCAAGTCTATTGATTAGAAAACTGAGGTCTAAAATTTTAGATTTTAAAAACGTATTTTTTAACTTGTTTTCATTTAAAAATACTTTAATAATATATTAAAAAAAACACCATTACTATTGAATATCTCTTGAGATGATAAATTTATTAACACCAAAACTGATTTATTTCGTTATTAAAATGTGGTCAATCAAATATTTTCTTTTTCATGTGTTGTTATTTGAATACCCTCTCTCTTATCTCTCGAATTCAAAATTGATTTGTTAAGAAAATGAATTTTCAATTTAAATGTATAATTGAAAAACTAAAAGAACTAAAAAAATTAATTATAAAAAATCTTAAGGCAATTGTTTTTAGAAAAGGCGTTGGTAACAAAGTAACAAAAGATAAAGTTTCCATGTTCGTTTTATTGTGAAATTCATTCCTTAAAAATTCAATTTATTTAACCAACAAAATTAAATTTTATATTGCCAAATTTTATATTATTTAACATCAAAACATATTTTCGACATCTTCAAAACCCTATCGGAAGCCATTCAAGATAAATTATAAACTTGAAATCTCATTTAATATATTTGTAAGGATGCAATTAAAAAAATAACCAAACAATGTATTTGTTTATATGTGAACAATTATAAAAGATATTAAAAAACATTTGATGTTGTTTCATTGTTCCTATAAACAGTGAAACTCCTCCACACTTTTTCTTTATACTTTGCTTCTGTTATTTTTCTTTTTATTTTCATCCTCATATTTTTTTTAATCTTTTATATTTAATCTTTTTATAGTAAGTTGATTTGCTTTTGGGCTTAATAATTGTTTTTTGTTTTGCTCGGTGTAGGGCTCTCGAGATATTGAGAAAAAAATTTGACGCTTGGATAATGCTAGGTTAAACACAAAAAAATATTTATTGTTATGGATTTAAAACAATTGAAGCTTTAGGGATCATATTTGAAACTAAAACAAAATATCTACCTCCTTTTTTACCAAATAATGGATAGATTAAACGATCATGAAAAAAATGTCTAGCACATACAACACACAAGCTAGCAACTTAGAAAGGCTGCAGAACTATAATGGTGCATATGGTGACCACCAAGCTGTCTTTGAGGCCGTCCATGATATCGACATAGTCATTAAATCAAGGGCTTTCTTACTTGGTGGTGTGTGAAGACGAAGGGCCTCTAGTGTGGCTTCAATAACCCGATCTTCTTCTCTTTCTTTATCCCCTATTTTCTCTCTCCTCTTCTTAGTTTATGCATTTAACTCTTTGTTGTTTTTTTTGGTCAAATTTGTTTTATATGCTTTCGATTGTTATTTTTAGCAAAAATTATAGTTCGGTTTCACAGAGTTAATGTTCGATAAACCATAAAATGATGTTTAAAATCATGAAAACGTAAAACAATACAAGATGGAAGAAATATAAAAACAAATAATGAAAATGCAACATAGGAGGAAGATATAATATACTTTGGGTTGCAATAGCTACCTATATTGTTTTCTTTTTTTCCTTAATTTTTTTTTCATTTGACTTTTGTTTTCAATTTGATCATTTCATATTCAGTTGAATCAGATTAAGTTTTATATTTTGTTTTAATTAATTTTATATGGGGTTCTCATGATGTTAATAATAAGTTTCGATGTTGAGTTAATACTCAATTTGACAAAATAAAATTTAATTTTATTTATTCATAACCAATGAAAACTTTAGTGATTTAATTTCAAATTAAAATAAATATTTATTTTTTTAAAAAAAAGAATAACATCTTTATCTTAGCTTTCTGGCTTAATTTTTTATTGAAATAAACAAATTTGTTATCATTTAGTATTATATATAATTTTTGATTTATTTTATTTAAATCACATATGAACTTTTAAATTTGTATTTTATAATTTTTCTTGATGGTAAGAAAAAAGTTAATAACACCCACATCTTTCTTTCTTTCTTTTTTTTTTTTTGCGTTGAGAAAATAAAATTGTTCCATCCTGCGTCGAAGTGCGATGAATCAAACTAGTATATCCACAAAATCTCTTAAGTCTTTTTTAAATAAAATAAAATAAAATAATTTGTTAAAGAAACAAAAGAAAAAGATAAGTTCAGTGAATCAATTCCATCAAAAATCAAACTATATCTTTTCCCTTATGGAACAACTTGAAAACATCCATTAATAAAACACGATGATAAATTCTACCAGAAAATTTACAAACTATATCTTTTCTTGAACTCTAGTTTTTACTACAATTTAAAAAATAAAAAATAAATAATTTTTGAAGTTGTGATCAACCAAAAAGAATTCCGGACTACAATGCACAACAATGCCCCTTAATCAACATTTAAATTCATAAAAAGTCCAAGGAATATAAATGTATAGAGAAAGATTAATTTAACTCTAAGTATATATTTGTTTTTCGTTTATTAAGATAAATAAATTCTTGTTAACCGAACAAGATATTGATATATCTTATAATATTACATCATATATAATAAAAGAGATTGGGGTTTACTGTTCATGGAACAATAAAACATTGCTCAAGTACGTGTTTTTTTGTATGAAAATTATATTTTAGTCCCTAGATTTTTTTAAATTTTCATTATTTGGTCCCTATAGTTTTTGGTGTTTACATCTCATTCATGAACTTCACATTTTAATATTCAGGCCTTGTGAGCTGATAGAAGTATGAGAAAGTTGCTCAAAAAAGAAATAAGAGAGAAAACTTTGAGTCAATCATATTCTGGTTGCAAAAAAAAAAAAAAATTGATTTTAGTGTTAATAACTTTGTATTAGAGGGAAAGTTTGATGTAGGTGGCTTTAGTCTTTAACCATGCCGAAAAAAATAGATCAAAATCTACCTTTTTTTTTATTTAGTTTGATTTTAAATTTTTAAATTGATTAAATGATGTTTTGAAATTAGAAATAAGATTATTGAGGTTCTTATAACTGTTATAAGTGTTTTTAAGTGAAAACATGTTTGAAAATTGGGTTTTAAGTGTTTCAAAACTCGAACTTTGATTTTTTAATTATCAAACATGATCAGAATTTGAATTAGTAAATGATACATCTTTTGTTAAATTTTAAAATAAACCAAGTAAACAAAGTGTCATTCGTTTAAAAAAATAAATTGTGCCCGGACTTTTAAAAATGGTCATTCAGCTTTTTTTTTATTTTAAAATAAATTTTTAAAACAAAATTGTTAAAGTAATTTTTTAAGAAACTATCATATTATGCCATAGTTTTTAAATAAGGTTAGAGCTTTAGATGGTAATAGTAACAATCACATAATGAATAATTATATATCAACTTAATATGTGGAATTAGTTTTTAAAAAGATTATAACAAATATTCAATGAGAATAAAAGATTTATTTTGTTTTTTAATTGTTAATTTTTTATTTAATATCATCCAATTAATTATTCTTTTATTTTTCATGCATTCACTTAAAATTTATTGAAGTAAAATTTCTTTGTTTTTTTATTGAAATTTTCTTTTCAAATCATGATATGGTTTTATTTAAAAAAAGTATTTTTGAAAAAAAAAATTTCATAATAAAAAAACTTCCATTAATAAAGAAAGGGAGTTTTGATTAAAAAGGTAATTTTTTTCTCTTTAATTAAAATCATTGAAAGTTCTTATGAATATTTATTTTAATTACCTTTAATTTTTACTAAAAACACCATGCTGCTAATTAAAAAGACATGAATAAGAAAAATGGATTTAGACTACAAAAATATATTTGTAAATTTACATCACTATCCTTAAAAGAAACAACTTTTTTAGCTTATAATGAGGATTACTTTTGTTTTTTCATAGTAATAATGCATAATAAAATAACATATCCACCATTGGAATAAAAAATATAACTGACGATGAGGAGCCTTCTTGTAATTTTAATTTTTGGTGCATTGTAAAATAATCTTGGCATCTTTGATGTCAAATAATTTAACTTTTAGGTTAAAGGGTATTTGTGTCATTTTATTATTGGGTATTTGTAATTAATGAGTTGGGGTGGGGTCATTTAAGTCCCGGGATTGTGTGTTGTGCACACGTCAGCCACTCCACCGTCTTATGACAGCACATGCGACTGATTTAGAAGGCCAAAATTATAGTCCCAGGGTTGCTTCCAATGCGTCTCAACATGTTCTCCATGAAAAAGTAGTGCGTGCATGAATAAGTTCACTAGCTTGTCGCTGACGACCATTCTTTTTTTCTTCTCTTTTCTTTCCTCTCTCTTTCTTGGTCTTTGCACCTGGCTGCAATTTTTTAGATCATCCATTAAACTTCTTTTTTGTTTTTATTTAGTTCATGTTCTTTTGGTTATTGTTTGTTTTATTTTAAATAATTTATGAAATTGAATTTCATTCTCATTCAAGTTCTTACTTTGTATTTAATCCTTATTTTTTTAATTACTATTTATAGAATCTGAGATAGTTTTTTGATTTTGAATTTCTTTTTTCTGATTTCAACCTCTATTATTTTTTTTTCCTATTAGATCTCATCCTCATTATTTTGATTGTTTTTTTTTCTTTGCAAAGTTTTTTTAAATTGGTTTTTTTACTCGATTTCATCATTCAACTTTTAATTTGTTTGAATTTTAGCTTTTTGGTTAAGCTCGTGTTTAGGATTTTATGAGTTGTAAGTTTTTAAAATTAACCCAACTTTAAGGGGTTTGCTGGAGATTTGTTTGTTTTATTTAATATTTTTAAAGCTAATATTTTTTTCGGTTTTATCATTTGATATTTATTTAATTAGAGATTCGACTCTAATTTTTTCCAGCTTTTTGTGTCATTTGTTTTTTTTTTTATTGGATTGAGTTCTCTCATATTTTTTTATTCATTGCTTTTTATTAAGTTTATTTTTATAGATAAATTTTATTATTGAGTTAAATAGAATAGATTGGTTGAATATGAACAAATAATCATTCCCTATTTTTTTTAGTTTTCTTTTCCGCAACATTGTTCTAACGACTCATGTGGCTTCTTTTAATATCATCATACACTCTTTTGTAGTGGGGTTTGGACCATTTCAGCAAGGTTTTTTTGGCGGTGGACATCATCCACAGTAAAATGACGGTGAGTCTCTAACGATTTTATTTTTATTTTTTTTTCCAATTATTATATTAACAACTTATTTATTTTAATTAATTATTACTAAATATTTTTTTTTATATAATTTGTCTATTATAATTGTTTATGATTTAAATCAAACTATTATATTACATGATCTTGTTGAATTCAGTCAGTTTAGTAACTTGAACGTCGAGCTTTTCTTATTTCTTTACTAATAATATTACCGTTGCTTAAACATCCATATTGCAAGTTATTATTATTATTATTAGTTTTTTACCCGCTGCGTCTCACGGGTCAGGAGTATCGTTATCTAATTCTCGGGAGGCATCTCTTCATGATTAACCGAGGCTTGTAAATAACCACCGAACCTGTGGGCCCCCAACTGGACTTTAAGATGTTGCTCTAATCGTGAGTCAAATCGAGCTCTGTCCACGGTTTATTTTTTAATTCAGAGTTAACTCGAGTCGAAATAAATAATAATTAAATTTATTTAGAAGAATGGATAAATCCCATACGTAAAGTGTTTCTTTTGTTATATTCTTCCCTTTTCACTGCAGATTTAATGTTAGTTAGAAGTACTCATCATTTTCCTACCTGCTAAAGCAAGCTACCCTACAAGCTTCCATCATTTTTTACTGGAAAACTTCCGTTTTAAAAATATATTAAAATAATATTTTTTTGAAATAATTTTTGATATTAATATAATAAAATGATAAAGAATAAAAAAATAATTGTTTTTTAAAAAACATGACTTCTGCAATTTTCTGGGAGAAAATGGTAAAGCAAAGACAGCCAATCATGTGAAGGCATGATATCCAAAGATGTTGTCTCGGCGCGGAGTTCAGGCAGCCTAACCCCACCATGTGAAAGGCACTGACAAAAGGTTAAGCCTGTGAAGACAAAATTGAGTTGCTTATTATTTAGTCCCTCTGAATTTTAAAAATCATATATTTAGTCCTTTTCATTCAATTTATGCTATATTTCCATTTATTTTTCACTTAAAAAATAAGAACGAATATATATATATATATATATCATGGAAAGGTTGATGGGAAAAAGACTTTTTTCGCTATTAAATAATATTAAATTAAGCATGATCAATGCTAATCAGGGACTAAATAATTGGTTTTTAAAATGATGGGACTAATTAATTCATTTCTTAAAACTATAGAGACTAAATTATAATTTACTCGATAACATTCAATCAACCTTTCAAAACATAAACGAGAAAAAAAAAAAAAAAAAAACATAAACGAGCCCAACTGCCTGTCTCCTGAGAGTCTTGAGACCAAACGACGTCGTTGTTATTGTTAAAGTAAAAGCTCAAAAACAAAAGTAGTTCCTATTAACCTTAATAAAGTAAAAGAGACTGCAAACTGTTGGGAGCCGTACCCGTTGATGATAGGGTATCCCTTGCCTTTTTTTTTTCCTATTACAATTAGGAACATTTTTTTTCAGAGAAACAAAATTAATTAATATGAGAGAAACTAAAATATTTTTCCGATGAAGTCTCTTAAACAGCTTTTTATATATGATTTACAGCTATATTTAGCATTACTTATTTTTAATTATTACTATAATAAAGGATGAAATTCTAAATGTTTTTCTTGATTGGAAGGGGAATATGAATATGATTACTATTTAATTCAAAACAACAAAAATATTTATGATCATCGGGAATAATTAGTGATATTATCTGACCTTATCTTACAAAAAACAAAAAGAGAAGTAATAAGAATATATTTTTTAGATTTTTATTCCTATTAAGTATTTTTTAAAATGAATTCAGGAAGTAAATATTACCAACGATTCAAAATTGAAACATAAATCCTTTGTATGCATGGAAAACAGCACAATTTAATGATTTATGGACTAAATAATATAATAAACTTTCTTCTTCTTCTTAAAAAAAAAATAAATGTAATAAATAAAATTATAGAAAAAGAGAAATTAAAGGGGGAGTGCCATTAAAGCCCGCCTTGTCACCTTCACTACAGTTTACACAGTACAAAAGACTTCTCTTTCTCTCTATCAATCTCTCTCTATCTTTCTTTACTCAGTTCTCGAGCTCTGCATAAGCGTACAGTGGCGATGTCCCCGCGTTTCACGGTCCACCGTAGCCTATGCAGAGCCCCTCTTGCAATCGGCTTCCTTTACCTCTCTCTGCTACTCTCCTCATTCTTGATAGCTCATGCACAGGTGCTTGCATCTCTTTCTTTTCTTTATTTTTATTTTTCATGATCTGTACAATTTATAACAGAATTTTGAGTCAATCCCATAGGTGTTACAATCCTGTACAGAAGCCACAAATTGTGGGCCAGGTCTTTATTGTGGAAATTGCCCTGCTTTAGGCAAGACTCAACCCATTTGCACCAGAGGCCAAGCTATCATACCTAATTCTTTTGTATGTTTTTTTTTGGTTTAATTTTGTGTTTGATTATGGGTTTGGGTTGTTTTTAGCTAAAACACTGTAAAGATTGTGTCTTTTTGTGTGTGTGCTTTTGCAGATAAATGGGTTGCCTTTTAATAAGTATACATGGTTAGTTACTCATAATTCTTTTAGCATTGTTGATGCACCTCCTTTGCCTGGTGTTCAGAGGCTTACATTTTATAATCAAGAAGACACTGTGACAAATCAGTTGAGGGTATGTGGTCCTTGTTCTTCCTTTTGTTTTTATTTGGTTTCTATTTTTTCATTTTTCCTTGTTGACTTGTTTGACTACTCAGAATCTGGAGGCGAGAGAAAAACTGAAATGAAAATTTTGAGCTTTTCGAGTATTCAACTATATACTGGTGCTAAGTTGGATGACAATTAAATGATTAATTTTATATTTCGTTCCCTTCTTGTGCTTAATTTCCTGGCAATTAGACAAGCTAATCAATTCTTTTTCTTTTTTTTTCGTAGACATTGATGAATATTTTACTTATCATTAATTGTCCTGTTTTCTTTTCATGGTTGTTTGTTAGAATGGTGTGAGGGGGTTGATGTTGGATATGTATGATTTCGAGGGCGACATCTGGCTCTGCCATTCATTTCGAGGGCAATGTTACAACTTCACTGCGTTTGTATACATCTTTCCATTTTACCAATTTAAATAATTTGAAATTTGTTAATGGTTTCTGTAAATTGGTTTATGATGTGCCCATCTGCATTTTTTGTAGCAACCTGCAATAAACACTTTGAAGGAAGTGGAATCATTCTTGAGCGAGAATCCAAATGAGATTGTGACAATTATCATTGAGGACTACGTCCATACTCCAAAAGGCTTGATAAATTTGTTCACCAATGCTGGTTTGGATAAGTATTGGTTTCCTGTGTCTAAGATGCCGAAAAAGGGAGAAGATTGGCCTACTGTGACAGAGATGGTGCAAGAAAATCACAGGCTTGTGGTATTCACTTCTATTGCTTCAAAGGAAGCAGAGGAAGGAGTTGCTTATCAATGGAAATATATGTTGGAAAATGAGGGTAAGCATCATGTTCATAAATATCTATTGGTTTTATAAAGTTTGCTTGGAGGTGAATGGTCCAGTAACAACTGCATGTTTAATTGAATTTCAGCTGGAGATCCTGGGGTAAAACCAGGCTCGTGCCCAAGCAGAAAAGAATCAAAGCCACTGAATTCCAAAAGTGCATCACTTTTTTTAATGAATTACTTCCCAACATATCCAGTTGAAACTGAAGCTTGCAAAGAGCATTCAACTCCACTTGCTCAGATGGTTGGTACCTGCTATAAAGCAGCTGGAAATGTGATGCCAAATTTTTTGGCAGTCAACTTTTACATGGTATTAGTACTAGCATGCACTAATAGATGTGAAATAAACATATCCTATTTAAGCATTCTAACTGGGATGAATATGGTGCAGAGGAGTGATGGTGGTGGTGTTTTTGATGCTATGGATAGAATGAACGGACAGGCATGCGGTTGTAGCACTGTGACTGCTTGCCAGGTCTATCCATTTTACCTATGTCATATTAACTGCCTTACTTCCACACTGTGGTTTAGCTGTTTCTGGAAACAAAGAATAAAAAATTTCCAATTCTGACATATTTCCAAATGCATGCCTAATTGATTTCGTTTGAATATTAGTGTATTTAATTTGGGGTGCATTTTTCAATCTAGAGTAGGATCACAATTAGCCAGTAACTTGTGAGACTTGCTTCATATCCCCTTCCATGGGAGAGTGATTCTTGTGCCATAATAGGATGATGAGTAGGAGTTTTGAATAAATGTTTAAAACATATTCATGGTGTATTGTCACTGTGACAGGTTAAAGGATTTAACATGACTTGCCATGACATAAGTTTTGAACTTGACTTTTTCCTTGCTTTTTGTTTACTTTCATTCAACAAAAAGCAATGGATTCTTGTTTTGGTTATGACTTGGACAATATAGTTTGATCACTTTGAGTCCTGGGGTTCCATTTGTGAAGGGCTCTTGACTAGTTATGGTATTAGAATGTGAATAAATTTGATTGCTAAAGATGCCATATTATGGTCTTTTGCAGGCTGGAGCACCTTTTGGATCTTGCAATAATGTTACCATACCTAATGTAAGTCCTGTAACAAATACCGCGGGAAGTACAAGCCCACTGTCAAATACTGCAGGAAGCTTTACTGGATCTGTTCAATTCTCGAAATCTGCATCAAAAATCCAATCTCCAAATAGCTTTGTTTTGTTCTTGTTCTTTTCTATTAGCAGCATCTTGATCATATTATGGATACAGTGAATGATTTCTGGATGGAGGTTAGGGATCCACTCTTTTCCTTAGATGGTTAGGGAGTTACTTCTTTGGTAGAGGTTTATAGTTTCTGTATGTATTCTCCAATAATAACTGGTATACCATGTCCCAGCCTTATTGAGAGAAAGGTAAAGGAATACTTTCCAGAGATATGAAATGTGATTGTAAACAAATAACTTTTGAGATTCTTATATTGAGGCTAAAAAGTAAGGAGTTGCACAGGAATCTGAGGTAGATAGTGTCCAGAAGTAACCAGAATATGTCATGAAAAGGTTCAGGTATGCAGTGGCCAACAGTGACCAGAATATGTCATGAAAAGGTTCAGGTATGTAGTTTGCTTCACTCTAAAGGTTGTGTGGTTCTTAAAGAATTGCCATTATTTTACTTTTAGCAACATTAAACATCTGTGTTCCTGATCTTTACTTAAACATGATTTAGATTTCCATAAACCTTGTAATAAAAGCCTCAAATAAGTGTACAAATATCTGGATATATTGCATTTTGAAGCATGAGGACTTTTTATCTGAATTTGCGTTCTTGTAATTGCAAACCAAGACTTTTGCCATACTCATTAAATTCTGCTGTCTGCGTATAATTATTATTATTATTAACCATAAACTTAATCTCCAACTTTCAAAATGTTTTTCTAACTTTTCATATACTTGCTGTTCTCCCTATTCATCTTCATGGCTATTAGCAATTGCTTTCAGTTTGATATGGTCAAATGCTACTCATATCCTGTCAAAAGTTCATTAACCTTGTAAGATTTATGGGTTCTACTGGTAGAAACTGAATTACCCTGAATTTCAATTTGAAAATGCTAAAGAATTCTAGCAAACGATGCCAAGTGGTAGTCTCTTCTTTATTATTCTGAAGGACTTGGGTGTTGGTTCAAGTGGTAAAGGTGTTTGGCAGGTTCTAGGTAATATCTAGAAACTTACCAATTAGAACACAGTATATTAATCTCTCTCTGGTAATCTGCATTCTTGTTCATCCCTGATTCAGTATATACTTTATTTCTAAGCACTAATTTTATTTTGTTCCTGGTTTCCTACAATCTCTTCATTTAAACACCTAATGTCCTTAAAATATGCGCATGGGCCCTTTAAACTAATGAGGAAATAGATAGGCATTAACATTGTAGCAGCTCTGCAAGTACTGCATACTCTCTGTACTGCACACAGTTTTGGAAAAATTCATGTGTTAAAGGCTCATATTCGTCTTTGCTTGTAAGAAGAATTCATGTTTATGTTTCTAGTTTTGACAGATTTTCTCTTCATGTTCTTCAGGTTGTCTGTTGACCATAGTATTTAGCGGTTGGGGTAGTAGAATGGAGCTACTGTTGAAGTTTTTCCATTACATTACTAGTTTCACTCAACATTTTCTTTTGGTTTGCTTGCCCACTTATATTTGGGCCATTATTATCCTCTGCATATCATCATCTGAATAATGTGGAACATGTAGGCTGTTAGGATAAGGAGTTTTTCGAGGGCTTGTCTTCTAGAATGAAATAGGTCATGTTGTTTCACATGTTTCAGTGAATTCTAGCAATTGGAATAAAAAAGCATGATGGCTTGGTTCTTGAGAATTATATGCAAGGGATAGAACAATACATAATAAGCACAACGACAGTTAAGAAATCAAAATATGAACGCATCAGCAGGGCAAAGCTGTTTTGTTAGTTCTGCCTTGTTATTTTTTGCAAACAGAAATCATAGCCTGCATAGATTGAAAAACCAGAAGATTCATTTGTATAAAGCACAAATCTTGACGTATCAAAGCCAAATTTCATAATTTACAGATACGAATAATTAACTTCATTGTTACAGAGGAAGAATCTGAAGGATATTCCCAGCTGTTTATTGGATCCATCGGGAAATAATAATCCATACAAGAGCAATGAGCACTGTTTAATAGTGCTCCTGGGGGTTAAATTTGAAGGGCAGGACTAGTGTCACGCAAATCAATGAAGAAATCTACAGGAATTCTGGTTCCCCATACGTTAAGAAAGAAAGAAGACCGATTTCTGTTACATGGCGGCAGCTCCATAGGACAACAGTCTAGAAAGAAGGAAGATGCAAAGTCATTTCCAGTAAGATTACTTTCTAGAGACCAATATTAACATCAGTCAAGCAAGATTTCATCCTTCGAGCAGTTCAATTGTTAGACCATCACTGCTATTTGACAAATAAACATGGAAACATCTAAAACTATGTCCAAAATGGAATTCGGGGTGATGTCATCAGGCAACTCACCTTTAAATGTGGAAAGCTATCTGCGATAGCAAATAAAGACTCATCTGTCATAAAAGTACCACCTATGTCCAGGTGTTGCAAGGAGTTACCCTTGAAATCTGTTGAAACTTGAAGAAAGCTATGAAATACTTCAAGGTTGAATCATTTTGCGTGATTGGAGACTGGTACAGTCACCAAAGCTTATCACATGAAGTTCTACACTAAACAAAGTTACAGTTATCGTCTATCACATACCAGTTGAACAACACCCCTGTCGGTGATCCTGGCCATGCCCCATAGAGATATGGATTTCAGTTTGCCAAAGAAATTTGGTACAGTCCATTGTCAGTTATCTGGCAACCCCACCGGCTCCTTGAATTGAAAATTGAAAAGGCAAATGAGAAATTATTTTCAAGCTCTTGCCAATTCAAGCTCCGAATAACCAATTCAACCACTATATATATTGAACACAAATAATCATCCAACAGGCGATGTTAATAGCCAAATCAACCACTATACACATAAATATTGAAGGCTCTGGCTGTTCTAGGCAATAGTGTTCACTGGGCAATCAAAACGGGAAACAAGTTGCATGTTTCTCAAGCCATCCCACGAAAAAACGATATCTAAAATCTTAAAAGATATCAAAGCTAGAGACATGACTGCTTATGCTTGAATCTTTCAAGAACGTAAAAGCCTTAGTTTCAAACAAAACCCAAAATCACAGAAAAAATAAACCAACTTTCCTGACCTCTTGCAAACATTACATTTTTCTATTGAACAAAGTTCCAATCTTTTAGTGGTTTAATTACTATCAGCAAACAACCCATTAAATAAAAATTACCACCAAGTCTCAATCATTAATTGAAAAGGGACAGAGGCATACATATCGAGTTCTTTAAGGTTGTAAGCAAGGCGAACAAGACGGGTAGTGGAGTCATCATCCATCTTCCAACCAGAAAAGCTCAAGCTGTTTCTTTGTGCCAAAGATTGCTTCACCCCTTCTTTCCATTTCCTGCAAACACTACTTGCCTGGGCTAAATCAGTGAAGGGAGTTATCAAACCAAATATGTAAGCCAGCAAGTCTATTGGTAAACGATCAATCCCTGCCTCTTCCTTCTCCATATAGATTTTCTTTCTTCGTTTCTTTCAGCAAAGAAACAGAGAAGTTAAGAGGGAGAAGACTTCTTTGAGTTTAGGCTTCTTGTTGCACGTAGAAACAAGCAGAATGGGTACTAAGAAATTTATGAAATAATAACAATTATTAAGGCAAATATAAAGAGACAGAATGTGGTCATTTTTTTACATCGTAAGATCATATCACCAATTCTCTCGGTTTTTCACCAAAAAAATAAAATAAAGATTATTATTATTTTATTAACCATGCTTAATTTAATAACTAAAAGTTAATAAATTATAAATTAATTTGTAATGAATTAAACAATTCTATCTAGTTTCAAGAACCGATCAATTAATTCCTTATCGAGTGTTAACCAGCTTAATTTAATATTATTTTGTTTGAAAATGTCTATACGGTATTAGCTTTTGTGTGCATAGGTCTCCTATAAAAAATTTCAGGGTGAATAGTTTGTTATAGCAAAACAATTAGCTGAGTAATTTCGTAATTCAAGAAGTTGATCTAATTCTCTTGAATTGAGCTCCCTCTTTATCTCTCATAACTTGGAATTATGTAGGTTTTCAAGAAAAATTAAGCTTTTAAAATATAATTTATATTTGTTTTCTTTGTTTTATATTTGGTCTAAAAAAATCCTTCATTGCTTGATTAATAGGCATTAATAAATTAAATCAAGGCCTATAAGGTGCAAAGAAAATAAATAAAAACAATGCTCATGAGCTATTAATCATGATAAAAAAACTATCCCTAAGAGTTTAGTTGTTTCACAAGTGTTACTGGACTCAACAATCATTGAGGATCTAGTAGCTCCCCTTATTAACCTAAAGATAATGTGCGTGCTGAAAGTATTATATAGTGGGTTGGGTTCATAAGCACAAGTTAGCTGAATTGCATTGATAATGCTTTTTTTCTTGAAATTTTTATATTAATTTTTTTTAAAATAATTTGTTTGAAAAATAGTTATAACAAGAACCAAACACAACCTATCTAGATGCTAATGAAATCCAGCTTTTCTCATAGGATGTCACTTGCCCCTTTAAGCTCAGTTATCTCTTTCTCTAAGTCAACCATCTCTCTTTCTAGGAGGTCAATATAGTTGTAAGCTTCTGTCAGCTGTTGTTCAGTTTACTTTAAGACATAGGTCTAAGCTTTCATTTGCCATTGCAGCTTGAAATACGCAGTCCTAAGAGAATACATTTAAATATCTTGAGCAAAAGTTTTTTCTCTAAGTCTGCGTACTTTAGACTTATCAGCACGATACTACTTAATAGCCTCCTTTATGACCCTTCTCTCTTCAGCCCATCTACTCTTGGAGTGGGCACACATCATAAGGTCTAAACAATAAAAGAGATAATATAAGTTAACTTTCAAAATATCATAGAAAAATTAAATTAAATTAATTTACTATCTTACCTGAAAAGCCATATGTCCAGTAATGGCTAAATGATGCTGGAAGCTTAAGTTGGTCAGTCCTTCCATATCAGAAGAAAAGGTGATGAGTTTTTCCAATGTCTTTATCATGTTTAACCCAACAGGTTCTAGCGTGAACCTCTCCTAAAGAATAGTCTCTATTATCCCTCTCTTTTCCTTACTTAGAGTGGGGAAATAAAAGGGGGCATGGTTCAACTTGAGATTGAAGATGTTCTCTACCCTAAAGGGTGGAGGAGCTTGATTGGAGGAAAATAAGTAAACTGGACTTATGGGAGCAGGAATGCTATGTGGAGAGGGAATGATCTCCACATCAAAATAAAAAGAGATGGAGATTCTTATTCTTTTCCAATAGGAAGCAGCCTCCAGAATGAACGGTGTTGGCTTTAGCACCCCAGGACCCCTTGATAGGGGAGAGCGCGACCCTCCGCTACCTCTTGACAAATCTCATCAACAGGAAGGTTAGTTACAAGGATGTCTTTAAGAACATCCTCAGCTTGTACTTGGACTTGGACTATGGAAATCTCCTCAATGTTCATTTGAATGAAAGACCAAACCCTTGATCTTCGCTCCAATAGTTGATTTTTTTCAAAAGATGAGTCTCCACTAAGAGAAGACATGGATACGCGACTAGGTATAGATGATATAGACCCACTGAATTCAGATCTAGCAGTCCCAAGTAAAGACCCTATATAAAAAACAATCAAGAAATGAAAGGTATTGAAATAAAAAAAACATATAAAAGCCAAATTATGTGAAAAGTTGTATAGCCCTTTAATAACTAATGCCATATTCAGTTTGAAGGTTTTCTAACCTAGTACAAACCCTCTCCTTTTCTGGGCCCAAGAAAGACTTTTCATTTGCACCCACGGGGGGTGTCCTCTAATAGTAGGTACAACCCTAGATTGGGTTATGCTCATCTTGAGGTCTGACTAAGCCAATATATCTCATTATTACTCACTACTCCCTCCACTTTTTTGATGGAAAGAACCTTCCCCTCATGGTATTTTTTATTAGTCCATTTCGTCTATTGAAGAAAGTAAAAAACCAAGGGATTAAAGCCCTTAAGTGCCACTGACCAAGGTATAACAGTGCTTGAATACCTTGATTGTAGGCTCCTTATTTAAAACCCTTAATAATTTTTTAAATGAGGATAAAATGGTCTATCAATTGAGATGAATCTGAGCAGGACTGAGGTTGTAATACCTTAGAACATCCCTTACAAATCCTTGTAAAGAAAATGAGTATTTGAACTCGTATAGACATATGGGGCTGTAATGATAATATTACCCCCACTATATTTGATGGTGACCTGAGAGATACGATCACCAGCTTTAGAAACAACCACCGTATAATCTCTTGGATGACTAGCATCAGCCAGGAATACTTGGTCCTAAGTCACTGAACTTTGTGTGTTGTCCATATGAGTCTTGTGTAGTTTTAGATGTCCCTTTAGGTTTGAAACCTCATGGGGAAAATCCCCATTATTTCTTTCGGAAGAAGAAGGTTGGACACCATCCCTCTTAAATTTAGGACCAATTTTTATGGTCGGAGATATGTGATGAGTGGTTTTAGTTTCAACCTTGAAACTAAAATGACCTTCAGGAGAAATATTTTCTTTTTTTTTTCTAGAAGTCATGATGGTAGAAGAAAGAAAATATTGAAGAAGATTTTATGAAAGCACAAGGAAAGAAGATCTGATTTACCTAGCCAATGAAATCCTCTTTGCTGTTAAATTGCCTTTTTCTTGTAAAATATGGAAATTTTCTAAGTCAGGAAATAATGGAAAAAAGGTTTAAGAAAAGTACAAGAAAAGAGGAAGATATGAATGCAAGATAAATGACACCTCATTTATAACCCTAGAAAGCTTACAATATTTATTGTGTGCCGTCGAGTGGTCTTTCCTAAAACCTTTTCCTTTCATCTAGAAATCTTTTGAGATCTAAAACGTCTTACCGTTTCTTCCCAAAGGACAACAAGATGTCTACTAACCGATTGTCTCCCTCAAAATCTCTTAAATCTCTAATGCAAGATTACGCATTAAAGGCTTGAGGGAAACTGATGAATTAAATTTTTGGTTAAGATTTTTATAACTAAAAATCATCTTAAATAAAATAGGTTTGACAAACATGCCAGACCCAAAGAACTTGGACATGACAGATAGCCAAGCCCAGGTAACGTTGGTCTGGTGAATATGTCAGACTCAAAGTAATTGCACAAAAATAAAAGAACTCCACATGCTTTTGAAAAGTCTTTAATAGAAGAGAAAATGAATTGAATTAAGTGACAATCCTTTTCACCAGTGTATTTGATAGAAAAAGATTAAAGGTAACAAAATTGATATAACTCCACATGCTAATTTATGCCTTTGGTTGTCCAGAAAATATTTCTCTTTTATTCTCCCTTGCTTCAAACAAGTATATTACAAGTCTTGGTTTAGATTTTTGTTTCAATGTCTTTGAATGTTTGAGATTTACTTTGGATTTCATTTGAGGCCACATGAGTGCAATATAGAGCTAAGATTTGGATTTTTCATACACATCAAGTTGAATGAATATGAAACAATTAATTAATTTGTGGTCACATAGAGAGTTACTTAAAATGCATAATAGTATCAGGTATGTTATTGTCGTTTTTAGACCTCTATTTAGTGTGGGGTAAATATGTGATCAAGACTCTATGCACCACCACTATATATGTTTTCACATGAAAAATAATTTACATGTTACTTAACCTAACAATTCCTTAATTTTGTTTTCACAACATATTTACCAACCAAACACCAATCATTTTACATTTTAACTATTAGAATTAGAGTATATTATGCTGAAATCCTTACTTTCTAAGCTATAATTTCTAGTGTATTTCACAATATAAAAAAAAATATTATGATATGAGAATAATATTAGTTTTTTATCATTTCTCAAAAGGCAAAAATATCAGGCTATTAAATCAACAATATTATAAAATTAATTACCGTAACCAATAAGATTAACAAAAATAATAGAGACCGATACAAGATCAACAAGTTGAAGTAATAAAAGTTATTAGCCGGTATAAAAAACAAACATTTATCACATTGAATGATTAAAATAATTCGACTACGATGATAAATTTAAATATATCAATAAAAGGTGTAAAATACCCTAAATAAAAAACATACAAAGACTTAATTGAAATAGATAATAAAAACTATATTCTTAGCTTAAAATTTAAAGTGACTATTATAGCTTAAAACTATATTCTTAGATAATAAAAACTATATTCTTAGCTTTAATATATATATAAAGAAACTAAGAGAACACAAAAGGTAAAAAAGCAATGAGATAAAAAAACAGGATGGTAAGTAATAACTAAAAATTAAATGAGTTGGTTCCTCGTAAGGCAAGTTTGAAAGGAGAGCAAGAGACACGAGCATAGGAGGGAAAAACAAAAACCCACGCCAAGAAAACAACACAACCCCACAAAAGAAAAGAGAAAAATAACGGCACCCTTTGTTAGGAATATTGAAGGAGAGTTTTGTTTCCATAAAATCTCAGATATAGAGAGAGAGAGAGAGGAGGACAGGCTAATGCTTGACACGGGTCCATCAGTCTTGGAGCAGAATCTCTCACTTGCCAGCAGCCAACCATGACACCTTACTATCATACTTGTCTCTGTAATTATGATCCTTATCTATCGTTAGAAATCTTCGCTCTTGCTAGATTTCTATCCTTACAAACTAGAGTGAGAGATTAAATAAGAGTTACTGTGTGTGTTCTTTTTTATACCTAGGTTTTCTTGTCTCATCGGATTCTTGAGAGACTAGCTGTTGTTTTTTTTGTTTTTTTTCCAGGTATGTATATTGCTTCCTTCTATTAGTTTTGTTTGTCTGAATGAGATTTGTGTGGATTGTTGGGTTGGTTAAAATTATAGTGCTTTCAAGTGATTGGTTTTTTACGTTGTTAGTGTTTGTTTTCCTTGATTTACTTGTGCAGTACTGGTTTTTAACTTTTTTCTGAATAAATCAGATGTATTATGCAGTTATTTTAGGGAAGAGTCATATGTTCTAAGGATTTTTTTTTTAATCATACTAATTATTTTGATTGATGGTATAATTTGATTTTATTTTGAAATATATTTAAACTTTTTTTTTATCTTATATAGTATAATTAAGTGATTTTTTTTTAACTATTTGTTTGGCTTCAAAACTATTAAACAAAAACGAGAATCAAACTAAATAATAAGTTTTAAACCAAAATTGTTTCACTGACGAGGGATGTTAAACCAAATTACTCTTATGGTTTAGGGCATGCGTTAACATTTATTTATATTTTTCTGAGATCTTTAATTATACATTCACACACCTTTTTGTTTGTTTTTTTTTTTTAAAACCATCCTTTTACAAAAATACTGTTTCTTTGGTTTTTTTTAGTGTTTGTTTGGAAACGCGATTGAAATCGTGTTTTTTAAAATTTGATTTTTTTTATATATATATTTGGATCATTTTATATGCTGTTGTTAAAAATAATTTTTTAAAAGTAAAAAAATATTATTTTAATATATTTTTAAGTAAAAAACAATTTGAAAAGCAGTCGTTATCACTGTTTCAAACACCCCTTTAATTTTCGGTGATTCTCTCTTACTCTCTCTCTCTCTCTCTTGGTAAAAAAAAAAAACATGATCATTTGACCGTGTGGAGGTTGAGGGTCATACATCATCCTATAATTTGGTTCATGAATCATTAAATTGGAATGAATAGATATCATGTAAGGGAGTTCATGAACCAATCTTGATACATGCCTCCAAAAATAGCACATTTTTCGTAATAAAAAAATGATGCCCTATAATTCCAGAAACTTTTATAAGAATATTATTTTTTCGTTATATTCAAAAATCTATGTATTAGTTTTCAAAGATTTAGAATGAAAAATAGAAGATCCATCATAAGATCCTGCCTGTTTATGCTGATATATATATATATATATATATATATATATATATATATATATATATATATATATGCACTGTGGTTTTACATAATTATAAATTGGTTTGATTGAAGTAATAAACGAAGATCTAATGATTCAAACTTGGATTTGCAGAAAATTTAAGTATGGAAATTCCTTGCAGAAACTATTAAAATCACAGAGTTGATTAATATGGAGAAGAGAACAAATATACATATAGTTTGGAAATACTCACTCATTATTAAAATATTAGAATTGAAAACTTTTTTATTCTTAATGAAATTTAAATACTATTTGTATTGGAGTTTAAAGAAGTTTTTACTCTGCTTCAAATTCTGTATTTTAGTTTGAGATCTTTCTGCTGTGTATAAAAAGGGCAATTTGTTGAATATTATATATCGGGAAAAATGCTTAGGTTTTCCAATTTAGAGTAGAATTCCTTGTTTGATAGGATTTCTTTTTTAATACAATTCTTTGTGCAATAAACACTAGGGTTTGGTGTTAAAGAAAATATGGCTTTGACATAAGATTGATATATAGAAGACTCTTGTTCTGAGGGTTTTCTAGAAATATTTTTCCATCCCGATTTTTTTTTTATAGATTTTTTATTTGTTTTACTATGCTTCTTGGTGATCTATAATTTCCATACAGAAAAGCCTTTCACGTGTGTGTTAATCTGCTTTGAGTCATGATAAGAGTGAATAAGGGATGCTGATATCTTTTTCCTTGTTCCTTTTATCTGAATCTGTACTGTTTTTTCCCATGAAATTGTTTTAATCTTTAAGAGTTCAACGTTTCTATCTCATAAATATCAATTTGTTTTGTGTTTCTGTCTCATATAGAAAAAAGTGAGATGAAGTTTGAAATAAATGGATGTGGAAAATCCTGAAAGCTTGTAGAACAGGTAATGGAAAGTTTTATATTTATCTTTGAGTAAACATTTGTAAATCAATTATGTTCTTGTTTCTGTGTATTACGTATCGATGATATATGCATGGTTTTGTGTATTCTCAGGCTTGGAGGGGAGTCTTGCTTTGGTTGCATAGTAACTTAAGAGCAGAATTTATACATGGCAGGTCAAGGTAGCAAGTCCAATGCCTTCCCAGGAAAGTTTTATTTGGGTTATGGCCCTAATGGCATCAATTTACTCTGCAATCAGAATGTAGATTCGGACAATTCTTCTTCGGAAGGAACACATTCTGAGGTGAACATTGCTCCTTCAGACAATAATAGTCAGCTCACTAATAGTAATGGACCATCAGCTACAATGGCGGCTAGTCCTAGTGTTCTCCCTCGCAACATAGACTTGAATGCTGCATATGAAGGCAATGGCATGGGTGACAATCAAGAGCTAGGAGGAGGATCGGACACGAACAAAAATTTGCTCGTTAGTGATTCATCTAATTCTAATGCAATTATGATCTCTTCTGGAATTGCTGGGTATGTGTTGGAAGAAAACGAGGGTGGACAAGATTCTGCATCGGGTGGTAGGCGTCTGTCCTGTAAAAGAAGAGCTACTGAAGATGCTTCTAGACAATTTTCTTTGGGTGAAAGCTCGAGATCAGTTAAGCTAGGAGATATTCCTGAAGAAAATGCTCCTAAAAGCTTCAATTTACCATCCTCCTTGAATAGTAACCCAAATTCTGCTAGACTTTCGGTTGGTGTGAGAATAGCTCCTTCCCCGTATCAACCTTCGAGTGCTGCAGCAAGTGAATTTGTAACTGGAACTGGGACAAGTTCTGAAGTGCATCAAAATCCAAGTGTGGTTGGACAAGCTGAGAACACCCAGAGATATACCCGTTTGAGAAGATCTGCAAGTCGATTAGATTCTGCACCTGGCCATAACTCGTCTTTTTGGACCATAAGGAATCCTCGTGTGCAATCATCTGGTCAACAACCTGTGTTTTATCAATTCAATCACCTTCCAAGTTCAAACACAGCTGCAACAACGGGAATGGTTAATGTAGCTTCTCCAACGCAGCCTTTTATGCATACTCCCAATCCTTCACAGCCTCTACAACCTTTCCAGTGGAATGGGGTCACCGCGGAAAGAACCAGTGGGCCATCTACTCATGCTATGAATGGAGGAAATACCTTGCATCAGGATCGGAGCTTAAGGAATGATCCGAGGAATGACATGTTCTTTTCTGAATTTCAAAGGACACATATGCCGAACATGCCAACAAACCTTCACTTTGCCAATGGGAGATATTTTCCAGGAAGTATGTCTCCCATTTCCCAACCACATAATCCTATTTGGTATGTCCAAGGTAATATGGAAGAGCAGTATCATGGGAGAATGCCAAACCTTGTCAATCGCACTGAGCCTCAGGGGCAAGTTTGTTATCGTCCGTTTAATCTGGTTGCCTCTTCTGATACAATAGAGAGGGGATTACAAGAGGGAAGCGGCAATATAAGGCCTTCTCAGATGCCTCTTATACCAGGCTTGGAGATGAGGTCCGAGAGACAAACTGTCACTCGTGAAATGGCACGCCGGGCTTTGACTGCTGTTCAGAGGAGAAACAGACTAGCAACTGAGGTATTCTTAATAGATCATTTCCTTCTTAAACTTAACTACTTTTACCACAAATTAAAGGGTAGGCAAATCATCTCTGCCACCATTATTTACCATTTGTTTTAGCCTTATTGAGAAATATAAAACAAGAAGAGACAGGGTAAAGCTTTTAGCTGCTGGTATTCATCCTGGCCCATATGAATTCTTGGTATATTCACCCTTTTATTTTATCAGTATATAGTTATGACCTCCTGATTAATTCCATTCTCTATTAAAAGTGTGCTCAAATATGCATGTTTTTCTATATGAATCCTTGATGAAGAATCGAGGTGCTTCTGAGCATTGAAACTTTCGTGCAGTCCTGACAGTAATTTTTCAAATTATATGTACTTACATTATCAGTCTAGAGTGAGTATTGATGGCTTAAGGGAATTAAAAAAAAATCCATTTATAACATTCCCTAATCTGTTATACAGGTTAGATTATCTACACCATAATAGAAAGCTTGAAACTCATTTTTTCCTTGAACATGTCAGCAACAATTTTTGCTAATTCCTTATAACCTATATAAATGTAATTTTCTCCATCGGTTTTATTTCTTCATAAATCAATATTAGTCAACCATTATCTTAGTCAGATGCTCTTAAGTTCACTTGTTTTTGGCTTAACAGGTCCGCAATGCTCTGACGCTTGTGCGTAGGAGGGGTTCGTTACAGTTTGGGGTACGGATTCTAGCTGAACTTAATGCTGTATTTAGATTATATATATCACTTTGCTAAGCTGAAGTCTTTACAGTAAATTGAAGTTTTGATTCAAATGGAAAGAATAACTTTGTTCAGCTTATCCTTTTCCTTTTGACTTGATGAAGAATCTGCTCATGATTTTGATCCATTGATGGTATGTCAGAATGTGATGCTAATTGACCGTTCAGCTTTGTTTGGTGATTCTGATGATGAGGAGGCTGATGAACTTGAAGATATGCGTCTTGATGTGGACAACATGTCTTATGAGGTAAGAATTTAAGAAATTAAGGCATTCATGAACGCCTTTTTGAAGTTTTTTCTTGCCTGTAGATGATAACTTTGCATTCATTCTTTATTGACCACTGTTTTTTTAATAATGATTCTGTGCTTTAGCAACTTTTGGCTCTGGAGGAGCAAATGGGAAATGTTTCCACCGGATTAAGTGAGGATGCTATTGTGGCAACTCTAAAGCATTGGAAGTATCAAGCAGTTGCAGATGGGTCTGACAGTGAAGATGAACCATGCTGCATCTGTCAGGTAAGACTGGCTCAATTCTTCTACCTTCTACCACAGGAATAATCTAAAAGACAAATACATAAGCCAGTGTGATCATGAATAGTTTACAAGTATCAATAATTTCACTTTTCCACTGTAATTTACTTCACCTCGGTGATTCTCAAGAGATGCTTAAGGAGAAGTGGTGTACTTAAATGGAAAGTACAACTGTGTTCGTAGTTTTTCAGTAGAAATTTTTTAAAATAAAACAATTTCAGTTTTCAGGAAAAAAGAAATAGTTTTCATTTTTACTAAAGAACACATTTCTGTAGTCTTGATATTTGCTCATTGTTATTAATTGGTGCATTGTATCTTAGGTTTTTTTGGTTGGTAAAATCCTGCATGCACTATGTATTTGCACATCATTTTGCAGGAGGCATATGCTGATGAAGATGATCTTGGGAAGCTGAAATGTGGGCATGACTTTCACTTCAACTGCATTAAGAGGTGGCTCGTAGAGAAGAACAATTGCCCCATCTGCAAAAAAGCAGCCGTGGATGTTTGAGATCACTAGTTTTGTCTCTGGACAATCGTCCTTGCCCATGGACCATTGTTCTTAGCCATTTGCTGACATTATCTTCCTTTGATTATAGAACTGTTATCAATAACTATAATAAGCAAGTTCATGAGATGCCTCGGTGTTTCATGCTTCAGTTTTGTTTCATGGCCTGGACCTCAAACAGGGTAGAACACACTCCTGTTACAAGATTCTGCAGTATGGCATCCAATTTTCAAGAATCTCATCTCCAATTCCTTGAGCCTTATGTTAATGGATGCTGGAAGCAGCATTTTGAGACTGTTGTCGCTTATCAGGTTATAGATAGACATATGGAACACAGCCATGGAGAATTGAACATTGACGATGTGACTCCATTTAGACAGTATTAAAGTTTACAGTTACAAATATTGGAATGAAAACATAATGAAATAAAAACCTCTTTATACTTGATTTCTTGTGTTGTTATCTTTGGTTCTTTGCTCGTATCATTTGGTGTTGCTTTACTGCATCCCTTTTTTCGCAAATTCATCTATAAATTGCTCGGTTATATGTATACTTTGGTGCTTCTATTCTCCTTTTTCTTTGGAATACCCATGCCTGACATTGGATACTTCGACATGAGCATGGATAATTGAACGCTACGATTACATGAAAAAATCGAAAACAAATTGACAAAATAGCCAAATCGGACATGCATCCCTATATTTGATCCCGAGTTCGAGCATCATAGGTTTATACATTAGATATATAATACAGTTTTATTAGTTTTATTGAATGATATCAGAAAATTGGAAAACATTGATGGAATATTCCGTTGTTTAAGCAAAATTTTATTGGTAATGCATTGCTGACAGAATTGTAAATAAAAAACCATGGTCGAAAAGTATCTCGTTGAGGCTTTCTATTTCATTAGTATATTTCAATGCTGATAGAATTATCGATAAATTTTTTTATTAAAAATTATAAATATTTTATAACCTCAACAATCACGCTGTCTAAAATCTAAAATAATAACATGGAATCAATTATATTTATACCCACAAACTGAACTGGAATATAAAGAATTAATAATAATATGCTAAAAAAGGTTACACGTTTAATTTCATTCATTCTCAGCTAAAATTCAAATAACACCTCTTAATATAATTCATTCATTCATAAAGTTAATAATCTTCATCAAACATACCTATTCAAGCCTAAAATTAAATTTCATTGGAGTAATATATATATATATATATATATATATATATATATATATATATATATATATATATATATAGTAAAGCACAAAGTGATTGATACCTTGATCATGTAGGATAGATTCAGCTTCCTTGTCAAGTTGATTGGTCTTGTTAGATTGGCTACGATGAGAGTGGGGAGTTTTGAATCGCCTACCAAGTTTGTTGAAAGACATAATATTTTTAGAAGATGTTTATCAACCATAAAATCCATTAGAAATAATCTAAAAACAACGTTGCACTAATTTGTCTAATAATCAAACAAAAAAATAACATTTATCCTCTGAATTATTTTAAATTGGTATACATAAAATCCTCATATAGTCTATGAAATCTAAAGAATCTAAATTTTCAACTTAACCATAAAATTGACAAAAACTAATTAGTACCCATTAAATTACTTATCTTAAATTCTAACACACATAAGTTACAAAATCACATCTAATTTCATCAAGTCACAAATTAAATTCATTTTTCTCAAATCCTAAACAAACCCTAAAATACAAATCATACATTAATACAACAAAATTATCATTATAAAATAAGTAAGATACTTAAATAGACATGTAAACTACAAATTCAACAAACAAATTTTGAATAAATTAACTTTAAATATAAATGGGTGTTACAACAAAAATGGATAAGTTTTCTTACTTGACAAAGTGAAGCTTGACAAGAAATAGAATCAAGAGAAGGAGGTTGCATCGAGACTAATATATTGGGTAAGAGAACTGTTAGAGTTTAATTTTCTTTTAAAATTACCAATGAAAATCAATACGGATAAAATTATTGATTTTTTTTTGTTTTATTTTATTTCGTCGCTATTTTTGTTGTAATTTTTGTTGGTAAACAATGATGAAATATTTTTTATTGTAATTCTACCGCTTTGTTTTTCAATTTTTTGGTTATGGCATGAAAGTCTATAGTATTCATTTTAACTTTTAAAATATATTTGCACTTTATACGAGTCTTACTTAATATTTTATACAAAAGAAGAACAAGAAGAAATCCATGCTTAATATTTTATACGAGTCTATATATATATCTTTCAGCTTCTTGTTTTAGAATTTAGTTAACATTACCAACTTTTTTTATAATTAATATTTATATAATTTTTAATTTATTTTATTAAAGATATACATCAACTTTTAAATTCTCAATTAAATTTTTGAAAGATGCCAAAAAATACAAACAATGCCTGGATATTCTTCTCTTGCACTAAAAGCTATTTTGGAATCCTACCCGCAATGTAGTGCGGGTACCTGACTAATATATAGAAATATTATATTTCTAAAAAAAGATTTGATCTTATAGTATATATATCTTGCATCTCTTATTTAGTTGTATTAGTAAAAGTATGATTTTCTTAGATTTTTATTGCTCTCCTTATTACTTATAATATTGTATTGTTTTTCTAATTTAGTCTCTCTTGAGAAAATAAAGTAATTGTTTGAAATTGAATTTCCAGTGGTAAAATAAATCATTTTTTTCTTTTTCTTTTTGTATTTGCAGTAGTCATATTTATTTCGACAGATCTCACTATATTTGGGAAATTTCTCTTTACCAAATTCAGTATAATAAAAATTTACAACCTACTATGTGAATAATTATTTTTGAAATTTTTTTTTTCAAATACAGTAAATTATCGAATAAAATTTCTTACATGCTATGCCCAGCGGAGTATTGCCCAGTTGGTGAACAAATACAAAATATTTTTCCATCAATGTATTATTTGTCATTATGTAAGATAATAGGGTTTCAGAAACTATGAAGTGATTCATCGTTTCTCCATTATCTTGGTCATATCGTGGCAGGAGCACTAGATAATTAATATGTATATCGTTGCGTTTTTTTTTTTTAAATAATTTTTAAAAAATTATTTTTCAAAATTTTTTATGTTTGTTTGTTATTAGAAAAGTTGATCAATGAAAAACACTTTTCAATCAACAGAAAATACTTTCCAGTCAAAAAAAAATTTGACTTGATTTTTAGAAAAGTATTTTCTTTTTATTTTAGACGAAAAATACTTTTCGAAAGTTTGCTACTTAATTTACTTTACCAATATATCCTTTTCACCTAACCCTGTCTGTTTTTATATATATATATATATATATATATATATATATATATAAAGGAAAGGAAAATAAATAAACAAATTTCATATCAAAATTTAAAATTTCTATAAATAAAATTATAATTATTTATACTATAAAAAAATATATTTATTTATTAGCACTCGTAATTAGCCTTCTATTCTGGTGTGCATTTCACCGCAGGCTAGAATAATTTATTTTATCGGTAAAAAATGATGTCAGGCCGATGAAGTATGTTTTGAAAAAGTAAAAAAAAATACTTTGGGTATAGCACAACGGAGCAAAAATATTTTGGTATAATTAATTACATAATAAAATAACATATAACAATAATAAAAGTGCCAACCAAAAAAAAAAAGTATTACGAAATGAAAGAGACGGCAAAGCTAAGATTACAGTATATCAAATGTGAAAGAACAAAAGTTAAGAAAAAAAAAAAACCAACCTAAACGAGCATGTTAAATATACAAATTAGATCATGAGATCAAGATAAACCAGTAAAATTTAATTCCAAACAAATCCAACATGGAAGAATGAAATTTAAAAGAAGATAAAAAAAAAAAACACAAAGCGAACCAAACACCCAATCAAACTCTGTGATCCAAATCATACAAATGAGATAACCCAAATAGAAAGAAAACCAAGAAACATTACGAAACTCAATTCTAAAACAACTTAATTTGAAGGAAGGGACGTAAAAGATATTAAATGTTTTTTTTTTTTAAAAAACAAGATTATAAAAAACCGAGCCAACCAAAGTCAACCCTTCAAACTTACAGTTTAAGTGATGAGATTATGATAAATGAATAGAAACAAAATCAAAGAAAATCAAGAAACCCAATTTCAGAAAACCTCAACTTTGAAGAATGGAACTAAAAAAGAAAACTAATTCCCAACTGAAATAATAAAAAAAAATATCAATTTAAAAAAATTTGCCAAAGTAAGCTCAACAAAACATGACAAATAAAAAAAAACCCAACATTATCCATGTAGGTTTAAAAATTAAAAAGAAAATCCTATAAAAAACAAAAAAAAATAACAGGGCCTAATCGCAAATAATATAAATATTGAAGGATAAAACTGAAAAAGACATGAGCTTAAAAAAAAAATCAAATAAACCTGGACGAACCTTCTAAACCTAGACTAATCTCTAAAACTCAATACCCATGAAATCCTAGAGTCTAGACTATGGCTCAATTAAGAGGTTGAATTCTCGATTGATATAATGTTGAATGATGAAATAAGAAAAAAAATATCAATTTAAAAAATTTTCCAAGAAAAACATAGTAATCAAATGAATGAGAATTAAATTTGATAGGAAAATAAAAAAAAACTTAAGGAGGATAAAATTATATAAAAAAAATAATCTAAAAAAATAATAATCAAAAGAATGATGACCAAATTTGAAAGGTAAAAAATTGAATGGGGATGAAATCGAAAAAGAATTCTAGTTCTACAAATTATTCCAAATAAAACAAAAGGTAATCAAAAGAAGAGGGACTAAACCTAAAGAAAAATAAATTCAAATTGTTGCTTTGGAATTTAAAAGGGGGCAACATAGAAATCAAGATAAAGAGAGAGAAAAAAAAAAGGTCGACAACGCCAAACCAGATGGCCATTCAGAACACTCCCCACCTCATCACGAAGATGATACCGAGATGATTCAAACGCCATAATGAAAGGCGATATTCGGCTATCAAACAACCCTTCATACGTTCTCCACTTACTAGCACGTGCAACGCAAACACCAATAATTTTTTTAAAAAAATAATATTTAAGAAATACTTAAATACAAAAAGGCCCCTATAAGAGTTTAGTGGGTTTTATCTTTAAGGGTAATAAAGTCATTCTACTGTTTTAAAAAATATAAAAAAGACTAAAATATCCCTAAACATAAGTTCAATTAATTTTTCGTTTGAGGGGTAGCTAAGTAATTTTATTGGGCCAAAAAAATTGAAAAGACTAATCTTCCCTTATATAATTCGAAAACGACAATTTTATCATGATGAAAAGACTATATTGCCTCAATGCCTAGTTCAAAGATTTTTTTGTTCAAGAACAATTTTGTAATTATACTATTATAATGAATAGTATTTTGTGTCAAAATCACGAGGAGTCTTTTTTTTTTTTAATGTATTTGTCCCTCATAAAACTATACATAAATTTGGTAATTCAGTTTGATAGATTCAAATTGAAAAAGAATTGAATTTTCTTAAATTTAGATCGTTAAAAGTTAGGATGAAACATGCTCGATTATAATCTCAACTCTAGTCCATCAATTTTCAGTATGTTTAGGTCAATTTATGAAGTTGATATTTTTTTTCTTGCAAAGAAAATATTTCAACTCTTATTATATGGATTATTTTTTTATAAATGCATATTCGGGTGTAAATACTTTTTTTTAAGACTTGATTGAAAAAAAAAAGATTTTATTTCAATAAGCGAAAACTAGTTTAATAATACTTTTACTATTAAAACCCTCTTGAAAAATATTAAATCAACTATTTTTGAAAGATTGATTTATATATATATATATATATATATATATATATATATATATATATATATATATATATATAATGTTAACATGGAAATAGTTAACCTCAAATGGTGTGAACCGGTAGTGAAGGAGGTTTGTTTCATTTATTGACTTTCTAGGTTCAAATTTTAAGGCTAACATCTAAGAAATTTTATTAAATTTCTACTAGACTATGGGATGTGTCTTTAAAATTGCTAGAGGAAGGACTTAGTCTTGATTAACACGTAAACTAATTGGAAAATATCCTTATCTCCGGGAAAAAAAAAAACTTGAAAATAGTTTTAATATTTTAAGTAACAGAAAAAAAATCAATAACTCTATAATAAAAGATATTATATTGATTTAAACTTAATTTGAGAGTAATAAAGATGAAAAATATTAATATTAGTAAAAATAGCCAATATAATTATGTGTGCATTACATATGTTGAGTTATATATATATATATATATATATTGGAAAATATGTACCCAATCTATCAACCTTTCCCAAACTCATTCATAAAAATAAAGTTGTAACTCTAGAATTTTGGATTGGGTAGATATGACTCATAGGTAAAATATGTGTCGCAACCTACTTAAATAAAACCTCAAAAAATTAATGAGAATTATGGAAAATGAAGTTGTCACCTAGTTCCTTAAAAAAGATTAAGAATTCTAAAATATACAATGATTTTAGATATATGAGCAAGGACATGGTTACGCTTAAGAGAATATTAAAATTACCACCACCACATCTTTTCAAAGAAATGTTACTTTAGCTGCGTGTTTCTCGTGAATTTACTTTACATATATTTTTAACTGTACAAATTACTTTTATGAGCTTATTTGCAGGTCATCTATTGTTGTTGGATGTTCGTCTAGTTAGTGTTAGACCCTGAATCAAGAGTCTCGCAACTTGATAATTTTTTAGTTTTAGAAAAATTAATTTTATTTATTTATTTATTTGACATTTTTTATTATGGATATGTACAAAATAAATATAATGCATAAATGAATTCAAAACGTTGGATTGGGTATGCATGCTTGTTATTTATATTGGGACTATAAGGAGAAACTAGGTTGAATTTTCTAGAAAACGTTTCACTAAGGACACCAAACCCATATGAAATTTGCTCGATTTTGGGATATTTTCTAACAATAAGAAGTAAATTTTCACTAAATATTTATCTCACAAGAGTTTATTTAAACATAAGTCAACATCGAATACCATGCAAGCCATTGTATGTCTAGAAAGTGTGAAAAACATGTTTTCATTAATCCAGAAAACAATGTACATCTTGAATCATTTCTTTTATTTGTTTCAATCCATTCATCTCAATTTAAGCATCCCCGAGCTTGATTATTATGTGTTCCTTTTCCATAATTTTCTCCTTACACCTACCAATATTGCCTGCATCATTTCTACCTCCTTATGGTCTTGCTCCTTTTTTGCTTCTGACATCTTTCTAAACCTTGCTTAAAATTCTTTGAAAATGTGTTTATGTTGCTGCAATTGAGTCACCAGGTCTTTTTTTTTTTTTTTTTTTTTTTGTTTCTATGGTGACAAGCACATGCTCTCAACCTACAAGATTGGCCTTTAATTTTATTGTTTTGCCACCTAACTCATCCAACTTTGAATTTAGGCCTGAAATGTAAAACTCTTGTTATGTTTAGATATTCTTATTAACATCTTTTGAGATCTAAGACATCAATCTTTATGGTCCCTCAAAACATGGAACCCAATGCCTTTTTTTCCTCTAGTCTTCTACCACATCGAATACCTAGGAGTAAATTTTCCATCAACACTTCTAGCAGTTGTAACTATACCAAGGCACTTCTAAACTTGTTGTATAAATATATTCAAGTAAGTTCCCTGGGATTCTGAACTCTTTATAAAAATAAGCCAAACTTGTGGTTCTCGAAATGAATTACTCCAATCATAAATGTTGTATAACTATATTAAGGCAATAAATAATGGAACATCAAATTCCCGTCAACAAGACTCAGGAGTAATCACCATAGTTTGTAAACACCATAGTTTGTAAAGATAAAAACAAAATAGGCATATTATGTTTTTTTTTTGATAAAGTAGAGATTCGTTCAAGCTTAAAAACATCAGCTCTCAAGTTGTCTTTACTAACTCTTTTAGTGGATGTAAGCATTTGTTTTCTCTAATTTTGAGTATAAACATCACGGCGCTCCAAATAAACCCAATATCTTACCTACTATCATGTGGCTTATTATCCAAACAAATAACAACAACAAACAACATCTCAAATGACCATTTTCTATTTTCTATAATGATTTAAAAATAAACAAGTCTCAGTTAATACTGCTACTTCTAGATTAATCTTAAGAGCAATCACACTCTGAAACACATTGACAACCTCAAAGTCAATCATTCCTTCCACTTAAAGGAAAAACAAGATTAAATTGTAAGTGCTCAAAGCCAAAATGCTCAAATGAATTTCATTTTCTTCATTATGCAATCTCCTTTTGAATACGAGTTTGATGTGTTCCGCAACTAACTATTATTGAAACCTTTCTTGGTCATCTTTCATCCATTATCTTACAATCTACCTTGGTTAACAGGACATAATTTGATAGACCTTGTTCTCTTGACATATTAAAGTATACTGAGTTTTTTTTTTTTGACAACTTAAAAGAGAATCATACTCCTTGAGAGTAAGAGTCATATGTACAATATTAAATGTGAACCATCTATATTTTAAGTCTTAGAAATCTATCATAGCTTGGAAACATGAGGGTTGTACTTGGATTTTTGAGTAGTTGAGTTATATCTTCATATTACTTTTAGAAGACAATTTGATCTTGTAAAGATAACATCTCCTAACAACCTAATAATTGGCTAACATTAGGTATTTTATTTTCAAGCTTTACTCGCTCTAGTAATTTAGACTCAAATTTTATCGGTAGGCATTTCTCCGATTTGGTTCTCATGTCCTTATTGGTAATCTTATGTCCCGACATCTCACACTTTATGTAATGATCGATAGAGAAAAAATAAGGTCACCATAAGCACTAATGAATACTATTTGTCATGATATGATTTATGTCTTATTGATGGTCGACCCTAGTAGATAAGATCTAAATCATGCAAAGGTTGGGTCAACTAATGTATCCCTAAATACTTTTTAGTTTCCTAGATTGTTTGAATTATTAGTGGGGTAACCCGACCTCTTAACCTTATGCATCATGAGTAAGGAAGTAACTCCATAATACCATGTGCATAGGGTGAGTTCCAATTTGAGTATAAGTCCAAATGTACATCAGTGGACAAAAGGCACACTTATCACTTGAATCTCCTTATCTAATCCTAAAACGATACGAGCTCGAGTCTAGAGCTTTTGTTGGTTTTTGTGAATGAGTGAAAAATAATATGAATGCATATTTAATAAAACGGACTACAATAAAAGGAAATAAAATAAATAAATTATAAATAAAATAAATGCTCAGAAATAAATGACAATTATCTTAGTGTGATATTTTTAAGCTAATCATTTAGTACACATGTAAACTAGGGGAGTGATGTATTGTTTGGTGTTTGTTGAAGGCATGGAAAACAAAAAAATGAGGCCAAAGTATGACAAATAACCATGAAAAAAAAAACAAGAAATAAGTTGCACAAGCCATGCATGGGAGAAAGAGGACTCTTTCAAAGTTATGCACAAAACAATGTTGTTGTGTGCTTAAAAAAAAAAGTGAAATGCTTTGTTTCACTTAGGGCTTGTGCAATTTCACTTAAGGTTGAAATTCATTGTTTCACTTAAATAAAATGACGTTGTTTTCACCTTTTTTTTTTTTTCAAAAAGGTCCCTTAATTCCTTCACTTTTTTTAGTTCACTCATTGGTTTTTCACCTTTTTTTGGCTAATTTTTTCAATTTGTTTTCTCAATATTTTTTCATTTATCCCTGGTTGTATTAAGATCGATGGTCCCTCAAGTTCTCAGCTTCTTTGAATTAAGTCCTTGGCTTTCCAATTTTTAATTATTAAGCCAATTTCTCAATATTTCTTCTCAATTTCATCCCTAATTTTATTTTATTTTATTTTTCAATTTTATTTTTATTTTCATCATTTTTTACTTGAAATATTGTTTTTTTGAATTATTTTTTTTTGCTTTTTTATTTAAATACCTTTTGCATTTTTTAGGGATATTTAAGAAGGGTCAAAAACTGGTTTATGACAATATGTGTGAACCGTAATATTAAACTTAGAATTTACAGAAACTCAATTATACTAGTGTAATAAATAAAAAAATGCCAATTCAAATCTTTTAATTTTTTTTCTTCCCTTTCTGGTTATTATTGGTAAAATAGAACTAGTTCGTACAAAAACTATCTTAAACTGTGATCTATTTTGATTTACACCCTTTAAAAGTTTTCTTTTTAATTTTAGTAACACAATAACTTCTTATTTAAATTTACACCTCTTCTACTATGTTATGTTAATAAATTTGTTAGAAAGAAAGTGAAAATCATGTGTAAAGCATAGAAAACAAAAAGTTAAAACAATTGATAAGTGACAAAGAAAAAACAATACACAATAGTAAAAGTAAAAGGTAGAAAGAAATAATAATAATAATAATAATAATAATAATAATAATAATAATCCTAAAAAGGAGTACTAAAGAGGAGAAGTGATATTAGCTTTAAGGTTGAACTTTTAAGTTGAGTGTTTCAAAATTCAAGAGAGGTGGTTCTTTTCTCTTGTTATATACTCCTAGGATGTGTTTGTTTCCTAGAAAGTGATTTCTGGAAAATCATTTTCCAAACTTTCCTGTGTTTGTTTGTCATTAGAAAAGTTGGTCAACAGAAAACACTTTTTGGTCAATGGAAAACACTTTCCAGTCAAAGAAAAATTTGGCTTGATTTCCAGGAAAGTGTTTTCCTTTTATTTTGGGCGGAAAACACTTTTTGGAAGTTGTGAAAAATTTAGAAATATCATATTATTTACTGATTATATCAAATTTGGTCTTCAAACTTTTGATTGCTATATCTATTTTTTTTTGAATATTTGTTTTTTAATTTCATCCCTTAGAATTTAATTTTTATATTAACTTTGGTCCTCATTTTTATAATTGCTATTTGCTTTTCCCTTATCATTTTTTAATTGAAATTTTTTATCTATCAAATTTGATCCTCATTCTTTTGATTGTTACTTATTTTATTTGAAATAATTTATGAAATGTTAATTATTATTATTATAATTTCTTCATCTTTTAATTTTTTTTATTTTTTAGATTTGATCTTTATTATTTTGATTATTATTTATTTTATTTGAGATAATTTATGAAATTATATTTTTTTTTCAATTTCATTCTCATTCAACTTTTTAACTTGTAAGATTTGTTCCTCGTTATTTTAATAAACTTGAAAAAAATAAAACATTAATAATTTATTTTCCAGCTCATTTTCCATGACATAACCAAACACTGGAAAGTGTTTTTCAATTTATTTTTCATTACACTACCAAACATCAAAAAATAATTCACTTTTCTATAATTCACTTTCCAAAAAAAAAACCACTTTCCAGCAAACAAACGGGGTCCTAATTAGGGTTTATATTCCGATTTTTTCTTCATTTATTTGTCTTCAATGTTGTCTAATGTTTTATTTTTTATTTATAAATTGTTTTGACCTTTTCTTTTAGTATACACATGATTTTTCATGTGCTTTTTGACGAATTCCAAGCAGAAAATAGCTTGTTGTTTCTCCGGACTTGTTATCCCATTTCTTGTAGTCTTCTTTACTGTTATCCGATTTTTTCTTCCTTTATTTGTCTTTAATACTTGTTGAATGTCAATGGTCAGAAGGCGTTGTCTATACTTTGTGAGTGTCAAAGACTCTTGCTAGTAAGAATTCTTTCTTCTGTTTTTTTCCTTCCATTTTTCATCTTTCAGACCATGAATGTTAATGGTTCTTTCAGTTGACTGGGAAGATATCTCGCGTATGGGACAGTTTTATTTTCCCTGGATGACCTTGGATCGTTCATGCATGCTTGAGGCAGTCAGGTGCCTTGAACATTGACTGCTTTTTAACCTATTGATTCTTGGATACTGTTTGGAATTACGGAGGTTTGTAAACTTTTATTTTTTAAAAATTATTATTTTATATTTTTAAATTGTTTTGAAATGATATCAAAAATAAATTATATATATATTAATATATTTTAAATAAAAAATACTTTAAAAAACAAGGTATTTACCTGAACAATTATAAATAAACAACAAGCTCTTCTGGCAATTTGAATTAAATAAAACAATAAGCAACAAAATATTATTTGTCAGACAAGAAAATGAGAAATTAATAGAAAAATAAATAAGGTGCTGCTTCGAGGACAAAGACGAGTCAATAAATTGTGTACGCCTCCCAAATTTCAAAAGCCACGTGGAAACTTTGTAGGCCCACTTTGAATAATTGTATTCACCATACTTTTGATATTTACTTTAGGTATGCAAGGAACAATAATTTATTATAAATAAGATAAACTTATAGGTCATCACTTGCAAAATTTCAATTGATTTACATGGCATTTTACTATTTCAATTAATTTATTAAATAATTATTGAAAAAACATTTGCTTGTCAAGTATTAATTAATTGTTAAAAAAAGAACAAATTGTATACTAGTCTTGCATTTTCAATGCATTAAAGTTTTTAGGTTTTTTCTCTTACTTCATAAATTATTAAATATATTCCCTGGAGATCAATATTTTTATCTTTTTTTTATGGCATAACATTTCTTAGTATCATAATCGTGGTCATAGTGAAAATGACAGAACTTGTTAAAATTCCTTGTGTTTATGCTACTCATCATAGAATGTGAGTATCACATGAAATCCTTCATCTGAATAAAAGTCAACACCTCAACATATATAGTGGTAAGAAGTGTACCCAATAACTCAAGAGATTGTCAGGCGATCATAAATAGATCATTTGGTGCTCATCTTAGATGTCACGGTAAGAGGTTGATAGCGCTAAGGAGATTTTATTCTTTGAAAATAAGAGTGTCCTTATCTAGTCATGTTTTCTTCTTCTACTTGAATATGATTATCTACTACCTATTTCATGTTAATAAGAGTTATGTCAAAAAGAGTGTATAGTTGTTCTTATAAAGAGTAGTTATAGACTTCTTTGATCATGTCTTTAGTAGCAATGAGTTCGAGTAGATTCTTTATGTTTAGCATTTCTTATTAAATCTATAAAGATCTATCATGGAACTTTTATATTCTCATTGGGTGATGATGAAGAGCTCAGTTGTGATTTTTTTAGCTAGTATGCTAGTGTTGAAATGAGAGACAAGCTTAATACAAAGATTGTGAAGGCCAGTGTTTGAGTTAGGCTCAAAGCCGTGATATCACACCTGAGTAGATCCATGGAATATTGTTGAAAGGATTTTGCACATAGCATCACACTTTTGTGTTACAAGCTTTAGGCTATTTTTGACATTTATATGTGTTTTCTAGGATCTGTAAAATTATCATAGTTATCCAAGTTGGTCTTCACAGGCACACGATCTTTGGAGAGATGGGTGTGTAATACTCGATAACAAAGTGGAGAGTCTCCAATTTGGTAGGGATGATGTTCATTCTTAGGAGCTCATACAATTTATCTTGTCTCGTTTCTAAGTTTTTTTTTATAAGGATCATACAAGTAAGAATCAGAAAAAGATTGTTAGTGATAGCCTACTTTGCATTATTTTATTGTGTTGCTCCAAGGAGTATTTGGTATGATGGACAAAGATGGACTAGACAAGACAATGTTTTATGAAATTGTTTGGTGAACCTTTGTATAATATAAAAATCAATTTTTATCTTGTCCAATGATATTCCAGAGGATAAATTATGTCCCACTAAAAAAGGTAGGACAAGTTTGTCCAATTCTGTACACAAGAGTTATTATTTATAAAATAATTATATTGCCCTTCATATAAAATATAACACTTTGTAGAATCATATACTCTCCAACTTTATTCATGGAGACCTTTTCTTGATTTTTCTGCCACCAATATTATCCTTTTCCTTCTCAACTTCTGCATCTTAAGCAAATGCTCATCTCTGTTAGTAAAGAACCCAAATGATATTTTTAACTTCACCAAGTGATCCTTTTTTCACTAGATTCTTTAAGTTGGATATAATGCTCATTGCTTCATAATATGGTTTAGTAAACCTTTTTGTGATGGAAACCACACTATAGTTTTGATGGAAAACCATGACCAACATGTCAACGAAAAACAATCAAGTTTGTCTTTGTTGAAATATCTTAATCTTATCCTAAACGATGTTGGTCAATTCATTGTTTGGCCTACAAACACTTTCTCATAATCTTCAGTTAAATTACAACTCTATAATAAAGAAAATCTCAATGTATTTGACTTGGAGACTAGTGCAATACTTTGGCAAAGCTTTGATTTTCCCACCGATACCCTCCTTCTTGAATAGCCACTCATAAAGGACAAGAAGCTTATGACATTAAGAAGTCAAAGAAAAAATAGGGATGTGAATTGGGAATTAGATGTTAGTGAAGCAAAGAATTCGATAAAAAAAAGGATGGAGAAAGAGAATTTGTTGGGAATGCATAGTGTTTTTGGGAATTTAGATTGTGAGTCTTGATATATGGGTCAAATTCGGTATCAAGAAATGTTGAGTTTGGTTATAGAGATAAGGTTGATGAGGAAAAAGAATATATGTTATTCATTATACTAAAAACAAAATAAATTAATTTTTTTGTTAAACATATATGTTATAATTTACACTTCGAACATTAGACAAGATAAGGGTATTAATATCATTACAATATGTTGTTCTACCTTATCCAATGCCTACCAAATATAAAATAGAACAAATTATTCAATTCAATCCAATCCAATGCACACCAAACACAAGATATGATAGTTATTTGTCCAATCAAGTTCAACCATATTTAGTCTAATCCAATCAAATCTAATTAATATTATCCAGCATACCAAACACTACCTTAAGAAACTGAAGTTGTCTTTGTGCACCTGGTGCATATAATAAAGCTATATATTATATTACGTATTACATGTTAATGGAATATGAGAGTGGAAAACTATTATTATATACTTATAACAATATTGTTAAGCACTTACACTTGATAAAAGAGTTTAGAGATATGGAGGATATGTAGTTTCTATGGTAGATTAGTTACTCTTCCATGTCTTAAAGTGTCTAAGTTGTAATCCATGGAAAGAGTTTTTGGTGAAAGGTGTGAAACGAGAATGGAGTATATTTTTCTTCAGGTCCCCACAAATGACTCCACTAATGAATTCATAGAAACTTCAGACCAGATTAGGCTTTTCATGACTACATTTTAAGCAAAAATATGACGGGCTTAAATATAGGTTTTGTCTTTGGTCTTAGTTATTCCTGAGAAATAAGTCTCTTATTAGAACATGGGCCCTTTGATGCTTAAATTAGTAAATGTAGGATGAGAAAATAGTATGTAGGAAAGAGAATTAGAATGAATTGATGCAAAGCAATAAGTTTGAATGGCTTAAATCTCGTTAGCTTGAGTAGACTTGAATTATATGGGAGTTTCTTAGTTAGGCTTGAACTGCCTGGTTGGGATGTAATTGTCTAACTTAGATTTAATTGCATGAGTTAGCTTTAATTTAGCTTGAAATTTAGTTCTCTTTTCTTACTTGGTTACCAAGGTATTTATAGACCACAGTCACTTCAACTTACCTCAAGAAGCATGGTATCTTGGCGTGTAGAGAGGAGTTGCATTATTAGTGGAGAGGTTAAAGTTGTTGTTAGTTGTTATTAGTTGTTATGCTTATGTATGACATTAATGAACAAGTATGGGTAGAAAATAACCATTGGTGAGAAAAGTAGCGTCTTTTTTATATAGAAATATTGCATGTGCAACTCCTAAAAACTAGAAAAAATGCATTCAGGTGTGCGCTTGACATGTATTGCTGTAATGGTGCCTGTTATGCACTTAGGCCTGGCCTAAACATTGAAGATAAGGGACCTCTTGTGCTTGTGTTATGCAAGTGATGCAATATGAAGGGACTAAACACAGGGAAACTAAAAAAAAACAGTTTATGTACCATTACAACAATACTAAAACGCCTAGGCATTTTTCTCCAACAATATATAGTGACCTTTTAAAAAAAAAACTTCATCCTCAAAACTTTTTTTTCAATTCCAATTTTCTGTGATAAATTTGTTAAAAATTACTCAAGAAATATAAGATTCAACAAAAGAGGATCAAAGTGTAAAATAAGGACATGTCTCATGGCTAATCTCAAATTCGCACGAGAAAGTACTTTTTTGTCCATCTATTTTTCTGTTTTCCTTCTCAATCTCTATAGTTTTTAGAATTTTTGTTCTAGTCTAAAAGTTCAGTTTGTTAATTTTTCAGTTCAGTTTGTTAATTTTTCAATCCTTGAATTTAAGAGATGAAAGACAAAGTCATTGGATTACTAGGAATGAGAGGAAAAAAATCATCGTTTGGCCATATTTTGATGATAAAAAAAAGATGATTTTTGTGTCAACATATTCAATTTGACAAGAGAAGTTTCATTAAGGGGTTTTTAGACTTTCAACTAGCTTAGAAAAGTAGATCAAGGTCAAGGGAGAAATTGTTTTTGGTTTGTTATGTATTTTTAGAAATATGTAGAGATATTTTTTGAAAGATTGAGTTATTTAGATACTAAAGAAGTTTATTTTGTGTTTTTTGGTCAAAATTGGTGGGGGAAATTGGATTTTTCAAACTAAAGCACCCTAGCCCCACCTTTCTAGTGGTAAAAATTTGAATAAGTAGACGACACATTATCCGCTTAAAATACAAATAAAGAAAAAGAAAAAATTAAATGGCCCAAATGCACAAGCTTGGGCTAACATACGTGCACACATGGGCTTTGTTGTAAAGGCCCAGGTGTCGGGCCCCCCAGACCCGTATGCCTAGAATGTTTTTATTTTTTATTTTTAAAAAATTTTATTCTTTAACATTTTTTATTGATTTTTTTTTCTAATTTCATCCTTCATGATTTATTTTGGTTTGCTTTATATGGGGTTATCACGATTTCAAACAAATATTCTAACATTGATTGATGCTTGATTTTCCAAGCATCTATTTTTGTTATCATATAAATAAATAAAAAATATTTTAAAAAATAAATTTATTAAGCTTAGTGGAATCTATAACCTGGATAGCAATTTTAGTCGGTTAGGCAATGAAACTTGAGTCGATCCAGTATGTTCTTGTTTAAATATATTAAAAAATGTTATCTTTATTTTAAAAAAAAAGTCAAATCATGTTTTTGTTGGTCATTCAGGTTACCTTTAAACTTGTCAAATCGGTTAGATCACATCGAGGCAACTCTCATATGATTTAATTTGAAATCCAAAGTATATAATGATTTAAATTATATAATGATTTGGGTTGGAAGGTTACAAAGTTGACATGCTGGGTTGAGTTTGGTAATATTATCAAAAATTTTCCCACAACCTAAAATTGTTTTTACGTTCAATTTGTTTTTAGTCCGAGTATGGTCATCTAGTCAGATACTATGACTTATGATTTATTTTTGAAAAATAGTGCATGAACTTGGTCAATGTGATTCAAAATTAGTCAGAGTGTTTTTTCTCCCTTCCTTTTAAGTGGTTATTCGCATTGTCTAAACCTATGAATTTTAGATACAAGATCTATTATAACAATTTATCAAATTGTTGTAGTTCAAATTTTGATTATTCACATACATCTTAAGATATCATTTATATTATTGTTTTTAATTCAATCAATCAAAACCCCATTTCTCTAATCAATAATTACCCACCAACTAGATACATACATATGGGTGAAATGTTACTTTATACTCACTTTATTATCATCACAGTTTTTAGCAACAACAACTTTTATTGTAGTTGAGATTCAAATTAATATCACGTAAACATTTTTTTTCTTTTAAAAGAACTACAAGATGGTAATTTGTGAAAAGAATAAATAAAAAAAATTAGAAAATTATCCTATTTTTTATTCAGGAATTTAACTAATTTTTGGTAGAATAAGAAAGCTTATGGATTAAAAATGATGTGCAGCTCCTAAACCTTTATTTCATAATGATGATATCCTAAAAAAATCCAAATAGCTTAGGAGCAAGGCTTATATGTTGGATAACTAGTTAATCTCTTGATTCTAGCAATCTAATTATTCTCATTAGCTAAGGTGACTGGTAGCCGATACCCAGTGCCTAGTAGGCCAAAGTGGCTGGTGACTGGTAATTGTTAAAAGTCCCTTTAGATAGATTTGGATACTCTCATATGCTTAAGCAAGTATCTTTTTAGAAAGAGAAGAGAATGATATTTTAGAGAGAGATGCTCTTAAAATATGTATGTAGTAGAGAATAAAAATTATAAACCTGGAGCTTGAAGGATTCATAGGGTATTTTTATCCCATGAGTCTTGTCCTTTTATGGAGATGGTGGGTTATAACGTAATTTTACCATAATAATATTAATGAGGGATAAATATCCCTTAAACAAGCATTAATAAGAGAAAATATCATTAACATATGCATTAATAAAAGATAAATATCACTTGCACAAATGTTAATGCGATGAAAATATGATAGAACATTGGGAGATTTTTTATATACTTAGGAGTATAGGAAAAGTAGGATCCAAAATGTACCTGGGTTCATGGAGGCTGAGCTCTTCTTCTAGGATGAGCCCATTAGGGTTGGGCTCTTCCCCCAGGCTAAGCCTATGGCATTGGGTTGCACTTTTCCCCTATATTAATCCCATATCATTGGGTTATTCCCCTAAGCTGAGCCCATGTAGGATCGGTTTTTTCCTTTAGTAGAGCCCATGACATTGGGCTCTTCCTCAAGGATAAGCCCATGAGGACTGAACTATTCCTTTAGGTTGAACCTATAAGGGTTTGGCTCTTCCCTAACTTTGAGCCCATGGGCGGTTTGGCCCAAGCATATTACTTGAGACCGTGAGTTTTTAACCTTCAGGGTTTTCTAGGCCTATTAAATTTGAGTTTATAAATAGCCCTCCAAGTCTTTATGATATTTAAACGTAAAGACTTTGTAAAAATACATGGCACGACGAGTTTGTTGAATTTTTTATATGAAAAGAAGGGTGGAAACCCCAGGTAATATACTAGAGAGCCCGTGTATAGGGGCATACACCATGGTTGAAAAATAATTTCTAAGCATGTAGAGGGGAACAAAAAAGAAACCTATATTGAAAAATGTTTTCTAACAGGTGGAGAAATCCATGAAGAAGGAGTCTGTACCTTGAAAAATTTCTAAGAGGTAGAGGGGACGGACCTATGTTGACGCCCATACTTAGAAAAATTTATAAAGGATAAAAGGAAACCCAAGGAGGGTCAGCCTATACATATAAAGTTTTCTAAGAGGCTGAGGGAAACTCGAGGAGGGTAAGCCTTATACTTAGAATATTTTTTAAGAGGCCGAGAGGAACCCGAGGAGGGAGGGTGAGCCTTATACTTAGAAAATTTCTAAGTGGCTGGGGAGAACCCATGTCGATGCCCATACTTAAAAAAATTTCTAAAGGACGGAGGAGACGGACCCATGTCTACGTTCATACTTAAAAAAAATTTAAAAGACAAAAGGAAAAACCTAATGAGGGTGGTGTTATTGCATTAGAGAGACCTTCAGTCCATCCCTAGGAGAGTGGATAAGGGGAACCCATGGGGATGCCCACATTTAGAAAAAAAAAATATAAAGAGCGAAAGAGACGGACTCATGTCTACATCCATAGTTAGAAAGATTTATAAGGGGTGGAGGGCATAAACTCATGTCTACACCATACTTGGAAAAATTTCTAAAGGACGGAGGGAAACCCAAGAAGGGTAGTGTTATTGCATTAGAAAGGCTTCAGATCCATCGCTTCCAAGAAGAGTTATGTTACGCACTAAAGAGGCTTCAAATTTATCCCTTTCAAGAAGAGTTATGCAATCGCACTAGGGAGGCTTCAGATTCATCCCTTACAAGAAGAGTTGTGCTATCGTAATAGGGAGGCTTCAGATCCATCCTTTTTAATGAGAGTTGTGTTATCGCACTAGGGAGACTTCAGATCCATCATTTCCAAGAAGACTTGTGCAATCGCACTAGGGAAGGCTTCAGATCCATCCCTTTCAAAAAGAGTTGTGTTATCGCACTAGAGAGGTGTCAATGATGATGTCCTAAAAAATCTAAATAGCTTAGGAGCAAGGCATATATGTTGGATAATCGGTTAATCTCTTGATTTTAGTAATTTGATCCATTCTTTCTAGTCAAGCTGGCTGGTAGCCAATACCTTGTAGGCCAAAGTGACTAGTGACTGGTAATTGTCAAAGATCCTTTTTGGTAGATTTAGGGACTCTTAGATGCTTAAGTAAATATCTTTTTAGAGAGAATACAGTGGTATTTTAAAGAGAGATGCTCTAAAAATATGTATGCAGTAGAGAATGAAGATTGTGAACCTGGAGCTTGAAGGATTCATGAGGTATTTATAGCCCGCGAGTTTTGTTTTTTTTATGGAGAGGAGAGGTTAGAGTGTAATTTTATCACGATAGTATTAATGAGGAATAAATATCCCTTACACAAGCATTAATGAGAGAAAATATTTTTAACATATGCATTAATAAGAGATAAATATCAATTTCACAAACATTTATGTGATGGAAATATGGCAAGTTATTAAAAGATTTTTTTATACACTTGGGAGTGTAGAGAAAGTAGGATTTAAAATATAACTGAGCTCATGAGGGTTAAGCTTTTCCCCAAGTCTAAGTCCATGGGTATCATGTTGCCTGAAATCATGAGTTTTGGGCTTTTAGGGATTTTTATACCTGTTAAATTTGGATTTCTCACATAACATTAAGGGAATTATAAGAAAATAATTTGATAAAATGTAAAAAAAAAATAGAGGGGTCATGATGTTTTTTATTATGATTATTATATATCATCAATCTAGTTGTATATTTTAACAATAAAAAAAGGCAATATAATATTATGATAATAATTACTTTTTAAAGTGTGTTTCACTTGGAAATAAATTAAAATAATACTTTTTATTTTTAAAATTTATTTTTAACATTAGCACATTAAAATAATTTTAAAAAATTAAAAAATTTAATTTAAAGATATATTTTTTTAAAATTTTCAAAAACACTTTTACTTGTTTTGGTCTTGTTTTCTGAGAATTACTAACTATTATTATTATTATTATTATCATTGAACAAAATGAGGACCAAGTACAGAAGACTCCATGTAGGAAGTACCAAGTAGTGTTTTATCTTTTTCGTAGCTGCCTAGTGCCTATTTTATTTTTTGAACGAATTTCCATTTCCACAAGGCGCAACAACAAACACCACCGCTACCACCACCCTTCGTTTTTAACGGTCTCTCTCTCTCCCTTCCTGTCCACGGTCAAGTTCCCACTTGTACGCCTCTTCTTTTCCTTCACTCTCACGTCGTACCCTCTCTTTCTCTATCTCTTCCTCCCCCCTCTCTATATATACATATCTCATATCTGTATGCGTAACTGAATATATAAGCAGCAGAGCAGAAATAAAGAAAGAAAGAAAAAATGGTTGAGAAGGTGAAAGCGAACTGTAATTATTCTGGTCGGGTCGTGGAGGGACCGACGAACCCGATCGTAACGCCTCTTTTAACGGATCTTTATCAATTTACAATGGCTTATGCTTATTGGAAAGCCAATAAACATCAAGAGCGAGCTGTGTGAGTAGTTTGCCTTTTTCTTTTTTCTAAGGATTCTGTTTTTATTTATTTGGTTGTTGAGGGAACTGAAATGTTTTTGTTTTCCTGATAAAATAATAATATTGCATCTGTTAGTTAATTCCATGCTCAATATTATATCATTTATTTATAGTAGTACTGAATTTAACAGGAGAATTAATACTTTAAATTACATTGCAATAGGAGTTTTGTTTTAAACATTAAAAAGCTTGTCTTATTTTCTTTCGATTTTTGATCTGGGGCTCTTTAATGTTTTTGTTATCAGGTTTGATTTATATTTTCGGAAGAATCCGTTTGGTGGGGAGTACACAGTGTTTGCTGGTTTAGAAGAATGCATCAGGTTAATTGCTAATTTCAAGTTCACCGAGGATGATATCTCTTTCATCCGGGAAAGTCTTCCTGGTTCATGCGAGGTAAATGAGGCTTAGTGGTTTATTATTTTCTTATTTATAGTTCAGTCACTGCTTCTCGTGGCTTTTAAATCTGAGGAGAACTAGTACTTAATACATGATCTTGCAGGATGGTTTCTTTGATTATCTTAGAGGATTGGACTGCTCAGAAGTCGAAGTGTATGCCATTGCAGAGGGTTCAGCAGTCTTCCCAAAGGTTCCTCTGCTAAGAATAGAAGGACCAATTGCTGTGAGTACACCTTCCAACTGGTTTTCCCTCTATTTTCTTGTTTACCGTTTACCATGTACATTTTGTCTCTCGAGTGGATCTTACTCGATTAATGTTTTTGCAGGTGGCTCAATTGCTGGAAACCCCATTAGTGAATCTTATCAATTTTGCATCTTTAGTGGCAACAAATGCAGCTAGGCATCGATTTGTTGCTGGAAAATCAAAAAGTCTTCTTGAGTTTGGGCTTCGACGGGCTCAGGTTGCTGACTGTATTTTGATTCTTTTTATTTTTTAATGCTGGCTTGAGTTATCTTTATGAGAAAACTCATTATTTTATGCTTAGGGACCTGATGGTGGGTTATCGGCGTCAAAATATTGCTACCTTGGAGGGTTTGATGCAACAAGGTAATTTCTAAACATTTCAGTTGCTGCCTTTCGTATCGTGCAACAATTCATCTCATATAGTTGAATTCTCAGAATGGTTTGTACTTTTTCTAATATGCCTTCCAATCATTTAACAATGATTCAGTTTAAGCATCAACTTTCCATGTTAAGAGTCTCTTTAAAATCTTAAAGTAGCAAGGACTAGTGAGTAGATAACTCAGACATGATTGTCTACTACACAAGATTTTTTAGTTTATAGTTCAAATTCAGCTTTTGAATTTCTTCGAAATCAGTTGACCTGTGCATTGGCTAAGGTGATTCAAGATTGGTTTGGGTGGACATAGGTAAATGGTTCTGATCCTGCCTTCAGGAAAGGGACCTAAAACTGAGACAGGGAGCTTCTTCAAAGCCGAGGAAACTATCTTGGTTTACAAGATCATTGTATCTAATTGTTCCTTCAGGAAAAGGAACAAAAACTGAGACAAGGACCTTCTTCAAAGCTGAGAAAAACATCTTGGTTACTAGGTACATGAATTTGATCTGGAAAGAGAATATACACCTCCTCTCCAAAAGAAATGTTTTATTTTCACCTATGCTTGCTGGCACATGGTTCCCAAACTGGCTAAAGGGAGGTCTAAACTGTGCTTGTTCCTAAATTAGGGTAGGATGGCTTTTATAGCATTCTGGTGCTGGAACAATTATGTTTCTGAATTTTGAGTGAATGAGATATGGTAGGGGATATTTTAAGTATTCATTCTTACCCCGTGCCACCCCCAGCCATAAGTGATTTGACAGCATTAAATTTCTAAGAATTCAGTAGACCTTTGTAATGAGCAACCAAATGAGATTTTGGTTTTCTTTTATGAAAAGTGGATAAAAAAAATTGAATGCAAAAATCACATTTCACTCTGTGTTACTGGCTGTTGTTCAACATATTAACTGGTATTTGCCTATTTCTGCCTTCTGTTTTGACAGCAATGTTGCAGCCGGACGATTATTTGGGATACCTCTACGTGGGACTCATTCCCATGCATTTGTCAGCTCATATATGGTTGGTAATCTCGAAAAGCATTATAAGACATCCAGGCTAGGCTTTCCCCTTTTATTCGAGAAGTTACAGATCCTTCATTTCATCTCCCTAGGCTAGTAACCTGACTCAAAAGTAACTAACCTCTCCAGAGGTCCTTTCTTCGGTAGTTATTTCCAAGTTGAGAAGTGCCTTTTGAAAGCCCTTTGTTGTTGCGATGGCAAATTCCAGAGCACAATAATGAAGATGATGCGTGTTTCTTCATTTATGCTTCAGAGTAGCATTTCAATTTTGCAAAAAAAAATTTCAAGTGCATTATTAACTGATATAGTGGTCGTTTTGTGCTATTGTGAATGTTAGTTCATATGATATATTTTCTCTTTTTGGCATTGCTCTCTCTCTCTCAAATTACAGGCCTGTTTCTTTTTCTGTGATATTTAATAAATTTTTCATCACATGCTTGTGCCAATGTTTACACATTCATGCAATCTACGTTAAACAATAGTATTTCATTGCTTTAGGTTTAGTTAGTCCTTCATCTAAATTATCCAGTGGTTTGCAGAGCCCTGATGAGATCATAGACAAGTCGCTTCAAAGTGCTGATGGATCAAGTAGTTGCGAGGACTTTGTCAGTTCAGTTCAGACATGGATAAATAAAATTCAGGTTCTCTTCATTGGCCCTCTGCATTCATTTTGATTATTCATCAAAAGTTGTCCATCCTCTGTTCATCTTTAGCTAGAGATGACTAAATTAACCTACTGCCTTTCTTGAATGTTTAATAACATAAATTAGGGCGGTTAAATTTTCATATTCTTTCATCTTATTGGAGATAACTAGTTGTGAAGCTTATGGATCTATCTGTTGTCAGCATGGGTTAGAAAAACAGGGGAAGTAAATATTAAAGTTTTATTTGTTGATGAAAATTCCATAGGTGAGGGATGTGTAATCAAATATTGCCTAGTTGGCGTGCTTAAGATCCTAGTTTGGTTTCTCTATGAAAGCACCAGAGAACTATTGATGATAATGCACAGCATATGGAATTCCTTGAAATATAATTTAGCTGGTGGCCATGGCATGAGACTTTTATGTAGTTTTGAAGATTTTACAAAGCAGAAAATATCATGCTCTTCTTGCAAAAAAACAAAAAGGGACAAGGCTCTAATTTTAGTTCCAAAAAATAAAAATTCCTATGGTTGCTTATTCAAGCAGTTATGTTTGTGCATTGCATGCTAGCTCTTTCATGTTAAACAATTTTGATATTATCATTAAAGTTCAATCTCTCTCTCTTTCTCCCCATTCCTTTCTGCTATAATTGTATTGGGGTTTTTAAATGTAAGAGTTAAAAGTAATTTTCCCGAAGTCCTAACTCTGAATCCTGGAAAGATTTTTCTTTTCTTTACACGGATTTTAGGTCCAGAAAGGGGGATTTTTGTTTGGGCCTTGTGAAATTAATAGTTTCTTTGAAAACATTGTTAATTGCTTCGAGAGAAACCATGTAGGGCCTTTTTGGTATCTAATATATAAGATTCAATATTTTAGGAACTTGATGGTTAATAACAGGTACTATCTCACAGAGAATGTCTAATGCTGCAAGCCATTTTGATGTCTAATATTGATTAAGATGTTTTCTTACTTCCATGACAGCTAATTGGTGTGAACAGTGTATTTTGATGTCTAATATTGATTAAGATGTTTCCTTACTTCCATGACAGCTAATTGGTGTGAACAGTGTCTTGATCCTACAATTCATACTTTATTTGTTTATTCTGCTCCCCTTTCAGGTTTTTTTCTTTCTTTCTTTCTTTACCTTTTGATTTGATTAATATGGTTTATGCTTTGCAGTGGTCAAATTCCTTACGTGGTAGTTTTGGTGAGACCAATCACAGTGAGCTAGCAGCTTTCACCTCCTATGCCTTGGCATTCCCTAGAAGCTTTTTAGCTCTTGTGGACACATATGACGTGAGTGTAGTTTTTGCTTCTAGGTTGATATGTTTCAATTCTTTGGAATAAAACTAATAGCTGTTTCCTGGATAAGATTTTATATATATATATTTGTCAAGATATGACATGCAGCTAGTTGATTTTGTGCTTTTCTTTAGATTATCGCTATGAAAAGTAAGTTTTTACATACAATCTTGGGTGCTTAGGGTAATCCCTCACTGAAAACCTGTGTCTACATGTTTAGCACCAAACATTGTAAAGAACAAGAGTCAACAATTGTTTGATCAAATTTCAGTAACCTCATAACTCTATTGTAATTTGCAAGCGCAGTTTATGAAGTTGATCTTCTCAAAATGCTTGTGTCATCCAGGCCACTCAATACCTTGAGATTTTCAAAAACCATATTCTTTTGAATGAATTGAGACATTAACTTCTCATGCAGAGATGCAACTACTCGTATCATGAAGCTCTAATCACACTCAACCTTTAGGCAAATATCTGCAAAATTTAATTATATGCTGTCTTTACTTTCAGCTGCATGCTGCACTTTGCCTTGTTCGTAAGCTAGGTGGTTATTTTAAAAAACATACATTCAGTAACCAGTAAATGTGACCAAGAATTTGCAGGTTAAGTTAAGGGAAAATTTATTAGGGTCTATAACCTTGGAAATTTCTTCCAATTTACCACATCTTTTTAATGTATACAACTGATCTTCTCACAATGCTGATGTTTATACCTTGCATCATCAAGCATGTGGCATTTCGCACAAGTAGACATTAACTTTTCCATTATGAAATGGTGCAAGTGCTCTTATAACGTTTCCATGACCATACTTTAGTATTAATGGACTATATTTGCAAAGGTTAATTATATGTTGCATCTTCTGTTTGCTGCATGCCAAACTTTGTCTTGTTAATTAAGCCAGGTGGCTACTTCAATCAATTATCACTTTAGTGCAGTTAACATTGCATTTATCTGTTCCGTCTCTTTACCAGGTAATGAGGAGTGGAATCCCGAACTTTTGTGCGGTTGCTCTAGCACTTAATGATCTTGGGTAAGCCTGAAAGATTTACGAGTGTGATGGCATTTTTACTGAGCAAAATTCCTTTTTTAATCGTCATGGGAACTGAAACATACGATATTATATTTTTTTGGGTAACAGTATCTCTCTCAAAGGCTTAATGCCAACATTACACAATTCAAATTATTGGTAGGCATGCCAGCACCAAGATTGCATATTCTGAAACTGTGACATTGCCTCTACCTTGGCCAATGCTTTCATTTTCACCTTTCCAGCATTTAAATCACGTCTTTACATCTAACAGATGACTTCTGACATCCCATCGGTTTACACCAATGGCCTGGTATCTTTCCCTGGTGGCCTATTTTTTTCCTTCAACTGGGGCTTCAACCAAATATTCCTGTAGTTCAGGTTTCAACCAGATATTTGCAATATCCAGTTGAACAATTTGCTACGTTTTAGAAGCCAGATGCAACATTTTCCAAAGCCTGTCGCGATGGTTTCTCACAGCCATTTGTCATGATTGGCATCCAACAGCAAAGCCTTTATTTTAAATCAAAGCCATTGATATCCTTCATCTTTAACCACTGTCACATTAGTTTGTGATTCAATTGTCTGTCTTTTATTTGCATAGCATCCTGAAGACTTGTCCTCTTTATTATTTTTCCACGTTGACTTTTTAATAGTTCTCGATTTACACAAGTGATTTTAGATGGTTTACTTTGCAGATATAAAGCGGTAGGCATTAGATTAGATTCTGGTGATCTAGCATATTTGTCCTGTGAGTCGCGGAAGTTCTTTAGCGCCATTGAGAAAGAATTTGGAGTGCCTGGTTTTGGAAAGATGGGCATCACTGCTAGTAATGACCTCAATGAGGAAACTTTAGATGCTCTAAATAAACAGGTATTCATTCTGTAACAAAACTGCTCTTGTTCTATGTGCATATTACATACATTTCCCATTTTGGAGCTTGCTGAAGGCATCAGTCATCTATTAGTTATTCTATGGGAGCATGTTTTAGAATGGTTTCACATGAAAATTCTCTGGCTTTGTGTGTTTTCTCCTTGCATGATCAGATAAGTGTAACACACGCTGCTGAGAGAAAATTTCTGACAAATATCTGGCATCTGATTTGTCTCACTTGGCTGCATGCTGTGAAAAGATGCCATCTCTGAATTTCACTAATTTTACTTCAAGCCTGGGTCTATTTATACACTTAACGGAGATAATTCAGTAAGTGAAGCAATAGAGTAAAGAAATACAGAAAGGGAAACAAAAGATCTGTGCTTCAGCTGTTACCCCATAAATTCAGATCTTTGTTCATAATACTGTTTCTTTACTATTGAAGATAAACAAACTTTAAGAAGCTACATGATGTGTGGATAAATTTCTTCATCCTTTACCTACTTCTGCCCTGCTAAGTATTTATATGTTTTTGTCTTAATATGCCTTCCAGCATTCCTTTGGCATCCACTTCTACGCCTTTTCTCCACATGGGAAATTTTAAACACAGAAATTATGAATTGTGTATTCTGTTCTGTTTGGCAATTATTTAGTTGAAAAACATTTTGGTCAAACATTGAATGCCAAAGTTGTTGCTGATCTGCTTGTCTCAAATGTGTTGCAGCAGCATGAATAACATTTCCATTGTAAAGCAACAAACAGTGGCCAAATATCATGCTCGTACTAATAATTTATGTTGCTTATCTGCCTCATTATGTAAATGCTAGACATACATTTTGAGCGACCTAAATCTAATTGATATAGCTTTTTTTTTGGCTGCTCAGGGTCATGAAGTGGATTCATATGGAATTGGAACCTATCTTGTAACTTGCTATGCTCAAGCTGCTTTGGGTTGTGTCTTCAAGCTTGTTGAAATAAACAATCAGCCTCGCATCAAACTTTCTGAAGATGTTTCAAAGGTTTGATCTAAGTCGAAGAAACTTTTATTAGTTTTTATAGAATCACTGATTTTTCTCCCCTTTGTTATTTTACCAGGTTTCTATACCATGCAAAAAGCGGTCTTATAGATTGTATGGAAGAGAAGGGTACCCACTGGTGGACATAATGACAGGGGAAAATGAACCATCTCCAAAGGTAGTCCATCAATTAATGATTTTATCAGTAAAGCACTCCACATGCTCAAATCTTTGATGTTTTATGCTCTACCAAGTATCACCACCATTATCCTTTATATTGTGCTATTTATCAAATGTAATCTGAGAGTGCTGGCATGATCAACAAGAACGTTTTCACTAAGCAAGTTGAGAGCTCAGTATTCAAAATCATGGTCAACATTTAATGGATTTATGGGTGAAGTGCTCCATGTGCTCTAATCTTTGATGTTTTACCTCTACCAAGTACCATCATTATGAAAGATTTTCTTAACACTGAGCTGGCCGAGAGGTTGGTGTTCAAAATCTTTGATCTACTTGTTTTATATGGAGAATTAAATTTTGAGTGCAAAACATATTCAAGATATAATGGACTTCAGAGTCTGGTGAGATCTCAGTTATTGATTTATACATTGGTTTTACGAGTTTGGTCGTAAGAGTTCACTGTCAACATCAACAGTCACTAGCTTTTTATCTCATGTACATTTTTTCCCTTTTAACCCATGATTGAGCTGCCTGCCTGATGGAATCAACTCACTGTGGTGATTAGTTGAAGGAGAAAACATAATATCTTCTTTCTCTAAACTTTCAGGTGGGAGAACGGATACTGTGTCGCCATCCTTTTAATGAATCCAAGAGAGCGTATGTGGTTCCACAGCAGGTTGAGGAGCTTCTAAAGTGTTATTGGCCAGGGAGCTCAGGTGGGGGTTTCTGTGAAGTGAAATATTTTGTATATGATATCACAGTTGAACATGATGTGTTGAGGATCTGCTTCTTCACAAATGCTTACACATGCAGGGATATAATTATTTCTACATATGGTTTCCCAAATTTTGCAATTATTTGATTTGTAGTTAAGATAAGATTTGAGGACTCGGCATTGTATCAAACCCCACATAATATTAATGTTTGTCCACAGGCTGAGCTTACTTCATCTATAGCAATATCTAAAATGTGTTTTTGTTTCTTGAAGATAAACCAAGAGAAGATTTACCTCCTCTCAAGGACATTAGAGATAGCTGTATCAAGCAGCTTGAGCGAATGCGTCCTGATCATATGAGGAGGCTTAACCCAACACCGTACAAGGTGATGTTTCCATCTGCTGTGAATAGTTTCTTCTGTAATTTTAGATAGCTGCAACCATGGAAATGTGAAACTTCAATGCTTAGCAGGTGAGTGTAAGCGCAAAACTGTATGATTTCATCCATTTCCTATGGCTCAATGAGGCACCTGTCGGGGAGTTGCAGTGAGGATGGGTCACCAAATAAGGTCAAGTAATGATTCCAATAAAGCTGGAGGAGCACTCAACATATAGATGATTCACTTTTCATAAAGATGAACCTTGGACTTGATAAACCGATATGTTTCCCTATTTATTAATAAAGTAATTGATTGTTTTCCTTTTCTCCAAGCAGTGTGTTCACCTTACCTTTACTGAAATATTTATGCACTTGGAAGACACTTCAAATCTAGGATGGAGATTATTATTATTATTATTATAAGAATATTTGGTTTTAAATTGTCCTGTATACTTTCTTATGGCATTTTTAAAAAACTAGATTTTGGTCTTGATTGGTGTTAAGGTCTTTACAGATGATATTTGAAGACAGAAATTGTGCTTGGAGGAGAGAAAATTCATGATCTGTTTTTTATTTGAGTTTTTGATATATTATATAAGAGAATAGTTTGGTGTTTTTATCCTATTTAAAAAATTATGTGGACTCGTGATGTCAACTATAATTTTTTAAAATTTGATAAAAATAAAAAAAGTTATTCTTGAAAGCATAATAAATAAACTCTCTTCAAAAAAATATTTTAGGAGATTTTCAATTTGTAATTTTTATTAGAGATGAAATAGATTTTTTTATAATTTACAATAATTCAGCCTTAAAAAATTTATTAAACCTCAAATTAAAGAATAAATCTAGAGGTAATCTTCACACAAATTATAAACATCCCCATGTTTTCTAATGGGATCCATGGAACTTTTAAACATTAACCTATCAGGGCATATTACAGTCATCACTTCTTGCCATCGTAGAAATGTCCAAAAATCTGGCAAAGTACAATGTCCTATCAAGGCATGATGTGGCCATCATTACTTATGACTAGTGTGCACCATTGTAGGTGCGTGCCACTGAAAGCATCAAATCACAACCCAAAAATATTTTTAAAAAAATTTAAATTTTTTTATGTTAAATTAATATATTTTTAGATATTTTGATGTGCTGAGATAAAAAATAATTTTTTAAAATATAAATTTTTTTTTGATATATTTTTTAATAAAAAAACATTTTAAAAACAAAAACAAGCTGAGAACTTGTTTATAGAATTTAAGCTTGGAAATAATGATAATCTCATTAGACAAAATTCTCAAGATCAATGTTACATGTGGGTTAGTCTCAAAGTTGTTAGCGTCTTGTTTGGACGTCCGTTTTGAAATGTACAAAACAATAGTTCATGAGCGCTCCCTGGTTTCTCCCAAAGCTTTTGGTTCATAAATTGGAACTTTTCGTGAGTGTTGAATTGGAAATGGTGAGATTATTTTTTATTTCTTAAGAATATTTTTTGACAATTAAAAATGCCATGAGATGGATTTTTTGAGCTTGTACTATGTAACACACAGTTATGCCATAGCAGCTTAGCCAAATGAGAAAGATATGGGAAAAAGAGACCAACGCCTCAAGAAAAGAATGACTGAGCATGAAAAGTCATTTTAATTAAAATAAATGACATCAATATAATGTGAATGCTTTTCAAAAATATTTGTACTAATAAAATATTAAAGACGTGTTAAAACTCAAAAAATCGACATCCATGGATTCGGAAGGAAGGGCCTAACCAATAAATTTATGATATATAATTTAAAGATTATTTCTTCCATAAAATACATATGAGTAATTAAAAAAGTTCATTAATAACAATCTATCAAATAGAGTGCACAATTTACCAGAATATTTTTGTACCCGTGAAAACAAAAAAAACTATGGAAAAGCTCTGAAATATTTACTTTCAACATGGCCTTCGGCACAAATGAACCAGCCCCATCGAAATTGAAGTATTTTAATTACTTTTTTAAGAACACACTCAATTTGATGGAAAAAAAATCTATAAGTCTGTTTGCTTATTGCTGGTTCTAAGCCCAAAACTTCTTTTGGTCTAATTGTAACCTCAAAACTAAAACCTATAAAACTAGATATAAAAAAACTAAATTTATACATAATACAAGGAATCGACAAATAAGATGGTTCGCCATTGAAGAATTGGCACATATTTCCATTTCCATACAGCAGAAAGTTAAAATGCTCGGACTAGACTTTTACCTGATATTTACATATTGCTTGGCAAATTATACTGTGACTGCAAGGCCATTCAACTGCACCCACCCATAAGCACATCTGTCCCTCATCTTCTTAACTGTTGAAAGTGCCATATCAACCATTGGCCGGATTTTCATCAACTCCTTCTCTACCTGTATTCTAGTGCCTGCGTCCGACTGCAACTAGATCAACCATGAAACGTCAAGCTTAAATCAGCACCAGAGCATGGCAACTTATCATGACAAATCAACAACTAAATAAAGAAACCAACCTTTTCAATGCAGCGAGCAGTGTCGAGCAAGTGACAGAAATACGACAGTTGCTTGTACAAATCTGCTTCCGTATACTGGCGAAAACACATTTAGAACCAAATTTCTCAGTAACCAAATACAATCAATGGAATAAATTTCTTTAAAGTTCAGTATGCGATGTAAACCTTTCTCACTAGACGCCCATTGCAGCGTGGATAGCTTGGACAAACTGTTCCTCTCTCGGAATCACCAACCAGCCTCAGGTTGAGACTCCTAGTGGTATGCTTACAAGTTTCATCATCACACTGAAAGCAGACTAGATTTAATTATTATCACAGTCCATGTATGTTGATCTTGAATTCCTTGTAATGATGTGCAATAAGTAGATTACCATCATGACGCCTTTATAGTAGGTGGAAACAAACCCCTCTGCTTGCCTTTTGACCTGAAATAGAAAGGATCACACTCACCGCTCTAACTTAGAACTCAAAAGAGTCAAGTGTTTAATAAATAATTCATTCGCGGACCCAGTCCATCTCAATAAAACACTCCAGGAAACATCTTTCAATGTCTTGACAGCGAACCATGTAATATTTCTTTCTCCAAGTGCACAACATAGAAGAAGATTAAGACGTTTAATGATATGAAAGCAATTCCATAAAAACCTGATTGGCCATCGTTGCAGGAGATATTCTGCCCAAGTCACCTTCCTCTGGGCATTTAGGGCAACACAATCTATGCCAGAAATTGGATATAGATTCTTCGATTTGTGGGTTTTTTGATTTCTCAAGAATTGACGTACAAATGGAACTGAAGACAGGAGGACAGTGAAAAGTACCAGAGCAGCTGGGACATGACAAGATTAGCGGCTCACAACTCTGATATCTGCAATTCAATTCAAGGAAAACAAAATGGAGTGTAAAGGATTTCATATTACAGTTTCAAATATAATTGCATTTATACCCTACAATGTATTCCAAATTTTATTAATTAATTCTGGAAATGATGCCTTAGACACAAATAACAAAAGCTAAGCTATTGAAATTAAATTTAGGCACAGAAGATAGTTGAAAGCATTGGACCATAATGGCATTGCTAGGCATAATAATTACCTTTCCTCATCATCAGCAGCAAACAGGAGTGAGCTAGAAGGGACAGATTCACTTGATTTACTACGGAACTGTAAAAACAATTAATCATGGGTTAAGTGCTGCATACAAATTGGAAAATATCATAACTCTGAATCTGGCTAGGAAGAATACCTTGGATGAGTCAAGCCCCAAGCAATCAGCCAAACGCTCTGGGCTTGTACCCTGGATTGAAGCACATAAACGTGATACCACAGGATGAATTTGCTGCGACAAGTAGTACTCAATGTCAATAATCCATTTCCCATCATCACATTTCAATTCATCAGGATGTCTTGCACGCTGGGCTATCCCTGTTAAACTTACTGCAGAAGCACCCGCACCCTGCTCGATTGAAAAACAAGGGCAGAAAATAAAAGAACATTGAACAAGGTTACATTTTAAATACAAGGCTTGGAATGCTATACCCAAATTACATCAATCAATACCTGCTCACAGCAAATTATATACGGTACTGTATCACCAGCAGAGCAACCAGCTGTATAACCACTTTGCTTCAACCTTAGTGCTACCTGGAAAATGGTGCACAAAAGTAAGAATGGATTAGTCAAATGGTACAAACCATGAAAATATGGTTAAAGACCCGTTAAAGAACAATTCAAAAATGTTCAGACTCACCAGAGCATGGGGTTGATTTTTGGCATCAGGATAGGCTTCAGGTGGTTTAGTTAATGTCTTTGTGATGACATATTTCTCAAGGGCTACTTGTCCACTCCTCATATCTTCCTGGACCTGTTAAATTCACAAAACTGAACAATAAGACTCCAAATGGAAAGGCAAGTTTAAAGCACAGCCATCGTTCAATGGCAACTCTAGTTTTCCAAAGAAGTTGAGATGATAACACCTTTCTCTACAAGGATCCATTACCCCTTCAACTGCCTTTCATTTGTTCAACAATAACCATATTGAAATGGCCATATCTCTTTTACCATTTTCCTGACAATTTGCCTTTTCTTTTAAAAAAGAAAGGAAAGGAAAGGAATATTGACAATAATTCAACATTACCTTCATGAGGGAGTTATGTATTGATTCAATTACGTCCTCGCATGACCTGTGAGCACAAGAGCCAAAGGCGTGACAAGGTAAATGGGGACTCCAATCACTTTCTTTGAATTCCCGCCAAGTACAAAGTCAAAATGACTGTAAAAAAAAAAAAGGACAGTATAGCATACCCTCCAGACAAAATTTGAGCCAAGCAGAAATCTCCCAATTCCTTTGATAGCAAGCTCCAGTCACGACGAACCATGTCAAGACCTTTACGTTCAATAACCTGCAGCAAAAAAGTTATTATACCGATCTTAGTCAAGACAACAGTAACTGAAATGGCAAAAAAATATTTATTTTTACAAAAATTTACCTCATATGGTGTCCCATCCTTGAATTGCACCTTAACAGCTGCATATTTCTTCTTCTTTAGAAGAAGCATTCTTTTGTACAAGCCATCAAGATCAATTTCTAGACACCTGTACTTCTTGTTAACCTAGATACAGCTAAATGAAGTCACATCCAATGTAGAGCATGAAAAGAGAAGAGGAATCTAATGGTAGCAACATGACAAGGAGAAAACAAAGAAGACTTGATTTGGTTTAAGTAAAGTGCATGCTGACAAGTTGGAGTTAAATCATTAAATTTGGAACTTTATAGATGCCCAAGTCTTATGGATTTTGGATTTGTCAAAAAGTGCAGTAACTGTATCCCACTGTTATCTATTCACTAGGAATATGACAAGGTCAGTTCATTTAGACACTTCATTGCATTTTGAATTTTTTAGCATGGAATGCTGATAGGTCTCCATATAACTGTTTTTGCAACATAAGGTACATAGAACTTTTCCAACAAGCACAAAGTACATGACCATAATTTTACCTCCTGGATGACTTTCCCTGCAATAGCTTTTGCTTTTGGAATATCATCTAGTCCACTATAAATCATAATTGAATCTGTATCACCATAGATCACCTGCAATTCAAAGTAAAAGGCACTCTTCAAGAGCTAACCACAGTGCTAGTCCTGTGAATTTATGAACATAAATACTACAAGAATTTGACAACAATTTCTATACATCAATGCAGAAGGTCTTACCTCCAAGTTCAAATTGTTCTGAACAAGATCAACAGTACTTTGTAAAATCTCCCTTCCCTAAATATCAGTCACTTGACTCGGTCAATACATCAGTTTTCGCTTGAGAGCAAGACATTCAGTTTCAGCAAAAGCAATGTTTATCTTACTTGTAGAGTTATTAGTTCTGCAAGTGGCTTTGCATAGAATCTTGAATTGGAAAACCCAAGGCATCCATACATGCTGCATGGCCAGCCATGTCAGAATGTATAAGAAAAAAAAAGTAGGAATTATGTAATGAACAGCAGTGACATTGATTGAGAAAAAAAACCAAAATCTAGATGCCAAGAAAATAAATATAAACCTATTTGCAGTGAGCTTTAGTGCTTGTTGCTGAATGTCAAGCTGCTGGACTTTGAGACCAGATGCATTCTTCATCCATGACTTAACCATTCTTCTTCTCTCAACTAAATTTTTCAGCAACTGTCAAAGAACATGTAAAATAAATTCCTGGAAACCACTTTAGCTCAAAACAATGGAAAAGGAATGGTGCACATAATTCCATATTTGAAAACAGAAATCTCAGATGCAATGCATTGAAGAGCATAAATGCAAATGATGAGGATAGATAGCATGCACTACAATTTTTAACAAGCCCTCTTACAATTATTTTTTACTGATTAAGCTAACAAGCAATGAGGTGATCATACCTCAGGCAGAACTCCAGTTGTTTTACTGGAAGGTAAACGAGGAACCAATCCATCCATAGACCTTTCAACTGTTGTGAAGCAGATATTGTATTCCTGTAAAATGAATTAAGTATTAGTGCCATGAAGTGGTAGATCAATGAGGTAATCAAGCAAGAGAGAGGGTGAGGAGGGAAAAAGATATTAACCTGAATAATTGAGGGGTAAAGACTATTGAAATCCAGAAGCAATACATATTTGTCATATAAACCTTTTTTAGGCTCCAAAACCAATCCACCTGCATAGGCAGGACCTTTTTTTCTTTTCCCATGATCACTCTGTTGATTGTCATTTTCAAAATTGGCAGCATCAGTGTCCAACTCATCAGCATTTCTATCCTCAATGCCATTATTAATTCTCCTCTTTGTCATTTTTGCTTCCTTTACACGAGAAGACATCTTGTCTGGGACAATATATTTCTTTGCATGGAATGCATGCAATAGAAGATACTCTACTCTCTGTGCCCTCGCACCCTGGAAAAACATATATTAGAAGTGTTTATACATTTGTAATGATGTTTTGGACACCACTTGCAGAAATAAATCATAAAAAAGGGAAAACCAATTCTGCGAGAACTCACTTGAAGAGTTTTCCCCCAGAGATTCCCACTGATATTGGTCAGCTGGCGTGTGAGAGGAAGAATGCTCAAATGAAACATGAGTTCCATAGATAACCATGCATCTGTCTCACCATATTCAACCTGAACGCATTACTGACACCATGAGAACCATAATAGGCCAGAAAAGAGGGGACCACTCATCATTTTCTTGTACCAGGTAAAGCTGACCACAAGCATCATCACATTACCTTTATGGGCTTAAAAGATGCCCTGATTGACAGGCGAAGACAATTTACCTAACTAAGCTAGTTTAGGCTGTCAGTTGGCTACTAAAATCACCATAGCCCAGATATATATGAAATGCTAGGTTAAAATTATTTGCAAACTTTATTACAATGTTGCAAATTATATGTTTGAACCATCCGAGTTGTTAATCTTAGAGCAAATTAGTAAAGCCACAATTTTCACAACCACAAATTGTCTGTTATCACATAGAACACTCTGAATTATCAAAAAAGATGTGCACTTCTATAGAAATACAAAAAACATACTAATTTAACCACAATAAAAATTGTTTACCAGGACAAGAAAAGTTCAAACTCTAATTTCTACAAGGAATATATTACCTAGCATGATAATTCTGGTCAAGTAACTGAAGTTAGAATCAGAACTTACTAGTTCAATAAGGGACTTTGACGTCTGGAACATTGTGGGAATATCATGTGGTGCAATCTCCTTGCGGTCTTTGTTCAGCCGAGTCTTAGCAAGTTGCGTCAAGGAATAACTAACCTGGATGAATTGAAGTTAAACTGTGAGAAACTGAATTTTTTGTCCAGCGTTAACTGCATGATGCGATGCCATCAGGTGTGCACAATACCTCTTTTAATAAATCACGGGAAGCCAAATATGTATCGCATAAGAGCCGGCCAGCAATGCAAGACATGATCCCTGGACTTGCTCCAGAGCCAAAAATGGCATTTCCTTTTGTAAGTTTAGGCATCACAGAACGCTTGAGACGTCCTATTTTGGACCATGTGCTACTTGGCACCCGGCAAGCCTACATAAATGAGAACACAGATTTAACAAGAACTTTACCTCATATAATCTTTCTGTTAGAAAGCATCACAAAAATAATCCCACCTGTGTCCTATGGAGGAGAACATCCAGGTCAAAACCAGATATATTATGTCCAACAAGAAAATCACTGTCTAATTTGTGTAATGCAATCATCAGACGATTTAACAAAGCTCTTTCGCTGCAAAAAGATGTAAGAAATACTTTAACTACAGGTGCCAGAAATATGATTAGAAAGAACAAAGAAACAAGAAATTGAAAACAGGATAAAAAAGAAAACTCACCTGCTTTCAATAGCTAAGACATTTGATCCAGCCATTGTGTTTCTGTCTGTAACCTCTTTGGAAAATCCCATTGGGAATATCCCTCCATCAAGCTTGCGAACAACAGTAAAATGGCTCAGCATGCCAGGTTTCTTCCACTCGGAGGCCAACATGGGAGTGTCAATCTGAAAAGTGAAGCAGTAGAAGTAGTAGCTTATCTTAGTAATGCACATAAACTTGTATGGCATAAAATGGGAAAGCACTTGTGAAATCAACTTTATCCCGGATTAGAGCTAGAAGCCTACATGGTAACAATGCCAAAACTTCAATTAGAGTTCACATAACCTAAGCCATAAAGTGGAGCATATTTATGAAAAATAATGGGAGTCAAGCTGATGTAAATATTTCCGTCCTGACCAAGATCACATTAAAAATGAACTTCAAACCCTTTTATGAATTACTTTGTAGTGCCATACCAACAAATTCAGGAAGAAAATTGTGGATAACATCCAACAAAACATAGTAACTTCAAAAGTTAGGACTCCAAGGCACAAAGTGAACAATTTTTATTTGTATTGTATCATTACAAGAACATAACCTACATCTAACTCTACCAGTAAATAATATGTGATGCCTTTTCCAAGTGCCTTTTTACTCAAATTGACATGTGAACCAAGATCAGATGACATTGTCATTGCATATAAGTGCTGGAACCAACAACTTCAAAGGCAAAATGGATGACATCCAAATGAAAAATGCCTGAAATCAAAATGAAAGCAGAATGGGCCATGGGAGCTCTTAATCAAACCTTGGCCTTGTGACAGCAAATGACAGAAGCAGAGACTATTTCATTCACATTCTGCTTTTCATTTATGACAGTTTTCAGATTTATTGCAGCAACAACCACTGGAGGAATCTCTAGTTTGCTATTTGATGAAGATGAAACTTGTATTTCCTTTGGAGATTCGACAATGATCTCAAACTTGCACCAGCTCACCTGACCAAGATTGGTACAGAGGAAACATAGAAGATATTATAAAGGAGTTCATGAGGGATAAGTGAACTGATAAAAGATGTGTTGATTGAAAACCTTACCTTTTGAGAAGCTGGGCAAGTTGCAAATTTTGAAACTGAAAGCCACGAAGGTCCCTTTACCTTCCTTTTAACGAGAAAAAGCTCTAAAGCACTGTAAATGATAACAATAATTATTTTCCACTTCCATAAAAGAATTTATTGTTCATTATGTATAACTGTCCACCCCTCGAAGCTGAATTGGAACTTGCCAGAACTAAAATTGCATAAAAGATGATCAAGTTGACTTTGCTGGCCTCAATTCAATATTTATATCAGATTCAAACATGACTCTAAGTTAACACAATAAAGCTGTATCAGTGGACATTGAGACTTGTATAGGTGATCAATAAGTGTATTGACTAATCAACTAACTAGCTAAAGCCATCTGATCTCTTTTTTACCTTAGTTATTGAGTTTTGAGGAGGCTAGGCTGTCTAGCTTGAGATTTGACAAGTCTAGGACAAATCAATCAAGCAGTAGAAGAGTTATGATGACAACTTCTGAATACATGCCAAAATATTGACAGCACTTGTAATAAAAAGAAAGAGATGGTCTGCTCATTAAAGCAAGTTTTCACATTGAATTTCTATCACACTCTTATGTAACTCGTACACATGGATTTATTTAAGAGGAAGTAATGTCTGGTTGGAATTTAAAAGTGCACCACACCCTTTAAGCCCGGATGTTAGCAAAACCCCCAGATCTATTACCTGCAATGAGTTCCGAGCAAAGCACAGAAAGTTTCCCCTTTCAGATCTGCTGGGAGCGGAGGTTCCTGCACTCAGAGAATCCAAAATATATAATTCAAAATAGAAAGGAGTTTAACAGAGCTTGATAGTATCAAAACAGTAACTTAAGAAACTCTAAGATGTACAAATATGACATCCGAGTGTCTCAAATATAGCTCAATGATTTAAACTGCGTTACTATGTTTAACAAATTTGGTGGAAACCTTAAATGGATAGTTGATCTTGAGTGCATAATTCTCTCCAGCTGGTATATCAGAGCGCTCAAATGCATATCTCCTCTGTTAGTTGGTCAACAAAATAAATAAAAAGAATATCAGGAAATATGAACAGCACAGCAGAATATAAGTAGTGCATTTTAAGAAATGCACTGTTTTTGACATTAGAATGAATGAATCTGCAAACCTTAACCGGAGCCATGCTGAAACTTGAAACATTGAGACTTAACAATTGGCTTGCAACTTCATTCTTTAGTTCATATGCCATGTCCTGCAGAAGAAAATTGCATAAAAGCATTAAAAGCAGCCAGAAAATAAAACACAAAGATATTTGTTCCATAATATAAGACATTTGTTCCATAATTTAAGCACGCATATGTAGATACATTTGTATATGCGAATGTACTTACTTGCAGCTTTTTATGGAAATCTGTGGAAGAAATCCGTGACTCTTCAACCTCTTTCTCTAGCATGCTCATCTCATCAGTACGAAATATAGAACTATTTGGAATTGCATAAACACATCTGTGCATATTCTTTACAACCACACAGCAACTATGATATGTATTTCCGGCTTTCACCTAAATACCAAAGTCAGATGTCAACATCACTACTAACACCAGGATTTATACCAATAACACATAAGAAATAGATAAGTTTCGTTGCATGCCACAGTGCAAACTTGATTGTTGGACGGATTGGCTATCTATGAAATGAATGCCACCACCAGCTCAATAATGTACTAAATTTGTCAGGTTTCATGAAAAAAATGGAGAAATATCCAAACTGCATAAATATATTCCTGAATGTTTTTCAATAAGTAAAGCATCATCTTTGTTCATCACTAACCTCAACTTAAAGCCTTATAGAGTTTAATTATCACACATAGCTAACTAATTAAAAATTACCACTGGGAAATTAGTTATCTGATAGTGTCAATTAAGTGCAATCAGTCACCCTACTGCCACCTATTCTAATTTGTTAGTACAGCCCATTTTAATCACCCTTGAAGGAAAATTAATGAATCATCCAAGTTCTTGTAACAAGCATTGTTAACATTCTACAAAAAAAGTGTTACAGGATCACCAAAAAAAGACTTTTTTTAGGATTTTGGGCTAAAATATCAAACAAGTAACATTACCTTCCCAAACAAATAGATCGTGCCCCTGTTAGCACCAAAAATCTCTTCATGAGCATCAAGAATGTAAAAGGGTAATGACCCATCACCATCCAGCTCAAACTCAGATTGCTCCTCACAATTTGCTCCACTTTTAACCTCCTCCACTACCCCAGCGCCACCAACAGCCTCACCCCCATTCTTACCATTCATCACTTCTTTCCACCCGGCTGTAGCACTCAAAGCTGGATCCCTCTCCTCATCACTAATCTTCGCATTAAGTGTACGTCCACCATCCTTCTTCACAACTGCCTCGTCTGCTTTCACTTCCAAAACACTTACAACCTCCTCTTTAACCAGATTAGACAATTTATCCTCTCCCTTCTCTTTCACTTCCACAATTCCCTCTTTTTTCTCATCAACACCACTCTTATAATTAATAAAATCCCTATCCAAATCTGCTTTAACCATAAAATTAACATCATTACCGTTATCAAAAAATCGATTTTCACTCTTAATTGGTGTAGCATTCTTCACAATCAACTGTCCTCTTCTACGTCTTTCTCTATCAGCTTCATCAGGAGCAAACTCCGCGATAACATCATCAACAATATTGTCACAATCAAAACTCTTTACCTTACCAACAGAATCCCTATTTTTAAAAACATTTGATGTAAACATAGCCGATATCTTCGTTTTCCCCATAATCGCCGCCGCAGCAGCCGTCAACGAAGCATTACCTTTCTTCACTTCTTTCTCTTTCTCTTTCTCTTTCTTTTCACTTTTCTTCTTTCTAGATCTACTCTTATTCAAACCCTCGCCGTCCGATTCATCCGAAGACGGAGGTAATCCGGCCTGAGACCAGTCCTCTTCTTCACCTTCGTCGCCGTAACCTAGGCCGTCATCGTCAACGATGAAACCCTGAGCTTCCTCTCGGCGGCGAGCGACGAGACTGTTGTACTCGTCCTCGGGGACGGAATCATAGATTGGATCTTCCATTTTGATGGCGTACCCGCCGCCATTTTCAGATCTCCTGCCACCACGACGGAGCGCTTTGAGTCGCTCAAGGGCTTCGGATCTGGCCGTGGCTTCTGTTCCTCTTCTTCGCTTCCCACTTAACACCGCTGGCTGCTCGTCCGCCATTGATGGATCTCTCTGTGTGTGTGGATTGAGTTGCTAGGGTTCTAGAGAGTGAGGAAGAAGGGAAATGGATGTTTTTGGAGGTTGGTTTTTTATGGCGGGAAAATTTATGGCTTTTGGCGCCAAAATAGATATATAAATAAGAATGAGGGATTATTTAAATTGTGCATTGCTATTTAATGAATTAAATATTTTTGCCGCCACATCTTCATTGGATGTTTTGTCATTGCCTAATGAATGAAAGATTTTTCCTTTCCCTTTGTAACCTCAAATCTCTACAACATTTCACAAAAACAAACAAAACCTAACAGAGCAAGGAGTTTAAAGAAGATTTAGCCTTTAATCACCATCAGGTCTCCATGGTAGTCATGCATAAAATCTTTGAAACTCCTAGACTTTTACTGTATACTCTCTCTAATTTTATATATAGATTAGTAAAATAAAATTATTTTTTACTTTTTAGTTTTTATAACACGAAACTTATAACTTGCTATTAGCGGTAAAATAACTTTTTTCACGGGATTAAATTGTTGATTCAAAATTTATAGGGATATTGAGGGCTTTTCACTTTTTAGATGTATATTAGAATTATTAAACTTACCTTGAAAGCTAAATTAATTAAAATAAAAGGTGAAGGGTTTTTCAAAAATTTTAAACATTAAAATACAAAAATTATCCTTTGAATTAAGTTTTTTTAAAGTTTTTGAGTGTCTTCATCATTTTATATAGGTTTTTTTTATAATTAACAAGTTGACTTAGAAGCATTTAAGTCTTTTAATTAAAATATTATTTTATTTTAAATAAAATATTGATAGCGCATGCACGGGAGGTGCCAACTTCACACGTCTTTTGAGCAGCACGTGTGACATCTCCTGTTAAGCTAAACACCACATTTTAGAGCAGTGTTTGATGCGTTTTGCCGTAACGTGAGGTGCATGTAATCATACATGATACAGGTTCACCAATTCTCCCCCCATCTCTTTTTTCTCTTTCATCAACCTTGAAAAATATGTTGCCCTTGCAAAAAATTAGAAGAGTATGTTATTTATTAATTTTATTATATTTGGTCCTCATTTTTTAATTTTATCAAATTTGATTTATTTATTTTTTAATTTAATCATTTGGCATTTGACTTTTATATTAAACTTGTCCTCTTATTTTATGATGTTTCGGGTTTAACCTTAAATTTCTTGATTTTTAATTTTGATTCTTAGCTCTTTTATTAACTTTTAATTTGTTTTTAATTTTGTTCTTGGATCCATGATCTTTTTTATATAAAAAAAGATTGATCTTCATTCTCTTGAGTTTTATTTTTGTTTTGGATTATTTTGTTAAATTAATTTTTTTTTTCAAAATTTGATAATATTTTAGGTTAGACCCTCAATGTTTTGATTTCTAATTTTGATTGTTAGCTCTTTTATTAAATTCTAATTTGTTTTCAATTTCAACCTTAGATCCATGATCTTGATTTTTTTTTTGGATTTGATCCTTGTTCTCTTGATTTTAATTTTTTAATTCTGGAATCTTTTGTTAATTTGATTTGTTTTTTTGCCATTTAATTCAAAATTTTAGGTTGTCCTCTCAATTTTTGTTTTCAAATGAGGTTCTTCTTCTTTTAATTGCTATTTGTTTTTATATTTGAATTTTTTTTGTTTCATCATTCAACATTTAATTTATTGAAATCTAGTCTCCATGATTTTTCCCATAGTTTTTAGATGACCCAGGACAAATATCGAGTCACGAGTGGAGTGGGTTGAATCGAATTAGCCTAAGCCAACTAAATCTTTTTATTTAAAAATTAAAAATGACATCAATTAAAAAATAATTAAAATAAATAAAAATAGTCAACGAGTTTTGACATGATTTTAACTGGTCGGGTTAATTGTGACATAGATCAACTCAGGTTTTTGATTGTTTTACACTTGATCAATTCTCCTCCAATTTCTTTTAAAACTTGTCTCGGCCTAAGCCTCGGTTCACACACTAACCTGTTAGGTCAAACTGAGTTTTAAAATAATGGCTTTCCAGATTGGGTGCTTCCAGTTTAGTCAATAGCTAAGGAGTGGCAGTTGCATGTGGAGACCGCGTGTCGTTAGTATTCCTCTACTTATAGCCTTGATTCTGGTAAATCTCAGACATGCCAAACACCTAAGAAGGTCGGTTCATAATCTCAAATTATTTTTTAAACAAATTACTACAATGCTGTGAAACTTTGGAACACAATGTTTATTATTGTGTATAATTTTGGACTGTTTGGATATTATTTGATTTGAATTGATGCATATTTTTTATTTGATAATTTGTGTTAGGTTGTGCGTTTATTTTTGGGATTGTGATTGCCAATTGAACTTTAATTTTTGATTCATGAATTATGTTTAAGTTTGGTGTTTCCTTGCCATCAAGTTGAGTTTGATTATTAAATAATTTGTTTTTAAATTGATATCTTATTTGATTTAAAACACATTGTTGTGTTTTGCCAAACATGGTTTTAGTTAAATTTTCAAATGTTCGCAAGACAATTTTGCAATTAATCTTGGGTTCCCCACATTTTTTACCCTTTGATATTTAGTATTTGGATCCTACATGCAAGGTGTTTTTTCGGTATTAAATAAATCAATTTCCTTCCACAAAAAACAACAACAAAAAATCTTTCTTTCAAAAGTACAATTTTTATTTTAATTTGCATATAGTCAAGTCTCTCTAAAAAAATAATCATATTTGCATAAATAATAAGAATAAAAATAAATACATAGCATGATTTAACATCCTTAAATATAAAAATTCAAGAAAAATAGTTTTATTGATATCTTTGCATATATTTTTGGATTTAATAACCGGTTTATGAAATTTATGAGAACTTGAACTATATTTTAAAAATATCAAAAAATTTATTTTGTTTGTTCGAATATCAAGGATTACGAACTTATACATAAAATGTATTCCTGATATTAAAAGAAAAAAGTAAAAATATACATGTTTTGACATTAGAATGATTGGCTTTTAACATGATAAGATAAGAACTTCCATATTAAAAAGGACTTTTCTTAAACTTTAGATAAACCAGTAGTTGCAAAATACTATAATACCTTTGTTTATATCAGACAAGCAAATAATACAGCTTACCTTAGGTAAGGTATATTAGGGGATACGTCATTCCTTAATTTACACAACCAGTTTTCTTATTTAAATTTTAAAATCAATTAGGGTTTCTGATGGCCAAAATATATAGGAACTCTAGATCTTGAACCATCATAAAAGAGCTAATATGTTCTAAGAAGTACCACCGTGTAGAAAAAGATAAGAGTTTTAAGGAGGAAAGGTTATAGAAAAGTAAAGTGCAGGAAAAAAAAAAGTTGTATATAAAATTGTAAATAAAAAATAAAACAATAAAAACCATTTAAAGAAAAAAAAGATAGGTAAAATTATATGAATTGAATATGTAGGGCTGGCCATCATTTACAAAAATTATTTGACCCAATTTATTTTGTTATATAATTTGAATCTTTCTTACATTGGTATTTCTAATCCTAAACAAAAATTAGTATCAAATAAAGAAGTTTATTAAGTCTTGATGCAAGCTAAACTCATCTTCTATCGATATACATGTGAATTATAGGCTAATCTCTGACTTTTAATTTATTATCTTGTTGATTATTTTATTTTTGAAAATGACTGTAACTTCTAGTTAATATCTGCACATATTTAAACTCTATTTTTCAATTGTTTTTTCAATTAATTATTTTTCTTGATTGCTTGGTTAATTATTAGACTACTTCTCCAACTCGACAATGGACTTCTCTAGTATGATCAATTATTTTTATTCATAATTGATTTCTGTTTTTTTTTTCTAATTTATGTTGAACAATCATTGTTTTTTTTTTTTTTTTTTTTTATGATTCGCATATGTATATTTATTTTAGGTATAAACTCAATTCCCCTGAAACCTGTAACTTCTCCCGAAAGGATTTGTCATGCGCTTACAAATCAAAGCACATAAATCATCAAATAATAATGTGTGTACGATGTATACCATTATCTTATAGACAGCAACCATCGATACGAGGACACGAGTATGGCAAAACTCATCCATAAAACAATATTTCTGAAAGGTTTAAAAAGTTTCGTGTAAATGAGCAAATCAGCATAATTACGATCGTAATAGAAGTGTCATCATCAAGATTGTCCCAATCAACCACCATAGTTGAACCGGTTTGCTATCCAAAGAAGCAACGTTGGAGGGAGTGACACTAGGAACTCGTGAGTTTCCTCCTCCTCCAGCAGCAGCAGCAGCAGCAGGTGGAGGGGGTGCAGCTAGTGGAACATCACATGTACCAAATGTAGCATTTGCCTGCACATGAATGACTCATTATTGGAGATATTGGAAGTTAATCATGGATGCTTGAAAAATTATAAACCATGTCGTTTGTGTGTCACTTCCAAACTTGTGTAGCCCTGCTTGATTTGGTGATGAACCTATTCTTGAAAATCTACATGCAAAAGCATGACACGCAGATGGGCAATTGATAAGAAATATGATGGACAAGCTAACCCTAAATGATAATTGAAGCAAATAGGAGTGGTAACATACCCTGCAAAAGGCAATATTGTCACATCCACAAGTAAGGTGTCCATTTGCTTCATCCACAGCTTCTGGGGCTCCCCCACCATCACTCCTCTGGAACAACAAATCAAACACATCAATAGGAAAACTACTTTGCAATTCTGTTTCTTATGATTAAGAATTGCTGCAAGTTCGATTAAGTATATCTCTTCTGTTGTGATAATCTATTGAATGCAAATCAACAAAATACCTGATAAAAATCAACAGCAATGAAGTTGGGCCACCGTTTGCCAGATGCTTCATAGCAAGTGTTGGTCATGCTAATTAATGGAGCTGAATTGTCCAAGCAAACTCCTGTTACGTTTGGAGTAGTTGGAAAGTAATTTTGAAGAACCAAGGATGCCGTTTTTGTGTTCATTGGAGATGATTCAGCTCGATTTGGACATAGACCTGCTTTCATCCCATCATCTCCATCTGCGTTAAAGTCGCCATCAAATGATTTAACGATCTCTTACCTATCCTAACTGAATAGTTAATGGTGATACATTTTGATCACAGGTAATGAACACGAGCTTACATTGATTTTCTACTACATATTTCCAATTGTAGGCAATTCCTTCAGTAGCCTCTTTATTTGATTTGGAAGTGAAGACCACTAAACGCTGATTCTGCTTGACCATATCATCAACTGTTGGCCAATCTTCACCCTTTTTAGGCATCTTAGATACAGGAAACCAATATGTTCTTAGGCCAGAAGCATTAAAAAGCTTTGTCAAGCCTTGTCGGGATGTCACATAATCCTCAATAAAAATAGTGACAACCTCTGATGGATTTGCTGCCAAAAAGGTTTCTATCTCTTTCAACACCTTGATTGCAGGTTGCTGGAGATAATCATAGTTGGTGCACAGTCAATTTAAAAATAGTGACAAACTCTTTTTAAAGCATTAAATGGATGCCAGTGAAAGTTAAGCAACATGGAAGGATTAACTTACAAATGCTGTGTAGTTGTAACATGTACCACCAATGGAGTGACATAACCAGATATCATTCATGAAATCATACATGTCTAGCATGAGTCCCCGAACCCCATTCTACAAGAAAGTACCATTCTTAGCCGAAAAATAATGCCAATTATATGAGCTTTAAAAGGGAAAAAAAGAAGAAGTGTTAAGATCAAATTTAGCTTAGTTAAGCATTAGCTTGTTACTTTAGTTAGCTGGAACGCTTATTATTTTAGTCCAAGACGCCAAAACAACACCACAGCCTCGACGCTTAATTTTCAAGCAAAGGACAATAATCATAGACAGGCCAACTAGGCAATGCAATGCAGCAATTGTCAATAATGCTTGCCTTTATTTTGATTCTTAAATACCAAACCACTTTCCGTACAAAACTAACACATGCCCTCTTTGCACCTAAATATGACACATATATCAATATGCGACCTCATACCCGAGTAAGAAAAAAGCAAACTGACCTAAAAAGTCAAAAGAGAAGTGTTTTTTTTGCTTTTCAGTGAATTAAAAATGTTAAAAACCAAATGCAGAGACCGAGTCTCTTACCTTAAGCTGTCTAGTAACCGTGTCTTCTTGATTTCTAGGAGAGAACAGAGGTGAACCAGTATCTGATTGAGCATCCATAAGAGCATAAGAGTTGTGTGTTGTTAACCATGAATACTTATTGAATGCCAGACCCTTGACCTAACCAAATGCAATTCTTTTCTAATCAAAACATTGAAAAATCCCAAAACTATATAGTGTAGCAATCAAACACCAAAGAAAGAAAGAAAGAAAGAAAGAACCAACTTTTGATGTTGGAATCAATGGCTGGATCTTGGTGCATCTCTGTCGGGTATTTCCGTTAGCAGAACAACTTTGACAACTTAATCCGGCATCACAGCTGCTGTTAGATGAACATGTCTCTCCCATCTGTTTCATTGATCATAGAATTTGAAGTAAAAAACATGAAGGAAACATGAGTTTCTTTTCTTGTTCAATGAAAGATGCTAATAATAGTAACTTGGGTTGCTAAAGAAATCAAGACCTTGAGACTGGAAGAACTGGCAATGAATAGACAAAGTGCAATGAAGAGAAGTTGGATAGAGAGAACATTACAGAAACCATTTGATCCCTGCAAAAAAAAAGAGTAAAGTTTTATGGGGTTTGTGGTTTAAACAAAAGAAATCTATCTATCCACACACACACACACAGGATTTGGAATTGTGATGAAGAAGATTTGAGCTTGCCTTCATTTCCGGATTTCCCTATACTGACAGAGGCAGAGAGAGAGAGAGAGAGAGAGAGAGAGAGATGGGGGGGCTGTGATTGTTTATAAGATTCAAAAACTTGGGGCATAGAAATAGGGCCGTTAACTGGGAAACGGACAAGAGAACAGGAAAACATCTGAGTTTGATGATAAGAGAGGGAAACAAAACCTGCTTCGTTAGGTTCGTACGTTCTTTTACTAAAACGGACAGCGTTTTGGATGTTGTGTAAATATATGATGTTTTACTAAATTATTAGAAATGCTCTTAAATAGTAATATTAATCAAAACATTCCTGGATACAATATCATATATATTACCGGATTTAGAGCATGTTTAAAAATGTGATTACGGTTATTTTTTAAAGTGTTTTTCACTTAAAAATATATCAAAAAATTAACGTATTAAAATGATCTAAAAACACAAAAAAAAATATTAATTTGAAGCAAAGAAAAAAATAATTTTTTTTTTAATTTTTTAGAAAAGCACTTTTAAAACACAAAAAAAAACAAGGTCTAAATTAAAATAATTGGAAAAAGCACTGTTCATTAGAGCATTGATTTTTTGTTTTAATCATCAAACTTTTTTTATTTACAATTGCATCCTCAAAAGTTATAATAGCATGATTTTATATATTACTATTTTTTAAAAGTTGCATTCTCTTGCATATACAAAATACCATTGATATTCCAATGATAAATTAAAGATTGATATTATAGAATAAAACTTTATTAATTCTTAAAAAAGAAATTAAAAATAGAAGGACCAACTTTAACAAAACAAATAAAATAGACCCCATTGGGATATTGGCATGAAAAATAACAATTTAATCCCTAAAGTTTTAGTTTATCTATTGTTTTGGTCCATGTTGTTTTAGCATTTTATATTTCAATCCAATTTTTTTTATGTTTCAGAATTAGAAGTTGAAAGGCAAGAGAGAAAGTCCTTGGATGATGATATTCTAACTATAAAAAAGACTGATCTTGGTATTAATGAATTTATCTGTTCGATGAAAGTTTAATGAAAGTGATGTTGTTTTCTAATTATGTTAGAAAAAGTAAACTAGAATTTTTAAAGTTGTTTTGAATTTGTTTAATTTCATTTTTTTTAAGAGAGATTAAAAGTTTTTTGGGGTTAGAAATGAGTTTGTTTAAGTCTCTAGAGTGTTGTTTACGTATTTTTAAATGAAAAAAAATTGTTTATGTTTCAGTCTTAAAAGTTGAAAGACAAGAAGAAAAGTGTTTGGATGACGATATTCTAGTTACCAAAAAAGTTAATCTTGGTGTCAATGAATTTATCTGTTTGATGAAAGTTTAATGGAGGTGATGTTGCCTTCTAATCATGCTAAAAAAGGTAAATTAGAATTTTTAAAGTTGTTTTGAATTTGTTTAATTTCATTTTTTTAGAGATATTAAAAGTTTTTTTTGGGATAGAAATGAGTTTGTTTAAGTTTAGTGTTGTTTAGGTATTTTTAAATGAAAATAAATTTAAAAACAATTTTTTAAGATAAAAAAACTTGAATTTCAATTTTAAAATCAGGATGACATTAAAAAACGTGTGAATCTATCCAATTTAGCAACAACCTCTATGGCCATTGACTGAGTTTTCTACAAGGAATATATATATTAGGACGGAACAATCCTAGGATATTGAATCTATTGTTATTATTGTTTTATTTATTTATTATTATTATTATTTAATAGAGAATACTAAAATGGATGTGGAACACCAAGGTTATAAAATGGAGATGGCATATAGCTTATTTATGTGTAAGTGGATCTAAATATTAACTAATAATATTTCATCATTTATTTAAAAAATAAAATAAAAATAAAAATGGATCCCTCTTACACATGTGCATATAAAAAAAGAAAGAAATCTAAAAAAAAAAAAATGGTTCCATGATGGTTACATTGATAACAAGGTGATTGTGGACCGTAGTGGAGTGTATAAAGTTGGGAAAATGGATAATAATAAAATAATAATGGCTATGGTTGATAAGAAATGTCTGTAATATATTTCCTGTAATGCTGCCAAGGATGATCATAGGATAGCAGTAGCTATATATATAAACAATTTATAAATTATCTTTTTCTTTTTTTTATATATATTCCGATTCTTTAATATATGAAAATAAAAAGTTATAGGGACAACCACGAGGAAAAAAATAAAAATAAAATTCAAAGAAACAGATTTTAATTAAAGAAAAGTACTTGAAAATCTAACTGTTAAATTACTAAAATGTGTGAATAATTAAGTGTTTCAATTATGATTAATTTAACATTCATTGAACCTGACCCTCCACAATGCAGCGACACCTAAAAGCACCATCCTATCTTCATAAGACAAACAAAAGCTACAAATCCTGATCATGAAAGGCATTTTTCAACCAATCAAGTTTTAGGTTAATTGTTTAAATTTTAAATTTATTTTTTAAAAATTATAAGTTTTAGGGCTATTAAAAATTTATTTAATTATTAATTTTAAAATTCTAAATAATTAATTGAAATGTACAGATCCGAATACCCACAGCAAAAAAAAAAAAAAAAAACCAACAGTAGCCTCCCATTTCAAACCCAATTGCAGGAAATTATATTGCTTTATATGAAGAGGGTTAAATCAATTTTTTTTAAGTATAAAAAGAAGTTTAGATTATAATAGATTTTTATTATTGTTATTAAATTTGATTTAGCATATTAATTCAATATCTGGATGTTTTGTAAATAGCAAGCATTGTTTTGTAAATAAAAATCCATTATGGTTTTAAACATAAATTTAAAATAAAATATTAAAACATTAATTATTGATATATTATGGTTCTAAACATAAAATTCCTTTTTACGTTTATATTGTTTTGTCTTTATATAATATGTTTTAAGCAAATAATCATTAAGTTAGTGAAAGATTTTCTTATTTAGTTTTATGTAAATTTAGAGAGAAAAAACATCCTATCAAATAGATACAAGTTACTCTGGTTAATTAAATTTTTTTTAATTGATTTAATTTTCAAAAAGTATATAAAATAAACTATAATCTATTTTTATTAATTGATTTTCTTCAATATTCATACATAAAGAAGATTTCTAATAAATTATATATGTAAAATATATTTTACAAAAACTATACTTTTTTAAAAATAGAAAGGAATAAAAAAAAATAGATAGGGGAGATCAGACCTCGGCCTAGAACAAATAGTGTTGATGCGTCGTTTAAATGGATATTGATTGTGCAACTCCTTTTATATAGTGGGCCTCACCAATTTATGGAAAACGATTTGAACTCCGATTAAAGTTGTTAATAACCATGTAAAATTATGTTTTGGGCTTGTTTTTCACATAAAAATATATGAAAACACTCCCGATTATAGTTTTTACATCGGTCAAATCTAAGATTCGGATTTTAGGTTTTGACCGGGTCATTAGATTATCCGGGTCAATTAGTTTTTTTAAAAATCAAAACGAAGTCGTTTTAATAAAAAAAAAAATAAAAGTCAACAGGTTGCAACCGGGTTTTTGATCGGGTCTTGCTGGGTCAACCGGATCAGCCGGTCACACCGGGCTTTTCCTTCCCTTATTTTTTCTTCAACTCGGCTTTGTTCCAGCTCCGAATCAACCCGCCAGGCCGGACCGAGTTTCAAAACTATACTCCCAATAACCTCTTAAGCACAAATTTAACCTAAAAGACACCTTTCAACAATAAGACAAAACAAAAATTCAAGATTTAAGTTTATAAATCTAAAATTTTAAATTCATAGATCTCTCAAATTTTGTGATAATATAAATAAATTTTTTTATCATTTCTGAAATTACATATTGGCCCAGATAATATAAATAAAATTACAAAATAAATACCTCTGTCTTAAATATATTTATTCAAGTTTAAATTTTTATTTTGGGAGTTTATCACGACTTACAGAAGCTTCGTGTTTTAGTTAAGTTATTGTTTTTAGCCTTTGAATTAGTGTTTTCTAAAATTTATTGGGTAATTAATACTTTCAGATTAAATGTTAATTACAAGAATTACAATTTCATTAAGGTGCCATAATTATCTTTATTATAAAAAAGTTATTATTGATTGTCTTCTATAATAAACTTTAGTCCCTAAAATTATTAACATCCTATAATTAACTGATAAACATAAATCTTAAGGTTGTTTTGGTCTCCTTCCACTATTTGTTAATCTCACTCCTTATTTTGATATATAGAACAAAATCAGCCCTCTTTTCATACTTTTTATAGAAATCTTAATACCTTTCTATTTCTTTGAATATCAAATAATAAAAAGAACTCTAAATTTAATATAAAACAATTGAAAAGTAAATTAAAATTAAAAAAGCTATCTTAATATTTTTCTTAAGTTATTACAGAGCAATGAATATCACAAATGAATATTGATTTTTGATGATCACATTATATTAAGGTATATTTACTGCAGGAAGATGTTTTATAAGCTAATTATATTTGTTTTATGATATACAAATTAAATTCTACTATGTAATTTTTAGTTTTTACTTGCTATGTGGCCATGCTTCACCTTGGGCTGGATAATTTGTTTTTCAACATAAAAAAAAAAAGCATGTGCAACTGTTGACAATGCCTTTTTTAACAAAAAAAAAAATTATAATCACAAATTGAAAAATTTATGCATGAATTTAATAAAATATTTCAAGAATCATCTCATTTCTAGATTAATGGGTCTCGGAATGTTGCAGGATGGATTGATCTTTTTTCTTAATTAAAAAAAAAAAACATCTAGACATTGCTAATGTGTTTTCTAAAAGTGAAAAAAAAAATCATAAATTCAAAATCTAACACATATTAGATGACATTTGTTTAAAAAGTATTGGCATGGTAGCAAATTAAATCAACATTGGTACACTCGAGTTAATGAGCTAAATTTGTGACTCGGATCATAAGATAATTCCATAAAAAACGAACCAAGAAAAATTATAATTCTTAATTTTTCAATAAACTCAACGTTGAATGATTAAATTAGAAACAAAAGTATTGAGTTAAAATAATTTAGATTAACCTGTTAAATTTATGATTTAGGTTATGTGCCTAACTGAATTTAAAAACTTTTTATTTCCAAAACTAGTTTCAATTATACACCAACCAAGAGCATATGATTTTTTTTTAATACATAACAACAAAAAATAATATTTTTCAAAGAAGAAGAAATAAAGGTAGCTCGTGGGACTACAATTTAAAATTTTGATAAAAAGGCCTTTTTTTTACACAAAATAGACTTTAAAATATTAAAAAAAGGATGAAATGAAATATATTTTTAAAGTGTTAGGGGTTGAAAATTTCATAGCTATAAAACTCAGACCAATTCAACAGGTTGACTTATAACCTAGAGCTTAGGCTAGGTCAAGTTTAAACAAATAAAGAGAGTAATTGCCTTGGTATGACTTGCTTAAAAGCCAGGTTTGATCTTTAATTTGGTCAAAACCTAGTTTGAAACCCACTGATTTTTTTTTAAAAAAACAAAACAATATCATTTTAATCTTTTATAAAAAATAAAGAAATGAATTTATTTTCTTGGTTAACCTAATTTAACTTGCTTGGTCTGTTCATGAGTCCTATTATGGGTTGTGTTTAATAATTATGAAGAGTATATAACACACACACACACACACACACACACATAAAAGGTCTGACTAGCATAACAGGTCCATGTAAAGAGATCTGGCTTAGCGTGACACCTCTATTCTGTTTTTCAAAATAATAGAGGACAAAGAACACACTGTTCGACTTTTTTTTTTTAAAAAAAAACATAGATGACACATTGTTGATGTCAGTGGATGACACATCTTTTACGTAAACAAATGATGTGTCATTTACGTGTCCAAAATCCGGTGACCATTTGATTACTAGAAAATTGGGGTAGTGGGTTTTCAACCAAAAATATTCTTTTTACAATCATTTTGTTTTACTAAAAACACATAGTAAACAATATTCTAAAGACCTAAATAAAATCGTTTATGCCTTTAAATAATCCAAAAATCGATCTAAAAATAAAAAATTAACTTGAAACTCAAAAACTTCCAGAGATTAGATATACTTTCTTAAGTAATGTTAGGGTGAAATAACACCCAAGTTAAACTCCCTTCATAGAATGGAACTTGTTGATATTAAGATCAACTTTTTTCATTGTTGGAATTGATGTCAACAATGATTTTCTCTTTCTACCATTGAAATCCAATAATCTCATCCCTAACTAGGGACTAAAAAATAAGTTTTGGGTCATAATTGACTTTTTGGAAAATATAGTGATTGGCAAGGTTGAAAAATGAAAGTAAAGGGAAGAAAATGAATATTTTACTCAAATTCTAGATTAACCATATATTTTCTCTATTTTTTACTCTTTGGTCTAATCCTATCATTTAATTTTTATTTTCTTAACAAATTATTACCAATTGGTCATCAAAGTTGGCATGGAAGGATGTAATTGAAAAAAAAATTGAGAACTAAATTTAAAAAAAAATTTAAATATCACCTTGCTACAACAAAAGTTGTTGCCTTTTAGTGTCAATGAAAGAATTCTTTTTCAGTTTATAAGAATATGGAGTGGGATTAACAAGTTGTTAAGGGAAAATAATACTATTTATAAATCTTCTCCTAAACAAATTTATTTTTATTTTATATATGTAACCAATAATTTATAGAAGTAATCAACACTTGTATAAACTGACTTCCATTCATGTTTTGCTAGATTCTTTCTTTGCAAGGATGATTTGGGACCAACTAATTTAAGCCTGAGTATATGGACATGTTTATGACATCGGACTACGTGATTGATTGGGCCAGAATCTTCGATGCAAAAAGGAAGTTGCTGGTGTGGAATTTGATTTCTGGAACAGCTTGTTTGCTGCTGTGGCGCTGGAGGAAGAGGGCATTACACGATATTTCTCATCATTCAGCAGTGGTTATTGCTTATGCTAAAGAAATCATGAGACCGTACACACTCTTTTATTTCTAGCTAGCTAACTTTGAGCAACTTGGGGTCAAGAAGACATAATTGCTTCTTGACTGGTATCCTCCATGGCGTCAAGTTAGATCTTCCTGTAACAGAGCGAGCAGTAGCAAGGGGTGTTCTGTGTTCATTCGTGTTTTGTTCTGGGGCGTGATTAGGCGGCTTTGCTTATTATACGCGGAGTTGTCGGGGGCCGGCCCTCACTGGACATCAAATGGCAAGGACGTATGTTGCAGGTTAAACATGAGCTTATATTAAAACACCACTAAGCTTAATCTTCCAATGATGTGAAAGAAGCATATTAATCTCCAAAAGGGATGTTCTCGTCAATTATTAGTCTTAATAGTTAGCAAAACATGATTCATGTTGGAGTTGTTTAAAAATCATGGTTAATGAGCATATTGAGATCCAATTAAAAGTGGGGTTCACATATTCTATAAATTAAAATTTTATTGAAATTTAATCTCCAACATAAGCTTTTTAACATGAAATATTAACATGATTTTAGCAAATTATAAATGAATGATAAATTGTTTTCAAAGAATTCTTAGTTGACATGGTTTTAAAGAAACTCAAAACTTTCTAAAAACTTTTATCCTATATAAGAAAAAAAAAAAACTTTCATAGTGGTTTATTTAGTGGAAATGTGGAAACATATAATTGGATCAAAGGGCACCCAAGCTTTTAAATGGGAGATAACCTAAACAAAGTGGACTTTGAGCTTAAACTCGTGCGGCTTGACTCCGGCTTCAAGTTAGGCCTAAATTTGAGTTTACTATAAAATAACTTTTTGGGCTACAATAGATTATTTATAATTAACTTAACTTTTGGCTTGGACGTGGTCCTTTAGCCCATGGAAAATGTCTAATTAGCTTCTTCAGTTTTTTTTTTTTCTAGAACTAACTCTTCATAACCTAAACAACTTTTGAACTGTTTTTGCAGCTCTTTAGAACAAAAAACAAAAAGCTGTTAATGGAGGGAATTCTATTAGTTTTAGTTTCTAAAATTCTCTATAAAAGAGGTTCATAGAGAATTATTTTCTCTAGCTCATGGAGTAAGTCTAATTAACTTCTTCAATTTTTTCCAAAACTGAATCTTCATAAACTAGAAGGTTTTTGGACAATTTTTGCAACTCTTTAAAACAAAATAATATTTGCAACTCTTTAAAACAAAATACTATAAATTTTAATTCTAGTTTTATGGAGGATAATCAAAGCTGTTATTGGAGAGAATTTTATCGGTTTTGGTTCTTGAAATTCTCTATAAAAAGAAGTTAAAGAAAAGTGTTTATGTTGGTTTTTCTATAGAATTTATTACACTATTCTTCAACTATTTTTTAGCTTTGCTCTTCTAATTTTAAAGCTTTGTTTCCTCTTGTTATTTTCATCCTAAACTAAAGTTTAGGTTCAGTCCCTGTAAAGAGAGGTTGTTGAGTATAATACCTTTGATTCGTTGGACTTTGTTTATAAATGCATCTAAATAAGATGGTGTTGTTGAAATCTTGAGGAGTTTACGAAAGAAAATTCTTTTGTACCATCTGAGGAGTAATAAAGTTTTAAGAACAAATAATTTATCTTTGACAACAATAATAAAATTTTAGATTTGTAATTAATATTCTAAGAGGTTCAACAAATAAATATTTTATATGTTTTAATTTAAGCACAATTTATGTATGATCAGTTTGCATGTTAGGATTGTATTTCAATCTTTTACACAAGTTTATATATTTACTTAATAAACATGCTAGCTCTTTTTGTTATAATTGCAAGTTTTTCATGTTATTATAAATTTGTGCTATAAACTAAATATAATTGCTTACTTACATAATCATCTGGTATATTTATGGACAACAAAATATCCATTAGATCATGAGAGAATATATTAGAATGTAATATAAATTCATTCTAGAAGCTTTATCTAAAAGTTTAATCTTTTGAGTTAATATAATATTAAAACATTGATAATAAATTAATTAGGAACTTAAATTTTATCATTCTCATTCTATTTGATAAAATTAAGTACAAAATAATAATATTTATACAAATTTTAAGTTCAAAAGACTTTCAAAGATATAACAAATTTATATAGTAGTTATAACTCATAAAAAATAATAAGAATATATTCATCTAAAATTTTTCTCTTGTACTTGTACCTATTTAGTTTTTATAAAGTGAATCATAGAAAATAACTAATAAAATACCACCATTAATTACTTATTTTTTAACAAATTGCACCGCATTTCCACCATTACATTTTTTATCTTTTAAAATAAGTTGTATCATCTCATTCAGTTCCCTTTTTATATATCCTCCTTTCAATGGAAAATCCAATTTCAGACCATTGGAGCCTTCTCTTGGATCAACTTCTTATTGCAAGGACAACACTACAGCTGGCTGAGATAATATCCTGTTCTGATATAGTTTTAAGCATAGATTTAAAACCCGGCCTGGCCGACCCGGGGCTAAAACCGGGCCAGGTTGAAGAAAAAATAGGGAAAGAAAAAACCCGGTGTGACCCGGCTGACCCGACGGGTTGACCCGGCAAGACTCGGTCAAAAACTCAGTTGTAACCCGTTGACTATTTTTTTACTAAAACGATGTCGTTTTAATTTTTTTTAAAAAAAATTGATCCGGACAACCCGGTCAAAACCCGGAACCTGGGCCTTGGATTAGACCGGGTTTAAAAACTATGGTTTTAATTACCTTAGAGAATCTATAGCTGGTAAGTGAGATAGTTGTCTGTTTTTTTTCTTAAATAAAAAAAAAGGACTTTTTCGAATAGGGAATATTTGAAAATAAAATAAAGTTGATGAAGATAAAACTAATTAAATTGCTGTATTGAAAACTAATTGCAGATACCGAAGCAAAGCTGTAAAGGTTCTGCATGCAACCTGAGGATGGGCGCGTTAAGCTTTTGGTTATGGTGTGCGGTATTCAATAAAAATGAAAAGAAAATTGAGGGCCACGCACCGTAATAAACAATAAAAAAAAAAAACCATAAATAAAGTGCTCCCTTGAGCAGAATACGACCATAAAATCGTGTAATTTGCATTGCATATTAATCATGAAGAACTGAAAAGCAAATCCAGCATAATCTTGCTATTTGCGAGTATCTTCCGGATATCTGACTGATTGTGGAAGTCATAGATAGCAATAAACAAAGAAGAAATACATGAATTTTAATGAGTGAGAGTAGCTCTAAATATGAATTTTATATTTGCAGTTTTTATTTTCTCTTTAATAATAATTCTTTAGGAGATTTATAAAATTTTAAATACATCAGAAGTCATAACTCAACTAAAAAACAAAATAAAAATTCAAAATGAAAAAGAAAAGAAGTATGAAATCCAAAAATAACAAGAAAAATAATAAAACTATCAAAACTAGAGCCCCGGAGCAAGATTTTAAAAATCTAAAGATCCGACGGTTGAAGTATAGATTATATCTAGTGGAGCGCGATTTAACGGTCGGATAAAAATTATAGATTTTTCGAGCTGATATTTTAGTTTAGCGTGACCAGATTTTTTTTAGAACTAAACTTATATCATTAGTCCATAAATATATCTGTTAAGCTATAAATATCCGTTAGAGCATCTATATAATACGTATAGAACATATGGGAAAGATGGCCACGTTAAACATCAGAAACACAAAGTTCCATGTACTCTCCAGTAATGCAAATACATGAGAAAAGTGGAGAGTCTATACTTCAGTCGGCCACCATGTTTTGGAACTTTAGGAGATTACGCTGTCGAAAGATTTCTCAATTGGTAAGCATCAACAATTAAATATGAAATATAATATTCAATATCTTATTTTATATTTAAATACTTATGTGAAAAATACATTCCTTGATCCATGGAAAATCTTTTGAAAAAAGAAACTTTGAATGTAAATTGATAAAGAAAATTGCGTTTCTCTTGTAACATTCAATTATTTTCATATATGTTTATAACGGAATCAAACTTACATTTATAGAATAAAAAGAAGATCAATTTTTTTAATAGACTTCTTATATATCACACATTCATCAAATATAAAGTTATTATATAGAAAACTAATTCTCAAAATTGATTAATAGGATTTTAATATTAATATTTATTAAATTATTTAAGAACTTATTATCTCATTCATATGGACCACATCTTTTCTTTCATTTGACATTATCTTTCTCTATGGTTTGATAAATATATTAACATAACATGCATAGAATAATACTAAAACATTATATATAAAAGAGCCATGAACATCATCAATTCAACATAGTTTTTTCATGTCTTTATTTTTTAGACCTTTTAATAATATTTCTTGTGATTCATTAATTCTAGGTTCAATAATAATGTCTTTATTTTAGGGTGTATAATCATTTTTTTTATTGATAATTGTTCAATTGTTCAATAATTTGAGGAAAAATAACTTTAGAAGGTATGGAGGGCAAATGAGCTTCTACCCTAATTTCTTCAATTTCCACATTGTGTGATGTTTTTCTCCCACTAACTTCATAACTTTCAATGAACCTAGCACTTTTAGTTTCAACAATTTCTGTGTTAAATTTATACCCTTTAGAGATGATGTATCGTGAATGATTTGAAAATCGGCAACAATGAATCTAACAAAAATGGATGAAGGATGGGTCTGGTTGTGTTGTCTTTCTTTTGGTGTTTAGACTGGATTATAATGATTTTAAGGTAAATAAGATAGAGGATAAACTAGAATGATACTTTGATAAGTCGATCTAAACGTCACAAAGATCAATCTAGAATTTCAACGCCACACTCTTTGTGATTGAAGAGTGATAGGTTAGGTAGGGTTCTTCACAAAATCAATTTGGAAGAACAACTCTTAATTCTCTGAATTAAGTTTCAAATCTTGGCCAAAAGTTCTTTATTACATATTCTGATACTATATTTATAATTGGAACATTCCTCCATAGTTAGGAAAATTCAATATGACAGAAGTTAGGCCCAAAAATTAGACTTTGACAAAGTAACTAGACAAATTTAACTTGTACACATTTTCTGACTTTAATTGAAACATAAACAGACCAAATTTAAAACGGCTATAACTTCTTGCACAAAAGTCCAATGCAATCATGGTTGGACAATCTAGAAAGACCACGTTTTGAACTTGAAATCCACCTAGATTAGTCTTGTTTTCACATGCAATGGATGACTTCAAATTCGGGTTCAAATTGATTTATTGTTCTGACCGTAAACAGTATCAATTCCTTCACTTATTTGCATTATCAACCCAAATTCAAGTAGCCCAGCATCAAAAGAACCATTAAGGGCTTTTCCCATCCTAAGTTTCAATTGTAGGCAAATAAGAACCCTTGAACTAATTTCAAACTGATTGTTAATTTTTAACTCCGGCGCAGTTCAATCATTCCAATTTGATTCGTCAAAGTCCTTTGTAGTTGTTTCGCTCTCGTTCTTGTTATTGGACCATTTGAATCCTCTTGCATATTAGATTTAGCTTTACGAGATGGATTATAATTCCCATGATGCACATCACTAGCACTTTTAGTTTCAACAATTTCTATGTTAAATTTAAACCCTTTAGATTTTTATTCATAAACAATGACAGCATTACTCTTCATTCTTAAGTCTAGTTTATTTTCATGTAAATTAATTATAAATTATTACTTCTACTAGGCAACCCCAAATATATAGATTATAAACTAGATTTCTTACTAGTCTACAATTCATAAGGAACTTTCAAAAATACCTTACTAGAAACCTTGTTTAAGAAATACATGGTAGTTTGTAATGCAAACATCTATAGTGACATTGGTAAAGATAAATGACTTAACATACTATAAATTTTATCTAATAAAATAGAATTATGCATTTCTTCTACACCATTCTATTATATTGTACCTAACATTGTGCATTGAGCACATATACCATGTTTTTCAAGAAATTTAAAAAATAAACCCGGACATTGTCTAGTTTTATTAAATCTTTTATAATATTTACCATCTTTATCTAACCTAACAATTTTTTTTTCCATCTATTTGTCTTTGAACTTCATTAATAACCACCTTTAAGGCATATATTGCTTGATATTTTTATACAACTATAGTTAATAATATAGATGATAAATATTTTGTTGTATTGAAAGAAGTAATATCGACATGTTTATGGCATCAGACTTGCCTTGTTTTTCTTGTATTTATAGATCTTCTCCTAAACAAATTTATTTTTATTTTATATATGTAACCAACAATTTATAGAAGTAATCAACACTTATATAAACTGGTTTCCATTCATGTTTTGCTAGATTCTTTCTTTGCAAGGATGATTTCGAACCAACTAATTTAAGCCTGAGTATATGAACATGTTTATGGCATCGGACTATGTGATTGACTGGGCCAGAATCTTCGACGCAAAGAGGAAGTTGCTGGCGTGGAATTTGATTTATGGAACAGCTTGTTTGCTGCTGTGGCGCTGGAGGAAGAGGGCATTACTCGATATTTCTCATCCTTCGGCAGCGCTTATTGCTTTTGCTAAAGAAATCATGAGACCGCGCTCTGTTATTTCTAGCTAGCTAACTTTGAGCAACCTAGGGTCAAGAAGACATAATTGCTTCTTGACTGGTATTCTCTATGGCATCAAGTTAGATCGATCTTCCTGTAACAGAGCGAGCAGTAGCAAGGGGTGTTCTGTGTTCATGTATTTTTTTTTTTTTTTCTGGAGCTTGGTTAGGTGGCTTTTCTTATTATAAGCGGAGCAGTCGGGGGCCGACCCTCACTGGACATCAAATGGCAAGGACGAAGGCACTGATCGCAGACCCTGACTTGAAGCAGTATTTGGATGAACGTATGTTGCATGTTAAACATGAGCTTATATAAAAACACCACTAAGCTTAATCTTCTAATGATGTAAAAGAAGCTATTAATCTCCGAAAGGTATGTTCTCGTCAATTATTAGTCTTAATAGATAGTGATTTTTTCTGGGGCTTGGTTAGGCGGCTTTGATTTGTGTTGTGGTGCACCTGTTTATGAATCCATCCAGATAAAATAGTGTTGTTGGAATTCTAAGAGATTTATAAAAAAATTTTCTTTTATACCACAGTAATAAAATTTTAGGAACAAAAAATTAATCCTTAACAATAACAATAAATTTTTAGATTTGTAATATTCTAAGAGGTTCAACCAGTAAGTATTTTATATAATTTAATTTTAATATAATTTCTATGTATGATTAGTTTGCATATTAAAATTATATTTCAATCTTTTACATAAGTTTATATATTTGCTTAATTAGCATCCTAGCTCTTTTTGTTAGAATTGCAAGTTTTCCATGTTCCTATAAATTTGTATATTATTAACTAAATATAATTACTCACTTGCCTAATTATCTAGTATATTTTTGGACAACAAAATATCCATTAAACCATCTCTTATTTATATATATATATATATATATATATATATATATATATATATATATATATATATATTGTAATCATCTAAAAGGTTAATCTTTTGATGAGTTGATACGATTATATTGATAATCAATCAGTTAATGATTTGAATCTCATCACCTTTATTTTATTTGATAAAATTAAGTATGAGATCTTAGTAGACTTCTGCAAGTTTCAAGTTCAAAAAACTTTGAAAGAAATATAAAATTTTATGGTACACATAGAGTTATTACTCACACAAAAATAATAAGAATACATTAACCTAAAATTTATTTTTTCTACTCATATTTATCTATTTTTTTAAAAAATTGAATCACAAAAAATAACTAATTTAATACCATTAATTACTTGTTGAAAGACAAATTGCAACACATTTCCACCATTACGTTTTTCATTTTTCTAGAAAGTTGCATCATCTCATTCAGTTCCATTTTTATATATCCTCCATTCAGTTTCAGACCATTGGAGTATTCTCTTGGATCCACTTCTTATTGTACTACAGCAAGCTGAGATGGTTGTCGTTTTTTATCAGTACTACAGCTAGCTGAGATGGTTGTCGTTTTTTATCAGTACTACAGCTAGCTGAGATAATATCCAGTTCTGATATAAATTGTAAGTACTTCAGAGAATCTACAGCTGGTAGGTGAGATGGTTGTCTTTTTGTTTTCTTAAATAAAAAACAAAAAGGAGTTTTTCGAATAGGGAATATTTGAAAAGAAAATAAAGTTGAAGAAGATAAAACTAATTAAATTGCTGTATTGAAAACTAATTGCAGATACCGAAGCAGAGCTGTAAAGGTTCTGCAACCTGAGCATGAGCGCATTAAGCTTTTTGGTTATGGTGTGCAGTATTCAATAAAAATGAAAAGAAAATTGAGGGCCACGCACCGTAATAAACGATAAATAAATAAATAAAACCATAAAATCGTGTAATTTGCGTTGCATGTTAATCATGATGAGCTGAAAAGCAAATCCAGCATAATCTTGCTGTTTGCGAGTATCTTCCGGATAGGTAACTGTGTAAGTGGAAGCTCAAAACAGTAATAAATAAAAAAATACGTGAATTTTAATAAACAGAAGTTGCTGTTGATGCAACTTCAAGTTTATAGGCTTTATTTTCTCTTTAATAATAATTTTTTAGGAGATTTACAAAACTTTAAATAGACAAAAAATTCTATCTCAATTAGAAAATAAAATAAAAATATAAAATTATAAAGAAAAAAAGCATTTAATAAAAAAAATAACAAAAAAACCACAAAAACTGTCAAAACTAGAGTCCAGGAGTGAGGTTTTAAAAATCTAAAAATCCGACAGTCGGAGTAACGATTCCATCTAATTGAACATGATCAAACTATCGAATCAAAAGTTACAATTATTTTGAGCTATTATTATGGTTTGACGCTACCAAACCTTTTTTTGGATTTAGACATGTTCTACATGTCCATAAATATATCTACTAAATCATCTATATAATCCGTCTATAACAAATATTTATCTAATTATGACAGGCTCAGACCTAACTATGTAGAATCATTCATTATCATAACCCTATCTACAACAGTAACACAAAAGAGGAAGGTTGTGTTTTGCATTTGCCCCACTTCCTTTGATCAATGGAATCTAACGAACACGACAATGATTGCCATTCTTAGAAAATGCAGAGAAAATAAAACGTTTTTGAAGTCCTGGATGAACAAGCATCGCGGGCCTCACACCGCAAACAGATAAAAGGAGTGGCCAATCCTTTCGCAACCTGTAAACATTATCTACTGGTGCAAACAGAACAGAAAGGGAAAGATGGCCACGTTAAACATCAGAAACACAATGTTCCATGTAGTCTCCAATAATGCAAATACAAGAGAAAAGTGGAGAGTCTATCCTTCAGTCGGCCACCAGCTTGTTTTGGATGTAAGCAAAAAAAAGAAAAAAAAAAGGGGAAAGGTGGCCACGTTCTTTCAATATTGGAATAAAAGTACGTCCAAAAATAGAATTAGAATTGTGAATTGTGTAAATATACATTGCATATCTACATGTTAAACATGAGATGCAAAAGACTATAAACACAATACTCCAATAATGCAAATATAAGAGAAAAGTGGAGAGTCTATCCTTCAGTCGGCCACCATGTTTTGGAACTTTAGGAGATTATGCTGTCAGCAGATTTCTCTAATGGTAAGCATCAACAATTGAATATGAAATATAATATTCATTATCTTATTTTATATTTAAATACTTATGTATAAAAGGCATACCTTGATCCATGGAAAATCTTTTGAAAAAAGAAATTTTGAATGTAAATTGATGAAGAAAATTGTGTTTCTCGATTATTTTAACATATGTTTATAATGAAATCAAACTTATAGTTATAGGGTAAATAGATGATTAATTTTTTTTTAATAGACTTCTTATATATCATACATTCATCAAGTGTACAGTTATTATATAGAAAATTAATTCTCAAAATTGATCAATAGGATTTTAATATTAATATTTATTAAATTCATCAAGTGTACAGTTATTTAACATTATATATATTAATCACATCATATATCATAATTAAAAGAACTAAAAAGAGCCATGAACATCATTAATTCAACATAGTTTTCAATATCTTTATATTTGAGACCTTTTAATAATATTTCTTGTGGTTAATTAATTCTAGGTTCAATAATAATATCTTTATTATAAGGTGTATAATCACTCATTTGTTTTTATTGATAATTATTAAATTGTTCAGCAATTTGAGGAACAAAAATTTTAAAAGGCGTGGAGGACAAATGAGCTTGTATCCTAACTTCTTCAATTTCCATATTGTGTGGTATTTTTCTCCCACAACTTTATAATTTTTAATGAACCTAGCATTTTTAGTTTTAACAATTCTTGTGTTAAATTTATACCCTTTAGATTTTTATTGATAACCAATGATAACATTACTTATTGTTTTTAAGTTTAGTTTCTTTCATGTAGATTATAAATTATTAATTCTATTAGGCAACCCTAAATATATAGATTATAAACTAGATTTCTTACTAATATGCTACCTTACTAGAAACCTTCATTAGTGCCTATGATTTTAAGCAAAACTACTTTACTGGTCTTTGAAATTTTTATACAACTATAGTCACTAATAAAAGTGATAAAATATTTTTCTATGCTAAAAAAAATAATGTCAAAAGGTTTGCTTATATCGATGCCTATGATTTTAAGAAGTTGTGTACTTCTTGTAGCTCTTTTCTTTGTGTGTTTGATTTGTTTTCTGTTAATATAATCCACATAAATATTAAGATTAGTAAAATGCAAATCTCGAAAGATATAATTTTTTACCAATCTTTCTTACTTGATATTTTAATACTTATAAAATAAATGGAATGAGTTCAATGATTTTAAACCTCAATTCCTTTTGAATAACCATATTGTGTACTTCATGCACATTTTGTTGGTTATTTAAATATATAAACAAATCTAATAAAAAAATATTGTTTAACAACAATTATGTTTATTAGTTATAAGAACAATTAATCAACCTTTAGGTGATCCTAAAATGTCTTGTAACAATGAATTTTAATTTACCCATAAATAAACAATAATCATGACATTTATAAGCATCAAAGTTCTTGGGTAATTAAAAAAATATATTATATAATTTGGACTTATTTAACCTTTGATAATTAACAAATCATTCATAATATAAATTGTAAATTGTAAATAAAACACTCAAGCATAAATTCCTAACCTATAATTATATTTTATCATGCTGTTAACTTTATAATCATCATGCTTAAAAACATATAAACAATAATTATTCTTATGTAAGAAATAGAATTAAATACTAATTGCAAAGACTCTTTTTAGACCTAAGACAATAATTATCTTAAGACTGATGACTTAAAATAATAAAATAAAATAAATACCACATGAGAAAAAACCAAATCATGAAGGATACTAAATTTTGTTGAATAGGTTGTGAATTTGTTTGTTACATTTAGCCTGTTTTGTTTTTTTTTTTTAAAAAAAATAATATTTAATCATTTAACAACTCAATCTTTTTGTTTTTTGTTTTTTCAGTTTAATTATTTAACATTTGATTATTTTAGAAATTATGCTACATAGTTTTTTGTATTTTTTTTGTTGGGTTATATATTGGTCTTATAGATTTAGTTTTTTTTCCTTGATTTCAAACTTTAACATTAGATCTGCTAGAAGTGGGACTTCAAATTTTTGTTTTATTTTTATATGAAGTTATTTTGATCTAATGATTAAGGTTGTAAGTTTAACATGTTAACCTGGGTTGAATTGAGCTTTTTTTTTTATTGCTTTATCTTTTTAATTTCTCATTTCAACATTGGATTAATTAAAAACTAGGTTTTATAATATTTTTTAATTTTTTTTCCATGAGATTATCTTAATCTCATGACTCAGGTTGCATGTTGCGGGTTCGACAAGTTAACTAGGGTTGATTCTGTTTATTTTGTGATCTTTTTTTCACTTGAATATTTTTTTAATTAGGTTTCACATTTTTTAAAAAAAATTGCTTACATATGGTTATCATAACCTCATGATCATGATCACAGGTTTAGGAGGTTGACCCAAATTGACTCGATTTTTTATTGTGTCCTTTTCTATCGAATATATTTTTATCTTCAATTTCACTCTCCAACAACTCAATTTTATTTATTTATTATTTTTCAATATTAGGTTATTTAAGAATTGAACTTTGTAGTTTTTTTTATTTGCCTTCTATGAATTTATCATAGTCTCATAAATTTATTTTTCCCGATTTCAACCTTTAACATTGTATTTGTTAGAAATGGACCTTTGTAATTTTTTCTTAGTTCAATCTTCAACTTTTATAATTAACAAAACACTAAGAGCTTGTTTGGCAGTGTGGTTGGGGATGCTTTTCAAATAACTTTTCGTGCCAAAATGCATGCCAATGATGTTTTTTCATTTTTTAAAAATCATTTTTGATATCAGCACATCAAAACGATCCAAAACGTACAAACCATATTAAATTTTAACAAAAAAAAAATTTAATTTTTTGGGAACGCCGGTTGAACCGTGTTCCCAAACGCTTCCTAAAAGGTATGGTTAAATTATTGTAGAGACATCCACGAAGCAATATTAATTATAATATATTTTTTTATTTTTCTTTATCAATTTAACCCTTCAACAACCTAATCTATTTTTTATTTAGTTTGGTTTTTCAATTTTATCCTTCAATATTAGGTTGTTTTGAGAATTGTGCTTTATAATGTTTTTTTTTTTATTTTTTTTTATTGAGTTATGTACCGGTCTCATAGATTTAATTTTTTTTCTCGATTTCAACCTTCAACATTAGATCTGTTGGAAGTGTTACTCCATAATTTATTTATTTTATTTATCATGATTTCATGACTCAAATCGTGGGTTTAAGAGGTTAATCAGGGTTGACTCGTCTTGTTGTTTTTGTCATTTTTTCTAATTGATTTTTTTTTATTTCATCATTTAATAGTGGGTTGGTTAGGAACTGATCTTTGTAAAATATTTTTAATCAACCTTCTATGGTATTATCTAGATCTCATAACTCGAGTAGCTTGTCATTTTCTGGTAGTTGACTATGTTTTTTTTAATTGATTTTTTAATTTCACCCTCCAATAATTCAATCTTTTTTTTTTTTTTTTTTTCAATTTCATCTTTCAATATTAGCTTGACAGGAAATTGAGGTTTGTAATTGTTTTCAAATTGCTTTCTATGTAGTTATTCTAGTCTCATAGATTTTTTTTCTCGATTTTAACCTTTAACATTAGATTTATTGGAAATGGAGATTTATAATTTTTTTATTTGTTTTTTTATGAATTTATCTTAGTCTCATGATTTGGGTAGCGAGTTTAACAATTTAGCCTAGTTGACTTGGGTTTTTTGTTTAATTAATTTTTTATTTCATCATTCAACATTTGATTTGTTGGAAATCGGCCTTCATAATTTATTTATTTTTATTTTTATTCTATGAATTATCCCAATTTCATGACTCGAGTTACAGGTTTAGTAGGTTAACTCGAGTTGATTCAGGTAGATTTTTTATTCTTTTTTATTTTAATATTTTTTTTCAATTTCATCCTTCAAAATTGGATTGATTAGGAATTGACATTCACAATTTATTTTTATTTATTTTTTTATAGGTTTATCACAATCTCATGTATGGATCAAAGATTTTATAGATAAACCTGAGTTGATTCAATATGTCATTATCTCAATATTTTTAAAAAACATATTATCTAGTATATCTTTATATCAATATTTAAAAAATATATTATCTAATATGCATTATATATTTAGTTTATAATTAAAAAAATATTTTATTAAAAAACACGTTAGTAGCGTTTTTTGTTAAAATGGATTCAGTCCACAGTACAATGCAGGACAATGATCTAGTTAAACTATATGTTGTGTGTGATCAAATGTTCAACAAGCTCATGATCTAAGCTGCAACATGATTTCTACTTAATCGATTAGCTCAGTTTTTTAAATTGTACGGTCAAATTCCACTTGATTAATTAAGATCTAAACCCTTTTAAACTAATCATAATAGGCAGCAGAAGAATAAACAATAATCTTTGAATGAAAATATATAAATTCTTAAATCTAATGTTTTGATACCATACATAAGCAATTTTCTAACTATAAATATAAATATTCAAATATAAAATAAGATTTTTATTTTCAAATAAATATTTTAAGAAAGAGTACCTTTATCCACAAGAAGTCCTTTAAAAAAAAAATCTTGAGTGTAAATTGATGAAGAGAACTGTGTCTCTCTTGTAATACTTAATTATTTTTATATATGTTTTTTGTGGACTAAAATGTAAAGTTATATGGTAAAGAGATGACTAGTTTTCTTAAAAGAATCCTTATATATCACTAATCTATTATGTGTGCAATTATTAAATTGAAAATTACTTTTCAAAATTAACCAATATGATTTTAGTATTAACTAAGTAAAAAAAAAAAAAAAACTAGACATTTTACTATTTCTTCTACTATTCATTTATTGTTTACCTTTTTTCATCCTTTCACTTGTTTTGTTCTTGATTTGTTTTTTTCATTTTGTCCTCTCTCTCCTTTTCTTTTAGTTTGTTTTTTCCATTACCATAGTTTTTTTTGTTATTCGATACAATCATTACAAGATGTGTTTAATTCAGATTGGGCTCAATAGTTTGATTTCATTAGCTTGATATGAGGTTCTCATAGTATAAAAAAAAATCTCAATATTGGGCTAATGCTTGATTTTACAGAAAAAAAATTTAGAATCTTTTTTTACAAATCAATAAAAATGGAGGGATTAAAATTGAAATTAAGGGGAAAATGCATCCATGTTTATAGACATAGAAGAAACCAAACATGGAAATCGAAGGGAGGAGAGAGAGAAAAAAGAAAAGAACTAATTGGTCACCGGAGCTCAATTGCCACCACATGCCGCCTTGGAATGAGGGCCCCGCTAAGACAATTTAACAACACTAAGAAATGTCAACATCAAAAATAAAAGGAAGTTGCATGTGTCTCCCCAACATGGTGGCTCTTCTCACATGTCGGTGTGTGTAGTACAAGCTTTAGACACTCTTTTTTCATCGATAGAGAAGAGAAGGGAAGGAAAAGAAAGAGATAGATGGCTAACCGGGTTAGCTTATTGTGGTCACGTTCATAAACTGGATAATAAATTTAACAGGTTATCTTAAATTGACCGGAATTGATCTTATTGTGTCAATATTAAAAGAGAGAAAGAGAGGGAGAGAGAGAGATGTTATCATGATATGTTTTAAGGATATACTCATTTTTACCATTAGATTGAGCTTTTTTTGGACCCGTGAGAGAGAGAGAGATGTCATAATGTGTCAAGGCATCTTCCAAAATGATTTAATCGTGAGCACATCATACAGTAGAAAAATTTGTGTGCGTTGTGACTATATAAGGCAAAGATTATTCCCATAGAATGGCATATTTCACCAATGGCTACTCCAATTCTCAAGGTGGGATGTTCACTTGTTTTCACAATCTCCCTGCTTGCTTCTACTTTGGCACAATCTGATACATATATCATCCACATGGACCGGTCAGCCATGCCCAAAGCATTCACTGACCACCATAACTGGTATTTGGCCACTATTTCTTCTGTATCAGATACTGCTAAATCAACCTTCACCAGAACCTCTAAGCATATCTACACTTATACTAGTTCTGTCCAAGGATTTAGTGCCAGTCTCACTAAATCTGAACTGGAAGCCCTCAAAAAATCCCCTGGCTACATTTCTTCGACTCGAGACCGTAAAATAAAAGTTCACACAACTCATACTTCAGAGTTTCTTGGTCTGAGTTCCAGTTCTGGTGCATGGCCAACCGCAAATTATGGTGAAGATATGATCATTGGATTGGTGGACACTGGAATTTGGCCAGAGAGTGAGAGCTTCAGCGACGAAGGAATGACAGAAGTTCCATCGAGATGGAAAGGGAAATGTGAGCCAGGTACCCAGTTCAATTCTTCCATGTGTAACAAGAAGCTCATCGGTGCTCGATATTACAACAAAGGCCTACTTGCAAATGATCCAAAGATAAAAATTTCAATGAACTCTACAAGAGATACAGATGGACATGGAACACATACTTCATCCACTGCTGCAGGAAACTATGTGAAAGGAGCATCTTATTTTGGTTATGCCAATGGTACTTCCAGTGGTATGGCGCCACGGGCTAGAATAGCTATGTACAAAGCAATTTGGAGATACGGGGTCTATGAATCGGATGTTCTTGCTGCAATAGACCAGGCAATTCAAGATGGCGTGGATATATTGTCTTTGTCTTTGACTGTAGCCATTGAAGATGACTTCTTTTTGGAAGATGATACGATCGCAATAGCTTCTTTTGCAGCAATGGAAAAGGGTGTATTTGTAGCAGCATCAGCTGGAAATGCGGGGCCTAATTACTATACATTAGTCAATGGAGCACCATGGATGCTAACTATTGGTGCGGGTACTATAGACCGTGAATTTGAGGGAGTTTTAACTTTGGGTAATGGCAATCAAATTTCTTTCCCAACAGTGTATCCCGGGAATTATTCCCTAAGCCACAAGCCTCTTGTTTTCATGGATGGGTGTGAAAGTGTGAATGAATTGAAGAAAGTTAAGAACAAGATTATTGTGTGCAAGGACAACCTAACTTTCAGTGATCAAATTGACAACGCCGCATCTGCCAGAGTTTCAGGAGCTGTTTTCATCAGTAATCATACTTCCCCGTCAGAATTTTACACTCGAAGTTCATTTCCAGCAGTGTATATTGGTCTCCAAGATGGTCAGAGGGTAATAGACTACATAAAGGAGAGCAAAGATCCGAGAGGAACTGTGGTATTTCGTAAGACAGTTACCGGCACCAAGCCAGCACCAAGAGTAGATGGCTATAGTGGTAGAGGGCCATTTGCAAGCTGCCGCAGTGTCCTGAAGCCAGACCTTCTGGCTCCTGGGACATTGGTTCTTGCATCATGGTCTCCAATAAGTTCAGTGGCTGAGGTTCGGTCACATTCCTTGTTTAGCAAATTCAATCTCTTATCTGGCACCTCCATGGCTACTCCTCATGTTGCTGGCGTAGCTGCGCTTATAAAGAAAGCACATCCAGACTGGAGTCCTGCAGCCATCAGGTCTGCCCTTATGACCACAGCAGATTCACTAGACAATACTCTGAGCCCCATTAAAGATGCTTCAAACAATAACTTGCCGGCCACCCCTATTGACATAGGATCCGGCCACATAAATCCCAACAAGTCACTTGATCCTGGGCTTATCTATGACGCGACAGCAGAGGACTACATAAAGCTTCTTTGTGCAATGAACTACACAAACAAACAAATCCAAATCATCACTAGATCATCCCATCACGACTGCAAAAACAGGTCTTTGGATCTTAATTATCCATCTTTTATTGCTTATTTTGACAGCTATGACTCGGGTTCGAAGGAAAAGGTTGTGCACAAATTCCAAAGGACTCTAACCAATGTTGGAGAGCGAATGTCAAGTTATACTGCAAAGCTGCTTGGCATGGACGGTATAAAGGTGAGTGTGGAGCCACAGAAGTTGGTATTCAAGAAGGAACATGAGAAGCTGAGCTATACTCTTACTCTGGAGGGCCCCAAATCACTGGAAGAGGACGTGATCCATGGCTCTTTGAGCTGGGTGCATGATGGTGGTAAATATGTGGTTAGGAGTCCTATAGTAGCCACAAGCGTTACCCCATGAATCTCCCCCTTTTAAGTGAATAAAAATTATAAAATGTCAGTGTTTCTGGCCTGTCTCCCATGATCATTTTAATATATAAGGAAGAATAATGGAACTTTTGAGTCCCTATATCTATCCCTCTTCTCCATTTTTTTTCTTTTTTTACCTGCTTTATTCCTTTTCTCTCTACTTTTGCTTTTTCTGTTTCTTGTGTTTAGCTTTTCCATTTTCACTTTTGTTTTTCGGTTCATCGAGAAAATCTACAGGCAAAGCCAACGTGTCTGGAATGGATTTTACTTTCCATCCTCGTTGTAAATTATCATTGCTTTTTTCCTCTGTGTCGGATTGAATAACCTGTGACACGCTAAGATTTCACCTCAACATTTGCAATCATGGACTCTAGCTAAAGGAGCATATAATAAATACAAAGGGGTTTATTATAATTCAACACTTTCATAAGTCAGGAATACATAGAACATCTAGAAGTGTGTTTGCACAATGAAGAAGAGTTGTTTTTTAAAATATATTTTTTAAAAAAATATATTAAAAAAAATATTTTTTAAATTTATTTTTTATATCAGCATATCAAAACGATATAAAAATATAAAAAAAATTAAACAAAAAATAATTAAATTTTTTACCAACTGCCGCAATCTCAAACATAGACTTAATCTTTTTTTTATAAAACCATTATAAACAAAAACAAATAATAGAATAGGAATAAAATTCTAATAATATTAAATACCCTAATAAATATTTTTCCTACCTAAATAAAATAATAAATCATAGAAAATCTTAACAATTAAATAAATATTACAATAAAAATAATTTAGCCTAAAATAATGGGATCGCTAACTTTTAACATGTATAAAGTAAGATGAGCCTAGAGTCTTTGTGCATCGTCTCATGGCCTCAACTCTTTTTTTTTTTTTTTTGGATTGAATCAGAGACAGAAAGCAGGATTCAATCTCTCCGACTAAAGAATTGAATCGGAATAGAACTCCGGCTAAACCCCAATTTTAAGATATATATATATATATATATATATATATATATATATATATATATATATATAACACCAATTATTTCCTAACGGCAGATTTGAAATGAACAGTAATCTATTTTCAAAGGTAAGAGTATTGATTGCAGGATGCTATCTATCTAATTAGGAGAAGAAATTTGATTAGAAGAATTTAATTATTTCCAAGTGAAGTAAAGACGAGCATAGCACGAGATTCTCAGAAGCAGAGAAATTGAGAAAGTACTGCATGCATCTGTTCTTCTTTTTTTCTGCATGTTGATAATGAATATTTCAACCCATCAAGATATGGGTGAACCCATTAGCCATTGGACCTTGGCCTCAAAGGTTCATTATGCTGCAAATCTTGGACTCAAAGGACTAATAAGCCCGGTATGATTTCAACTCTAGTCCTCTTTGGTTTTTTTAATCTTCCGTCAGTGAATTTTTTTTATTTTTAATTATTGTTTGATGTTGTATTGATTGCGATTTGGGGTGGATAGTTTACTTCGATAAAATTTTTACATGATTATTTTAATTTTTTAAAAAAATATCTGTTACTACTTGATTTCAAGAAAACAAATCAATTTTTTTTTCTATTTTCATTTATTTCAATCTTGATCCTTTCATTTTCAATTTTATTGTTTAAAAAAATTGAAAATGAAAGGATCAAGATTGAAATAAATGAAAAATAGAAAAAAAATAAAAAAAAATATTGATGTCTCCGCACTTTTAAGTTAATTTTGCCTTCAAATATTTTTAAATTTCCTCTATGCTCTCTATAGTTTTGCAATGAAACAATTTAGTCCAAAACTGAAGAAGTGTTAGAAAATCAAGTTGGGTATCTTTTGACTTAAAAATTCAAGTTTTAACCTAATTTAATCTAAAAGCATCAAGAAAACACCTTTACAATCAAGAAAAAAAACTAATTCATTGACTCAAAATTAATTAAAAACAAAAATCAAACTAGGAAAAAATATATCTCTCAATCTCAATCTTATTTTTTACACAACATGAAAGTTCAAAATTATCTTAATGGCACAACTTTTGTCAAGAGACTGCAATTTGGAGAAGAAAAAAGCCCAACCATTGGCTTGGGCTAGCTAGCCCTTATGCCAAGGTTTTTTTTTTTATATGAGTTAGACTTGTTGGGTTATCCAAACATATATACCTAGCCTATTTGTTTTTTATTTTTTAGAAATTAAAAAAAAATTAATTTTTTAAAAATTAATGAATTCAAATATATTATTTATATTATTTTAATAAATAAATAAATAAATAAAATATTTTAGATATTATTTTTTTAATCGCATTTGGTTTTTATTTTGTTTTCAAACAAGAAAATAGAAGTATTTTTGTAATATTAGCAAGAATATTTTTTTACAATACATCATAATCTTTTTTTTAATTTAATCCAGTTGCTTTACTGCAACCTTTTTTTTTTGTTATCATGTAATTAAATAAAAAATTATTTCAAAAAATGAACTTATTAAATTCACTTGGGTCCATAACTCGAGTGTCGAGTTTGACAGGTTAATTCAAATCAATTCAATATATCACTGTTTTGGTATTTAAAGAGATGTCATCTTGAAAAAAAAAAAAAATTAAATCATACTATGTTATATTGGTCATCTAGACTATCTTTAGACTTGTTAAATCGATGTAGTCATATTATATCAATTCTCACACAGTTTAATTTTAAAATTTTAGCTAGATAATGATTCAGATCAACAGGTTTTAAGATTGATCAGTTAAGCCAATTATAAGTTAACGATTAAAATTCTTTTACTACTAAAAACATGTAAGAAATGCATAATATTGTTTTTTTTTTTATTTTAAAAATATTTGTTTCGACCTACTGCATGATATAGACCAATATTCTAACACAGTTTATTCGTGTAAGATTTGCTCAGTGCTCCATTGGCGGAAGGCAAATACATAGTTTTGTCCAATCTTGAAGCCCTTGTCTAGCAAAGAACCATACATGTTACCCACATTTTCTGCGACTTATTTTCATCTCTCGTGTAGGATGTGGAAGCTAGCAGAACCACATGCTGACTAAAACAGCAGTTTACACTTGATCAGTTTGCAGCTAGTAAAAGTAGATCTCGGTGTCGATCACACGAGAACCATATTGAGTCAAATAATAACTTGAATGGTCGGCTTTCTCCTCTTTAGCAAGGCCTGAGACCCGCAATCCTCGTATCTTTGTCCAGGGCTCATGTCAAGCCCGCCATAGAACCTGGGAATTTTGACAAGAAGAGGAGAATCAGGTCACTGGTCAGACCATAACGTATAATAATAAGAAAAAAAACCATATATCATGTGACAATGAGCTAAGAAAAGCGTATAAGCAATCAATGCCCATCTGGGTCAACCCAATATTTTTATGGCAGCCTGGCCCTGGCATGTGAGGGCGTAGAAGAGTCATCTAGAAGAGCACTCATAGTGAGATCCTGCAGATCATGATATGGATTTTGTGCTTCTGGTGTAGCCTTGCTTCAAATAGGGATTTAGATTCGTTCCAAAATGCTTGTATTTTGTGGGCTAGATGGTTCGTCTCCAAGACTTCAATATAATTATACAAAGAAAATGAACACAGACAACGAAAGAGAAACAGGTATTGCTGTCTAACTGAGATAGCATTTGTTCGAATCAATTATATTGCAAAAGCATACTGGACTCGATCAGATTAGAGCCAAAAACAAATACTTACCTCATAGCAACTTGCAGGAACTGCTGCAGCTGATGAGTTGTATTGTTAAAATCTTGATATAAAATTACAATTAATGATAACTATTTTTAACAATTAATAAGTTTTATTAACTTAGTTGTTTAAAATTATGATGGTGCTATACAAAATTTAAATAGTTAACATTAATATAATTAATATTTAATTGTTTTAGTAAGCTAACATCTATGATTAAATTAATTTATTATATTTAATTGTTTTAAATATATTTGGTAAGCAATATCTTGGTTATCTTCTAATGAAATTATAGAAATAGTAAAATAAATAGAAAAGTAAAATACTTTGGTGTTAATTTTTATATTTTTTTCTTGAAAACAAACATGAAACATATAGCAAAGCTATGATATCTATTGACTTCTTTTTGGAAAGAAACAGGAAATGAATTCTTTATTTTCTCACAAAACTTGATTTTAAATGACTTTTCACAAGGTTGTAAGACAATAGATTGTAAATTGGTTCTTAGAAAAAAAATTGAGAACTGATGGATCTATTGAATTTAAGACTAGGGATTCAAACAAGAAGTATTTTTGACACAAATGCATTGGTTTCTAAAATCACTACAATTAGACTATTAGTTGCTTTATCTTCTTTCTACAAATTTGAAAATCAATCTAATAGATGTTTAAACAATTTTTTTTAATGGTGATATAGAAGAATAAATTTATATGAATCGACGAAAAGATTTTTTTGTGCATGGTTAAGATAAGAAAGTATGTAAACTTGTAAAATCTCATTATGGATTAAAATAAGATCCAAAACAATTGTATGAAAAATTTGATTAAATCATGTTATTTAATGGTTTTTCAAATAAATATTGCTGATAAATGTATTTATATTAAACAAAATAAAAATAATTTTGTAATTTTTTATTTGTATATTGAAGACATTAATTATGATTATTTGTAGTAATATTTCAAGTAACAAAATGAAAATGATTTTGTGATTTTTTATTTGTATATTGAAGACATTATGATTTTTTGTAGTAATATTTCAAGTTATAGTTATAAATATCATTATATCTTTCTTGTCTAAATTTGTTTATATAAAGGATCTTGGTCTAGTCAATGTTATATTCAAAATTAAATTATTGAAAAATAGCAATAGTTTTTCTTTAACTCAATCACTTTACTTTGAAAAATTAATTATTTTGATGTTTTTCATGTATGTAGTCTTTTCAATCTTTCTATAAAATTAAAAAAAATGGTGGTGATCCAAAATTCGTAAGCGACTTTCCCGAGCCACACACAAGCCGTTTCCATTCATTAGCAATCCCACATGCCAATTCGTCAATTCGTAAGGCTATTTTTATGAAGTGCAGACACTTCCTTAAGCATTCAAAGTTTTTATCCCTTTTCTCATGAACAATACTATACAAAACCAGTTTGAAGAATCCGTGAATCCCCATAAAATCCACTCAACTCCCCAATTGTTCCATATACAACCTGTAAGTAAAATGAGACAATCCTTTTTGGTGATCAACGTAATTTTATGTCGAAGTTTTTTTAGCAAGTCTCAACCCTGCCCAAGCATCCACACAAGTAGCATTCTATCATAAAATCCTCCTGACCTGCGGTCCATATGCCTACCATTTGTACTCAAGACACTTCATCACATAATTGTTTTCATTGATGTAACAGCCTCGTTGTTTCCATCTTTATTGCATGTTTCGTCCACTGAAAACTTGCAACATGATAACCCAACAAAGGCCAATAACATTCTGCTTCAATCATTGTGAATCATCCATTGTCACAATGCACAGAATAGCCACTCATAATGTCTCTCCTCCAAGACAGTACACCAAATAATCTTTGTCAACGATTTTGGCTTTTCAACCGAACACATTAAATCGGCTGCCAAATATGTCACCTGAACTATCCATCGTTAAAGTGCAGACTCCCAACGTCTTCAACGTTATTGCATTGCCTCCTCCACCAAGGCAACACACTAAACCAAATCCATCTAATCCGGTTCCTCAACCAAATCTCTACATGACTTAAATATTCATAAATTATTGGATCTTTATTTCATCTAGCCAATCATACTAGACTTGATATAGCATATGCAGTTGATAAATTAGATAGATGGTTTTATAATGGAGTGCCTTAGAAAGAAATTTTAAATATCTAAAAAGAATTATTGATTATGCATTTTATTATATTGGTTTTCCTGTTATAATAAATGGATTTAGTTATGTTAATTGGATTTTTGGTTAAGAAGAAACAAAATCTACTAATGGGTATGTGTTCACATTATATAATTATTATAATTACCCGTTCAGTCTTGGAAGCATAATTGGTTGCATTAGATGTTGTTAGTTTAGAAGTTGAGTGGCTTCAAAAAAACATTAATTGATATACCATTTTTTTTAAAACTAATATCACCTATATTAATACATTGTGATAGCCAAGATACTATAGCTAAGACTAAGAGTAAAACAATTAATGAAAAAAAATAATACATATGATTATTAGATATAAATTCATTACCATTTGATATCTCATGGTATTATTTCTTTGAATTTTTTCAGGTCTGAAAACAACAAAGCAGATCCACTCAATATATTTTTGGTGTCCTAAGAAGTTATTCAATCGTTGAGAAAAATAAAAATAAGGCCTTTAATCACCTATAATGGAAACATGTGTTCAAATATATGATAATTCCATAAATAAAGTTCAATAGGTAAAAACAATATTGTTGAGTGACTAGAAAGAGCACAATCATCATATATATATATATATATATATTGTGATGGTGGTGAAGAATTAATCCCTGAATAAATTCAAATGCAAAAAACAAAATTGAGATGTTTTTGTCATAAAACATCCTTGGATGATTCATCTAAGTGAGTGTGGTGGTGAGGTTACTATTGTATCCTTATTTTTAATGGCTCTTTGAAAGTCTTTTAGGGCACAAACTTGAACTACTCTTTATAGACACTTATGAGACAAGATATGTTAGCATGATTGAAAAAAACACAACACTGATAGAACTTAAAATCAATTATATATTGTGTGTGTAATAATTTTAAACTTGGTCCAAAGAACTAATTCAAAATATCATAATTATTATGGTTCTTTAGGTTGAGACAGTATAGATTCAAACTCTGAAAGTATATCTCACTTCTTTACACAACATTAATTACTTATTTTTATCTTATTTATTATACTAATGAATAATTTTAAATCATGTGAAGAAATATTAAAATATTGATTTAAATTTATAATTAATGATAGTCATTTTTAATAATTAATAAATTTTAGATTTGACTGTTTAGAATTTTGATTGTGCAATACAAAGTTTAAATGGTTAACATTAATATAATTATATTAATTGTTTTAAATATATTGGTAACCGATATCTTTTGTAAAGTGTGTGTGACATGTGTCTACATAATTATCATCATCATCAATTCATAAAAATAAAAATAAAACCATTTTTCCAATTTACTTAATTTCTCTTTTATTTCTATTCAAAGACCTTATGTTCTTTCTATTTAATTTCCTAACATGTATGACCATAAGCTGCATGATTTCAGCATGGAAATTACCACCAACAGCACTCCTCGTATCATAGTGAAAGATTGAATATGCAATAAAACAAAAACATCAAGTAGACAATTCCAGCTATTTTTACTGTCAACTCCACCTTCCCCTATTAATAACCTCCATAACCAAGGCTTTGATAACATAAAACAAATCACAACACAACGTGCGCCACCATAAGGTACGTTCTTGAGATCCTGCACTACACAAAAAAAAAATCGAACAAACCAATTGTTATCATCTTCACTTCTTCACGAATCTTCTGCAAAATCAGTACTACTCCACCTCTGTTAGCATAACTTGCTCCATCAACAATAAAAACAACAATGTCAGCTCAACTGTCAAAGACAGACTCAGAGGTGAGCAGCCTAACTCCATCATCACCCGCAAGATCGTCTCCTCCCCGCCGCCCTGTATACTATGTGCAGAGTCCATCAAGAGACTCCCATGATGGAGAAAAAACCACGAACTCATTCCACTCTACTCCTGTACTTAGCCCAATGGGTTCACCCCCTCACTCTCATTCCAACTCTTCCTTAGGCCCTCATTCGCGCGAGTCCTCCTCTACGCGCTACTCTGCCTCCCTTAAGCCTCACAAACAACATAAAACCGATGGATCGGGTCCCAAAGGCCGAAAACCCTGGAAGGAATTTGATGCCATTGAAGAAGAAGGACTTCTCGATGGTGATAATGGCCCCCATGGCATGTCTCGTCGCTGTTATTTTCTTGCCTTCATCGTGGGGTTCTGGATTCTTTTTTCTTTGTTTTCCTTGATTCTTTGGGGCGCAAGTCGGCCTCAAAAACCCACCATAACCATGAAGGTACAAACTGAATAGCATTGTCCTTTGTTTTAATACCATTGTTAATTATTACATCATATTTGATCAAAGAAAGGAATGATAAATGGGGCCTTGATTTCCTGCTTGTAGAACATAATTTTCGATCAATTTATTGTACACGCTGGAATGGACTTCTCTGGAGTGGCAACAGAAATGGTGTCAATGAACTGCACAGTGAAGCTCACATTTCGCAACACCGCTACATTTTTCGGTGTCCATGTTACATCAACACCTCTGGACCTATCCTACTCTGAACTCACCGTGGCTACTGGCACTGTAGGCACTAAGCCCTCTCTCCCTCTATATATATATATGTGTGTGCTCTGTAATTGTTTCCATTAATATTTGACTTGCAAATTGGGTTTTGCAGATATCTAAGTTCTATCAATCAAGAAAGAGTCAAAGAACATTAACAGTTATGGTGAAAGGCAGTAAAATTCCATTGTATGGAGGGGGAGCTAGCTTGAGCAGTTTGAATGGTGCACCAACTCAACCAGTGCCATTGATACTGAACTTCATGGTTAGATCAAGAGCTTATGTGTTAGGCAAGCTGGTCAAACCCAAATTCTACAAAAGGATCGAGTGCTCTGTGGTCATGGATCCTAAGAAAATGAATGTGCCAATTTCTCTCAAGAATAAATGCACTTATCAATAAATAGACATAAATGTAGAAGGGATATATACACTGTTTCATCTTTCATTTTCGTTACAGCTCTCCATGTAACGTTTTCGTTTACATCACAGAAAAGGGGGCATGTACGCTACAAATTTATGAGTCTTTGGCTTCATTACTGTTCTGCTACTATTTTTCTTTGACAATTTGAGCTTTTCTTCTTTTTTAAATAAAAAAGCAAATACTGACAACTGTCTAGGTACCACCAGTAGTTGATGATTCTGGACCCATTAGAACAAGGAATTAAAAGAATCCGCAGGATTCGTCGGTGGATTTTATGATATTATTATTATTATTATTTTAATAACCCACAATACTTAAGTATTTCAGTATTTCTTATGTTTTAAAATATTTTTTATTTGAAAGTATATTAAAATAATAATATTTTAAAAAAAAAATTATTTTTAATATTAACATATTAAAATAATCTAAAAATATATATAAAAAAATTAAAATAAGCCGGCTCTAATTATGATAATAGATTGATCCTTATATTCAATGTTCCCTCGTTTTCTTTTAGTAAATCAGGGAATTTTATTTTTTCATAAGAAAAAAAATAAAAATTTCCTGAAATAACTGACCCAAAAAAAACTATGCAACCGACGCAAGAACCTGACAAGTTAATGAAACAAATCGAGGAAGTGGGCAACAAAATCGTTAGGTTAAGATGTTTGTCTTAAATCCGGACTGCATTTTTGTTTTGTTTTCTTAAGCAACTTGACCTGGCCTGACTGGGGCCTCAGGCCTTTCGGAATGGCCCCTCCAACTTTAGAGAATGATTAAAAAATACATGTTTGAAAATAGTTTTGGCAGTACAAAAATAATCCACGGAAAATAAAACTATAAATTACAAAAAAATTCTTGAGAAATATCAAGATTCTCGAAATACATGGACAGGAAGAATAAATTCCCATAGGAAGAAAATTATTCCCGACTGTTCAAATAATAAAGCAAAAAAATTAATTTATTTTTCATGAAAATATAAATTTACATGATGTGGATACAATTTTATCCATGAGTTAAATTTATAAAATATTTAGATAAATTAAATTAAATTATTTATTTTTAATTTTCTATAATTTTTAAAAATTGGAAAATGAAATGGCAGTCTATTTTGAAAAAAACAAAAAACCTAAAAATATATAAATTATATATTGTTAGCTTCGGGCCATAAATTGTTAGGCCCAAGCCTGGTTAAATTGCTTCGAACTTCTGTCAGCCATATGATATCCGGGCCATTTTTAGTTTAGGCCTCAAAGAGAAGAAGAAATCCATTCTTGAAAAGAGTGTTTGTTTTTTCCGATATTACCATAATTTTAAAGAAAATTAAATTATTTTTTAAAAATTTTTATTGTTTTGATATGCTGATGTTAAAAAAATATATAATTTTAATGTATTTTCAAATAAAAAATACTTTAAAAAGTAATTATTATCCCAACGTGAATTAGTACCGAAATCTTTTTTCATTTAAAACCTAATGGAAATGAAATGTATACCATTTCTTCCATGTTTTGCAAGATCCAAATAAGCAGCTACACTATTCCAGTTGTAATTCCCAAAAACTAAGTAGAAATGGCATAGCAATTACTGTATGTTCATGCCTGTTCACATCAATGGCGATGGGTAGATTCTCCCTCGTGTAAAATTTGGAATATATTTGGGACCAACCTCGAGATAGACTAACGACAAGAAGAGAATTGTTGCATCAAATCTTAAATGTGAAATTTGCCTAAAAAGCTTGGATTACGGACAGCCTGCATTATAAACGTGCATGCCATTTAAGATTAATTCAACACTCTTTTCTTAATCATCACTCCTTAACCACGTGATTAATAATTAAATGGTGATTTTAAGGATAGTATTATATATCCCATGATGATGTTGATTCTGACGGTGCCCTAAATAAATAATTATTTATATAAAGCAAATGCTCTCAAGTTTCAAATTTCAAGGGGGAGATATGATCTATCATTTAGCTAGACGATCCCTATCATATCATTTTTTTTTTAGTTTAACGTGGGTGTTCGGGTCAGCTTTCGCGCACCTCGATTAATCCCACGAGCCCTGAAGTTAACGACCATGTAAACCTCTAGTGGCCATCATATGAGCAACCACAGGGCTCGAACCTGAGACCACAGAAAAAGCAAACCTCTTGATTCTAAATTCTTACCACTGGACCACCACCTAGATAGTTTCATATCGTCTTTCTTAATCATCTGTTAGGATGAGCCTAACGTGGTAGCAGTTAATATCAGTTGGCCATTCTTTTCTTTCTTCTGAAATGGTTAAGAACTTAAAATTCTTGAACTACAATGGTGGTTGTTGTGACAAAAGTCTTCAACAAAAGCCGTCGGTCATGGACTGACTGTTGTGATTTTGTTAGTGTGTGTGGTTCTCAAATATCATACACATGCATTAAAAATTATAAAACAAAATTATTTAGGAATTATTAGAATTTTGTTAGATAGATCTAGAGTTGTTTAAGAATTTATTACCTGAAAATTTGATCTTTTTCGACTTTGAATAATTTTTTAAAAATTGGGTTGTCATAAACTACAAGTCGTTTAATTGTTCACCTCCAAAAATAATTCAAACAAATCATCCATGAAAAACCTCTTAAATTTTTTATTTTAAAAAAAAATTGTTATGTTTAAAATGGTAGCTCTAATATTATATTTACATAATTTTCTTATCTAACAACAACCGCTCCTCGTATTTAAAATAAAAATCATAGCTTGGAAAATCTAAAAATAAATATCAGTTGGCCATTCTTTTCTTTCTTCTGAAATGGTTAAATGGGTTAAGAGCTTAAAATTCTTGAACTCCAATGGTGGTTGTTGTGACAGAAGTCTTCAACAAACGCTGTCAAATGCAGGATGCTCCCGTGATTCTTGAGATCTGATAAGTGGGCCCTTTCCCAATTACGAGGGGGGAAACATCGTATCAGTAATGTGCAGTGATTTATGCCACCGCCTGTAAAAACAATTCCAGCAGCAGAGGAAACGTTTCTTACTTTTGTTATCTGGGTTCGAGTCTTAGCGTGCATGTTTGTTATTCTTGCAGTGTTTTATCTATTTACTTGGCTTACAGGGTGTTCAGTGAATCCGGGGATTAGTTGTGATGCGCGTAAGTTGGCCCGAACACCCCGGGTTACCAAAAAAAAAATTAAGAAATTATAAACAACCTGCAAGATATCTGATGAATTTATTCCTAAACGATTATAAGTTTGAGTTACTTCATTTATATACATTAAAAACTTATATAATTATTAATTTTAAAGTTTATAAAATTAATTGAAATATGTGAAATATGTATAAATTAACTCAAATATCTATGTTAATAAAAAAAATTAAAAAATTGAACAAATTCTAAGAAGTGTAGCTTAACTAGTCAGGTTCTGAATTTACTCTCCAGAAATCACCAGTTCGAGTTCCATAAATTTTAGGATCACTGGAGACTTACCTGGTCATTAACTTTAGGGTCTCGAAGGATTAATTGAGGTGTACTGGCCCGAACATCCATGAAAAAAAAATTATACAGCAAACATATTAAAACTCTGATCTTGGTGATGGTGATTGAATTGAAACCCAATCTGGAAAATCAAAATGGCATGGTGATGGTGATAATTCTCCACCTTCTTCTTCTCTCAATGGAACAGTGTCTTTCCGTTGATCAGCAACAAAAGGATGTTCCGAAAGCATCTCAGCAGTCCATCTTTGTGTAGGATCTTTAACAAAAAAATCTTTGCCTTCTTGGGACAATTCTTCTGTTCTGATTGGCATCTCATCTCCTTCTCCAATTCTGATCAGCAACACAAACATGTTGGTTCCTGGCTTACTATTCCACGCAGGCTTCCCAGTCACCATCTCAGCAATAGCACAGCCAAGAGCCCAAGTACCAACCCCCAACTCGTATTCATTGTTGTCGACTGATTCAGGTGCCATATAAAGAGGAGTCCCTCTAATTTCAACTCTCCCTGTTTCTCCCCTGCTTTCTTTGCCAGCCCAAAATCTGCAATCTTCACTTCACCATTCTCGAACAACAACATATTATCAAGCTTCACGTCACAGTGAACAAAACCCTTATCATGGATACGACGCAGACCCTTAAGAATCGACCTTGCATAATCTTGAGTTTGTGTGATAAACTGTCAAAGAACCAATTCAATTCAATAATTTATATTATTTTCTAATATATCTTCTAAAATAAAAGTTTTTTAAGCTTGAAATTTATACAAAATCACACTATTTTATATTTAATTTTTATTAAATAAATGGAGATTGTGAGGTTCAAACTCGTAAACGCTTAGTCATTAAAATTCTGATATCATATCAAAAAACTAATTTAATCTAATAGTTTAAACAATTAAGCATATAAAATGAGATTTATATTATTTTTAAAAAATAGTAATCCAACAGCAACAAATTGTATAGACGCTTGTTGTTTTATTCAACAGTATGATTGTCACCAAAGCATTGAATGATATGTTGAGAATAACCAGGTTCCTTGAGAACTTCCTTCTCCTTCTCGAGAGTAAAGAATCAATGAAGTAGACAATCAAGATTCATTGAAGAAACAATAAAAGAGATAAATAATAAACGAGGTCCGATCATGATAAAATTGTTACACAGGACATGTTTATACGGAGAATTCATTAGAAGAATAAGGGAAAAAATCAAAATAAAATATATTTTTAACTTCACTAGGATCTTAAATTGATTTTGATTGTTTGCTTAATTGATTATCTGCTCTTTAATATTAACTATGTTATATTTTTTTATAATAAGTTTCAACATCTTCTCTTATGTTTAATCTTTCAAGTTTTTTATATGTGGACTGGATTCTTATACATCATTTTAAGATTAATTTTGTATATATAACTGATATTTTATTGTATTTTCTTATTGTGTATTACAATATACAGGTATAATACTTGATTTATTAATAAAATCAAATCCATCATGTGCTGCTCTGTTTTGTGCCACAAATTCTAGAAACAGATTAAAAAATGGATATATAACAGTGACAGATGGAAAAGATCAACTTTCATGGAAAAGAAATGTAATTGACCTCTATCTCAAATACAAAAATGATGCTCTGTACTAAGCCACCAATCATGACTGTTTCATAAGCTAAAAATCAGTCTGCTAAAAACAAATCTCTGCTCAATGTTCTACTTATGTACATTTTTTTTTTTTTTTGAGGGGGGGGGGGGGGTATATACATAAAAAATCAATGGAATCTCCATGGCTGGATATAACTTAAAAAGGTAAAGAGAATATATCTCCGCAGTTGATTGAATCTTTGGTCTCTGTTCCAGCTCTGCCTCATCTAATCGTGATCCAGCACCCAGAATCACACCAATTGCAACTCCGATCACCTGTTAGCTGCCGGATTCTATCCGAAGGTGAAGCCAAACAAGATGAATGTAATGAAGGAAATATTGATTCCAGTTTCCCATCAGACCAAACCTCTGATATTGGCGATAATGATTGAATAGAAACCCACTCTGAGAAATCAAAATGGCATCTTGGTGATGTTGGTAATAATTCCTCGCTTTCTTCTTTGAATGGAACAGTTTCTTTAACTTGGTCAGCAACGAAAGGATGTTCCAAAAGCATGTCAGCCGTCCATCTTTGTGTAGGATCTTTAACAAAACACTTTGACAAAAAATCTTTGCCTTCTTGGGACAATTCTTCTGGAATGATTGGCAATTCATCTCCTTCTCCAATTCTGATCAGCAACACAAACATATTGGCTCCTGGCTTACTATTCCACGCAGACTTCCCGGTCACCATCTCAACAATAGAACAGCCAAGAGCCCAAATATCAACCCCCGACTCGTATTCATTGTTGTTGACTGATTCAGGTGCCATATAAAGAGGAGTCCCTCTAATTTCAACTCTTTCCTGTTTCTCCCCTGCTTTCTTTGCCAGCCCAAAATCTGCAATCTTCACTTCACCATTCTCGAACAACAACATGTTATCAAGCTTCATGTCACAGTGAACAAACCCTTTTGAGTGAATATGGCGCAGACCTTTCAGTATCGATCTTGTGTAGTCTTTGACATCACTTTCTTGCAAGCAACCACCAGATTTCTTGAGCTGGTAAGCCAAGCTGCCTCCCTTAGCATACTCCAACAGCAAATTGTATAAACGTTCGTTGTCTTCTTCTACAGTTTGACAGTCGCCGAAACATTGGATGATTTCTGGACAGAAGCCAATTTCATTAAAAATCTCCCTCTCGTTCTTGAGCAAGGTGGTGTCTGATTGGTTGCAGGACTTCACTGCCATCACTGCAGGATATGAAGAAGACGACTTTTTGGTGGTTGCAAGATGGACCGTGGATGAGCTGCCATAGCCAAGGCAGCCTCCTCTTACCCACTCCATGCTCGTTTAGCGTTTGCAGAAGAGAAAAAAATTGAAAACCATGTAGTGTGAGAAAAGGAAAAGGAGAAACGGTGGGTTATATAGGGAGTTTTCTCAAGTGGAAACGGACTGCTAGGTCATAATTTTTGGACCCAATATAATAATTTTCTTTTTTAACACGATCCAATATAATAATATTCACAAATTGGGTTCTCGAAAAAGAAATGCTACAGATAACAAAAGGATGTGCTAGGCTCGCAACTATGTCTATGTGTCAATCACATGCCATATGTAATATCTCAATTTTTAACTTATATAATTCATAGGTTAATTTCGTATTAATCTTAACATGAAAAATTCAACACCTATTTCTCACATGAATTAATAAAAATATGGGTTCACATATTCCAATTTGTTTTTTTCACTGCCAAAAAATTTATCAAATTCAAACAGATATATCAATGAAAAATAATATAAATTTATCGATAATTATATTAAAAATAATGCTAGTCGAACAACACGATATTAATTGCATTAGTGTAATAAATTTTTTTATAAGAACTAATAAAGAGACTGGAATGGATCCTTCTGTTAGATTTTTTCTATAAAAATAAAATTCATTAATTGTTTTCTGGGAGTTTTTCTTTTTAGTTCTTATGGAAACATCTTTTTTTATTTCTCAAATATATTTTTTAAATACGGGGAGAGAATATATATTTTGCAACAATTACCTATTTATTAAGAAAAGAAACCTCTATGTTTATTATTAACAGATCATTTATGTTGTTCGTAACATGTGGTGGAAGTAAGAATATTGTTTCCTGGCGTTCAATTAAAGATTATATATATTGCATGTTACCAAAATGTTACACTGGCCAAATATTAATTGTCCCATATGCTTGGGAAAGATTTTAATTTTACAAACTGTTATGACATGGCATCTTATTATTTTTAAAATATATTTTAGGTGATATTTTATTATTATTTCGAGATTAAAAAAAAAGGAATTTATTAGTTGGAAAAACAAAGATGAAAATATAAAATAAATTTATTTACAAGAGTGAATTTCTATACTTTCAAAATATAGATATATCTTGTCTATGTCCAATGTTTTTATTTATTTTATGTTATTTTAAAAATTTATTAGAAGTTATTATAGGATCTTAATTGCACAACATTAGCTTGGGACGGTATTATTTATATTTGTCACCTGGGAATATGATGATTTCTAGCTTGTCGTGCACCATGGCTGCCTTTCCTTGAAAGTAAAAGGGATAAAAAATCAGATAAATTCCCAAGAGAGAGAGGCCAGGCCTGCGGTATCATGTGAAGGCATAAATATCAAGAAAAGAAAGAGAAGGTTGCACCTCAATTCCAGCTGCGTCATAAAAATATGAAGCTAATTCTGAATTAAAAAAAAAAAAAAAAAGCCCGAGTGGTCGTCAATCTGGAATAATCAGTACAAAACATGCAGTGGAGAGAGATACCACGTTTGTATTGTATGGTCGATCTGCTGCCGCAACCAGCCCTGGCTAGGCATCACATGTTGTCACGCTATACACAATAATAAGAATTAGACTACGCTGCCTGCCACCGCGTTTCCATGACTTGGGGACCCAATCAATATGTATATTAATCTGTATCTATTGACCACCATACACACGCCTAGAAATTCTGGTTTCGGAGAAGCAGTGGACGACGTTTTGGGCTCACGTGCTTCAAATATTTATCACGTGCTTCATACACACTCACACGCAAAAACATATCTAGATTCATTAGTTGATGAATGATGATGGCAGCCTGAGCAGAGCAAGTCGAATACCATAATTATTTTTTAAAGTATTTTTTTATTTTTTAAAATTTATTATTTTAGAATATTTTTAAAACACTAAAACAAACATAATCAAAACCAGGAATCACTTCCAGGGAAGGAAATGAACCAGTAAGTACCTAATTAATATATGTGGAACACACTTTGTCAATATGTATGCGATGAAATGAAGTGACATGAAACAAGATGGGGAATATTCGGGCAATTCCTTTATGTTGGAGTGTTAGGTTTGATGAGTGAGCTTAACGTATTAGGTGGGTGTGGTGTGTGGTTGCTCGACCTAATGGCAGTCCTTTGCACAGCCATACGAATTATTTGTCACCGTCTATTTTGAAGCTTGGATGTGTTTGATTTGCTTTATACGAGAAGTTTGGGACACTTTCCCTCACAAATCTTCCATCGTTTCGTTTTATACTTCAAGTAAGATCTTGTGAACAGATTGAAGATTTTTTTTTATATAGACTAGATAGTTCTTGTGCTGACGCACAACCATCAAGAAGAAATATCTAGGTGGATCGCTTGTTATCTTCAATATAATTGTCGATTCTAATAAAAAAAAATGAATTTTTTAATGTAAAAAAAAAATGAATTTATTTGTTTGAATTATACAAAGGAAATAACTGCAACACTCTCTAATCACTTCCATTTCAATTGCAAATCAATTTTTTTCATTATTCTTTCTTATGGGTTTGTTTTAAATTGTGTACTCAAGTTAAAAAAAAAAAACACATGTACTTCGTTCACATAAAAATCTAAAATTTTTATATTTTAGAATAAGATTTATTTGTGAGTGCTTCAATACTTTATATTTTGATGGCTATAGAGAGGAAAGAAAAAAAAAATGAGTTTTTAATTATTTTAGAATTTGTTATGAGACCCTAGAATCTTTTACTTTCTCATAGTAAATTTCCTTGATCGTATTACCTATAAAACATGTCTAAGAGCTTTATGAACAGTGAAGCTTCATTAACTTTCCCAAGTTTTTTAATATAATAAGGTAATATTGATTCTATTGTTACTCCGACTACTATTACTTATGATGATGATGATTATGTTAATACATATTTTTAATTTCTTTTGCAATAAAAAACTAGAAATATTGGAAGGTTAAATTAATGTAATTATAATTTTACTTATTCGTGCAACAACAAATCTAATAATTAAATTTATATATACATGTTGCATTAAATATGTTGAGATTTAGCTTCATAGATAATTGGATGTACTTTTCATATTAAGAATTGAGTCTTAAAAGTTTTTGTAAGAAATATTTAAAAAAAAAAAAATAAACACTAGTTCTTTTTGTAAAGAAAATGGATATACCAACAAGTTAAACACAAAACCAATAATAACAAAATGAGGGGTTAAGGCTTATTAAAGTAAGGTGGAGGTCATGATTAAGTAGCCCATACCCAAAACTATTAAGACATTAAAAAGGTTTTTGGGTTTAAGCAGTTACTATTGAAGATTTATATAAAACAAATATGAGGTCATAACAAGCTCATAAACCAAATTACTAAGAAAAAAAGGGTTTGGTTGGGATGATTCTATAAAAGCAGCCTTTATTAGCCTAAAACAAGTTGTAATCAATCCCTCAGTATTAACCCTACTAGATTTTCTAAACCTTTTGTAGTTGAATGTGATACATCCGAAGAAAGAATTGGAGTTGTTTTAATATAAAGGGAAAAACATATTTCTTATCTAAGCAGGGCATTAAAGGGAAAGAGTTAGGGTTGTCCATCTATAAGAAAAAAAAAGAAAAACCTTTTTGCCATTGTTTTAGCAATTAAAAAAAAAAAGAGATCCTATTTGTTTGTCCAACATTTTAAAATAAAAAAATGAATAGAAAAGTCTTAACCACTTGCTATAAAAAAAAATAGGAACCTTTATCCAGTAAAATGGATCTCTAAATTACTTGGTTATGATTTTAGAAGAAAGTACAAGAAAAACGAGGATATTCTAATAGTTGATGCACTTTCTAGAAAACATGGGGAAGTAGTTATTGGGATTTATTGGGAGTCACAATCCTTTTAGTAAATTAGGTAAATTTTTGAAAAAAAGTTATATTACAGGTCTAGAGATTCAGAACATTCTATAACAGATTAAAAGAGATGTCATAAAAGCCCTGAGTTATAAGTTAGAAAGAAGCATATTATTGTATAAAAAAATTATCTATATTAGTAAAGTATGTCCCCTCAATAAAGCAATCATGCATTACATGCATAACAGTTTTGTGATAAGTCATTCTTGATATAAAAAAACCTTCAGAAAAGCTATGAGGGATTTTGTTTTAACTAGATATGAAATTTAAAATAAAGGAATACATCTGAAAATATGTTGTTTATCAGAGGGTCAAATTGGAGAATATTAAACCTTCTAACTTATTGCAACCTTTTCTTATCCTATAAGAACCATGACCATCTATTTCCATAAACTTCATTAACAGAACAAATATATTATGATCTAAGTGGTGATTGACAGATTGTCTAAATATGCTCACTTCATGGCATTAGCTTACCCTTATATAACTTTTATGGTTACTCAAGCCTTCTCTCAATATGTTATGAAATTACATGGGCTCTCTGAAAATGTAGTGACTAATAAAAATTCTATTTTCAATAGTAAGTTCTAGAATGAGTTGTTCAATGTTCAATGAGTTAAGTCACTCATGTCTACTACCCACCACCCATATACAGATGGATAAACATAAATGACTAATAAAAGTCTAGAAAACTATCTATTTTATTTTGCAGGTGATAATCCTAGAAACTGGTCTAGATGGTTAACAACAATTAAAGATTGTATAATACAATTGACCACTCATCCCTACAAACTACTCCATTTGAGGTACTTTATGGGTATAGGCCACCTAATTTAATAAATTATATCATTAGGTTGTCTCTTAATCAAATAGTAAAGGAACATCTCATAAAGAGGTTTACTATTTTACAAAATATCAAATTTAATCTGTTATGAGCACAAAAAAAGCAGAAAACATAGACAAATGAAAAAAAAAAGGAGCAAAACTTTAAAGAGAAAGGCTGGGTGTCCTTCAAACTCCAGCCATATCGATAGGTAAACATGTCATAAAGGAAAATCAAAAGGTAGCCTAATGTTATTATGATTCATTTAAAACTCAAGACAACTTCTATAAGACATATAGGTGCACCCCATCTTTCATGTGTCACTATTAAAGAAAAGGGTTGGAGAATAAGAGCAATTGATCTTAAAATTACCTTTGTTTTAGGAAGGGCTACCCGATCTTGAACCTAAGAAGATTTTAAGGCACAAGGAAAAAGTCATTGGGCAATAAATATAACAAGGTTGGTTTAAAAAGACTTATCCTCACCTTGAGGCAAATGTTGTTTGATGGGGGAAGAATGTAATAAGACTTGTTTTTCTAGTTATATTTAGCTAAAAATAGAAATAGAAAATTTTCACAAGAGACAAAGAAGAGAACTTTTAGGAAGATGAAAAGAGTTGTCTTGATGAAAAGGTCTTGATTCAATGTTGTATGTTCATTAATGGTGGGTGGTGACACCTGACTTTTGAATGGGTATCAGTTGGTTAACAACTTCCCTAAATATGGTAGCGCATAGAAATAGCCAACAACAACCAAATCTGGACCAACTATAAAAATCCATTTTAAATTTGGATTTGAATTCTTGGGCTGAGAAATTATTTAAGGAAGATCATATTAAACAATTAAGCAAACAAGTTATCATTATTAGACTTAAGTCAAGGATCAGACATCTCAAACTTGTTCACCAAATTATTATTATTATTTAGTCCTTGTTCTTTGAATTCAACAATTTCAATTCAATATAATTATTTAATCTTGTCTTTCTTAATTCAAATTATTTTCCAAATAAGTACAGAAGTATTACATATATTGTAAGAGATATCTTGGTGATCTATATATGAAAGGGGTTAAATAAAAGAAATAAAATCACCACTTAGTTTTATGGTAGTTAGAAATCATAACTAGTCTTCAGAGATTATTGAGTAAGGAGCTCGTTATAATAAAGGAATGATGAAAATTATACTAAAATATTTTATCTAAAATAAGTTGTATTGTGTTTACTTTTAATAATAAAAATACATATTGTACATATATGTTAAGATTTTACCTAAACTAAATGTTTGTATTTACTTATTGATGGTAAAAGGTTTCTAGAACTAGAGACAATGATTTTGGATCGAGGCTTGATAACCAAGCCTAATCCTTATTTTTAAATTATAGGAATGAGATCCGGAATAGTAAACAATTACTTTAGTTTTAACTCATTTTCTTTTATTTACATAATTTATATTTTATTTTGAAAAAAAGGAATAAGGTTTTGACTTCATGGAGACATAATCTTTTTAAATATTACACCAACCACAAGGAAATTCTTGAATTAAAATCTAACAAATTTTATTTACACATGTTTTTGAAGAAAAAATAATATTATATTTATTATTTTTTTATTAGATGACCAAAACTATACTTGTCTAGGATAAAACCGTTTGAGAATTATATCATCCACAAGTTGACTTTTAAGAGTGAGCAAAATTTTATTTACTTATTTTTAGGTAAAATCACCCCTAACATCTTATAGTTTGATCGAACTTGCACTTGACTATAGAGTTTTATAAAATTATAATTTTTCTTCTAAACTTTAATATATGCATAACTGTTTACATCTTGTGTTTGGCACATCCAAAAAAGTCAACAAAAATTATCTTATTATTTACAACTTTTCTATTATTTTTCATTTAATGACTAAAGAGATGCAAACCCAAAAATAATGAGAATGCCACTTATTTGATCTTTTTCCAAATGAAAAGCCAAAAACCAATTATTAAAATTGTGTAAATGAAAGAAATTCATCATAAAAAGTTATTTGAAAAGACTCAAGCATTGAACAATTTTGATCTAGGACTTTAAGACTCTCATTTGTATAATCATTGAGAGAAGATTACTTATCTAAGACAGTGGACTATTCATCAGAAATGGCAAGGAGAAATTTAAAGGAAGTTAGAGAAAAATTGAGAGAAGTTTACTTATTTTTTGTGCTAAACCTATAATATTGCATTCTCTAACTCTAACACACGTCCAAATTAGTCTTCTTTAGATTTTTGCACTTCCCCAACACACAAGCAAGAACTCTCCCAGGGTTGATGATGTAATTCACCAGGCTAAGCTCCAATATAGACTAGCAAAGGATCCATAGTTTTTGCCATTGATCAATAGTTAGTCTAAAAGGGTTTCTTTCTCTTTAAAACCTACTATCCAAAACCACCAATGCATTAAAATTTCATAATTTTCAAAACCCCACTTAGTACCTATTTCACTAAATTCAGAATTTTCAAGTTCTCTTAAATAGGGTTTCTTTGTTCACCTACTAACCAAAGCTCAAAACTTGTTTTGCCTAAAAATGGCCAAAATTTTATAATTTTCAAGACCCTACTTATTACCCATTTCACTAAAGCCAGAATTTTTAAATTCTCTTAAGAAAGGTTTCTTTGTTCACTTGATAACCAAAGCCTAAAACTTGTTTTTGGCTAAAAATGAAGTCAACCCCAAAAAGAAAATAGTCGTTTTCTTTCTTCTCTTTTATGTTTTTAACTTGTGAATTAAACCTACCTCCAAAAGGAGTCCAAAGACTAAAGAACCTAGATTCAAGAAAAACTTACCCTATTATTCTCTAAAAATGAGTTTTACTACTTTTGATTTGGATCTGGATGAAACATGAGTGAGATTATAGAAGCAAAACGATATAACCACATTAAACCACAAAATCATGCGAGAAATTTATTACAATCACTAGTTTTTTTGTTTGATTTTGATTCGAGAAGAGAGAAATTGATTTTTTAATGATAAGATTTGTAGTCGATTAATGAGAGGGAATAAGTGATTTGTTGTTTGAGTCAATTTTCAATATAATAAATATAAGGTTATTTTGATCTTATCATCGATTTTGAAATTTTTCTTTGATCGAGGATGCAAACTTTATTTTTTCTAAACTCGGTAGGCATATGCAATCTTAACCAAATTATAGAATGCTAGGGTAATTTTCCTTTTTTTTTATTAATGAAATCACATTATTTGAACTAAAAAACACAAATTACATATCGGGATTCAAAACTGGCCTTCACAAGTCACAGAAGTCGTTTAGAACTAAACCGAAGTGGTTAGAATGGGAAAAGGCAATATTGGTACGTGTAATGTACACCTGGATAAACCGGTTAGATTATGAGTGTCTATTAAACGCTCTGATGGGTGATCCTTTAGGATGGATGTTCCTCTTCTCTCTCTTGCTTTCTATATCGATGGTGTATATCATTGTCATCGCCACCTCTACTAAGAGATCGATGGCCAAATAGTCTGTCCTAAAAGATATACACCATCGATATAGAAAGCAATAATGTGATTTTACGAGGATCTGGCTTGAGGTGGTAGGGGAGCTGTAGTTGTGGTGTGTCTAGTCGAGAATCCATGATGGAAACAAGAATTTTGGTTGGAATCCAATTCTATGTACTGAGAGAGAAATTATTGATAGTTTTGAGGCTAGTGTTCTTTGAGTTTTTGTCTTGTCTCATTTTGTGTTGCTCTTATAATAGCTTTTCTTATTTTATTATCTTTGTTTTTGTTTTTTATTCTTTGTCTGTCAGAATGTGTCTAAGTGTTTTCTCTATTTATATTGTATGAGCTTCTTTTTATTTTTATTGGTCTTGCAAGAGTTTTTCTTTTCTTTTTTATCTTTATTTTTGTCTCTGTTTTTTATTTTTTTATGTCAAAATATATCTAGGTGTCTCCTCTATTTATATTGTCCGGACTCCTCTCCTTTTTTGTTGGTCTTGCAAGTTTTTTTTCTTCTTCTTTGTTATCTTTGTCTTTTATTATTTATCTGTCAGAATATGTCTAAGTGTTTCCTCTATTTATATTGTATGGGCTACTCTACAAAATAGAAAAAACTAAAATGAAAAAAATAATGTTTGACAATGTATATTGTTTATTTTTTAATTATAGATTTCTAATTAATTAAATTTTATCTTCTTAATAGGTAGGATCTCTTTCAATTTTTCTAATTTTTTTCTACTATTTATTTTTCTGCACAATTTTCTCATTATGTTTTTTTAGTCCCTACTCATTCATTCCCTTTTCTTTCATGCCTCTATGTTTTATCCCTAAATTCTTGTTATTCTCTTTTATTTATTCATCTTCTCACACATAACAAAATAAAATAAAATAAAAATTCAAAAAATAACAAAAATTGATTGAACTTCATTATAAACAAATTTCTTTGAAGAATTTTTGTTTTTGAAAATACATTAAAAAATCGGGTGTCAAAACTAAGGTACGAAAACTTTAATTTTTTTTTTTAAAAAAACACAACTATATTTATGTTTTTTAAAAATACCTTATGGTCGCATCAGTTTGGATGGTTATAATATGTGCATGGCACGAGAAAAATAAAAAAGATTTTTGCAGCCTTCTTTCATGAAAATCGAGTTAATATTCGGCAATTTGAAAGAGAATCTGAATCGCCGCCAAATTGTCAAATTTTAGCATGGGGAAAGTGAGGAGAAATGATGGGAATTTGGTTGTCGGTTTCGTGGACTAGTCCACGGTAGCTCAGATACGTAGAACCGTTAGTTGAGCCGACGGGTGACGTCGTTTTGCAAGTCAAATTCATGAACGAAGGGGTCTAAAAATCCAAAATAAAGTAGCCAAGCCCACCAAACATCGCAAATTCTAAGGCCACCAAATAAGGACTGTGTGCCATATCAATCAATTTCCAACAATATTCTTTTTTTTTTTTGTGTTTTCTAAGCATCTTTTTCAAGTGGTGTGTTGTGTGACGGTGACCCACTAGCCAGCCGTCTTCGATTTGACTCCCCAACATTGCCCCTCCTGTGCTTTTGCCCTCCCTTGCGCATCACCAAAGGTTATTATTTCTGTGTGTTTTTGCTTTGTAGTCTTCGATGCACCTACAAGAGGGCCCAGACGGTGATTATTTAATGGCGTGGAGGCGACTCTTGCTCATCGTCATGGATTCATGGGGTCTTCCTTTCGAGATGTTTGTTTTCACTTTGAGTATTGACGATTATAAACGCAGCCACTCGTGGGTTTAACTTGAAACGGAAAAGTATGAAAAAGTCTGCTGAAAAACAGAAGAAGAAGAAGAGCGTGAAGTAAGACCTTTCGCAGGAGGAGAGGATCAAGTCAGAGTCCATATTCAAATAGTAAGAAGAGTCAGTGTTCACATTTATCACCATTAAGAACAAGTAAAAGATGTTCACATTGGTGAAGCTCAAAGGTCTTTCCTTTCATGGAATTTCCAGGAAGCAAGGCTTTGTTATATGGCTCTTCTGGATAATTTAGGTTCATGCTTCATGGACATTTATTTATTCATTTATTTTTTACTATTCTTCTCCTTGGTTGTTTCTTGACATTTATTTTAAGGGATTATCTTAAGATAGCTGTGCCTATACGAAGGGTTGATTTTCTGTCCTCTGACTTTAGGCCTCGGGTTCTGGGTGTGAAACCCAATCTTACACCATTGACTTGTAGCTTCCACGCCAATGTTTTTGCTTTTCAACAATCAACAGATAAAAAACACTAAACAATTTATTGGAGACAAGATCCTTGTTTCTTAATAGTTACGTGTCTGTGGTAGGTTTTTTCTTATCATGGTTTTTAAAATATTTTTTTAGTTATAATTTAAAAAAAATTAAAGAATATATATTTGGTTAAAACTGTTTTAAAATAAATTTTTATTTGAAAAATTAATAAAATATAAATTTTTATTAAAAAAAATAATAAACAGAGAAGGAATTGGATAAAAAAATTAAAGTTACCTATAGTTTTTTTAGAGTACCGTACCATAAAAGAAAACGATAAAGGGAAGCATAAATTGTGGGCTTCCTTTGTCCAACGTTATGAGAAGCAGAGAGATCCAAACAAGGCCTAATTTCCAGTCTAACTAGCAACTAGAGCTTCAATCCAGTTTATCTGTAACTGGGCCTCCTTAGCCCTCACATATATCCACTCCCTCCGCCATACAAGGACTGGCTGGAATTAAGATGGTGTTGAGCTGTTTTAGACTTGCGGTTTAACAGTTTTTTTTTTAAAACAATTAATGTTTTTAGTTTTAAATTATTATTTTTAATATTTTTTTAATGTGTTAATGTTAAAAATAAATTTTAAAAAATAAAAAATATATATATTATTTTTATATATTTTCAAGAAAAAAACAATTGTTATTTAAATTTTCTATTATAAACATAAGACAAATAAACTAGTCCCAGAAGGTTATAAAATTCATTGATTCAACATTTAATAAAATTCATTAAAAAAAATTGAATGCATCTTTCGGTGTATAATTGAAATATATAAAGAGGAATTTAATTTTGGATGATGTAAATACTGAGTCAAATATATCTTTACCACCAAGTAAATATATTAACTAATATTCTAAAAGGTGTGGAAAATTATTATAGCTTTCCAAACGTTACATGTTTTTTTTTTCAATTTGTTTATTTTTTTTTTGTATTTTTTTTCCTCGCATTTTTTTTTGTTTTTTTCTCTTTCTATGGGTTTTACATGTTTTTTTTTCTTTTTTTTCCAAGATTGTCTTCTTTTTTTTTGTTTTTTTAGTCATTTTTGTTTTTGTATTTTTTTTCAAAATTATCTTTGTCGATTTTTTTTAATATTGAACTGGTTGAAAATTTAGTTATGTAGTTTTTTTCTTTAAAACATTATGTATTACTATAATATTTCCCCACACGGCTTTTTTTTTACGAATTATTATTTTTTTTTTTCAAAATGATCTTTGTCAATTTTGCTTCGTAGTTTTTTCTTTAAAACACAGTGAATTGTTACAATGTTTCCCCACATGGTTTTTGTTTTGCTATAGTGTTTCCCCACATGTTTTTTTTTTCAAAATTATCTTTGTCAAATTTTTTTTAATATTGAGCTGGTTAAGAATTCAGCTTTAACTTTCCTCACATGTTTTTTTCCGTTTTGTTTTTCATTTGTTTTTCATTTTTTTCCCAAAATTGTCTTCTTTTTTTTTTTCAATTTTTTGTGTTTTTTTTTTCAGAATTGTTTTTGCTTATTTTATTTTTTTAATATGGAGCTGGTTGAAAATTTAGCTTTGTAGTTTTTTTTTTAAAAAAACACTATGGATTGCTACAGTGTTTCCCTACATAGTTTTTTATGATTTTTTTTTCCAGAATTGTCTTTGTCGATTTTATTTTTTCATATTAAGCTGGTTGAGAATTTAGCTTTGTAGTTTTTTTCTTTAAAATATTGTGGATTGCTACAGTGTTCCCCCACATGATTTTTTTTTGTTATGATTTTTTTTAAAATTGTCTTTATCGATTTTATTTTTTTTAATATTGAGCTAGTTGAGAATTACAACTGTAGATTTTCTCATGAAACACTATAGATTGCTATAGTGTTTCCCTGCATGGTTTTTTTTTCCTTTCGTTTTTTATGTTATGATTTTTCCCAAAATTTTATTTGTTCATTTTATTTTTTAAATATTAATCTGGTTAAGAATTTAGCTATGTAGTTTTTTCCTTGAAAACATTGTGAATTGCAACAGTTTTTCTCCATATAATTTTTTTTTATTTTTCCACAAATTCATGATAACGCACAAACATGCCACAAGTCCGCGGCATCACGTGGGCATGTCATCTAGTAAATACCTTGATTATCTGTTTCGTGTCCTGATGAAAATGTTTTTAAAATTATTTTTATATTAATTTTCTGGGTGAAATAAGTTCCATCATGACAATGACTTTTGAACTCTTGCACACGTAAATCATGATGGGCGGGAGAGTATTCTTTGCATAGTTATTAAACCCGGACCGGCCTGACGGGTTGATCTGGAACCCGGTTGATCTAGAAGCTGGACCGGTTCGGGTTTATCAAAAGACCAGTCAGTGCAATGATCCGGTCAAACCCAGTCAACCCGTGACCCGGGCGACTTTGGTGAAACCCGGCCAAGACTCGATGTTGTTTTTTTTTTTTTTCAAATGTGAGATTTGAAATTCATTAGTATATATTCTCTATGTTTCCAAGAAAAAAGTTATTTTTTTTTCAATGTAAGATTTGAAACACATTAGTATATATACGTTATGTTTACAAGAAAAAAACTATATTTTTTCAATGTGTGATTTGAAACTCATTAGTATATATACTCTATGTTCCTAAGAAAAAAATTAAGTTTTTTCAATATGGGATTTGAAACCCATTAGGATATATACTGTATGTTCACAAGAAAAAAACTATGTTTTTTCAATATGGAATAAAAAACTTTTTTGGTTTAAATTCTTTAACTTAAAAGTTTAACATAATATCTTTTTAACGTGGGATAAAAAACTTTTTAAAATATTCTTTTAAACTTCATTATTTACAATATGTATAGCCTATATTTACATGGATTTTTTCTTAATTTTTTCATATAAAATATTAAAATTTTAATTTTTTTTTAAATTTTCCGGGTTGACCCATGAAATCCAGGACCCGGTCCTTTAGCCGGGTCAACCCCGGACCGGGTTTAATAACTATGGACATTGAGTAGTTTCCTTAAATGGTTGCTTAGTGTCTTGCAACAGCTAGTCATAACTTTTATGTTGTAAATTTAATTATATGTACTTCTTAATTGATTTATGGTTTTTTTAGAATGACATTTTGTTATTTAAATGTACTTATATGCGTATGTTAGCATATATGATGTGGTTCTTCTTAGAAAATTTGTATTTTCAATTATCACTTCCTCTAAATTAAATACTCAAAAAAGGGATGGCTGTTTCTGTAATATTATTGATAACAGCTCCGCCCATCATATTTTCAATCAAAAACTTCGACAACACTTTTTGGGACAGTTAACATTTTACCAAATACTTTTATCTCTGAGCATACCTACCGTTACAGCCTTACCATCCTCTAAAGCCAATAGCTACATACATGTCTTGCTAAAAATTTTAAATTTTTTTTATTAAAAATTAATTTTAAATTATTTTAATGTGTTAATTTTTAAAATATAAAAATATTATTTTAATATATTTAAAAAAAAACTATTTTAAAAAACAACAACTATAAACAGCTTAAAAAACAACAACTATAAACAGCTTACCAACACGGTTTGGTGTTAGTTTTTGTTTTGTAGATTACTGTGAAATTTGTTTTTTCCATCCTTTTTTTTTTCTTTGTAATTTGATGTTTTTATCCAAATACTTTTTATTTTTTGAAAAAAACTTGAAAAAAACAATGAGAAAAGAATCAATAATTTTAAAAATACGAAAATGCTTTCATAATCTCCATCTAATAAATTAAAGCAGCACGTACTCTGCCATTAATGATCTTCCCTGTTACATATGGCCGTGCAGAGGGGATGGTTTATGCTGCTTGGGCCACCACTTTCTCTCCCTTTTTTACCCCTCTCTAAATAAATCTTGGTCAAGCAAAATTAGTGACAAATGAATCCACAAATGTAGATGCCACAATTTAGTAGTAGTAATTTAACTGCTATATTATTATATAAACACTATTCGGGCACATACAAAAACACCATTAATGCATTCTTAAGCATAATGCCGCAAAATGGTCCGAACCCATAAGACATTCCCGCCTTAACAAATAGTAATACACAAGCACATGCATATATCATCACAGTCTACTAGTAGCGTTTGATAATTCAGGCACAAACCCAGCAAAACCCGCCACTCATCTCCGGCAACGAGTGATCCTAGAACACCCTCTTGAGTAGGGATTGACAGGAATCCTAGACTTGAAGCAGTTGTGGCTATAGTAAGATCTACCGGACCTTGCAGGACAAGGAATTCTATTGGCAGACAAAGCTCCATATGAGATGTAGTAATGCGTTCTCGTCCAAAGTAAAGATCTACGACTAGTTTCTTCACCGTCATCAAGATCCACCAATCCACCATCAAGCTCACTACTTTCATCGAAATACATGGACATTGGCCATTCTAGCGCATCGCCCATTGCCTTCAAGCTTGTTTCATCGACTTGAGCCTGGATTCTTGGACTGAAAGCAAGAAAGATAGTGAAGAGGACTATCAACAAGGTGAAATAGTGTTGCAATGTAGAATTTCCCATGAGTAGAAAACACAAGCGGTGGGACTTGGGAGTGAAAGTAGCTACAATGGGCTAAGCTAGCTATAATGGCCAGGTTTCTTGTTTTTGAGGTCTTGAGTGGTGGAGGAGGGAAGGTACATGGTGGGGCTGTGGGGACGTACAGTCACATGCAGGTGCAGGTCCTGGTCAGAATTGATGGGGTTACAGCTGTGACTCATCAATGCATCAGTTAACGCGTGTCTCGATTGCTGTGTTGCTTTCTTCGTCCTTGTTTTGGCTAATTATTTGGTGAGGTGGGACTTATTGTTAGATTGTGTGATGGAGTTTATGATGGGGCTTTCAGTGGGGTACGTGACAAGTGTTGGCCTCGCAATGGCTGTGATGTCGGCATAAAGTTTGCTGGGACGCAGAAGAAAATTGGTTGGACTACTTGGATTGCTAATTTGAGCGCGGGTGACGGATAAGACAGTCGTCACTGAACCTGGGAGCAAAGCCAGGATAGTAGGTTTGAGAGGATTAGATTAGAAAAACTAACGTTTAGGGAGTAAAAGTTAAGATTTAATAAGTTTAGGGTTTAAATTTATAATTATTCAAGGAAAGATAAGGGAAAAAAATATTTGCAGGGGCCGGGCCCCTACCTCCGCCCTTACGGCTAGCCGGACATTTTATGGCCCAGCTTGTGTTATGCTAGCATTTTTATTTTTTAGCGATGGTGATTTCATTTAATATTTGAGAACTTCTTTTTTCATGCCATTTTAAACTAATTTTTTATTGTAATTGAATTTAATTATAATATTAATAAATAAATAAAATTTATTTATTTTTAAAAAATAAATTTTTTTTATTTTATTTTTATATTACTCTCATTACCTTCAATTTATTTCTTCAAAGATCTTTTAAAAAAACTAGATGAGTATTTTAAAAAAGTTAATTTTAATATTGATTTTTTTATTTTTAGAATTATAAATCAAAAAGATTGATCTTTGATTTTTATAGTATTTTTAGAAATTAAATTCTATTTAAAATTTAATTTTTAATATTAAAAAGATTACATACATAAGATTTCGTTAAATTCTTTAAATTAAATTAAATTTTAAAAATTCCAAATATAATGTTAATTTAAAGGAAAAAAGGTTGAAGTTTATTTGAGTATGATAAGGACGAAAAGATGAAGGATCTTTTCCTTGCGTTTTGATAAATGGGTTTTCTTTTGAAGTAATATTTTTTTTAGGTAATATTATACTTCATCTCAATTTATTTGTACTATTTCATTTTTTACGGAAACACAATAAATATAATATTACATTATCTAAACTTGCTACAATATTCCAATAATATCCTTGTACTCGTTCCTTTTTAGCTTTTTATAAAAATTAAAAAAAAAAGAATAAATATGATTTTAATGAGAGATGTAATGAGAAAACTAAACATTTCATAATGTATTTCTACAAGTATCTCAGGACACTAAAAATAGAAACATAGACAAATAAAATATACGGAGGAAGTAATTAAATAGGGTTGTCACATTTTAGAGGCTAGTTGGTAATGCTTGCAATGTTTTAATGCATGCCTATACCCGTATACTAGAAAGTGTAAAATGTTAGGTAGGTATAGTGAGAGATGCACACGTGCTAATAACCTAATTACCTTTTAAAAAAGTAAACTCGCATGTATGCTTAAAATATTGCAGGTGGATGACTATCATTATAATTTGCTATTAATGTATCATCATATAAGCCTAACACATTGATGAGATTCAAAGGAAATCAGTATGAGGTGCTGGTCAAATATAGTATTTTGTTCTATGATAAAATAAGATAGATGACAAAACAAATTGAGCAAGTAGCCTGTCATGTTAAAAGGTTGTAATAATAGCTCACACAAATTAGAAATGATGTTGTGAAATACCGATAACACATGAGTGTCATCACTTCTTTTATTAGAAACATAACAAATAGCGGAGATGTTTTTTATGAGTAATAATGTATAGAGATTTTGAATTTTTAAATTTCCAAACAATTTATGAACTTTTGTATTATTTATGAGAGGGTTACAACCCACCTTTCTTTCTAATGTGTTTTGGGATTCCACCATAATAAAAACTTGACAAATGCTTCTTTTACAACAACCAGTTGGAGTCAGAAATCCCGCCAAGAAGCTATGGAAGTCATGAATCAGTTTGAAAAGACTTATCCATATCTAATATATATATTGGTACATGCATCATCATCATGCATTTAATCATGTATTTGTTTATAAATCATCACATATATGTATAAGTTGAAATATAGGTTCCTGAAAAGCTCAAATTTACAGAGTTTACAACACCCGAATTCAACAGAGAAATATGAAAGATGAAGAACATGCTCATCGTGATTCCCACTTCCAAGAAGAGTTGGATTCCCTAAAGGTTTACATAGCCTGCATCGTTAGCTTGCTCGAGCAAACACTCAGAAATACCTTTGGTAAAGGCCCGTCCAATCATGCTTGTCGCACGTGAGCGACGTCGCGGCGATCGTCCACCCACAAAAAAAAAACAATGAAATGTAATGGGGGGATACATCTGGTCAATGTGGGGAGACAAGGAATTCGTTGTCTCTTAGTAGTGAAAAATGGTGTGGGAGTCGCCACCTAGTATTTTGGTCACTAGGAACCCTAACTGGTCTCAGAGATCGGGCACGGGGACTGGTTGCGTAAAGGGAAGGTATTAGCACCCCAAATACGCCCTACCTAAGGTAAGCTGCATTGTTTATTTGTCTGATAAAATTCAAGGTCTCGTTGTGTTTCCTAGTTGTTGGTCCGTCTACGGTTCAAGAAAAGTCCTCCTCAATAAGGAGGTCCTTATCTTATCGGGTAAAAACCTAACCGTTCTAATGTCTATGTATGTTGGTCCGTCTATGGTTCAAGAAAAGTCCTCCTCAATAAGGAGGTCCTTATCTTATCGGGTAAAACCTAACCGTTCTAATATCTATGTAAAAAAACCATATTTTTAATATCAGGAATACGTTTTATGTATAAATTCGTAATCCCAAATCTAAAAGAAGACAAAAAGATTTTTTTAGAATTTTTGAAATATTGGCCTAGTTCTCATGGCTTTAATAAACTGGTTATTAAAGCCGAAATGCATGTTAATACATATATTGTTTTTGAAATTTCCTTTGTTGTGTGAAAATATGATGTTATAATATTTATATATATATATTGGAGAGACTAGGCCGTATGCATGAAAACAAAACATTTTTCTAAAAAACTTGACAAAAACCAGGTATTTTAATACCGGATTTGTATCTTTACAGTATAAAAATACAAACCGATATTGATCAGAATACAGTAATAAAATTACAGAAAATCACATATTTTTTGGAATAATTTTTGAAGAATTTTTGTTCGAACGGGCCAGACCCGGCCCAAAAGGAAACTGGGCCGAAATCAACCCAAAATGAATTGGGCCTACTTTCTACAGGGCTGGACTCAGCCCAGCCCAAAACCAACATGGCTGGGGACTGTTCACGGTACAGTAACCGGGTACTGTGCAGGTGAACAGTACCTGTTAATTAATTAGCCGGTTACTGTGCACACAGTAACCGGGTAATTATTTTCTAGCTTGCAGAACGTGCACAGTGCACGTTCTGCATGCAAGACGATGAACAGTAAACAGAGATAAGGGTCAGAGGGCTGACCTGTGGTGGCTCTGAAGGCGGTGCTTCTGGTGGTTGCTGACTGGAGGATGGCCGGGAGGGTGGTCGGTGGCTGGGGAGCCCGATGACAACAACTGTTCTTTCTTCTTCTTCCCTGTGCAGAGGTGCCCACCTCTGGTTTTTTTTCCTTTTCACGTCTGCTTTTATTCTACTCTCTGTCACTGTCTTTGTTTCATCTCCCTTGTCCTAAAGTCTTCTCTCCTTCTGGTCCGTTTTACTCCAGTTTATCTCCTCTCTTTCTCCTCTGTTCGCCCCTGTTTTGTCTTCTCCTTCTGTTGCTGATGGTGTTTTCTGCTGTCAACAATGTTCTTCCTTCTCTGCAACGTCTTCGTGGAGGTGCTGGTGGCAGGGCATGACTGCGGCTCCTCCTCCTCCTGGTGTTGTTGCTGCTGCTGGGATGGAGGAGAAAATGAGGTCGGTCTGGGGCTCCGTTGACAGAGAAGGCTGTTTCGGGTGCAGGGAAGAAATGGCCGAGAGAGGGGAATGGCCAGGAGGGGGACTGTTTTTGGGTGCTCTCTCTCTTTCTCGTTCCAAAAACACGCCTCCCCTTTTAGTTTTCCAGCCCCCTCCCGTTCAACAAAACTCTCCTCGTTTTAAACTTCTTCCTCTCTCCGTTTCAAAAAGTTTTTTCCCCTCCCCTCTCTCTGCTGTGTTGGGTGATATTTATAGAGCAAGTGGGTGTGGCTTTTGCTGTTGCGCATGGGAGCGGGTCTCGCGGCGGCTGGTCGGCCATTGGGTGCTACTGTCAAGGTTCGGCTCCAACGGCATGGAGCGCGGCGGGTAGAGGAACAGTGTCAAAACGACACTGTTCAAATTCTTTTCTTTTTTTTTTTTTATTATTATTATTATATATTTATTTTTTTTTATTTGTGGGGACCCAAAAATGGGTTACAACAATGCTGTCACTTTTGCTCAAACTCAAGCAACAATTCAACGAGAGGAAAGGATGAGTGAATATTTTTGCAGTATAATACAATATTTTTGCATCAATGATACCAACATTAGCTCTTAAGTTATAGATGCATTTGCCAATAAATCTCATAAAATAAAATCATTTGATGATATTGATTAGGGTAAGATGACAACGTTAGAAGCCAGAATAAGGGCTATCAAAGGGGTGGATTTGTATGATCTAGTGCAAGCCGTATAAATATGTCTAGTCCTGAACGTGGTTGTACAAAAAACATTTTATGTTCCCGAGTTCATCAAATACACTAGAACCCAATACCTTATCACCCATCTCAAGTCTTATTGCAACAAAATGGCAGAATTTATGCACGATGAAAAACTGTCAATGCACTTCTTTCAGGACAATTTGAATAAGGCAGCGTTGAGTTGGTATATGAGATTAGATAACATGAAGATCTGAAGTTGGAAAGATCTAATGGATGCTTTCATCAAGAAGTATAAGTACAAAATGGATATTACCCCTGAAAGAACTAGTCTATCTCATCTAAAGAAGGGGAATAAAGAAAGCATGAGAGAATATGCTCAAAGATTGAAGAATCTGGCTGTAGAAGTACATCCTCCACTTTTAGATAAATAAATGGTTACCTTATTTGCAAATACACTCAAGGCTCCGTACTACAAGCATGTGATAGATAATTGAATACAACAATTCACTAACTATGTAGCCGTGGCTAAGCGTATAGAGTAAGGGATAAAGAATGGCAGAATCTTCGTGCCCACTAAGAAAAAAAGATTTGAAGGGAAGAAGAAAGATGTCGATTATATTGAGGGTGGCTATAAAGACAAGAAAAACCACAACACCCTATCACCTTTATCTCAAATTGCTAACAAAAAAACCTGAAGCACAAAGTAACCAAATCAACAACCAAGCCGAAAATATACCAAAGAAAAATTCAACGAACCATCACAAATATGCCATCATCACATTACATCTGCTTGTTGATTTCCTCACTCCAAAATACATCACGCCACCTCTGTCTCTAGATGACGCTGGAGCATAGCTACCCCCGTTACCATTACTCTTAAACAAGATGTACCAAAAGCTATTGAGCATCAGATAGGTAGCTCCGATACCGCTCACACCATTGCAGCTACCCTACCCCAACTAGTATAAGCCATACCTCACCTATGAGCACCATATTGGCATTGCAGGATATAATTTTCATACTTGCAATGCCTTCAAGAAAAACCTCATACAATTAATTAAATCTGAGTTGATAACATTTGAGGAGGCCTCGAATGTAAATACAAACCCTCTACCCAATCAAGCCTCAAGTAGTGGGTCAGTAAATGCACTAAAGGTGGATGACCCAAAGAGTTTAAAGGTGTCACTGGATAGATTTTATGAAATGCTAGCAAAAATCGGGTACAAGAAGGGTAGTTATAAAGAAGGACTAACATGCAGAGATTTATGTAAGTATCACAGTGAAGAAGGCCATATAATCAACTAGTGTGAAGGCTTTAAAAATGAGGTGATACAAATGATGATTTAAAGAACTCTTAGAATTGAAGGGGGAACAAGTAGAGAGGTATTCGTGGTAGATGAACCTAAAAAAAAAAAAGTATGCAAAGTGCAATTTACTATAAAAGGGTTGCCCAAATTGGTCTTGTATAAACCTGTAGTAACAAATAAAGGAAACTAAAATGCCTTATTGCATAACTATAAGTACTCTTTCGGAACTAGGAACTGTTTTACAAGCAGAATTCGGAGGTCTGACCCAAAACAGAAGATGCTTAACCTCGTAAAAACTTGAGAATCAAAGGAAGGCTAAGGGGAAAAAAAGTAATTGACCTGATAAGGAAGGTGAACAAACTAATCAGCAAATAAGAAACCAATGAGTTCCTAAAGTTGATGAAACACAATGAATATATTGTTGTTGAGCAGCTTAAAAAGACTTCTGCTAGAATATCATTATTGTCATTGATTTTGAGTTTCGAACCAAATAGGAAAGCTTTGCAAAAGACATTGAATAAGGCGTACGTGCCTTAATATATCAATTAGAAAACTATAGAGCACATGGTGGGGAGAATCCAGGCTTCGAATTATATATACTTCAATGAAGATGAGTTAAATCCTGATGATACTGGGCATAACAAGTCATTATACTTTATAATATGATATGAAGATATGCTAAAATGAAAGGTATTGATAGACAATGGTTCAACACTGAACACACTGCTAAGGCAGATGCTGAGAGAAATTCTCGTTGATGAGTCCCACATGAGACCATATACCATGACAATGAGAGCATATAATGGCTCGCCAAGGCAAATAATTGAAACCTTGGAAATGAAGTTATATGTGAGCCCACATGTGTTCTTAGTGACATTGCAGGTGATGGATAACAATCCTTCTTATAATATATTATTAGGAAGACCATAGATCCATGTAGCTGAGGAGACGACCTACTCAATACACCAATGCCTGAAATATATTATGAATGAGATGATGATATTTGTTAAAGCTGAGGAGATAATGTTTATGATCAAGAATGTGGTTGTAGCATTCATCGAGGCAGAATAATGCAGAGAAGAGAATATTTATGTTTTTAAAATCATGAATATTGAATGGGTTACTAAAGGCATGATGCTGAGAAGGCCAAAAATCTTAGAAGCGGTAAGGATGGCTACTAATTGCTTTCGAAAGCATAAGATTCCTTCCCAGTATGATTCTGATATTGGGATGCCTGAGGGAGTCAATTTGATGAAACTGAATGTGCTAACCAGAGATTTAGGAGTAGATATAAGCCTAAAAAAGACGACTACAAACGAGTCTTTAGGATAAAAAAGGAAGATATAATGGAAAAAGTTGAAGGAAATGAGCTAGATTAAGAAGAGCTCACTATCCCACTACTCCAAACGACCTTTCCTAGATCTACAGAGCTCATCAGATCTGGTATAGCAAACCTCTACATCAGTGCTTTAGGATGTAAAGATAGGAACAACTAGAGAAAGTGAAGTCGAATTAGAAGATGAGATGTTGCAGCTGTTTATGTATACCATCGATGATGTCCTTGTAAAAGCCTTTGTAAATAAGCTAGCTAAGGAAAAACATACTAGAATTGGAAATGAAGCCTGTTTTTATGGTGTTCAAAAAGTAATTGTTCTTATTTTACCATGTATGTTGAAATGTTTTGTCATGTTTTAATGTTTTACCTTTTTCGAAATGTTTTGTTGGTTCTATTGTTTTTACTTGTTTTTAGTCTTGATGACAATTTAGTTCATAATGTCACAAGACCTTTTTTTATATATCAAATGAGCCCTTTTATTTTAATGAGATCATGTATTTTCTTATGTTTAAAATGTGTATTTGTTTTTTCTTATCTTCAATACAAATAACACACTTACATGAGTACACCTTACACTTTCACGAATCTTAAAAGTTTTATTAATTCACAAACTCATAGTACTAAGAGTAATTGGCCAAATTTTGATAATACAATTGCAATAAATTGTGAAGATTGGGGAGAAGAAGACATAAAAGAGTTTGCTGTGTTGGTAGAAAATTCTAAAAAGCCTAGAAACCCACTAGTGAAGAGCTAGAAGTAATAAATTTAGGTACTGAACAAGATAAGAAATAATCAAAGATTGGTACCCTTGTTACGACCGAGGAAAAAGAAGGTCTAATCTCTCTATTACATAAGTAAATGGATGTTTTTGCCTGGACTTATAGGAATACTCTTGTTTTGGACATCAATATAGTGGTACATAAGATTCTTTCAGTGGAAGAAGTAAGCTGGTGAAACAGAAGACAAGATAAATGCTCCTAGATATGTTGCTTAAGGTAAAGACAAATATACACGAGCAGTTATGGAGGAAATTATTTTAAAGGCTGTGGAAATTCCTATTAAGAGTGAATCCCACAAAGTGCTTGTTCGAGGTAAGGACCAGAAGAATGTTAGGTTTTGTAGTAAGTAGTCGAGGATAAAAGTTGATAAAAAAAAAAGTAAAGGAAATCTAGGATATGCTGGTGCCTAAGATGGAGAAAGAAGTAATAAATTTTCTTGGGCATTTAAACTACATATCCTGGTTCATATCTCAACTCATAGTATTGTGTGGGTTGATTTTCTATTTACTCAAAAAGAAAAATCTCAGGGTTTGGGATATTTATTGTGAAAAAGCCTTTGACAAAATCAAAAGGTATTTGCAAAACCCGTCATTGATAATGTCTCCTATATAAGGATGACCATTAATCATATATTTAACAATGATAAAACAATCATGAGATGTGTATTAGGCTAGAATGATGAGTTATTAAGGAAAAAAACAAGTTATTTACGACTTGAGCAAGTAGTTCAATAATTGTCAAACTTTGTATATGGCAACCGAAAGGCTATGCTACGCTTTGGTATGAAGCGCAAAAACGTTCAGACATTACATGACCTGGTTGATCTCAAAACTAGATTCATCTAAGTACATATGTGAAAAGTCTTACCTATCAAGCAGGATAGTAAGGTGGCAAGTGTTGTTGGTGGAATACGACATTGTTTATATGACAAGAAATGCTGTAAAAAGAAGTGTGATTGCTAACCACATAGAAAAGCATATTGTGGAAGATTAAGAGTCGTTGAAGTTTGACCTTCTAGATAAGGACGTGCTAACATTTGAGGATAATGTTAAGATGAATGACTGGTGGACCGTGTACTTTGATGGAGCAATGAATGTAATAGGAAATGGGACTGGAACAATGTTAACCCTGTCGCTTAAATTCTTTCCGGAACAAATTTGTACTTCTAAAAAATATATTTGAAAATATGTTAGTTAATTATAAAAATATTGTGTGTAGTAAGCAATGCATGAAACTTGTGTTTTAACTCATCATGACTCAAAAAAATATTTAAATATGTATATTAAACAACAAAGTGATGAAAAACAAGTGAGAGATAAAAAGATATATAAAAAAAAGAGAAAAAAAGAGAAAATCTAATCAGATCAGACTAGTTATAACTATTTAGACCTCGATCCAAATCAGAATAGTGTTAAAAGGAGACTATGTCATGCTCCATGCAAAAGTCCTATGCATTGGCATTTACATTTATATATATTATTGAGAAATTGTGTACGATCACTTTCTAGAAAAAATTAAAAATATTAGAACTCGAATTTGTTTCAGAGATAAAATACGAACTTATTTCTACTTGACTGAGCTATAAACAATGACGATATTTGTTAATCGGCAAAACTCGTACAAACCCTGACCCAAGTTAGGATTTTGAAGTGGGCTCGCGTGAAGGATCTATATAGACTAGAGTCTAGACTGCATAAATTAATCCCAAGTCCCGACTAGGGTGGTGCTGTGGACTAAAGACAGCAAGACTCATGAATCTTCCATATGGGCCGTTCAAATACAATATTTTCTATTTTAGAAGAGCTAAAATCTTTTATTTAGTGGATCCACAAATTGTCAAACACCCAAATAGTAACTGGAAATGACATTCATTCCAATTTTAATTAAGTTTAATTCATAAATAAAACATATTATAAATTTTATGCTTAAAATAAAATATTAGACCAAAAGATTGAATTTAATTATATTATTTAGAATGCTCGTGTAAATTAATTAAATTAACAATCTTGATTATTTTATTCTAAATTTAAAAATCATTTTTTTATATAAATAATTTTTTTGTTAGAAGAACCTTTTTATTTATTTAAAATGATATAAAATATAGATATTTTAGAGAAGATATAAATAAATCTATCTCATATTAATTGTTTATTAAATACTTATTAAAAACAATCAAAAAATATATATTTATTAAAAAAAACTTCTCCATCAAAATCTTTTCATTGGAATGTTGAAAGATATAAGTCGTAATAATGGAAAACCTTAACCAGCCATTCCCTGTAAGCTTCAGGCACCACAGATTCAGTAGGCAGTTCAATTGGCTTCCTGTTTTGAAGTCTGCTCCAAAGCCATCCTCCCATTCACAATTCCCTTTCAAATTAATATTTACTCCACCATTTTTAAAGAGAAAATATCATAAAAAAATAAATATTTACTCCACCATTTTTAATTTTATTAAAAAATAAAGATTTAAAAATTAAAAAAATATTTTTTAATGTTAATTTCAAGAGAAATTACTGTAGAGAATTTCTCATCGATTTTTTTTTTACAATTTTTTTGTGAATTGAATTTTATTTAGAATTCAAATTAATATCTTATAAAAGTTTTAATTACAACAATTAATTTAAGCATGTGAATTAAATTCAATTTATAGGTTCACACAACTTTAAAGAAAAATATTTTAGCCAGATAAAAGCTTGGAACCTCCATGGAACTGATTAAAGCAGATTATAGACTTGTTTGGTAGTAGTTATAATTAATTTAAGCATATGAATTAAATTCAAAATCTTTTCTTGAGTTTAATCTCTTAAATTTTCATAACACTTCCTTTAAGGGAAATGACTCTTAGCTACACATCCTAGACGACCAATTTTATGTTGGAGCTTGATTCCACGCGCTACTAGAGATGGAAGATCGTTGGCTGCAAAGTTGAAGTCAATTGCTAGCAAATCTGGGCTATTGATAGTTTCGAGTTTTCCTTTTGTTGTTTTCTTGTCTTTTGTTGTTTATTTTTTTTAGTGTATATGTCCTGTAATTAATTAATTAGTTATATGATATTAATTTTGTCTATGTAAATATATTAAATTTTTAATAAAAACTTATTTATCTTTAATATTCATCAACTTTTTAACCACTTATAACTTTTATAATATTTGAGAGTCATAACATGTTGCTAGACATTGTACTTTATCTTCAAAGATAAATTAATCAATTGTTGAATTGATAATAAATTAATTTATTTTATTTTATTTTATTTAGAATTATGATTTATATTAAGATCAAATTATTAGAGAATCTAATGGGTACACATAAGAATCACTTGTTAGAAATTAAACTGGAATGATTAATCAAGTGTGATTTGATTGTAAATAGATTTTAGAAATTAAAGACTAGAATGTAATTAATACAAGGAATTGCAATTCTAAACCTAAAAAATCAATTAAGGATTTGATATAATAAATTTCTAAAATTGCTCTGAAATAATATATTTGATATTATTCGGGGGTAAATTGATATTTTATCATTTATAGGGGTTTTAGGTTTTTTTATAAATAAAATGTTATGCCTCTTTTCTTCTGCACAAAATAGTACAATAGTATAAAACACTTAAAAACACAAGAGAAAAGAACTAGAACTCAAAGGCATAACAATCATCTTCTCCTAAAAGGATTTAAGAGGTTTTTTATCAGTGGTTTGTGTGAATTACTGTTAAAAGTTTGACACTAGAACAACTTGTGATTTGCAACAACCCACCCTTGAAGCAATTATTCAAAGATAAAAATTGTTAGAGAATAATATAAATCATATTATGGGACCTCACTTAACAGCTTAAGCTATTGGGTTGAGATGGTTCTTTGACATGGTATCAGAGCCTTGATGACCAAGCAGTCACGAGTTCGAATCTCACAATCCTTATTTATTTGATAAAAATTAAGCACAAGGTAATATAGGCCTGTGCAAGTTTCAAGCCCAAATGACTTTCACTTGAGGGGGTGTGTTAGAGAATAATATAAATCATATCCTGGGACTTCACCTAACAGCTTAAACTATTGGGTTGAGATGATTCTTTGACATAATATCAGAGCTTTGATGACCAAGCGGTCACGAGTTCGAATCTCACCATCCCCATTTATTTGATAAAAATTAAGCACAAGGTAATGTGGACCTGTGCAAGTTTCAAGCCCAAATGACTTTCACTTAAGGGGGTGTGTTAGAAAATAATATAAATCATATTCTGGGACCTCACATAACAGCTTAAGCTATTGGGTTGAATTAGTTCTTTGACAAATATATGTTTCGGGAAGCCTAACATTTTTCTTATGTTTTTTCTTTGGGAGGGTCTCTCATCTCAATCTCTTTTTATGTCCTCCTTTTCTTTGTCTATATGACATCTATTTATATTGTCTAGGATCCCTTGTAAAATATGAAAAAATAAATTGAAAAAATAATGTTAGATAATTATATTATTTTCTTCTTCACCATGAATTTCTAATTAATTAGATTTTATTTTTTTAATTTGTAGAATCTCTTTCAATAAGTTTTCAATTTTGCTTGATCCTCCTATACATTTTTATTTTTCTCTTTTGCATATTTCTCCCCTATTATTTTAGTCCATACTCTTCTTAGTCTCTTGTTTTTTTTTCACTCTCTACATTCATTTTCTCTTTTCTTTTAATTTTTAAATTAAAATACTAAAGATTGAATTGTACTGAAAATATAATTTTTTAAAATACATAGAAACTTTAGGGCTAAAAATGAGTTATAACATTGTGCATCATTACTAAATATATTTTTATCTTTTATCTTTTATCTTTTATTTTATTTTTTTCTATTTTTATTGTCTCTATCTTTTGTTGTACATGGACAGTAATAAAGCTTTGACTTAAGAAAAACAGTTTATATTCTTGAGTAAAATATATATTTCTCAGTTTAATTTTTTTCATTAATGTATTTTGGTTTAATGTAAACAATTTAAGTTTTTTAAATAAAAACATATGATAGTTTAAAAAATAAAAAAAAGCATGCTACATAATTTTTTGTATGATTGTATAAAAAATAAAAAAATGATTAATTCAAGAAAATTATATAAAAAATATAGAATAAAAAATAATAAAATAAATATTTATTCTCACTAAATATTTATAAGCAATTTGTTTTTAAATTATACATATTAAATTCATATATAATTATTCATAAGCAAATTGATAATATTGATAATAGTATCATAAAGCTATAATCTTATTTAAAAGTGATAACATAACTGAATAATTCTGTAAATACTACTTTACTGATTTTATTTAAAAACAATTAATTAAAAAGAGAAAGCAAAAGGTGATGGGCCAAAAAAAGAAGAAGTTAGGCCGTTCAAATAAGTCAATATTGTTTTGTCCGCGTGATTTCAGGAGCATTTCCAAAACCTATTTTTATATAGTTTTATGGCAATTCAAATAAATATATATAATAATTCTATGGTTTACATTCTCGGGTAAAAGATATATTTTTCAGTTTAAATTTCTTTTTCATTAATTTATTTCGCTTTAATGAAAACCATGTAAGTTTTTAAAATAAAAAAGTTATCATAGTTAAAAAAAAATCATGCTCCATTATTTATTTTCATGATTATATAAAAATATATAAAAGAATGATTAATTCATGAAAATTATATAATAAAAAATAAAAAAATAAAAATTTTATTATCACTTAATATTGATAGGCATTGGTTTTTGAAAAAAACTATGCATATTAGATTCATATAATCCTGTTTGTTTTTACATTTCAAAAGCGTTTTTGAAAAAAATTAAATTTTTATTTTTTTCTTTACTTCAAATTAATATCTGTTTTGGTGTTTTTAGATTATTTTGATGCGCTGATATTAAAAATGATTTTTAAAAAATAAAAAAATATTATTTTAATATATTTCTGAATGAAAAACGCTTTGAAAATCAACCGTAACTACACTTCCAATCATTTATAAATAAATTGCTAATAGTATCATACAGCTATAATCTTATTTAAACGTGATATACACTTGCATCTTTATCTGTACTCTCTAATTTCATGAGGGTAAAATAAAAATAAAAATTATTGGCCTTTCCATTCCGATTTCTCAATAAATTGGAGTTCAACTGTTTTAATATTAGCAATAAAAAATTGTTAGATTTTTTTTTTAATATGTAATTTCAATGCTCTTGGACTTATTCATGAGTTCATGACCAATGTTTATTTGGCTCTTGGATTCTCTCACGGGATTGGACAACATCTGCTTCTGCATGCGCTTCCTGTCTTAATATATTATCTTGAGCTCTTACGCGTATCAGTATCAGAGCATTAATCAGAAACTATGACAACCTAATATGACAAACTCAATCATGGCTCAGTATGACAATCTAAGCTAGCTAGCTGTTTGTGGTTCGGTTTTTTTTTTATCTCACAGATTCCATTTCTATGCAGAAATGGCCAAATTGGCAGAGCAACAAGTCACAAGAAGGTGCCATAATTTTAGTCATGCCAATCTCAAATTCAGCCTATAACGTTATCTCTTTAGCACACTTGACCGACTACCTTGCTTGGAAGTGTGGTTGCGATTATTTTTCAAAGTGTTTTTTATTTATAAATGCATTAAAATAATATTTTTTTATTTTAAAAAAATTATTTTTGATATCAGCACATCAAAATAATTTGAAAATACCAAATAATATTAATTTGAAGCAAAAAAAAATAAAAAAATTTAATTTTTTTTAAAACATAAAAATTAACCGGAAAAAATGGTGCATGTAATACTAATTCTACTTGTACGTAGTTTTGATGAAAGCGCACCGTCAATGCACTTAAAATTTGCTGGGGTTGGCATTTATTACGTGGAGTAGGAGAATAATGGGAGCAGCATTAGGAAAAAAAAAAGGTGCGGAGAAGGGAGCAAGAGTAGGGGAGTGGCTCTGTGGCCTAGTTTGCTCTGTTTTGTGCGTGGAAGTACTGTTGTAATGACTTGTTTTTGTGTTCTATGTTTCTTTGACTTAATGATTCAAGATATTTAAAAATCTTAATTATATTAATTTATCTCATGAAAAATAAAATAATGACAAAGACTAATCTTGTTGTGAGTAGAGAAAAATGAGTATTATTGATGGAGAGGTCGGTGTTTTATCTTGGCATAGAGAATTTTTATATTATAAATACCAATGAATGGTTCCAAGGTGTGCATGTATGCACCAATTAGTGGTGGTGGTTGTACCCTCCTTGACTTCTTAGAATTTTTTTTAAAAAACATTGAGATATATGTCTAGAATAAGATATTGGATAAAACACGATGGTGAGTTAGTATAGGCAATGTTGTTTAGGCTTAGCCCAAACAGCTAGGAAGCACACCTATATGGCTATAATATTTTTTTAAACTTTATGCACCACCCCCACCAAGCCTTTTAAACAATAATGTTTGAAAAACTTAACCAACAAAAGTATAAGAGAAAGAAAACATTATTTATATATGTTATGTTACCTTTTTGTGTTTTTTTGTTAACGTGTTTGCAAGAAAAATAAGAGTTTGATCAATTCTCTTATTACACTTAAGTTATAGACCTTACTGATCAGGACTTAAGTGGCAATGAGTTTTAGTAGAATCTTCATATTGAATATTTTCTTGTTAAAGCTTTAAAGATATGTTGTGGTGCCTTTTCTTCTCGTTATATGATGGCGAAGAGCTCACTTTTGCTTTTTTTAGCTGGTATGTTAGTCATGAAGTAGGAGATAAGTTTAATAGAGATTGTGAAGGTCAAATATGGAGCAGGTTCAAGGTTGTAATGTCACACTCAGCATATCTACATAATGTTGTTAGAAAGATTTTGCACATAACATTAAGTTGGTCTTTGTGGAAATGCAATATTTGGAAAGATGAGAGTATAAAACTCAATGATAAATTGGAGAGTCTTCCACTTTGTGAGGTGACAATATTTATTTTCAAGAGTTTGTACAATTACTAATCTTATATTACATCCATGTTTTTTTTTTATGAGGAGTATATAAGCAAGATACAAAAGAAAATTGATGGCGATAGCCATTCATGTTTCATGAGCTTCTTTGCAAAACAAGTCCCCTAACAAAATAGGGGACCCTTTGTTGCTCAAGTCCATAAAATATAGGAGCAGATAAGCATGTGAAGTGAAGAATAATGTGAGGAGCAATAGAAAAATGGAGTGGAGAGAGGAGCAGAAGCAAGAATAGGGAAGTGGCTATGTGACCTGGTTTGTTCTGCTTTGTGATAGGAGTCTTATTGTAAGGACTTGTTCTTGTGTTGTATTGTTTTTCTTTTATGAAATTACCCGTCGACCTATGATATTTATAGACCTTAGTCATATTAACTTGTCTTATATAGAATATAGTAATGATGGAGACCATCCTCATGGTAAGTGAAGAAAAATAATCATCATTATTGGAGAGGTTGATGTTTTTCTTTGCATATAGAATTTTTATTTGCTATGAATACTAGTGGATGATTTAAAGGTATGCATGTATGCATTAGTCGGTGGTGATAAATGTCCGCTCTAACTTCTTAAAATTTTAAAAAATAAATTGAGATACATGTTTGGGTAAGATATTAGATAATCCATGGTGGCGAGTTGATATGGATGAGGTTGTTTGGGCCTAGCATCGCATAAATGACTAGGATTTGTTTTTTCAAATTTTATGCACTATTAACTCCCAAATTTGCTACTATATAAAGGAGCTTTTCTATCATGAATATATATCTACACATACATATTTCTAGGGAGCCATTTCTCCCTCTCTTCCTCTCTCATCCCCGACGTAATATGTACATGACTTTCAGAATGCTAACCTAGTGGGAAGAAACTATTATAATTTTCCCAACACTCCGAGGCTAAATCTCAAGTACAATAAATCTAAATTCTCAATAATTTGAGCATCATCAGATGCCTTTTAATTTGGTTGTAATTTTTAGAAAACACTAAGTAATTTTGGTCATTCTACAGTAAATGCATAGTCGAAAAAAGTTATAACTATGTTTTGTGAGAAGTTACCTAAGCAACTTAAATGGCATAAAACATTTCATTTATTAACTAATTACATTATGCCAATTGTGAATGGTGGGTTCCTTTTGTCATATATTCATTAAAAAAAATTTATTTGATATACGGAAAACTATACTCCTCTTTTTCTTAGCGTGTTTGAAAGTATTGTTGCGATTGATTTTTAAAATGCTTTTCGTATCAAAATAATATTTTTTTTAAAAAAAAAATTATTTTTAACATCAGCGCATCAAAATGATCCAAAAACATTAAAAAAATATTAATTTAAAGTAAAAAAAAAATAAAAACATTTCATTTTTTTTCAAAAACACTTTTAAAATACAAAAACAAATAGGATCTCTCTCTTAAAAACATGGGACCCATGAATTATTTTTATAGTGGATACAACTCCAGTAATACCTTATTATTTATTATGTTCATAAAAACAAACATTAATGAATATTTGAGGAGAGAGAAAACAAGAGAAGTATTTTAAACTAAACAGTTTAGATCAAAATTCTTATAATGTATTTGTTTTTTATTGTTTTTGTTTAAAAAAATTAAAAACTTGTATTATAAGCTTTATTTTAAGATTTAAATTGAATATTTATTTTTCAACAAATAAGACTATAAAAAAGACAAGGAATTTTCTTTCATGCCAGATAATCCTTATTGAAGTTACAGAAATTATTTAAAAATTTATGATAGTATAATAGTTGAATTATGTATTATTTACACCCTTATTGTTTTTTAATTAAACCTTTTATTGACAAAATTATAAATTCATGTAATATATCTTTGTAATATTTCTTTAAATTAAATATGGTTGAAATGGTAGAATATATATATTACATGCATATATCCTAGAACGATGGTTTTTTATTTATCATAATATTTTTTTCGTAATTCATTTCAACCAATATCAATTGATGAATAAACATGTGTGTTTTGAGCTAATGAGAAATAATTTATATTATTAATACTTTTGTATACAAACTATAGAATTAGGGTCAATAAGCATATTTCTTACTGGTTTTGTTTAAATAAAACAAGAATAATATGAATAAAACCAATTATTAGCTATTTATACAATGTCACATGTGAAAATTAATCAATACATAATAGCAGAAGTATTTCATTTTTCTTGAAGAGCAATGTTTATGAAACATAAAAATAGCCACATTTCAATTAGACCTTGTTATTAACTAATTATGTTAAGCTACATATAAAAACAAATGCAGAGTAAAATGGGTTCCTTATATCATTTGTGTATATAAAAATAAATCGAAACATTGATCATTTTTTAAAATATTTTTGTGTAGATTACTAGGTTTTAATATTCATAAAATAATAATAAAAAAGTACAAAACTTGGAGGAAATAAAAGAAAAGTCAAGAAGAAATAAAATATTGAAACGCAGATAAATATTTTGAGGATTTATGTGTAGGCTTTAAAGTTCAATAAGTAATTTTTTTTTTAAAGTATAAGACTTGGAGGAATTGAGAACAAAATTTAAGAAGAAAAAAAACTAAAACAATAAATGAAGTTTCGAAAATTTCTATGGTACTTTTAATGTTTAGGGGAAAAAAAATATCATGAGACTTTGAGAAAAAGAAATAAAAATTACAAATATTTATGAAGATTTGTTATCTCAAAATTAAACTTAATAAAAAAGAAATATGAGGGAGGGAAAAGTAAAATTATAACTAGATATGAGAATAGAAAAAACAAGATATAAAATAATATATATTTTCCATGTCAATAATAAATGAAACCTTCTTCATATCATAAAACAAGTTAATAGTCAAACAAAAATTAAAGGTACGTAGTGGTTATTGTAAAAGAAAAAAAATTCAATCAATCAAAATTTACTATGTATTATTTTTATTTTATTTTTATATAAAAAAATAAAATTAAATTGAAATAAATAACATAAAAAATAAATGAATCTTTATATATTTCTTGATCACTAAAAAATTTATATATGAGATGAGATATTTAAGATATTTTATAATAAGTACAAGATCTTATAAATAAAAATTAATCAGTAAAATAATAACATATGACATTGATAAAAAAATCTAAGTATCCTTACAAATCTCTATAAATAAATAGTTTTACTCTAGACAAAACAAAAATCTTCTTGGAGATATAATTGTTTTTTCAAGACAAGGTCTTCATGTAAAAAAACTCTTTAAAAAACTCTCAAGTCTCTTTCATCGATGTTTGAGTTTATAAAAAATAAAATTTTGTTAAATCAAGCCTAAACACCGCATAAAAGTTCTTCAACAATGCTTCGAAGACAAATCAAATATTTAAAAACAAATCAAATATGCTCTTCAAAATATCATAAATCAAATTCAATAGAAGTATCATATGATTGTTTTTTTTTTTGTAAAAATATTTTAAATAAAAATTATATCCAATCATATATTTTAATAAAATTAAATATTTGTATACTTTCTTAATACTCAAGTGCTCAAATTTGTGTTCACATTTATCAACAAATATGTATTAGTACATACAAACGCTTACACCTTGATTTCAACTAATCCCTTCTTCTTATGACACTGTATAAAAGAAAATTGAATAAATTGCATTTCACATCACATCTCTCTCTCTCTCTCTCTCTCTCCCTCGCTCTCCCTCGCTCTCCCTCGCTCTCTCTCTCTCTCTCTCTCTCTCTCTCTCTCTCTCTCTCTCTCTCTCTCTCCCTCTCTCTCTCTCTCTCTCTCTCTCTCTCTCTCTCACACACACACACACACACACACACACACACAAAACGACGCCAAACAATAAAAATAGTAACAAAGTTAAGGGCCATTGCAAACCAATAAAGAAAGAAGGATAATATGGTAAATTAAGTATCAAACACTACAAACCTATTTGATGCAATATAATAAGGTTGTCAACAACTAATCGACCACAACTATATAAAAAAAATAAGATAAACTAACATAATTATTTACTTTAAATTTGAAATTTTTTTCATAAAAATAAAAATTATAACAAAAACTAAAAAATGGGACCATCGATCTGCATAAACGTGAAGCTTCTTGTGGTGCAAGTTTTTATTTTGGCATAAGAACAAGCTACATGTGCAAGGACATTAATGAAGCTTTGAGGAGAGAGAAAATTAAAAAAAAAACATTTCATATATAAAAGTTATAAAGTGAGTTGAGTCCTTTATAACATAATGTGAGAAAATAAAAATAAATAAAACATTAACGAAGCTTTGAGGAGAGAGAGAAAAAGATTTTTATAGAAAACTTTAGATTAAGATTCCTTACAAGATATTTTTTATTGCTTTTATTTAAATTAATTAAACGTTTGTATTATAAGCTTGAATTAAGAGTTTTATGAGGTATAATTTGTTGAGAAGTAATGCTAGAAAAATAAGACAAGAAAATTGTATCCATGCTACATCAATCCTTATCGAAACCCTTAAATTATTTAAAATTTTATGATAATACAATAGTTAAATTATGTGCCATTTACTCAGCCCTTTATTAACAAATGGATGAAATTATATAATACAACTCTGTAATATTTTTTTTAAAATTGAATTTTCTACCATAATAGTTTGTTTTTTTCCTTAATTCATTTTAACTAGTATCAATAAATAAATAAGCATGTTTTAATAGAATAAGTATAATATAAAAGTTTCTTTTGAGCTAATACGAAAATAATTTAGATTATTAATATTTTAGAATACAGTTTTTAAAATTTGGGTCAATAAACCTCATTCATGGATGTTACATTTGCTATTTTTTTTGCTTAAATACAATAAGAATAATATAAATAAAATTGAATATATGAACTTTATTTATATTATTAAATAAGATCATATTATAAAATATTAATATGGTAAAAGATTTGTTTATTTACAAATAATTGGACTATCAAAATTAGTGTTATTAAACCCAGTTTAGCTCGGCGATTCATGATTCATGATCCATTCACTCGACCTCTGACTTAAGCTAAATTTTAAATTAAACTAGAAAAGAATTGACTCGATATGATTTGGTTGATCCGATAAATAAACTTCGATCTTGTCAAAATCTAATTTGACTTTAATTTTTTTTTTAAAAAAACAAGGTTGTTTTAACTTTTTTAAAGAATAGAATTTTAAAATAATATCATTTTAAATTAATTCAAATTAACTTAACCCAAGTTAAATTAACCTGTCTATCTCATAATTCGAAACAACTGCATCTTTTATGGATCACGCAATAACCTAAGCATTATGAGAGCATTACTGAATACTATAATTGAAAGAATTATGAAAAATATACAAAGATATTACTCAATATTTTGCAATAACTTTGATTCTGACAAGTATAATATTAATAAATTAATTATAAATTCGAAAAAAGAAACCGATAGGGCGAACACCCATCTCACGAGCCCGCCTCTGACTAGTTAATATATTACTCTATTGCCAAAAACAGTAGGGCTCAATGATGAAGGATTGAAAACATCTTCTGTCGATCATGGAGCCTATCTTACTGAAAGAAAATAAACGAGGCTAGCTAGTGTATTGAAAACGTCTTTAACAGTGACCATCCTATTCATTTTCAAGATCAAAGTAAAGGACCACTATATTTCTATTATCTGCACTAAATCAAATTCCACAGCCTCTGATAAAATCCTTGCCAAATTTGCGCTTCCATGAAAACTGAAAGCTACTTTCCACTAAAGTAAAGGCAATTACGATATAGCAGCTAGAAATTACAGTACAGAAAATGATCAGTTTGTGTACTTGCACTAGAAATTACAGCATCAGCATTCAGCTCTTAATCTACATTGAAAAGTGTGCCACAGAGGAAGCAGTGTGAGACCGAGCATCAGTATCTGTAGTATAGTAGGTCCCTGATGATCCCTAACCACTTCAGTAATTTGAGTCTGTATCTGCTACAGCCACTGGACACACCGGAGTTCTTCAGCGGCTGCCGGGGGTCATTCATCCCTTGTCAAAGGGGGTGTTCTGGTTGGTTGCTCTTCTGACACATTGCATGTGAATGGTGGGGTTTCTTGTGTCATTTTTTAAGTAAAAATGTAAAATTTCAAGGCAAAGCAATGCACTTGCACAGTTGCCCTCAAAGATCAAAAGCACTTAACAGGGCCATAGAAGAAAGTTTCAAATTAAGTGGTTCATGCACCAGATCCCTTTAATCCTATCCCTCTACTTTGTGGGCCTAAATCCATGAAAGGTCTATTTACCATTGATCTTTTATAGTTGTAGTAGAGATTTTTCTCCCTAGTAAAGATCAGATGGCTGTGAGTATATAATCTTCTGGTTAGCCCTACATAATGGGCGGTCACTATCAAAAATCATAAATTCAATCTTAAATGAGCTGAGACTCTTCTCTCAATCGACTTTGCATGAATAAAATATAGCAAACAAGTGGCTATATAAAGCCTTCCGGCCACTTCCGGTAACCCTACTGAAAATGGTGATAGGTTTCTGAGATAATTTAAACACTTTTTTTATCGTCTTTTTCTTTCTCCTTTTCCTCTACAATATTTTTCAAGCAACGAAGCCCTTAATATCTCTCTCTTAAGCCTCTCTTCTCCCAGCTCCTCCATACCTCTGTTGCTCAGTTATTCAGCTTGTGAATATATCCCAATCATCAACCCATTCCCTCCCTAGCTCTTCACATACACTTAACACACTTTAGATCTGTTCTCTTTCCTGATACCTTGGGGGGCGATTTTCAAGAGTGTTATAATCAATGGATGTGGACATGATGAAATCATCATCAGGAGAGGAAAATATGGACATGATGACAGTGATGATGCAGATGGAAAAGCTTCCTGATTTTTGCAGTGAGCCTTTCCACAACACTACTAACACTTCAACAATACTACAAGAAATCCAATTCTCCAACGGAAATCCTACAAGTATTGTAGCTTCACCACCTATCTATCATAATAACCCACATGCATCTTCACCACCATTCATAAATCCACCTCCTTGCTCCATGCCATTTATGGGCACTCCAATCCAAGAACCAATGACACCACCTCTTCAGCACAATATGATGGCCAACAAATTCAAATATAGTACTCCATTCTCCAATGCAAACTCCTTCTTGTCTTCAATAGAGAAGAAAAACCCCACTGCAGAAATTAGAGATATGACCTTTCGTATAGCAGCAATGCAACCAATACATATAGACCCGGAATCGGTAAAGCCTCCCAAAAGAAGGAATGTCAAGATATCTAAGGATCCACAAAGTGTAGCTGCGAGGCATAGAAGGGAAAGAATAAGTGAGAGGATGAGGATTCTCCAGAGATTAGTTCCAGGAGGCACCAAAATGGACACGGCTTCTATGTTAGATGAGGCTATACATTATGTCAAGTTCTTGAAGAAGCAAGTGCAATCTTTAGAACAAGCTGGTGCTAATACCCCCAACGGGTGGTTTTGGCTTTACAGGGGTGACAATGCCTAATGTGGGTTATTCTTCTTTGGTAAAGAATTGCCAGCGGCCCGCTGCTAATATGGTGGGCACAATGCAGATGCTAAGATGAGAGATATGATTAATCATTAGCACTGTTTTTGGGTCTTTGTAACTAATCATGATTTTGATGTTATCTTGTTGTGTGTTGTATTGGATTCTACTTCCAATATATGCCTGGATCGTTAATTAAAAAAAAAATTGTGAAATCTTCCTCCTCTCTTGAATAAGGCTGCAAGAGAATCAGAATCACATGATCCAAGGCTTATCATCAGAATCACATGATCCAAGGCTTATCAAGGAAAAAAATGGACTAGGAAATATTAGTGCTGAAATCCAGTGCAAGATTTTACTGATTTTATATACAAATACAGATATTCCTTCCTCACAGTGTAACCTTACTAAGAAACTGAAGCCAAAAAATGTTTTCCTATTTTCATTCCTTTGTTATGGACGTCTTTTTTCCAGCTCATGACCGTGGGTGCATATATTATAGACACCGTACTAAATTTTTTTTAAGAAAAACTTAAAAGGCACTTGTAAAACACGATTATCCAAGACACATTTTACTGTTTAAATAGTAAATTAATAATAATTTTATATTTAAAAAATTTGACACCGCTTGCAAATGGGGTAAAATCATTTTTTCAAGAGATTTGTTATACATTATAAGATTGATTAAGAATAAATTATACGATTTATATATATTTTATAACACAGTAAAATAACTCTCTTAAAAATTAAACAATATATATATTTGACATAGAGGTTTTTTTGTCTATTCAATAGTATTTTCACAATAAAATTATATTTATACCCTTAAAAGTAAAAACCCACTAAACTTGCACAGAAGAACCTTTTTATGTTTTCATTTAAAAAAAAACAGTAAAGTGATGAAATTCCCTTAAAATAAAATTATATAAATATGATTCCAAGGGTGTTTTTGCTTTTCCTTATGGTTTTTTTTTTATTATTATTTTTAGGTTGACCTAAAGGTTGTTTGGTAGTTTTAAAAATAAATATTATTAAAAACAAATTGAACGCGATAAAGCATAGTGCTCCATCGCCTTTCGAGCTGCCCATGCGGGGATGTCCGGTGACAAACATTAGTCGTCCATAACTATTTGTAGAGCAGCGCATCATCCCTTTCACATTTGTGGGGCATGTGTTCACAATAGAGTTGCGGTTGGGTTCTCGTGACTTTTTTTTTTTCCTCTCTTTCTTTTCTTTGCCCTTTCAAAAATTGATTATGTCCTTCAATTTCTATTTCTATTAATTTTGGTCCTCATTCTTTTGATTAATATTTATTTTGCTTTTAATGGTTTTTTAAGTTTAATTTGTTTTTCAATTTCAATCCTAGGTGTTTTATTTCATTTAGTTTTTTTTTTATCTAATTTGATCTTCATTCTTTTGATTGTTTTTTTATTAGTGTTTTACTATTTTCTTGACTTTCTTTTCAATTTCATCCCTCATCATTTTATTTCTTTTAAATTTTTTATCCAATTTTGGTCCACTTTCTTTTTATTGTTATTTTCTTATCCATTTTCTTGATTTATTTTGTTTTTTAATTTTGTCCCTCAATATATTATTTCATTTAATTTTTTTTATCAAATTTTAGTCCACATTCTTTTGATTGCCTTTTTTTATTCTTTTCTTAATTCTTTTTTTTTCAATTTAATCCCTAATTATTTTCTTTCTTTTGATTTTTATACCAGATATGATCCTTATTGTTTTGATTACTATTTAAAAAAAAGTGAGAATTTTACTTCGTGATTTTTTCGTGTATGGCTTTCGACAGGGTAATCCTGATGTCAGGACCCAAGTTACTGCTTCTGAATATTAACGTGGTTTAACTTCAATCTTTTTTATAGGTCCTTTATTAATTTTTATTTTCAATTTCATCATTCGATATTTGAGTTATTATACCTTGAGCTTCATTATTTGTTCCATTTAATTTTTTTTTATGAATTTATCTCAATCTTATATCTTGGCAAGCAGGTTAGTCAAGTTAACTCAGGTCAACTTAGGTTTTTCTCTTGATATTTTTTTATGAAATTGATTTTTTTTTCTCAATTTCATCATTTCATATTAAATTATTGACCTTTGAAAATTATGATTTTTCCGGTTTTCTTTTTGTGGAGTCATCCTAAGTGTGGGTTATTCAAGTTAACTTGGGTTTTTTTATAGCTTTTTTTTTATTATTATTTAGCTTCGATCTTTTTTGCTAGGTCCTTTTTTTATATATAATGTTTTTAATCCCGATTTCATACCGCGGGTTGCAGGTTGGTTAAGTTAACACATATTGACTTGAGTTTTTTTATGCTACTTTTTTATAATTGATTTTGTTTTTCATATCTATCATTTGATATGAGGTTATTGGGTCTTGAATTTTGTAAAAAAAAGAAATTGTTATTTTTTTTTGTTATCTCAATCATATATATGAGGTCGTATGTTATTCAAGTTAACCCATATTAATTCCAATTATCATCATTTAAATATCTTTTTATATGTTAAGAAAATTTAACCTAGCCGGCAATATAACATTGACCACCTACTAGTGTAGTCCTAATTGGGAAAATAAATGTGTATTTAGTACCAAACCTTTTATTAAATTTTTATTTAATGCGTACTCTTTTGTGATAGAGATTAAAAAACGATGACATTATTAAAAATAGGTTTGGACTGAAATATTATGAAAATGAATTTAAAAAAATAATTAATATGATAAAAAATGATAATAAAATAAAAGATAAGTTAAAAATAAAATGATTGATAAAATATTAAATGACTTTAGAGATAAGAGACATATTTTAGAAACAAAATTCAAAATGTTATTCATGAAAAAAAGAGAGATGAAATTAACCAAGTTTGAAATTAAATTCATTCTATCACACTAATCACATACGACCATCATGGTCTCGGTAAATCGAGGATCACCAGCACCACGAATTAAACACCATTTTTGTAATTGTGATGAGAGAGAAAGAGAATCTCTTATCTCTATTAATAATATTTTAACACAATTTATTTTATTAACAATATTAATTTCTTTTTTTTATTTAATTCATTTTCTCATTTTTCCTAATCCAGTCTCACTCTTTTGCGACATAGGATATTGAAATAATGACCATGCCATCACCTTTTCTAATGTCTATTACGAAGAGTACTGCCCTAGAAAACAATAAAACAAGAGTTGAGATTCTTAAATAGATAGAATATTTAGAGTTGAGGTATTCAAATATAAATTAATTAAAAAGTTAAATATTAAATTTGAGTTTTTTTCCAATATATTCCATGGATGTTATGGCATGCGAGGTTGGCAAATGATTTTTGCTTTAAAAATGAAAGCCTTCTGAGAAAAAGATATGAACACGAGCGTGATTATAACCCCTTTTTCCCAACAAAGGAAGAAAAGCAAAGATTAAAATACTAAAAAGAGAGAGAGAATTTTTATTTGTTTTTTAAGCATTCATTGAAAGAGAATGGGCAGGTAGGTTGCCTCCGAAGGCAGGGTCGAATAATAGTAGTGTTCATGTCTCAAGCATCATGCCTCACTAAAAGCCATTCCTCTCATCTAGCCATCCAAATGAAACCAAAGGGGGTATTATGAAAATCAATAAAAAAATCAAGAGGAGAATGGTCAAACAGCATCTACCAAAAAGGCCCCATGTGTGATAAATTCTAGTAGTATTTAAATGAATGATACCAGTTGTTTTGTAAAGTGTTTTTTGCTTGGAAATACATTAAAATAATTTTTTATTTATTTTTTAAAAATTATTTTTGATATCAGCAAATTAAAACGATCTGAAAACACTAAAAAAAATAATTTTAAGTAAAGAAAAACATATTTTTTTTAAAAATATATTTCTAAAATACAAAAGCAAATGAAATCTAAGTACCCAATATCCCTCCCACATTGGCTTTGATTTGTAGTGAGGGGTAGACCCCCCTTTTCATGAATCAATTTGCAAGTGCAATGCATCCCCCTCCCTGACACTCTCTATAATTCAATCTATATCATTTCTCATACCCATCTACCTCTTTTCATAGGATAAGTTCTCATGTTCTTTGTGACAGGATAAAGATCCAAGACCAAGTACAATTTTGTTTTTTTTTTTTTGTTTTTTTGTTTTTACCTCTTATACTCTCCTACGCATACTACCTTGCACATTGGTTCTTCGATGCAGAATAGATTCAAAATTTAATTTGCGACTAAGAACAAATTCTGAAGCCATTTATGCATTTCTAAATTAATTTTGTAAGCATATGGTGCATATATATGAATCGATCGAGAATGCAAAGAACCAAGCATATGGTATGTATAAACAGAGGCTACTATAGGACATGGAGGTGTTGAGGTGGCTAAATTATGTTGGGGAGGTGCCTCTGTAATAAATGCAGATTGGTCAAGATGAGAACTCAAACATAAGTCCGTATATGAATTTTATTTTTAATATAATGTGAATGGGGACAATAATTTGGTTGGTTGATTAGATCTTGGCAGAGTGCTTTCTTTACGCGGATCTATTTTCTTTCTCTTCCAACCCATGTCCATGTCCTTGTGCAAGGTGAGATGAATTAGTTTCTCCCAAAAAAAAATTAAAAATAAAATAAAATTCATGCACAAACAGACAACAGAGAGGTGAATTAAATTGTTATATTGGAAAAAAGCTTGCAATCAATATATCGCTTTGGCTTCTCTAGTTACATCCACATTTGACATTTGATTAAAGAGTTAAATAATTCTATATAGTTTCATTAATTTTCAAGAATTTTAAGTAGTTTTTTTTCTTGATACAAATGCTAAAGAGTTCGACGAGACCAAATCTTGGAAATAGGGAATTGAAAATGATTTATGTTTTAATTAATCATATATGCTATGAGAGTAAGTGGAAGAACTCTGCTTTGAATAGATATGGGTTGAAAGTGTTGCCTTTGTTGTCTGATTTTCACTTTTTTAAAAAAATTAAAGTAATTTAAAATATTTTAAAAACTTTTTAGTGAGTATTTTTAGAATGCTTTTGAAAATTAAAGGTGAATTTTTATAAGAATTATTTAAAGATATATATTAGTTTCCCTTAAAAAAACATTGAAAGTAATTTATTTTTGATATGGAAGGATGATTATTTTATTTAAAATATAAAATAACATTGAATAACATAAATAAAAAAATAATATACTTTTATACTTTTGTTTTGATTACTTTTTTTACTTTTTTTACTCATGAATTTTTATTTTATTGATAAAAATATTTTCATGTTTTCAAATAATTTATATTAATTTATTAATAAAATTTTTGAAGTTGTGTCTTTAATAGTAATTTTAGTCAAACAATACAATTATTTATTAAATAGTTGAGCTATTTTCTTCATAACATAACATTTTATTAACTAACGAACAATTTAGAGTGTTTCATCATATAACAAAGTGTAATACAACACAACTTGGCAAAACACAACTTGGCCAAACATGCTTTAAAATATAAAATATTACTAGTTACGTGACTCGCGTTTCGCCGCAAGTCATATAATTTTTTTTTGATAAAAAACAAAAAATAAATATACAAGATTTTAATTTTTTTTAAAATTCTAATTATAAATCAAAACGCCTATGAGAACTATTTGTATCAATAAATAAATAAAAAATATTAACGCGTTTATTCAACTCGTTTAGCTGCAGGTCGAATAATTTTTTCCAACTCAAAAGAATTAATGTATAGGTGTTATTAACATATTTTTTTATATCAAGTAAAAAATATAATAAAAATCATATACATTAATAAAAATATGTAAGATCTTAAACTAATTTTTAACGGAGCTGAAAAACAGAACAATGTTGCAATTGCTACAGTAAAACACTATTTTTTTAGTCCGTGTAGAATAAATTTCCCAAAACAAAACGTGTAAAGACAAAAAAAAAAAACCAAATTACAAAAGAATAAAAAAAAATGAATAAAAAAAATGGTATAAATAGTTCAAGTATAAAGAAAAAAAATAATATTTTAAAAAACAAAACTGTAAAGAAAAAACTGAAAAAACATTAAAATCATGATTGTGGTATACAGGTTATAATTGTTTAAAATAAATTAGGCATATAGGTTGTTCCAATGTGTTTTTTTAAATAAAAAAATTAAAAATATCATTTGGAATGTCTATGCAATCATCTAACTAAGTAAATCGATAATCATTTATGTAAATAAATAAAAATAATTAACAATAACTAAGAAAGAAATTGTAAAGATGAGATATTTACCCGATTATGCTTACAAAATGTTTTTTATTTAAATAAATAAAAGGTAAATCCACCCTAAAAAACTCATGGCTTAAATGATAAATACAAACAAAAATGACTGAATAAATCTACACCATAAAAAAATATTACAAAAGGCCAAACACATCGGAAAAATATAAAGAATGGAAACCTACCAATATGATGGAAACATATATCTATATATATAAAGCCTTGAGTGAACCCGGCAGCTAACCCGGGTGAGCAAATCAAACATATGACTTAGGACATGAAATTGGGATGACCCCATAAATAGCAAAGTGAAAAAATTACCGGCAAACAAATATTTGAAAAAAAATGCTTTAGAAAAAGAGTAAAGTCGACTCGAACTAATATTTCAGATCTATGATTCAGGTCATGAGATTAGAGTGACTCCATTAAAAGCAAATCTAAAAAAATAAAGAAGCAAAATTCTTAAACAAACAAATATTAAGGGATAAAATTAAGGGAAAAAAGTCGAAAAAAAAAGGCAAAACAAAATAAATAGTAATTAAAAGAATTATTACTAAATTCAACATAGAAACCACCTGAAATTAAATATTAAGGGAATATTTAAATGAAATTAAAGGTTTAGGGATGAAATTGAAAAAAAAAATTATTTAAAAAAATGATTGAAAAAAAATAGCAATTTAAAGAATGAGGTTCAAGTTTGAAAACAAAAACCCAACAAAATCAAACGACCAAGAATGAAATCAAAAATAAAATCCAATTAGAAACAATCAATATAAATAAAACAATTAAAATTAAGAGACGAAGGACTTAATCAAAAGAAATTGAAGGGCTGGTATAATTTTTTGCATAGCCAGCATGTAATCTGAGGAAGAAAGAGAAGAAAAATATAGGAAATAAAAAGCCAATTGGTGTCAAACCAAATCTCACTACTATACATGCGTCATCCAAAAAGAAAAAGGACATCGAGACACGTCAAATGATGTGGTGAAAGCTTGATCTCAACTATTGTTGTCAGCCGCACGCGCTACTCAAAGACGACAGAACAAGAGCAGCTGACGCGTGCAAAACAGGCGTCAACCACCTTTTTTTATTTTTCACAAAAGCAAATACCCCTATAACTAAACAATAATAACAAAAAAAACCCTTATGAAATTACAACCAAGCCTTTGAAGATAAGGTTAAAAAATTTGAATGGCTAGGATAATTAAGTAATTCAACTGTTAATAAAATTATTAAAAAACAAAAATGCTCCTAGGACTAAATAGCAATAACAAAAAAACCCATTAGAAAATGACAATCAAGCCCTTGAAGCTAAGGTTAATTCAACTGTTAATGACAAAATTAATATTACCGTACGGCCCCTGGACCAAAGGTTTTGATTGTTTACTCTTTAAGAGCAATACCACAATTTCACTATTATTAAAAAATGAAAAGATGGTGTTTTCCCCAAACAAATCAAGAATTACAAATTGATCATGTGCAAATATCATCCTACCCCTCAAGTAAAGATTTAAAAATTAAAGGATGAAGGGTAAAAACTAATTTAACTGTAGCCCTAGACATATTTCATTGTAGATGAGCTATAATGAAAAACCCGCTCACGTGGTTTAGTATTTTACTTTTTTTTTAGAAAAAGGAAAAAAAAAATTTAAAATGAACCACTCTTCTTTTGTGCCATGAATTGATTTGTAAGTTCATATTACTAACATATGGGTCGAAATATCTTGGGCCTAAATAGACCCTAGATTTTCCTCTTATGCAAAACCTTGCGCACATGGAAAAGGACCTTTGAATCTTTGAAAGACGAAGTAGAAATTAAACTAAAATGGGCTTTTTGTAGTCGTCCATCATCTCTATCAGCTGACGGGCTGCCGTAACTAGGATGGAGGCAAGGAAATGGACACAAGAAACATATCTCACACCCACTAAAGTTAGTTTGTGTGTGTGTGTATAACATTCTTTCATTAAGACTATTTTCTTAATAATGGATTTTTTAAAAAATAAATTGTTATTTACTTTTACCGTGATTATTTTCAAAATTATATTAAAAATAATTTTCAAAATTATTCTCTAAAATAATTTTCAAATTTATTCTAAAAAAGCAGCTCAAGTATAAGATTCTCAAATTTTGACAGAAAAGAGCCAAAAATCCAATAACCCACATCCTTTCAGTCAGCAACAAATCTTAGCACCAAACCAAATGCATTTTGTATAAAGAATAAGAAGCCTCTAAAAAATCTTCTCAATCTTTTATAAATGATCCCTTCGAATTGTTCATCGGTTAGGGTTCTTCATTGCAACACATAATGGTTATTATCCATCCTTGTTAATTGGAGGATCACGAGTAAGGTTTTCTTCCTTGTATTCCCTCTCAATTTTCCTTTTTCATAACTCAATTAAAAAATAAATCACTAATTTTGATTTGGAGATAGCTTTTTGCCCGATAAAAGTTTTTAATTGCAAGACATGGAAGGAGAAAAGCCCTATCATTAAATGAAAAGGGACATTGAATGAGGAAAAAGTTAACAGAACCGTTGTTGTTATTGGTAAGTAAGAATAACTTGTATTCGCTATCATGGTATACTTAAGTAATTCTTTCACTTTTATGCGAAGTAAAGAAGAAGAACAGGCATAGCTTTCTTCTTCATCTTATTATTACTACTAGTAAAAATTTATTTAATTTGCTTTTCAATAATTACAAGTTCAAGTCTTCTTAGAATCACTAAAAACTTACATGATTATTAACTTCAGGGCTCGTAGTATTAGTCGAGGTACATATTGACTTACATGTAGCTCATCCACTTTGAAACCAGTAGCTACAACAATGGATGTCCAGGCAGAAGAAAGATCATCAGCAACTACAACAGTGTAATCTCCAGCTTTAACCATAAACACATACATCAAACCTCCAATCTTTAGTTGACGTCTTCAGCACGCAACTATGCAGCAGTTAGAGTTTGTTAAAGTAGTTAGAGTTAGTTAAAGCTGTTAGAAGAATTAGTTAGCTGTTAAGACTAATCATTTACTCAGTTAATTATTATTTGCTCATTCACGTTTACAGGTATGAGCCTATATAAACAATGTAATAGTTTATTGAAATGTAACAGAGTGAATATCATTCAGTTCATTTTTCCTTTTCTTTGCTATTTCAATATGGTATCAGAGCATTTTCTTTGAAGGATTATTTTCGCATTTTCATCCTCTTCATCTTCTTTCTTCATCAGTTCTTTATTTTCTTAGTAATGGCTGAAAATACCAACCCTATATCAGAAATGGATTATTCCAATCCCTTCTTCTTGCATCATGGTGACAGTCCTGGAGCCATAATTGTTTCAAAACCACTCAATGGTGACAATTACAACTCATGGAAAAGAGCGATGATGATGGCTTTATCAGCCAAAAACAAAATCAGTTTTGTTAATGACACTTTGCCTAAGCCATCCAATCTTTATGATTCTCAAGGTTTGGCATGGACTCGTTGCAATAATATGGTTCTTTCATGGCTGCTAAACTCTGTTTCAACAAAGATTGTAAACATCATCATTTACATTGATGATGCTTTTGAAATATGGAATGATCTTCAGGATCGATTTTCTCAACACAATGGGCCACGAATCTTTCAGCTCCAGAAATCTATCTCCTGCTTGTCACAAGAAAATAATTTGGTCAGCTCATACTTTACTACTATGAAAGGATTGTGGGATGAGTTAGCAAATCACCAGCCAATTCCTACATGCACATGTGGAGCTTTAAAGACTATTATGTCTTATCATCATCAGCAGCATGTTTATCAATTTTTTAATAGGATTGAATGAAAGTTACTCACATGTTTGAGGTCAAATTATGTTGATTGATCCTCTGCCTTCAATCAACAAAGTCTTTTCACTTGTAATCCAAGAGGAAAGGCAACACATGATTTCTTCAGCAAGCCTTTCTTTTAATCAAAACATTACTGCCTTGCTTACAAAGACTATGTCTTCAAATCGTTTTGCTGGTAACAAATCTCTTCATATTCGAAAAGATCGACCTATATGTTCTCATTGTGGTATTTCTAGCCACACTGTGGAGAAGTGTTACAAAATTCATGGTTTTCCACCCGGTTACAAGTTTAATAAAGGAAAAAATGCATCTCCTAGCGTTCATCAAGTTTCTGGCCCTCAGCTGCCTATTACCTACGAGCAGTGTCAGCAGCTCATCAACATGTTCAAACCAAGCATCTCCGAGCATGATTCATCTGTCAACCAAGTCTCCTCATTTACTAGTAAAGAGTCAGAAATCCCCATGCAACGTGAAAGTATGACAAGTGCAGGTGATTCTTTGATTACAACTCAGTTTTCTACTTTAGATTCAACACATTCTGTTTTTGCGTCTTCTTTATCTTTACCTCAATAGTCTTCACTCACAAACCTGCCACAACTCCTTGGATCATTGATACTGGTGCTACAGATCACATGATCTGTTCCATATCTTTCTTTACAAGTATCACTTCTGTTGTTTCCAAATCCGTAAGACTACCAAATGGTCAATTTGCTTCAGCTATTCACATTGGTACAATTAAGATCTCAGAATGTTTTGTTCTAACTGATGTCCTTTGTATTCCCTCTTTTTCGTTCAATCTCATATCTGTTAGCAAATTGATCAAAACTCTACAGTGTTGTGTCATTTTCTTACCAAAGTTCTGTTTTGTTCAGCATCTCACAAGTTGGAAAACGATTGGTGTAGGTAAAGAAGCTGGAGGTTTATACCATTTGCTGCAAAATTCAGTTTCTGTTTTACCTTAGAATTCTATTTCTGTCAATTCTACAAAATTCATGTCCAATCATTTCATCACTCATTTAGCCTCTACTAGTTTCTCTGTAAACTTTGTTGATAATAACTTATGGCATTACAGATTAGGACATCCTGCAGAATTTCCTTTGAAATTACTTTCCCATGTAATTTCTCAAGTTCTACATGAATTAAATAAATCTTGCAGCATCTGTCCATTAGCCAAACAACATTGTTTATCCTTTCCTCATAGCACATCTACTTCTACACAACCTTTTGATTTAATTCATTGTGATATTTGGGGTCCCTTCTCTACAAAATCTCTTACTGGTTCATCCTATTTTCTGACAATTGTCGATGATTATACTAGATTTACATGGATTCATCTTTTAGAAAATAAATCTCAAACCAGAACTCACATTCAAGCTTTTTTTAATCTGGTTGAGACACAATTCAATGCTAAAATCAACACCTTAAGGTCGGATAATGGTGCTGAGTTCAACATGAATCATTTCTATGCTACAAAAGGTGTTATCCACCAACTTAGTTGTGTTGAAACACCTCAACAAAACTCCACTGTTGAACGCCAACACCAGCATATCCTGAATGTGGCTAGATCCCTTCTTTTTCAGTCACATTTGCCTTTACAGTTTTTGGGGGATTGTATTCTTACTGCAGTGCACTTGATAAATCAAATCCTTATTCCTATACTACAAAATACATCTCCTTATGAAGTTTTGTTCAAATCTTCTCCATCATATTCTCATCTGCGAGTATTTGGTTGCCTTTCTTATGCAAATACTTTTCTTCGGAATAGACATAAATTTGATCCTAGAGCTAAGCCTTGCATACTTCTTGGTTATCCATATGGCATGAAAGGTTACAAACTCTATGATTTAAATCTCCATACTGTGTTTGTCTCTAGAGATGTGGTGTTTCACGAAAATATATTTCCTTTTGCACTCAAATATCCAGTATTTACTACTGATTCTGTTTTACCTTTGCTTGTTCCAATGCATGAATCAACTCTTCCTTTACTTGATCCCCTGCTTACAAATTCTTTACCTTCTAGTTCAAGTAACCAGAATTCCACTTCAGAACCCTGTATATCATCTGCTTCAGACATACTACCTTTAGAACCATGTATACCTCAGCCTAGTAGAAAGTCTTCTAGGGTAAAACACACACCTGGATATTTGCATGACTATCATTGTCATCTTACAAAATCCACTTCAGATCCCACATCTTCGTCTACAGCTTCAGGTATTCCTTATTCACTTTCTTCAGTTCTTTCCTATGATCATCTTTCATCTTCTAAAAAATTCTTTAGTCTTTCTGTCTCTGTACTTGTTGAGCCAACATCTTATACTCAAGCTGTCAAACATGAGGAATGGCATGAGGCTATGAATACTAAGATCAAAGCACTTGAGCTCAATAAAACGTGAACTGTTGTTGACCTTCCTGCTTCAAAGCATGTTATTTGGTGCAAATGGGTCTACAAAGTCAAGTTACAATCTGATGCGACTTTAGAGAGGTATAAAGCCAGGTTAGTTGCAAATGGGTATAATCAGTGTGAGGGATTGGATTACTATGAAACATCTTCTCCTATGGCTAAACTCACCACTGTGCGCACTCTTTTAGTAGTGGCAGTGGTCAAACAGTGGCATCTTCATCAATTGAATGTGAATAATGCCTTTCTTCATGGTCAATTAGATGAAGAAGTCTATATGTCCTTACCTCCTGGATTTACCAATCAGGAGGAGTCCAAAGTATGTAAGCTCCACAAGTTAATTTATGGTCTAAAGCAAGCTTCCAGGCAATGGTTTGCTAAATTCTCTACTGCTCTACTCGAGTTTGGATTCATACAGTCCAAAGCTGATTACACTTTATTTACAAGAACTTTGGAGGTTTCATTCATCGCATTGTTGGTTTATGTTGATGACATAGTGGTTGCCAGTGATAATTCAGCAGAGGTTTCAAAGTTTATCCAATTGCTCAATGATAGCCAACTGAAATATTTCCTTGGTTTAGAAATAGCTCGCAGTGAGCTTAAGATCTCTGTTTGTCAAAGAAATTATGCATTAGAAGTTCTTGAAGATTCTGGTTTGTTGGCTTCAAAACCAGTACGTTTTCCCAAGGAACCTAATGTGAAATTTTCTAAGGATTCTGGCCAACTCTTAGAAGATCCTACTGCTTACAGACGACTTGTTGGGCGCTTGCTTTATCTCACTATCAGTAGACCTGCCATTTCCTTTGTTGTTCAAGTGCTAAGTCAATTTAAGGTCCAACCTCGTGTTCCTCATTTAGCTGCAGCACATAGAGTTTTACGTTACATTAAAGCTTCTCCAGCCCAAGGATTGTTCTTTCCAGTCATCTCTAGTTTACAAATGAAGGCATTTTGCAATTCTGACTGGGCACGGTGTGTGGATTCCAGACGATCAGTAACAGGGTACTGCATTTTCCTTGATTATTCTTTAATTTCTTGGAAATCAAAGAAACAAACCACTATCTCCAGGTCTTCTGCTGAGGCTGAGTACAGAGCTATGGCATCTACTTGTTGTGAGGTTGTGTGGCTTCAATCTCTTCTTCAAGACCTCCAGGTTCCACCACAAACTGCTCTTCTTTACTGTGACAGTAAAGTTGTTTTTCATATTGCAGCTAATCCTGTATATCATGAACGAACAAAACATATAGACATTGATTGTCATGTGGTTCGAGAGAAGCTTCAGTTAGGCATTCTGTGCACTTTTCATGTTTCTTCCAAACATCAAATCGCAGATGTTTTTACCAAGTCTCTTGGGTTCTCTTTTTTTTTTTCTTTGGTGTCCAAGATGAGCCTTCATAACATTTATTCCCCTTGAATTTTTTGCGTCTCATCTTGATGGGGAGTATTGACTTACATGCAGCTCATCCATGTTGAAACCAGCAGCTAAAGCAATGGATGTCCAGGCAGAAGAAAGATCATCAGTAGTTACAGCAGTGCAATCTCCAACTTTAACCATAAACACATACATCAAACTTGCAATCTTTAGTTGACGTCTTCAGCACGCAACTATACAGCAGTTAGAGTTTGTTAAAGTAGTTAAAGTAAGTTAAAGCTGTTAGAAGAATTAGTTAGCTGTTAACACTAATTAGTTACTCAGTTAATTATTATTTGCTCATTCATGTTTATAGGAATGAGCCTATATAAACAATGTAATAGTTGATTGAAATGTAACAGAGTGAATTCAGTTCATTTTTCTTTCTCTTTGCTATTTCAATAGCACACGCAAGCTAACTCTGACACCCACGTTAATAATTAAAAAAAATATGTCTAGTTTGAGAAAATATACATTTATTAAGAGAGGTTGTCGTTAATCTTGTGCACGTGCACATGCACATTCACCATGCCTAATTAAATCCATTGTATGTAACTCATTTAATTTTATAATTACGATATCATTTAAGTATCACCGTGTCATTATGATGATCCACTTGACAATAATCTCTATGTCATTTGAAGCGTACTCCTATTTGAAACTGATGGTTAAAAAAGAAAAAGAAAATATTTCCGTTTGGGCTTGTGGCCCAAACTGCAACAACTTTGTTGCCTCGCACCATTTGGCTCGTAGCCTAAACAGCTCATGTTATTTGGGACCAGCCCTAATTAGTATATTTGATATCATGGAAAAAGTCTGGGCTCTTGGCATTGCCTTTTTTCAATAGGAGTGAAAAAAAAGCAGCGCCACGCACCATTAAGGCGCGCACACTTCTTCCATATTTGACCTACTTTTTGAGCATTCGCTAGTCTCTCTACTAATAGCAGTATTATACACTACAATTGATAGCTTCCATTCCATATTATATCCATCAATTAATGGTAGCATCCCTCTTAAATAAGCTACAAAGTCCATAAATATTTTGGATTATCAAATAAGCGAACATGTTTTTTGCTATACATATATTTTTCTTAATTTTTTTATACATCATTTCTCTCGTTATAAATTACTAATTTAAATATAAAAAAAATTTCATTCCACAAGGAATTTAATTTTTTCGGCAAATTTCTAGACACTGATTAGCCCAACAAAATTTAGATATAAGCTCATAAGTAAGCACATATCTTGGTTCAATTTCACAAACCATAAAAAATTCAATTTTTGTGTGCAGTTTTTTCCCTGCTTGGTAGAAACAAACGACAATATTTTCCTTTATTATGGTCATATAATAAATTACTATTAATGTTTAATTTACTGTGCTAAAAGTTTTTTTTTTAAAAAAACCAAATTAACTAATACTCTAAAACATGTGGGAAACATGTTTTTTTTTTTCATTTTGTTTTCCTTTTTTTTTTGGGGCTTACATGTTTTTTTCTTTTTTTTTTTTTATCTTTTTTTCCAAGATTGTCTTCTTCTTTTTTTTGTTTTTTTAATTCCTTTTTGTTTCTATATTTTTTTTTAATTATCTTTGTCGATTTTTTTTTAATATTGAACTGGTTGAAAATTTATTTCTATAGTTTTTTTCTTTAAAACATTAAGGATTACTACAATATTTCCCTACATGGTTTTTTTTTATATGAAATTTTTTTTTTCCAAAATAATCTTCATCGATTTTAGTTTTTTTCATATTGAGTTGGTTGAAAATTTTGCTTCATATTTGTTTTCTTTAAAACACTGTAGATTGTTACAATGTTTTCCCATATGTTTTTTTTTTGCTACAGTGTTTCCCCACATGTATTTTTTCAAAATTATCTTTGTCGAATTTTTTTTTAATATTGAGCTGGTTGAGAATTTAGCTTTAACTTTCCCCACATGTTTTTTTTTTCATTTGTTTTTGCTTTTTTTCCCCAAAATTGTCTTCTTCTTTTTTTCATTTTTTTGTGTTTTTTTTCAGAATTGTTTTTGTTGATTTTATTTCTTTAATATGGAGCTGGTTGAGAATTTTGCTTTTTAGTTCTTTTCTTTAAAACACTGTAGATTGCTATAGTGTTTCTCCACATGATTTTTTTTTCTTTTTTATGATTTTTTTATTTTTTTTCTAGAATTATTTTTGTCGATTTTATTTTTTTCATATTGAGCTGGTTGAGAATTTAGTTTCGTAATTTTTTTCTTTAAAACACTGTGGATTACTACATTATTCCCCCACATGATTTTTTTTTATTATAATTTTTTTTTCAAAATTATCTTTATCGATTTTATTATTTTTAATATTGAGCTAGTTAAGAATTACAATTGTAAATTTCCTCATGAAACACTATAGATTGCTCAGTGTTTTCCTGCATGGTTTTTTTTCTTTTTCCTTATGTTTTTTTTTCCAAAATTTTCTTTGTTGATTTTATTTTTTTTAATATTAAGCTGGTTAAGAATTTATCTTTATAGTTTTTTCCTTGAAAACATTGTGGATTGCAATAATTTTTCTCCATATAATTTTTTTTTTATTTTTTCCACAAATCCACGACAACGAACAAACATGCCACAAGTCTGCAGCATCGCGCGGGCATGACATCTAGTAATACACTAATGAATGTGTCGTATAAGAATATTATCGTAAAAATTAATATAGTAATATAATATTTAAGATTTCAAAATTTAATACCATTTGATCCTTTATTATACAATTAATTTTTTTTTTAAGAAGATTTCATTCCACAAGGAATATTTTTTATATATTATTATGAATTATTATAGTTTTTTTATCAAAATTATCTTTATTAATTTTATTTTTTTAATATTGAGCTGGTTAAGAATTTAACTTTATAATTTAAATTATTATTGTCGAAGTTGTGATCCTATTTAAGATGTTGATATATTACATCAATCATGATTAACTTGAGTTAACCTATTAAATTTATGATTCTAGTCATGAATGCGACTACAATGAGCTAATTCGGTTGGATATTAGTCTCTTTATTTTCCCTTATCAAATTGAATAGTTATTAGAGATTCAAGGGGGGTTTGCTTAGCCTGAATTAAAAAGTTAATAGAAAATCAATGATTAAATTGAATAAAAAGAACAAAAAATGTCTAGTGCGAGTATTACACACAAAATAAAGCGGCGCCTACGACTTCCTCAACCCTCTATACATTGAAATTGTCTTGGCGAGGCTTTCCTTTCAAAGTGACGCGTGATGGCAATGGAGCTATAAGGTAGCTTTGGCAACCAATTCTTCTTCTCTTCCTTCGTTTTTTTTTTTTTTCTCTCTTCTCCCCTAAGTTTTTGTGCATGGTTTATTCATCAAAGAATAAGGCTGTTTTTTTTTTTAACTCTTCTTATATTTTTAGTCTTTTGTAAAATAAAAAATCCAAATTATTTTCTACATCATAAAAACCTCGTATCAAGCCCTTTGATTCAACTTATGGAGCCCAATCTCATGAATGAAAAGATGAAAAAAATATAAACAATGAATGAACAGTAAAATACCTAACTCTTTTACGTAATTTTACTCAATGCCTCATCCACTTGCATATTTCCTTTGCTTCCTCTTCATTAAATTAATTAAGCAAATCAATAACCTTGACATTGTCTAGTGCGTGTATTAAGCAAATCAATAGCTTCCTCTTCTTTTAAGTTATTAGAAAATCAATAACTAAATCAAATGAAAAGAACAAAGAATATCTATTGCGTGTATTACACAAAAAATAAAGAGGCGCATATGACTTCCTCAACCCTCTGTACATTGAAATTGTCTTGGCAAGGCTTTCCTTTCAAAGCGGCACGTGGTGGCAATGGACCTGTAAGGTAACTTTGACAACCAATTCTTCTTCTCTTCCTTGCTTTTTTTTTTTTTTTTTCTCTTCTCCCCTGGGTTTTTGTGTATGGTTTGCTCTTAATCAAAGAATAAGGCTGTTTTTTTTTCCTCTCTATTTTAATTCTGGTCTCTATATTTTTAGTTATTTGTAAAATGAAAAATTCATATTATTTTCCACATCCTGAGAAGTTCATATCAAGTCAATTGAATCAATTTATGGAGTCCAATATCAAATAAATGCATTGTGTAAGGATTAAATCGAATAACAATAAACTATAATATTGAAAAAAAAAAACCGATGAAAAAAAATATAAACAATGAATAAACAGTAAAATGCCGAACTCTTTTACGTCATTTTACTCAAGGCCTCATCCACTTGCATATTTCCTTTGCTTCCTCTTTATTAAATTAATTAAGCAAATTAACGTGATGAGGCTAGGCTAATGATTAATAGAGGTGTGCTCCTTCTTTGGTAATGTGAGATTAAATCTTTGATTATAAATCATGATTGTTTTTATGTTTTAAAAATATTTTAAAAAAGTTTTGAAATTTTTTTATTTTTTTCTTTACTTTAAATTAATATTTTTTGATATTTTTAGATTATTTTGATGCGCTGATATTAAAAATAAAAAAAATATTATTTTAATATATTTATAAGTGAAAACACTTTAAAAAATAATTATAACAACACTCCCAAACAAACACAAAAATCTTTATTATAAATAAGAGCGTAAAGTTGGATATATTGTCATTTTTCAACTTTTTTCAACGTGAAAAAAACTAATCCAAAAACACTGTTAGCCATAGAACGAAAAGAAAATAATAATATTAATTAAACAAGCTATCCTGCCATGTTTTTTTATACATGCAGTACTGTATCAAATGAATTGGACAAAACAAATTATGTTCCTTAAAATCGTTTTCCATATGGTCGATTTACGCTGTTGGTGCTTGGTAGCTTCTCTTTTTTTTTTTTTTTTTTGTTGGTTTTAATAATTCATGTTGGTGGGACAAACCCGGCAAGCCATGTGACTCACAAGGGTCACTCACGCACATAGGGACATACAATATTGTAAACAAACAGCAAAAAAGCTGTAATCATATCCCCCACCGAATCATTCCTTTATTTTCTTTGCTTTAATTTTATCTTGTTCAAACCATTAGACCCCACGCCAAGGTCATTGTGTTGCTAAACGTGCTAATTATTGCATAAATAAACCAAGCCATCGAAGTTGATCGGGCAAAGTTTTTTAATTTTTAACTTGGTTTGGTGATTAAGGTGGTAAAAATCTATGCCTATAAATATGCAGCATAGAGAATAAAAGCTCTAAAAAACTCTCATTTCTCCAGTATCCTGCGTTGTACGTACATTGCTGCAGCAATGGATTGCGACAAAGGGTTTTCGAGCAGTTATATGCTCTTGAAACCTGAAGAATTAACATTCTTTGATCTCGTCAACATCTTATTCTCCACTGACATCGAGAAAAGAAAGTTCGTTGATAGCGCGGAGGTGAAGGAGGAGGATTTTCAGCGTCGATGGCTCATATTCATCTCCATTATTGTTCAAAAATTGCTGCAGGTTTTTTCCAAGCCGATATCATTTTTCGGGTCACTTACGGAGATGTGGCTCAACCTTTTGTCTAGCAACGGTGGCTTTGGCAGCCTTCTACTAAATACCATGGAAGGTTATAATCTCAAGCAATATATATAAATTAATACAGATCATAGTATAATTTATTTTCTTTCTATATATAGAGTGTTTATTTATAATTACTATATGTTAATTTGTGCTTCGTTAATTTCATCTTTATTTTTTTTACTATATGCATACTGCTGGTAATTAAATTAGGTTTTTGCAATTGTTCTATAAGATTTATACAGCACAATTTTTTCTCTCTTCCTTTTTTTTTTTTTCCTCTTCAGGGGATTAAGCGGGGAGGGATTCTGCATATAAAATTACGTAAACAGTTTGTTTTCAAGTGCAGTGTCTGTAAGAGGGAGAGAAATGGAAAGGAATAATAGACTCTATTAAATAGAGTTAAGGGAACTTAATTTTTGTGCGTGCATTTAATTACCTAATTCTATTTAGACTGTTACACTCAATAATATATTTGGTTTTAAAAAATTTGGGTTTTATGTTGTGAGATTTACTAAAAAAATTAAGTTTAAAATATAATTATTATGCAGCAGTTTCTATATATTGTTTTAACATAATTTCATAAATATTCCTGATATATTTACTCGAAATTACTAAAAATGTTTTGCTGGTTGTTTTTTTATTGCTTGTAAGAAAATTAAAAAGTTTTATTCATACACCTCACATATATGTTTTACTATAGTTAAATTTTAACTATAATCTTTTTAAAATTTATTTTTTTAAAACGACAAAGCTACCTCAAAAAACGCAACCTAATCTGTTAAAACAATTGGCAGTTGAACTAGAAAAATGTAAAAGGTAGGTAGGTCAAGTCAGCACAGCACGTTAATTGTAATCAAGTTGGTAATTTTTTTTTATTTTTTTTCTTAAAAGTAGCGTCTCTGACTTTCTTAGATTCCTTTCTTTCGCATGCTCTTAGCTGTTTCCTTGCAGTAATTTTATGAACAAGCAACCGACCTAAGAACTGTCAACGTATCGTCTCTTTTTTGGGTGAAAGTTAGCATAGTTTGTGCAGCTCTAGATGGTTGTAGCAGCTCATATAACAAATCTTTTACAATTACTTATTTGTGAAAGAGCATCAGAGACGGCAGCATTATGAACTCATAATTTGATAGCATCATCTTCCCTATACCTATTCGTCAGTTTGTCAAGCCTTACAGCTAGAAAGCGTTTTGGTACGCGTGGTTGGTACGGTGGGCCTTTAAATAGAATCTAGATAGGTGGCAGAAAAACTCACCATATTCTTAGGGCCCTTTAATGCTACTGTAGTTACTAGAAGACACCCATATTCTCCAACATGCACACACTAGGGTGACGACTACAAATTTGGGTCACTTGAAAGGATTGATTTGAATAAACTTGGCTTGATTCAGTTTAGATCTTTAGTAATATTTTTTTCCGTGCTTTATCAATATTAAATGGAGTCGTTGGTTTATTGTTGCCGTTTAGGGAAGGTGGTGATTCCGGAGAAAACATCAGCATCTTTCTTATCTTTTACTGGAAATTACGACTTACGAACAGAATTGGACAGAAACATTAAACATGGTGATCCGAGGTACTATGCAGAACTTTCTATTATGGCTTCTAAAGCATCATACGAGAACAAAGAGTACCTCGAAACTATTGTCAATCATCACTGGGAGGTACAATATTGTTGTAATTACGTAACAGTTTACTAATTTGTTTTGCTAATACAGTATGACCATTTCTAAAACCATTGTAAATCTTATAATGCAGATGGAGTTATTGGGATCCTATGACTTCTGGAACGGTAAGATAGCTACATGGATCATAAAGTTATTTTCTGCTAAGTAAAATCTTATAACGCAGATGGATTTTAACATATGATTCCTGGGGTGCAGATTACCAAGATAAAGCCACAACACAAGCCTTCTTACTTCGTGACAAAAAAGATGACCATGATACAATTGTTTTGGCTTTCAGAGGTACTGAACCTTTTGATGCGGACGCTTGGTGTTCCGACTTTGATCTTTCCTGGTATGAGATTCCTGACGTTGGAAGGATCCATGGAGGTTTTATGAAAGCTCTGGGATTGCAAAAGTGCCTTGGTTGGCCTAAGGAAATGAAGCAAAATAGCTCACGCCCAGCACCATTAGCTTACTATGCCCTTAGAGATATATTGGAAGGCATTTTGTCACAAAATGATCAAACAAAATACATAGTGACCGGTCACAGCTTAGGCGGGGCGCTAGCAATTCTGTTCCCTGCAGTTTTGGCATTCCATGATGAGAAACTGTTGTTGGACAGGTTACAAGGGATCTACACATTTGGGCAGCCTAGAGTAGGAGATGGAAATTTCGGAAAATACATGGAAAATATGTTAGAACAGAACACGATTCCATATTACAGGTTTGTTTACGGTTCTGATATAGTTCCTAGGTTGCCTTATGATGACAAGGCCCTCATGTTCAAGCACTTTGGGACATGCCTCTACTACAATAGGAACTATGAAGTACAGGCAAGTAATAAATTCATGTCAAATCCTAAAATCCAATTCACATCTTGAAGTTACCTATTCAAATTAAACTCATTTGGGCTAAATGCAGGTAGTTGAAGAAGAACCAAACAAGAATTACTTCTCTCTACGTGGGGCAATACCCATGATGGTAAATGCATTTTTTGAGTTAATAAGAAGCTTCACCATCTCGAGCACCAAGGGACGAGACTACAAAGAAAGATGGTTCTTGAGAGGGTTTAGGGTAACTGGATTGGTACTCCCTGGCGTTCCAGCTCATCTTATCCAAGATTATGTTAACTCTACTCGTTTGGGATCAGCCAACGTATTTCTGTCAGGAACCAAGAAGCAAGAGTAACGAAGCCATTAACGCTCTGCAAATATTTGTGCAAGACCCATTAAACATTCAATAATTAATCAAGGATGGGAAGTGTCTGTGTGTGAGTGGGTTTTTCAGTACCGGGAGGTCTAATGGGTGGAGGCCAAACAAACGGCGTCGTATATCCAAATCTCCTAATTTCATTAATTTTATTGCAATTTACTCTTTATTATTAAGAGATCATTGGTGTTTGTGTTTTTTTTTTTATTACAAGATGTCAAGATCGCAATGTGTGAACCAAGTCCTTGTGGTATTGTAATTTTATAAGCACAGGTCTTTTGCGTCTTCTTGTAGTATTTATATATTTTGAATGATTCATCTCATGGAACCAAAAGAAAAGGATATATTATTATTTTCAGAATTGGTTCTTCTATTAATGGGTTTGTTTTTATTTTTTAATTTTATATAAATTTTTCCAATTAATCTATTTTTTTAACTTCTTATTTATTAAAAAATCAGAATATATTCAACTAGAAATCACTTTTGACGTGATTAGATTTTGTGTGTGTTTATATTTGAGGTGGAGGTGGAGGTTGAGGTTGGGTATGAGACCCATTAAAAAAGCCATAAAAAACAAGAAAAATTAGCTTTTATGGTTGAGTTTTGTTATACCCTAAAACAACCTCAACTACAAAAGCTAAACCAAACATACCATTCTAACTTATCAATCCTAACTTTTGACGTCATCCTAACTTAACAAGCTTGGTTTAGTTCGTTGTCATTTAATGACTTTTTCATAAAGTAAACCAAAACTATAAATAACAACAAGCACATTGGTTATTATTTTATTCTTGTATGAACACTTCCAAGCATATGGATTCGAAAAAGATCATCTTCTTTTCTTATTCAAATTAAAAGATATATATATATATATATCAAAGTTATGAGAAACTTCCACGAAATAACATTTAATTTTAAAATTAAATCGTTATTAACATTCTCCATGCAGGCTCATTCAACATTTAATATATACTATTCGAATATTGACACATCCTCGAAAAACAATTTAAAAAAAATCATATCTTCTTCTTTGTTTTTTTTTTCGTGTGATAATTATATTTGTTCTACCTGAAGTCAACTCGGGATAAATAAGTTATTCATGGTCATTGTTTAAAGATGTTGACACGTGAATGATAAAATCTCTTGAAACACAATTTGATTTTACCACGTTCAACTTCTTTTAAAAAAATATCATATATTTTATTTTTATTTTCACAATTTTTGTGTAATAATTGTTCTTATTATCTGTGAATTCAACCCAACATAAATAAATCATCTAGTTATTGTTCAATGATGTTGACAAGTGAAAAATAGAAACCATTAATACGTAACTCCTTATTATTAAAAAAATAAAAATAAATAACAATTTATTTGATATGTGATTTTTACTATAACGCGCGCAAATATGTTTTTGAATGTTGGGATTTCTTTTATTGATATGGTTGAAAACATTAGGCTGGATTAACGCAATTCCATATAGGGTCCATTAAAAGTTAATAGTGGCTTTAAGGCTTATTTTGTACATAATTAATTTAAATTGGTCAAAACCTAATTAATCATTATCATTCCTTCAAGTTCAATGTACGTATTCTCAAAGTGAGGATTAGGTCTTATTATCATACTTGGATCTTGAATTACTATTTTAAATTTTGATAGTTTTTCACCTTTAACAAAAAACACACATACTAGTTTAGAAGAAAAAAATTAGCATGTAATCACAATAGGTACATTTTTATCATTAAACAAAAACACGAAGCAACTTCTCTTAGATAAGATGTTTTTGGATGATTTTCATCTTATTTTTAGTATAATTGATCCCTTACCTAAAACCTATAAAGACTAATTAGAGTTCCCCATTATTATAAAACTAGGTGGTGATTTATTTTTTTTATTTTTACCATTTTTATATATAGTTCATCGAGATATACTCTGTAATAATAAGGCCTGTGATTTCTATTTTTTCCATATTGATCATTAGAAATGATGCATCATTTTTTGGATTAAAATACTTTGAGGTATTTGCATTACATAGGACCTGAATGGAATTGTATTAGAGTTGATGGACAAATCAAGTAGCATAATGCCCTTATGACCAACAAAAAATGGAGGATAAACAACATCATAGGAAATGAATTCCAAGTAGGAAACCCATAGTGAAAAGGATGCAATTCAGTTTTTACCCTATCATGGTATGAAATGATCAACTCAGGGATTTCATCATTGATAATTTATGTCAAATGGACATTTTTTATCTTGTTAATGGAATTATCTTATGTGGTTTTCTTATTAATTACAAGGCTTACCTGGAGCAATCCAACCATTAATAAATTGTTTATACAACAATGGCATAAAAACAAAGTAGCTATTGCTATATTTAGTTTAGAGGATAAAGGTTGAAAAGTTAAGCCTTATCTTATCTAGACTAGAGATAAATGATTTCATCTGACCTTATTTTCCAGTTCAATACATTGAATCATTGTTATCTAACAAACAAGAGTTATGACAAATATAAATTCAAAATAATATTCATTAATGCTTATATCATGAATTTAATTTTCTAAATAAATTAAACAATGAGAAATTAATTTTCATGAAAAAAATGGATATCAGATTTTTCTAAATGATGAGCTATTAACTTATCAAAAGTTGATTACTTGTGGAGAGTATAAGCATTCCTCTAATTGTCACTTCAAAGAATATAATCGAATCATTATGAAGAATTGATGGGTAATTGTTGTCTTTTGAAACTTTTCTTATCAAAGCTTTAGTCGTAGTAAGACCCACTTCAACCCTCTCTAATTTTACATCACATTGACCACCACCGCTCATTAAAAATAGAATTTTCTCTTGAAATATTTTATATATTCATTAATGCCCTTTTCTTTTCCTTTATGACATAAACATAGGTCGGGCTTGTAATTAGTTAGTCCTATACTATGACAAATGAAAAGCCAAATAATCATACAATCATGACTACAAACGAAGAAAAATGTCATCCTAAAACTGGTAATACTTCATCTAGTCCAAATCTAATCTCGTTTTTTTCCCTCTTTTTCCTTACATATTTTTTGACATCAAGATAAAAAAAAAAATAATAACTAGGTTTTTTTATTGTAGTGGATGTGGAAGAGGCAAAGGAACAAAGTGTTGTGGCCATGAAAAATTTACATGCTTTATTTTTATAACTAAGTATACTGCCCGCGCGAATACCAACCATGCATGCTCACAAGAAGCCCTAATTCCTAGTGGGGAAAATCCCTTGTTCATACCCCTTGTCTAGCCATGCTTCTAATAAATAACTAAATGAAAACTCAGACAACCATTGCTCAATGATACCAACCCATCAAATTCATCAAGGGAAAAATTGATAATACACTATCACAATCCACAATTAAAAGATCTCTACATCCATAATTGACAACACAGTAAAAGAACAACACCTTTTATTATATAGTTAATTATGCTTCTAACATGTCTTTCAAAAAAGATTAGTTGTCGAATATAAGTTAGATTAGGATTTTCTCTTATCAAAATGAGACATTTTCGATTCAAATAATGCATCATGAGATGAAGATAGTTAAAAATTGTCTAACCCTTATATGTGTAATATTTCATTTTGTTCTAGATAATATAACACTACTGGAAAATTGATAAATACAAACAAAAATAACGAGAGAATATTTTCATCGGTAAATTTTTTATGGATTTTACTGACGGATATATTCCCTCGGTATATCCCGAGGGAATTACAGTGGGAAAAAAATCATTAAAACAAAGCAAAAAAACAATGACGTGTTATTTTTACCAATAGAATTACCGATGGAATAAATTCCGTCGATAAAATCCGTTGGTAAAATCATTGGTAAACTGTGAACACTGTTCATCATGTCAATTACAAAGGAATCACCGATGGAATTTTCCGTTGGAATTTTCTAGAGAGATCTGGAACTATTCACTTCCTAATTGCACTGTTAATTACTATTCTTTACAGACAAAATCACCGATGGATTGAAAAGTCGTCGGTGTTATTTGACGGTTTTCTAAAAAAAATTAGATTAAATTAAAAATTTTAATTAAATATTACAGACAAAATCACTGATGGATTGAAAAGTCGTCAGTGATATTTGACGGTTTTTGAAAAGTTTTGATTAAATTAAAAATTAAATATTAAATATTACAGACGGAATGATTAAAAATATTAATATTTAATTATCCGTTGGTAAAATGCCCCAATTAAAAGCCTAGAATCCCTAATTTAACAACAGACTCGTCTCCTTTCTTCTTCTTCTTCTTCCCTATATGTAAAAAACATCAATATCCATTTCTTTTTCTTCTCTTCTCTCCTCAACTCCTTCTCTTCTCCTCCATGCTCAGGTATGTCTTCTTCTCCTTTTCTTTTGCTTCTCAGTTTTTTTTTAATTAGTATACTTTACGAATGTTTTTTTTTTCTCTTCTTAGTTTCACTTGCAACTACATTAAGGTAAGATTTTTTTTTCTTCTTTTTTCAAGTTTTATTCACTATATTTGTTTTTTATTTTATTTTTAATTGTTTTTGTTCTTAATAATTGTATGAATGTTGTTGTAGGAAGTCTATGCGAGTTGGCATGAATCAATTGTTCATTGATATAATTCTAATCGCTGCTACCCAATTTGACCCCATTTTGGAAAACAATTGGAAAAAAACCAAAAAATAGCAAAACAAACCTCCCAAAAAAGTTGGTATTGATGTATTTGCATCATTTTCAGCATTTTCAGTGTCTCTTAAAAGGATTCAAATTTCAAATGTGTTTTCAACACGTTCAACTTTTAGCACGTCATTTTCAAAATCATTGATTTTCCCCATTGAGGTAACGTTGATGTTGTTTTTTTTAAAAAAATCAAAATACAAATGTTGGACCAAGTAATTGGGGAAGAAGACAAATTTTTATACCTATAAATAGGTGGCCACATACACACATAATAAAGGAAGCCATTACAAAAAACCCTAAAGAAAGACAACACAAAAACAAACCCTAACCCCCTAATAAAACCTAAACCTAGTCGTCGCCACTCCCTTTTTTTTCTTCCTCCTGAACCACTCTCCCCTACAGGTCGATCCTTCACCCAACACCCCCATTCTCATCTTCACCAACGCGTAACACCCCCTGTTGCAACCTCACCATCAGCAACTGAGCCAAACCAGCCTTCTACCTCCTAAAATAAACTCGTTCCCTCATCTCTCCTTTCAAAAGACAATCATCAGCCTCTCTCTTCTCTCACGTCCCTCCATCTTCTTCAATAAAAAAACCAGAGCCATTAACCCCCATCAACCGCCTTTAGTGTCCTTTTCACCTCCGTTGTCAATTACGCCTCCACCACCGACGACTTTATCCTCTTCGTGACAGCCTATCCAACAAAGCTTCACTCTCTTTTTTTCTATTCCCAGCAGGGTAGCCCTTCGCAACGTGTCTTCATTGGCCAGCTATGAAGCTTCTTAACAACCCCTAGCCTAAACACAACAGACTTTTGATTTCTCTCATAACTACCAACAACTACCATCATGACCCAAAACGACACCACCTTCACCCATGACAGCCTCAACTCCAATTCTGCCCACAACGACAGCACATCAACTGCCCAACGATAGCTTCTACCACACCTCTCCCCCACTTTTTATATTTGAAGCAACCACAAAGAGGAGGAAAAATTGAGAAAAAAAACTAGGGAAGACAACTCTAAAAAATAATAAAATCAATTGTTTGTGTATTTTTCCTTGTTTTGCAGGTGATAGTGGCTCTCACTGTCGGTATAGGAAGAAAAAAGAGAGAAAGTTGATCCAGATCCCCATATTTTTTTAACTCACCTGTGGCGGCGCATGAACCCACCCACCGACAACGGTGGCGGCGCATGAGATCCACGCGTCGACACTGTTCATGTACCTCCAAAAGACTTAAGACTTGATTCTTTTACTGTTTAGACATGCTAAACATATAGGAAGGTTGATCTATGAACTCAAAATTTTTTTGGAATCAAATTATTATTTTTTGTATAATATTTGGACTGTTTGGATTGTTAATTTAGTTTAATTTGTGTTTGGATTTTGAAATAATTTGATTATTTACGTTGAATTATGGATTTATTTTTTAGGTTTATGATTGTTTTGTGGACGTTAAATATTGATGCATGAGTTATGTTCGGGTCGGTGTTGGCTTATTTGGATTAGCATGAAATTTGAATGAAGCATGTGACATTAATAAAATCTCTATGAATGTTTGGTGTTTGCTTGCTTTTGAGTCAAATTTTGAATAGTAAATAATTTGTTTTTAAATAGATATCTTGTTTGATTTAAAATATATTATTGTGTTTCACCAAACGTGGCTTTAGTCAAATTTTCAAAGGTTCGATGATAATTTTGCAAATCAATTTTGATTCCCCCACTCTTGTTTTTTCCCTTTCATATTTAATATTTGGAATTGTGACCTACATGTGAGTCGCTTTTTTGATATTAATCGAGTCAGTTCTCTCCCATAAAAAAACAAAAAAAATCTTTCCTTCAAAAATACAATTTCTATTTTAATTTGTATACGACTAGGCCTCTCAAAAATATAAAAAAATCATATCGCATTTTCATATGAAAATTCAACAATACATATTTGCATGTGTTGTGGGATTTAATAACAAGTTTATTAAAGCCATGAGAATTTAGCCTATATTTTAAAAATAGCAAAAAAATATTTTATTTTCTATTAGTGTCTAGGATTATGAACTTATATGTACGACATATTCTCGGTATTAAATAAGAAGATAGTTTCTTTTATTTTTATATTGACATTAAAGCGGTTAGGTTTCTTTAACCTCATAAAATAAGAATTTTCTTATTGAGGAGAACTTTTCTTAAACTTTATATAGACCAATGATTAGAAAACACAACAATACCTTAGTTTATATAAGACAAATGAACTATGTAGTTTACCTCAGGTAAGGTGTATTAGGGGTGTTAATACTTTCCATTTACGCAATCAGTCCTCTTATTCGAACTCTGAGATCAGTTAGGGTTCCTAGTGACCAAAATACTGGGTAGTGACTTTTATTCCCTCTTATTCCTTATCATTTCCTTCTATACCATTCCCGATCTAGAAGGATGACCGTCGCGACGCCATACACGTGCAACATAATGACAACTCCACTAGGGACTTCCCGTGGACTAAGCTTTGTTTTTTTTTTTCTTCTGATTATTGTGTTTTATTATTTGGTTTATGTGTTTATTTTTAATATGTATTTCTTTTTATTATTTGCTTATATGCTTGAATTTTTATACATATTGTTCATGCATTGTATAATCTTGCCTAATGTATCACCTGTTTTAATTTTTGAAAGCACACATAGGCTTCTAAGTTCGGTGAGGGATTAGTGGTTTGCCCCATGACTATAGGTCAGGGTTTAGATGAGTGAAACACTGAACTCAAATCTGAGTACATGTTTGGTAATAGTGAGCATATGTACTTTAACCATTCCTTGCAAAACCCTCTTACTGTCTTTATGAAGATCATCACTGGGCAGATCTAAGACCTGTTTGAGACTAAGTAGAAAACCTACCCATGTTCACTTAATAAAGGTTATATGTGTTACCTTCATTTTGCATCAAGGCAAGCCCTTCTTGAAGCATCTTGAACTCAAAACTTGCGGGTGACACGATGGTCGTCACTCTGGAAATTTTTGTTGTAGAGTTTGGGCAATAATCAAAATTCTTGTTTCATCATGCAAGAGTTACGACCTTATATCACCCCTTGAAGAACAAGTTTATCATATAAAAATATGCTCATACATTTAACATGCATGCTCCTAGGTTGAAACGTAGGTTCCCCCATCTAAGGCCTACTACACCTAATCGAGAGAAAAGATGAAAAATAAAGAAATGGCTTAGATAGAGGCTCATTATAAAAAGGAAATTAAAAGCATCAAATGTGAAGTAGTTAGACTCATAAATCTACTCGAACAAGTGCTGAGTTTCAAGAATGAAAAGGGTATGTCTGCACAGCCTCCCATGAAAACACCGTCAGCCCACGTCCCTGACACATCTTGGAATTTTGGGATAGACTCAATGACTAAATGACAATTTTTTCCCTTTCCCCCATCTATCCAACTCAAGCTCAGATCATCGTTAATCCAACAACGAAATGACCTTCTGACAATAGACGTACTAGTCCCATAAACCATGATAAATAGGTTGCCCTAGAAGAGAGATTGAGAGCAGTTAAAGGAAATAATTTGAATGACCTTGTATTAGTAGTTGAAGTTTGTTTGGTTCCAAACATTGTGGTGCCGAAGGAGTTCAAAGTGTCGGACTTCATCAAGTATACCAGACTAGAATGCCTAAACACCCATCTTCGATCATACTACAATAAAATGGTTGAAATGATCTATAATGATAAGATGCTGATATATTTTTTCCAAGATAGTCTCACCGGATCCACATTGAGCTGGTACATGAGATTAGACAATACCAGGATCAAGAAATGAAAAGACCTGGTAAACGCCTTTTTGAAGCAGTATGAATTTATGACACGACCAAAAGATTGATGTCTTCTCCCAAGTGCAGGAGTGTCGAAGTAATAAATAACCCGGTAAGACCGGGGTCGAACCACAGGGAGGTTAATTGTATAAATTATAGACAACAACAACAACAACAATAACAACAATAATAATAATAGTGAAGAAGAAGAGGAAGAAGTTGATGAGGACTTTGAGATGGAAGATTAACGTAAGGATTAAACAATGATAACAACAAATGTCAAGGTTAGAGGATCCACTAATGGTATTTCAAACAAGTATAGTATAAACTCTTTTTATTCAATTGGAAACCACACATAAAGGAGGTTCCAATCAGATTATAAATTGTTAACATTATTACATTAGTTATCTTATTCGAATAATGCTAATACTTGTAAATGTTGTCAGGCATTCATGATTATAACTTATGTTAACAACAAATCAAGTTCCTTTCATAGCTCAGGTGTCGGTTATACCATACAGTATGGGCTATGAAAGTGTCAAGTATTTGTTGTACCAAGTGTTATACAACATAAATCTAGATTAACCATTTAACAAGCAAAGTATTAAAAGTGAACAAGATAACAAATATAGACCATGTTAGTATCCAACATTAAGGTCCATGTTAAGTTTATATTATACTTATTCTTACACCATTAGTGTACCCTTTTCACCTTGACATAATTAACTTAGCAACACATAATGAAAGAAAGAAACATAAATAAACAAGGAAAGGAAATGAAAAGCATAAGCAAGAAATTAATATAAGCAAAACTTAAGCATTACAAAATATAAAGAGAGAGCAAGAGCATGATCTTGATCTGAACACCCAGATGCCTAAATACATGGCAAATGCCTCCTTTTATAGGCCAAAATTTGGAACTATTGATTTGTTGACTAATTGATGAATGGGTGGCCACATCTTGACTTGATGACAATTCTTATCTTCTTGTCTGCCAAAAACGTCATTGATAACGTCATAATTTGAATAGACTTCAATCATGAAAGTTCTAGGCAATTGTCTCATCTTTCCAGGGTAAAAATTTGAGATCATTTGGACTTCTAGAACTCGAGATATGGGCTGAACACTGAACAGTGTCTGGGCTGCAGGACAGATTCGGACTTCTTCGTTGTTGCTACAATTTGGACTTGAAAACGGCCTTATTAAATCTTGGACTCCTCATGAAAGTTGTAGGCCTATGTCTTAGCTTTCCATCTATATAAGATGGACCTAAATCCAAGATCTGTAGCTCCAGATATCACCCGATTACCGAACAGTGTTCAAGTTTGGACTACACCAATCATCTCTTTTCTAAGTTTGCCCATCTCTTTGTCCTTTCAATTGCAGTACTTCAACTCATCAATCAATTCTTTCATTTATGTGATAGGCCTGCATTTAAGATGAACATTTACCATAAATTAAAGGTATCTTATATTATTAGATATGTTAGTATAAAACATGCTTTAGTTAAGGAGTTATTGATACTTCAAGTGCAAAATGATGATATAGAACCTTGATAAAAATGCACTTTTAAGTACTAATCAATTTAATTTGGAAATTACTCATGACAGAACCAGCCTGATGGCCATGAAGAAGGGAAACAAAGAGTCTGTGAGAGCATTTGCTCAAAGATAACAAGATAAGGCAACACGTGTTCAACATCTACTGATAGAGACATAAATAGTGATGTTGTTCGGCAACACCTTCCAATCCCTTTATTATGAGCATTTGATGGAAAGCTCAGCACAACATTTCGATGAAGATGTGAAGATTGCTGAATGAATTGAACAAGTTTCAAGATGAAAAATTGATTGTCCTACCATGGATTCTAGAACAATGATGAGAGATGAATCAAAAGATGGCTCTTAGGGGGGAAACCTTAGTTGTATGGTCCAGTCAGGTCTTATTGTAGCATCAACTGCTCAAATATCTTTATCAAAGATTAACATACATTTGCCACTCAAGTTTGTCTACCAGCATTTGTTTGACTTCGAACTTGTTAACCCAACTCCATCAAATCCCATGTAACCACCATTTTCTAGGTGGTATAATTCAGACAAGAGTTATGAATATCATGGTGGGGTCTTAGGTCATTTGATTGAAAACTGCAAAAATTTCAAGTATCAAGTTCAGAAGGTGATTGGTAAGGGGTGAATTGAGTTTGTGAAGAATGATGGTATCTACCATATAATCACCCCTATCTTCAACAATGACTAGTAGCTTGCAAAATGCTGATAAGGCATAAATAATATACAACTACCCCGAGAATGAGTATTGTATTTTGCTTCAACATGCTTTCATATATCATAAGTGCATCACATATTTTCAAAGAATTGTACTTTGTTCTGTCTTATTACTGTTTTGAAATAAAAAGATGTTTTTTTTCAAAGGTTATTTTGACAAAATATTTTGATTAAACTCTAATATGTGAAATTAAGGCTAATCAATCCTGAAAGATTAAGTGTTTTGATTGCAGAAATGACTCGATGTTTGTTAAAATGGCATGATAAACAATATGGGGTGACCAAGCAAATTTTGAACTCACACATAAAATTAAACCACACATTATGTAGCTAAGTTTTAACAGTATGCATAATGACTTGTAGTAGATTTGGTAATTATGGACTCGCGAATCATGATTCTTACAAGTCCGAATCATTATGTTAGACGAGGTAAAAATTTATTCGTTCTAATAGACCTTTCTTTAAATGAGAAAAGGTCATATTTGTTTATTCCTTCCACAATTCTTAAAATATATATCCCTTGCAATCTCATTTTGAGCCTGATGGTATATTGTTTTTTTAAAAAAACCCTGACATGGATCACACCCCACACTGGGAGAAAATGAAGGATTTTCGGTTGAAAAGATAAAGACAATAGTAGAATCAATGGTAAAGTGAATGTTAAAAATGAAAGTCCAATGATTGAGAAAATGTTAAATGTCAAAAAAGCCATAGATTAGGGGGCATCCAAGAAAACTTTGAGGAAGGCTACGTGAAAGCTAAAAAGTGGAAATTGCCTACACTTAAAAGGCAAGTCAAGGTTAAAGGTAAGAAGATGCCTATCAAGTCTAGGAGGAGCAAAAAAGATTTTTAATTCAGGAAAGACACAATAAATGCCAAAAGCCGATACCATAAAAAATACCGAGCTACAAACATGTCTTTTGATATTTATAATAAAACCTCTTGTGTCTTCAAATGATTAGATTAGTTATCCATTAAAGAAAAAGATGGATTTACCTTATGATCTTTGTTAAAAGAATTCTAATATTTTAAGTGAGCATGGTTATATGCCAATGTTTGACCTTGATGGGTAAAACTGAAAGTTTTTTTCTGATAAAAAATCCTGTTAAAAGTACGTCATGGTTATTATTTGATTATGATGGAGTTTCTTGTTCAGTTTTAGGAAACAAGATCCATTGATGAAATATATGGCATGGTTATATGTCATTTCATTTACAAAGACAACAAAAGAAAGGAAGTTAATGGATAGTTGACGTTGATCTAGGTCTTTGAAACCCTCAAACACCTTTTGAGCCTATGAATTTTCCTTTCTTTCATAGCTATGAACCATAACCTGCATTATGTGCTTTTCAAAGCTCTTTTTAATCAAGTAAATGATTTGAACCGATAAATGGCTCTCTCGAAACTTAAAGAGATTTTTCATAAGAGTCATGGCAACACGAACTAAGTTATTGGTCATTATACATGCTAATAAAATAGGTGCTAAAAAAACCAATCTTTTTTTTATAAAGCCTCAAGTTTTAACTTGAGCATCCTGTTTTTTTTTTTCCTCTTAAATTCATAAAATGTCACCTCGTCATATACTATTAAATGACATACCCAAGATCAGAGATTAAAATTGACACAAAGAACCATAGAAAAAACTATTTTAATCCTACAACAGGTTAATTTCTGTTTTTAAAATACAAGATAATCAAAGGACAACATGTATTGAATGACGTGTGTTGGGTCTTTGACAAAAAAAGCTTGATTTTCAAAAGTACTTAAAAAAACTGGCATCTCTCTGATTTCGTTTCAACAATTAGACTTGAATAGAAATAATCTTTGAAATGTGCAAGTTAATTCCAGAACAAGACAGATTTTCAAGTAAAAAAGAACATCAACCGAGTTTGCAAAGTCCTCAATATAAATGACATCACTCCTTAATCATCCTTGAAAAGTTGAATAATTGGGGGCAATACAATAGACTCTTGGAGGAAAACAAACAATATTCAAATCAGTTGGGGATAAAGAAAGATAATCAAATGATGAATCAGTGAAATCCATCAAAGCTATGTTTAGCATCTAGCAATGACAAGTGCCTCTTGATGATAAAATAAAAGAATGAGCACATTCAGATCAACCGAGGGCAATATTGCTCAAAAGACAACCTATGCTTTAATGAACTCCAACAGCAGTTGAGAGTAACGCTACACTTGAAGGGCATCTTCATGTCTTTATCTTGGTTTGCCCTCTGAAACATGACTATGACTCTTGAAATATGTTATTGCATGAGTGTATTTGAATGAATATCAGAAGGATGCACACCACCAAGACTAACCGTGGGACAATTTGCTTTGAAGCCTATTAATTCAAGGTGTATTTCGCCAATATGAGTATGAGCAATAAAAGGAACATCATTGATGATGAGAATACATTTCTTTTTATAATTTGATCAGACGGGTTGAGAGAAATTTATTGAGAAGAACATTAAGTATACAACAATAAGCCTTTTACTACAAGCTATGAGATGCATGCCTGGATGACTTGACAGTTCAATGAATGTTCATGATAACATATACTTGAAGAATATGTTTCAACTAAAGGCAACTTCATGGCTGATTGACAATCTAGGATGAGATCTACACTAGAAAACTTCTTAATGATTATTGACAAGATGCGCACAACTAATCAGAGAACAATTTTTGAGAGAATCCAGGAAATGAATTATTTATTAAGCTCATTCATGATGAATCAAACAACACTATATTTGAGGGCGTAGTCAAGCTTGATAAAAAACGAGAGTAGTAATCGTCGCGGACAACTTAGGATGGGCACTATATTTACATTTGAATGGAGAACTGACACACGGTAAACTCAAATGAGCCAGTGAATTAGAAGAATAGAGAAGGCTTTGAATAACAAACAAATGCACCCTATGACAATGAAGCGTCAAAGACAAGGGGTTATATTTCAAACTAGGTAAGGACCCATGCATGTTATCTAACCCCAAAGCATTACACAAATATTTTGAATTATTACAAGAAAAATCCTCAATGAAATCCAGCAAGATTATGATGCATTTGAGTGGACAAAAAAAGAATTATTAAGCTAATTAAAACAAAGAATTATAGTTTTGACCCTAGAACGGGAAGAAGATGAGGTAAACCCTACCATTAGGAAATTCTCAAGAAAACAAGAAGATCAACCATATCATCAGGAAGAGTCTTTAGGGCAACCCTACAATTAGGAAGCACCGAGTTTTCAAACCCTACGATCAGGAAGTAACAGGTCAACCATGCAATCAGAAAGTACTAATTTTCAACCCTGTCATCGGGAAGTCCAATTAAATTCAATTATCAGGAAGAACAGATGTTAACCCTGCAATCATGAATCATCAGGAAAGTTCAAGGAGAGCTCGATCAAGCCCTATCATAAAAAAGAAAGAAAATGAAAAACCCTGCCATTAGAAATCCTAGTTTTAAACTCTATAATCAAGAAGAAAAATGAGAAGAATCATACTATTAGAAAATTCTCAAAGAAAGAAGAAAGTTCAAACTCTGTCATCAAGAAGAACAAGAAAATCCTACCATCAAGAATTTGAGTTTTGGGAACCCTACCATCAGGAATCTCATTTTTTAATTCCACAATTAAAATGTTTTGAATTTAATCAAAATAATTAAAGATACATTTGAAGAGTTTTAGTTAAAGGGGATCGTTGAGATTCAGGATTTCAGGTCAACTGAGTTGGAAAAAAAAGACAATTATACAGGAAAATAGTTAAGAATACGGTTCTCCTAGTAGTAGTAAGATTGTTGTTTTGGTTAAAGGAAATCACCAGATTGGGATTTCAGGTTGACTGAGCTAGGACAGAGATTTCAGTTCTAGTTAAAGGGAATCACTGGATTGGGATTTCAGGTTGATCAAGCTACGGACAGGGATTTTGGTTCTGGTTAAAGGGAATTGTCGAATTGAGATTTCAGGTTAACTGAGTTATAGATAAAGATTTTGGTTATGGTTGAAGGGGATCGTCAGATTGGGATCTCAGGTTAGCCAAATTGTTTTTAAGATTTTGATTCTAGTTAAAAGGAATCACCAGATTGAGATTTCAGGTTAACCGAGCTACGAACAGAGATTTTGGTTTTAGTTAAAGGGAATCTCTAGATTAAGATTTCAGGTTAACCCAAATGAAAACAAAGATTTTGGTTCTAGTTAAAAGGAATCGCTAGATTGAGATCTCAGGTTGATCGAGCTGCGACAAAGATTTTAGTTCTGGTTAAAGGGAATCACCAGATTGGGATTTCAGGTTGACTGAGCTGCAGACAAAGATTTTCATTCTGGTTAAGGAAATCGCTAGATTGGAATTTTAGGTTGATTGAGTTGCAGACAAAGATTTTAGTTCTGGTTAAAGGAAATTGCCAGATTAGGATTTCAGGTTAATCGAGTTGTAGACAAAGATTTTAGTTTTGGTTAAAAGGAATCATCAGATTGAGATTTTAGGTTGATCGAGCTGCAAACAAAGATTTTGGTTCTGGTTAATTATGATCATCAGATGAGATTTTAGATTGACTGAACTGAAGATAGAGATTTAAGTTCTGGTTAAATGGCGTCTCTAGATTGAGATTTCAGATTAACCCAACTAAAAACATAGATTTCGGTTCTGGTTAAAGGAAATCACTAAATTAGAATTTTTGGTTGACCGAGCTGCAAACATAGATTTTAAGTTATGGTTAAAGAGGGTCTTTAGATTGAGATTTTAGGTTAACCCAATAAAAAAACAGAGATTTTGGTTCTGGTTAAAGGGAATCACCAAATTAGGATTTCAGGTTTACTGAGCTGCAAACAGAGATTTTGGTTCTAGTTAAAAGGAATCACCGAATTAAGATTTCAGGTTAGCCCAACCAAAGACAGAGATTTAGGTTCTGGTTAAAGAGGGTTACTAGATTGAGATTTCAAATTAACTCAAATGAAGACAAATATTTAGGTTTCTGGTTAAAGGGGATTGCTAGATTGGGATCTCAAGTTGACCAAACTTTTGACAAAGATTTTGGTTCTGATTAAATGGATTCGCTAGATTGGGATCTCAGGATAACCAAGCTGTATATAATTTTGATTGTTATTTTGGTTGAAAGGGATTGATGCAAAGACAGAGTTTCAGATCAACCGAACTAAAAGTTTTAAGAACTTTAGTTTTAGAAGAACAATTCATTTGTCTTTACAAACTTACTACACCAAACACTTAACAAGTCTTTTCTTCGTGAGTATTGTTAAAAGGGGGTATTTATTGCTATCTAATTTTTTACCTCATTTTGGAAAAAAAATTCGAAAAAAATGAGCAAAAAAACAACAAAAACCCAAAAAAATATGTTATTGATGTATTTGCATCATTTTCAGTGTTGTCTCAAAAGGATTCAAATTTTAAATGTCTTTTTAATGTGTTCGACTTTTAATGTGTCATTTTCAAAATCATTAATTTTCCTCATTGACTCGACATTGATTTTGCTCTTTTTAAAAAAATCGAAATACAAATGTTGGACCAAGCAATTGGGAAATAAGACAAATTTTTCTACCTATAAATAGATGCCCCCCCCCCCCACACACACACACACAAGAGGGGGGGGGGCATTAAAAGAAAACCCTAAAGAAAGACAACATAAAAAACCCTAACCCCCTAATAAAACCTAAACCTAGTCGTCACCGCTCCTTTTTTTTCTTCCTCCCAAACTAGTCTCCCTCATAGGCCAATCCTTAACCCAACACCTTCATTCCCATCTTCACCAACTTGTAACACCCTCCTGTTGCAACCTCACCATTAGCAGTTGAGCCAAACTAGCCTTTTACCTCCCGAAATAAACTCGTTCCCTCATCTCTCCTTTAAAAAAACCATCGTTAGCCCCTCTCTTCTCTCACATCCCCTCCATCTTCTTTAATGAAAAAACCAGAGCCACTAACCCCCCTCAACCACCTTCAGTGACCTCTTCACTTCCATTGCCAAGCACGACCTCCATCATTGACGACTCCCTCCTCTTCATAACAACCCATCCAACAAAGCCTTACTCTTTTTTTTTTCTCTTCCCAGCAAAGTTGCATTTTGCAACGTATCTTCGTCGGCTAGCCATAAAGACTCTCAACAACCTTTTAACCCAAACACAACAGACCTTTTTGATTTCTCTCACGATTACCAACAACCATCAACGTGACCTAAATCAACGCCACCTTCACCCGTGATAACCCCAACTCCAGTTCTGCCCACAATGATAGCACATCAACTTCCCAATCACAGCTTCTACCACACCTCTCCCCCACTGTTTCTGTTTGAAGTAACCATAAAAGGGAGGAAAAATTGAGAAAAAAATAGAACCATAAAGACAAATCTAAAAAATAATAAAATCAATTATTTGTGTATTTTTCCTTGTTTTGCAGGTGATGATGGCTCTCACCGCTGGCATAGGAAGAAAGAGGAGTGAAAGTTGATCCAGATCCCCATATTTTTTATCTCACTTGTTGCGACGCGTGAACCCATGAGCCAACAGTGGTGGCAGCGCGTGAGATCCACGCGCCGACATTGTTCATATACCTCCAAAAGACTCCAGACTTAATTCCTTTAACATACTTAACATCTCGGAAGGTCGGTCTATAAACTTAAATTATTTTTGGAATCAAACGTTATTTTTCTGTATAACATTTAGACTATTTGGACTGTTAATTTGGTTTAATTGTGTTTGGATTTAAAAATAATTTGATTATTTGCATTGAATTATGGATTTATTTTTTTAGGTTGTGCTTGTTTTGTGGACATTAAATATTTATACAAGAGTTATGTTTGGATTGGTGTTGGTTTATTTGGATTAACATGAAATTTGAACGGAATATGTGACATTAGTAAAATTTATGTGAATGTTTGGTGTTTGCTTGCTTTTTAGTCAAATTTTGAATAATAAATAATTTGTTTTTAAATTGATATCTTATTCGATTTAAAACATATTATTATGTTTCACCAAATATGACATTAATAAGAACTTTTCTTAAACCTTAGACATACCAAGAATTACAAAACACAACAATATCTTAGTTTATATCAGACAAATGAACAATGCAACTTACCTAAGGTGAAGCGTATTATGGGTGCTAATACTTTCTCTTTACACAACCAGTCCCCTTACCCAAACTGTAAGACCAGTTAGGGTTCCTAGTGACCAAAATACTAAGTAGTGACTCACATTCCTTCTTTTTACTGATAAAGGACAAGAATTCATTGTCCTTTCTCCCACACCATTCCCAATCTAGGAGGATGATCATCGCGACGTCACACACGTTCGACAATATACATCATAGGAGGTTATGAGTTTCAACTTTTGAACTTACTAAACCCTACAATAAACAAATTTAGTTCACCCATTATTTAGTTTACACAACTAAACTAAAGCTTTACTCTTGATTAAGTATGATTAAACCTTTCCCGACCTAGTAGATTAATTCAATGACCTGTTGACTAAAAACTCAATCCAAGTTGGGTTTATATTGAACTAGGTAGGAGTTGACCTAATCAAACATGGTTGACCCAATAAGTCAACATGAAACCCATCACTTAGTCAAAACTAGGGTAAGACCTTGTTTGACTTTTTTAAAAAATTAAAACAAAGTCATTTTATTTTTTTAAAAAAACTTGAAACAATACCATTTGAAATTGATCTAGATCAACTAATGTTAAACCCTAAACTCTATGCATGACCCGAGCCTTAAACATGGTCATGAATTAGATCGGGTTTATGCTTCCTGTGACATGAGCATTGGACATGGTCATGAATTAGACAAGTTTTATAACTATGCTTCTAATCCTATATACATACTAGACGTTGGCCCATGCCACATCGAGAAGCCGAATTATTATTTTTTTTTGTAAAAAATGATGTTCAGGTGTTGCAAATGCATTTTTTTTTAAAAAAAGTTGGGACTCAGGCTAAAGACCCGACTAGGTCAAATAAGGTGGTTTTATCTAATTAGATGATAAAAAAATAGGCAACGATAGTAAATGAATCAATTTTTTTATATATAAAAAATTATGATAACTTAGGAAAAAAAAATCTTTTTCCAAAAGAGAAAAAATGATGCATCTCAATTATTAGTTAATTAAATATAGAATGATGAAATTGAATAAAAAAAATGATAAAAAAAATATTTGGCATGAGGAACCCAAGTTAACATAACATTTGTTTGTATCGCACACTTTAACAACTTTTCCATTTAAATAATAATTTATGTTTATTAAAAAACAAATGTGCTCTCATTCAACTTAATAATAATAATAATAATAAAACACAAAAACTTATAATGCAAGTTTTAAAAACTTTGCTTCTAAAAACAATTCGGTTATTTTACTATGTTTTAAAAAGAAAAATGAATAAAGAATTCATAAATATTAATTTTAAAAAATTATTTTTAAAAGTAATTAATTAATTTTAGCATGTTAAAAAAAAATTCAAAAGATAATTCTATTCTTGAACAATATGAGCAATGTGCCTCCAAAAAAAACCGAAATGTCGACAGTGATTTTTTTTTTTTGGGTAAAAATATAATTATAGTATTATAGTATTACGGTGAAGAGTGAAATATACGTGGTTGTACGATGAAAATGCATTTTAGTTTATATATTAACAAATAGCACGAACGATGTAAGGGATTATTATTAGATCCCGAAGCGATTCTTTTGGTGCGTGCGAGAGAGCGAACTTTAGAGAGGAGGGGAGTTACGTAGGGAGGGGAGAGGAGAAGAGAAGAGGAGAGAGAGGGAGGAGATCTGAATTATTAGGGTTTTGAAATTCAAGTCCCAGGTCAGTGAGCGTATAAATTCTTATGATCTTTTGTTTTTTTTAGCAGAGGAAATGGTGTGTTTGATGATGTTTAATTGTGAGAAAGAGGTTGTTGTGTGCTTGTTATTTGCAGGAGCGACCACCTACGAGAGGAGTGATAGAGAGCTAAGATTTCCTTCTTCTGTTTCTTTTGAGTCTTCTAAGAGAACTGAGAGAGAGCTAAGATTATCACTTTCGATTTTAGGGTTTCTCTTTTTTGCTTTCTTGTCATCACCAAACAGCAACACAAGGGGTCTTCTTTGTAGTTGTTTTGAATGGACCGAAAGCTTGTGGTTAGTTAATTGTTTTTGGTTTTGCAAATTTATGAAGTTTGAATTTTCTTTTTGTGGGTTCTTATGCTTTTGTGTGTGATTCAACTTGTAGGTTTTGGGTATTCCATGGGAGATTGATACCGAGGGTTTGAGAGAATATATGACCAAATTTGGTGGATTAGAGGATTGTATTGTTATGAAGGTTAGCCCATTATTTTTTTTTTAAAAAAAGGTACAGGCTTTATGCTTATGATCCTGCTTCTTCTTTTTTTTCTTTTGAATTCATGGAAAATCTAATATTGTGGGCTGTGTGATTATAATTTTATTATGTCACAAGAAATTTAGATTGTTGTGATGGTTTGGTAATTTCTATTTCTTACTGGCTTTCCCATTCGTACATCAGATTTTGTGTAGTGCCAGTATTAAAAGGTTTGTACTTCATTAAGTTGGATTTTTGGTGTGAGAACATTTTCTGCTGTTTGGTGTACTGAATTTAGTTAAACTTTATGTTTCCTTGGTTTGGCCAAAGCATCTCATAAAGATTTTAAATTTGCGGATGCCTGAACGCTAACGGTGGAAATTTGCCGGTTGATTTTCACTTTAAGCGTCTTGTGCCTTGTGTAACCTTGCTGTGTGCATACACTAGCAATTCATGGCAGATCTTATATTGTGGGCTTTCTGGCAGTATTCGCAGCACTGCACTGGACCTCACTACTTATGTGTACCATTTTGCCAAATAAAAGTGGTTTTTTCTTAAACCCCTCTGCAGTATATGAAAGTTGAACCATTGTTTTGGATTGGCTAGATTAGTCTTTATCAGTTTCTAGTTTTCTTGTCTTCCCAAGGTGTAGTTTATCATGAATATTGAACACCATTAGTTATTGTTTGTTACAATTAGAAGTTGTAAATGTGAGAAAGGGGGAGATGAAAATAGCATTCAGTCGAACTTTAGGTCTAAGAGTAAAAAGATTATATTTGAACACTCAGACTTCTTCAACTTTCTACTGCAATGTGCATTATGCAATATTATTTCCTATTCCAGTTTATTTTGTATAAATGTGTGAGAGGTGCACAATTTGGTTACTATATTTTTCCATTATTAGTGAGGAATCTTTATCTTTTCATTTTCTTCTGTGTATCTCTATAAATCCCTGACAGTGTTGCTGTTATACTTCTCCATGTTTAGGAACGGTCATCAGGTCGATCTCGTGGTTTTGGATATGTTACTTTTGTGTCGGCTGAAGATGCTAAGGTATTTCCTATGGCCTTTATTCGTTTTCAATTTCTATGCCGCATAAGATTGTTTGTGTGCTGAAATCTTGTTGGCTGCAGGCTGTGCTATCAAGTGAACACTTTCTTGGTAAAAGAATGCTGGAAGTTAAAGTGGCTACCCCAAAGGTTGGCTAAAAAAAATCTTGAACAGATTGCCTTGTTATTTTTTTTTAGACCTGCTTCACTTTGTTTTGTTTACCGTGCATGATTGAAATACAGGCACACTAAATTTTCTCACATGCTACTTTATCTTGTGTTTTTTTTGGCAGGAGGAGATGCGAGCGCCTTCAAAAAAAGCGACTAGGATATTTGTGGCCAGGATTCCACCATCTGTGACAGAAACTACCTTTCGAAGGTAAGTATTGTGATGGTGGTCAGGGTGCTTGTTTCCTTCTCCTCTAAACACAATTCGTGAAGTTTGATGTGGAATGAACACAGGTCATGATATTTTTTTCTCTTGCAGTCATTTTGAGAAATATGGGGAGATAATAGACCTATACATGCCAAAAGTAAGCTCTGATTCATGTGCTAATGACCATACTCTGATTCATGCTGTTTTGTGTACTAAGAATTACATTTATTTAATTGTTCCTCTGGTTAGAAACATTATATTTTTGTCAATAAATGTGCTGTACAGGATCATAGTTCGAAAGCACATCGTGGAATTGGGTTCATCACATATGCAAGTGCAGGTCAGACTTTTAACATGCCTTGCAATTATTTTTTCTTGTAATATCCAGATTGGTTTTTGCACTTAATTATGTTGCTATGTCACATGAAAACATGTGTGAATATGTGGTGTAGAGACCAGTCAAAGTATTGAACCTCTTTACATTATGGAGATTTTCATCCTTTGTGTGTGTCTAGCAAATGTGTCCTTATTGATCACTGAGACTTCATAGAGATGCGGAGGATGTTGTGGAATCTGTCTCTGATGCAAAATACTGAAATGGATTGTGTCATAACAGATTCTGTGGATAATTTGATGGCTGAAACTCATGAATTGGGAGGCTCTACTGTAGTTGTAGATCGAGCAACGCCTAAGGCAAGTTCTGCAGAGCCACCTTTTTTCTCTTTAAAATAGGCTTGGTTTTATCTTATGGATGGAAAGTTGTTGTTGTTGTTGTTATTTTACTTGCAATTGAAGTCACCTGTAGTCTCAGAAGATATCTCATTTGCGATACGTTTTAGCAGTTTTTTTACATTTATTTTAATAGATATGCTGTTGATATAAATGGTGTAATATTATATTATTAGGAAGATGATTTTAGGCCAAATGGAAGAATGGCTCCTGGTGGATATGGTGCATACAATGCTTATATTTCTGCGGCTACTAGATATGCAGCTCTTGGTGCTCCCACCTTGTATGATCATCCTGGACCATTCTATGGAAGTAAGTACCACTGGAAATAGGTATTTTTAGCAAATTGGCAAGTACTATTTCATCATGTATTAATTTTTTTCCTGTTGGATTAGGAGGGGAATCATCTAGAGGAATGGGTAAAAAGATCTTTGTTGGAAGGCTTCCTCAGGAAGCAAGTGCTGAAGATTTGCGCCAGTATTTTGGTAGATTTGGCCACATATTAGATGTATATGTTCCCAAGGTAAGATAGTGATATTTTTTGTTGTACAGTTGAGAGGGATTTTCATCTATTTATTGATCTGTGCATGCTTATTGGATGTAGGATCCCAAGAGAACTGGCCACAGAGGTTTTGGATTTGTAACCTTTGCTGAAGATGGTGTAGCAGATCGTGTATCTCGAAGATCTCATGAGATTTGTGGACATCAGGTATTACTAAGAACTTTTCCCTTACCCAGAGCATTTGTTGATAGTTGATTTTTATCCAGAATCTACCATAAAAAGAGATGTATGCAGAAAGGGTTCCTTATTCCTAAGGTTTTCGAATGAAGATATGTCAATTGGGAAGGCATTTCTAATGCTTCATAAGTAAAATGAAGGGTTTTTGTGTCTCTATCCTGGAGGTGGTTTGCAAATTTCTGGATTTGCTAGGTGCTGGCGGGTGGTTATCATTGTTATTCACGAGCTAGAGTTTAGGATGCTATTGTACTTTGTATATCATTCAACAAATTATTGTTATTAATGCTTGAAAGAACAAAATATCACTTATAGCACGAGTCAAGACTGAATATTGCATATTGGAGCATGATGCTTGAAGAATTGATAAATGTGTATATTATTTAGGCCCATAAGCTATCTATGTGCTGTGCTTGCCTGCATGTGAAACCTTCACTGATAAGGACATTTGTTACTGTGAAGAAAGCTGAGGCTTCAATTCTAGCTTAAGTGCATAACATAACTTCTGACTGTAACTTCCTGTGCAGGTTGCAATAGATTCAGCCACACCTATTGATGATGCTGGTCCAAGCGGAAATTTCATGATGAGTGGTCCTGAACCTTTTGGGAGTTATGCTGGTCCCATGCGCAACTTTGGCAGGATGTATGGAACCCTGGATTACGATGATGCAAGTGCATATATGGTTCCTTCTAAAGTAAGTCTGATGATTGTGGAATCCTTTATATGGTGTTCTTACACTGATAAATATTAATAAGTTAATAGCAGAGTTTCTTTTATCTTGATCAATTTGTTAAACGAAACATTCTTTTCTTTACAGTGGGGTTATGGAATGGGGAGTGCAAGACCTTCAAGGGCAGATTGGAGGTACAGGCCATACTAGACAAAAGATGGTGGCCTTGGAAAACTAGGACTGTCCACTGAATTCTTAATGACATGTCAGTGTCAGCTAGTTGTGTATCTTCTGTGTGTTGAAGTTTCTTCAATAATAGTATAATTATTTAATGTTGACATTTTTCCTGCTATGGAGAATCCTGAACTTATAAAAGCTTCAAGCGCCAGATTGTTTATTATGTTAATGCTGCTGGCATGTACTTCGTAGGAATGTAGCAAGGGATCTACAAGATGTGGCCTGTGTACCATGTAGGTTTGAACTGCGAATGGGAATTCTCCTTGTGTTGATAGGAATTCTCCTTGTGATGATCTTAGATTTTTTTCAATTATCATTATAATTATCATTGCTGGTCACACATTTGGAAATCAATTGTTTTCTCTCCCAACATCTCAACAATTTGCACCGTCATTTTGTCGGATATGGTTGTAACTGCTGCAAAGAAACATTGTGCAGTGCCAAAAGAATACTGCAGGATTCTAGATACGACCTTCACAGCAGCAGAGAAGAGGAACTTCCTCGACAACAGTGGGAGGTACCCTCAGGGCTCATTTGGGTTGCCATATCCCTCCTTGAAATAATACGATCAACTGTGTTTGCATCATCAATGCCCTCAGGTTTTTCATCAGCTCATATAATCAGAAAAGAAGTGTGTGAGGATACAATCATGCAACATTTTAACACCACAAGAATATAGCAACAATGGAAACGTTCTGTATAAGATAGCATATAAACCTATAACCGTACCTGAGACCAATGCATAATAACTGACATATTGGTATGGCTCTATCTAACTGCCTGGATGCAGTCAATTGATTAGATTTCCAGACATATGGCAGATGCATGCTAATTCAGTACCATTTCGTTTCATAAGCCTATCTGTATCTGCAAAATTTTTCATCTCTTTGCACTTACACATACAAGGCACCATTTTCTCCTGGTCCTCCGGTCTAAGGTCTGCACAAAGAGTGTTACCTTTGTTTCCTAATGATACTAAAATACTTTCTTCTCAAATGTAAGTCATGACTAGAAGCGGTAATTATTTATCCCAGCCAGTTTTCATTTCAATATCGACATCCAGCACAGCTGAGAAGGTACATAGATATTGTAAATGTGGTTTACTGCCCATTGCATCTCCTTGAACAACATTGGTCATAGTAACACTTGCGAGTCGAGATTACAGTGAAAGTGGTCGTGCTTACCAAAATCTTGACATCAAATAGTTGATTTGAAAATGCATCGAGTATTACTCTGATTTCTGATGTGTATCCACTGTTATTTTACAAAACATCTTTGCCACAAAAATATTTCAGGAACAGATTAGTATTCAAAGGCACCTCACTGCCGTCAGCCCATTCATTTTACAGAACCTGTAATACAGTGTTCTTCTAACACCCAGTCAGAAGAACTACAGCCTCAATCCTCGTGATGGCACTGTTGATATGTGAATTATTACTAGTCAGTCTTACTGATCTAAGAGAGTGTCCTCAAAACAACTTGAATAGAGCTAATGATTGCTTCAACGCAATCTTAACTAGACATGACGAAGGCTTGCCCATGAAACACATTCCTATGTCTAGTCCTTCAATGGATTCATATTTAGCATTGTAGAAATAGCTAGATTTACTTTCCAAATGCTCAAAGGCACATTTAATGTCATACCTTGAGAGCTGGAAGATGAACACTCGCTTACCAAGTCATACCAACCAGGACCACTAGCCAAACGTTCCCACATGACCCTTCCCACTATTACGAGCTCCACTCCCACTGTAATGAGAACCAGCCCCATTAGGCATCAAGACTCCAGTCGAAAACGGAGAATTCACCATGAAGTTCCTCACAATCCCACCATCAAGAACTCCCATCGAAGGTGAACAATTTTGATACTAACCGATCTCAGGATGTACATTAATAGGCCCACTTTTTGACTTGGCACGTCTTAGAGGATGACATCGTGAACTTTTAGCAACACCATAACCCAAAACTGGACTACATATCCACCTCTCTGCATCTTCCCATTTTGAAGGCAAAGCCCTGCCACTATAAAAAAGAGTTAAAGCACTTACATGCCTCCTGCTGCTGCCTGATGAAGGGTGTGGAACTCTCTCTGAACTCCATCCTTTGTTATCGTGGTATTTGGCTCCACCTGGACTTGGAAGCGCACATAAACTACTCTGGGAAGATATTAGATTTTGCTTCATGTTTGTAAGTTACAGAACCATTTATGAAGTGGGTCTTTTGTCTGCTAATTATTATTACAAGTGTCTGCAAAGCAAGAGAATGAATTAGACTGTTAGATTTGCAAGTGTTAGCTTGTTCAGCTGCAGTGGTTTTCTTGCTTTCGCACTTCCAACTATTTTTGCTTGTACGTGGACAAAACTTTTGTTGAAGAAGTTGCACCAAATGGGGTTGAGTCGGGGAATAATTGCTGCGTTGTGGACGACGTTTGCATTAATAATGATTTTATGGAAATCTTTGTTGAACAGATAGACAAAAGTTTATCGCTTTATGTGCAAATCTTTTAGTTTGAAAAATCAAATCTAACTCAACCGTAAGCCACACGTACGGGTATAAGAAAGTAACAGTAGTGCATGTATGGAGCATGACATCCTAATTTGTTTTTTAATAATTAATTTATAGTTGAGATTCCTAATTTTATTTAATTCATTTTTGTTAATAAATTTTATTTATTTCTTATTGATTTGATTAAACAAGATTGAGTATATTTCGAGATTAAATATTTTAATTTTAGTTATTTTTTAAATATTTTTAATATTACTAATATAAAAAATAAAAATAAAAAACTCTCAAAAACATCTTTGGCCACGATACTAAAAACGTGGCGTTGATGTGTTGTGCGTTACTGCTTCTAGTTGCTTTGTATAGTTGCACTGATCACTCTTTTAAAAATAAAGAGAAAGTGACTAAACTTGTGTGGGTTTGGTCCAATTACTCTGCCGACATTTGTTTCAGAGATAGTTACATCATGTAACTCCCAAACACGCTTAAATCGAAAGTGACTAAACTTGTATGGGTTTGGTCCAATTATTCTGTGAAAAAGTACTCTCTAACAGTCTAACTTACATGTCGCCCTTCGTTAATGTATTTTAGAGAATATTTGTGGTTATTTTTTAAAATATTTTTTATTTAAAAATATATTAAAATAATATTTTTTTTATTTTTTAAAAATTATTTTTGACATCAACGTATCAAAATGATCTAAAAACACTAAAAAATATTAATTTAAAATAAAAAAAAATTAATTTTTTTAAAAATACTTTTAAAATATAAAAACAAATAAATTAGTCAATGGTTGCATTGCATTATGAAAAGTTAAGGCATAAATGCGCCCCCCGTTCTCGTTAACTCGAACAAACAAACATACGTGTTTATAGTGTTTCAACTTGTTTTTTAAAGTTTTTTTTTTAATTTGTTTTGTATTTAAAGATGTATTAAATTAATATTTTTTAATATATTTTTTCAATAATATTATTAATGTATTAATATTAAAAATAAATCTTAATATATTTTAATTAAAAATATATATTTAAAAAATTATCCATTATCAAACACATATTTAATCTCATTTGAGGACGAAAAAAAAGGCTAGCTACAAATTGACTTGTGATTTTATGTGGACTCTAATGATTTTATGCTGGTTACTGGCTATGAATAAAATACAGTAATCTCGCATCTCAAATCACTACAGAATGCAGCCCACTCGAAGACAGATCCATTTTAACGAATTGTTTCATTATAGTGGTTGTTCATCCGTGTGGATAAGTATTATTGCTAAATTTTAGAGAACAAATAAGTCACCATTAATTTGATAAATTATCCCTTACTAGCATGTTTCATGGTTGTTTGTGTGTTTTAAAAATATTTAATTTTTTTATTTTAAATTAATATTTTTAAATTATTTTAATGTATTAATATCAAAAATAATTTTTAAAAAATAAAAAAATATTATTTTAATATATTTTTTAAAAATAACCACTATCGTATTCTAAGTTAAGTTAGGACATTATGATGGATAAGTGTTAAGGTTACTTCCAAAAACATCCAACCTGACGCCATGATCACTTTTTATGTATAGATGGAGGAGCTTCACTTGATCGACCATTCGACGCTAATGGAATGACACTGATGTTTACTTGGATTTTCGGTAACCTAGCAAATATTTATTGCGAATATTTTTTAAAATATTTTTTATTTAAAAATTTCTTGGATTTTTAATAACTTGTTTAGAGAAGGATGTTGGAGGGTATGGTAATGGATTTTTTTTAAAGTATTTTTTATTTATAAATATATTAAAATATTTTTAAAAAAAAATTATTTTTGATATTAGTATATTAAAACGATCTGAAAACATAAAAAAAATTAAAGCAAAAATTAAAATAAATTTAATTTAATTTTTTTAAAACAATACTTTTAAAACACAAAAAAAAAATTGTTACCTCACAAGTTGGATGCTATTTATTATTTAACAAATGTATCAAATCGATCATAAGATTATGATAAAATAAAATATTTTTATTAACTGTCGCTACCCGATATAAATAGAACCTCCAACATCAAAACAATTTTATTTTTTTACAAAAATAGAGTCACCATCTAGTTTTAAAGGATACTAAAAATCCTAAAATATGCATTAGTTTCATAGATTTAAGTAAGGAGCTGGTTATGCTTAAGGAAATATAGACATCACCATTACCGTATCATTTCTAAGAAAATGTTACCTTAACTATGTGTTTCTCTTAAATTTATTTTTTATGCATGCCTTTAATTGTCTAAATTATTTTTTGAATTTATTTACAAGTCATTTATTATTGATTGATGTTTTTTTAAGTTAGCATCAAATCCTGGAACAAGAATCTTGCAACTCAATAATTTTTTTTTGGTAAAAAGCATTATGTTAGGCTTGTGTCGGTCTCTAAAACTAGAAGACTTAACGACCTAAATGTTTCAAATTTTAAACAAAACTTGTTGAAAACTTGATAAAACTTGTTGACGCTTTCGTGGGATCTTTTTATGTTTAAAAATCAAGTGTTAGGTTCACATTGAACTCTAAAACTCTAAAGGTTCATCGACCTAACCATTCAAAAAAACTTCAACAAAATTTGACAAAAAAAGATGCAATCTTGATGAAAAATTATCAAAACTCTTTAAAGAATTTTTAGGCAATTTTAAATTTGCCCATCAGCTTAGAAGTAAAGTGCAGTGCTGTGTTATAATTATATTAATCCCTAAAATTAGTAGACTCATCAGCCTAACTTACTTGTGAAATAAGACATTCATGTTGACATTCACATTGTTAACTTGTAAGAAAAGGTATTTAAGTGAGAGGTTGTAGTGATGTTAGCTTGCTTAAAACATTATTTGACGTGTCATGTTAGTACAAGAATGAGAATTGCCTAAAACACAAAAACAAGAAGATCAATGAGTTTGGTTTTGAACCCATTTTCCAGCACTGTTGGACTTGGTTTTAAGCTCTTCTTCTCCACCATTTGGGCCTCGTTTGCCTTTCTATGTTAGGTTTTGCCCTTCCTTCTTCCTTCCTCCTTCCTTGTTGGGTTTAGTTTTGCCCTTCTAGGTGAGGTGTTGGCCTTCCTTTTTCTCTCTTTAGACGTGGTTTTGCACCTCTTTTTCTCAGTGTTGGGCTCCATTTTGTGCCCACCATCAACATTCAACTATAGATAATAAGTAATCGGGACCAATAGAATTTGACTATGTTGATTCCAGAGTTAGCTTAGCCTAATAGTACTTTGGAAATGCAATGGAAATAGTGTTATGTTAAATTTTAAAAAAAAATTGTAATTTTTTTTTATATTTTTAAATTGTTTTGATGTGCTGATCTTAAAAATAATTTTTAAAAAATAAAAAAATATCATTTTAATATATTTCTAAACAAAAAGTATTTTGAATCGCAACCGCTACTATAATTCTAAACAGATTCTACAAATTACTTCAACAATGATCTAAAACCCCCTGTCAAAAAAAAAAATCATGAATAAATAAAGTATACTTTATGAAATGAAGATGGTTTCCACTTAAAAAAAATGAAAATGATCAAATATCCTATTTATTATATATATATATAATAAAAATAAAAATAAAATATTTTAAAATAACTCTTTTATAATTTTGCTCAGGTATACTTAACGTAACCGATTTCTATTACATCTCGAACGTGAAATATTACCTGCCGCCTTTAGTATTGACACTGACATTGACACCAACATCGAATGGGGAGGTGGGGGTAGGCCATTGCAGCCTTGCGTCCGCCACGCATGCGGTTGGTCACTGGGTGGTTTCCACCTTCCAACCCCAAAGGAAGGGCCAAAAGCATGGGTGGCCAATGACCTATAGCCTAATCTACTTCTCTTCTTCTAATTAGTTAATTTACTCTCCACCGCCTTAATCTCCCATTATGATTTGGTTAATGCCATCACATTAGACCTTTCTCTCTCTCTCTCTCTCTCCTCTCTCTCTCTTAGCCTCAACTAGGATTTTTCCCCCCGTTCCATCACCTTTCCTTGATATTTGATTCAAGTGGCCAAACGCTGTACCTAACATATTATTCAATTTCATGTCGTGTTTCAAGTAGAAATTATCTTAAATTGGTTAATTATATTGTTTATTTTATTGAGAGGTTCATTGAGTTTTAAACTAGGCAATGAGAATAGCTCTTCACCTTTACGTAATAATCAAATAAAATGGATCATTAAAATTTAAACATATTTTATTAAATAAAAATACACAACTATTATAATAGAATAATTACACTAATTCATCACTATGCCATGTTTTTTCCAAAAACTAAAATGAGAAAGAAGATTTGATGTTTAATCTCAGTAACTTCATTCTCTTTATAAAATGGTAATAAATTTATTGAATTTTTTCATATCATTTATCTTCGTGGTAATTTTGTTGTTAGTATTCATTAATTACTTATAGGTTTAATGTGCAAAAAATAAAGATTGGGGTGCTTAAAATCACAAAATATTTATATAAGAGCTCAAGATTTTCTTTAAAAACAATCATAATCGGACAATTTTAAAAAAATAGTACTTTAACTAGTCCATTTGTCCGTGCTCTTTTACAAGTTAGACCATTTATTTTTAAATGTAAAAAATAATATTAAGAGCATGAAGAATTTTTTGATAGTGTCATTAAACTTGATCAGAAGAAGCATTCTTGAAACCCCTTAACTCAACTCTTTGCCTAAATTAAGTTTTCAATTAAACTACGTGGACGCTGTCCCGAATTAAATCGATCGATTTCATGGGTCCAAATACAATCTTGATTATTAGTTAAAATATGACTTAACTTTTAAAAAATAAATTTAATGGTAACTTAAAAAAAAAAATTGAGACAATGATAAATTAAATCGATCTCGGTCCCCCTGCGACTGGGTCATGGACTCTATTGAGTTTAATAACTTTTTTCATATAAACTTTTTTTATTTAATTATATGATAAAAATAGATGCTTATAAAAGTGAACTCCAACCTAAAAACATATATTTATTTTAAATAGTGATAACCATATAGAAAAGCAAACAAAAATAAAGCATGCAATCTATTTCTCAATCAATTCAATATTTAAGGACGAAATTAAAAATAATAATAATTAAAGGACAAAGAAACATATATAGTCTGTATGTAAACTAGTCAAATCTGTGAATTGGATAACCCAGGCTAGCACGTCAAACCTATGAACCGGGTTATGGACTCCACTAGGATTATATTTTATTTTTCCTAAACCATTTTTTGTTTAATTATATGATAATAAAAATAGACAATCGCAAAATCAAACATCAATCTTAATACCGAGACTTTTTTTTAAACCGTGATAACCTTATAGAAAACAAAATGAAACCAATTATGAAATTAAATTTTCAATTAACTCAATATCTAAGGATGAAATTGAAAAATATTTTTTGAAAAAAAAGTTAAATTCATCATACCCATAAACTAAGTCAATTAGCCAAGCCTGTGAATAGATTTATGGATTTTATAAAGTTTAATAACATAATTTTTCTATTAAATTAAATTTTTTAACTATATAAAAAAAATAGATTATATAAAAAAGTTAAGTTCAATTAAAAAAAAAACAACCCACAAACCTATAATAAATCGTGGCAATCTGGGTTACTTTGTCAAACTTGCAAAGCACACTAACCTTATAGAAATATATAAAAAAAAATACAAAAATAATTTTTCAATCATTTTACTATTAAAAATAAAATTAATAAAAAAATTATTATAAAAATTTAAAAAATAAAACAAAACAAAACTGAACTGGAGAATACTATTCCACGATGCAATGAACGTGGAACGTGGTTAACAATAGTTCCCCAGCCCATTATTTTTTGTTAATAATTAATAATATATTAGTAATATTTGTTAACGAGAAACGGCCACCAGAGAGATGTCAACAATTGTCAAAGATACTATCACACGGAAATGACACGTGGCATCACAATCTGCGGGACTAGTGTTCTATATTTGTTTGCTTCAAATTCATGGATTGGCTCAAAATCTCTCAAACCCCACCAATTTTTAGCAACAAGAACAACAAAAAATCCCACTTTCCTTATCAAAGAGAAAAACTACTGGCATCAAAAGGAGCAATAGCATATAATACAATTTATATGGTAAGAGTAGTAGTGGCCATAACTCCATATACATTTTACTCTTTGTTTTGAGCTTTCCCATATCAAACACAGAACAAGAAAGGCACAGCAAAAATGGCATCCTCAACTTTGTTTGGCAACACTTTAACAGCTGTTTCTTCAAGAACCCACTTTCCAACCCCAATCTTTAACAACAACTCACTAGAATTGTTGTCTTCCGCACACTCTAACTACAACTTCAAAACCAAGACAAGTACTAGTGCTAAGAAATTGAAAGTGAAAGCTGTAGTGACTGAGACACCTGCTGGGAGTAAATCAGAAGGGAAACAATCGGAGCAAAGAAAGTTAAAGGTTCTGGTTGCTGGAGGTGGGATTGGAGGGCTGGTTTTTGCATTGGCAGCAAAAAAGAAAGGGTTTGATGTGATGGTTTTTGAGAAGGATTTGAGTGCAGTAAGAGGAGAAGGACAATATAGAGGTCCAATTCAGGTACAGAGCAATGCATTAGCTGCTTTGGAAGCTATTGATTTAGATGTTGCTGAGGAGGTTATGAGAGCTGGGTGTATCACTGGTGATAGGATTAATGGACTTGTTGATGGGGTCTCTGGTACTTGGTATGTTGTTTCCATCTTTAATCCTACATATATGCCCTCGTTTTGTTTTTCCGTTACTTGGTATTTATTTTGATTTAAGTCTATAGCTCTGTGGTTGGCCTCTCAAGTTTATGGTAATTTCGGTTATTTTTGAAGAATTGAAGCTTTGTAGTTGTGGTTCGCTGTATCGATGGTGATGAATTTGAAGAATCTGTTGGTTTGTTTTTCTTGCTGCTGAAGTTGTTTTGTAATTGTAGTTGAAGTTTATGAGTATGGTGATTAGCAAGTTGTGCTGGTTCTGATTACTTAAAAAAAGTGAAACTGATATATGAAGCTGAAGTTTGCATCTTTTTCTCACAATAAACTTGTATGAGGCTGTAAGTAATTTGTAAAGGTTGAAAGCGATGATTTTCACACTGACAATTCCCAAAACAGTGAAAGTGAACAAATTCCAGGCTTACTGATATGTAAAGTATTGAAATTCGGTTGGATATATCCCAACCTTGTTCTTTTTGCTTCTTCTTTTTTCCTTCTAATCAATCAGAATCAGATAGTGGCTTACAAAACTTCTGAAACTGAAACTTTTTCTGTTTTTGGGCTTGTTCGTGAAATTTTCTAACAAAACTTGTGGTTTGGCCTCAACAGACCTGGAAACTTCTAATGAAAAATATAATTGTGTTCGAAGCAGCAGAAAGGATGATTGGTAGACCTGGATCACTTGCTAGTTTATACTATCAAAGAAAAGTCTTGTACTATCAACAAAAATTACATGTGTTTCAGAACTTTGTTGTTTTGATTGGCCTATCAGATGTAAGTGTTAGCCCCCAATGACATTGAATGATAAATGGTTATCAGGTATGTCAAGTTTGATACCTTCACTCCTGCAGCAGAACGAGGGCTTCCGGTCACAAGAGTTATTAGCCGAATGACTTTGCAACAAATCCTAGCTCGTTCAGTTGGAGATGATATGATTCTTAATGATAGTAATGTTGTTAGTTTTCAGGATGATGGGGATAAGGTAATATGAACTGCTGATTTGTTGAAGATTGTCCTTTTGTCAACTCCTTCCTTCATTGAGAGTTCTTTCTAGGTTTTCATTTCTTGCTCAATGGGATATTCATTTGACTTACTGGTTTGTCAATTAAAAGCATATTGTCCACATCTTGAATTTTCACATTTATTAATTTGTTCTTTGAAATTTACAAGTGTAGGTCACTGTGGTTCTCGAGAATGGGCAACAATACGAAGGCGATCTCCTAGTTGGTGCTGATGGAATATGGTCAAAGGTATTGCTATGTCAAGTTCTTTCTTTGTCCCTTTGAGAGCAAATTTTATCAAAATAAAAACTATCTTTTGAATGATCTCAACAAATGCTATCAGTCAATCGCCACAATAGAGTGTGCATATAAAGTTCTGTTACAAGTACAATTTATATTGTTCTGGAGTTAAGAACTATAGTGTGATTGAAATTCCTTATGTTTGTCTCCTGCACAGGTGAGGAAGAACTTATTCGGGCCCAAGGAACCAGTGTACTCAGGCTATACATGTTATACCGGTATAGCAGATTTTGTGCCTGTTGATATTGAGACTGTTGGGTATGTTTGATTTCATTGAATACCAACTTTCCACCTTAATAGGTGCTTTTTTTCTGCACAGGATACCTTGTTCAAATTCAATAGAATGTACAATTTTAATTAGTTGAATTGAATTTCATCTAGATGCTAACTTTGATTTTTTAATTTTTTTTATTGAAGGTATCGTGTATTTTTGGGTCACAAACAATACTTCGTTTCTTCAGACGTGGGTGCTGGAAAGATGCAGTGGTATGCATTTCACAAGGAACCACCTGGTGGCATGGATGCCCCCCATGGTAGATACTTTTTAGAAGCTCTAGATCCATTATAAGCATGCTCTGAATAGGATATTTTGTTGAAGTATTTATACAGTTGAAACATTCTTTTAGTGTTTCATAGAAATAAGTTTACTTCATGCAACATATTTGTGATCTTGGCTTGACAACATGATCATTCAAAGTCATCTAAACTCCTTTTTAAGATACAAAAGACAATTGCATCTGACAAGGTCTAAGCTTTCAACTGAGAAGTCATAAACCGAAAGCAATAAGGTTAAAATATGCTTGTGATACTATAGCAGTTTATGTTGTAAGAAAGGATGTTTGTGGAATGTAATCTGTCATGAAGTTCTTACTGCTTGGTAAATTTACAACAGGAGGTTCCTCCTTTTATAAAATATGGCTTTTGAGAAATAAATAGTATTTTCGTTCTATGTTACTGAAGTTATGTTTCAAGTATTTGTGGTTTTATTGGTCAATGTGGTGGAGTGGAGTGACACTGCTGAGTTTTAAATGAACTATGAACGATTCTTAATGTTCATTTGGATTCTGAATCCTCTAACAAAGTGCACTTTAAAGTAAGATTAAGCCATAAATCCATGATAATATTGAAGAATCCATCTCATGAGTAAAAGGATTAAAATGGTGATGAAGCACTTTTTTTATCATTTTCTAATGTCAGTTTCTAATGTTATCTTTCCTATTCATATTTCTGCAGGTAAAAAGGATAGGCTCTTGAAAATATTTGAGGGTTGGTGTGATAATGTGATAGATTTGCTACTGACCACAGATGAAGATTCCATTCTTCGACGTGACATTTATGACAGGGAACCCATTATTACATGGGGAAAGGGCCGCGTGACCTTGCTTGGGGATTCTGTCCATGCCATGCAACCGAATATGGGTCAAGGGGGATGCATGGCCATTGAGGTATACCTTCCTCTTTGTGAATCTGGACCGATGCTTTATTGGTAGTTTTTACCTTCAAATGTATAAACGTTTCCAAGGATTGTATCACATAATTAACATTGGCCTCTTGTGTAATTCTCTTATGCTTCTTGAACTTTTGAATGTCTCCTTCACTGAAAAAAATATATTTATGTACATCCTCTTAACATCAATTTTTACTTTTATTACATAAAATAAATGAGCAGTATCATGTTTCTTATCGGATATTATTGTCTTCAAAAGTTCTTAAGGAGAGAGACTAAGCAAAAATTGAGTTGAATGAACAATTTCAAAAATACACCTAAATGAACTACGTATTTCAATGTGCAGGATAGCTACCAACTCGCATCGGAACTTGAGAGAGCATGGAAACAAAGCATTGAATCAGGAACCCCTGTTGATGTTCTTTCGTCACTAAGGAGGTAACATGTTAGATATTTTATAAATGATCTGAAAATGCATAAAATTTTGAGGCTGGTATAGTGTCCGGACATGAGACTCGAAAATAAAATGGAAATCATTCACGTGGACAATTGGAAGGCATCTCACAATTTTGAGTTCAAAGCTTTCTTGAGTAGCCTTCAGTTTAGCTCCCTTTAAGTAGTGACCACAGAACATTCCACTTAAAGAATAAGCATGTGGAGTGTAATGTGTACCTGTGCTTGCAATTGATAAGCATTGTTGCTAAGTCATCTCACCAGAACTCAGGCTTTATCTAAGGAACAATTAGCCGGTCCTTGAAATGCATTCATCTTGAAGTAATCAGTCAATGTTATCTGGATGTTTGTCTTCAGGAAACTTCTATTCTGCTGAAAGTGTCTCCTCTATAGAAGTATGTAAAGCTTTCTGTGAACAGATTATGATGTATCATGGGTAATGGACAAAAACTGTGTTTATAAACTATTTGCCTTGCCATTCTCTCTCTTTTTCTTGGAGTATGTGGTCGCCACTCACTGTGGAAGATCCTCTAATTTGGATGGTTTGCAGGATGTTGCATGCTATTTAGTACATTAGAATTAAGGATACTGGTTAGCAAGGACTGACCTGGTGTTTTTTACATATAAAATGATGGATGTTTATAACCACTAACTTTTCTAATTGATTCATACTTCCTTCTTTCCACAGCTATGAGAATTCTAGAAGACTTCGAGTTGCTATTATCCATGGAATGGCAAGAATGGCAGCAATTATGGCTTCAACATACAAGGCGTATCTGGGTGTAGGACTTGGTCCACTGTCGGTCAGTGTCTTTGATGATTGCATGTTAAGAAACTAAGATAGCAGTCAGAATTATTCGTCCATAACTGATATGCCCTTTTACCCTGTTTTCAGTTCTTGACAAATTTTCGGATACCTCACCCAGGAAGAGTCGGAGGCAGGTTTTTTATTGACATAGCAATGCCTGTAATGCTTGATTGGGTATTGGGCGGAAATAGGTTGGAACTTGGAAACCCAATTTTTTCTGCGTAGTTGATTTTTTTCTTGGATATTTACTATACATTTGTTACAGAAAATTTTCATCTGATTAAAACCATGATAACTCGTGTTCAAGTTATTTTCTTCTGAATGTAGAAGCTTATGGCATATTAGATGTAACATGTCACAGGTTTCTCTCCTGTAATTTGGGTTTTCTCGATGAGAGCTTTAGCATGTTCTTTTACTCTCTTTAGGACTGAAAATCTGAAGCTTTTATGTGATGAACAATTTAGAACTATGAGCTAATGGATAGTTCAGGATTCTAGAAAATATATTTAAGCATTGGAAATGAGAGGGTTTCTAGGTGTTATAATAAGTTCATATGATTATTCACATAAGGGTGGTTGGGATTGAGAAATAAACCAAGAATTTCTATAATCATAAGCTTCACATTTATCGTACCCTCTGTCCTGTTAATCTTTTTAACCCAACTGGAAAACTTATTTTCTTCTGCAGTTCAAAACTTGAAGGGAGGTCTCTGAGTTGCCGACTCTCAGACAAAGTATGTTGCCTTAATGACATTAATGTTATTTTCAAGGGTAGCTTATTTTATCTTATTCTTGAAATTAGAAGATTTTGATATGCGATGGAATCTAATATGTGATTGATCATATTGTTAGGCCAATGACCAGTTGCGAAGATGGTTTGTAGATGATGATGCCCTAGAGCGTTCTCTTAACGGAGAGTATGTGTTATGCAGCTGGTGAATCTTTTCTTGACACATTTTGTAATGATGCAACTACTGTCTCATTATCCATCTTCCTTGTTTTGTAGGTGGTTTCTTTTACCATGTGGAAATGATGCTGTTGCTTCACAACCTATTGGTTTAAGTAGGGATGAGAACAAACCCTGTGTGGTTGGGTATGCATTTGATTTTTATTTAATCGCAATAAACCAATTTCAACTCGGTGGATGACTTTATCATCACTCCACAACCATCCAGCATGACACATCTTGTGGTGTGTTTTGTAATTACAGGAGTGTCTCACAAGAGGATTTTCCGGGAATGTCCATAGTGATACCTGCACCGCAGGTAATACAGGCCTGATATGCCTACCGAGTTTTTGTGTTGCCCTTAGAAACTTGATTCCTATAATGATGATATGAAAAGTAAAAGTGTAATAGTAAGGTTTCTTTTTCATTAGAGTTTAAACAAAAATGCTCCTTTGTTGTTTTTTTTTTCTTTTTAATGTCAGGTTTCAAAAACACATGCTCGTATAACTTGTAAAGATGGGGCATTTTACTTGATTGATTTGCGCAGTGAGCATGGTTCCTTTATCACAGAGTAAGTTGTGGAAATCAAGATACATCTTCCTGTATTTCATATTTTATGATGGAGTTCTTCTCTAAGATTGAACTCTTATACATGTGCAGTATTGAGGGGAGACGGTATAGGGCACCTCCAAATTTTCCTACCCGATTCCATCCATCAGACATGATTGAGTTTGGTTCAGATAAGAAGGTGACAAACAATCTCTTCCCCGTTGATAGCTTTTCTTTTAAATTAAATTAAATCCATATTCTAAATGCAATCTAGTAACCAATATGTGCTGGTCTAACTTTCATTGTATCTTTACTAGCATGTCTCGTACGATAGTGTGTGTTTCCAAATAAATTTCATGAGAAAAACGTTGTGAGCTTCCATGTTCAGGTAATATTTCGAGTAAAGGTGATGAGGTCTCCTCCAAAGATTTCAGAGAAGAAGGATGAGGGTCAAGTTCTTCAGTCAGTATAAAACTCTGGAGGTCATTGAATTTTACTTGCACAGTAATTTATACAGCAATTATTCGGTGCAGTGAGCAATGTCATTCTGCTGCCATTTTTACACTCTAGGATTGGAAGTACAGAGCCTTGTATAAGATTTGGGAAATTCATACATTGTTCTAGTATGAACTGGAATTATTCTCAAAAAAAAAAAAAAAAAAGAGATGCCAGTAAGATTATCAATGTAAATCCTCCATGAGTTTAAAGAATGATCAACGTAAGATTATTGGCAAAGATAGAAGGCAAATTATTATTTTTTTCCCATTCGAGCGTCCACCTAATTATGGTCCGTAAAATATACGCAGGAGATTCACTAGCTGCCTTGTGGCCATGGACACCAGGTTGATCTACCTCTCTCTCGATGTATTAATATGTTTCAACTGGCTATGCCGGGTACTGTATCCGAATAATTCTTCCTGTTAACAAGATAATTGGGAAATCAATCAGTAAAGAGATGAGCATAACTCCCCTTTCAAACATGTGGATAAGCTTACCATGGATTAGTGTTCTTGTGATAAGCATAAAAAACAATTGAAGAACAGGAAATGAATCAGAGCGCAAGCAATAAAGAAAGCATAAAGAGTTTAAAAAAAAATGCAATGGAAATAAACTGCATGTGTAGCCAGAGAAATACAGTGAGAACAAGATGCTTGAGCATCAAGTTAACCATCTCATGTTTTGATTCCACCATGAAAGCATTTCTCAGAGAAACGAAGCTTCATAAATCTGCAGCTGCAGGTCAAGGTTTTGGTTCATAGCAACTTTTGTGCAGCCCATTTGCAGATAAGTTTTCACACAGCCCATAAATCAAAACAGCAATTATTGAGCTTCTGCTTTGAGAGGTGCAAATTGCGGTTCACACATGGAACCATTGACAAAAGCTCACCTGCCCTGGCCTTCAATAACGTACCAAAACGAGACTAACCTAATACCAGCCACTGTGGCGCTATAGTCCAAGGAACCCTCCTCTTCATGTCAACGAGTTGTCACCATCCTAAATTTTCATGGCGATCTTCTAACTTGAGATCTTGTATCACACAACCCTCCAATTACCCATCACTTTAAAAGCCCACACCAAGTGCGACTGTCTCCCTGTGGATGACAAAAGCAACAATGCATTGCCAATCTGAGCGCCTCTTCCAAGGACAAGATAGGCCACCACCACCCCCCTCCTCACGAGACAAAACTAAGACAACGTTTTGATTAATCTCTATCACCTCAAATCATCATGTACAAATTTATTACATATACTGTAGATTGCTACATATATTCAAGCTTGATCCATGGCTGCATTTTAATCTTATATATGTGTGTCGATTTTAGGTATGACTTAGATCAAACAAAGTGGACCCAGTATGTTTGTCTTTGGATATACAGACATGACTACTAGTGAAGACCTAAGCCCATGCTCTCATTAAAAACCCAAGAAGGAAGATCCATATAACATCATTCACAAACCATCTGTTAGGGTTTCTGTACATATGATGTTTGCAATTGCATGTGCTAGAACTAGAAGGAATAGTATTAAAGGTTTGACGAAGAAGAGGTGGCACGTGATGGATGTAAACAGACGGTGGAGATTGCACGTGATAGGATTGAAGTCAGGTTTCATGTGGTGGTGGTGGTGGCAGGTGCAGGCTCAGTGACCGTTTGGGGTGCATTAATTGCTTTCTTGCTATGGCCATTTCTTATACTAGTGATTTTGTCAGGTTCGGATCGAATTATTGGTGCTCAAAAATGGAATTCCTCATGTGGGCCTCAAGGAAAGAATCTGTGAAGAGGAGAAGGTGGTGGTGGCATTCAAGCTGCTCAGCCGGATCGACTTCACTATCTAATCATGAAAACATAAATCAGCATTTTTTTAACATTGTTTCAACATTCAAACAAGCCTTCCAAGAATTATTGCCTCATGTATCGCTCTTAAAATTTTGCTTTCCGGTAAAATCGACCCAAACCATGTGCGGGAATAAGAAATATATAGTTGGTAATATATTAAAATAATATTTTTGATAATAATACTTTAAAATAATATAAAAATATCAACCTTCATTCAGGTCGCACTCTTAAAACAAGACCTTTATAAGGGTGTATTTGGGAATGCGGTGCAAATCACGTTTCTTTAATTTTTGAAATTTTTTTTGAAATAATTTTTTTATGTTTTTAATTCGTTTTGATATGTTAATGTCAAAAAAAAATTTAAAAAAATAAAAAAATTTTATTTTAATACATTTCTAAGCAAAAAACACTTTGAACCGCCACCGCCGCCACAATCCAAAACACATCAATAATGACATAGCAAATTGTTGTTGTTATTTCATGGATAAGATTGGTAGTTTGATACCCATCTGTGTCTTTTGCATGTCCAATTCCTCAAGCAAATCATTTGTGTCGAGGCTTCACAATATTTTATAGCAATCAAACTAATTAAGCTTAATAGTGTCGGACCAAAGCTTGTCTTTACCATATTTCCTCATCAATGATCATGTTTTGGTAGTGCCAACAACGTATCTTCAAGATCATCAAATGGCAATAAGTACAAAACGGGTAGAGATTTGGATCATGAAACGGCGTGTGCAAAATCATGGAGGACATTCCAAAAAAACAATTTTAGGGTTTGGAAGTTGAAGCACAAGACAAGATAGTCCTCCACTAACCTTGGATGCTACATAACACAACCATGAAGCCACATTTGTAGTAGAAAATATGCCCAAAGATCTTGGATTGTTATTAGCTTTGAATTGTCAAAGTTAGCAAACCATATTATTAGTAGAGAAAAGGCTAGTAGAAAATATGCCATAAATTCACTCAACAAAAACAGACTTTAGCTCAATGATTCGTTCACTATTTCCCCCAAAAGGCAAACCATTAATTTAACACAACGAAAACCTAACATGAAAGTTAGAAATCCACAGTAGAAGAAGAACTAATGTGGCCCATCTTAATTATAATAGGATTACCTAGCAATTATAATAGGTTCTTTATGAAATAAATGGCATCCAATTCACCCGGCAATGAGTATTCTGAAATAGGATAGTAATTATATTTTAAAGTATTTTTTATTTAAAAATATATTAAAATAATATTTTTTTAATTTTTAAAATTTATTCTTATATCAATAAATCAAATCTATTCAAACTTTACTTCGAGAGGATGATTTATGAGCAAAATATTTCCTAATCTCTACCTGATATCAAATCAATCTCTGTGCTCCTCATCATCACATTTAAAAGAAGAAAGAACTTGTTTTTTTTAATTTTTATTTGATGGTAAGAATATTTTTGAAAACACACATTATTAATACATTTAAAGAAATATAATAGGTTTTTATATTAAAAAGGGAGGGGGGAGACAAATTTCATTCACCGTCAAATAATCATGTTAATGTGTTCCGGCACCGATATCATTATCTGGCATGCCCTTCCCAAAAACAACAAAAGAAAAGGCAAGGCAAGGCAAGGCACGGGGGTGTGAAAACTGCGAAGGACTCCACCGTTAGTCCACCTTTGCTCCCTTCTTCTCCCATCTCATCAACTGTACGGCCTTCTTGGGACCCCACACATCACGCGGCCCCCACCTTATGTTTACTTTTCTTGCTGCCGCTACCTTCCAAACTAGGCTACCCAGTTCCCCCAAGATTACTTCTTACTTACACTTATTTGCCAAAGTCTCACATCTCAAATTCAGCTGTCCAAATCCAATTTCCCACTCAAAAATTTAATTTAAAACAAAAAAATAAAAAAATTGTATTTTTTAAAAATATATTTTTAAGAGACAAAACCTGGTGTCAAAAGATGAGCGGTGAAAAGTTTCCCCGTGTCAGGTTTCCCACTGGAAACCAGTATCTTTCTTTATCACAAATTCCGAGAAAAAACAAAAAGAAAATACAATAATATAATATTTCAAAACTCAAGATTTTGCCTCGATTCTCAAAAGAGGTGAGATTACTTACTCTCGCTCGCCACTCGCGTAAACACCTTTGCCAGTGTTATCAAAATCACCCAAGATTCTTGTGTCCTTCTCTTGCCTTTTTCAATCTCGTTTCTTTCTTTCCCCGTAAATTCTTAGCCTGAAAAAAGATAAATATGAAAAAGCAAGAGGTGCCCGTATTCATCCATCCACAGGGACAGGAACAGGAACAAAACGACACTTTTGAGGGGCTAAACGACGCCGGGTTCTGATACCTGGGCTCGCCTTGAAAATGACCTAAAATGCCAAACATTTTCCATTGGAGACCGTCCTGAAATTACTCCACACCTTCCAAGCATATACTTGCCTCTTTCTACTCAATAAGATGCACACGTGCACATGAGGCCCGTTTAGAGAGCTGAGCCTATGGAGCTCCATTGATTAATTCCAAGATGACACTTCATTTTAACAAGGAATTAAAATTGATTAAACTCTCAAATGTATTAAAATATAAGTGTTTCATTAAAATCATAAAAAAAAACATTTCTTAGCAGGCCGTACATTAGAGTAATTAACTAGAAAACTAAAAGGCGTCGTGAATTTACAAATGTACAATGGATCCTCTCACGTGTTAATGTGGATGGATTGTTTATAATTTTATTTTCTTTTTATTTTTTTTTAATTTAACCTTTATTAGATAAAATTATAAGCAAATTTATTAGGATAGGATGAGATTAAAAGAGGGAGATCAAAGTAAAAAAAAAAAAAAACATGTAAGGAACTGTTGGCTTTAAAAGTCTGGAAAAAATATTTATTATAGTCCCTATACTTTATAAATTATAGATAATGGGTACATTTAATTTCTAAAATTATTTAATTAATATCATTGATTTCTTAACACGGTTTGAAAATAAATAAAGTTTAATAAATATATTCAAACAATGTTTAATGCATGGGTGTCTTAGTTAGCTTTTCCCTTGAAAACATGTCTTTAATATGTCATTAATTATTAATTATTGGTAATGCATTAAAATCATATTTAATTTTACAGGTTTGTCATGTTATTTTTTCCTCTCCAAGAATTAATATTTGTGTTTCTAATGATAAAACTAGTGACCCCCTTTATAATATTGAATAAATAATTGCGGATCATAATGTATATTTATAAATCTAAATTCTAGCAACTATATCTTATCTATTATCTATTTTAAAAGCTTTAGGTATTCATATTTTATCAATTAGCTACGAATATCCATTCATGTATTTATTATTTGAGTATTATTTGTTATTTAATATAAAATAAAAAAGTAATATATACACACACATCTCAAGCCAAGTTTGGATTGAGTCCGGGGGTGTAAAATTTATATCTTTAATAAATACTCACTTAAGAAAAAAAATGAAAAACTTGAAAGTTTGGATTTCATATTATTATTTGATTGAATAAAAAAATTATTTTAATAAATAAATCTGGTGAACACAACCAGGTAAATATCTCATCTTGCGAGATTAATATCTTGATATATATTTATTTCTTAATTTTTCTAATTATATTTTTATTTATCATTTATAATTATAAACATGTTAAAAAAACAGGTGTATATATATTTATTTTTTTTTAAATATATAACCTGCTAAAGTATCTGGTGGTATCTAAATTCACAAATGGTAATGTACGATTGCAGAATCATATGGCCAACGGATCTCTTCAGGTAGATTCGAAATGTAGATCTCAGCTCACCACATGTTATGGGAAGATGTCGTTTTAGCATTGCCAAAATTTGAATGCTAGCAAACATGTATTTACAACAAATAATATGAATTGCGATGCTAACATATAAAAAATTATTGAACATTAAACGACAGGACAGCTATCTAAGGTTTCCTTCGATTATAGAAATTTAAACTCTCTTTTCTTTTTTTCTTTTCTTTTTTTTTTTTAAAAAAAGTCCTTTATACGCTTTGTTTCATAGTACAACTCGTTTCCCATATACATACATTTTTTCAATTCTCCATTTTTTTATAATTACTATCAGAAAAAGAAAAAAGAAAAAGAAAACCCAACCCCGAGAAACCCTTGGAAAAACAATATATTTATATAATATATATATATATGATGCCACTTTTCTATCATCACCGGGAAACCGACTCAGCCAATTTCCCAATTTTCTCAACAAGTTCAGGCGACAGTTTTTTAACCGGTTTCCTCTCCTTCTCTGGTCTAAAATCAAACCCCAGGGCATCCGATACTTCCTCGGAGCTCCACCCGGCTTTACGTAGAGAGTCCGAAAACCGATCCACTTTCAAAAGCAAAGCATCCAGGACTGCTTGATTGTCTAAAATTACCATTTCACCCTCGAAAAAACCCGACGCTGATACCTCAACCATTTCCTCTATGTCGGACTCCTTCCACCCGCCTTCTCTCAAAACCGACCCGATTTTCTCTATATAATCCCCCACCCATTTCGGTATTTCGGATCTTCTCATCTCAAAAAACCGTTCCGGGGACGAAGATCCCGACGAGGACGACGCTGAATTCCTCCTCCTCCTGTCCACCGCCGCGTCACTCCAAAACTCTACCCATCTCGGTGTCCTCGACCCGTTTACCAGACCCGTATCCAAACTCTTCCGCGACAGATTGTTGGATAACCCAGTAGATTTCTCACTAACAGACTTCTGTTTTTTTATGATAATCGGGTGAGATTCGGAGCTCCGGAAGAGAGATTCACGGTCAAAGAAATCTGATAAATCCAACCCGCAACAAAAGATCCGACTTTCATCGATAAAGAAAATGGGATTACCCGCTAGGGATGGCTGACAAGGAATGTAACAATGGTTAAAAATGGGAATCAAAAGAGGGGCTCTTTTAAGTGAGTTTCTCGCGACTCGTAAGGCTTTTTCCGGGTCGGATGGTCTCGGACCCCAAGATTTCGACCACAGAGTGTTTCGGGCAATTTGGAAGCAAATAGCAGCGATTGGGAGGTCAAGGGAGGCGCGTAGGTGGAGGCGGGCACCAGCAGAGCGCCAGTCAGGGAATCCTGGGCCGACAGGGAGGCCAGCAGAGAGGACGGCGCGGAGGTCAGGAGGGAAAGCAAAGCCGAATTCAGCCTCCGATCGGGCGAATTCAGATTCAGTAAGACCAGGTTGGACTTGGATGCCAGAACTGCGCAAGTGGGTAATTACTTTATCAGCTAATGAAGAGAAAGAGAGGAGGCTGTTGCGAGGTGGGAGTGTGGTGGTTGTTGATGGGGCAGCTGCTCGAGCTGAGAGACGGCGTAAGCCGGCAATATGACCCGGGTTTAGGCCGGTCATTCTCCGGTCCACGTCTACCATTGTTGTTTAGTTTCAAAGAAAAAACAAGAAAATTGTGGACAGAGAGACAGAGAGAGTGTATAAAACAAGAAATGGGTTATCGTTTCTGGATGAAAGGCTTAAGGAGGTTTGTGTTTTCTCTTTTAATTTACCTATTAAAGGAGAAGCGGAAAGGATTGAGAATATTTTGTGTATGTGAGGCGCAAATGGAGAAAAGCGAAGGAACTCCTAGTGCTGGTAGAAGATAGAAGGCTTTTTAAGAGAGAGAAAGAGGGAGGAAGAGGGAGAGCTTTTGTTTTGTAAAGAAAGGTGGGATATTTATAGCTGTTAAAGGATGGAGCCTACCTGTTTCAGATTTTGGTTTAATCAGTTTTATCTTTTAGCTTTCCTTATTTAACCTTCAAGTTCCCTCCAATTACTACTTGCTGGTAGGATAATTAGCATCGCTGCTAATGGTAAAGAATTTTTATTTTTTTAAAAGTAAAATTTTATGAAACTGACTCTTGAAATAGTATACAAAAAAATTATTTTAATCATAAAAAAAGGGAGTTTTATTTTGATTATATATATATATATATATATATATATATATATATATATATATATATATTATTATCCAGATATTCACATTAATAATAATAATAATAAAAAAAAACAATCAGAAAGGACTGTTACGGTCCAGTCAAATGAAAAACAGGAGGGGGATAGTGTATTTATAGGCTGGACATTTACTTTTCGGCATCCAAAAATCGCTGTGCGAGATTACTTGAGAACAGAATATCTGCAAGTAGTCAAGGGTAGAAATGCAACAGAGACTCGAGAGGGGGAGAGAAGCAACGGCTCCTCAAAGTGGAAAGTGACAAAGTGTGGGTAATTGGGAGGTGATTGTGTTGGGATGCTATACGGTCACTTTTAACGGGAATTTAGCACAGGAGAGGGAGGTGATACTAAGCCAAAAAAAAGAAAAAGAAAAAAAAAAAGGAAGAGGAAGAAGAAGAAGATAGAATTGGGGTGATGGATTAAACTTTGTCTTAAATTCCCTACCTCTTTGAAAAAAATCCTGTGGTCGAATCAATTCATTTGACGATCGTACCTTTCTTCCATTCTTTTGTTTTTTTTATATATGCACACTCCTACTTCTTCTTTGATTCACTACTGTTTAACTTTCTTTCTCTGCTTTTGCTTCTGGTCTGAACTATCTGTGGCCCATGAGAAATCATGGCCTGTTGACAGCCGAGATAAAGCTAAGCACATAATCATAATGGCAACTTGTTGTATGCTAACGTTAACTGCTTTTTATTTCTCATTTGTTTAAGCAAAGATAGACCAGTTTCTGTAGGAAAGCTAATCATTGGCTATCCACACAACAAGAGTATCGACAGGTTAATATTTTGGTGCTCAACACCACTTCATAAAGATAAAAACCATGCTCGTCACTTTTCTTTTCTAGCCACCATGATCTTCTGGGGAAAAATCCATGCAAGTGTGTGATGGCCGGCTTCAGTACTGCAACTTTACTAACTCGAATAATTCTTGTGGGAACACGGCAAAACTTCAATTGATTGATTTTTCATTTACAATGAAGAAGAAAAATGATTTGTGCTTGCGATTCCATCAAAATAAAGGTTTGTGTGTGTTGAACATGCACAGGCCATGCTTGACAATCATAGCAGCATGAGGCACATGAGCGAATTAAGGGCCTTCCCTCTTTGATGAGCATGATTTGGTAATGCGGTGCGCATTCCATTATGCTGGGGGCACCGCCATTAATTGCGTTTAGGCATAATAACTCTTGGACGTTTATGGACGCACCAGCACATGCAATCCTATAACCTTTAATGATCCAACTTTCAAACACTTCCAAAATAAGGCTAAATCAATCTTCTCTAGCTACCTGTGCTGAGCTTATTACATGCACTCACGAGCCATCCGAGCTAGGGATCAAGCTTTTTCCAAAGCGGGTGTGGCTGAGAAGTTACTACTTACAGCTACACCCACCTTTTAGACCAATGAAACCCCCACTAATACAAGAGTACTTTCAGCAAATTCAGACATTATTGGGAACAATAAAATCCCACACACTTTTTGGAGAGGCGTTGCCGTACTCACGTGGCATTCACCCCCAAGTGTACAAACACCTAACTTGTTGCTTATAATCCATCAACTCATGTCCTAGCAAGCGACGGATTAGGACAGTCAATTAATAAGATATCATCAAAAATACACAAACAGACATGGCCCAATGGGTGTTATAATTAACCTAATAACCTCAATTTGTTTAATTGTTATATGATTAAGAAGAATTGTTTTATTATGTATATATAGCTTCAAATCCAACAAACATAAAACAATAAATAAATAAATAAATAAATAATCAGGAGAAGATTGTTTAGCTTATGCGAAAACTAGTCTAAAAAAATATTTTTTTTTTTTAATGTGATGCTGTTAAAAAGAAAAAAAAAGGGGAAGAGGATAAGTTAGCCTCTTTGTGTAAATGTTGAGGAGTTGAACAAGTCATAGCTAGGCAGAAAAGGACTTCGAAGGAATCAAAAGAAAAGGAGGTGGGAATTACTATTTGGAGGTGTGGGAAGGAACCCATCATAGGTGGGAACGAAAAAGCAGGCAACAGCCGGCAGTTAGATCACAACGTCTCTCTCTCTCTCTCTCTCTCTATATATATATATATATATATTTTGACAACGGATTCTTATGTTCGGCGTCTGCTGGCAATGCCTCGTAACCGTTGCCAACCAAGCTATGAGTCTGCCTGTAATTGCTCCTTTTTGTCATAACAAGTCTTGTACTTCCTCCTTAATCTGTTAATTGCTCAAAACAAATAATCTGTCTTCTTCCATGGATTTACTTAAAGCTAGATGGTATAATACATTGAAGTAACTCTCTGTGTGTCTATATATATAACCAATTGTGGGATCAAGATAATTGATTTCATAATACGAGAAATACATCCAATTGTGTTTAATAATTTATTTTTCTTAGAATTAATTTTTTATTTAATCAAATAATAATAAAAATAGATATGCACATGAAAGTGATCGAGTAAGATCCAAGAAAACAATATCATAAAAGGTTACACAAAAAAAACACCTACTAATATTAAAAAAAATATATTATTATAATCAAGTGAAAACTAAATGATATTTAACCAAATGCTAAATTGGGTGTTGATCTAGAAAACCAATTGTTTCTTGAAATCAATTTTTTTTATTTAATAAAGTAATAATAAAAAAACATGAGATGAAAGTGATTCAATAAAATTAAATAAAAAAATTAATTAGGGTTGCACATAAACTAAGTAAAAATTAAATGATAATCTAAAAAAATCATAAAAGTTTACTTAGTTTATTTATTTTAAATAATCTCAATTAAAAAAAATATCCACTAGGTTAGACATCCCACATATACACTTAATTAATCTATTTTAATTAATTTATATTTAAATAAAAAAATAAAAGCTAAAAAAAGGGTGAGGCATCTAAGCTTAGGTGGCCCAGCACGGATGGCCTATTTAACAGAGAAGGTTAGGCTTGCGCGTTTGACATTTTATCTTTTCCCCCCTTTAGAGGCGGATGACATGTCGTGGCTGACAAATTAGGGGGCTTTTTATTTTTTATAAAAATCCATTTACACCTAAATATACCTAATAAACATGCTTTGAACATTAAAAAAAAATCAATTTATCAAATCAAGAAACCTAAAAGCACAAAATCAAACTAATATATATATATATATATATCGACCTGATCTAGTTTTTCAGGCAAGATGAAGGCTCAAAAAATCAATGGGACCTTCTAATTGAATGGAACTTGTTAACACTAAGATCAACTTTTTTTATTGTTGAAGACCAAACGATAACTTCATTTCTTTTTGATCGTGATTCAATGACTTTCTCTCTTTTCACTCACATCTAGAGATTGAGAAATAAATAAAATTAATTTCTAAATCAAAACTAAAATTTCAAAAACTATAAGGACTAAAAAGGAGAAAAATAAAAATAAATGGACTAAAAAATACCTTTTTTATGTGAATTTGAGATTGGTTAGAGATTTTTCTTTGTTTTATACTTTCATCATATTTTGTTGAAAAAATTATTTTCTTAACAATTGCTTACAAATTAATTAGTCATTACTTTGGTAATAGAAGGCTGCAATTGAAAAAAAAATAATGATTAAATTAGAAAAAAAATAAAACAATTACGGTACTTTGAATTGTTATAGTGTTTTACCTAGCTGTTATATAATATTTCATAATACTAACGAAAATTTAATCCTTGTTTAAGAAGCAAATTTTATTTATTTTGAGTTTTAAAGCAATTTGTTATTTTAAGTAAGATAATAATCAATTGGATTCTTTTTCACTATAAAAATATTAATGTTTTCGTTCTTTTACATTTTTGAACATTAGGTCTTTAGAAAAAAGTTGATTTAGATAGCAAAGAAAGATATTCAATGTTGTACAAGTGTGTTTGGGAGTGTGATTGTGATTGTTTTTCAAAGTGTATTATTTTAATAAATAAAAAATATTGAAATCTCAAACACGAACAACTGACTCTGAAAATTAACGGCTATTTTGTGAGACTAATCACGTGATCGAAACACTAATTAATGTTCTTGGAAACAATAATTAAGAAATTTAATTTCACTGAGAATTTCAGAAGAGAACCTTATATTTATAGTTCGTTTTGACTTGGAAGAAGCCCAGACATGTGCGGTTTGCCTTGGTTTTCGTTCTCTGATCAGGGAAAAATGATAGTTTGAGTTAGATTCTTAATCATTAGGTCGGAAAAGATGGGATTGGTCAACTGTTCACTTTTTTATAAATATTTTTATTAGATTATATATAAAGCTCATTCTAACCTCCATAATTCAAGGGATTGGTTTGTTGTTAAAAAAGAATTATTCGTTTTATTTATTTATTTTTCATTTCAAATCTTAAAACAATTTGAGATGAATACAATAATATATATATATATATCTTTTAAATTGTTTAAAATATTAATTTTACTCAACATATAATAGATATAAAAATGTTTTTTTTTTATCATCAATAAAAATCATAAAGCATACACATATCTAGTAATCTGATTAAATTAATGGATAGGCATTTGAAACATTTAAGTAGTGTTTGGTTATTATTTTAAGACATTGAAAAGAAAACAATAGAAATAAAAAAAAAGACATGTTTTTTATGTATGTTTATTTTAGAAGTAGAAAAATTCATTCTAAAATTATCTTAAAAATAGATTTATTTTATGTTTTTAACCAAACATTTTTTCTTTTTTGTGCTTTTTAAGGTACCAACTAAACACAAGAAATAAACCAATGACTACTTGTAAATTACTCATGCCTTAAGGGTTTGTTTGTCTTTGCGTTTTAAATGTATTTTAAAAAAATTAAAAATATTTTATTATTTTCTTTACTTCAAATTATTTTTTTTGTTATTTTCAGATCATTTCAATATTCTGATGTTAAAAATAATTTTAAAAAATAAAAATAATTTTATTTTAATATATTTACAAATAAAAAACATTTTAAAAAATTACCAATATATCATTCTTACTAAGCCTATTTGAGGTTTTTCAAAGTGTTTTTCACTTGTAAATGCATCAAAATAATCTATTTTTTTATTTTTTAAAAATTATTTTTTGACATCAGCACATCAAAATAATTTAAAAATACCAAAAAATATTAATTTGAAATAAAGAAAAAAATAAAATAAAATTTAAATTTTTTTTTAAATACTCTTGAATCTTAAAAATAAACAATCGGGGTATTTCGAGGTGTGTACGGGCCACAAGCATCGAAATTCTACTAACCAAGTACATAATAGCTTTTGAAATCCTTACCGTAAGCACATTGAGGCTAGCTGTCTAGCAAGATAGAAACAGAGGTAGAGTTTGAAATTGAGGAAAGGAGATTGAAATCAGTTTTCTTTCTTGAAAAAGAAGAAGAAGATTGACTTGTGGAATTTAAAAGAGGAAGAAATAAGGGTTCTCAATCTCGACGGACGGGGAAGGTTGTCACTGACATTGACCCAGTTGCCAGTATTATAAAAATAAGAATAACTAAAGTAAGTCCCCATCACAATGTAATTTTCAATTAAGTCCTTAAAGTACTGAAATTAAGTTGTATTACCCTAAAACCGTGAGCTTTTAATCGATGTTGCCCGCAATAGAAAGTAATTAACGTAATTTACTAACAAAAAATCCTACTTTTTCGATGATGTTCATCATTTTTCCAAACAAGTGATTCTTAAGAAATCACTGCAATAGACATTAATTGCTGTAATTACTGTTTTAGGATAACACATATTGCTTACCTCTGAGCTTTCGAGCCTTGATTGGAAATTTTGTTTGGGGACTTGTTCGTAGTTATCCCTCGTGTGGAAGCTCAAAAATTTAAAACTTCCACTTGAAAATACTGACGAATTCGCTGAAGAATTATGTGGGACTTGTTTGTCGTTATCTTTTAGGGTTCTTTTTTGGAAACACGTACGTATGTTCCATTAAATTTTGAATTTTTTTTGGTTAATTTTTTTTTTTATATTCAGATGGTTTTGATTTGATATGCTAAAAATAATTTTTAAAAAATAAAAAAATATTATTTTAATATATTTATAAACTAAAAGTAGTTTAAACTATCATTATTATCAAAATTCCAAACCAACAGGGTCACTAATCACTAGTGCTCTCACACTAGAAGCTAGCTACGGAAGTTGGATTAGATTTGTAGGGCTTGAGAGGATTCTTGGACCAGCTAGCTTAGCATGGTCAGTGGCCACTAATAACCTAATATACTCAAACCTAGAATAGTCTAGGAAAGTTCACTAATGGTTTGTCCTCGTATGGAACCGACTAGGGATTGTTCGATGGGAGATTGATGGAGCATGGGATGGTCTTGTCTTGTATGAGAAACGAGTAGGCAAGGTGGGAATCCATGGTGGACCTCTGGAAATCGACTCATTGATATGTTTTACGTGGACATAGTGGGCTATATCTCTTACCTGCCTTCCCTCATCCTTCAACATTGTTCCTCCAACCACTGATTAGTCTAATTAAAATAAAAATATATACTTGCATAGTGTCGAAATTTGTTGTGATATGCATGCTTTCACCATTAAATTTAGCTTATTAGGTTGAATGAAGCCCACACACTTGTGCTTTGATTTGGATCGGAGGTGCAACTTTTGAATCACAAATGACAATGAATGACCGTGCATGCATCAGATTCAAATCTAGAACATTTTAGATTCTGAAAAGACAGAAAAAGAAAGATTGATTTATATAAAAAACAATCTAGCTGCAGTTCTCTATTTTGTTTATAAGTATGTATAGTAAGACTCTAGATTTTCTACTCGTATTAAAAAAAAATTACTTTGAAAAATTACTGTTATTATTATTATAAACACTTCAGTTGGAGAATTTAAAATCAAGCCCAGTTGAAAATAAAAAAATTAAAAAAAATGCTGTTACCTCCACAAATGAAAATATTATACAGAGTAGCTATATCTAACAGACATTTCTTGAATTCTTACACCTAAAATTTGAACAAGCTGACAACTTTGTATTAAATTCCATCCACATTCCCATAAAACAGTATTGTTTTCATTTTTTATGTTCAAATTAAGGCACTAGACTGCACTTTATCTTATATAAATCAAATAAATAGTAACATCATGTTGATGTAAGAGAGAGAGAGGATCCATGTAAGTTTAAATCTCATATTTTAACCAAAGATATGGACCAGATTAAATTAAGAGGGTAATTATGGTGTTAATATAATGGTGAAGGGTTAGGAAATGAAAATGATTTTGCTGGGCAACGAGCAACCCTACAAATAGTCTTGTTTTATACAACAAGATTAAGGCTAGAATATAAAATATCCATTAATTAATCTATCTAATGAAGAGATCAAGAGATCCAACCTCGCATGTGCTTCATTAACCTCTTGCTAATAAGATACTTTAGCTAATTAATTACTGGTGCGGCTAGGCTTTATAGGAATTAATCATGTCAGTAAAGCCTAACTCAATTATTTTAATTAATTATTTGCAAATTAAGAAATGAGAAAGGGACTCCTTGCCTGCCTTATTGTTAATTTAAGCATATCAATTAGAAAAGCTATGAATGGTGGGGTTTCTTAATTGCTCCAAAATATTTTCATAATGGAGAATTGTACTTTGAAAAGCAGAGCAAAAGGCCGCTTTGCAAGTACACACATAGTGGAGGAAGCTTTCGATTCATAAATTGCAAGCAATTTTCAATTAGTCACGATCTTGTTAGCAATAGCTTTTAGGATGTGATTGTTTTAGCAATTGGCTTTTGGTAAAAAAAAAAAAGAAAAAAAAAGAGGAGAAAATTTGAGGAAATATATTCTCACATAAAAAAAAAATAATTAATCATAACATTTAGAAGGGCATGATATAAAATTGGTTTTTGAGAATATATTATATTAATCATAATATATTCTCAAAAAAAATTAGTTTAGATGAAAATGGGCATGATAGAAAATATAAATAAATTAAAAGTTAAGATTTGTTAATTCTTTTTAATAGAAGGGTATGCGTTTGAGAAAAAAAAAGGGTAAAATAATTTTGGCTTTCATCTCTTACTTGAGGAAAGAGAAAATAATTTAATAAAGGTAAAATATTTTCTTAAAAGGTTTTTCTAGGAAAATTTGAAATAAGAAAGTTGTTTGATTAACATACCATTAAGGCAATCTTCAAGAGAATAGCCAAATGAAAAGTTAACAAGAAAGGACAATTTTTTTTCGCTTCATCTCTTATTTTTATAGCTATATTAAAAAGCTAAAATAACATTTTTATGTTGAAAAATCATTTTTATATATGTTAAAAAATCATCTCAACCCAATAGTTTAAACTGTTAGGTGAGGTTTCAGGATATGATTTATATTATTCTCTAACACACTCACTCAAGTGAATGTCCTTTGAGCTTGAAACTTGCACAGACTCACATTATCTTGAGCTTAATTTTTATCAAATAAATAAGGATGATGAGATTCGAACTCGTGACCGCTTGGTCATTAAGGCTTTGATACCATGTCAAAGAACCATCTCAACCCAATAGTTTAAGTTGTTAGGTGAAGTCTCAGGATATAATTTATATTATTCTCTAATAATATATTGATCAAAAGTGATAATAATTTGTTTAATATATTTTAATGTAAAAAAGAGTTTTGATGGGAGTTGTATTAGTTAGTTAAAATTAATAAATAATTTTATTAATATAAAATATATTAAAATATAATTGACTTTTTAAATGGAATTTTATGTGCATATAAACAAAAAAAAAAATTACATTATTAAAAAAATCATTTTATTAATTTGACTTTTCAAAATAGCATCGCTACACCCAGATTTTAAAAGGGGTGTGCACGCTAATATTAATGAATTGTGTTTTCTGTCTTTTTAGTGCAAAAAAGCATCAATTTTTTTTTAATAGAGGAACTAAGAAAATAAAAAAAAAACTTTTAAAACTGCGATTGGACCAACCAATCAAAGGTTTAATCATAATTAATAATTTAAATAATTAAGGAGATTATTAAGGAGATGAACTCCCACCATCATTAGAGATCATGTGACTTTGTATTTCAACCATTTACATAACATAAAATCCATCTTAGAATTTTGAAAAAAAAAATATTTAACTATATGAATGTAAAATGTTGGTTTAGATATGCATGCATGACTTGGATCATGGCTTAAAACTACCATTAGTGTCTCGTGTTTGTAGCTATAGTGTTTAAGGGTTTTTTTTTTTTTTTTAACAATTAAAAAACAGTTTGTTATAGTAGGAAAAATTGTTTTTTAAAGTATTTTTTATTTAAAAATATATTAAAATAATATTATTTTTTTAAAAAATTAATTTTTAACATTAACACGTCAAAACAACGTGAATTTAAAAAAAAATAATTTGAAGTAAATAAAAAAATAAATATTTTTTTAAAGTGTTTTTAAAATATAAAAACAAATGAGATTTTATGCTAATGTAACGATTCATTCTATCAAAAAAAATCTTAATTCTTGGATGTCAATAAATAAATAAATAAATGTTGTGTTTGTAAGGAAAAAGAATGTTAAATTCCTTCTTTAAACTTGACATTTTATGATACATCGCTACCTCTATAAATCATGAAATGTGACACCTGAAATGAGAAGAATCACAATATCTAGCATGAGAAATGTGAATACTTTTTGTTTATTATGAAAATGCCCCTATTATTTATATTAAATGAAATGATACATCCTTATTTTTATTAAAAATAATGAAAGTTTAGTATTAAAATCATTGTTATAAAACCCGGTTTAACTTAACAAGTCAATCCATTTACAAGTCGACTCAAGCTTTGGCTTAGATTGAGTCAGTAAAACAATCCAGTTTTTTTTTTACCAAAATGTTGTTGCATAGGATTTTATTTGAAAAAAAAATAAAAAATTAGATTGATTTGGTCAGTCTTCAACAGACAAGCTTTAGGTCTGGTTGGATCTCATGATTAAAATAATTAATAATATGTAATTTTACTAGTAGATATATTATTTTACTTGGTTATTATAATGAATATAATAATGTATGTAATTATTTAGAAAGAAAAAACACATCACATTGCCCAACTAAATTCTTCAAGTTCAAGGGTAAAAATAAAATAACTAATTTGTTTAATTTTCTTATGAATCTTACCCAAATATAATAAAGATAAATTTTTATTTTCAATCAAACACCAATAATATCATATTTTTAGTAACTACATTCCGAACAATCACGTTCTAGGAGGACATTTAAAAAATCTATATATTGCTCCATACAATTTCTATAAGATATAAATCTTGCTTCATAATTGTCCTCTTGTAGGATTCTCAAATCCAAGAATCTGCTTGTAACTTTGTGTTTCAGATCACTGTGAAGAACTCAGTTCAGCTAGATGAAGCTAAAATATTTTTGCTGGGCCTAGTAGCATGGTAGAGGTCACCGATCCGTACTAAGAGCCAGTACAGAAGCCTAGGGAAGGCCATATGACTCTGCCAATGTGGAACCATGCCACCATCCTCCATGGAAATTAATGGAGCTAGGGGGATGCCATCGTCTTGTATGTTGAGCTAGTAGCTAGGCAAGGTGGGGCCTATTTGGGCTATGGAAATCGACAGGAAATGCATCAAGTGGTCACGGTGGGCACCATTGCTCCCCTAGACATCATCTTTAGTCAACCCACCAATCCTCCCATTCATTGCTTGTCGCGAGTGTCTTTATTTTTGTATTTATATTTTAATTTTTTAAAAATATTTTAATTTTTTAAAATTATTTTTTATATAATTTAAGATTGATGTTAAAATTAAAATTTTAAAAATAAAAAAATATTATTTTAATATATTTTTAAATAAAAAATATTTTCAAAAACAGCCGTCAATACCGTTCTAAATACTATTTATATTTTATTTGTGAACATGGAAAGATTTCTCTCGCAATTAAAACTCAATTAATTGCTATTTAAAAGTTGTTATATTAATAAATATAATAAAATAATATAAAATTATTTAAAAAATAATTTCTAATAACAAGTTAATTTTTGAAGTGAGATAAGTTTTTTAACATCTACCGCCGTAAAAGCTCAAAATTTGATTAGATCCGTTGGATGTGAGAATCAATTAGCATTAAGACTAATCTCTATGTATCACATACGTCTTTAGTTCTGTTGGATGTGAAAATCAATGAGCATCAAGACCAACTTGTTGGACGATAGGACCGGTGAGGGTCCATGAACACCAAGGGAATCAAATAATCGGCGGCGGCTGCAAGTGGTCCTTGTCGGCAAGAATTGCCGTTTGGGACCGGTGTTGGACCCCCAATTCTACGCCATGTCCCTCTTAAGTGCTGATTAGTCAGGCCATTCAGTTTTTATCATCTTCTACCTTTTATTCAAGGTGGTTTGTCCACAAAATCCAGAAAGACAACCTTTGCATTAATTAATTGTCTACATTTTAACCTCCTCTAATAACATAGCAGTAGCTAGCGTAGTCTGGCTTACAAAAACTTGCCTCGGAATATCCTAATTATTATATAAATTGATAGCTATAAAAGAAAAACAAAATTACACTCTAGACAATTGCAATTGTTGTATTGTTTTAATATTAAAAGTAACATTTATTTATTTTGAAGATTTCATCACAAAAATACCTATTTTCTACAAATATTCTACTTTTAATGAGTATAAATTTATCACTCTCAAATACTATTTTATAACTATTTTTCTCAATAATCAGTTAGATAATTAATTTCTTTCTAATGTTAGCAACTTGAAGCATGTTGTTGAGATTGAGAAACTTTCCACAAGTCATCTTTAATATAACCTTTACAATGCCAAGTACTTTAGAGATTGATGAATTCTCCATGTATTCACCTTCCATTTTTTATGACATGTGGTCATTATGACAAATTAAAGGTAAAATTAAAAATAAAAGTCGTCACCTATTTTTATGGTAACTAGGTACCCTAACTGATATTTTAGAGATTCTATATAAGGAGTTGTTAATATAATAGAAAAGATATAATCAACATATTTGTCCTACTTAAGATAAGCTATTTATTGTTTGTTTTAAAGTGATATGTGTTTGTTATGTTTGAGGATTACCTAAACTTAATGTTTTTATTTTAAATTTAAATTAAAAAGTGGTTTTGAATTTGAACATGAAGATGACATAATCCCTACTTTGACAAAAAACATGCATTAGACCTAACATAAATATGTATTTGTCAATTTAAATATTCAATAATCAACCTTTAATGATAGGAGCTAGAAATAGATCATCTATTTCTGGGATAAGCTTTTGATACATATGATAGCCAATACGCCACAACGAATAAAAATACCAAGTTATATACCAATGAACACAAATATGTATCCATCTATTCTATTACTTGATAATCAACGTCCAGGATGACCAAATATACTAGCAATAGGTTAACAAAGTATTTTAATGAATCCCAAGCCAATGTTCTTTTTAAGAATCCTAAAAGAATTAAATATCATCCATTATTTTTCATGGTTGGAGTTGTTATTTTGTATGATGCTGGTAAATTATCAGCTATTAGGAGTGAATACTTTATATGTAATTGATCAAGCTATTTGACTCTTCATTATAATAATATTTTTGTTATTGAGCCATATTTTTCTAATAGATTTAGTAAGCAGTTTGGATTTTACCAGCAAGTTTCCCATAACTTTGAAAGGAAAACTTGGATTCTAATTTTGTAAGATGTGTCTCAAATTTGACAAAGCTTCATTAAACTCAACACTTATTTTAAATACAAGCTTTCATTGCCTCCAAATGTTGAACTTCCTTTGGTGATTAATATTAAACCCATTTGAATCATTGACCGGGTCCTATATTTTTCTTGCTCCTTTGAAATTGCTATTATTTTCTTGACAACTTTTTTTATGTTAGAAATAATTTAACTTAGTCTGCAATGTAGCGCCTACCTCCTATCTGGTTTTCTTTATTTAAGTACTTATATTGGTTTTTTTTTCTATTTATGTACTTAAAATCATGAAATTTGATCAATGAAATACCTTTGATAATTTTGTTGTCTGAATGTTAATGCAATAATTAACTCTCTATTAGGTGGGTTCAAGTTAAAATCATTTTAATTTTTTCCTTTTATTAGGGATAATAACATATGAAGTACTTATACTTTTGTATTTGAGTCCCTATATATTTTTTTTAATTGAATACTTGTTCTTATAAGATTTGATCAATTAACTATGCATAATAGTTTTTGTTATGAATATATTTATGTGGATTTGACAGAGACAAATAGCATATGAAGTACTTGTATTGTATGATTTTTTCTAGGATAAATGACTTAATCTATCCTTATATATTTTATATAATTAGGCAAATCTCGAATATGTTTCCATGTTTTTAATTGTCTCTATTATTTTCTTGTTATATGTCATTTGTCCAAGTTTTCCATCCAAATTGACATAGTTATATATTTTTGTTAATTTTGGAAATGCCCTTAAACTATACAGTATAGTTTTATTTTTAAGAAAAAACTACAAATTTTATTTCTTATTTAATGGTTGAGTAATTCTTTTTTTGTTTGTTTCTTAAAATGTTTTTAGAAATTTTGAACAATTTTTATATCGTATCCTTATATATGGAAAAACTCAACAAGACATATTGGAGAAGTAGATGTTATACAATTATATAATAGACAATTAAAAATATAGGGACATACTGGAAACTTGTAAGATTATATAATAGACAATTTACCATTTTTTTTATTTGAGCACATGCACTATTTTTTCTAAAAAAAAAACTTTAAAAGAAAAATAGTAAAACTAACTAATCAATTAATTAGGTGAGTTTGTATTTATGTTACTCTTTTTAAACTTCTATCATTACCTAAAATTAAACCCTAACTAACAAGTAAGAAAAATATTAACTTAAGTAATTAATTAACTAGTTTCATTGGTTTTCTTTTAAATTTTAAATCTTTTGTTATTTTTATTTATTTTCTCAATCTCTTGATGGAAAAAAAAAAGTTCTTGAAAAAAGATGATGTCATGGCTATTTCAAACATATGCCTTTATTTTTATTGAAGATAATTAAAATATCAGCAGATTTGTAATAGAAACTTATGAAAGTAATTAAACCATGATTGATATATAGTTTGGAAAGTTTAAGGTTAGTGTTAACTTAAATAGTTTATTAAGGTTGTGTTATTTTTGGTATGAGGCTCAGAAAAAAACCAAAGAAAAATGCTAAAGAAAAAGAGCTTTTACGGTGGAAAGACATGGTGGTTTGGAAGGATTTCAGACCTTTATATATCTCAGAGGCTGTATGGGTAGAATATATTCATTATGTGACGTCCAAGCATTTCATGCGAAGATCACAATTCAGTGCAGAGAACCGGAACATGCAGATTAACGGTTCCATCACCACGCACACTGACGAATCCATTCTATTCGTTTTGCATGTGAAGCAGATGGTAATATATATATTTTATTACATCTATTTTTTTAAAGTGTTGTTTTATATGAATATTTCTCACTTATAATAGTTTTCTCTTCCAGACTATGATTCTTGGACGCAAACTAAGATCAATGAAGCTTTTTATAGAAATGCACATGCGAGATGATGACCGTAAAAAAGAGGTGTAGTAACTCGTGGATAACCGAGCTCAGTACTTTGTGGTATGTTGGATTTCAACAATTTATTTTCTTAAGTTATTATTTTTTTTTGAATTTGCTAACTTTTTTTCCAGGAAACATACAACAGTCGATTATAGAAGAGATACGAGTACAATCTTTCAACCCATCCAAAACTCGATCTAGAACTAAGGTTGGTGGCATGATTGTCTGGTGGATCCGATATAAATTAGGTTTTCGATATCTTAAACATTACGGCTAAGGACTTGCAGACGACTTAACGTGTTTCAATCGTTAGATGCTCACAATCGATTTTAAGCACTCAAACTCTGGAGTTTGAGGCAATTTTAAATCAACGAATTGAAGCTTGGACGACCCATCTTACTATTGAGACTGAACGACTTAATTTTAAATCACAAATGGGTGGAATATGTGCTCCCTTTTATTGGCCCCTTGTTTTTGGCGAAGACCTGCCTCATCCTCCTTCTACCCCTCTATTCTAGATGAATTGTATTTGAATTGATAATTTTTAAATATGTAATAAATATTTGGTTTTTAATTTAATTTAATTATTTTCTACTTAGTTTAATATTGTTTATATATATATATATATATATATATAATTACTGATGGATTAAGTCCATCGGTATATTCCAGAGAGTTGGAAATGAATTATTGGAAATGTCAATGCCACTGTTTAATCACTAACGGAATTAAATCATTGGTAATATTAAAAAATCATCGATGGAGTTACAAATGATCCTTTTTGTCATTGAAATATCATATTTACTGATGAAAATACCGACAGAATAAAGCGGGTAAATATTTTTTATTTGGTGTGAAATTCATGCCAACAGAATCATTGTCGAACTATATTTCATTCACATCATATATTTCATTTATTCATAGATATAAATAGATTTTAGTAGAAGAATACAATGAATTTTTAATATTGACATATAAATATATTGTCTAACATTTTATGATGTATCAAAATTTAGTCTCTCCAATTCAAGATATTTACTAAATATTTATAATCAAAATAAAACTTAAAAAAAAATTCCATCATTATCGTATTTATAATTTAACATTTTAATATATTTATTTCAGTTTATAAACACATTAAATTTATTTTTTAAATAAAAAATTCCAGACAATTTATGTTATTGTTAATAAAAAAACAACTATTCACACATTTATGATAAAAATGAGATCTCATTATTATGATACAATTTCTGAATTCTTTAATAACATAACGTAAATGTAACTTCTAAGGATAAAACCATAATGTTATTGAGATTGTAGCTGAGAAATTAAAACTCATTCTGCATGAAGTGCTCTTTTTATCTCTTTATCTCTGGTGATTATTCTCTTTTCTTCCTCTTTAATTTTTTTGGTGGGGCATTCTCCCTGTTATAATCCAAGTATGATTAACTACTCCATAGTTTTACATTTGAAGTTATATATAGCTTTTGTGCTCTCGTTCTCACTATAGATTAGTGATGAAATTATTATACAAATAATATTTACACAGCAAAATTTCTTTAAACAGACAACTTTACTTAAAATAAAATAGTGGTGTAGTTGACTTTCATAACCATGACCTTCATTCCCTGTATATATAAAAAAGAACAAACCCATGAATAAAATTAAGAAACATCTCAACCCATGAATAATTTGAAATTGTCAAATAATCATCTTTAACTAATAAATTAAGTTGTTAGATAAGACTCAAAAATATAAATTATATTATTCTCTAACACCCTCTTGAAGAGAGAATAAATATGGTAAGATTCAAACTTATGACTGTTTGTTCATTAAGACTCTGATACCATGTCAAAAAACTATTTCGATTCAATAATTTAAGTTTTTAAGTGAGATCTTAAAATATAATTTATATTATACTTTAATAAAAATATGAAATAAATGGAAGTAAGTGATGATTTGAGAGAGAGAGAGGAACCCGGCTTTGTTTTCCTGTTTTAATTGAAGATCTCGCCTTGAACATTGATTGGGACACAAGAAAGGAACTGGGATTTGCAATGGAAAGAGTGATTATGATGATAATTAATAAAATAATGAGTTATTAATCGTAAAATGTGAATGCATGCTAGCTAGAAGAATGAAATAATTTCTGTAGGACCTACTTCCTCATTTGTTTTTTATAAACACTTGGATTAAAGATTGAATATAGATGGCACCCACGATAAATCTAAGAGAGATACACCATCCCATGTGCTTCATCAATCTTATAGTATATTTTTTCGAGTGACTAATAATAAAAGAAGAGCGTTTAGGTAGTCTTCGTGCATGTGAATCATGGATCAGTAAAGCCTACTTCAAGTGGCCTGGTTTATAAAGTGATCATGAACCGGGTTCCTTGCTTCATTGCTTACGATACTCGTATATAAAGCCTAATAATTAAACTTTAATTAAGTATTTAAAAGGGATTGACGAAGATCATAATATTTCTTGATGGGGCTCTTTGTATAAAGTTTAGATTAGAGAATATTTGTGTTTGTGTCCTACGAATAGTGAGAATAGAGCAATGGATGTTTCTTTGCATTTACACACATAATATAAAAGTGATGCTCTCTTTCGGTTGGACAAATGTATTCTTAGGAGAGGTCTTACTTACTTCGACATGGATGTTCACCATGGAAACAATGACACCTCATCTAGGTTGTGGAGCCCAATTGGTCACTGGGTGACACGTCATTGGCAAGATCTTTTTTGACGTTGAAGGTCAAATATACGTGGATGGTGATTTTATCATCTTCCTTCCAGGGATTAAAAGGGAGTGCAGAGTTGATATTTATGCATGAGTGTCCCCTCGTGTGGTGGTCGCATTTTGTATTTTGAGATGATGATTCTCTCTACGAGTTCAAATGGATATAGGCAAGTTAAGTTGTGGCCAAAGATAGCTAGGCAACGAGGCATCTCTTTCATGAGTGTAATGAGAAAGGAAGCGTGCGTGTGATGAGGAAGGGATAAAGTGAGGTTTTCGAAGCTTGTTCCATGGCCTTTTTATCTGCTTTTGGAGGAGACTCAGCATCATATAGAACAATTCCCTTGTTGTACACGGATTACAAAAGGGAGTGGAAAGTTGAAGAGAGCTCTCATTGATAAAAGCAAAATTGGGAGCTTGGATTCTTCCACACTTTTTAATTCCTTTAAATGAACTTAAAGTTTGATAAGATACAAGTGGGCTTTCGAAATCAATCAAAGTAAAAAGCTGAGGGACTGCTGTTTATCATGCTTTTTTTTATGAAATGACAAACAAGGGGTTTCACCTTCATTGTTGCTTCTTGATTATTTATTGTTGTGTTAAAAATCCTCTTTAGAAGGCTATAGATTTTAGGTTAAACTCATGTTTCCAGAGATTCATTAAAAAAAACCATATGATACCATCTCGGTCGATCAAACACATGTATTTACATAATTTCATTCAATCAAATACATTTAAAAAATAAAAAAATTGAGTCAGCCAATGGAGCCATTATTATCGATCATTTCCTCCATCCCTCCCTCTCTGTGAAGCAGTAGTCTCCTTTTCAATCAAGACAAACTGTATTCATCTGATTGAAATTAAAAAAATACAGATGCTCAATTAATTGAATTTGTAGCAAGGAAGTTCTTTTAACGAAAACACACCATGCAAATCATGGGTTTAGCCTAGATTTTATGTGCAATACTCCACATTTCGAAACAGGCTCTCTAGTATGTGCTTGGAACGCACTTTAGGAGAAGGTTTTATTACGGAGTTGATGGAATTGCCACGCCACTCCAGTAAGGGAAAAAAACAAAAAGAAATTATTACGGCCACAATTACACCTTCCAAACGTCTAATGATGAAAAATCACATACCATTCTGCTTTTTGAGACCGAGTATCCAAAGATACGACTTTCCCGTCTCCATTTTTGTCGTTGATAATTGACATAAAGCTTCCACTAATTTCAAGAAGCAAATTGGTTTTAACTCCTGTCTATTCCAGGACGCTCCTTCCTCTAATGGTATATATCTCAAAGGCTCTGCGAAACATGATTGCCTCTATTGACCCCAAAACAAATCCAAATATCCTTGGCAAGCAAATCCCAATCCAGATTTAATTATTTCCACATCTCACTATCTCGATCGTCCAAGCCCAGTAGAAGCCAATCCTGTGTACAGTGAATCATGAATGTTACTCGTCAATGGACACAGCATTCCAAGCAAGCTTTGAATGTCAAAACTCACATGGTCTATCATGGAGGCCTCGGCCTACCCTCGTTAAGTACAATTAATGGAAATCCATTCCCTCTTAAGAATCAACTACTTCTAGGTCAGAAGTTTTTAACAGCCTTCTTGTATCAACACCAAGGTCTAGGCCGCGTTATCTGCTTTTGCACGAGAGTGGTACATGCAACCCTCTCAAAGCTTTAAAGAATGATTACACACACAAACACGCTCCTGCACATTATCATATTGCAACCACGGTAGGAAAATAGTAGATGCAATTACGTGAAGAATCAAACACACCAGATTACAAAAATGGCTCTGACTCGTACTTTCATCTCTGCCTTGAAAATCACTGCAGGTTACAAAACAGAAGGCGAAGCAAAGCACCGCTACTAACCACTACTATATGAAAGAACATAGCACTATAAACATAAACATAATAAATCTTGATGCCAGTAGCCAGCTTTACAGATTATGCATCAGTATCTTGATCGGCTTCTTACCCTGTGACGTTAGGCATCTAGTTAGTCTGCAAGTTGATTTATATCAAGCAAAAGAACGAGAAACTTGACATGATTATTACCTTGGTGAGCGGGAATGAGAGTGTGAGCGGGAGTGGGTGCGTGTTCGGGACCGGGATGGAGAGCGGGAACGGGAATGATATTTTCGAGAGCTCCTACTTCTACTTGGACTTCTACTGGACCTGTGTCTTCTGCAGAAATACATATCATTGGACAAACAGAAAAATACAAGTTCATTTTAAAACAATGTTCTGATCCACAGCAAAGAACACAAAAGGAATACATTTGATCATATATCATAACATGGCTTATTTCACCTTGTCATAAACTGACACAACTATCTCCATCACCTCTAACAAATATCAATTTTGCGGTCTAAACTGATATTGAACATACTTTTACAGATTGTCACAATATGAACACTAAACTGATATTGACTAGCCTCGAAGAGGGGAAAAAAATAATGAAAGCAAAAAAAAAAAAATGATGTAAAACTGTTGCAGACAATGCAGAAAAAAACAATAACAATAACAATAACAATAACAATAACAATAACAATCGGAGTCCTGAGTGTTAAACCAATGTCAAACAGTGATTATCAGCGAAAAAATGCAAGCAAAACTCATGGATTTACAAGATATGTTCCTACATTGAGATAAATTCTCTCTTTTTAAAAATACACACAAGATAGATCATTCCCACTCAATATCTCAAACAATCACAAAGATGAATAAGCATGTATAAGATGCTACTCAAATTCCTTGAAATAAAGCATGGTAAATACCTTGGCGGAGAACGACTCCTGCTATGGCTGCGACGTCTATATCGACTCAATTGATTTGTTTCTGCAAGTTTCTCTTGCCTATGGCGCTCCTGCTCTCGTTTCTTGGCCATTTCGGTAGCAGTATCTTTTTTTACTGCAGATGAGAAAAACAAAAAAGACTCATAACAGTTAGAAAGTGCAAGGAACCTGTTCCCCTTCCTAAAATCAAAATCCCCAGGCCAGGTCAAACAAAGAGGAAAAAAAAAATATCAAGTTTCTTAAGCAAAAGCCATCCATTGTCAATGCCACTGATGGATATTAGAGAAACGTTGAGCTGCACAGCTATAAATACATATAATTTAGGTCATACTTTGTTTGTTTAGCTGCTTGCTCATTATCCTTTTGAGTCTCTCCTGAGGAGTTTCTTTTTTCTCTCCTTGTTGCTGCTTCAAAGGACCCCCAGAAGTACTCGCCTTCGCTAATTTTGCTAATCCAGATGATGCGCTGTTCAAAGGAGAAAATATTAAAATTGAATCATAAACAAAAAATCATAAATTCATTGAGCAAAGTAAATGGCCAGGAAAAGAAGCACGGGCATATATTCGAAGGAAACCATCTAGACATCATATCCATCAAGTTACATATAACAGCTAAAATTCACGAGAATCATAAATATCAGTCCATGCGCAATACCTTACTGCTGGTTTTGATACTTTTGTGCTCTTATCATTTTCAGGGGATACACCAGATGCAGGATCAATATGCAATGCCTCGAGTATGTGACCAGATGACGCCCTGTGGGAAATCACAAGCATTAGACATACCATATTTCAATAGTTGTGTGAAACTTGGAAGCAATTAGATTAAGCCTGTTCCAGGGAAGATAAGAGCTTCAGAAGGAAGCCTCCTTTCCACTCCATCTTGTCAGTTAGGAAGATAACCCTAGAGTGATATATTCTAAACCACAAATGTTTCCTTCAGGTAACAAAATGGGTAAGCTGCAGCACAGTAAAGACTGTCCAATCTATCTTTGCAAGAATTAAAGGTCAAGTGCTCCGACCGGTTCAGCACATCAGCCTGTGATGGAGGAGATGGTGGTGGAGAATATCCTCCAAGCTTTGGCTCATCCCTGTCACAAGGGCCCCCAAATTCGGTGATGTATTCTATCTTAGGAGTCCTTGATTTACTATGGTGAATTTCATCAAGATGCCCTCCACGAGTATAACGCCTAGAATGTGATGGTGAATATGAGCGTGATCTGGATCTTGATCTGCAAATGCAGAGCAATGAGAAGCATCATTAACATAACATAAAGGAAATTCCAAATGACAGTCTCTGAAAGACCAGATATACCTTCTGGAGCGAGAATAAGCTTCATAAGTTGGACTTCGTCTAGATTCACTGTACAGTAAAGGAAAACATCATTATCATAACATAATAGCATGTGTTTAGTGTTGTCTTCAAATAGAACGATTTCTTATAGTTTTGAGAAAGCAGAAGTTAGCGTTTTCTACCGGTAGGGATCATGATGCAGCACTCTTGTTCCTGTTATTCTAGCAGCTTCTCTCTCTCTTTCCCTTTCTATCTGAGAAGCTTTCCTTCTTTCCTTGCGACTCATTTTCCTCTGAAATTAGTAGTTTATACAAATGAACATGTAGTAATTGGATTATTGTTACAAGGAAACAAGAGGAAATTCCAAATGACAGTCTTGCCAAACTTACAATTGCAGGATCGCCTTTGATAACTTCCTTCTGTCTTTTCTCTTCTTCTTTTGCCTTTTTATCCATGTAAACAAGCCAGCCATACCTTTTCACTCCAAATTCTTTTGCTATTGTTTCCATTCCCTCATCATTGCTGTCATCGCTATTAAAATCTTCATCATCATCATCATCTTCATCTTCACTTTCACTGTCATCACCATCTGAAAAATGTGTTTCCTCTTTTCCATCCCCATCATAAGAAAACCCGACTTGGGAATAAGGACCTTTGCTAGCAGGAGGTTGTTGTGTCTGAGAATTACTGCATTTATGTGTAAAAACAATTGTAACTAGAGAAGAACACAAATGGCCAAAGCTATGCATTAAAAGGTACACCAAAAAGTTGGACAAAGCCAGATCATCACTAACATAGAACTGCAACAAATTACCAAAAGCTTTAAAAAAGTAAACCATAATAGATCAGACCCAACAGTATATCAAAGCAAAACAAAAATGATGCATAATAGTAAAATTAAAATAGCAAAGATACAAAATTTCTGGGTCAATGAAGAAAACTCTCATTTCTTGTAGAAATCAAATCAACTCGAGTTTTTCACAACATATACCCCCAACAAATAAAAATGGGAGCCACCTTTGAAATCTGGTCAAGGAAACAATTTGAGTACCCTGTTCATGGCCTCCACTGACAGAAAAACATATTTTATCAACAATGTAGCAATTTCAAATATAAAAAACAAACACAGCTAAGAGGTCTTAACATGCTCAGCATATCACTGACAAATCAAAACCAACTATGTTTTCCTTGAGTGCAGAGCACCCCGGTTGTGCTAAATAGTCATTTCCCAGGTTAGCGAGAGAAAACAATGCTATTAATGTGCTCACAATTCAAAGATGTGGGAGAAAATGGTTGAGCAAAAAATGTATTTTACCATTATAGGAAATTAGCTTCGAGAAGATTCCTTGGAGACACAAGTGAAATGAAAGTCTTACATCAATATATACACATTCATTTGAAATTAATCACAATAAAGAAACATTTGTCCAACACATCTAAAGCATGCAAAAATTATCTAAAAGCATGCTCTCATGAGTATTTGTCTAAACAAGTTATGCCAAGCATGTTTGTTAAGATTATTTTTAGTTATAGCCTGATGAGGAGTGAAAGAGAACTTAATTCACCAAAACACTCGCTACAATTAGTGTGCTAACTCATGGAGAGGAAGATGAACCTGTCTGAAGCAAACGGAGTGGTAAACTTTGCCTCAAGCTCTTGATATACATGCTGCAAACCCTCATCATCAGTAACTGTTAACATGTAAGTGCAAAGTCTCTCCATTAGTAATTGTCAGCACACAATTTAAGTTGTGGAACTGATTTTGAAACAAGGACACTCTAATCAACACCATAAAGGTGGATAGCCTTGGTGTTTATGGTTTTTTTTTTATACTTATAAATGGAAGGCAATGTATGAAAAAAAAAATTCATGAAACAAGAATTGTATACATAATCATCAAAAAATAAAAAAAAAGTACCGACATCCTCTACGTCGATGCTTAATTAAATCCCGATAACGCTCAAAATTAACAAACTCTTCAAGTTCTTCTTCTTCTTCCGATTTCTGCAGGGCCCGTCGGGTCCCAGACTCCCGTATAAAATCAAGTAAAGCACGGCCATCAAATCTGTCAAATAACAAAAAACCACAGATGCATCAATCACAAATGTTAAGACAAACAATGAATCTACAGCAAAATAAAAGAACATAAGGCATAAAAACAGAGAGAGAGTTCACCTGTCAATAAGAACATCCTGTTTTCCATTCCAAGGTATCCTGAGAATTTAAAAGATTAGTCCAAATCAAACAATGTCACTGAATGCAAGAATAAGATAAAACAGCTACAACTCAGTCAGAAATGCAATTTTACACATCAAAATTCAATCAAACATTGATATAAAAACGAGCTCTAAGCTATCCATCAAGCTCCCTTCTTTTTTTCAAATTTCATATATTAATTTTTCAAACACAACATTATGCATTTAAAAACTTTAAATAAAATATTTTTAATTGACAACAGGATTCATTATGATCAATTAATGGTTACAACGAAATTACCAAAAAAAAATTGTCAAATTACAACAACATTTTTTTAACAAAAAAAGTAACATACAGGCCTTGCTGGTCATGTGTGGCTTGATAGAGACCATCGTCCCGATACATGCGAGATCGATTGCCGATAAGTTGAATGGATTGCATTGGATCGCCTCTTCTCTTGGCCAAAAAGACGGCTCGTCGTTGTGCTCTCTTTCGAGCTGCGTCCATCATGTCGTGTACTTTCTTCTCTGATCTTCTTGCTTCGTGCCACATCTTTCAGTAACTGAAGGAACTGGAATTCCTTTAATCTGAACTCGAACTCAAACCCTAACCCTAATTTCACTGAATTTAGTTAGAGCTCTGGCGATCCTAAAGACGACGAATTTGATGTTGAGGTGTTTTTCTTTTGTTTTACTGTGAGTGGCTTGGAGTTGTCTAAGGAGGGGTTTATGTTAGATCTAGACCGTTGATGGGGTTCTTGGGAATCTAAATTAAGGGTCTCTCTGAAATTGGTCCATAGTTATGTATTAGTCCCTATATTTAAACATATTACACAATTAGTCCTTTACAAACACTACACAATTAGTCCTTGTAGTTATTGTAACTAACTATATATGTATATAATTTTCTGTATTTCAAGTCTGCTTATAACTCAATCCTTTTGTCAATTCTATGTTCTTATCAAATTTATTTTTTTGATTTTTTGTAAAATACAAAAAGAGAAGGAGAAGATGAGAAAATTTGATTAGTAAAGAAGCATTCTCGAAAAAAGAATTATTAAATGAAGGGTGGTCAATGGTATTCTATTTAAAAGACTAAATTATTTTAACAATACAAAGACTAATTAATTATTTAAATAAACTACATGAACTAAATTGTAATATTAATTTTTTATTTGAGCATAGGATAGAGAATGTACTTTAAACGACTGAGTTTTTGCCATTTTGGGGATGGCAATGGCATTGTCGTAATAATAGCAATCTAGTAAAATGAAATGAAGTTAGTAGGAAATCGATGAGTGGCGTTTTATTTTAAAAAAGTTTGAGCAGTCAATGGGAAATATGAGGCCAAGTAATAAGTCAATTATCTTAAGAAATAAGTCTAACATAGTTGGAAGTGTAGTTGTGATTATTTTTTAAAGTGTTTTTTTATTTAGAAATATATTAAAATAATATTTTTTATTTTTTAAAAATTATTTTTAATATCAGTGCATCAAAATGATCTAAAAATATCAAAAAAATATTAATTTAAAGTAAAGGAAAAAAATTTAAATTTTTTCAAAAATATTTTTAAAATGTAAAAATAAACAGAAAATTAAAACAAATCTTGTTGACTCAATTGCATCTACTCCTTGACTAGATCAATTTTTTCAAAAATATTTTTAAAATGTAAAAATAAATAGAAAATTAAAACAAATCTTGTTGACTCAATTGCATCTACTCCTTGACTAGATCAATAAGGGATATTATTAATATATTAAAAATTAAAAATATAAAATTAGAGACTATTTTAAATTATTTGTTGTAATTTTCAAACATCTTACAAGGAAATAAAAGTAAAAAAAAAAACGTACTGTTGGTCAGTGCTGGCCAACGACAAGAGCTTACTCTTATTTTTCTATACAAAGAGTGGAGACCAACACTAGTCTCTACTCTCTAGCTGCCAGCCAGCCAACATCCACAAAGTAAAATTTGCTTTGCATGGTTAAATTTGCTTTGCTTGTCTTGTTGCTCCGTTCAAATATTCCATCTTTTTATTCTTAATATATTTATTTTTGTATTTTAAAAGTATTTTTAAAAAAATTAAAATTTGTTTTTGAATTAATTTATTTTGATATTTTCAAATCGTTTTAATATATTGATATCAAAAATAAATTTTAAAAAAATTAAATTAAATTAAAAGCATTTTCAAGCAAAACGTATTTTAAAAAACAACAACTACTACAATCCATTTAAATGCTAAATAATGGGAGCAGCTTCACCAACAACAAACCTGATGAAAAAAGAGAAAGTACTAATGGATATTGGTTGGCAATCTTTTTACAACTTCACCTACCATAATTTGGCTTCAAAAAGTCTAGCATTTCTTGAGTTAATTTAGCATACACTGTATTATTTGTCAGCATTGCACTACATAAAAATTGAACCATTTAAATTGAATTTGGTTCTGAAAACCCATTTCACTCTAATTTCTTTCTTAGCTTCAGGCAATTTTGTCAACTTTCAAGTTTCATTTCTTTTAATAGGATCAATTTCAGCTTTCATAACCTTAATCCATTCTAAAAATCTTATAGCTTCTGTGTAACATGCAGGCTCAACATGTTTAAGATTGCACCTCTCATACACATTAGATAATAGCCTCACCTTAAGCACTGGTTTTAACATCAAGTGGATCTTCAATACTAGTACTTTCTATTGCTGGTTCAAGAATAGATGGATTGGTTTAAGCAATTTTATGGATTTTCTTCGAGTCCCAATTCTAGTAGGAATTTTCATCAAAATGCACATCTTTACTCATAATTTTCATTCCAATCAAGTTAAAAATTCTGTAACCTTTTGATTTTTTTGCATACCCAATGAAGACACCTTTCTCAGCTCTTTCATCAAGTTTGCCTCTCTTGACAGATGACACATGAAGTTAGCACAATGAGACAAACATTTTCAGGTGCTTCATATAAGGTTTTACACCAGACCATGCCTTTATTGGTGTTTTGCTTTGAACATACTTAATTGGTAGTCTGTTAAGCAAATATACTAAGGTGTTGACTGCTTCAGCCTATAGAAGCTTTAGTATCTTCTTTTCAAATAGCATGCACCTTGACATCTCCATCACAATTTTGTTCTTCCTTTTAGAAACTCTATTATATTGCGGTGAGTATGGAATTGTCAGCTAGTGTACAACCTCAGCTTCTTGACAAAAAACATTGAACTCTTTGAGGTATACTCACCTCCATTATCAGTTTTAAGCACCTTAACCTTCTAGCTACTTTGAGTTTTAACCACTTTCTTGAAGCTTTTGAACATAGAGAGCACTTATGACTTGGTTTTTAGAAAATAAACCCAAGTCATTATATTAAAATCATCAATAAATAGTGTAAAATACACATTGTTGCTCAATAAGGCTATGCTTATTGGTTCCTAGAAATATGAATGAACTAACTCCAACTTGTGAGTAGCTCTTTTGGTCATATTTTAAGGGAATGACTGTCAATGCTGCTTCCCTAGCTCACAACTTTCACAAGTTTGAGCATTAACTATGATTTCAGGCATATCTTCAACTATATTAGCTTCTTGCATAAACTTCAGTGACTTCAAGTTGAAATGACCATGTCTTTTGTGCCAAACAACATTCTCATCAATCTTGGCACTAAATACATGACCTTCAACTAAATTAAGCTTCAAATAAAAGCTATTTCCATCCATTTTAATTTTTGCTATCTTTAATCATGTACATCAGTGATAAAACAAAATTTTTTGTTAAAAAAGACTGCGTATCCATTTCTTAGCATTTGTGCAACACTAAGAAGATTTTGATCTAGTTCTAGAATGTAAAGAACATTAGTGACAATTTTTGTATCTTTCTTGGTGCTAATATAAATTGTCCCTTTTCCTTTGGCATGCACAACTTCACCATTTTCCAACTTGATCTTTGATTGAGCTATTCTATCAATGGAGATAAAAATTTATAGATATTTGGTCATGTGACTGGTGTAGCCACTGTCAATAAGCCAAGTATTTAGTTTATGAGAACTAAGTGCTTGTGATGCCATAAATAAATGCTCATAATCATTTTTGTCCTCTTCAGTCATATTTGTATGTTGTTGTGTTTGCTATTGAGATTGTTTTTTCTTGGCTCTACAATACTTTTCACTGTGAACAAGATTATTGCAGAAAATACAATGAAAAAAAGGTTTATCTTTGTACTAACAATCTTTCTCAGCATGGTTGGTTCTTTCGCAATTAAAGCAAGGCGAAAAGTTTCGCTTTCTTGAAGATCCTTCAGCTTTCCCTTTGTTGTTCTTGAAGGGCTTTTTTCCTTGCAAGTTTCCAGAACTCTTTCCCTTGTGATTTGCTTGAAAAACACCTTCAGTAACTTCTTCACCTCTCAACGAGACCCTTTGCTTTTATACATGAAGCTTGTTGGTTAACTCTGTAATTGTGAGATTTTGCAAGCCATAAGACTCTTTAATTGTAGAGATCTTGGCTTCAAACTTTTGAGGCACTAAAATCATGATCTTTTGTACCACCTTATGATCTGTAAATGCCTTACCAAGAAGCCTTATTTGGTTTACAACATCCATCAACCTGGCAGAATAATCTTTGATAGATTCATTGTCTTTCATCTTCATCAACTCAAACTCTCTTTTTAATGTGAGGAGCCTGATAGTTTTGTCTCTGTTGCTGCCCTCAAATTCACCTAGAAGCTTGTCCCATACCTGTTTTGGTGTTTCCAAGTCTATAATTTTGGTGAAGATGTGGTCTGCAAGTCCTGAATGGAGGCAGGTGATGGCTTTGTCTTCATTGAGCTTTTCTTCCTTATATGCTTTCATTTGAGCAATTATATGATTTGCTGTCAATGATGATAAATCAGTTTCAGACGTCACAACTTTTCACAAACCTTGAGATCTTAAGTAAAATCTCATTTTGGTAGCCCAAATGTGATAGTGTTCACCATTAAACACTAGAATTATAGATGAAGTACTGCTGGAAGTAGACATGTTATCACTCAACCTCACTAGTGTTTGCACTCAACCTAACTGTGTTTAGCACTCAAACACTTAAAAAGCTTTGCCTCACAGCCCGTAGGAAGTTAGCTATGATACCACTATTAGATTTGTAGAAAATAAAAGACTAGAACCAAACTTGCAGGGATAAATAGATAATTTGAGACTTAAGAGTTGAAGAAAGGCAGAGTACATTTCACAAATAAGAATACCTATTTATAGGCTTACAACTAAACTGAAATTACTAAAAACTCTCAACTATTATCAAATTTTATTAGCACTACTTTCTACCAACTGAAAACAGAAAATTATGGAGTAAGAATCTGATATGAAACAATAACAGAAACTAAGTCTAACTAAAACTTTTTCAAACTTCAAAGGCAAACTTTCATGAGTTCTAACAAGTTGTTGCTTGTAATGGAAGTTCCATTGTCACCTAGTATTTAGTGAAAAGGCTGGGGAATGTTAGAAATATATCTTCATTTGATGAATATGCAAAGGCTCTATCAAGTGGGCATATTAAAGCTGCTTTCATTCTGAAACCTTTTACGAAATCTTTTCTTGCAAAATATTGCATTGGCTTCACCATTGCAGGACCCACCTATAAACTAGACGATTTTCGCTTTGTAATCCAATTCAAACTTTACCATTTTTTGTTTGTAATCTTTCTAGATTGAATTACCTTGTTCCTTATCCTTGCTTGTTAGTCTAAGAAGACAATATTCTATCTAAAGCTAACATTTTTTCTTTTTATTCTTCTATTTTCTTGTTTTGTTCTTAGATGTTTCAGAAGGGTTCTACTTCAGGTTTGGACATGTCATAGGCAATTTTAAGATTAAGTGAGAGTCGAGAACTTTAGCTACTAGAGGAAGAAATGCTCTCCTACACCCATTGCTCAACTTCAACTCCTGATGCCAATGCCATCCAAAGTTTAAGACCAAGACCTTTTCTAGGATTGTTCATGTTAGAGAATAATATAAATTATATCTTGGGACCTCACCTAATAGCTTAAGTTATTGGGTTGAGATGGTTCTTTGACATGGTATCAGAGTTTTAATGACCAAACGGTCACAAGTTCGAATCTCATCATCCCGATTTATTTGATAAAAATTTAGTATAAGGTAATGTGAGCCCATGGAAATTTCAAGCCCAAAGAGCTTTTATTTGAGGGGGTGTGTTAGAGAATAATATAAATTATATTTTAGGACCTCACCTAACAGTTTAACCTATTGGGTTGAGATGGTTCTTGACATGGTTATTTGACAGTTCATTATCTCATGTTGTGCTTCTGCAATTGCATTACTAATAACAGTTATCCGTCTATTGAGACAAAGGTGGGACCGAGTGACTGACATTCAATCAATATTGATGGGTAGACAACTTTGGATGTGGGTGCTGATCACTACCCTCTTCGTTCAAGACCAAGCAACAAGTGAACTTCAACTGGCAAGAATTTCCGTTCCACAAACAGATGATAAGATAGCGCAAAGAGAGACTAACTACCATCATGTCATGCATACAAAGTAGTGTCCTAAGAGATCAGTTCTTATAGTTACACTAAACAGATGCATCACTGATTCCTTGCTATAGGAAACATGGCCGCAAGGTATAGGCTTCGCTAGTTCTTTTATGACTGCATTCCAGATGCAAGGAAAGTAACAAGAAGAGCACTTCTTTTATGCGGTTTTAATTAGAGTATCAATTGTAAGGGTCAAAAGGCTAATTACAGGGCATTTGGTGAGTGTAATTAGGTATCAGAAGGATAATAAAGAAAAATGTCTGGTCAAAAAGCATGATTAGCTAAGAAAACAAAGCTGGTAAATTTCTACAACTACCAGAAAATCGATAAATACAAACGGAAATACCGAGGGAATATTTCTGTCGGTAAATTATCGAGGGATTTTACCGACGAAAATATTCTCTCGGTATATACCGAGGGAATTACAGTGGGAAAAAAAATTAAGAAAAAGCAAAAAAAAATAATGATGTGTCATTTTTGGTAAAATCCGTCGGTAAACTGTGAACACTGTTCATCATGTCAATTACAAAGAGAATCACCGACGGAAAATTCCGTCGGTATTTTTCAGAGAGCTCAAGAACTGTTCACTTTTCAATTGCATTGTTAATTGTTGTCCTTTACGGACAAAATCACCGACGGGTTGAAAAGTCGTCGGTGTTATTAGACGGTTTTCTGAAAAAATTCAATTAATTTAAAATTTTCATTTAAATATTACCGACAGAATCACCGACGGATTGAAAAATTGTCGGTGATTGTTGGCGGTTTCTGAAAACTTTTTATGAAATTGAAAATTTAAATTAAATATTACAGACAGAATTACCGATGAAATAATTAAAAAATATTAATATTTAATTATCCGTCGGTAATTCCGTCGCTAAAGCGTACCAATAAAAAGCCTGAATCCCCTTATTTCACAAAAGACAGACTCATTTCTTCTTCTTCTTCACTATATGTAAAAAACATCAATATCTATTTCTTTCTCTTCTCTTCTATCCTCATCTCCTTCTCTTCTCCTTCATGCTCAGGTATTTCTTCTTCTTCTTTCTTCTTTTATCCTCTTAGTTTTTTTTTTTAATTAATATGCTTGATGAAATTTTTTCTCTCTCCTTAGCTTCACTTGCAACTACATTAAGGTAAGATTTTTTTTTCTTTTTTCATGATTTTTTTCACTATATTTGTTTTTTTATTTTATTTTTAATTGTTTTTGTTCTTAATAATTGTATAAATGTTGTTCTGAGATTTTTTTTCATATGAGATCAATTTTTAGTTGATTTATTTATAGGATTTTTAAATTTTTAGCAATTGCAACTTCATTGTTTTCATATGAATATTTTTAGTTGAATTTATTTTTCATTTTATTTATTTGTTGCAAATTTGTTTGAGTTGATTTTCTTATTCTTTTTTCCAAGCATTTTGAGTATATATTATAAAGTGTTGATTTATGTTAATTTAATCATTTTATAATTTTATAAAATGGATTTTTTTTATAAATGTTTTTAAATAATTACCAATGGTATTTTTCGAGGGGTATACCGACAGAATGAAGCATGTAATTTAAAAAAATACTGATGAAAGATTTACCGACAGAGCATTTCTGCCAGTAATTTTATTAATAAATTAATTACCGATGGAATATGCATCTTACACCGATAAAAATTTTTTTGGGTAAAACTATTAAATGTTGTAGCGTACTTAATCATCCGAAGATACAAAACCATTACCTTATTAGCTTCTTCTGACTTTTCTAGGATCTTGCTAGGAAGTACCCACTACCAAGATGTTGACCACAAAAAGTAAACAAAAACTGCAGCCATTATTTAAAATATAAACCAAACTCCTCCAGCGTTTCCCATTAAACATTCTTGTATCAGTACTCAAATTTCTTTTTTTCCCTTTAGGAAGAACAATGACTGGTTTTCTAGTTTTTCTTTATTCGATCCTTTTATTATCAATAACGTTCATATTATCAAATTCAGGTCAGCTGAATGATGAAGACACTGAGTTCATTAGCATTATTGGTGCAGTTGTAGACTGCAGTACTCGTGTTGGTAGGGAAGAGAAAATAGCCATGGATATTGCTGTACAAGACATTTATAGATTGACTGGCCATAATTTGGCTCTACATGTTCTGGATTTGCCTGAGAACTCCGCCCGAGCTGCTTTTGCAGGTATGTTTATTGTTTTGAATTCTGGATCTTTTTTTAGATTAAGAATCAATTTGTGAATAACATTATGACACTTCAAATTTCAATTTTCATGTTATGAACTTTATTCTTCCCTGAAGAAACTGGCTGGCACATCTTTTGTCACTGCTTTGAATTTGAAATAAATCCCTGTGGTTGTTCATTCCTTGTTCGTGGCTGCAGATTACAAGAAATTTAACATCTGTATCTTATTTGGAATTATTGCTACTGTAGTTTTTAATCTAGTAATTTTAAAAGCTTCATTAGATTCAATTCCGAGCTTAGAAGAAAAGATAATCAGTAGTAGAAAAAGATAATCAGTAGTCTCATATCATGTAGTCTTCATATGCTGCATAGCTAATCATGTATTAGCCGAACGAGTGTTCTGACTTGGAACTAGAAGTTGATAATTGTTTGACGTTAAATGCAGCAATTGATCTCATCCAAAACCAAAAATTGGAAGCGATTGTTGGTTCCATAACATGGCATCAGGCTGCATTAGTTGCTGAAATGGTTAACATTACCATTAAACGACCTATCATTTCCTTAACCACAGGATTATCTCTGATAGTTCCAGATAAAGAACTTCCAGTAATTAGCATGTACCAAGATATATCTGTGCAGATCGAATGCATTGCTTCCATCATTGCATCCTTCAAGTGGCCAAAGGTGATTGCTATATATGAAGATAGATATTCCTACAGTAGTGATTTAGGCATTATCACTCTTCTGTCAGCTTCACTCCAAGATAGCGGCGTACAACTGGAACACTACTTAGCCTTCCCGACACTGTCTTCTCTTTTAGACCCAAACACTACCATTCAGAACGAGTTAAATAAACTGAAGGGTAAACAAAACAGGGTCTTTATACTACTTCAATCTTCATTAACTTTAGCAAGTTTATTGTTTGAAAATGCTAAGAAAATGGGAATGATGAGGAGAGGGTATGTGTGGATTGCTTCTGCTAGCTTCACTGGTCTTCTCGATTCTGTTAACTCATCCATGATCACCTCAATGCAAGGCGTGCTTGGTTGTAAGGCCTGCTATTTAGATACCACCGCATCCTTCAAAGATTTTGAAGTCAAGTTTGAGAGGAAGTTTAGAGCTGAATATCCGGAAGATAGGAACTCTCAACCAAGTATATTCGCACTTCGAGCTTATGATGCAATTTGGACCGTTGCAAAGTCTTCTAAAATGTTACATGAGAAGAATTATTCAAAAACCTTACTTCAACATATCTTATCAAGTGATTTTGAAGGCCTAAGCGGTAGGATACACTTTACAAACTATAAGCTAACATACGGACCTAACTTTCAGATTGTTAATATAGTTGGTAAAAGCTACAGAGAGCTTGGATTTTGGTCACCGGAGTTTGGCTTCACCGACAACCTTGTCAAGAATAATAGTGGAAAGGATAGAAGTCAGTCCGGTGAAGAAGTTCTAAATCCAGTATACTGGCCAGGAGGCAAAACTTCTGTCCCAACTGGATTATCAGAATCCAATCTTCTTGAGGATAGAGGGAAGCAGCTGAGGATTGCGGTACCAGCTATATCAATGTTCAAGCAGTTTGTAAGAGTAAGCCATGATGAGATCCCTAACATAACATACATAACAGGATTTTCGGTTGGCGTATTTGAAGCTGCTGTGAAGTGTCTACGATACGCTTTGATGTATGAAATTGTTCCTTTTCATGGTTCTTACGATGACATGGTAATGAAGGTTTCTCAAAAGGTAAGCTTTTTATTGTCTTCATCTCTATGGTTGTTAGAAAAAATTGACCAGGAGTTGCCTTTAGGCCGTTTCTGAGAATCTGTGTAGCCTAGCTCATATTTTTCTCCAAACCAGCTTTCAGCTCCATCTTGATGTTATAACTAGAAACCTAGAGTTTTAGACGTCACCCCACTGATATTCTTTTTATTTCTTATTATAAGACAAAACACTTTGAATCACTGATAATATTTATTTCCTGTGATAGGCTTTTGATGCAGCTGTTGGAGATATTGTAATAACAGCAAGCAGAGACCAGCCTATAGAGTTCTCACAGCCATATGTCGAATCAGGTCTCGCGATGCTCGTGGCGATGAAATCTGACAAGTCACACCATCATTGGTGGTTCTTGAAGGTCTATACTAAAGAGATGTGGTTTTTAATGGCAGCTATGACAGTCTTCACTGGTTTTGCTATTTGGGTTGTTGAACATGAAACTGAGCGTGGGTTTAATGGTTCATCCATTACACAGATTGGATCAATACTCTGGTATTCTTTTTCAATACTTACTTCTGCACAAGGTAAATAGAGGAACTGTAAATTTAATATACGAAATTCTCTCTCTGTGCAGCCTTGTACTTGGAAGATCACTTGACAAGTACGTTTTTTGCTAATCCCTTAAAAGTCAATGGCCTTTGGTTTGCAGGAGAATCATTTAAAAGTCCATGGTCCCGTTTTCTGTCGGTGCCGTGGTTTTTTTTGGTGCTGATAGTCACATCAAGCTAAACAACCAACCTATCGTCGATACTTACGGCTAAAGCCCCTTCAGAAATTGACATCAGTTTACTGCAAAATACAAGTGCTTCTATTGGTTGCGATGGAAATTCCTTCACTGTCTCGTATTTGGTGAAAGTTTTGGGTTTTAAGACAGCGAACATCAAAACCATCGCTTCAATTGATGACTTTGCAGAAGCTCTATCAAATGGACATATCAGGGCAGCTTTCTTGTTCACCCCCCATGCCAAAATTTTTCTAGCAAAATACTGCGAAGGCTTCACAATGGCAGGACCAACATATAAGCTCAGCGGCTTTGGATTTGTAATTTCATATTTCGACTCTTCCTGATTCTTAGCTGTTCCATGATCCTTAAGTTCACAAACATGCTTACATATGGTTTAATAACAAAATGAGAATGAACATGCTCTTGAAGTAAATGCATTTCCATCTTTATGTTCTGATCTTCTTCTTGCATCTTGCAGGTATTTCCAAGGGGATCTCCTTTGGCTTTGGATATTTCAGAGGCAATCATATACTTAACACAGAGTGGAGAACTGCAACTATTAGAGCAACAAATGCTGTCATTTCCCAAATGCTCAACTCCACAATCTGACACCGCTGGAATTCAAAATATAGGGCCGGAGCCCTTCTTAGTTCTGTTCATTGTTTCCGGTGGTGCTTCTACTGTTGCATTGCTCTTCGCATGCTTTCGCCTATTAAGAAGGCGCTGGAGTGAAATGAATTTAATTCAGTCCATGTTAATGGGTAGAGGACTTTGGTTGTGGCTGGCAGCTTTCTTCTTTCAGAGTAAACAAAACAACGAGCTTGAACTTTGAGAAGAAAGTTCCATTATTAAAAGCAGAAGCAATTCTACCTATGACAAAAAACAACTTAAACTTTTGTCTTCCATCAGTTGATAGTGTTGTTGGAATGTCAACCTTGCCTGCTCTGGCACATAATAAAAACCCAATCATTTAGACTAACTGACCAATCTGTTATGCTTCATCTTTGCCTGCAATTAAAAGTCATGGCCATTGGCCTGTGTTGTCTCTTCCAAATCTTCAACTGGTCAGCTTCACCATTTAATACCAAAGTGATAATCAGTTCAGAACCACGATCCTTCCTAAGTTTTCTCCTTCTATATACGGTGTTGTTTCTACTTTTACATTAATTCTGTGGACTCTTTAAGATTTAAGACAAAACTAGAACAGACTGGCCAACAATCAAGAAGGTCAAGTCTTCTGGCTCAGAAAACATGCATTATCGTAAAAGAAACCATGAACACTCTTCCTGACTTCACCATTAATTTCTCGGACTCATGCCAATGAATACTATAAATTATAAGCTGAGTATTCTAAATACAAGATGGCAAGAAGAGCCTTTCATTTCAAACCCTCAATTCGTGAGGAATCAAAAAGATATTATGTGATAATTAATGAGTTTAGTTTTCTAGCCGTAGAATGATATTTATGTAATGAAAAATGAATTGGTTAATAAAAAAAAATGACCTTTAAATTTCAATTCTGCAATTACATTAAATTTCTGCAATGGACATGACACTGGATTAGAGTTACTGGCATTCAAGTAGCAGTGATGGGTAGACAACTTCGGATGTGGGTGATGACCCCTCTTCACGCTAGATCAAGCAAGAAATGAGTTTTAACCGGCAAGGACAAGTTCTAGTTCTCACTGCTTGGTACAGTATGCAGTTCGTTAGATTTCACGTTGAGACTCGTCATATAAGCAAAAACAAATTCGATGCAGGAAGATTTTTTGAAAAATATTATTTTTTAGTTATTATTAGTTTGTTGGCTGCTTGTCGAATCACAATTTTTTAATATGAAAAAACAATGTGCCTGGTAATATTTTTCTAGTAAAAAACAATATTTAAATCATATGGAACTTAACTAGATATAACCTGATTGACTTGATGGGTCCAAAAACAATCCGGATAATCAGTAAAAACATAGTTTCACTCACAAAAATTCAAGAATCGACATGAGTTAATCTACTAAACTCTTGACCTGAGTCATGAGATAGAGATAACTTCATAGAAAGTAAACATAAAAAATGACCCGAGTCAACCTGCCAAACTCGTGATTAACAAATTATGAAGCCCAGTTTTCAATAAACTCATTGTTGAATGATAAAATTGAAAAAATTTCAATTTAAAAATAGGACAATAAAATAACATGAATCTACCCAGGCTAACCCACGAAACACGTGATCCAAATTATAAGACCAGGATAACCTTATAGAAAGCAAATCAAAATAAATCATGAAACTTAATTCCTAATCAACCAAATGTTGAAGGATGAAATTGAAAAAATACCAATTAAAAAAAAACTCGAGTTAATCGTCATTCTCGTGACCTGAGTCATGAAATCGAGATAACCTCATGGAAAATAAATCAAAATAAATTATGAAACATAATTCTTAATCAACCTTATGTTAAAGAATGAAATTAAAAAAAAATAACAATTAAAAAGAGACAAAAAAAACTCGAGTCAATTGAGTTAACCCGACCAAGTTAATGTTTAACGCAAACCACAATAAATTTTAAAGTCTAATCTCCAATAAACCAAATGTTCAAGTATGAAATTAGAGAAAGAAACATAGATTTAAAAAAATAAAAAAACTAAAGGCAAAAAAAAAACTATTGAAATGAATAGTGTTTTGTAAGGATGAGTACATTAAAATCCCTTTCTCCTTTAGTTTTTTGTTAATTATTTTCTATTAATCTAAGAAAATATTTTACTTTATGATGTTTTAATTTTTTTATTTAGTTTAGGAAATCAAATTTTGATAATGATAATTTTATTTTTTACTTTATAGTTTAGGAATCCCTAAACTAACTCAGTAGTTATTGATTAGGATTCTTTAACTCTTCAAGCTAGACTTAAGACTAGTATAAATAGTATTGTTTTGCTTGTATTTTAGTAGAATATATCAAACTTTTATTCTCAGAAATAAAATTATGAATTAGAGTTATGTGTGACAACCCTATTATGCTTTAATTTTATCTTTCTAGCTTGTTGTCTTCTTATTTGTGTTTTTGTCTATGTTAGTTGGTATCATAGCTCAACGATCCTAGTGGATATTTACTTGTTATGTGCTGGAATAATCATGGCTAGAAGAAATAGAAAAAAATGGTGTGCTCATATAGAAAGGGATGGGGAGGTTCCTCTCGATAAGAAGATGTTCAGGAATTGAAGATAGAAGACATGTAGAAATAAATTATAAAATTGAAAAGAAGGGTCCAGAAACTGGTGATTAAAGACATGCAGAGACAAATTATAAAATTTACTCGTCGATTGACATCAGTGAAAAGCCTAGAAGATCGTGAGAAGAGTAATCACAGATCCATGATTAATTTTGAAAACCTGTATAAAAGACATAAACAGAGGAAGCAATTCCTGATTAGGATAAAAATGATGTTAAAACTAAAAGTTTTGATAATTCTAATTCCTTTATGGATTGGAATCAACCATTAAAACTCAATGAGGATGATGAAAATGATGCTGAAGAAGTGAAAGATATAGATATAAAGTTTTTGGTTTATGATGTCCATGTGAAGGTGTGATGTTTTGAAAAATAAAAAGCGAAAGAATTAATAAGAAAAAGCAACAGTGCCCTTGGAGACTTAAAACTAAAAAAATAAAAAGAAGAAAAATCTAAAAATTTAGAGAGAGAACTAGGAGTGGAGAAAGAAAGGCAGAAGAAGAAAAGGAGAAAAGAGAGAAGGATTTGGAAACTTATTTTTTGAGGTGAGATTTATGATTTAATGTGTATAATTGATGTTATTGGTTTCGGTTTTGGGTTTTGTTAAAGTTTAGGATTTGAATTGTATTTTAGAGATTTATTGATGAATTGGGTATAAGTTGATGGATTGATTATAATGTGATGGGTTGATTTAAGTGTTATAGGTTATTTCATATGGGTTTAATGTATGGTTATGGATTTTTTTAGATTTTTATTGAAATTAGGATCTACCATTGTTAAGATTGGTGATCGGGAATCTGGAATTCCAATGAACTGGTCGATCGATTTGTCTGAATCGGTCGATTGTTTAGGCTGCTAGATTTTGGTCCACTGGTTGGGTAGAACCTGTAGATCAGTTGGTGTGTTGTATTACGGTCAACCAATTGATAGATTTTGGCCGACCGGTTTGTCCTAGATGGTTTTGGTTGACTAGTTAGGTTGAACCGGTAGATCGATTGACCTGACAGTAAAGTTAGATAATTCTTTTAATTTCGGTCAATTTAGGTTATGTTTGGGATCGATTGGGTTGACCGATTTCAGTTTATAATTATGTTTTATTCCTAAATGTATAGGGTTATGGGTTAGAACCTAAGTTAAATATAGTAAATAGATTGTACATTCTTTTCTAATTGTTTTTTAGTATGTCTTCTTTTGTATTCATATACTCTTGACACTCTACCTACTGGGCATCAACAAGATTTCCTTGGATATTTGTTTATATGCTTGTTATGCTTTTGAGTCAAGTAAGTGAATAATATTCCATATGCTAGAGTAGCAGTATAAATACTTGAATTGTTAGTATGAAATTGATCATGTATCTTGGTAATTAACATATCGCTTATTATTTCTTATCTATGATAAAACATGATCAATTGTTGAGACTGAATTCTTGATACTGAATTCTTGATATGAGCAAATATGTACTTATGAATTGATTTTTAAATTGATAGCTTCTCATTTGATTGATTATATGAGTTGAGCCTTGATATATGATTCTGTTTGTTTGATGAACATATGGTATGCTAGTCAGAATACCTATGTTAACAGGGTAGTGTTAGTTTTTATGCACATCATATAAGAACCCTAGTTGGGAGGAGTCACCAACATGTGCGGACTTGTCGTGACGTGCACAACATTGCATGGCGAAGTTGCCTCCTGGAAGTTAAAGGGAGTTTTGGGTTTAATCATAAAGTTATGATTATGGAGTTCAGGAGTCGCCACCTGGTATTATGATTACAAAGGCTCTGTTTTTTTGCTGGAAAGTAGTTTCCTTTTAGAAAGTGAATTCTGGGAAAGTGAATTATTTTTTGATGTTTGGTAGTGTAATGGAAAATAAGTTGAAAAACACTTTCCAGTGTTTGGTTATGTCATGGAAAATGACCTGGAAAATAACTTATTAATGTTTTATTTTTCTAAATTTTATTAAAATAATGAGGAACAAATCTTACAAATTAAAAAGTTGAATGAGAATGAACTTGAAAAAAAATATAATTTCATAAATTATCTCAAATAAAATAGATAATAATCAAAATAATAGAGATCAAATCTAAAAAATAAAAAAAAATGAAAGATGAAGAAATTAAAATAATAATAATTAACATTTCATAAATTATTTCAAATAAAATAAGTAACAATAAAAAAAATGAGGATCAAATTTGATAGATAAAAAAGTTTAATAAAAAAATGATAAGGAAAAAACAAATAACAATTATAAAAATGAGAACCAAAGTTAATATAAAAATTAAATTTTAAGAAATGAAATTGAAAAATAAATATTCAAAACAATATATATATATATATATATACACCAATCAAAAGTTTGAGGACCAAATTTGATATAATCAGTAAATAATATGACATTTATAAATTTTTCACAACTTCTGGAAAGTGTTTTCCGCCCAAATTTTCTAGGAAAACACTTTTCTGGAAACCAAACCAAATTTTCCTTTAACTGGAAAGTGTTTTTCGTTGACCAACTTTCCTAATGGCAAACAAACACAGGAAAGTTTGGAAAGTGGTTTTCCGGAAACCACTTTCCAGGAAACAAACATAGCCCAAGAAACTTATTGGTCTACGAGAGTTTGGGTAAGAAGACTAGTTGTGCATGGAAAATACACATCACCCCAGTACACCCTACCTAAGATAAGCTGCATTGCTTGTCGATTGTTTTTCTACGTCATGTTTCTATGCGTTGGTTTTGTTTAAGGTTCAAGGCAGATCTCTCTTCACATATAAGGTCCAGATTTAGCAATGCATTTATTTCTTAGATATAACTAGGGGTGTTCAAAAAAACCGACCAACCGATTAAACCGAAAAAACCGAGAAAAAATTAACCGAAAAAACCGAACCGATAGAAAAAACCGAATAAACCGATTAAAAAATAAAAAAAACCACCCGGTCCGGTTCGGTTCCGGTTTAAAAAGGTTTAAACCGATTGAACCGGACCAAACTGAACCGGTTTAATTGAATCTAAAAAAAAGTATAAAAGAAAACTAAACCTAAATAATAAATACCCTAACATAACCCTACATTTCCAACCGCCCCCTTCCCTTTCCCTTTCCCTTTTCTCACTTTCCATTCCAGCCACCCCATCTATCCCTCCCTCCCCGCTCTCTCCCCTTTCCCTTTTCCCCCTTTCCATTTCAGCCACCCCACCTATCTCTCCCTCCCCCCCTTCCCCTTCCCCTTTCTCCCTTTTCCAATCACTCCACCCCTCTCTCTCTCTCTCTCCTCTGTGCACAAGGAATACTTAAAGCAACTCATTTTCTCTCATATTGTTGCTTTTCTACTCTTTGCTTTACTTTATGGCAGAAAACTTGGATAAAATCCTTGTTTCTGGTTTTATTAACATGCAGTTGTGCTAGCGAGGTCCCGGTAGTTTGCGCCTTTGCGGGATGCTATTGGAATCTTTGTTAACATGTAGTTGTGCTTGCTTGGATAGATCTAGTGATTGTAATTCAGCTAATGGAGATCTTTCAAATCTCAACAGAAGGGCTTGGATTCAAAGTTTTCAACAACGATTTTTTTGAATGTGATTCGGCCAAGTTTGTCCAGTGATTGTGATTCGGCCAAGTTTTCTCTTATTTAATTTGTTTCGGTTTTTCTGGTTTCTAAGGCTAAAAAACCGACCCGAACCAAACAAAACCGGTTCGGTTTGAACCGGTTCTCGGTTCGGTTCGGGTTATATTAACAAGGAATAGTATTTTTCGGTTCGGTTGGTTTTTTATGTTAAAACCGGACCGAACCGGACCATGAACACCCCTAGATATAACTATTTCCTAATATTCCGAATAACAAACTAATAATTATGAGATTTTTGGTATTTTAGTCAAACCCTAATGGATAATTATAAATTGATTACGATATCCATTTTTGCATTTCTTAAAACATGATAAAAATGTAATTTTATCTTCTTCTTTTTTAGAAAATATGCATGAAAAACTTTTAGGATTTGGTCGTATTCACAAAAACAACACATTTTTTTGTTTTTGAAAATGAAGTTTATTTATTTATTGGAGGAAAATTATATATTTTTTATACGAGTCCGTATCTTACAGTGTAAATCTATGACTTGATATTAAAAAAAATTATTGGAAAAATATTTGATTGATCCACAAATAATTTTAAAGTGGTTTTTGGAAAATTTAAAACTTTTCCTTAATTTTTTTTAAATTGGGCTGTTTAGACCCGAAGTCCAAGCCCAGCCCGGTCGGATTGGGTTGGGCCGACTGACAGCCCAACCATCTTTACTTACTTGACTGAAACGGGTCTAGTCCGTCTTGTTTTTCTTCTGCAGAACATGAATTAATTCATGTGTAATAGGAAAGCAAAAAAATGCAGGAGGGAAGGGACGAAAAAGCTTACCTGGGCTTGATGGGGTGTTGCTGCCTGGCGATCCTGCTGGCGGCTTACGGTGGAGCTGTTAGTGGTGAAGCTGGCGGCTGTCGGGGCTGGTCTGAAGAGGCTGGTGCTGCTGGAAGAAGAGGTTGGCGTTGGCGAGATTGTTTCTGTTGCCGGTGAGAGGATGAAGTTACAAGGGTGTTGGGAAGCTGTTGGTCACGGCGTAGAGGCTGAAGCTGCTGGGATTCACGACGGAGGAGATTGTTTCTGTTGCCGGAGATTGTTTCTGTTGCAGGGAGTCCAACTCTTGCGCAGGTTTCTTAGCGAAGAACACAACAAAGAGTATGATTATTAATCAACTTTAGGAGGCTCCTTCAGAGGGCATCAAACATTTTCTAGCTAGTACATTAATTGAGATTAAAATCTTTTCTAGAATGCTTAAATACGCATACTCATATTGATTTAGTGTCCAGTTTGAAAATCATGATTTTAGTTATGGCGGTTTTTAGCTATGGTTATGGCTTTAAAACATATGGTAATATTTTAAAAATTAATATCATTACTTTTTATGTGTTGTTTTTAAAAACTTATAATTTATAGTTTTTTAAAAATAACAATCATTTTTAATCAGGAATTATAAATATTTAGCACGTATTTAGTATATTGTGTTAACAATTTTTTAAAAAAGTATTTTTTTTTAGAAATACATCTAAATAATATTTTTTATTTTTTAAATATATTTTTGGTATAAAACATCAAAACAATGAAATAACATAAAATAAAATTAATTTGTAAAAAATATTTTTTTTTAATAACACGTGAGCAGTGACTTGCCAAACACGTTCTTGGTGCTCTAACACGATATATACCTGGGCCAGCCACCATCACCATCATATGATGTTTACACGGTGGATTTCTTTTTCTTTAGGGCCCATTTGTAAACTATGAAAGCCTCATCAAATCAAGCGTGCACGGCGGGTGGTCTTTAGAATATTGATCAATAAATAAATCTTTTTCATGTGTTTTAATTATTGGTTCCTTTGGCTATGGATTTACTCGTGAAAGGAAAAAAAAACCTCTCTCTCTCTCTTGGTTTCATGCCGCTGTCCTCTTCAACTAATGGAATGCAAAATTGAGCAAAAAAAAAATCACATATGTTTGATAAAAAATCATTTTATATAGTCCCTCAAGTTCTACTTTTTGGTCAAAGCAGCCCCTCTACTTTATTTTATTTTTGGCCATAAATTTGACCTATAGTCCCTCCCTCCCTCCCGTCCGCATGCCCTATTTGATGGCTGCCACCACACTCAATCATAGGTAATCTTAAAAGAGAAGGTTCAATTTGACCAAAAATAAAGTTTTGTTGATCTGACAATAATATGAATACTTTATTGGGATCATTGAAATATAAGTACACCAACACTTGATGTTGTTTCAATTGGGTACATAAACTTTAATTTTTCTATTTGAGTACACCTACTTTTTCAAAACAGCCAATCAAGTATTTTTCATCCAACTTCTATCAAACAGGACCAAAGCAATTGATAGAAGTTGCATGAAAAAAACTTGATTAGCTATTTTGAAAAAGTTGATGTGATCAAATGAGAAAAATGAAAGTTTATGTACTCAATTGAGAAAACATTAAAAGTTGGTGTACTTATAATGTATTTTTCCAATACCTTATTATTTTACTTGAGCATTTACATAGCAGCTTTGCAAAACATTTCTTAGCTACAATAGTAAATCTCAAAAATGCCTCTCAATTTATTGGTAGTTTTAGTTTTCCTTCTATCCGCTTTTTAAGGTTTTTCATCCATATTGTATTTTTTTTTTAAGAAAAGGGTATCATTTTAGAGGTAATGTTTTTTCTTGATTTATTTTAATAAAAATCATAATTGAGAAATCAAAATAGTTTGAGAATATAATTAATAAAAAAGAATTTAGATATAAAATTGATGTTATCTCAATAATTATTTTAATATTTGCTCTACTCATAAAATGATGTTATGCATGTATAGACTTTTTCTCTTTCTCTTTTAACTAAAAAAAACCTTAAACTTAACTGATCAGATTATAGGTTTGTTTTTTAAAGGTTACAAGTTCAACTTTCATAGTTAAGATGCGCGCAAGCTGGTTCGAATATCAACATTACTATATATAAAAAAATAAAGTGATGTCATGCATGTATAGACTCTCTCTCTCTCATCTCTCTCTTTTAACTAAAAAAAGGCCTCGGAACTTCTACGATCTCACATGAACTAAAATCCAAGCAAAGCAAGAAAATTCATTGGTTCAATTATTTGATTATGTGCCGACTATCATTCACCAAGGGATTGAAGTCTGCAAGTTAAGAAACTCATTTTGACCTTGACACGTACGTAAGCATTCTGTGAGCGATCGCAAGTTGCAGCTAAACAAATGTTTTTATTTTGGCTGAAGGAAAGAAGCCGCCGCCACCTGCTGCATGATTGTTGTTTAAAATATTTTTTTATTTTTTTTAAATTATTTTTAATAACAATATATTAAAATAATTTTTTAAAAAAATTAAAAAATCATGAAGCACGGTTTCTACGTAAAAATGGCAGCGTCAACCTCAAAACGCAGTCACCAGCTAACTTTTCTTATTATTTAAACAACCTAGTGGTATGTGTACGTGCTATAATAATCCCACTCCTGAAAACTTAATTTAAACAATTGCATAATGTGACCAATCACAGCAGTCAGCTTATCAAGAGGAATTCTGTAGCTCCAGGCTGGGGGCAAAGTATACAAACCCTAGTAGCCCTACAGAATGTGTGCAGCCATGGAATGAGTCATCCAGCAACACATTTATATTTGTTTATATACTCTGAATATATATATATATAATCTCCATGGGCAGCAAACATGCTAAACACCCTATTGACATTACCTCCCTCGCAGTCTTGAATCTGTGTATTTCAGATAAGAAGCTAAGAAGATATCCTTCTGGTCTAGAGATCAGCAAGCATTTTGTCTTCTGTGCAAGATGTGTCTATTCATCCTAGTTGCGTTTAGTGTGATGTAAAGATCTCAGAACTTCAAAAATCTGAATGATTTAATTATAATGAGTTGAATTACAGGGTACGTATATCATGCATTAATCCAATGAGAGTAGGTTTAAAGGTTAAAAAGGTTTTTTTTTTTAAAAAAAAAGTTTCTGTTTTTAGTCAGCACTTGGAGAAATTATTTCTCTCGATGTACATAACTTATTTATAATCGCTTGGAGATAAGATTGCAGAATTTATTCCTCTTTTTGTCTTGGAGATAAGATTTTGGAGTATTTGTTTTCTTTTGTGATTGAAACTGTTTGTTTTTTTAATGTGATTTTTTAATTTTTTTATCTTAAAAAATATTAAATTGATTTTTTAAATATTTTTTATAGTTTTAATATGTTGATTTTAAAAGTTTTAAGAAAATTTGTGTTTTTACTTGAAAAACGCTTATAAAAAATATTTTATACTGTATTATCTAACACATATTAATTTAGGCCCCGTTTGTTTTCTAGAAATTAGAAATTAGTTTTCTTTTGGAAAGTGATTTCCTTGAAAAATAAATTCCTGAAAAGTAAATTATTTTTCAAGGTATGGTAGTATCATAGAAAATAAGTTGGAAAACATTTTTCAGTATTTAATTATGTCATGGAAAATGAGTTGAAAAATAACTTATTAATATTTTTTAAAAGTTATTAAAATAACGAGGAACAAATCTTACAAATTAAAAAGTTAAATGAGAATGAAATTGAAAAAAATTCTAATTTCATAAATTATCTCCAATAAAATAAATAACAATCAAAATAATGGAGATCGAATCTAATAGATAAAAAAAGTTGGAAGATGATGAAATTAAAAAAATATTAAAATTTCATAAATTATTTCAAATAAAATAAATAACAATAAAAAAATGAGGATCAAATCTGATAAATAAAAAACATTTAATTAATAAAATGATAAGAGAAAAGTAAATATTCTACGGGGTGAGATTGAAAAAAAAATTTAAAACAAAATATATAGCAATCAAAAGTTTGAAGATCAAATTTGATATAAGCAGTAAATAACATAACATTTCTAATTTTTTCATAACTTCTAAAAAGTATTTTCCGTCCAAAATGAAAGGAAAACACTTTCCTGAAAACCAAGCCAAATTTTTTTTGACCGAAAGTGTTTTCTATTAACTAACTCTTATAATGACAAATAAACACAAAAAAATTTTAAAAATTATTTTTCATAAAACAAATGAGGTCTTAATCTTAATTAACACTTGAACTAATCTAATGATAATAACTTTAATAATCGAAAAAAAAGGACATTAATATTTTCTTGTAAGGTACCAATAGTTAACCTACTTTGATCTTCGAAATTTCGAATGCATAATTACTGATAACCACGAAACACCCTCGGTACGGCTTGCCATCTCTGACCAAACCAACCTTAGAAAAAAAAAATTAAACTAATAATTTGGGATGTCATTGTCGCATGAGAACATGATTGAAAGAAGTCATATTGCCTATCATATCTGGCAAGGATTCGAAGGTTCTCTCCCATTTCACATTTTATTGACCTTGAATTCTAAACCGAAAGTTGAACACTAAATTGTGCTTATGCGTCCTGTACAATCCTTTTGAAGCAGCCTGGCGAATTCTGGGAATTACATTAGTGCCCAAAGGATATGAACCACAATTAATCAAAATTACATAAATTCACATTTTCAGTCACAGATACTTATAAACCCTATAATTAACAAATTAGGGATTTATAATTCAACAAAAAGTTTCACAAAAACATCACAATCAATTCATAGATTCAACAAAAAATTCCAACAACAACATTCCAACAAAATAATTCAAAAAAAAAATCATAAAAACCATATACATTGCAAAACAAAACCCATAAAAAAAAGAAAATGAAAATCTTACTTCTTAATCCAACTCAATGAAGCTTGCGCTCAAGGTTGTTAAAATCGCGAGTTAACTCGTAAAATCTTACGATTTTACGAGTCAACATATATCTCACGTGCTAGATCGGACTAAAAACTCGAAACTAGTAAAATCGGACTTCACTCATGCGAAATCAGTAAACTCGGTCTGATTTTACGAGTTTAATAAATTTGTGATATAAACCAAGCCAGGTCCAAATTTGGCCTTAAAATATCTGCTGACTAGTTTTGCGAGATTGAACATATCTTTTAAACCGTATATTGGATAAAATTGAAATTTTACAGGGAAATATTAGATACATGAAAATATATTGTTGTAAATTTTCAGGTCAAATAGAGTTAGGGAACATAATATTTCAGAGAGTCAAAGTTAGTAAACTAATATTATCAAATATGTCAAACAAGACCTTCGTGTACTGTTTGGGATATATCTAGAGCTACTAGTGAAATTTCTCTCTGATTAAAGTTGGGATAGAAACTAGACATCTGAAACTTTTCAACTATATATCGGAGGCCCAATAATTCATCCAAACGAGAGAGAACGACATGTTTGAAATCAGAAGAGAACGACATGTTTGAAATCAGGACTCAAATCTACCAAGAATATAAAAAAATTTGGAGATTCAGGCTACATGGAGGAATTTTAACATGAAGACTTTTTTTATTATTCTATTTTTTTTATTTTTAAATAATTGTTTTTAATTTGATTTTTTTCTAGCGCATTAGACATTGTTTAGGGGTTTATTTCATTATTAAATTTATGTTAGTTAATTACTAATTTACACTCATTAGCTTGTAACCCAAAAGGGGTCTATCAAGATTTATTGTGATGGGAACAACTAGGTTGTCACTAGGTTTATGTGTGCTTCCTACCTTTCAGTGATTCCCCTACATTGAGAAATTTTGTTTTGAGACTTTTTATTTCTCCATGTTATTTATTTATTGATTCATACTATCCATCTCTCTCATTTTATTTAGATCACTCATTGATTATAATATAGTTGACTCATTTTATATGATTTTAATGTAATTTAATTTCTTGGTAGAATTATCAATATATAATTAGTTAAAAAAATTACTTACGATTTTATTATTTTACGATCCAAGTTTAAAAAGCATTTTTGACAACCTTGCTTGCGCTATTGATTACAAAGATTAAAAAAAAAAATCAAGAACAAGAACAAATTCACGTCATCATAATGCACATAAAAGGTAAACTAAGAAGGGAAAAGAAAAGGAGAAGATAAGAGAATGATGTTTACCTTTAAAGTGTAGAGGAGAAAAGAAAGAAGAGAGGAAGTTAAGGAGAATAAATTAAGAGACAAAAAGAGAGAGAAATGTTGCAGAGAAGAGGAAGAGAGATGAGAAAACATGGGTGTCTATTATAAAATTAAGGATTCTAGTCTTTTAATTTTGGGCCTTTTTACTAACGGATTTATTAATAGATAATTAAATATTCATATTCTTAACTTGTCCATTAGTGATTTTGTTTATAATCTTTAATTGTAATTTTCAATTTAATAAAAATTTTACAAACTCTCCCAAATATCACTGATGACTTTTTGGTTTGTCGATGATTCTATCTATAATGAATAATGATGAACAATGCCATTGAAAAATAAACAGTTCCAAAGCTCTTGGAAAAATTTCAATGGACATTAACCATATATGATTCCATTTGTAATTAACATAATGAATAATGTCATTGAGAAATAAACAGTTCCAAACCTCTCAGGAAAATACTGACGGATATCAGTCATTAGTGATTTCATTTGTAATGAACAATTCCAAACCTCTCGAAAAAATACCAAAGGATATTAGTCATCGGTGATTCCATTTGTAATAAACATAATAAACAATTCCATTGATAAATGAACAGTTTCAAACCTCTCTGGAAAATATCGATAGATATTAGCCGTCAAATATTTCATCAATATAAAATAGTTTTTGTGTCCAGATTATATTTGTATTCCTTGTCTATCCATCCTGCAAATATTTAAAGTCACAACATAATAACATCAGTTCTGTGTATAATAATAAAATCACAAAAAATAAATGTTTCTTTGTCATGTAATAATAAATTCACATAATTGTCATTATATTAAAGTTAATTTTGACCAAAAATATTACATTATAGTTAATTTCATTACACATTCATGTTGTGCAGATTACTCAGAATTATCTTCTTCTTTTTTTCATTTTCATCATCACCATCGCAATCTTCTACATTGATTTCGTCACTATCATTATCTTTATCGACTTTGGTATATCCGTTAGTTCTTAAAATATCATTTAACTCCTCAACATCAACATCAACAAAAGTATTCTCAATGACGTGAAAATTAGAATTTTCTTCTAAGTCGGTAGACAGAGCAACTCGATATGGATCAACTAACTTATCAAGTTAAAAGACATTATCTCCTACAGTTACTTCATCGTTACCATTCTGAATAACCTGGACCCGACCCTTGAGTTTGGTTTTCACTACAGATAACCAATCAACTCTCGAACGATCCTTTATAAAGGAATGCATATATGTGTAATATACTTGTTGTCATTACTTGACAAAAACAAAGACATCATCGATGTTGCGGAGTCTAACCTTTATATTAGTTTTGATCAAACCATGATGGGGATTTACTCTAATTTCTCTATCAGTGGTATCATACCAATAACATATGAATAAAAAGACTATATTTTGTTCGCTATGATATTGCAATTCAATGACCTCTTCTAACTTCATCTGTAGTCAATTTTAAACTCATTAGAAGTCGATCCCTTAACACAAAATCCACTGTTATATGTTTAGAACCTTAACCATACTCTTCAGTATGAAAACTTGTCTATTAATGAAATACCCATTCTAACACTCAATCTTTCTTTCAGGACCTAGACATAGTAAATTCAAAACAACACTCTCATTCCCTCTCAATTGATAAACATTGTATAAGAATTACAACCATTAACAGTTAATGAGAAACGTGTAATGAAATTAAGAATTTTGAGAGATAAAAATAATTCAATAATCCTTATATATGTTCTAAACCAAGTGGAAAATTGTTAATCTTGTAATTGAAAGATTCGAGATTCGATCAACTGTGAGTTTTAGAATAATAAAAATTGATGATGTTGTATAAGAGGAATTATTCAATCTATGAATTTATGATAGAATAAGAGATAAATTATTCAAAAGTAATGATATGTTAATTATTATACTTGCTAAATAAAAGGTCTCAAATCATTGCAGTCTTAAAATCTAAAGTATTTGAGGTCCAATATCTTTAAACTCTACTTTATAGCATAAAATGCCACTGCTACAGGAAAGTTGAGAAACCACAAGAGTTATAGACATGCCTCTTATTTTCTTGAAACTAACATTTTCTTATCATTACTTTTGACGAGGCTAGTGAAAGACATAGAAAATAACACAAACTTTAAGTATTCTCTTATTAAAATTGGCATTGTTCTTAAAGTGCATATATGTTTCTTTACCACCAAATAATGCATATTTGTTTCCTAACACCAAATAATACAGGTCAAGATTTAATTCTCACACCATTCTATGACAAGTATGTATGCTTTGATTTTATATATATATATATATATATAGTAGTCGTAGAATTATGCTTTGCATAATGTAAAATTTAATTATAAAAAAATTATTTGGATTAGAATTCCTAAAGAGTTCATAGCTCTATAGTTTAGTGGCTATAATGTTTTTTATTATTTAATTTTTTTATTATTATTATTTATGTGTAACCTATCTATAACTCTTATAAACTATGCAAGATATAAAATGCTAGATATATTTATGCATCATAGAAGTTCATCGTATGTCAGAAAAAAAATTATGGTTCTGACTATATATCTTACATAAACATATTATTCATATGCAAACAAATCTTTGATGTAGACTTACATGGATTTTTGCATAAGGAATGATAAAGATAACAAAGTATTTTATGATGCCTCGACCTTACAAGCAAAATATATAAGTTGCATTTATATATTGATGTTAATCCAACTGTTGATCCTCTAAAAACATGAATGTCGAGGTGTTATCTAAGTGATCCTAAAGATAGTAGACCACTTAGAACCAGATGTTTTTCTACACATGATGATGATATTGATAAAGTGCTACTGGTTTTCGAGGATTTCAATCATGATTTAGATGTTATTGATGATGAAATAGATGCTAAAAAGGGTACTAAAATGGATGTTGATGTTGTGGGTAATGATGCTAGATGTTCTGGTATTGGTCCTAATATGAGGGATGAAATGGGTGATGAATGGAAGAAGAAATGAGTTTTAAAATGGTGTTGATATTGATGTTGGTGTTGATACTAAATTTGAAATGGAATCTAATGATGATAATGATAAAATCGACGATGATGAATTCCTTTCGATAAAGAAGAATATGAATTTTGTAATGTAGCTGAAGAGAATGGATTGATAGCTTAGAAGATGGTTTTTTTGAATGGTCAAACTTGGTACGATGCCTCTAATTCTGATAATGAATGGAAGATAATTAAATAGTGAGAAAAATGATGTTGACGTAGAAGTCAGTTAACAATATAATAGCAATGATGAGGAGGATGAGGAGGAAAGTAGCAAGGAGAGAAAAGAAAAACGAAGAAGATGATTATGGATCCAATTACTTATTTTAAATGTAAGAGACTTAAAGTTGTAATTGATAGATCAATAAAGTTTGAAGAATGTTAAATTTTTAGTAATGTACGTACTTCAGAGATGTTTTGCGAGAGCACGAGATAAAGCATGTATATCATGTTAAGAGATCTATTAATTAAAAATGTAAGGTTGGGGTTATATATATGGGTGATGGTTGTGATCGAATGACATATGGTTTTGTCGTTTCTAGTAGTAAGACATTTATGATTAAGTCTTGAGGAACAAACATAGTTGCATTCAACCTACAAGTATAAAATTTTCAAATTCAACATGGAAAACAAATAAATTGTTATCAATAATTAATGTTGACCTAAACATCTCCAATACAGCACTTGAAACAATTTTGGATGATAAATTTAGGATTAAGCCACACCAAATGCAACTATAGAGAGCCAAGAAAAAGATAAAAGAATTTATAGAAAAAATCACGAGATTTTTAAGATATATTTAGGTATTGAAGCAACATAATCTGGGTTTTAATCTATTTTTAGGGTTTGACCCTAATTATAATCCAAATGTGCATTCACTATGAAAGTTTCAATGTTGTATGTTTGTTTGAAAATGATGAAGGAAGACTTTGTTTCTGGATGTAGGGCTTTTATTGGAATTGATGGATGTCATCTCAAGGGTTCATACATAAGTGTAATGTTATCGATAGTGAGTTTGGGTAGAAATAATTAATTTTTTTTTGTTGCCTATGTTATTGTTGAGTGTGAAAACAACGAAACATTACCCTGGTTTTTATGTGTTTTATATGGATTCATAAAGCATGAAATACATCAATGGCCATTTTACATATTGTTTGATAGTCTAAAGGAAAATTTCAATTAAAACTTGATATTTTTTCAAACTTACATTTATTTTTCTATGTATTCTTAGACTTTTATTAATTTACTTTACAGAGTCTACTTGTTCCCATGATTTTCCTAAAGGCAACATATAGGTATTGTTCAAGCATATTTTATGCCAACTTCAAGAAGAAAGGCTTTCGAGGCTTGGAATTGAAAATGAGATTTTAAAGTGCATCAAAAGCTTACATGAAACTTAATTATTGTAGTTATATGAAATATATTAAAGATATGGAAACTAGAGCTATCAATTGGTTGATTAGCATCCCTACTGAGACTTAGACAAGGCATATGTTTGACCCTAAAGTTAATGTTGAGAATATGACTAATGACTTGGCTAAGTCATTCAATAATTGGCTTGGAAAATATAAGAGCATGCCAATTCTTATGTTACTGGAGAAGATTAGATTGAAATTTATGGCTAGATTTTATGATAGATTTGTTGAGTCTTGAAATTAGAAAATAAAGGTCACACCTGATGTTAGGAAATTGTTGGATATGTTTACATCAGAATGATTCCAGCTAATTCTAGTGAATAGCATATCTATAAGGTCCAAACCATGCTTTATGTTAATTTGGGTAAATATCAGTGTTCTTATGAAGAGTGGATAATGATTGGAATTTCATGTTTACATGTGATCCCTTGTGTTCATCATAAAAGAATTGAGTTACAGGATTTCTGTAATAGGTATTACAGTATGGATACTTTAAAAATGTATACTTTGAGGTGGTGTACCCATTATTGGAGTTGATCTTGATCCTAAAAAAGAAAATGTAATTGTTTTACTCCCAAAATTCAAAAGGAGTGTTAGTAGACCAAGAAAGAATAGATAAAAAGAAGAATAGGAAGATCAACAGGGTATTATTAGGAAAAGGGCTTCTACTCTTCGATGTAACATTTACAAGCAAAATGAATATAATTCCAAGACAAGCCACGAGATTGTGCTAATGAGTTAAGGTGGAAATTGGATGTGTCTTGTGGAAGTTTGATAGGTTTGTTTTATGGAATTATAGTGAAAAGAGAGAAAGTTATGTTAAGGTTGATGGTTGGGAAGTTGTTGGATCTTTTGCTTGGCAAATAATGGTTAATTGTAATTAGAAGTGGTGAGAAAAAATAGAGATCCTATTAAAAAAATGAAATATATAGTATTTCTATAATTATTAAAACATTAAGGAACAATTTTTTTACAAAAAAAAATAAAATAAAAAATGATTCTTATTGGTATTCTGAAGTGATAAAGTTTTATCTATTTTCAAAGTTTATGATGCAAAATATAATATTTGAAAAATTAATTGCAAAATAAGTATAAAAAAAATCCAAGGGAATGGTCATAATAACTTTCCTTTAAACATATGATATGTTTAATACCAAATATAAAATAATAGTTCGTATATTTTTTCTATGATATAATTAAATATGAAAAAAATAATTTATCTTCTCAATTTTTTTCTTAGGAAATAAATGAAACATAAGTACAAATTGTGGTAGATAATTGCTTAAATATACTCTGAAAAGTATCCATGCACCCTTCAAAAAAGAAAATCAAGACATATTTTCTTGCTGGTTACTCTTGATGAATTTTTCAAAGAAGCAAACGGAAATTAATTTAATTGTGTAACTTTCCAAGAAACCAAACAAGCGATCAAAACTTCTAAAATAAATCAAAATCAAAACTTTTAAAAAAAGTAAAAGACAACTCATCATGACATAGACCAACCAAAACCGAGTCCCTCCTAGACCCCACCACCACCTCATCCCCATATAACCCACCAAACTTTCCCATTAGCCCTCCGTCTAAAAAAATTCCAATAGCCATAGGGCTCTCTAAACCACTGGCCGGCAAGGTCGGAGGACCTCCGCCGCTGCATCCCATTTCTGGGGCTGTGCCCATGTCCCTCCCCAACCCCCACCCGCCTCGACCACCACCACCATCGCCTCCAGAAGAACAAATAGAATATCGACCACCCATACGAAAACAACAACAAAATCACCGACTACTAGGACCGTCTCCACTTTACAAACAACATTCATGGTCACCAGATATTGACAGGGATGAGGCATGGCTAAGGAGGAAAGGAAGCTATAAGAAAAAGAAAAGCAAAAGCGTTACTGATGAAGATCTTGATGAGCTTAAAGGTTGTATTGAGTTAGGTTTTGGGTTTGACTCTCCAGAAATGGATCGACGTTTGTCTGATACTTTTCCTGCTTTGGAACTTTATTATGCTGTTAACAAAAACTACTATGATCATTCCGCCTCCAAGCCTGTAGTCACTGCTACGCCGTCTTCGTCCACGGCGTCTGATTGTGACTCACCGTCTCCCCTAGGTAGCCCTCACACCATTTTTGGTCCAGGTATTTTTAGCATATATATTATTAGCATATATATTCTTATCATAGAATTTGACCGAAACACTTTTACTATATTTTAACAAATGACTCAAACTTGAGACCTGTTTCATTAGCTGTTTTTGATTTAATGATATGCTTTGTTTGGAAAAATACATCAAGATAAGGATACCGTAATTAGCACAGAAAAAAAAAGGATAAGTTAAGAATCTTGGCATTTTTTTTGGCTAGATGAACATAGAAATATTGGGTTTTTTTTTTTTTACAATGAAATGCTTTGTTGTATTTAAATGCAGACCAAAGTTTTTTTTTTTTTTTTTTTTAATTTGATGTGCTTGTTTCTTGTACGTACGTAGGTGAAAATCCACAGACGGTGAAGACGAGATTAAGGCAGTGGGCACAGGTGGTTGCCTGTTCCGTGCGGCAAAGTTCAAGTTCAAGCTGATATGTATTAATGGGAATTAAATGGAAATTAATCAAACTAGAGTTGACCAAACATCGTTTTCAATGCTCCAACTTGTTTGATATGATATTGATTCCCATCGACCTACTCTCTTTGTTTGGTTAGAGATATTTTAAAGAGAAAATCACGATCTGAAAAGACCTCACTCCCCCACTGTAAGAATATATGAAAATCAACTTGGTGGTGCTGCTGCTGCTGGATTGACTTTGTCTTCAGTTTTGTTATCTAATGCTTTAATTTGGGCGTTGATGGATGCCTGTTTGTTTTAATTTGTTGTTTAGGTTCATGTATGAAAATCCTAATGAAAAAGTCTAAAGAAGTTTTGTGTCTCAACGCGTTTTTTTACTTTAAAAAGTGAGAATTAAGGAAACATGGAGCATAAAGGTCCTTCTTCATCTATCTCTTTTTATGGGAATGGGGTTTTCCCGAATGAGAATCCGTTTAACTTGATGGATACAGCTTGCTTTCTTTGATGGGTTGCAATCATTTTCTTTCGTGAAAGGCAAGGTATAATAGTTTCTCATTTTTTAGTAAAAAGTTTGTGTGTTCTGTGTGCTTTGGACCGAATTAGGCTTTTGGAAAGGAGAAAAGGTGTTCGTTCGTTGCATGTCCTCTAGTCTGAGGAACTTGCAGGGCAATTCAATGGAATTGTGGTGTAGTGGTGTTCTTTTAATTATTGAATTTCCCTTTTCCAAATCTGTAGATGTACGTGTTGAGCTTAATTTCTCCAAGAAAAGGGATTGATCAAGTCAAATTCCTTTCGCAATCAGTATAATTCATGTACACTAAAACCAGGGGTGGATTGCATCCAAGAAATTTGCTCAACGGATTAAAACAGGATCCATTTTGTTCGAGATTTCATATTTCAAAAAAAAAAAAAAAAGGATATTTAAACACTAAAAGAGTTCTTTGTCCTCGATTAATACGAGAATGAAAATGAACCCTGTGGAAAATACTAAATAGCCCCTAATTGTTAGTTAAATGATTTTGCTTGAAAAGAGTAAAATGATCATTACAATGTTATAATTTATAGTCATTATTAAAAAATTAATAAATACAAACGGACACATCAACATAATATTTCTATAAGTAAATTAAGGTGAATTTTTCCGACTAAATATGTCCTCGCAATATCCATCGATAAACACCAATAAAAATATTTCATTGGTATATACCGACAGCATTACAGTGAAAAAAAAAACCAAAAAGTACAATAATGTGTCATTTTTACAGGAAAATTACCAAAGAATTTTAATTTGTTGATTAAATCCATCTATAATGTTTAATTTATAACCTGACAAGCGACCCTCCTCTCTCTCTTTTCCATTTCTTTTTCTTCTTCCTCCTCTATTTCTCTCAACTTCTTCTTCCCTTTTCCTCTGCAACTTCTTATCTCCTCCTCTCAAATCTTCATTTTTCTTTCTCTTCTCTCTTTCCTTCTCTCATAAACTCATTATTTTCTCTTCTCCTCCAAATGCAAGTATATCTTCTCCTTCTCTTCTTCTTTTGGTATTCAACATAATGTTCAAAAACAATTTTCTCTTCTCAAGCTCAAGAAAACTCACAAGGATATTAAGGTAAGATTCTTCTTTTTCCTTCTCTTTTTTTATGTTTTTTTTGTTTTATTTTTTATTTATATTTTTTATTTTATGTTATTAATAATTGTATAAATGTTAATGGATTTTTTTTTAAAAAAAAATTTATGTTCTTTAATGATAGTATATAGATTGTTGGGATTTTTTAATTTTGTTTTTAATTTTTCTATTATTTAATGATTGTATAAATGTTGTTAGATTTTTTTAAAATTAGTTTTTAGATTTTTCTGCTCTTTAATGATTGTATATAGATTGTTGGGATTTTTTAATTTTTCTATTATTTAATGATTGTATAAATGTTGTTAGATTTTTTTTAAATTAGTTTTTAGATTTTTCTGCTCTTTAATGATTGTATATAGATTATTGGAATTTTTATTTTTTTATGTTCTTTAATGATTGTATCAATTTTTTTGGAATTTTTTTAATTTTTTTAATTTTGTTGTTATTTCATGAAAAATAAAAATTATTTAAAAATAATAAAAATAAACAAAAATAGTATCCATCATAAATAAATAAAAATGAAATACAAAATAGATAAGATAATAGTTAGGATAAATGAATAGTTTTCAATGTGAAATATTGATACTACAATCCTTTAATGCGTTTATATTTACCTAAAATGATCATTTCGCAAATGGCTATAGCAAAGTTAATTGAAAATTTGGTTAAATTAATATAATTAAAATTATTTGATTGACATAGATTAAAATAAAATCAACTGGTTTGTGACAATCCAATTTAAATTGTTGTGTATTTATAAGTTTAAAATTTTTGGGTAGTCGCCGATTGTTTTTTAAAATATAAATGATTTACAGTACCTAAACCTTTAATATGTGTAGATGCTTAGGAAAAAATCAATAGCACGTCGTATGAATAGGATCACTGCTAGTTCTTCTAGCAATGATTCAAATGACCATGAGTTGTTAGGTGTCGACCAAGAACAAACACCTCAAACACAGGCATCCACTCACGACACGAGCTCAACGAGTGCGATACTGTTAGGTCGAGGGGGGTCCCTTCATAGTGAGATCCATTTACCAGGAAGTATCAAGCTTAGTAGAAGAACGACATTTTAATGTAAGTTTGTTTTCCCTTCACATCGACATGTTAATAATTAAAAAATAATAATTTCAATTAATGAATTCAATTTCAGGTTTACAAACATTGAGGCTGTCATAACCATAACATTGGCGATGAAATCATCGATGTAAATTCTATTTAATTAATTTTATTTGAACTTATAAATGTTTAAATTTGTAATAAATATTTGATTTTTATATGATATTATTTTATTTTAATTTAATTATTTTCTATTTCTAAATTAATTGTATTTGAACTTATAAATGTTTAAATTTGTAATAAATATTTGATTTTTATATTATTTTAATTTAATTTAATTTAATTATTTTATATTTCTATTTAATAGATTTAAAAAATATATATTTTGAAATTATTACTGACGGGGTTACCGATGAAATTTATTCGTCGGTATATTCCAGAAAGTTGAAAAAACAATTACTACAAATATCATTGTCACTGTTTACTCAACGACGAAATAATAAACGGTCTGTTTAATGATTATATGTCAAATTCAGCAAAGGAAATATTGATGGATAAAAAAAATCACTAATGGAATGACATACAGTTTTTCTTTCAGAGATATATTATATTCATTGATGAAGATACCGATGAAATGAAGTAAGTAAAATATATTTTTTAATATGCATTTTTCGTGGATAAACCCATCAGTAAAATTGTTACTGATAGATAATTTAAAAATTATGGTAGTGAGTGCAATAAGTCTAGCGATACAATGACACGATGATGGCTTTATGGTAGCCCTTCTAAGTGCTTGTGCAACAGATGGAATGGGGAAGGTTTATGCTCTATGTAATATTCCAAATACTACAGGAAAACCATGTTGATTACCTAATTCAATTCAATGTCAAATGAGAACTTAAAACTACTATCGTAATCTCCAATTCAGCCGAAAAATAAAATGTAATTTCCGACTCCAAATGCTTTAAACTGCTGGTATTTGTGCCAGTGTGGACTGAAATGAGCAATATCTTCGCCAAGATATATACAAAGTGAAGGACACCATCTTAAATGGTGTCTCCTTTTCTAAGATGTAAAGATCATAGAAATCTCGATGAAAATTATAGTTCATTGATTAAAGGACAGCTGCTGCTGCTTCTGCTGCTGCCGCTGCTGCTGCTGTTGCTGCTTTAAAAAGGATGCTTCATGAATTGTGATGACAGGTGCGAGCATAAAAGAAGAAGCGATGAATTTATCCAGTGCTGACAACTATCACTGGGCCATGCAAATAGGAATTTCCAACCAGATTTTAGTCCCTTGTGGGTCTATATGGACCCGGTTCGGCCGGTAATCAATGAGTACTTCAATGGGCTGATTATGACTTTTCATAAAGCAAATCATGTAGCCCATTAACCAGCATCCATTGCTAGGCACCACAGCTTATAATACAATAGTTAATTCTAGTCCTCTCTAATTGTAGCTTAAAGAAAGGAAAGCCACAGGTTTGTCCCCACCTTTGCGCCGATTCTCAATTAGATCCTCAATGTTTCAAAAAGATTCAGAATTAGATCTCTACGTCCAAATTCATTAATGTTATTCATTTACAGCACTTATTTCATGAGATAAAATGGCATTTTTTTTACTTCCCTAAAGTAAATTGACGTCTTTTATAAGAAATACGCAATGATTTTAGAATGAAGAAATCGATCGAAAATTTCTGATAGGATACGGACTCAATAGAGAAATTAATAATAAGTTGGGGACTAATATGAGGTTTTCCCCATAAAGTTAAGGACCTATAAGCTTAGTCAACAAATGTGTACTATAATTGTCTAAAGTATGCATGAATCCGATTTTTTTATCTCTCCTTTTTCACACTCTTAAATTCTAGAAAAGGATGGTTCCTGAATTTCAATTAAAGAAAACAAAATTGCCCACAAATCTTGTCTGTCTTTGTTATGATGATGGTTTGTGCCATTGACAAATCTTTTTATTATTATTACAAAGATAAGACTCGAATACGAAATCTCTTGAGTTAAAAAAGTAATTTATATTATGGCTCGGTAAATTTTTTTTATTTTATTAATGTGAATGTTCATGTCAGCTTACGTATACCTTAACTAATTTTAATGACCATATAAATCTCTAGTGACCAATATATTAACAACCATGAGGCTTACTTTGTTACTCATGAAACCTCTTTTTTAATATTTAATATTTAGTTGTATGTATTTGATTTGGAGATGTTATTAATTTTTTTTAATAGTATTTGTAAAACATAAACTACATCTCACATAAATAAATAAAAAATATATTTTTTATGTGAATTTTATATATATAAAAAAAAACCACAAACGCCTTCAAGAAAACAAGATTACTTTAGCTGGCACCTCAAGCTTATCAAATACCATTGCTTTTAATATGCACTAATTAGGGCATCTTCAATGACAAAATTAGCCATTTGAAAATTGAGGAAAGTGATGAAGAATTCTTTCTTCCTTTGGCTATTGATTTAAGATTTTACCCTTTTTTTAACCCTTTCCTCCTATACATTTGAGGACTTATGTAGGCTTCGTTTGGTCTTATTATTCCTGTAAGTTAAATAATCATTGTTTTTTAAGGCACAAACACTGAAAGTGATAGTTGTATTAATAAAAACTAATAAATGTTTAATTTCAATTGTTTTTTGTATGCCGTTAAATTTAAAACTAATAATCGAGTATTTAATTAAACTAACTATATATATATATATATATATATATATATATATATATATATATATATATTGTTCCCAAACACAAGGGAAAGGAGAATAAAAAGGTGAGAAATTAAGAGGGAGACACATGGGCCCACAATTATCTGACATGGAGGTCCAGAAGCATCCCAGGGAGCCCATTCATTCACATTATCAGTTGGCTTTTCAAACTTAATCTGGAAGTTGCCTGAGAAAATGATGTGTTCATTTCATAATAATAATAATAAATAATAATATAGATAGCTCCTCCTCCTTGGCATAATTCACCGCCCACAGAAAAAATACCGTTTTTTAGCTAAAAAAAAAAAACCATCTACATAGTCAACCTATGTCGTATACAAGGAGAGATAAGCTTTTTTAAAAGCGTTTATGCATTTATTTTATTTTATTTTATTTTGACTAAGATAATAACTTGATTCCGGGAGTATCTTCAAGGCAATACCATCAAGTTTGAATACCTTTTTTTCTTCAAGTCATAATGTTTCCTTGACCATATTTGCATCATTCACGGGGTATTCAGATATTTGTTTCAAAGTATTTTTTATTTAAAATATATTAAAATAATTTTATTTATTTTTAACATTAAAATCAATTTAAAAATATTAAAAAGGGAGCGCCAAACTCCCCTCTACGTATATACACTGGCCATTTCATTTGGAGGGCTTAATTATGCCTCCTTCTCTACTTATAGAGAAAGTTATTAGAGTGGTGCTCTTCGACTTGTAACTGAAGAAACATGCTGTACTGATCTTTTCATGTAATCTTGTCTTGTAATAAAGAGAAAAATTTATAATTTTTTTTCACTAATTAAAAATGGATGGAGTGATATAGGGGGTGAGAACACATGTAAAGCCTCTCCCCGGGCTTACTTTTAAAAGCTGAAGGAACTTCTTGACTGTAGAAAAGAGATAGCTGCATATCTTCGTGGTGAAGTCTACTGAATTAATGCTGTTTGAATTCTCTTTTTTTTCGTAGCAAATATGGTTTGAATTCTCGTACCTCGCAGTTCTTGCTCGCTTGAATCATGACTTGTGATCTTCAAGCTTCCCCAGAGAAGTCAAGAGACTGGAAAATCAAATCCATTCTTGGGCCTTGCATTGAAGCGAGTTGCTTGATTCATGGTGCTTGCAGAAGACAAGCTAACCTCACTAAGGAAGCGTTTGAGAATGTGGGTTCTCAAAAAATTTGAAATTTTTTTTTTTGCTAAAATTTAATATGATTTGTATGTTTTGGATTGTTTTGATGTGCTGATGTCAAAAATAATTTTTTAAAAATAAAAAAACATCATTAGCATGCATTTTGGCACGAAAAGTTATTTGAAAAGCACCCGCAACCACACTGCCAAACACACTCTAATAATCGTGCTACCTAGTGTATTTGTTCATATCATAAAAACACACCCCTTAGAAGACAAGGATATAAGCATGGATTAATCTTTAGTTTTTTTTCTTCAAACTTAGATTATATAATATTACAGTGCATGAACATTCAAGTTGACTAGCTGCATGCGTTCAACATATATCTCTCAAGTATATAGCTAACTGCGCGCAATTTGATACACGGCTTTGATCAATTCCTCTTCCCCCCGCTTGGCAACTTAATTTCCTACATTTTAATAAAAAATAATTCAAAATCTTAAAATAACCCATCTTAATTTCTTCTTGAGATTTAAAATTATCACCGTCAATGCCCGTTTGGCTTAAAATTGATGTGATCGTGAAGAAGTATTTCGTCCTAGTTTGTCACCACTTTTCCTAAAAAGTAGTTTTCAAGTTTCCTGATGTTTGATGAATTATAAATATATGATATAATAAAAAAAATTCAACAATTAAACTTTTTATATCTCATTTTTTTATTGTAAATAATCAAATATATATTAGATAAACTTGAAAAAAAATTAAAACATTTATAAATTATTTTTTAATTTATTTTCTATGGTATAGCCAGACAATGAAATTTATTTTTCATGACATTATAAACATAAAAATAATTAATTTTATAGGAATTTATTTTTTTTATAAAAATAACTTTTTAAAATAAAAAATTATTTTTCAGTAAACAAACAAGATCGCATCGTTCATCGTTCATATGGAGGAATTCTTTATTGAGATAATGTGCTAACAACAAGATCCACATATATGTAAAGTGGAAACAAACTTTATCCAAAATTTTAACTTTAACTTTGATAGGAAGGATAAGTATAAAAGGATTATTTATTATCAATGCAATCTTACTAAAGAACTTCTTTCGAAAATCCTTCTTTCTTTCCTTCCTAACAAAAATAAATTTTAAAAATGAAAAATACGTGGCTTGCTGGTCAGAGCTTGACAGAAGATGGAGAATGTAGAGAAAGAAAATCAAAGTCAGATTAGAAGTAGAATAGATGCATGATATCCTTGGATAAATTAATTCCAGACATTTGTGCGATCACGATACTTGGGCAGGCTTCGTTCGCTTCACGGCATCACAAGCATGCATCACATCAAGGAAAAATGAAGGTGATTTGTCAATCAATAAAAAAAGTTGTGCTGATGGGGGCAAATATTTGCTACTATTAATATTAATATTAATATTAATATTTTTTGGATAATTCAGATTAAGGTTGCAATTGGGCTAATTTTACGTAATTTAATTCTTATCTTTCTTTTTTTTACAAGTCTAATACCCTCTGCGACAAGGAATCAATCACCAATAGATTTAGAAAAAACAAAAAAGCAATTAAATGCGTTTAATTAATCTTGAAATTTTCTATGCAACGCAAGTTGGGGGGGAAAACAAGGAGATCTTCCTAACAAATTAGTAAAGAAACTGTAATTTCTAAAACAGAGACAGAAGATATTTATGTTATATGCATGAATGAAACTTTGTAAATTGTAATGCAAATCTCCCTAACAAATTAATTAGTGGAGAGTTGACGATTAGAGTGGAATGAAGGGTGACAAAGTGATTGTGCTGAAAGAGAATGGAGCAGATTATTAATTGCTATCACCATTCAACATATGATATAATTATATACTAGTTATTTTACTTGTGTTTTTTCACGGGTTGAATAAATTTTTTTAATAAAAAAATAAATATACAAACTTTTTTAATAATTTTTTAATATAAAAAATTGTAATCATGAGTCGAGATGCTTTCACGTCCATCTAGTTTGTTAATTTGATATTTGATCAAGAGATAACTAATATTAAAATATTTGATCTCACAACACGGGTCATGTACTCTGTTGTGTTCAATAACTATGTTTCTTAAAATAAACTTTTATTTGATCAAATGATTATACATGGCAATAAAAGGTTAAAAAAATTGTCAACGAAAACAAATTGAACAAAACTATGAGGCTCAATTATAAAACAATTCAATGTTGAATTGGTGAAACTAAGAAAAAAATAATTTAAAATTAATCTAATATTGAAGGATAAAATAAAAAAATATCAATTTAAAAAATTTATCAAAGTAAATTCAACAAAGAATAACAAATAAAAAGAACCGAGATAACACGGGTTATTTTTTAAAAATAGTGAAAAAATCTATAGAAAACTAATAAATAAAAATAGCAAAGCATAATCTCTAAATGAATAAATGTTGAAGTCTAAAATTGAAAAAACATGAGCTTGAAAAAAAAGATCTCTTTAACAAACCTTCTAAACTTGGATTAATCTTTAAAACTCACAACTCAAGAAATCTTATACTCAAGTTCAATCAAGAAACTCAATTCCAAATCAATTTAATATTGAACGATAAAAAATAAAAAAAACAATTTAAAAAAAATACCAAAGTGAAAACAATAACAATTAAAAGAACGGAGAATCATATTTGATAGGAAAAAAAATAAAGTATGATAAAATTATATATAAAAAATGACTTTAAAATTTATCTAAAAAAACAAATAGAAATCAAAAGAATTGAAACCAAAACTGAAAGATGAAAAATATAAAAAGGGATAAAATTGAAAAGGTATTTAAAATTTATATATTATTTTAAAAAAATATGAACTAAATCTAAATAAATTAAAAATTAAATGGTTGTTTTGGAATTTTAAAGGGACAATTATGGAAATCAATATGATGAGATAAAAGAGTGAAAAAAAAATCTACCAACAACGAAGTAGATAATTGTTAACTAAAGATGGCACTAATTATCCTAAAAATATACAATATGCATGCTTCTAGCCCATTTGAAAAAAATAAACTGCATATAAATATCATGCCTATCAAGACCAATGGTTTTTTTTTTTTACTTTAAAGTATATAAATTACACTTTACATATATTAAACCAATGTTAATTTTAAATTTTGATTGAAAGATAAAAATATCCCTAACTTGATTTTCTTGTTTACTTTTCAAATTTCTATTTTTTTTTTCTCATTTTCGTATTCTATCACTCCTGTCTCTTTCTCCTCCGCCTTCCTTATCTCTCCACCTTCCCTCACCTAACCCTAATTTGAAATTAAAACTATCAATTTATTAATTCTACTACTTCTCTAATTTTCTCCCGCCATTGTGATGGTAGAGAGGAGGATGAAAAACAGAGGACAATGACTTATGACTGGCGTGAGTGTTCGATGTGGTGAGAGAAAGAGGATGGCATGATTTTTACAGTAAAATAACACTATATTTAATTTTGTTTTTTTGTGTTTTAAAAATATTTAAAAAAATATTAAATTTTTTTTATTTTAAATTAATTTTTTTATATTTTTTTATTTTTTTGATGTATTAGTGTTGAAAATATTTTTCTTGTTTAGCTATAGGTTGGGCTTTGTGGGTGCATGATTTTGCTAGTACTAATGCCTCGTTTGACGTGTAGCTGGGTGCTTAATTTTGATTATAACATTGTCATTGCTTGTCGTCACTAAATCAATGATTGGTGTAAATCAATGATTGGTGTAAGGTCTAGGCTATTGTTCATGAGGGATTTTCCTATGTTTTAGCTCCATGCCATTCATAATTATTTGAGATTGTTGAAATAGTTTGGTGAAGATTTTAATATAATTTATTTAGTTTTTTTATATTATGAATTTAATTGGGAAAGATGAACATGTAGAATTGATGGACAAGGAAAAAGATGCGGAAATCATAAAGGCATTTTGGATATTAACAATTATAAAAATAGATTTGTTATTTTTTTATGGTTCGAGTTTAAGAATTTTTTATTCAATATATAATAATATGTAAAATATTTAAAAAAAAAAATATGGAGAGAGTATTACCACACTCAAAACACACAAGGTTGAGGCCTTGTTTGGAATGCGGTGTAAATTGTGTTTATTTAAATTTTGAATTTTTTTTGTTTAAAATAAATTTTTTTATATATTTTTTCAGATTGTTTTAATGTGTTGATATTAAAAATAATTTTTTTAAAATAAATCTTTTTATTTTAATATATCTTTAAATAAAAAATATTTTAAACTGTAATCACGGTCGCAGTTCCAATCTCACCTCAAAAGTATGTTAGGATAATCCAGTGCAATTTCGCATAGGACAGGCGACATATTTTCAAAGCCGGTGAATTTGGGAGTAGTAGTTGACGACTATTGTAGTTTAGGAATTTGATTTTCATGCCTCGAGTGGCTGCTTTTCCAACAATTTATTGCTTAATTAATTAATTAATTCAAACTTCAGCGAAACTTGGTTACATGATAAGCTGCTCAATTAAGGAAGAAGTTTTATTGGTCTCTAAACCTACCCCATAGGCCTAACATTAAAATAGGTGGTCTCCATGACGTGGAATCTCTAATTATTTAATACCTTTGAGAGCAAGTTTAGTATTTTACTATTCTTTGATTTTTAAAATATTTTTTATTTTAAAATATATTAGCACAACAATTTTAAAAAATATTTTTAATATTAATATATTAAAACAATCTAAAAATAATTAAAAAAAACACGATAGCATCATAAAAAATTAAAAATATACACCGTGTGAAAAGTGAAAAGGTTGAATTGCTAACGATGGCATTCAATCACACGATAGAGGCCATTCATTCTCTTCTCTAGTTTGAATTCAAAGAGTTATTTAAAAAAAATAAAATTACCGGTTTTCATTATCAAAAGCCATAAACCTCCTAAATTGGAAGTTAAGTATTAAAATTAGGAAAAACTTATCAAACTGTTTTACGGTCTACATCACAAAAATAAAAACAGTATAGGGTTTGCTACATAAATACTATTGCACCTACTTTTATTTTTCTTATTTAGATGTATACCGGTTTATAATGTCATGTTATATCATGGCTCAAATATATAAATATTGAAAATAATATTTCGGCTGCAAAAAATTATTTGACGTCGTTATTAAATATGGTCTAGCAGGTTAACTATAAAATCTCCTTACTTGATTTTTTACCTAGTCTGAAATTAAAATTAAATAGTATAAGAATTGTCATGATATGATCCGGTTAATTTGATAAATTCAAAGATAACTTGAAAAACTAGTAAAACACGTGGTTTAGCTTTAAAAGAAATTCAAGATAAGCTTTTTTTTTAATAATGTTGGAAAAGTAGCCACTCGAGCCTCAAAAAATTTGAATATTTTCAAAATTACGTTCACATTGCTAAACAAGTTCTAAAAAAGTTATGGTTTCAACCTCTCTCTTTCATTGTTCATTTCAACAATGAAAGGGATGGGTTTTTTTTTTTTATCATTTAATATTTGTTTGATTTTAATTTTTTTTATAAATTATTTTAATTTGCTTTCTATAATATTATTACAGTTTTAAATAAATGTCTCAACATTTAGTTTGTACTTGGTTTAACGAGCATCTATTTTTATTATCATATAATTAAATATAAAATGTATTTTAAAAAATAAAATTTTTAAACTTAGTGGAATTCATAATTTGGATCATGGATTTGGTGAGTTCAATTGTGAAATCCGAGTCTATCCAATATCCTTTCTTCGTAATATTAAAAAAAAAATCATTTTGATTTTTTTTAAAGTCAATCAATGCTTTTTGCTTGTTATACAAGTTATCTTTGGATCTTTCAACTCGACTGAGTCATGTCATGATAATTTTTATATAATTTAATTTTAATTTTAGACTAGATAAAAAGTCGAATCAGAAAGTTTCGAAATTAATGTGCTGGAATAGATTTAATAACAATATTAAATAGTTCTTAATTTTTTTTTTATTTGAGGCACGGCATACCACAAACTTATAAATCAATATACATCCAAGCAAGGAACATAAAAGTAGGTGCAATAGTATTTATTTATGTAGCGAACCCTATACTGTTTTTATTTTTGTGATGTCGACTGTAAAGCAGTTTGATATGTTTTCCCTAATTTTAATAAGTAGTTTCTTCGACAACTCAGGGAATATCCCATTTCACCACTCCAACTCACAACTCACAAATCACAATAACTCAAGGTCATTTTTTATTTTTTTAAATAACTCTTTGAATTCAAAGAGTTATTGAACGCGGAGGCTGATTCCATCATTAGCAGTTCAACCTTTTCAGGCTGCGGCATGGTGGTGTTTTTGAAAGAAAAAAATAAATAAATTATTTTTTTATATTGTTGAATAGTTTTAATGTTTTAATATAAAAAAATATTATAAAAAATAAACAATTATCTCAATATAAAACGGTATGTTAATCACCCAGAAAGGAGGAAAGTAAGCAGGTAATTTGCCAATATAAACAGAAGAGTGGCTATAATAACGAAGAAAAGAAGCCCCCTTATTTGGAATAAACGTTAGGCGTGGAAAATAAACGGACAAAAAGAAGTTTTTTCCTAACCCCATTTTCTTGCCATTCTGAAGAAAAGTACCCGCCAATGAGCCATCATCCAAGTGTTGATCTTAGATAATTGAACATTTCTATTAGTACAATTTAGAAATGTATTAGAAGCTTCCCTCGAAGAAACAATGGGACACCCCCACCACCACCACCGTTTTTTATTTTTTTTTAATTCCTCTTTCTCTCTTAAAAGCGTGTTATTTTGTTTGTTTGCATCTCTCTCTCTCTCTCTCTCTATCTCTCGTGTTTATACTGTTATAATATTACTACAGCTTTGAAAGAGTATTGAAGTGGGCTTTTCTTTGTTTTCTTTAACACGAGTGTTTGGTTTCTCAAAATTTCTAGAACCTGCGTCACTTTCTATGGCGCCTTTCCCCTTTATAAGAGTCCCGTGCACGAAACCAAGAAGATAAATATTTCTCTAAGAAGGTGCTTTAGAGGGAAGTTATGGTCTTGGGTTTGTGGATTCTTACAAAAAAAACCATAGGTCTCATCTTGGTAATCAAGAACATCCATGGAAGCAGATAGGCTGAAACTGTTCAACAATCTTGTTAGCTCTAAGTTCTTTCTCTCTGGATTCTATTGCTGGGACTGGGAATTCTTGACTGCTCTTTTGCTTTTTAGTTGCTCTGTCTAAAGTGAACTACGCCCCAACAAGGTAATATAGGATTTGTTCTTTAATTTTTCCTCTCTCTTTTTTTTTCCAGTACTTACTGCATAAGTGCACATAGGAAGGGGGATCTTCGCTCTTTTCTGGGGTAGATTAGATATAGGTTTTTGGAGATCTTCGTAGGGGTTTGGTGAGGGGTAGATTTGGAAGAAATGGCGCAGAGGTCAGCTCCGGCGCCGTTTTTGACGAAGACCTACCAGCTGGTGGATGATCCAAGCACTGATGATGTGATATCATGGAATGAAACCGGCACAACCTTTGTCGTGTGGAAAACTGCTGATTTTGCCAAGGATTTGCTTCCTAATTATTTCAAGCACAACAACTTCTCTAGCTTTGTTCGCCAGCTCAATACCTATGTAAGTTATTTACTTGCCATCATTCTTGTCTTTTTTACTCTTTCTTTTAGCTCTTATTTCCATCATTTCTTGCTTGCAAGTGTATGATTTATTGGCTTATCTAATGTTGTTTAGAAACCCATTTTTGTTGTCTTCGTTGACCGATTCATCTTCTTTTTCTGGAAGAAAAACCATACGTGCAATTTCTTTGCAACTTCATGTCCGCTTTACTTTATTTTTTTTTTTGGTGGGTGGGTGGAGGGGTATTCTTCTTTTTGGCTACATGAAAACGATGACTTAAGATCGATTCCTTGATTTTCCTGCCAGCCTAAGGTCGATTGTACCCATGCTTAAACCGAGAAACTAGCATTAGGTGAGGGACATGATGGTCTTTCTGTCTCTTGTCATTTTTCAGCATGTGTGTGGAGGCAGCTACATGGTGGGGCCGTAAGTTCAGCAAGGTAGAGAGTTCTAGGAGAAATTAAGTTAAATCAAGGTTTAAAATGCCCCCAGAGGTCCCTCTATGTATAGATATTTCAAATTAGATCCCCAAAAGTCATTAACTTGGGTTGACTTGTATCAATAATTTTGCTTTGATATAAATAAAATAATAAGAACGGTTTATTATTTAGAACCAATAAAGAATTGCAAGTATGAGTTCTTTATATTTAGGAAGAGGACAAAGTAGGAATTGGTCCCTCAAAAATATAATTTCGCTGATTCATTATAAGGCTATTTGTTAATTAAGTGAAGAGAAACTTTGGTAGATATAGGGTTAAGGTACCCTTTGCCGCGGTCCTTATAAGATGTGGACATGCGTCTTTAATATTAATATTAAAAACAAATTATAAAAAAATATTATTTTAATTTATTTTTAAACAAAAAAAATATTATGAAAAATAACTATTCCACGAAATAACTAAATCTCAATTAAAATAATAATATAAATGTTTTAATAATAGTAATAGTAGAAATATCATCTATCATCACCGTGGGAGCAATTATTGAACTAATCCAATTGCGTGTAGAAAATTAACCTTTCTGGAAGTTTCAACCAAGATTTTCCCTGTTGGCTGCGCCGATTTTATTTCCCACCGAACTACATTATGTGGGCCACGTGTCTCCTAGTTTTTTCCACATCGCCTTTCCTTTTTCCACTTTGACGGTACCGAAGAAACCTGCATGTGTTTATCCGCTTCCTTTTCTTCTTAAAATTGGTTACCGATGGTATTTTCTTTGTTTCTAATTATTTTTTACTGTTTTTCAGGGCTTTAGAAAAATCGTGCCAGACAAATGGGAATTCGCCAACGAGAACTTCCGACGAGGACAGAAAGAGCTCCTCGCTGAGATCCGCCGCCGAAAGACAGCGGCTGCGTCTCCGACAACCCAAACCTCGCCTGCCGGAAAATCCGGAGGCGCATCCTCTTCGTCCAACTCCGGAGAGGACCTGGGGTCCACGTCAACGTCATCACCGGATTCGAAGAACCCGGGGTCGGTCGAAACTGCGGCGACACAAGTCGCCGACTTATCGATCGAGAACGAGCAGTTGAAGAAAGACAACGACGTCCTGAGCAGTGAACTCGAGCAAGCTAAGAAACAATGTGGGGAGTTGATTAATTTTTTGACGGAGTATGTCAAGGTGAGCCCTGATCAAATCAATCGCATCATTGGATGTGGTGGGTCCACGTGTAATGGTGAGGCCGATGTTGGCGATAATCAAAGTGAAGATGATGATGATGATGAAAATACTAGTGATGATACTGACCATGATGATACCGATCATGATGGTGACGGTGGGGAAGGGGGGGGCTTGAAATTGTTCGGGGTTTTGTTGAAGTGTCAAAACAAGAAAAAGAGGGGCCGTGATGAGAAAATGGGGCTTGGGGGGGCCCGTGCAAAGGAAATCAAGATCTGTAATTGAAGAAATCGGTGGTGTGCATGGTCAAGGAACGTGCGCGCCCGCGCCCGCCTGAAGCTGATCGTTTTTAGCCGTAAAAGGAGTAGACAGAAGGATCTACTTCACTGTTATTACAATAGAAGTAGTAGTCTGTGGTTGTAATTGTGATTAGTGTAATAATAAGGATGGAATGGTAATGTGTAATCTAGGTGGGGGTTGAAGACCGAAGGCAAATGGGTCTGCAACCCCATCTTCTCTTCTTTCAAGTTTGCACTGCGAAGATGGATTTTGTCTCTACATAACCTAATTTCCTTTGTGATTAAAAGTGCTGTCATCAATGATTTGATTGTTAGTTTTATTGTTCTTCTGAGAAATTAATGTTATTGCTCCAACTAAAGGAGTTAGAAGAATAAGAAGAAGGAGATCAAATTACGATGATGTAAGGGATTGGGGCCGTCGCTGGCAAACGAAGATGGCGTGAAGGAGATGACAAGGTTTCTTTGGAAAAGAAGGCGGAATGTCCAGCAAGGAGGGTTGACTGAAAACAAGAATGAATTGGTCAGTGGAGATGCTGCCTTTTGCAATGTGGACGAGGCAAGGACGCGTCTGACAGCTCATCAGGGCCAGGGCAGCGTGTCAGTGGGAAGAAAATCTTCGGTTTGTTTCAAGGTTATCAATTTCATTTTGGTTAGTGTTTTTTGTTTTTTATTAAAACAATAAATTTTGGTTTTGAAATATTGTAGTGTTTCGTTATAGGATTACGTGATATATATATATAATACCAATGTTAATAAAAATAGTAATAATTATTTTTAATATTATGATTAATATGATAATATTAATATTTTACCTTTAATAAATTTTTAAATTGTAATGAATAAAAACCAAATCACACTTAGTCTATTGTACTCTAATCCATTTTCTCATTTAGAATGGATGAATTCAAAGAATAACCGGGTTTTCTTCCATTGAGCATATATATTATTCTTAACAATTAATAAATTATGAATGAAATTTCAATTTGAAAACCTCACCACACTTTATGTTCATGTGATGGCCTGCTATTTTTTACTCAGATATGAAATGTCATTCTCTGTCACAAAGATTAAATGCTCATAATACATTAGTAATTAATCGTCAAGGATACCAAGTTGTTTATATAAAGATAAAACCATAAGTTAGCATAGAGTGTTTGTGTCAAACACATCATTACTGCAATTCAGAACTTAAAAATCTTCTGAATTTACCTTTTTTTTAAACTTCCTCGACAAAATGCGCAAGATTCTAACATTGTGTTCCAGCCAGAATAGAAAAAAATTAACTTCGATTTATTCTTGTTTTGTTATTGTGCAAGGTTAGTTATCCTAGATCAAATTCAAATTTGGATAAAGCCCATTCAAGACTTAAACATAATGTTTCAATTATTTAAGTAGAAATTTATTTTATCTTAGAATGGTTATGAAGTTAATTTTAGTCCCTTCGAAGCTCAGACTATTTTAAAATAGTCCATAAAATTTTCTTTATTTTTTATGACGTTGTAAGGCTTAATTTCTATTCAATAAAATAATGAATTTTCTTCACTTTTCTATTTCAAATTTCAAGAACTGTTATAATTTGGTATCAAAGCCTATGAACTATGATCAAGAATACCATAATGTCACAATTGATAAAGGTACTAGTTAGTATGAAGCAACAATACGAGGAACAATAACAAAATCAACAAACCTGACAATGAGTTTTTGAAGACTTAATGCAATAATTACAACATATATCTCCTAATAGGAATCAAATCACAAAAACTTCAAGGAAAAAGCTCATAAAATCCCCACCAAATACCCCCCATCTAAAAGACTAAAAACAATTAACTTAAAAGCAATGAAATTAGATTTTCATGATCTTGTTGTTATCCATTTTAGGGCCCTGCATAAAAAATTAGAAAAAAAAAGAAAATACAGAAAAATTGAAAAATATTGGAGGAAAATAAAAAAAATATATAAGTAAGAAGAATATACTAGAACGCTGAAGAAATTACTGAAGACTGGTTAAGGAAGATCAAAATATACAAGATTGAAAAAATTAAAAATATATTTTCAACTAACGAAGGCCCTATTGATAAAGAAAAATTCAATTTGAGGAGGGATTCAAATTTGGATATTCAAGAACTCAATTAGAATTTTTCAAAGTTTAATTGAATTTATTGAGGGCTTAATTACAAGAAAAATTAATTTTTGAAGTATAGGTTGTAATCGGAAGAGATTAAAGTCGGGGGGTTGAATTGTAATTTTTAAGAGTTAATTTAATCAAATCAGGGGCTTAATTGCATAAATATTAAAGTTTGAGGGGCAATTAAGGACTTAATTGAAGAAATTCAAAATCAAGAACAAAACTAGAAAAGATGCGTGGATGTAGAGCCTGAAATTGAAAGTTTATTGATCAATTAAGGATCAAAATGCACAAATTCAGAACTAATGACTAAAATTAAAAATGCAATCAATATAAGGGCTAACAATTGAGTTTGATAGAGGTGAAATTGCATGAAATTAAAAGTTTGGAGGCAATTATGAATATAATTAAAAGCAATTGGAAGAACAAGAACTCAATTAAAATTTGTCAAATCCCAAATTAAAAACCATAAATAATGCATCGTTCAGATTGAATGATGAGAAAATGAGTGAAACGTTGTTTGGTCAACGAGGCCTGTTTTAAAAGTTTTGGCTAATCAAATTATCAACTTCAAACGCATGAATGTAGATTTACTGATCTCCAAATTGAGCAATGTTGGATACAAATAAAATGTGTGAATCTCCTGTACCAATTTCTGGTGATCTCAGGTGACAATAATGCCATAATTACTCCAATGAAGCCTTGAAAGTGTCGCAACTTAGTCAGCATTGATGAAACCACCGTGCAAAAACTGATGTGCTTTTCATGTGTTCACACTCAAAGAATTCTCAATGGGCTCTAATCTAGGGTCTACAACCTTTCCATCAAAATCAAGAGGTCAGAAATGGATTTAAAATCTCCCAAAACCCTATAAATACTTCCTTTAAGATTAAAGTTATAAGGGAGAAAGGAGGAAAGAAAGAGAAAAAAAAAGGAAAATATTCATAAGAAAGTTAAAAATATATATTTAGGAGCCTAATATAAAGATTTTCTAAGCTTTGAAAAGATAGTAGGTTGGTGACAAACATAACTTTCTAAAGAAAAACAAAAGAGAGAGTAGTTGTTCTAGGTATATTTTCTAATTCAAAAGCAGGTCATTGTGGCCTACTTGAGGTGCTTATTTATTTATTTTTATTTTATATTTATGTTTATAAACAAAGAAAAGAGGTTTGGAATGCTCAACAAATAATGTTGTATTCACCTTTTCAATGTTATGTTATGTTTTGTTTTATTTACTAAAGTTGTTTTTAGTTTTTTTGATGTTTTTTATATAATAATGTTACTGTTTCAGTTTATAATAATAATAATAATAATAACAATAATAATGTTATTGTTTCAGTTTTGATATAATAATGTTGTTTTAGTTTTTGTTTAACTTAAGCAATGCATGCTTAAGCAAGAATATTTTTCTTGATTGTGCTAGCTCTGTTCATTACCCAAATAAGTTTAGAAAACCAACTTGGAATCCATATTGCATGAACATGTAGTGTGTTTTTAAGTTGGTAGTTTTTGGATTTGTTACCTCATGCATGATTTAGATATTTTAATGTTATTTGTTAGTTTTTTTAGATTCAAACATGTTTATTTATCGTAGTGTGACTTATTAGGTTAAAGAAAGCATGCTTTAGAAGCAAAAAACACTATTTTCTGGTCTTGAGAGTGGCTACCTTTGCTGGATTCATGGTTGGGTTTCTGAGTTTTTTCTTCGTGTTATTGGGAAAAACATTGTCTTAGACCTTTGATTCATATCATGTTTGGTCCATTTCTTTGCACAAACACCTTTGTTATGCATGATTAGTAGATAATCTAGTGTTTATTTGCATCAATAACATGTTTTTGGCAGGTTTTAATCCTAGGATTTTTGTTTTGAACTTAAATTTATTTTGACAAAAATCGTGATGTTTTTAGTGATAATTGAAGTGAATGGATACTAGATTATTAATCCTCGCATGATTTCTAACATGTATGTGCCTTTATTTTGACCGTATTTGATCTGATTTGGAACCCATGTTGTTGAGTTCATGTTCAGTGTTCTTTATCTTTTTTATGTGGTTAATCTGTTTTGTTGATGACTTTTTTAATTTTTGTGTTTTTTAGGTGTTTAATCTATTTTCTTTACTTTAGTTTTGTTTTTGGGTTTTTTTTGGTTAAATCAAGATTTTTTGTTTGGTTTATGGTTGAATCATAAATTTCAGGTCAACTCGGTTGGGTCAACTTAGTCGGATCAGATTGGGTCAAAGATTCAAGATTTGGTTTGGTTTCCTATATTTTTGTTAAAGGTGTTTTTTTTTTAAAGGTATGTTTGGCAACCAATATCTCTACTACTAGAAATGGAGATTGAAAAAGTTATAAAGGAATTATGGGGACCAGGTACCATTCAGCCCAATCAAAGTCCTTTTTCCTTATTTTTATGAGAAAAATTGATTGATCATGAAGGATATGTGTCGATTACTTAGCCCTTAATAAAGAGATAATAAAGGATAAATTTCAAATTCTTGTAGTGGAAGAATTATTGGATGAACTATGTGGATCTTAATAGTTCTCCAAACTAGACCTAAGGTTTAGTTACTATTAGATTAGAATAAAACCAAAGGACATCCTAAAAACATCTTTCAAAACTCATGAAGGCTATTTCGAGTTCCTTATCATGCCATTCGGGTTAACCAATGCCCCTACCACATTTTAGAATTGAAAAACAACACCTAGATCATCTAAGAAATGTTTTAGAAATCTTAGCCCAACATAAATTATTTGCTAAAATATAACACTACAAGTTTACATGTAGGGAAGTGGAGTATTTGAGCCATATTATTTTGAGGGAAAAAGTAAAATTTGATTCTAAAAAGATAAAAGGCCATGGTTAAATGGCCTAGGCCTAGTAACATCAAATACCTTTGTGGGTTTTTTAGGTTTAACGAGTTATTATAAATGGTTCATTAAAAGATATGGGTCCATTGCAAGCTCACTGCTTAAGCTCATTAAAAAAAGGATTTCAATTGGAATGAGAAGGTTGAGGAGACTTTTATGGCCTTGAAAGATGTAGTTATGAGCCCATTATATTTTATCCAAAATTTCATTAAACTTTTTATAGTAGAATGTGATGTTTCTAAGAAAGGGACAATAAGAGTGCTAATGCAGAAGGGCAGACCTATTGCCTATTTTAGTAAAGACCTAAAAGGAAAAAAGTTAAATTCGTTAACTTATAAAGAAGAGCTTTGTGCCATAGTAATGACAGTTCAAATGTGAAGACCCTACTTATTAGGACATTAATCCAAATTAAAATAGATCAACAATGCCTAAAATATATGTTAGAATAAAAGACAGGACCCCATCCTAGTAGAAATGGATTACAAATTATTTAGGTATGAATTTACGATAGAATAAAAGGCAAGTAAGGAAAACCTAGTGGTTGATGCCTTATCTAGAAAACATAAGGGGAAAATTAAAAGAGAAATTTGGGCTATTACAGTACCCTTAGTAAAATGAATAGATGAACTTAAGGTTAATTATGACAATGATCCAAAAGTCCAAACAATCTTCTAATAAATGGAAGAATATACCCTAAGTTCCATAAGGTCTCAAAAATAAAAAGATGGCTATTTTTGTATAAGAAAAAAATTCATTTCAGTAGTACATGTGCCCTCAAACTAGTCATCCTACAATTTATATATGATAGTCCAATAATAGGTCATTCAAGTTATGAGAAAAACTTAAGGCGAGCAAAAAGAGAAATTTATTGAATGGGTATAAAGTTTGAGGAAAAAGACTACATTAGACAATATGAGATTTGCTAGCAAACTAAAGTGGAAAACATTAAGCTTTCAGAGATATTACAACCTTTACTAGTACTAAAGAGACCATGGTTCTCTATCTTTATAAATTATATTGAGGGATTACTTTTTTTTAACCATATGCAATGATTCTGGTGGTAGTAAACAAAATTTACAAGTATGCCTATTTCATGACACTTGTGTTTCCTTTTAAATCATTAAGATTTTTACATAAAATATCATAAAACTACATAGATTTGAGCAAGATCTATTTAGATTTAGGGGGTCTAATTATATCTATCAACAACACATCACATATAAACTTATGGTTAAATCAAAGCTAATAATAAGACATTAGAAGTGTATCTTTGTTGTTGTATAGGTGATAATCCTAGGGAATGGTCTAAGTGGCTGACTACAACAAAATGGTGGTATAACACCAACTACAATACATCTCTCAGATAACCCCTTTTAAGACTATCTATGGTCACACCCCACATGGTCTAATAAACTACATTCTAGGAATTCATATAAAATCAAACATTGTAAGCACATATCAAAGATAAAACATAAAGGCTAATCTACGTAAGGCATAAAGCTTAGGTTAATAAAAAGAAAAAGGAGTTAGAGTTGTAAAAAGAAAAATGGGTGTACCTTAAGCTCCAGCCACACCGATAGTTAAGCATTCACCGAAGAAAGAACCAAAAGTTATTATGCAAGTACTTTGATCCTTTAAAATTTAGGGGGAAAATAGAAGAGGTGGCTTATATTTGGACTTGCCTAAAGGATCCCATATACATATGATCTTTCACGTCTTCCTTCTTAAAAGGAGAATCGGCAAAGATGAACATCCCATACCAAAGTTACCCCTTTTTTTATTGGAAGGGTAATACATTACTATAGTCCGTGAAGGTGTTAGATCGAAGAGAAAGAGTCAATAGATGAAGTACTAAACTGAAACTATTGGTTCATTAGGAAGCAATTTGAATGAAAGAAAACCGACTAAAAGACACCTACCCTCACTTTGAGGGAAGATCTTTTAAAGGGGGAGGGGGTGTAATGGATCCAGGCAGCCACTGGCAACAATTTGACAAGAGAATGAAGATGGCATGAAGGAGATGAAAGAGTTTTTTTGGACAAGGAGGCATAAAGTTCACAGAAGAGGGTTGGAAGAATAAGAATGAATTGAATAATAGAAATGTTGTCTTGAAAAGAGATTGCAACGTGGATGATCCATGTTCACCAAACCACGAGGCAAAGACATGTGTATAACATCTCATCATTAAATGGAGAAAACGACAATGTATAAATGGGTGGAAAATAGTCAATTAGTTAGCCCATATCAAATTTGAATTTGGATAAAGCCTATTCAAAATTCAAGCTTGACATTTCAGTTTATTTAAGAATAAAAAGAGTATGAACTTGTTTTATCTTAAATATCTGTGAAGTTAATTCTAGTCCTTGGAGGCTTGGAATAACTTGAAACAATCTAGAAAATTTTCTTTCTTTCTTTTAGTCCTTGTAAGGCTTAATTTCCATTTAATAAAATAAAGAATTTTATTTTCTCAAATCTTCAGAATTGTTGTAGATGATTGTTGTAGTAGTTTTGATTAACCAGTTACTTCACTTTTTTTTGTCTTATAAAAATGATTAAAATGTTTATATTTTAAAATTTTAAACTGGATTAAATAATTATTTAAAGTCATAAAAGTAAAAATCCCTAAATTATATGCAAATATAGAATATAAAAAATAATATTTTTTTTTGTTATGCAAGGTATGAGGATTTCCTAGAGGAATTTCTCTCTCTAGACACATGGTAACTTGTTGAACCATCCACATAATCGATACAATTTAATATTTTATAAATATATTGAAATTTCCAATCACTCATTTATAGTTAAAAGGTTATTAAAAATATATATATTTTTTATAATAAAATAAAGTATTTCAGTTGATTAAAATTAAAAAAAAATTAATACATTTCACACATAATTCACACATGATAACTTTAAATATAAATTTTACATGTGATATAATTGGGATGTCATTTTTATTCATGGAATTATTAAGTCATTTTTTTTAAAAATTTTGGTTATCAAACCTTTTTTAATTTTATTTTTTCATATTATATTCGGATGATTTTATATATTGAAAATTTGTTTCTCATTTTGCAAGCTGTCATAGTATCAAAGAATACTCTAATATTAAAAAAAAATTTAAATTGTAGTAAAAATATTTGAAAGCACATGGACCAAATTTAACACAAAAAACATAGAAACCTTTTTGCCCCCTTATTTTTAGCATGGAAAACTTCAATTTGATCCCTCTAGTTTTAATTTATATATTATTTATCCAATTTTTTTTATCTTTTTACATTTCAGTCCTAAATTTTTTTTTGTTTCAATCCTTGGATATTTAAAGAAGATAGAGAAAGTCATTAAAAAAAATTGTGGAGAGAGAAAGTTTTCAATGGACCACATTTTAGCCACAAAAAGTTTTTTTGTACCAATAAGTTCATTTTGAAGAGAGATGCTCAATGATGATTGTTTTTTCCCTTAATCATGTTGAGAAAATTACATAGGAGTTCACGAATAGTTTTTAGATTCAATTCGATTTTTATTTTTAGAGTGTTTAAAAGGTTTTTTTGAGGTTGGAGTTTATTGAGGTTACTAAGATGTTTTTAAGCAGAAACAAGTTGAAAAATATGTTTTTAGAGTCCCAAGAATCAAACTCTGATTTTTTAATTACCGGAGGTAATAAAAAAATTATCCATTGAACAATAGGTCATGAAAATTGAAGCAAACAATGCATCATGTGATTTTTCAAAATAATTTTTAATAAACTAGGCATGTCTAGGCTATTTTATTCTTGGTCACGCCTAGCCTCCAAAGCCCAATAATGCCTGATTTTTTTACTTTTCATTAATTTTTTTATTTAAATGTTTATTAATACTCTCACTCTTATTTTTTTAAAATTTTTTAGTTTAAGTTTTTTAAATAGTAATTCATCTTTTTATTTTCATAATATTTCAATAGATTAATGTAATTTATCTTTTTATTTTATTTTATATAAATATTTTTTATTTGAATGATGCATTTGTATTTTATTGTATTTATAAAATAAATGAAAACATATAAATAAAAGAATAACGGACGTAAAATACTTACAAGTGAATCTACCTTTGTTAAAAAATCTTTTTTTATTTTTCAGTTCATATATTTTTTAATTTATTTTATTAAGCATACACACTATCTTTTCATTTCTCAATTGAAAATAATAATTCATTATACCATAAAATGTATCCATAATATTGATACCACATGTAGTCTAGTGCATGTGAAATAACTAATAAAAATACAATCAATTATGATAATTGATTATGTTATATATATATATATATATATATATATATATATATATATATATATATATATATATATATATAACTTGTTCATAATTATTTGAATTTACTTGCTAAATAACATATGGTGAGAAGTTATTTGGTACTTTTATGTGTGTGTTTGTGTGACAATTAGCAAATCAATATATTAATTTTATCCTTATCAATATTATAGCATTGAAGATTGGTGTGTTAGTGAATAAAATTAAGGAAGCATAATATAATATTTTTTAAAGAGAAAAATGTATTTTATAATTTTAAAATTCTTCACAAAATATTAACACAATGATTTTATTAAATGGATTGTTTAACGTATTTAAAAAATAGATAATTTTAATTACATTGTAATATAAACTAAAAGATATGGGTTTTTAATTATTCATCTATTTTGCTCTCTCTTACATTTTGTTCATGATATTATTCACATCCAATTTTTCCTCTCTAAGTCCTTGAAATTTTTATTTTTTATACTTCAATCATTGAACTTAATATTTTTTTAATTTCATCCTTACAAGCTCTAATGTAATGATTTTATATGTTGGGATTTATTTTGATTAGTATGCTTTGCATACCTAATATGGCATTTGATATTCCTAGGTTAAATTAAAGACATATTTATGAAATTGAATTTTAGGTTTTTCTTAAAACAAAAGTTGAAAGAAAAAGGACTAAAATTAACATTTCAAGAATAGAACCTTTTCCTATTTTCAAAAGGCATGAAAAACTTCAATTTCATCATGTAAGTTTCATAGTTTACATATTTGATCTTTTTTCTTTTTAACTTTTATATTTTAGCCATTAAATTTTATTTGTTTTGCATTTCAATCCTTGGTTATTGTTAAAAGAGAAATAAATTCATTGGAAAAGACAAAGGAGAGAGAGAACTTTTTGGTGGCCAAATTCTAGCCACTAATAACTACATTCTTGGTGTCTATGGATTTATCTTTAAAGAATAATTTAATGGATATTGTTTTTACCTTTAACAATGTTCAAAAATGTAAATCAGAACTCAACAATTTTTTTTTAATTTGATTAAAATATGCTTTATGGTTAGAAATATAATTTTAGAGGCCTATATAATGTTTTTGGGTTAAAAAACTTTGAGATTTAGGTTTAAGGATTCAAAATTTTGAATCATGGGTTTATGGTTACTAAAGGTTTTAAAAATTTTGACTTTAAGAAAAAGAAAAAAGAGGCATATGGGCCTAGCCTTTTCGCCTAAATTTTCTTATAAATATCCAATGGGAATAAAATATATATTTTGTTATTTCAATTGTAATTTTTTTTATATATTTTTAAATTTATTATTTATATTTTAATAAATTTGTGTCAAAATTATCAATTCATGACTTTTTTTTTGTTTTATTTACATTAAGACTTGTGTTATAAAATTATGATAAGTTGTTATTTAAAAAATATGTTTTTATGAAAACCAATAAAATTACATGAACAATAAAATATAATGTAGAATAAAAAATGTTTTTCTATATAATTTAGATTACAAATATCCATTTTAATTTTCATATAGTTAAATAAATATTTTTGAAAAGTTCTTAATGACACAAAGTCAATTATTTGCATGTGCATTTATCTTTTGTTTCTTTCAAATAAAATCAACTTTTCATCTTGTTTTGAAAATTAACATTAGTAAATGTTTTTTTAACGATTTATCAATTCAAATACTTTTTAAATTTTTATTAAACACATAAATTATCTTTCTAGTTCTCAATTAAAAAATATTATGATACTGAAAAATGATTCCACAAATCCAACACCTTCTTTTTTACATTAAAAAATAACTTAACCCACAAAGCATGACGCATTGCTTATTAACAAAACACTAAAAGGCATGGTAGCCCACACTACTATTCACACACACACAATTCACTGTGGATTGCAATATTGATTTTTTTTAATTTGGTTATTGAGCTTTTGTTTTACTTGATTAAGCCCTTTTATGGAAAAAATTCTTGGCCACTTTAGGTTAATTTGCTAAGAAAGGACGGTATTGAAAGTTTGAGGATCAAAGTGAAATAAGTAGATAAAAAGGATGAAGATTGAAAAATATGGGTGAAAATTCGGGTGAAAAATTCATTTTGATCCTCTACTTTTTAAATGACAACATTTAGACCTCTCAATATCTTGAAAATTCAAATTGGGTATAAAAATTTAAATTTAAATTTTATTTTTTAATCCCTAGTTTGAAAGAAAAAAAGAGAAATTCATTGAATTGTGATGGTAGAGAGAGAAAGTCCTTGATTGACACTGATTTCAACCACTAAACATGTTGATCTTAGTATCCACGAGTTTCATTAGATGAGAAAAGTTTAAATTAGGTATTCTTTCATTCTATAACTGTTTGAGAAGGTAGATTTGGTCGTGAAAATTTTTTAGTTTTCAAGTTAATTTTTAGTTTTTGGATTGATTTATGGGTTGTTTTATGACATAAAAGGATTTATGTATGTATTTAGATTGTTTTTTTAGATGTTTTTAAGGTAGAAAAAGAGTTGAAAAATGCATTTATGGGGTTGAAAAATCCCTGCTCTTATTTTTCCTGAGACCCTCGTGTCACCGGAAACTGGAGTTGCAAATGACGCGATATCTGTTTTGTTTGACAAAAAATATACTTAGCTTGAAGAACCATGCGTCTTCCGCTCAATCATGAAAAATAAAATTAAAATGAATAGGTGTCATGGCCTTTCCTTGCTTTTGGGGCCTATGAATAGGCTGATTTAAAGGGCTTTCTTTTCTTTTATTTTTACTTCATTTAGAGATTTCCTTGTCATGCCTAGTTGGGAACTAAACTAATGGCTGTCAGCTTCTCTCCAATTAGCATCTCATCCTCCCCTCAAATCCTCAAGAACAAAAATCTCAGCTACTACACTTCCCCTTGACGTACAACACTGCCAGAACGAAAGTGGGAGCGCCCAAGCTTCACTTCATGTCAGATCAGGTCTTCAGTCTTCCCAGGTAATTTCCTCCATCTCACTTCTTGTTTGAAACTTTGAATTGGTTCGTTGTTTTATTTGTTATTTGCTCATGCGCCACTGATAATTCTAAAGTTCTAAGTCAGTGCTTGTTGCTATGACTAGTAGTCTTACCGATTAGTGTTTATCAACGCTAATTATTTAGAAGGTAGATTGTCTTGGTAGCTGCAATCAGACTTAATTAATTATTAACCCATTTAGATATGCTTAATCTGTGTTTGCCTTGTAGATTAGTTTCCATCTTACACGGAAGGACCCTGTCCTTTCTCCAGACTATCTTCAAACTTTCTATGAGAACACCCAGTTAGACACTCATAGGCAGATGCTTGCGAAACTCCCTGAGGTTCAACCCTACGTCTCTTCATCCCTTTATCTCCGTTCTGTCCTCTCGCCTACAGTTACTCAAAATCTCACATGATTTGATCGGTCGTGGTTCAACCTTACCCTTCAATGTTCAAGAAAAATAAGATGAATGAAATATTCATTAGTGCCAGAGCTGTAGGTTGATTTCTAGTGGCTGAAAATTGCTTATCGAGTGGATAGATCGATACAAAAAACTAAGAGAGTAAAAGACATTGAAAACTAAACTTAAATGCTTTTGAAGGGCCAGAGGCAATGAAAATGTTAAAAAAAATCTAAAGGCCCAATTTTTCATTTCCGTTTGAAGAAGAAAAGGACAATGGTAAGTTCTTCAAGCTTGAAATGTCAAACAACTTCCTAAATCATTGAAGGGCTTCAGATGTCTATTCTCTCGCTGTCTTCTTACTCTTCACAAATAAAATCTGTAAACTCATTTAGTTGTCTACGAAAAAAATCATAATTTTTTCAAAAATACAGAAACACAGAAACAAAATATATTCAAAAAATCATATCAATAATTTAGTTTTTCTAAATAGCTTATTGTATTATAGTACATGATTGTTTTCTAAAAGTGATTTTCAATTAAAATAATTTGTTTATTTTTTATTAACATATAAAAATCATTTAAAAATATATAAAAACATCAATTTAATATTTTATTAAAAAAAAAAACACCTAAAAACCTAGAAACTATTACATCATCAAAGGTCACTAAATCTGACAGACAACAATAAATGGCTATTAACAACAGTTAGTGGACTGAGTTAACTAGGTTCCTCAGGTTCAGTTAATCAACCCATTATAGTCAATATTCAAGTTTGAAATTCGCAAAATAGTTGAAAGTGACTCATCTTTTGTGGATGTTGTTGATGGAAGAATAATATTTGTCGTTTGATTACACCTTTTTTTGGTTGAATTTGAAAAACGGAATGCTAATAATTGAGTTTTCACACGACTCTACTCTTCGTTCTTGAAGGACAGATTGCGAGAGAAACAATGACCCTCCCGCTTTGCCCACATCCACATGTTTATCTAAATTCATTCTCAGCTTTACCATTGAAGAAAATATCCACCAGAAAGATCAGAAATTCAATACGTGCCTTATCGACCACACCATCTGAGATGGAACAGCCGATGAGAGGGCAGAGGTTAATGGACTTTCCTCATCTCTTGGCTCCTCACAAAGATTTAATGGTGGGTCTAATCTCAGCCGTGGATAAACGCCTTCATGGTCATCTCCTTCCTTCTTCAGCCTCAGTCCCTCCTGATGCTGAATACTATCAGAACCAGAGCGGTGCTTCTCAAGGTTCTCTTTGCATCAACCGTGGAGTCGATTCCTCTCATGTACTCTCTCGCTCCCTATAATATTATAACTATATAATATTAAAAAAACTAATGATTAATTTATTTTTTATGGAAACCAGATTGATTTCATATTGACGAGTTGGCTACACTTGTCCTTACCAAACGGAGGAGCAATGGACATCACTAACATCCAAGGCTATCTCAAATCTTCAACAGATGCACCACATTTTCAATTCGAGCTGGTCCAATGCAGCCCAACATACTTCATCTTCTTTCTTGATTTAATTCCAAGGAAAGACCTTGTTCTTCACCCAGATTACCTCAAAACGTTTTATGAAGATTCTCAACTTGAAGCACTTAGGAAACAACTTGACACACAAGTCCTTGAAGCCAAACCCTACTTCTCATCTTCCCTCTACTTTCGAAATGTTGTTTCTCCCACAGGGATTTTGGTTAGCATAACATGTGAGGACGGTGGAACGACGGAGCGTGCTGAAGAAATTATTCGCGACAATATTGATCCCATAGCTAATGAGGTTCTTGAACTATGGATGGATAGTTGTGTTTGTAAAGGAGGAACGGCTACTATTGAGGAAAATGAGAGGGATCATCTGGAGAAAAGAGATCGAATGATAAAGAGTAGAGCAGTTGAGATGGATTTGAGCTCAAGCATGCCTATTCAATTTGGACAAGATGTGGCAGACAGAATCTTGGGAGTTATAAGAGGTGTTTTTAGGATATGATCATGTTTTCTTCAATCCTTCTTAGTGATCCATGGAAGTGAAAATTGGTGTATGTTCAAATCAATCAAGAAGTTTAAAAGAATTCAGTAGTCTTCATACAATAATTGACAGTTAATATTGTATTGAAATTGGGATTTAAATTTCTGTAAATAAGGTTATTGCATTTAAACAAAAAGGTAAGTTTCTTTATTTTATTTTATGGGATAGGTTTGGCTATTTGATTTTAGAAAACGTACATAAATCATATCATTAATGAGGATCTTGTACGTGAAGAGATTAATTTGTACTGAAGCATGGTTTTAGTTTTTTTAATTATTTTATCTAAAATAATAACTTTTGAAGATAGATTCAAGTTGATCTATAAGTTAACCTCTCAATTCACGACTTAAACCTTACACCATTTATAGATATTTCCATACCTACCTTGAAGGATCAGAAGGAATCAGAATGATTAGAACATGTTTGGTATTGTGATAACAAGTAATTTTTAACATGTTTTTTTGTTTAAAAATATATTAAAATAAAGTTTTTGTTTTTTAAAAAATTATTTTTGACATTAGCAGATTTGATGAGTTTTTTTTTTTGTCCCAAAACAATTGTAACAAAAAAATGTCTAATAACAGGGCATTTGGTTTCGAGATGACAGAAGAGCTACCTTTTGTGCCTTATTATGTACATGCATTGAGCTTTTCTTTTATCTACTGTGTTTTACAATGCCATTTTTCTTGTGGATGTATGGGTGAAAGTTTTAGTATTTGTGCGCAGTTTGCAATTCTGGTTTTCCCAAAACAGCATAATAGAGTTTTATCATCTCTAGATTGAATTGGTTTTCCATATTTACACACATATCAATAGGCCCTTTTATGCCTATTGGTTTGAAGTGAATGCAATCAACGATCTCTTAAAATAGTTTCACTTGTTTTTGAAAAGGATATTGCTTTTGAGTTGGCAGCTAGGTAATTCTTTATATACAATGATTTTTAAGTATAAACTTCTTGAAAAATAGGGCTACTGATGCGAATCCCGTGGATTGGATTGTATCAGCTACACTGCTTCAATAATAGTTTAAGATGGTTCTTGTTCATGGGAGATCAAAACCCTTCTTTATACTCTTAACAATGAGTGAGTTGATGCCCCAACAAAAATACATTTTTTTGTATAATGGGAATTGTCTAAATATAAGTGCTTTTAGCAATGTCTACTGAAAAAGGCAAGGAATAGAACGAGGCCTTTCTCGTGTTGATGAATTATTATTTAATATATTTTGTTTCAGGGAAAAAACTCTGTAGATGACTTCAAGCGAATAGCCAAGGAGCTTGGTGAAAGTTTCTCCTACAGAGATCAAAGAGATGGTTGAGGAAGCTCACCGAGATCGTAATTTAACCTGTTGTCATTGCTTACATATTAGATTTGGAAGTTAAATTATGAACCTGTTGTGAAATAAAAGAGTAGAATTGTGCTCGTGGAACTTATGAAATGTCTTGTTTTCAAAGTAAAAAACTAAAAGTAGAAATCAAAAAGTTATGTCACGAACTAACGAGAATTCATCATCATGTAATGAGTGGTTTGTTCGACAATAAATTGGCATGAAATTGTCTTAGAACTACTTTTTAATATGTGTCCTAAGGTATTCATGTCCAAGGCTGCTAGTTTTTGAAATTGTAAACCGACACCAAAAGATGTCAAAGTTAACTTGTCTTGTCACATAGCAGTGTAAAATTAGGATATGGAACTTTCAAACAATTCTTTACCCAAGTTAATTTTATAAATTGCGAGGTACTGGTTTTAATTACATGCTCATATTTTTCTTCCTGTGTATTTGATGGCTTATAATGCACACAGATGATGGAGAAGTGAGTTTCGGCGAGTTTAAGAGGATGAGTTGCTTAATTTTGTGTTTTAAAAGTATTTTTTAAAAAAATTAAAATTTTTTTATTTTTTTTATTTCAAATTAATGCTTTTTGATTTTTTTAAATTATTTTAATGTGTTGGTGTTAAAATGATTTTAAAAAAATAAAAAAATATTAATTTGATTCAATTCCTTGTAAACAATATTTTGAAAAATAACCATTATGACACTTTCAAAACACCCCTAAGAGGACGACATACAAATAATAGAACTTGAGTGAAGTTCTGTTCCATGCCAAGAGTCCTTACTAGGTGGATTTAAGCTCAAGCATGCCTATTCAATTTAGTTTTTCTAAATGGTTTTTGTTATTAGAGATGCTCTTAGCTACTTCAATACATTTTTTTTTTTTATAGATTCTTAGCTAAGAGATACATTTCTCATATCAATACGGTGTATGTAAATGCATTTAATAAAAAAAATAAATTATAGCCTCAATACTTGAATATTAAAAATAAAGAATATGAGCGAACCTCTTTAATCACCATGTCATCAATCATTTAGGGCAATACCAACACATGACTAAAGAACAACATTGGGCCAAATCATATCAACCCAGGAGATTGTTTTTCTTGTTTTTTTTTTCCCTTTCAAATAAGGTTACATCTATTAGAAGAAATGTAATGTCAATTTGTATGTGATCATCTATATACATTGCTTGATCATTTTTAGAGGGTATTTGGGAGTATAATAGCGGTTGTTTTTTCAAGTGTTTTTTACTCAGAAATGCATCAAAAGAATATTTTTTTATTTAAAAAAATTATTTTTAACATCAGCACATTAAAATGATTAGAAAACACAAAAAAATATTTATTTGAAGTAAAGAAAAAAAATAAAAAATTTTAATTTTTTTCAAAAACGTTTTTAAAACGCAACCACACGTTTTATTCCAAACCGGAGAAAAGGGATCCAATCATAAAGAGTAGAGCAATTGAGATGGATTTTAGCTCAAGCATGCCTATTCAATTTGGACAAGATGTGGCAGACATAATCTTGGGAATTATAAGAGGTGTTTTTAGGATATAATCATGTTTTCTTTATTTCTTCTTATTGATCCATGGAAGTTAAAATTGGTGTATGTTCAAATCAATCAAGAAGTTTAAAAGAATTCAGAAGTCTTTATACAATAATTGACAGTTAATATTGTATTGAATTTGGGATTTAAATTTCTGTAAATAAGGTTATTGTGTTAAAACAAAAAGGTAGGTTTCTTTATTTTATTTTATGGGATATGTTTGTCTATTTGATTTTAGGAAATGTATAAATAAAAGAATAATCGATGTAAAATATTTACAAGTGAATCTATCTTTTGCTTTTATTAGTAAAATTAAGTTTCTACTTTAGTATTTAATTAGTGTTAAAAAATATTTTTTTAATTTATTTTATTTAGTGGACACACTATCTTTCCATTTCTCAATTAAAAACAATAATTCATGATACCATAAAAAGCATCCATAATGTTGATACCACATGTAGTATAGTGCATGTGAAATAACTAATAAAAATAGAATCCATTAATATATATTGTTCATAATTATTTCAATTTACTTACTAAATAACATATGGTGAGAAGTTAGTTGATGGTGGTGATGTATTTGTCTCACTTATGTGTGTGTGACAATTAGCAACTCAATATATTAATTTTATCCAAATCAATATTATAGCATTAAAGACCAGTGTGTTAGTGAATAAAATTAAGGAAGCATAATATAATATGTTTTAGAGAGAAAAATGTATTTTATGATTTTAAAATTATTCACAAAAATTAACACAATGATTTTATTAAATGTATTGTTTATCGTATTTAAAAAATAGATAATTTTAATGACATTGTAATATAAACTAAAAGATTTGGGTTTTTAATTGTTATTCTATTTTGCACTCTCTTACATTTTGTTGATGATATTGTTCACATCCAATTTTTCCTTTCTATGTCCTTGAATTTTTTATTTTTTATACTTTAATTATTGAACTTAATTTCTTTTTAATTTCATCCTTACAAGTTCTAATATAATGATTTTATATTTTGGGATTTATTTTGATTAGTATGCTTTGCATACCTAATATGGCATTTGATATTCTTAGGTTAAATTAAAGACATTTATGAAATTGATTTTTAGGTTTTTCTTAAAAGAAAAGTTGAAAGAAAAAGAACTAAAATTCAAATTTCAAGAATAGAACCTTTTTCTATTTTCAAAAAGTGTGAAAAACTTCAATTTGATCATGTAAGTTTCATAGTTTGCATATTTGATCCTTTTTCTTTTTAACTTTTATATTTTAGTCATTAAACTTTATTTGTTTTGCATTTCAATTCTTGGCTATTGTTAAAAGAGAGAAATTCATTAGAAAAAACAGAGGAGACAAAAAACTTTTTAGTGACCAAATTCTAGCCACTAATAACTACAGTGTTGGTGTCTATAGATTTATCTTTAAAGAACAATTCAATGAATGTGGTTTCTACCTTTAACAATGTTCAAAAAAATAAATCAGAGCACATTAATTTTTTTAATTTGATTTAATTTTGAGTTTTTATGTTAATTAAAATGTGTTTTATGGTTATAAATAGGGTTTTGGAGATCTATCTAATGTGTTTTTAGGTTAAAAAAAATTAAAATTTAGGTTTAAGGATTTTAAAATTTGGATCATGATTTTCTGGTCATCAAACGTTTTAAGAAAATAGAATAATAATAATAATAAAAACATTGTAGAGATTTCCTTGTCATGACAAGTTGGGAACTAAAGCAGTTAACCAAAATATTAGTGATTCAAATTTGTAAATCCAAAATCTAAACCAATGGCTGTCAGCTTCTCTCCAATTTTACACTTACCACACTCGTTACCATCTCCTCCTCCCCTCAAATCCTCAAGAACAAAAATCTCAGCCACTGCATCACTCTCCTCCTCCTCCTCCTCATCTTCATCTGCGTCCCAAATGGATCTCCACAACCAGGGACGTCAGAAATTCATAGAATTCCCATTTGTCTCTGCCCCACACAGGGATCTCATGGTTAATCTCTTATCAACGGTGGAGGATCGACTTGGCTCACACCTCCTCCCTTGTACACTTCCCCTTGACGTACAACACTGCCAGAACGAAAGTGGGAGCGCCCAAGCTTCACTTCATATCAGATCAGGTCTTCAGTCTTCCCAGGTAATTTCCTCCATCTCACTTCTTGTAGCACAGTTTGAAACTTTGAATTGGTTCGTTGTTTTATTTGTTATTTGCTCATGCGCCACCGATAATTCTAAAGTTCTAAGCCAGTGCTTGTTGCTATGACTAGTAGTCTTACCGATTAGTATTTATCAACGCTAATTATTTAGAAGGTAGATTGTCTTGGTAGCTGCAATCAGACTTAATTAATTAATCCATTTAGATATGCTTAATCTGTGTTTGCTTTGTAGATTAGTTTCCATCTTACATTTTGATGGACCCTATATATTGTGCTTGGCTAATTTCTTGGAAACTAGCAGTTTTGGCATGCATCCCACAAGAAAAAATTTAGAATTGGGCTATTTCCCTCTTAATTGGGGACAGTTTTGCACTCAGTTGGATCACATAATAATATGTCTGTTAATGCTTTGTATAGCTGGTATAGTGCTTATCAGATTTTGGTTCAGTTTGCTGTACTAGGTCTTGGAATCGCATGAAAAGCTTGGTTTGATTCCGTAACTGAGTAATGCATGAGGAACCTGGAATAACCGTTAACTAATTTGCGGGAGAGGGATGGCTTTATACTTATTATTCAACAAATATAATATGGGAAATTACAATAACAAAAAGCTAATGCAGTCATGTGTATGCTTTCATTAGTTTTTGTGTAATCAAAGTCCTGGCTTCTTTATCGAATGCTAATTTCAAAATTACTGAGACATAATTTATTTGTAGCAGCTAAGTACTGAACCTTCTTACTTAGTTATGAGGATTGAAGTCTTATGTCGAAGTTGAATTTGCAGCCTTTTCATGTATAGTCTTTCTTTGGTTATGGCATCATGCCCCATGGAATCCTATATTGTAATTGGCTTCAAATGAAACAAGCTGCAAATCATAGTACTTGCCTGGATTTGCACTATTGTTATCAATCTGATTTAGTTATTTTTGTTTCTCAACCTCTCAAAATTGTATTAAAATTTATAGAAAAAAATCTAATTGAAAGCTGGACATTTTTCAGGTGGATTTCATATTGGGAAGTTGGCTGCACTGTAAACTACCTACCGGCGGAGCATTGAACATAACTAGCCTATCTGCCTATCTGAACCCTTCAACAGATGCACCAAATTTCATGATTGAGCTAATCCAGAGTAGTCCAACATCACTGGTCTTCATTCTTGACTTGCCTCCACGGAAGGACCCCGTCCTTTCTCCAGACTATCTTCAAACTTTCTATGAGAACACCCAGTTAGACACTCATAGGCAGATGCTTGCGAAACTCCCTGAGGTTCAACCCTACGTCTCTTCATCCCTTTATCTCCGTTCTGTCCTCTCGCCTACAGTCGTTATGATTCAAATAGGAGCTCAAGCGGGTGGACCAGAACGAATGGAGGAGATAGTAAAAAATCACATAGATCCTACTGCCCAGGAAGTTTTAGGGATTTGGTTGGATCATTGCGCTCGTGGAGAAAGATTGGTGGGAGAGGAAGAGAAGGCTTATATGATGAAGCGAGATGAGCTAATAAAGAAAAAAACTATTGAGATTGATCTAGGCACAAACTTTCCAAGATTGTTTGGTCCAGAAGTCACCGATAGAGTATTAGGAGCCATACAAAAGGTTTATAACATCTGACTTCTGAGGTTGATCCCGCTTGAGAATCAAGATTGAATATTATCCTTATGCTATGGATCTACAGAAGAAAAATAAAAAGGAATGGTATGCATTAGCAATTTAGTATAGTTTTACCTCCATTTCACATGCAGAAACTTTGATGCAACCTGCAAAAAACATCTTTTAATTGCAGTGTACATTTGGTAGAACAGAATGTAACGCAATAGGAAGAAAATAATGATTTTTTCTTCTTCTCTTACATTTTCTCACATTTCATCCAAAATCACTCAAAATCTCACATGATTTGATCGGTCGTGGTTCAACCTTACCCTTTAATGTTCAAGAAAAATAAGATGAATGAAATATTCATTAGTGCCAGAGTTGTAGGTTGATTTCTAGTGGCTGAAAATTGCTTATCGAGTGGATAGATCCATACAAAAAACTAATAGAGTAAAAGACATTGAAAACTGCACTTGAATGCTTTTGAAGGGCTAGAGGTAATGAAAATGTTAAAAACAATTTAAAGGCCCGATTTGTCATTTTCGTTTGAATAAGAAAAGGACAATGGTGAACTGAGTTAAGCTTGAAGAAATGTCAAGCAACTCCATAAAATCATTGCAGTCAGTGGACTGAGTTAATCAGCCCATTATAGTCAATGTTCAAGTTTGAAATTCGCAAAATAGTTGAAAGTGACTCATTTTCTGTGGCTGTTGTTGATGGAAGAATAATATTTGTCTTCGACGAGCTGACAAATTCTGTTGTTGATGGAAGAATAATATTTTATGTGGATCTTATTCCAACGTAGACTTTACGTTGCTTGAAGGGCATAGTACGAGAGAAACAATGACCCTCCCGCTTTGCCCACATCAACATGTTTATCTAAATTCATTCTCAGCTCTACCATTGAAGAAAATATCCACCAGAAAGATCAGAAACTCAATACTTGCCTTATCGACCACACCATTTGAGATGGAAGAGCCGATGAGAGGGCAGAGGTTAATGGAGTTTCCTCATCTCTTGGCTCCTCACAAAGATTTAATGGTGGGTCTAATCTCAGCCGTGGATAAACGCCTTCATGGTCATCTCCTTCGCCTCAGTCCCTCCTGATGCTGAATACTATCAGAACCAGAGCGGTGCTTCTCAAGGTTCTCTTTGCATCAACCGTGGAGTCGATTCCTCTCCTGTACTCTCTCTCTCTCTCTCTCACACACACTTACTTGAAGCGTATATGGTTTTCTAAGAAATAACTTTTTTTGATCTTCCTACAGATTAAACGGGGACAAATATTAACAATTTGAAAAAAAAACTACCAGCAATTACGATATTTTTTTTGGATGAATTATATTATATATAGGAGTATGAATATGATAATTTTTACACATAGGATGTGCTCCTCTATTAAGTTGCCTGAATTATATATAGGTGTATATCGCTCAGTATCTTGTAATTGACTTTGCTGGCAATCTATACATAAACTGCTAAGGAAAGTAACCATTAAAAAGTATAACAACCATAATATTAAAAACGAAAAAAAGAAAAGAAAAAACCCTCCCCTCCCTCTAGAATTTGATATCATTCAACCGGTTTAACTTAAATCAATTGAAACCTGACCTATTCTGATCCGATGGGGTATAAATAAAAGGAAGTATAATAATTATATAATATTAAAAAAACTAATGATTAATTTTTTTTTTATGAAACCAGATTGATTTCATATTGTCGAGTTGGCTACACTTGTCCTTACCAAACGAAGGAGCAATGAACATCACTAACATTCAAGGCTATCTCAAATCCTCAACAGATACACCACATTTTCAATTCGAGCTGGTCCAATGCAGCCCAACATACTTCATCTTCTTTCTTGATTTAATTCCAAGGAAAGACATCGTCCTCCACCCAGATTACCTCAACACTTTTTATGAAGATTCTCAACTCGAAGCACTTAGGAAACAACTTGACACACAAGTCCTTGAAGCCAAACCCTACTTCTCGTCTTCCCTCTACTTTCGAAATGTTGTTTCTCCCACAGGGATTTTGGTTAGCATAACATGTGGGGACGGTGGAACGACGGAGCGTGCTGAAGAAATTATTCGCGACAATATTGATCCCATAGCTAATGAGGTTCTTGAACTATGGATGGATAGTTGTGTTTGTAAAGGAGGAACGGCTACTATTGAGGAAAATGAGAGGGATCAACTGGAGAAAAGAGATCGAATGATAAAGAGTAGAGCAGTTGAGATGGATTTGAGCTCAAGCATGCCTATTCAATTTGGACAAGATGTGGCAGACAGAATCTTGGGAGTTATAAGAGGTGTTTTTAGGATATGATCATGTTTTCTTTAATCCTTCTTAGTGATCCATGGAAGTGAAAATTGGTGTATGTTCAAATCAATCAAGAAGTTTAAAAGAATTTAGTAGTCTTTATACAATAATTGACAGTTAATATTGTATTGAAATTGGGATTTAAATTTCTGTAAATAAGGTTATTGCATTTAAACAAAAAGGTAAGTTTCTTTATTTTATTTTATGGGATAGGTTTGGCTATTTGATTTTAGGAAACGTACATGAATCATATCTTTAATGGTCATATTTGGATCTTTTACGTGAAGAGATTAATTTGTACTGGAAGCATAGTTTTATTAATTTGATTTGGATCGTGTACAAAAAATATTAATTTGTACTGGAAGCTTAGTTTTGGTTTTATTATTTTATCTAAAATAATATATTATCTGAAGACAGATTGAAGTTTATCTATAAGTTTTAATTATGTGAAATCTTAATTAGTTTTGATGAAGATGAAGAGTATTCACACTAGCACGAAAGTTTTAACCATATAATATGTTACTTGATTTGATTTTACAAAGGAAAAGACTTTAATATTTTGTTTTCTTAATTTGATTTGATGAAGGAAATGACTTTAATATTTTGCTTCCTTGATGGACTTGAATTTCTTTGAGATAACTTCCAAGTATTTGTGCTTGGTCTTTCATCTCTCCTTTTTTCTTTTCTTTTTGTTTTTTTTGCTTATATAATTGTCTTTGATGTGGTGGCTATATTTTTTATTTATAGATACCTTAAATTTTATTTTTCTAAATGATATTTTTGGAAAATTTATATGGAAATTACTTAAAATACCCCTAGTTATAAGGATATTAAAGTAAATGTATTTGGACTGGGTTTTTAATTGAATTTTAGTCCAAATTTATTATTCTTTATAACAAAGGGTAAAAGTATCGTTTTATTATTGTAACACGCATTGAAACTACTTTCGGTTCATAATAGAGACTCTAGGAATTTTTTTTTTTTTTTATTGATGTCTAGTTTGTATTTTAAAATTGATGTTGTAGCTTATTTCTCTGTGTAAAGTAATTAAAGTTGTGCAAGTGGGGAAGATAACTGTAAACCTTGGGATGAGAGTTATAGGATAGTCAAGGAATATTTAATTCTTTAATGCCATTATGGAATCATCGAAAATGTTGTGGGATTGAAGCTTGAGAACAACTCAGTAAGTTTGACTCATCGAGGAGTGTGGAGTTCGCTAACCTATCCATGGTGTAACATATGAATTATTGGTTAAAAACTTTTTTCATGAAACAATTTACTCGAAAAGATTAAAAATATCAATTATGTGATGATCAAATTAAAAATACTATATTATATTGTTCCAAAAAAGAAGTTCTATCTCAAATAATAATATCAAATTATTATATTAAAAAACTTTGGATTTCCCCACCTCCATGAACAATGAAGGAGGTGGCCCTTTCTTCTTCTTCTTCTTCTTTTTAATTTTTTTTAATTAAATGCTATTTTTTTTCCATTTCATCATTCAATATTTTGTTAATTTTGAATTAATTATAATAATTTATCTCAATTTACTTTCCATGAAGTTATCACAGTCTCAAACAAACATCATAATATTTATTTCACTATTAGAAATTTAGCAAATACAAACGACAATACCAACAAAATTTATTTCGTCGGTATATTACAGTGACATTTATCAATGAAAAGTTTATATCGGTTGTCATAACCCAATTTTTGAACAAATAATAATAAAAATTTAAATATAGTTGACAATGGGGTTAAGACAACAAAATTTGAAGTTTGGGGATGTAATTTGAGAGTTAATTGATCAATTTTGAAAAAATTAAAAGTTAAAGATTTAATTAAGGGCTAAATTGAACAATCCGGAAATTAAGGACTGTTTTGTAAACAGTGTTATAATTCAAGGATTCAATTGAATTTAATCCAAGGGCACAATTAGAAATCAATTGTTTCTGATTAGGATCCCAATTGTTAAGTTTAAACTGTTTAGGGACTAAATTGAAAAACAGCCATGCCCGAGGACACAACGGCACCGTTTTGGAAGCATTGTTCATCGTCTCCTACGTTTGCGCGGATGAAGCCGATTCAACAGGAAATCTGCAGCAAATCGTGGACCACGTCTCTTGCCCATGATCCCGTTCGTAATTTGAATAACAGTCCTGCAAAGGTAGGACTGGTTGAGGGGCAAGTTTCTCTATAAAAGGGAGAAGAAAACCCAGAACAAAAAAGAGGAAAAAAATCGGAGGAGAAACAGAGAAAAAAAACACAGCGACGGGGGGAAGAAAAATAAAACCCAGAAAACCAAAAAGACCCAGAGAAACAGAGCAATCAACCCAGAAAAGCAGAGCACACAAAACACAACCCAAAAAAAAATACAGAGAAGAACGAAAACATCAACCCAAAACAGAGACGAAAAAAACCAGGGGAAAGCAGGGGCAGTAGAATAAACGGAGATTACACCGAGAAGGAGAGAAAGGCACAGGAGGGTCATAGATCAGCCCTGCTATATTTGTCTTCCTCCCTGCATAAAAAGAACAACGAAGAACCAAGGACTATTGACAACCGGCATCACCATTGTCTAGTTTCCTTCATCTCAAAACAGAGGAGACAAAACGCAAACAAAGAAAAACAGCAGAAGGAAAGAACACGAGCAGAGGAAAGTCACGAGATCGCTGCTACTGCCTTCAGCGTTTCCAGAACCAGGAGAGAAAGCAAAGGAAAACGAGAATCAAAGGCATAGTAAAGCAGAGGAGAAGAGAACAGACGACCACCACGCTTCAGTTATCATCTCTGTTCCTGCATTGAGGTAAGCCCCGTTTCTTTTGCATTTTAATTCACTGCTACAGTAGCAGTGAATTATAATTCACTGGGCAGGCGTGCGTTGCGCACGCCTGCCATCCGTCCGGGTCACTGGTCTAGACCAGTGACCCGACTGAGTCAACTGGGTCAAGCCCAGCCCAGCCCAAAAAAAATAAAAAACAGAAAAATAAAAAAGATAGAAAGAAATAATAAATAAAAAAATGTGATTGCATGAATAAAAATAATATAAATTTATTGGTTTATTCACTGACGTCAGAGTCAGGAATAAAAATACCGGTTTAAATTTATATTATTTTTATTCGTTGTATTTTATTTTATTTAGATGAATAAAAATAATTTAAATTTATTGGTTTATTCACTGACGTCAGAGTCAGGAATAAAAATACCGGTTTAAATTTATATTATTTTTATTCGTTGTATTTTATTTTATTTAGCTAAAAAATAAAAAATATGTGCATGCATAAAAATAAATTTATTATTATTTATTTATTCACTGGTGCTAGAGTCGAGAATAAAAAAATATTGATCTAATTTATTTTATAGCTACGTAATATTTACCAACGCCAGAGTTGGAAATATCCGTAGTTGAATATTCACTGGCGCCAGAATCAGGAATATTATAAGCAAATTTTCATAGCATAAATTAATAAACATTTAGCAATTTAAGATGAAACTAGCAATGCAACCTGCCTCAGGCAGGACGTTTAGGGGGTGATAATATCTTCCCTTTTACGTAACCAGTCCCGAACCATAGAATCTCTATTGACCAGTTAGGGTTCCTAGTGACCATAATACTAGGTGGCGACTCCTTAAACAAGACCATTCCCCATTAAAGAACAAGATGCCAGAAATCCATTCTTTCCAAAGATTTAATAAATTTTTAAGGCCGCCGCGATGTCGGGTGCGACATCGGTGTATACCAACAGAATCACAGTTGGAAATGAAGGAACGAGAAAAGAAGGCGGGGATATGTTATTATTACAAATGATATTACTAATGAAAATTGTTTTTTGCTCTATCGGTAGTTTTTAAGTTATAATCTTGTAATCGACCCCTCTCTTCCTCCCCAATATCTTCTTCTTCTTCCATTTTTTTCTGCAAAAAAAATAGCAAACAACAACCCCCCTATTTTATAACAAATCAAGCTCACATCATCACAAATTTGGTCACCCCAATATCCATGTTCTAGATCAATAGATTCCCCACATCAAGTAAGCAAAACTACTCATTTTTTTAACTCATTTTGTAAAAAAAATTTTGTATTTGATGTAGTATATGTAGTTTGTTTATGTGTTTACTTGTTTTATAGCTTTTTCTCATAAAAATGTATTGTATGAATATATGATTTGTACATGTTAGGGTTTATTTGAGATTTTGAAAAATTATAATTGTTTGTAATTTGATGAAATTGAGTTTGATTTTTATGACTTGGGTGTTTTGTAATGAAATAAATCATGACTTATTTAATAGGTACGTTTCATATTGTTTTTCAATTTTATTGTTAAGTTCAAAATTTTGGTAAATGTGGAGGAATTTGATTTTTTTGTAGAAAAGTGATAATGATTTAAGGTTACTATTAAAATAGATTGAATAAGTTTGAGTTAAACCAATGATAGCTAATTAGTTGGGGACCGATAATTTGTTTAGTTCCCATAATTAATTAATACATGTTGTCATCAATATTCTATATAGGTTTTATATAAGTAATGAATGATCATTCTTGGATGTACCAAGTTTCACTCGAGGGGTTGCACAAAATAAATTATTATAATGGGGTTGAGGGTTTTATTAATTACACACTATCTAATCCAAAAAATATTAGTGGAGACAATATTAGATGTCCATGTGAGAGGTGTAAGAATAAAAAGTTTTTTGATCCAAATGTTGTTACGACACATCTTCTATAAAAAAACATTTATAGAGAAATACTTGCGTTTGTTTACACCTAGTGAACTGTATATCCCTTATGAGACCATGATAAAAAGGATGGTTGAGTCAACTTCTAGTTCTAGCAACGTGCATTGAGTTGTAGATGACAATAGTAATCCTTATAAGAGTATGGTTATAGATGTGATGAGAATGAATCAGGGTTATACAAGTGAATATTCAATCATAGATGAAGAAAAAATGCAGACACGACCTGATTATTTGATCTTTTGAAAGATTCTGACAAATCATTGTAGGACAGGTGCAAAAATCACAGTAAATTATTGGTTGTTGCACATGTATTCATCATCAAGTCAGATCATGAGCTTAGTAAGGCCAGTTATGAAAAAATCATCGAATGGGCGAAAAATATTTTACCTGAACGAGAATATGCTGAAAGAGAACTTTTGTATTGCTAAATCCATGATAAAACCCTTTGGCCTAGGATACAAGAAAATACATTTGTCCAAACTTTTACATGTTGCACTACCTTGAAAATACATATTTGATTGAGTACAGAACCTGTGGTCATGCTTGGTCTAAAACTATAACTGGTAGGGGAAAGACCCTTATCGTATATAAAAAAAACTTAGATACTTCTGAATCACTCCTGGACTACAAAGGTTATTCATATCTCTGAAGATTGTTGAGCACATGACATGACATCATTCACATACAATGGATGGAGTTATGGTGCACCCTTCCGATGGTGAAGCATGGAAGCAGTTTAATAGGATGCATCCTTATTTTTTAATGGAATCACATAATATAAGTCTTGGGTTATGTATAGGCGAATCCAATTCATTCGAGTCATTTGTTGCACCTTTTTCTTGTTGGCCGGTGATATTCACGATTTACAACTTGCCATTAGGAATGTGTATGAGGCTTTGGTTTTGGTGTGACCTAAAATTAGGTAAAAAGTATTTTTTGGGAGTTTCCTTACTGGAAGACTAATCTCTTCTGTCATAATCTGGATGTTATGAATATAACAAAAACATATGTTAGAAAATATTTTTAACACAATGATGAACGTGAAAGGAAAGACAGAGGACAACATGAAAGCTAGAATTAATATACCATTATTTTGTCACAATAAGAATATTGAGTTAAATATACCTTTATTTTATCACCATAACAACTTGCATACCCAACATATGGAGGAGCTTGAAACAAATATCATACAGGCAATCTATAAACTTGAGATCATATTTCCTTCATCTTTCTTCGATTCAATCGAGTATCTACCCATATATTTACCGTTTAAGGCAAAAGTTTGAGCTTTGTCCAGTATAGATGGATGTATCCATTCGAGATGTTAGGGATTACACATGCATCCTAATTAAAGTTTTGTTATCTTTTAAAAAAAATTAAAACATTCATTTAATTTGTCACGTGGTTCAGAACACATGTAAGCACTGCTTAACAATGCTTATCTTTTATAATACTTAATTTCATGACACCTTTTTATATAATTGTTAATGGTTGTAATTATATATCAGGTTAATTAATTGGAATGGAATGCTAATGATAGTTTAAATTTACTATGTTTAGGTCTTGAAATAAAGGTAAAGTGCTACGACAAGTATTTTATCAATAAATATGTATTTCATATTGAAGAATATGGTCATGATAGAAAGACATATAATAGTGGAGTTTATGTTAATGAATCAATTTCCAATGAGTTTAAAGTTGATTATTATAAGAAGTTAGAAGAGGTGATTAAATTACAATATCATAGTGAGAAGAATAAAGTCTTTTTATTTAAATGCTATTAGTATGATACCACTGATAGAGGAATCAAGGTAAATCTCCATCATGGTTTAGTCAAAATTAATACAAATGCTAGACTTCATAACATCAAATATGTCTTCGTTTTCACCAATCAATGCTAACAAGTTTATTGCAAATACACTCATTCTTTTAGAAAGGATCGTTCTAAGGTTTATTGCTTATCCAAAGTGAAAACCAAACTTAGGGGTCGTGTTCAAGTTGTTTATGATGGTAACGATGAAGTAACTGTGGGATATAATGTCTTTCAACTTGTTGAGTTAGTTGATCCATATCGAGTTGTTACGTTTACTAACTTAGAAGAAAATTTAAATTTTCACATTGCTCAGAATACTTTTGTTGATGTTGATGTTAAGGAGTTAAATGATATATTAAGAACTAGTGTATATACAGAAGTAAAAAAAAAGATGATGATATCGAGGAGCAACAATTAAATATAAGAGGTTATGGTGGATATGATGATGATGAAATTGAAGAAGAAGAAGAAGAAGAAGAAGAAAATTCTGATTAATTTTTAAAACATCAATGTGTAATAAAATTGACTTTAACATAATATTTCTAGTTGTCCTTTTACAATGATGTGAATGAAACATTTATTTTTGTGATTTTATTATTATAAACAAAAATGATGTTATTGTATTGTGATTTCACTGTTTTTACAAGCTGGATAAATATGAAATACAAAAATATTGGGGAAAAAGAAACTGATGATACCAATGGAATCATCAGCGGTTATAAATTATAGATAAAATTACTGACATACTAATTCCATCGAAAAGTTCCAAAGAGTTTGATAAAAAAAAATTACATAACTATGCCACTAACATTACAAACAGAATCACTGATGAACTAATTCCATCAGAAAGTTCTAGAGAGTTGGAAAATATTACATAACCATACCATTGACCATTATAGATAGAATCACTAACTAACTAATTCCATCAAAAAGTTCCAGAGAGTTGGATAAAAATTACATGACCATGTCACTAACCATTATAAACAAAACCACTAATGAACTAATTATGTCAGTAAGTTCTAGAGAGTTGGAGAAAAATTACACGACTATACTACTAACCATTATAGGAATCACCGACAAACTAAAATTTTATTGGTTCATTTTGGGTTGGGGGGGGGGGGGTTTGAAAATTACATTCTAAAAAGTTTCGGGTTTAATTGAAAATTTTAATTTTTAATTATAGACAAACTTAACGATGGAATTTAAAAATTAATAATTTTTAAATTTTTCATTAGTAATTCCATCGATAAAAAGACTTAATTAAAATACCAGAATCCCTAACTTTAGAAGAAAAACAACATCTTTTTCCTCTTTCTTCCTCTATTCTCTTTATACTTTCTTTTCTCACACTCTCTCTATATTTTCTTCCTCTCTTCTCTCTTTCATCTTCTTCTCTCTTTCTCAATCACTAAATAGAGAGATATGAACAAGGACTTATCGTAAATAAAATAAATTGGTTTTTGGCTTTATTTGTTAATGCGTATTTGCAGGTAATATAATTTTAGGTAGTCTCTTGTATAAATTAGGTGCTGCCGAATTTTTTTAAATAGGAATATTATTACTTTTTTTAATCCTTTAATTTGTATAGATGACAAGAAAAAATTAATTAGTGTATAATACATATAGGAGTGCTGCTAGTTCTTCTAGTAGCTCTTGTGATGACCATGAGTCACTAGGTACTGACCATGAATACATGTTTGAGGCATAGGTACCCTTTCTCGAAGCACGCTCATCAAGTGCGATGCCACCTCACAGAGGGGGTGTCCATGTATATATCATATTATATTAAAACATCTAAATATTCCACAAATAAATTTATATAATATAATTATATATTTTGGGTTAGGTTTAAGCGGGTTTCAGATCGGATTTTACAATATCCATACCCTACTCATTATCCCTCGAGTCCAAAAAATACTCACTCATTTGAGTCGGGTCGGTATCCATCGGGTTCAAGTTAAATTATCATTGCTAATGATAATAACCACTTTTATCTTTTCGTTAATCTAGGTTAACTCTTGTGCAGATAATTGGACAAACTTATTGATAATGTTTCAAAATTCAATATGCTCAGAAATGAGGGTTTTTTAGTGTTCGGATAGAGGGTGATCATACGTTCATGTTAATGTTCCCTTCTCTAAAGTTCAAGAAATGGATGATTGGTGATAGAAGACCCAACACCTATAAAACTGTTCTTTTATGAGATTTAAGGACTCTCTAATGATATATTCATTGATTTTTAATAAGTGATTACAATAAATAAGAGAATGAGCTTTAAAATTCTTAAGAATAAGAGTGTTTGTTTTTAGTTATGTATGACAAATGCTCTGTAAATTAAGAGTATGAATAGAGAATAGAAAAAGTATGAACCCTTATGTGGTTATGAAGGTATATAAAGTCTTTGAACTTCGTCACGTTGCTTAAATGGAGGAGTTGAAATGTCATTTCCTCCTAATAATATTAATAAGTGATAAGTATCTCTTACATAACATTAATGAGAGATAAATATCTCTTACATAAAATTAATGTTGATGGAAATATAATAGATCATTTGGAGACTTTTAAACACCTAGAAATGTAGGGAGATGATCATTATTGACTTCTAATATTTTTTGTTAAAAGACATAAGAATAAACAACAAATCCTCGTGATCCAAGACGGGGCCTAAAAATATTATTAGCTCTATATGTATTTGATTTTGAATTATTCAAAACCCAAGGGTGATGGATCTGGTTCCTTGTCAGACCCATATGCGCTTGAGTTTTGCATGCAGCGAAACCCAAAACTATTAGGTCTGGCATCTTATGAGACCCATGTCATCTAGGTTTGAAGTTCTGTCAAGCCTAGATATGTTGGGTTATTACTTTGTATTTGACCCTTTTAATCATAGGCTTTTAAAAGCAAACCTATTAAAAATAAACTGATACATCACTTGTCCTCCTCCCTTTTAGTGGATAAAAATCTATTCACTGAAATAGTTTTGAAAATGACAAAAATTAATATTTATGTTATCTAAAAGTGCCACAGATAGCTTTATATAAAAAAATAATCATGTCCAGTTGAATACCAACATAACAGATGGTAACTGCTGATATTAACCATTTAGTAGGTGGTTCAGTAGTTAGAGTTTGAGATTAAGGGGTTTGCTTTTCATGTGGTCTCAAGTTCGAGCCATGTGGTTGTTAATATGATGGCCACTGGAAGCTTACATGGTTATTAATTTCAGGACCTGTGGGATTAGTCGAGACGCGCAAGCTGGTCTGGACACCCGCGTTAATAATATTAATAAAAAAAAAACTGTTGATATTTAAAACCATGGTAAAGATAGTTAGGATAACAAACGTCGCTAGCCCAGCCCCGACCTACCTGTTGATGGGTCAATGTAGAAATAGCGGCCTCACGTATGGAATTTTCAATATGTACGGAGGATTCCACGGTTTTTGTGTTGTCCGAAAGTGCAACACATAACTTAGTATTAAAAAAATAATCATGTTACCAACATAACAGATGTTAAAAGTAACTGCTGACATTTAAAACCACGGTAAAGATACTTAGGAAAACAAACGCCGCCAGCTCAGCCCCAACCGACCTGTTGACAATAGGTCAACGTAGAAATAGCGGCCTCACGCATGAAATCTTCAATACGTACCGAGGATTCCACGCATGGATACAAGGACCATATATTTTTAAATAGGACACGTGTTGTATGGCTACTTGTTCCGTGGAAGGAAGGAAGGAAGCTTGGCAAATAGCAACAAATGCAGACAGCAAGAGAAACACAAAAGTGAATGAGTTTTTGCGGCTCATTCAAAAATGACTGCTGCGATTGCGGCTCTGCACTTTAAACAGAGATTGCGGCGCCACCCTCTTCAACAAATTTCTTTAAAATATGGAAATGTCACGTGCATTAATTGTTACTGTTAGGAGTACTTATTAGAAGGAAAACTACTTATGAAGAAATCAGGCGCCGGTGGTTTTCATAAGAACATTTGAATGAAAATAAATAAAAAGGGATTTTGAATCCATCTATCCTTGTATATTTAAAGCATTTTTTCATATACTTAATTATTTTTCATTTTCATATGTTCTTGTATATTTATATTTTATTCCCTATACCTTTTGCCATAATTTGGACCAAAGTGCCCCTTAGAACATAGAAAAAAGAAAACATAATTTCCAAAACATAAAAAAATTCATTTTTAAATACTTGTAAACCACTAAAAATTAAAATTGATTTAAAAAAAAAAACTGGGAATGTAAAACTTGGAACGTCCATAAAAAATTGAAATAACCCATAAAATATATTTAAAAACATTGGATTTTGAAAAATCTACATCTAGAAAACAATTATTTAATTTTCAGAGACATATTAATTTATATATTTATGAAGTTTTTTGGATATGATTTTTATTTTCTTTTTCATATTTCTAAAATTTAGTTTTGTTTTTTTAATGGGTTTTCATATTTTTCAGTTTTTAAATATTTTTATGTTTTTAATTTTTTCATGGCTTTTAAAGCTTTCTTTTTATTTTTTTAATTCACTTTTCATTTTTTTGGTTCTTAATTATTATTTTTATGATTGTAGAGATATTTTGTCCAAAAAGTAACAAAAGTACATATGAGATAATGTGAATATTTAAGGCTTATGAGAGTGAAGAATTTTAAAATGATATATGAAAAAATACGTTAAATATATAAAAATATATGGATCAATTAATATTAAATAAAATTAGTCACTTCTAATTAAGATTTGATTTTGACACCAGAAAATGGTAATATTATTAATAATATGTGCAAAACTAATAATAATTAACCAACTGAGCCATTTTCCCCCTATGATGCAATTAGGGTGGCTTTCTCGATGAGACAATTGCAATCTTTGGAATTTGGCTACAATATTGTCATTGATAAACGAAAAAAAATAATAAAAAAGGAGACAATTATGTATCATTAATCATCGAGATCTTGCAAGTTTGGTAGAACCATAACATTATCGAGAAAAAACATTATCGACAATCCTTAATAAAAAAATGTTAAAGCAAATAGTGCATTAGTTGGATGGTATATTCTTGTAGTGGTGTTCTTGTTAGGAGAGTTGTTTCGAGTCCATTTCAACCATTTTTATTTTTTATTAAACTTGACGTGACTTGGAGGGTCAATTTGGAACCTTACATACCCACCCTATGGCCTGGTGTGTGTTTATATATATATATATATATATATATATATATATATATATATATAGAGTTAACCCTCATCTTGATTTACTTAGTTAATATTTAGTTTGACTTAACAAAAATTAATATGATATTATTTTAAAGGTTATTGTTTTAAAAAATAATTGATTCGAGTAAACTTACCCAACCCATAATCAAACTCTTGTGCTAGTTCAACATCCAAGTCAATTTTAATAACTATATTTCCCCTTTAAGCTCTTGATTAGGGTAAATCAGGGTGTATTTATAGGTAATAGATATGAGTTTTTTTTTTTTCATAACTAATGAGTTTTGGCATTTTATGGTATAATAAGAGATATGAAATGAACAATAATAACTTATGAGGTTGTTATACTTATTCCAGATAGATCCTAGGTTTTGCTTGTGTTTTGTTACGGGTTAGGTCATATTTTTTTAAAAGAAGGAAATACACACATTACTAATGTTTTTTTCTATTTCCAAATAAAATTTTAACAATTAATTTTAAAATCTAGTCAGTTGACTCGTGCTTAACCATGAGTAGGATCAAAATATTTTTTAATGCCAAAAAATAAATATGTAGGCGTTTCCAGCATGTTTTTGACATCAAGGAAAATACTTTATTGCAAATAGAAAAAACTAATTCATATATTTAATTAAATAAATTTAGAACCATATGCACCAATGTATGAAAATAAAAATTATTAACTCTTACTAAAAACTAAGCTGGAAAGTTTAGAGATAAATATATATTAAGATATTTGATCTCGTAATACGAGATATAGACCCTCATAAGTTTACTAACTTTATTTATTGAAATTAATTCTTTATTTAATTAAAAAATAATAAAAATAAACATGCATAGGGAAATTATTGAATAAGATTAAAGGAAAAAAAATATTATATAGGGCTACATAAAAAGAATGCCTACTAATATAAGAAAAAAATTATAATCTAAGGAAAAAATCAAGTATAAATTATATTATATTAAAAAATATCATAATTTTTAATTAATTTATTTTAAATCATTTTAATTAAAATCAAATACCTGCCAAATCAGGTATCCCACAACTTTATTTAACTAATCTAGATTTAACTTTTTTTTAATAAACTGGGGTCGGGCATCTAGTATAGGGTTGCCCAACGTAACTAACCTAATAAAACAAAAGCCCATGTGCATTGGAATTCAAGGTTAAGCTCACAAACTTGGGCTTTTCTTTCTATCTTTTCGATCCATGCAAAGATGTAGACATGTCATCCATCTATATATTTTAAAATAATTAAGTAAAACGAGATGTCGTTTCTCTTCAACAATCCAACCACCACGGAGGTGGCCGCAAAATTAGGAGTAGAGTTTTTTTTCTCTAATAAATTTATTTTCACCTAAAACACCTAATAAATACCCTATAACATAAAAAAAAAATCAATTTGTCAACCTAAAAACCCTAAAATAGTCCAAAAATACAAAATCAAATAAGGAAAAATTTTACTCTCTAATGGAACCCTCCCTCATCAAATGAATCTCATTAACATCAAGATCAGTTTTGTCGCTAAAGTATGGCTAAAATGATAACTTTATCTCTCCTTTGTGGATTTCAGACGACTTTATTTCTCATCTCTCAAATTGAGGGAATAAAATAATAAGAAAATAAATTTTTAGATCAAAATCAAAATTTTAAAAAAAAACTATAGGGACTGTGAAGAAAGAAAAAAAGAAAATGGGTGGACTAAACAAAATGTTTTCTAACAAATTATAGATTTTCCATAGATTTCTCCTTATTCTATACTTTGGTCTAGTTTTGTTGAATTTGTACTTTCTAAAAAAATTATAATAAATTGGTGATTAGTTTTTTTCCTAAAAGACCGCAATTGAAAAAAAAATTTTAAGGGTGAAAATGAAAGGAAAAAAATTTAATATGGATTGCTATAATATTTTACCTAGATGTTTTCATATATTTTACAATTTTTTGTAGGGGTTATGTAAAATATTTTATAAAGGATGCAAAAGAAAAGCTAGAGATCTCATTAGTTGTGGTCTTTAGGAACCTTGCTCTAAACATTTCAAATCATCTCTTAGTTAACTTGTTTTTTTTTATAACCCGGGGAATCCAAGCTAGCTTACATGCACCATGACTAATCCTCGGATCCACTGAACACCTTGCAAGCCTAGGAGGCAGGTAAGGCACCGCAGTGGTGACAGGTGTGCACACTCAGACTTGAATCCAGGAGGCAGAGATAAGGAAACCCTGCCAAGACCTCTGGGTCACAAGCCTCGATGCTAGACTCTACTTATTTTTGTATAGCTTGATGATGGTTTCTGTGAATCACAACATAAGAGGAAAGAAAACTATATTTAATGTGTGACAACGTGATATAGTGTGAATCAAAATTAGAGTTTTTAAGTTCTAATATTATAGTCCAAATTGTAAAGCAATAAAGAGAAAATTTTGATATTTTGTTTAAAATTTTTTGTAATTCAATAATTAAATTAAAAAATAGCATATCAACAAATTATATAGAGGTTTAGAACTAACCTAACCAAAGGATATAATGTTAAGTAGAAAAAAATAATTAAAATTAAAAAATAACTAAAAAATAATTAAAATAACAAAAGCAATATTTCTTGGGCCTAATTTGAGGATTTTTTTGAACTTGTCTAGTTAGAGTAGGTCGCCCCTCCTATACACTAAGGTCTACAATATCATTTAAAAAAAATTAAACATCATCTAATGATCAGATCTAGCTAAAGCTATGATTATTTTTATCAAATTATATATTTAATGTGTCCAATCTTCTTTACGAATTTTACCTTTTTATCTCAATACAATCCATGTCAATGTGAGTACATGGGCCAAGATATAAAAATTACATTTGTAGAAAGTAGAAGGAACTAATAAATATAGGAAATGAGTGAATCAAACTCTCACAACGGGGCCGGTTGTGCACTTGCCTATGAAGCACCATCTTTCTTAAACGAGGAAGTTGTATTTAAGCCTTTTATTTTTTTGGTTACATACCTAAACTTTTTTACGTGGGGTTGATGGGTATGCTCTAATTTTAGGCCTTTTTCTTAGAGATTTTGTGAAGGCTATTTTTAACTATATTTTTGAAATATATTTTAGCTTTAAATTAATTTTTTTAATTTTTTTATTTTTTAATATGCTAATGTCAAAAATAAATTTAAAAAATAAAAAATATATTTTAATATATTTCCAAACAAAAATTACTTTACAAAACAACTTTTACCACATTCTAAATCAAACCCTAAGTGTAGTGTTCATCCTTGCCCATGCACCCAATTCCCTCAAAACAACCCATTAGTGCACATGCACCAGCTTTTCTTTAGGGATTTGTGCTGGTTTCTTGAGTCTTTTAAAATCCAAGTCGTCCTCACGATCACCATTTTACTTTCAATTGTTACATTTATTTAAGTATGGTATAATTCTTAATTTTTCAAAGGATTAATCAATTAGTTTTTCTTTATAGGTTCGATGATTTCTCTTATTGGTTCCTGAAACCTAAAATCAAGTCCATAAACCATTATATCTCAACATACTCTCAAATGGATGGATCCTTTTTCAATATACCATTAGTATAAAAATATTAAAAGTAATTTTGAAAATAATAATTATGCCAGGATTCTCAAGCATGATGCTAAACAATCCTATGCATACAGTTAAAAAAAATTGTAAATAAAAAAAAAATAGTAGAAAACTAAAAATAAAGAGGATGAATAGCTTAATCTATTCTTATATATTAAGAGTTGTATGATTATAAATACAATTAAATCTACAATATATTATCTACATAACGTGTAGGTTAATAAAAACATGCATGTAATGCACAAGGAAAATACAACATATGATTTGTTGATTTTTTTTATTTTTATTTTTTTTGTAGTTGTGACGCATAGGAACATAGCATCCCTACGTTAAAACACCGTCACTTCACTGTTGTCCTATGTCGCCTCAGAAGTCATAGCCCATGCCAACATAAATCATCTGTTTACACACCGTCACAAGTGGGCCCCATAAAGTTTTTTTTCTCCACATGCCGCGATTGTTTCCGCGGGCGGGCCAACTGCAGTCTGCTCATTTCTTCTCTCAATATATACCCATCACTTCCATTCAAAACTTTCCTCACGTCATCTTTCTTAAAACATACAATCCCAACTTTTCTTGAGAAGAAAAAAGTACGATACTATAAAATAAAATGGATGCCTCCTCGTTGAACAATTTGGTTCAAAGACGAGTAGACGAACACAACGCCATAGTATCAGCTCTTAAGCATGTAATCTCAGGTGGTATTGATCATGGCAGTACTACCGGCCCAATAGAGTACCAGAACCAGCAGCAAATCCTAGCGGCTGATGATGGTAATGTGGGAGGAGGGAGCAGCATAATTTACGTTTCAGATTCTGAGACGTGTCCGGTTTGCAAATTGAGTACCTCCCAATGCCTTGGTTGCGTCTATTTCTCCAGTAGTACTACTGACCAAGAAGGAGGAGGAGGAGGAGGAAATGCCTCAAAGAAGAAAGGTAAAGGGAAAGGGAGGAAGAACAAGTATCGGGGAGTCAGGCAGCGGCCGTGGGGAAAATGGGCAGCGGAGATAAGGGACCCAGGGCAAGGGTCTCGTTTGTGGCTGGGAACTTTTGATAATGCAGAGGATGCTGCTAGAGCTTATGATAAGAAAAATATAGAATTTCGTGGAATTAGAGCCATAACTAATTTTCCACGATCTGACTACCAAGTTCAAGAAATGGAGCAAGATAAGCCAAACACGACGGGCGAAGCAAAGAATGCCGTAGGGGAAACTAGTCAGGTTGGTGATATATAGATAGTTAAAACTAGCTAGCTAGGAATGCTAGTTGGGTGGCTATTTGCCTATTTCCCTTTTTTTTTTTTGTAAGGATTGTTCTTGAATTTATATATTTTTTGAATGATAAAATAAAAGATTTAATTAACCACTTTAAATTATATTATACCTTTTACTTTGGGATAGTGCCTATTGTCTTGTTGAGTGGATTAGCAGTAGAAGTGGAGTCCGATTTGAAATTTTCTTCCTTGAAAATAATCAGTCAAAGTTTGACTCTTTATGTATAGGTCCTCCGGCATGGCGGGCCCTATTATTTAAGGAAAACAAAATTCTAATTATAGTACATCTAGAAACAAATATAATATTTAAAAAATCAACAAACTTCTGAGTCAAATATAATATATAAATTCTAAAAACAAAAGTACAGTACGGAACAACAATGGTATAGCATGACGCTTCCAAATGCTGTTCGTTTCACTTTTTGAATCATCGACAATTAAAGACTTTTGTAGTTTGATCTGACCGATTATATAATATATAAATTCTAACATAACCAGTCGAAGGACTTCTTTTGGTTATAGGGTTTATATATATTGATAGTTTAATAGTTTAATTTTAACTAATGATCTCCTATTGACAAGAAAAACTCAATTAAAAAAGAAAAAAATAGAAATCGGATGTTTAAGAACTCAATTGAAATCCTTTTAGGGTTTAATTAAATTTATTAAGAGTTTAATTACAAGAAACATTGGTTTTTTAGTTCAATTTAGGCTTTAAGTGGAAGAAATTGAAGTCTGGGGTTGAATTGCAATTTTAAAAAGCTAATTTGATCAAATCAGGGGCTTAATTGTATAAATATTGAAGCTTGATGGGTAACTGAGGACTTAATTGAAGAAATTCAAAACCAAAGACCAAACAGAAAAAAAAATAACATTTGAATGTAGGGATTTAAGTTGATCAAACCAGAGGTCAATTTGAAAGAAATTAAAAGTTTAATGGTTGATAGGGGTCAAATTGCATAATTTGGGAACCAATGACTAATTTATTAGAGGTGCTCAAATTAAATGATTTAAATCAAAGTTTTCAGGAATGCAATTGTGAAAATTGAGAAAGTATCGGATCAAGTAGAGGTGTAAACACCAAAATTGAAAGTACATGACCAAATTGAAATTACCCAAATTCTTATTTAAAAACCCTAATTTTTACGGTTTGACATAGACAATGTGTTGCTCAGAATTAATGAAAGGATTAAATGACACATCGTTTAGTCATTGTGTCTCATTTTCTTCAGTCGATAATGTTGATCGATATGCCATTTTCAGACGAATGAATGTGGCATCTTCAACCACCTTAGGGGCTTTAACCACCACCACTCAATTGAGAAATACCTCTTCTATAAGGATCAGTTACTTTCATCAAACGTTTACATCTCATTTTCTTCAACAAACTTAACAACATCTTGTTCCTGATCAACCATCCTTGGATTATATGCTGATTAAGTTGGCATCTTTAAATGAATGAATGTGAAGTTGCAGACCTCCCAATCGATCAAGGTTGGATCCAAATGAAAGGTGTGCACACCCCTCTACCAACTTCAGGTAATCTCAGACATCGATGATGTCAGAATTGCTCCGACAAGGCTTCAAAAGTGGTCAACTTAGTCAGCCATGACTATGATACCCAATGTGCAGAAACCATTGATTTTTTATGTGTTCACACTTCAAGCCTTCTTCATAGGTTCTTATAAAGGGCTTTAAACCTTTCTTTGTAGATCAAAAATCAAAAAACAGCTCATTGCCTTTCAAGTTTAGTAAAACCACCAAGAATCCCAAAAACTACCATTGCGAAACCAACCAAGTACAGAGCTTCCCGCTATTAAAACTTGCCCCAAACCCTTCCATTTCGATTAGAGAGTCAAGCATTGATCAATCATGATCAATCCTTGATGGAATCTATAAAAAAAAAACCCTATAAATACCCCCTGAAAAATCATGATTGAGAAAAAAAAAAAGGAGAATGAGGGAAGAGAAAATATTGATAAAGAGATCCTAGTTATGAAGGTTTACGAGGCTAGCACAAGAGTATCTTTAGCTTTGAAAAGATAGAAATTTATGGAGGGAAGATCTTACAAAAAAGAGTAAATGGCAACAACCACTTTTTAAGCTTGAAAGAAATAAAACCTTCCTCTAACCTAGCAGGTGATGTCCATAAGGCACACCTTTAACTCTTCCTTGTAAGTTTTAATGATGTTTTGAACTTGTTTTAGTATTAAGCTTAAATCTTGAGTAATGCATGAAAATGTTATTTTTCTTTGCATAATCTTGCTTCGAGTTGGTTGTTAATGTTTGCTGGATGTTTAAAATTGTTTGGATGCTTGTTTTTGGTGAAATTGAATAATTTTTTAATCTTCTAAATATGGCAGAAGGTTTTTATTTTATTTTATGGTTTGCTAATGCATGTTCTTTGCCCCTGAATCTTGGTTGAGTCTTTTGAAGTATTAAAGTGCCAACTTTGAATCCCATATTATTGAATATGTGTGTTGTTCAACTTTGGCAATTTTGAAGATTGAACTTTCATACATGTTTTCTATGAATTTTTTTTTTGTTATTTGTTTTGATTCAAACATGTGTGAATATGGCAATGTGGTTTGTGAGAACTAAAAGAGCTTGGTTTAGAGGTCTAAAAGGCTAATTCTGGATTTGGCAGCGGTTGGGTATTTTTGGGTTTGTGTTCTTCATGTTCTTGGAAAGAACATTCATTTGGCTCCATGAAATGAACTAGTTTTGGTCCATTTCTTTGCACCAAACATTTTATGGGACTCGATTAATCAATAATCTAAAGTTGGTTTGCATCAATAACTGTTTTTTCTTAGTTTTAATCATAAGGTTTTGTTTTTGCATCAAAATCAATTTTGATCAAATCATAATTATTGGGTGACAATTGTTGATGTTTGATGTTTGATTATGATTCAATGATTGATTTTTGACATGCATGTGCCTTTGATTTAATTATATGTAGTCAGATTTGAGACTAATGTTGTTGGGTTTGCTTTGAATGTTCTTCGCGTTCTTAAGTTTTTTGGGTTTTGATCCGTTTTTTATATATAAAATTTTTTTTTTTGTTTTTTGCAAGTTTAATCTATTTTGGGTTTTGGTTTTTTTTTTTGTCTAACCCGTGATCTTTGGTTCAATTTATGATCGAACCAAAAATTTTGGGCTGAACCAAATATTTTGGGCCAACTTGATCGGGTCAAATCTGGTTTAGATGTGTAAGGCGCTGTTTGGTTTTTAACCTTTTTTATAAAGGAATTTTTAGCTTAAGGGTGTGTTTGGAAAACACGCCTTTAGACTTGTTTTGGTAGTTTTATCTAATAAAGAAAATGGATTTTTACCAAACAAAGCCTAAAAAGAAAATTTAGAAAGAACAAAATGTTTTTTACATATGGCTAAAAACCCTATTGATGGAATGGAACAGTGTGAAGCTATTCTTGTATGGCTAAAACATTATTGTTACGAACTTGTATTTGATGAAAGAGTTGGTGAATATCTGGAAGAGATGGAGTTTTTATGGTTAGGAGATTAGTTACTCGCCCATTTACTGGAGTTCCATCAGCCATGGAAAGAACATTTTATGATGGATGAGAATTTTCTAGCTTTTTATTTAGTTTCCACAGACGGAGCCATTGATAAAGTCATGAAAAACTTCAGTTATAAATTGGGTTTTTCATGGTCGTATACTAGGCTGTTGACTGGTCTTAACCCTGGTCAAGTTGGTTTTCACCTGATGTTTAAGTTAGTAAATGTGAAAGGGGTCAAATGTATGTGAAGACAATGTGTATAGCAGGATAAAAGACTATTTTAGTTTGTGAGTCCAATTCCCAAAATTTAGGATTTGTGTGGAAGAGAATAGGTCTGCCCCTTTTACCTGGTGATTGAGTATATTTATACACTTAGTCCTTGAACTTATATCACGTAGAAGAAAAGCATTTTTCTAGAAAGTTAAGTCATCGGTTACAGTGTCATATTCTTCATTAATAAAGATGTTGGTGGCAATACTTTCCTAGAAAGTTGAGTCACCAGTTTGTTTTGTGTCATGCTCGTCATTGATGGAGATGGTAGCCACTGATAATGCCAGGAAATAACCATTGGACGTAGAAAAATGGCATAGAAAAATATTGTGATGCATAGAAACATTGTACTCATAAAAAGTTTGTGTGCGCAACTCTGGCAACTTAAAAAATGCAAAATGGTGTGTGTTGGGGTAAGATTGGATAGACAGAGGTGGGGGGAAAAAAGGGAGAGAGAGGGAAAGACTAGATGTTTGGGCCAAGCCCAAATGGCTAGAAGGCAAATTACCTGGCATGTGCAATGTACTCGCTAGGTGAGTGAGTGTCCACTGTCTTTGGATGACATGTGTGCGTCACTCAGGCTTCATACGGTAAGCTTGCATGTTCTCCACAAGTTTTCTTGTTAAAATCTTTTTTATGGTAATGGTGATATTATATTCGAAGGTTTGTTGTGTTTTTGATGTACCAATTTTTTTTTCTTTTCTCACTCCTCCCTTTTGTTTTGTGTCAGCTCATTATCTTCTTCTAGCCATTAGATCTTCTTCTCTTTTCTCTTGACAACGATTTCAGCCCTGTTTCTTTTTGCGTTTCAAAAGAAAAAAATTTGAAATTTTTTATTTTTTTTTCTTTGCTTTAAATTAATATTTTTTGGTGTTTTTAGATCATTTTGATGCGCTGATGTCAAAAATAATTTTTAAAAAATAAAAAAATATTATTTTGATACACTTTCAAGTGAAAAATATTTTAAAAAGCAACCACAGCCTTACTCTCAAATACGCTCTAAGGATTTGCATGCTAAATCTATTGACTAGGCAAGAATGTTCATTATTTAGGAGAAGAAGGTGAAATTTGTGCATGGCTGGAGAGAAACAAAATGCATTGCACAAGCATTTTGAAGGGCCAGTCTCCTAGCTGTTTGCGCTGGCTTAATTGGCTGGAAAAAGTTTTTTTTTTTTCTACCATTATATCTTTATTAGTCTTAATTTGGATTTACTAAAAAAACAAAAAAAGTCGGCCGTTTTTCGCGTTCGTGTTTTCTTTCCTAGTCTTTTCAGACCATCCAACCGACCGCGGTTCGAAGCATATACTTTTATGTAACTCCAAACCTCAATCGACATTACTTGGCTTTGTCTCGAAGTGATACCCATGAATCTATCAAATGAACAGATAAAGTCAAAGAATAAGAAGAAATGGATATAGTCAACTTTTCTTGAGATCTCAAGGAGATTATTATATTTTATATACGTGTCTTGTATTTATTAGTCTAGTATAGTAGTATATGAATGATGTAATAATATACTAAGGCTACCTGACAATTTCTCATTTATAGTGTTTGATTGGCATTTCTCTTTTACAATCTTTTATCAAGTTAAGTCAACTCTCCTCTTATATTTGTTTTTTAAATATTTTAATTATTTATCTATTTCTTTTTTTAAGATTTCAAAAGAGCCATGTCTGATCCTATATATGTTCAATTTTACTCGTGTTAGAGTGTGTTCGATATTACGATAGCTGTTGTGGTTGTGATTTGAAAAATTTGTTTTATAAAAAGTATTTTTAGTTGAGGTTAGTTTGAAAAAATAGATGTTTGATTAAAACTGTGGTTGAAATCAAAGTTGAAGAAAAAGTAGTTTAATGTGTTTGGTTAAGAATGCTTTTGAAATTAAGGTTATAAAATAATTTTAAAAAATATATATTAATATTGATGGTTTTAAATTTAAATATTGTAGAATTAATTAATCCTATTACATCATAAAATAAAAAATACTTTATATAAAATATTTTTTATTATTCCATTAAACTATTTATAATTCAATTACGTACAAAAGTTATTCGATAAGAACTACAATTTTCATAATTTTTTAAGCATAAATAAAATATTATTAGGTATAAAATTGATATTACAGTGCGAGTGAATTTAATTCATTCTATACTAGTTTTTCGAGAAAACAAATATTGTTCATATCACAGTGCGAGTAAATTTAATTCACTTTAAACTAATGTTTTTTAAAAAAAATGTTAAAAAATTTAACACACTGCAAAAAAAAAAAAGTGAACAATGCAAGAGAATTGCACTGTTCACGTGAACAAAGCAATTCACCTGTGAATAGTCACTTTGAACAGTGCAATTCTCCTGCACTGTTCACGTGAACAGTGCAATTAGCATGCACAGTGATGAAAAGCATGAATTCGTTGCTTTTCATTACCTGCGTTCCGAACGTAAAAAACATGTGGGATCCATAAACAATAACTCGTTTTTTTTTTCATAATCAAACAGCTGCAAACTGCGTTTTAACTAAATCGCAGCCGCGTAGCCAAACGGTTCTTAAACTGCAATGTATGTACTCTGTTGATTCTAGTGCCAATAATATTATGCGTATTGTGTTGCCAGTATACGATTTGTTTTTGTTAGGGTTGCAATTTTGCAATGCTTGCATGATTCGGCAATTTGACTCCAAGCAACCTGTCCAATTTGGATGCCATGTGAACTTCATTCTCAGTTGCTTAAAACCTCTGAGAAAATGGTATATTTTATGTGGGATTCACGCAGGAATTATCTATGACAAGAAACGTGTGCTCCCTACAGGCCTGAGTCTTTGTATTTATCACTTGATATTATTAATTTTAAGTTTTCGCCTAGCTCTTTTCTATTTTGTAGTGTCAACAATTCAATTACTCAGATTATCTTCTTGTCCGAGACCCAAAGGCATCATTGAACTGCACTGTTCATTTTGAACATTTTGGTACGTCCAACACTTGATTCAACTGGGAACACTAGCTATAGAATTATGAAAAGGAACCAATAAGAGCAATTATCATTTTGATTTAGCTACAGAACAAGATTGGTGAAGCGCTCCATGCTAGATAAATTTTTTTCTAACATGAAAAAAAAATTATTGTGAATATTTAAATTGAAAACAAAAATTCAATTAAAAATTTCAATTATCAACCAGTTCAATGATAAATAATAAAATTAAAAATAAAATCTCAAATTAAAACACTCACCGAAGAAAAAAAAAAGATTGAGTATCAAATATGAAAAAATAAAAAAAATGAAGAGGTAAAATTGAAAAATAAAAAACTATCTCAAATAAAAAGGACAAAATCAAAAGAATAAGGATATAATTTGATATGTAAAGAAATTAAAAGAGGATACAATTAAAAACAAAAAAAAAAATTGATAAATGAATTAAAACAAAACTATATATATAAAAAAAAATCAAGAACAAAATCAAAAGAAAAAATACTTGAAAGGCTAATATAAGAAAGTGGAGGATCACGCATGGCTTTCTAGGAGGAAAGAGAAATAAAAAAAGATATTAGTGAAATATTATTTTGATATATTTTTAAGTAAAAAATATTTTGAAAAGCAACCATAACCTTGCACTCAAATTAACTCCAAGGATTTGCATGCTAAATCTATTGACTAGGCAAGAATGTTCATTATTTAGGAGAAGAAACAAAATGCATTGCACAAGCATTTTGAAGGGCCAGTCTCCTAGCTGTTTAAATTTTAATAAAAAAATTTAAATTTTTTAAAAATACGGTACAACCGCATTCCCTAACACGTTCCACGATTGTTTGAAGTTTAGCTAAGCAGTGATGTCAGAAAAACAATTGTTTGATGTTCTTTTGTGGCTGTACTAAAAAAACAAAAAAAGTCGGCCGTTTTTCGCGTTCGTGTTTTCTTTCCTAGTCTTTTCAGACCATCCAACCGACCGCGGTTCGAAGCATGTACTTTTATGTAACTCCAAACCTCAATCGACATTACTTGGCTTTGTCTCGAATGGGTACCCATGAATCTATCAAATGAACAGATAAAGTCAAAGAATAAGAAGAAATGGATATAGTCAACTTTTCTTGAGATCTCAAGGAGATTATTATATTTTATATACGTGTCTTGTATTTATTAGTCTAGTATAGTAGTATATGAATGATGTAATAATATACTAAGGCTACCTGACAATTTCTCATTTATAGTGTTTGATTGGCATTTCTCTTTTACAATCTTTTATCAAGTTAAGCCAACTCTCCTCTTATATTTGTTTTTTAAATATTTTAATTATTTATGTATTTCTTTTTTTATGATTTCAAAAGAGCATGTTGCAAATAATATTTCAAATTTAGCAGTCGAATGATAATTGTCAGTGTTTGAGGGACTAACATTAATGTAGACAGACCAATAGTATAAGTGTTGAAATACAATATTTAAAGATGAGGGAAATGCATAAAACAAAATTAATAATATATGAACCCCGAGCTCAGTAGCCACTAATAACCTAATAATTGGTCTCAGATGTGGTTATGGTTTTTAAGATAATTAAATTTAATAATCCAACAAAAATTAATGTTTTTTATATGTTTTTTTTATCAAGTATTGATTATAAAATAATTAATAGCTCTTTCCATGCATTAATATTTATTAATTTTTTAAACTTACTATGCTATGAGACTTGTTTAACATTGGAATAACTTCTTATTATTATTATTATTATTATAAATGAATATTTATATGTTATTTAAAAAATATTTTACTTACAAATCCTATTTAGTTGGTTGCTAGATAACTGGTCATGCTACACAATACGAGCAAGAGAAAACTTTTCTTGAACATAAATAAATAAATCCAAGTGGTCAGGAATTTTTTTTGGCATTACAAAATAAGCCAAACTTATAAACTCTTAAATCGACTCTTTACCTAGCATGGGTTCCGAACTAAATCGTGTGAGAATTGTCTCGATATGACCCAGCTGACTTGACAAGTTTAAAAACAAAAAAAAATCAAATAAAAAAAAAGATATAGATGCACTGGTGAAAAGGCAATATTGACAAGATATGAAACCGTGGTTTGGTTTAAAAAAAATCTCAAGATGATATTTTTAAAAAACAATAAAATATGGATATATTAGATTAACTCAAGTCAACTCGAGTCATGTACTTCACTAAATTTAATTATATCTTTTTTTTAATTTAATTATATTTTTTAAAACAAATATGAAGACAAATCTAATATCAACCAAATATTGAAAGATAAAATTAAAAAAAACAATTAAAAACTCCAACAAAAACCTAATTCGAGGAATGAAATTAAAAAAACAAAAACAAAAACAAAACAAAAAAGGACTAGCTTACCTGGAACATACTTTTATAAAAGGTAGGCGACCAGTCGTCCTCCCTTTATTTTTAAAAAAATAAAAAGAAACATACAACTCATTGCCTGCTAGGCGCCAACTTAGAATATGATCATCGTTGTGGTGGTTGAAAAAATAAGGTGGGGTTTTTTAAGTTGAAAAATGATTTTTCAACCCATTTTCACACTGAAACATCTAATAAATAGTATTAAAAACCTTCCTAAATGATTTAATAACCCTTAAATTACCCAAAGACCACAAAAATCAACTTAATGAAAAGTCTCTAAATTGAGCCTAGTCTATTTTTTTCAGGCAAAATAAAGGTTTAAAACCACCATCATCGAACCTTAATCATTAAATGAAACTTGTTGCACTAAAAACGATGAGTATCTTCACCATAAAATGGCACAGCCGACAACTCTCTCTCTCTCTCTCTCTCTCTCTCTCTCTCTCTCTCTCTCTCTCTCTCTCTCTCTCTCTCTCTCTCTCTCTCTCTCTCTCTCTCTCTCTCTCTCTCTCAAACCTAGAGACTAGAAAAACAAATGAACTTCTGTATCAAAATGAAAATTGTCACAAATTTGAGATTGCTATGCCTTTTTCCATCTTTTACATTTTAGTCCTCTGACTAGTAATTTGATATTTCTATCATAATTTCAAACCTAAATTTTAGCTAATTATGCCATGAAAAGAATTCAATTGAACAAAAAACTTTGAAAATAAATATAAAAAAATTGCAAGCGCACCCATTTTTTTTATTTTTTGTTATAATTATATTTTTTTTATTATGTATATTAGTAGCATGATAATTTGAATCCATTTGTTGTTATCCATTATAGAGCCCTACATAAACATGGAGAGAGAAAATACTAAAAAAATATTGAGGAAAATATATATATATATATATATATATATATATATATATATATATATATATATATTAGTAAAAAGAATATATCAAAACATCCAGGAAATTGTCAAAGACTAGTTAAGAAAGATCAAAATCCCATATTAAAAAATCCCTAATTTTTAGGGTTTAACCTAGACAACACGTCGTTCGACCACTGTTTAGCTTTTGTTTTAGCAGTTTTAGCTGATCGACTAATCACTTTTAAGCGAATGAATATGCTTCGACCATTGTTTGATTTAGAAACACCCATTTTACAAATATCAATTATTCTCATCAAATGTTTACATCCCATTTTCTTCAATGAACTCAACAACATCTTGTTCCTGATCAGCCATCACTATATTGACAGATTCTAAACTGGTCGAGTTAGCACTTTTAAGTGAATGGATATGAAGCTACAGGCCTCCAAATTAAATAAGGTTGGATCTAAACAAAAGGTATGCACCCCTTTATACTAACTTCAAGTGCTCTTCAACAACGATAACATCATGGTTGCTAAAAAGGCCTCGAAAATGGATAATTTGGTCATCAATGGTTGTGATACTCATTTTGCAAAACCATGAATGTTTTTTGTGTGTTCACACTTCAAGCCTTCTCGGTGGGTTCTTATCAAAGGTTAGTCACGTTTCTCTCAATATCAAAAGGCCAAAAACAAGCTCCTTGGTCTTCAAAGTTTGGAAAAACCACCAAAATCTCCAAAAACCAAGTTTGTTAAAAAACCACCATTGTAAAACCAGCATATGTACATAGCTTACAGCTGTAAAACATATCCAAAACTCTCTTATATTGATCAAAGGACCAAACATTAATGAATGGGGATCAATATTTGATTGAATACATAAACTTCTAGCTTGAAACCCTATAAATACCCCCTCAAAAATCAAGACAAGAGGAGGGAAAAATGAGAAAAGAGAGGAGAAGAAAGCTTATTCTTGGAGCTCATTAATAATCAAGTTTATTGATTGGCATCTAAGAGCTAAAAGGATAAGTTAAAGAAAGAGTAAAAGATTGGATTTTCGAATGAAGAATGGCAGTAACTATTCTGAGTTTTTTAAAGGTATAATCATTCATTTAACTTAGTAGGTGATGTCCATAAGGCACACATATAGCTTGTTTTACATGCTTAATGATGTTTTTAAACTTGTTTTGGTGTTATGATGTTCTTCAATTTTGATTATTATTTTTTTAATACATAAAAATGTTGTTTTCTTGTTTAAATCTTGCTTTAAGTTGTTTGTTGATGTTCCTAGATACTTGGATGATGTTTGTTGGATGAGTTTTGATGAAATAAAATGGTTTTGAAATCTCTCAAATATGGTAGTAAGGTTTGTGATGTTTTTCTGTGTTGACTGATACATGTTCTTGGTTTCTAAGTTTTGGATGGGTCCTATTAAACGTTTAGAAAAACAAATTTGAATCCAAATTGCATAAATATGTAAGCTGTTTTAAGTTGGAAATTTTGATGTTTGGAGTCTTTTCCATGATTTTGATATTTTGATGTTATTTGTTGGTTTTGTTTTATTCAAACATGAAACATCATGTTTGAATAAAACAAAACCAACAAATAACATCAAAATATCAAAATCATGTTGTTTGATTATGGTAGTGTGACTTGTTAGAATGAAGAAAGCATGTTTTAGAGGTCAAAAATATTAATTTTGAAGGCTTGATAGTGGCTGGGTTTCTGGGCAGTGGTTAAGTTTTCTAAGACAGTGTTCTTCGTGTTCTTAAGAAGAACATTTCCTTAGCTCTATGGTTTAGACCGGTTTTGATGCATTCCTTTGCATTAAACACTTCATTGGACTTGATTATTTAATAATTTATGGTTCATTTGCAAAAAATTACAAGGAATTTTATCTGAAATATTATTTGGAATGAACAATATCAAGTTTATCTTTTAAAAAATCCTAATGATAATTGAAGACATTTCACCTTTTTAGACCAAACGTTAACCTAGAAAACTAGAATTTGGTCATCATAGCAAACTCGTTATAGTAGCTAATAAAATAGAAATATCATCAGACCATAGTAAATAAAGAAAAAGAAAAATAATGCAGCCTACCTCAGGTATGACAGATTAGAAATGTTAATACCTTTCTTTTATGCAACTAGTTTCTTACCCTGAAATTTTTAAAAAAAAACTAAATAGAATTCTTAATAACTATATTATAATTGTTAATATTTATAATACTATAATATTAGACGGTAACTCTCTTATGGAACCAAAAATCTTCCATAACAGCGAGAAGAGGAGGGCAGACCTTAAGTTCAATTCTAAAGCAAAATGAAGGATTAATAATTAACCAAACAAATAACCAGTTAAAGGATTTTATTTAAATCACGTATAAACTTAAAATTGTAATCATAGTTGCAATCAAAGTGATACTGCGAAAAGACAACAGGAAGTCGGAACATTCCCAAAGCCTCGTATTTATCATGAGTGGAAAAAGAATATCTTATCTGGTGGATTACTAATATTTTAAGACATCAATCCGAAGATATTACAATTGGGTTGGTGAAATCCAACAAAGACGAATGACAACAGAAATGGACCAAACCCAACTAATACGCAAGACCTTGAAATAATAGCACCAAGCCAACTGACACACTAGACCTCCCTCTTCGTCTTAAGAACCAAAAAAAAACCCAGAAGCTATTGTCAACCCGTTGGGCAACAACACATTAGATAGACAGACCTGTATATCAATCAATTTATGAACCCTCGTAAAATTCAAAACTCATCCATTCCCTACCATAGATTCTGCCCAATGGTAAGCCAAAATTTTCATTCTCGAGAGATGCTTTCTATCCCCGAAGATTTCAGCTTGTAAAATCCAGGAAAATCAACTTCGATGTTCCTCATGATGTCGTTGATGTCCCATTTGTAGGCTGTTTAGCTACATAAATCTGCTTCGTTTTTGAAGAGGGGTAGTTCTTTTCTGTACCCAAAGAATGATTCCTTCCATGGTAAGCCATTCTACGATGAGACCATTCACCTCCGGAACTATTCTTCTGAGAGCCTCCACCTCCACGCTGATTATTATTCCCAGAGTTATTGTAATGCTTGGCAGATTTATTCTTCTGGTGAAAAGGCTGTGTCTTCAAAGCAGAGCTGGAGTTCTTGCCACTACCATTGCTAACACTGCCATTCTGCATAACATCTGTCTTGCCAGCCTCTGGAATAGTGCTTGCCAATGAGCTCTTAGCACCAATGCTCTGAGTTGAAGCCCCCATGCTGGTGGCACTAGAGTCTACCAACCCTAGTTCATCTGGTAACTGGCTGACAGTGGCATCAGTTGTTGTAGGGAAGTTCCTTCTATTGTCAGAAGGAGCAGGTGTTTGCGACTCAGAGAACCTGTTGGCAGCTAATGGTTTGTCAACAGGAAGGGTATGGTTAAACTGAGATGGAAGCACACCTTCTGCTTGTTGCAATGGCATTGACACAGGAAGAGATTGAAGAGGGGATGGAGGAACATGAGGCCAGCGAGCTTGGACTGACATGTCAGGAGATGACTGGGCAAAACAATTTAATCAAAATGTTAGGTTATGTTAATAAAACAGCAATATAACACGATAAGCAAATATGGAAGAAACCATTAATCAACCTTCAAGCAATTGAAGTCAACCAATTTTGGTCCAAACCAAGTTATTCAAATATCCTAAATGTGTAACAGAGAGCTTCCATTTGATTAGACAGTTTATGGCAAAAAGAAAAGGAAAAGAATAGGAAGCAACCATCATTTTGGCAACCAAAAAGTTCTAGGCTTCCACTCCATAGATCAAATGTCTACCTGGAAAGGAGAAACATCAAACATAGCCATGGGCGGTGCCATTGACAAAAGTGGAGAACCAGGAGCAAGATGCTGGATAGTAGGCATGTTGGTCGGGTTGCGCTGTGCTGAAACCATATTCATGTCATTCATGTCCCCTTCAACACCCATGGCAGAAGATGCAGGGTGATGCTTCCAATCAGGTTGTTTTCCTGATGGGATATATGTGGTACCCATATAACTCAAGCCAACTTGTCCAAACTGTCCCACTGGTGCAAAATGATTGTAGACAACCATGTGAGGTGGACCTTGAACCCCTGGGATGCTCCCAGGTGGACTAATGAAAGGGCCAGTGAAACCAGCTGGAGGACCATAGAATGAGTCTACACCAGAATGCTGTTGCCAGGCCCCAGGTGGACCAGAAACTGATGCTTTACTTTTCTGCGACTGTGATTGAGTAGATGCTGATTCATCATGTGGCCCAAAAGCAAAGATAGGTCCTCCCAACATGGGATTCATCTCATAGAAGGGAAAATGAGAAGGTGGAGCTCCAGGGACATGCGAAAGCATCTGACTTGCAGAATTCTGTGGACTTGGCAAAGATGGCCATAAGGAAATTGGAGTCTCCACTGAAAGGTCAGCCGGAAGAGTCACAGTAAGAGACTCTTCAGCTCTTGATTGACTTGCTAATTGCTTATCAGAAGAAGCACCTGCCAAATATTATAAAAAAGAGCTCTAATACAGCTTTAAAAAAATACTCTTAAATAGAAACAGATATATAAGGCTCCCAACAAATGTTGCAGAAAAAAAAATCAGTACCCGCTGATATGCTATCAAGATCAGCACTTCCAAAATTTTTGGAGTCTGAACCAGAGACAGGGCTCGCACCCAGCACATTCCCACCAATCTCATCACTACTAATGGCTGCAACAGCAACAGCTGAAGCAGCTGCTTCTGCTTCAGCTTCACAATCTTCCAAGTGAGAAAAAGATTCATTGGAGTGTTTCTCTTTTTCAAAGAAAAGAGAGCGATCATTTTCAGCTGCAGAGAGATTATGAGAAATATAAATGTCCGATCGACATGGACCAGGGGGGCCAATCCCGTGCGTAACTGAGAGGCTGTTAGAAGGAAGAATTGAAGGAGATGTAACAGCACCTGAATTTAAAGGAACAGCAAAAATTTCAAAATAAGGCTAATAGTAATTCTAAGATCATACACAAGAAAGTAAATGCCCACCGAATTGAATTTTCTCCCCTGCAAGCAATGAATTGATTGGACTAACAGCAGAAGAAAACGACTTGTCCTTGCTCAAAAGGGATGATGAGGGCAAGCTGGGCTCACTAACTGAGTTAGTTGGATCACCAACAGATGAATGTGAATCAAATTGCACAGGCTTCATAGCCTCATCGAGTTGAGTCTGTGTTAGTGCCATAACCTATCAGACACAATTCATCAATTTCAGTTATCAATTGCAGATTTACCAAATGGTCACAGATGATTAATAACAATGAAATCATTGCAAAAATATGAAAAGAGGCATCAGAACAATTATTTAAGAGAAAAACTAGATTATGGACCTTCAAACTGTAATACAAAACCCACTTGAAACAATTAAACAAATTTTTTCAACTTGCTTATTCTAATGACCTAGCAGCACCTTTTCTGCAGTTTATCTGCATGGTCGACACTAAAAGATAGATCTATTTGCCTATCAACAGAAGTTTCTCTACCAAAATCTAAGAGAAAAACTTCTCACTAGCGTGAGTTGAAATTGATATCGGCAGAGAATGCTGCACATCTTTAATGCCACTAGATCTCCCTGGTGATGTAAAATGCTTTGATGCCACATCATATGTCAGAGCTTTGCAGAGAGAATAAATCAGTATGCAGTTAGAAAACAGTAGTAATAAAACAAGACAGGAGCCCACATGTGCTTCCACTAAAATGGTGGAGCATGCTGAAATGTGGTCTCAAACGGAGGAAAGAAGTAGAGCAAAAAGATTGCTTTGGTTTAATTTGAGAAAGAAAAACAGCAAAAAATGAATGGAAGGTTTACTAGAAGTTTCCCTGTTATATTCACCAAAATGTTCCTTTCAAACTAGGTGAGAGTGAGACTTCCAGGGTAAAGTGGCAAACTGATGCAGCCTGGGGATTTAAGCAACAGCAGGTTTGTAATTTCAGTGAACTTCCTGCAAAGAGATATTTTCTAGCTATATAGGAAATATAAAGTATCTTCTAATTAGGACTATTTAAGTTTCTCTTTCTTAGTTAAAATAGGAATATTTATATTTCTTATTTATCAGTCCAGATCTGATTAGGATTAGGAATAACTCAAGCATGCATGCATATGTATATATGTATACACATATATATATATATGTATATATGTATACACATATATATATATATGTATATGTATATATGTGTATGTATATATGTGTATATATATATATATATATATATGTATATGTATATTTGTGTATGTAGTGTTTCAGTTAGTATATGATGAAATTATCATGAATACAACACACTTTGGTTTGTTATTGATAGTGGGGTCCTTTCATTGTGTTAGAATCTATTGTTGTGAAGCTAGTAGTTTACTACCTTTTGTTTATATTAACTTTCAGACCTTTGTTTTCAGTTTCTAAACCCCTAGATCCTACACGCTAACCCTATAAGCTACCATCTTCAACCTTTCTCTAAAACTGTCCTGCTTTGCAAGCATTTTAAAGCAAGATAAGCACAGGATCTTCAAAATTAACATATTTTCCTCTGAACTTTCTGCCCACTTTCTCTACACGAACAAGCAAAAAAAATTAAATAGAAATTTTATTATCCTCCTTTCCCTCTCATCCCCTTCCTTTCCTTCTTCCAAAAAAAAAAAAGTTGAATTGATTCTAAGGGCTTGAAGACGAGCAAGTGTGGTAGGACTGGACAGACACTAAAATCATTAAGCCAGACCTTGAAATAAGGATGATTTTTTGCAGTAAACTCTGCACCAAACTTCAAAAGAGATTAGAATGACCCAGCAACCCAAAATCGATGAATGAAACATAAAAAGAAACAGCCACTACACTAAAGAGGAACAATTTCAAGTAATCACCAAGACTTCCATCATGTTTTTTCAGTGAAATCAAAGGATTCATATTCATGCAAAATGATAGAACCACCCCATGAGGAACATTAAAATATCATGGCACTTTGACTGCTGTAATTGGCAAAATGATGGTAAGAGCTGTTGACCATACCTGTTGGTTACTTCGTGAACTAACCCAAGAGCGCAAAGATGTTTGGGCAGTTTCCAGAACATTGTTCTTGCCATCAAAAATTAAACCCGGAGCAAGGTTCTTTCCACCACCAGACACAACGGTCAAGGAGCTTGTCTGGAAGGACCTGCAGAAGAACATATGAGACTTACAAGACTGTCTATATATGTTTGGCTACATAAAATTCTTGAAAGAGTATATACTTGACAGCCTGAGCATCAGCTTTCATAGCAGGAGTTCCAATTGGAGGCAATGGTTGGGACACTATGGGTGCATTGAATCCAGCTGAGACTTCAATGCTTGCCAAGCCATTCCCCTGAGGAGCCTCAAAATCAGAGCAAATGCTGTTTGATGCCTCTCCACCAACTGGTGCATAATTGTTATTTGAGATGGAAGACACAGTAACGCTTTGCAAATAAGAACGAGGTTTCCGTGCCATCTAATATCAACAAACTGAAGTAATTAAGCAACAAGTTTTTTATGCAACAAATGCTAATTCAAAGTAAAACTGCAATAGAACCTTTGAAACCCTAGACTTTGCCTTGATTTCTTTCTCTCTCTGTTCTCGTCGATCATTCAGCATTTGCCTCTTTGACCTCACCTCAATGAAATCATCATCATCGCTAGGTGCTTCTATGCCAGGTTGCTCAAATACACGCACGATTCCATTTTGCAAAGGAGCATCTACATCCTCTCTGGAGTGAGAGATGTTCTGGATCTTTCTCAAAGATTCTTTTCCAGCTCCCTTTTCAACCCTGCTTCGAGAATCTATCTCCCGTGAACTTGCTGGCCTTGAAATTGAGCCCTCTGATTCAAATGGCTGTTTTGGTTGTCTATTTGCAACAACCATCCTCCTAGACCCACTTCTTGCTCCAGCACGCCCATAACTGATTTTAGACTTATCATCAACCTCTGGTCCAGAAGATTGCTTCCTATCAGAATTTTCCCGAACTCGAAATTCTGTTCGCAGATGTCGAGGTTTCCTCTGAAATCCACTAGAATCTGAGCGAGAAACTTCAGAAGCCTGAAATGATGATCTTGAGCCAGAAGTTTTTGCAGTGAAGGCATACCTTCTCCCTCTCCCACCTGATATTAGGCCTGGACCCTTTGAAACTCCTAAATATTTTTCTTTGGAAACTGATAGAGATGATAGTTCACCAGTTTGAGACTGGCCTTCCAATTCTTGAGTAGGTACATTTTTTAAATTCTTCACAAATGAATTTTCTCCTTGAAAACTTGATTCAGTGCTAGAATTGCTATCACCACTGTGAGAACGATCTCCTTTGCCCTGGTGTATTTTTATAGTGCTATCAGATCTTTCTCTCAGTGGCAAGGAATTTCCTTCTTTCGCAGCCATATGAGATAGATCCAAGTGTCGTGGGAGAAGGCCTTGTTGGTTATCCATTGAAATTGATGAAACATCAGCTTTCACAGTGTCTTGACCAGGTTGAATAGGTACAGCACCTCCAACATTCTGATTGAAAGGAAAATTACTTGGATTACTGGGCCGGACCAAGGACATTGACTGAGGATTCAAAGGCAAAACCCCCTGTGAAATGGGAGGTGTATACCTCAGCTGACCAAACTGAAAGAGAGGAGGCTGTGATGGGTGCATGTGAGTGAGGGATGGGCCAACTGGGGGATGGAGATGAAGAGGCATCTGTATAGAACCAATCTGTATGGCTGGAACTGGTGAAGGTATCAGAGAAGGACCAGAAAATAGCCCAAACTGAAGCTTAACAGGTACCTCTGGCAGATTACTAACAGACAGAATACTAGACATGACAGTCTGACCAGATGAAGATTGGATTTGGGGCTGAATGGACAAGCCATGACTAGTAGGAGCATCACAATGATCCTTAAGCTCAGGTGATGCTGAAGTTTGAGAAGCATTTTTGGATTGAATTGCCATGTCTTGAATTGCCTTCTCTGTTTCCTGGAAGATTCTTGAAGAATTATCGACATTCACTTGAGTTGAACCATCCACTTGAAGGGTTTGCCCATCACTGCACATTGTATCAATAGATCCCTGTTCTTCTGAAGGTTGTGGTATCACAAATTTGGTTTCTTCATTCCTTGAACTTCTTTCAAACCCATCATTGGGCATCCCAACCTCAACACCCTCATTGAAGCCCAAGACCAAGTTGTCAATCATGTCAGGTGGACCTTTATCCTCTAAATGCATGTCTTCAAAATCTTGAGTCAGGTTAATATTTTCATCTTCTCCGTCGTGCACTTCATCTTCTTCCCCATAACCATCATCATCCTCATCATATTCTTCTTGCTCCTGCAACTGTATCATCATATTTTATTTTTTGGATAAATCAAAGGTGAGTAATTAAAAAGGAACAGTCAGTAATCGAGATGTTCAAGTGACAAAAGCCAGCTACAATGGGAAAATACAAGAGATCTTAGGCTGTTCCTAAAACCAAATAAAAAAACAGCCAAAACAAGAAGCAGAAAGGCAGTCTACATACTGACTAACAGCAAGATGATGGACGGTGGCAAATTCAGGAAAAATTATTAAAGCAACATTCACACAACAGTCTATCCAAGATTCAGTAACCCATAAATTAAAAACTTGAGGCAAAAATCTTTTAGACATGGATGCATATCCAACAAGTTGGAGATTGAAGCATCAACATTTAACAAGCTAGAACTACAGGTCACAAGGTGAGATTGCAAAACAAAGCAGAACCACAGAAACAAAAACACAAGAATCACCAAGCATTAAATACACAAGTGAATGTGGAGATTTGATGATTAGGAAGATGATATACTAAAGAAACCCTTCTTGTTAATGCCCGTGCCATTGCATGTCCCATTGAAACCTTCACCCACCCCCACCCCCACCCCCACCGTCAATTCCCAAAAAGAATCTTTATTTGAATTACCATAACTCAGCACAAAAAAGATTAGTGAAGTAACAAGAACCACATAGCAAGGTCATGAGCTCATTCAGTCCAACCACAACAATCACATTAACTTCCTTAGGCAGCAATTTTATGTCACAAAACCTATCACTCCAGAGACTGTGGTTTATTGCAAGATCTTAAGCAAACAAAATTAAGTATAAATAGAATCAACAAAAATAATATCCCTGGACCCAAAAACAATAACTATGGCAGCAAACTCAAGCAAAACTTATCAAGGAAGGACTTCCAAAGAAAATCTCAAACAATACTAGTTTATTTTTGGAAAATATACCAGCAACTGTTCATCGTCCTCAACAGCCCATTCCTCATCGTCCCCATTGGAGAGAATACTTGAGCCACTCATCATATTCTCTTTCTCAGCTTCAGTATGCAAGGCTGCAGATTCATTTTCTGGACCCAACAAGGCAACATCTTTGCCTTCACCAGCTGATAACATTGGAGAATCTCCAGATTCATCCAAATCATCATGAGAGAGATGAACCGGAGAATCAGGGGGGCTTGAAACAGAGAGTGAAGACTGTGAGTCACACCTTGTGTTCCTATTCAGTTTCTGCACCTCAGTCTCGGTATTCTCTTCCTGGGAAATTATTTCAGCTCGTCCAAGGTTCTGTTGATAACTGCTATCATACCTTGGCTGCATGGTAGATTCATTTCTAGCTCCATGATTGTACCGCATCTCATTCTCTGGAAAGGTTGAGGGACCAGGACGTTCATTCTCACCTCTATAAGGGTTTCTGTGCAATGAAGTCATAGATGGAGGGGGTAGAACACGAGGCTGCCTCATGGGATACCGTGACCTCCCAAATGAATAGAGCCCATCTGCCTCGTGGTTTTGATACATTCTTTCATGGTATTGAGGATAAGGATTGCCCTGACTAAGACCATGCCCCCATGCACTATCAGCAAAGTTCTCTTGAAGCTCAGGTTCAATCTCTGAGTTTCTACTAAAATAATCTCCATCCCCAGAAATATTCCACCTTTGACTTCTAATTTGTTGACTAAGATCATCCACATGAGGATCAGTAATCCTTCCTTTATGATAAGGCCTAGAGGGCATTAATCCAGGTCCTCCATAGAACTCTTTCCTAGAAAATGCTCTCCCTCCAACAGATGCATCTCGCCTAGGACTAGGGTGACCATTCTCCTGGTCTTGTGGAACAAATGCTGCACTGTTTTCATTGTCAAATACATCTCTCTTCCATGAATTCACAGGTTTTCCTCTATCTAAAAAGGCTGAAGAGCCATCTCTAGAAAAGTGAGGCCTAGAACCCATTTCGAATGGTCTATTCACTACTGAGGAATCAGAGGATACTGAAGCTGTGATGCTCTCCACCATCCTTTCACTTTCTTCCCAATCACCAACATCTATCGCCCTGGAAACATCTTTTTCTGTCACCATCCCTGTCATTTTCTCATCTGCAACACCAGAAGAAATGTCATTGCCACTCTTTTCTGCTTCAGCTTGCCTCTTCGCAATTTTTTTTTCCAATTCTAAGAGTTTCTGCCTAGCACCTTGTTTCCTCCTCTCCTCCTCCATAAACAATCTCTGTTTCTCCTCCTCTCTAGCTATCCGATGTTCTTCTGCCCTTCGGATGGCTTCCAGTCGCTCTTGTTCAGCTCTCCATTCAGCTTCTTTAGCTTCTTCTTCCAACCTTCTCTGCATTTCTTCTTGTTCCCTAGCTAGCCTCATTCTCTCCTCTTCTTCTCTACGAGCTAATTCCATAGCCCTTTCCTGCTCTTCAACTACCCGCTGCCGTTCCAGTTCCTGCATCTTCTGAACTCTCTCAAGTTCAGCCTCAAAAGATTCCCGAACAGGATCATGGAAATCAGTCTGCTTAAGCACATCCTTCTTCTTCTTAACCAAACTGATAAGCCCCCCGGAGAAGGGATCCCGTCCATCAAAACCAGAAGTTCCAAAATCCTTCATGAAAGGGTCATCTAGATAAGGTTTTTCACTCTTTGAAAAGGGGCGTTTCTCCTTACCAAAATTCAGTATGGGGTCATTAACTGAAAGCCCTTTACCACCCACAGAAAATGATGATTTGGCAACTGAGTTATTCTGGTACGAATCACCCCTGAATCTGTTGTATTGTTCACTTCCATAACGATCTCGAGTATTCCGTTCAGGCCCTCGATTGCCAAAAGAATCGATAGTATTACTCCAGGGCTGTCTCCCTCCTTGCCCATAACCCACATCCCTACTTTCAGTATTGTCCTGAGAACTGTCCCGGAAAGCCGAAGGGATGTACTTATTCTCCTTGACTGTTTCTCTGTTCAGACTAGGTGGTCTTACACCAATACTGTTTCTTTCATTTCCAGCCTCTTGGGTAGGGAGTCTATCTTTTGTAAGAGGTGAAGAAACTCTCCATGAGTTTCCTTCCCTTCCCTCTCTGCTTAGTGTTCTGACATCTCTTCCATAAGTGTCAACCTTAGTGACTTCACTGGAAAAAATCTTTCCAGCTTCATTGTCACGCTGTCCTCGCCTGTCAAAAAGATTGTGAGCTGGTTTCTGTGGTAAAACACTTGGTCTTGGAAAATCAAAATCCCTCTCCCAGTAAGCCTCATTCTTTGAAAAACCATGATCTCTCCCTCTGTCAGTCAAACCATGCCCTGTGTCCCGCTCATCATCTGCCCAATCTGACCTAGGATTCAACCGAACTAATGGCAAAGGACCCAACAAGTACTCTTGCTGTTTCCGCTCTTTCTCGGATATAACAGAACGACCCAACCGTCGGTTATCACCACCATACTCATCCAATCCATTACCCAAATTATTCCTTGCCTGCATTTGGGGACGCATATCAACAACCCTACTCAAACTAGATCCATCCCTCTGCTCATTACCTAACTCCTCACTCAACACCTGCTTCTGTTTCTGACTCAAACCATCCTTCTGCTTCTTTTCTGGCCCAGACACAGCAGGCAAAGTTGCCTTCAATGAAGGAAAATCCTCACCCCTCAAAACCACAGCTTTCTCCACCACTGAATAACTCCATCGACCGCCAGAAGCAGCAGCCGGACCCACTGGCCTCACAGAAGGCGGCATATACACACTACCGGTGCTCGCTTTATTAACCCCATTACCCACATTACCCCCTCCCAGATCACCACCACCGTAATTATTTACATTGTCAACTCCATTATTATTACCACTAACATCCAACCCTTCTTTCTCCTGCACAGCAATTGCAGCAGGTTTACTCCACCCCATACCAGCAGAACTAGGCCGAGGCCCATTTCCAGGACCACCACTACCATGCCCGCCACCAGATCCCAATGAATCAAACCTTTCATGCTCTTTACGCAAGGATGGCAAATTCAAGGGGGGTGGAACAGAAAGTTTCGGCCCAGCAGCTTTTTGCGAGCTACGTGGCCTCGAAAGCACCACCATTCCTCCTCCACCTCCTCCTCCAGCCCCACCAGGCCGCCCCCGACCCTGCCCATAATTATACTGATTATTATGGTGATATTGCTGTTGCTGTTGCTGGCCATAAGATTTATTCAAATTCACAGATACAAACTTAGACCCGACTCCAGGATTGGCCATTTCACGGTCCGACCCAAGATTACAAGGAGGATTCTGATTCAGATCCCCGCCAAAGCATCAAATACAACAAAACAACAAAACCCTAACCCTAAAGAGTTCCTCTTCTTTATTCCAATTGAAGCAGATCTCACAGTATCAATTAAAAAATTAGACTCCGCAAAATCAAACCCTAGAGAGTGAATCGATAGTCTCTGTAATCCTGATCGAGTAAGGACAATTAAACACAATTAGTGAAATTAATCAGCTACCAACAACAATAACGATCTCAGTGTAATTAGGGTATGAAGAAATGGGAGTAGGTGTAGGATAAGGGGATTACCTCCGGGGGCGTAAGTTAGAAACGGCAAGGATATCGTGCGCCGCGGGAGACAAGAGGTAGAGAGAAGTTTTTTCTTAAAAGTGAAGACTACTGTGAGGCAGAGAGAGAGAGAGAGAGAGAGAGAGACAGCAACCGAGAGAAGAAAGAAATGAAGCTGAAGCAGCGCGCTCGGGAGTGAAATTAAGGAAAGTTTTTTTTTTAATTATTAATTATATGTTTTGTCCCTTTTATAGTTGGTTAATTTATGTTTGTGTCTGAGTTATTTGTGTCTTTTTATGTCTTAGCTGACTTAAGTTCAGTTCTTTGCATCTTAGTCCCTGTAGCAGCAACCGGTTCTTTTCTTGGCTCCTATCGAGCTAAACAAACAAGAGTTGCTTTCCTCGTTCTTCTTCCTACTGAATTTTGCTTTCAATCTTCCCTCCTTTTGTTGTCATTATCATACTGATTTTAACTTTCTTCTATTGCTATTGTTGGCAATTTGTTTCCATAGAAAAAATGTTATTTTATTAATTTTGGGTTGTAAGGATATTCTATTTAAAAATAAATAAATGGGAATATATATATATATATATGTTTAAATTGGATGATGATCTTGGTGCTAATATAGGTATAATACTAATAAATGTGATGATGAGAATGGTTTTGATCATAAGAAGAGAAGATAGATGAAGATTATCTAGTTATAGTAATAGTATTATTTGGTGCAATATATCTTTCTTCTAATTATGCATTCCAGGCTCCGATCCTAACACTTCTTCTGGCTCGATATTATATTTTATGGGCAAATTACTGTAACTCAGGCTACTGTACATCCAGACTCATTGTTGTGTAGATTTTCATAGTGTTTTTTTTTTTTCCATCACAGAACTTTATTTTTATTTCACTCTTGTAGAATCAAATTGAAGGTCAATTTAAGTTAATTCATTAGGAAATGATAAAATTAAAAGACAAGGTATTAAAATGAAAAAAATCAGAAAATTGGTGGCTTTTCAAGCTTCTGGTGAATTTTTTATTTTTCAATCCATGGTTTAAGAGATGAGAAAGAAAGTCATCATATTCTGGTGATAGAGAAAAAATCATTATTGACATCGATTTTGGCTACCAAAATAGTTGATCTTAATATCAATGGGTTCCATTTGGTAAGGGGAATTCCACTTATATATTTTTTTCACCTTCAAATTGCCTAAAAAACATATATGAGATTGGGAAGATTTTTTTTATTTTGGGTTAATTTTAGGTTTTTATACGATTTTTTGAAGCTATGAATGGGTTTATCAAGGTATATAGAGTATGTTTTAGGTGTTTTGGATAAAAACAATTGGTTGAAAATCGAATTTTTAAGCAAAAAATATATAAAGCTAATTTTTTGGCAACCCTTAATCATCAGAAACTAAGCCAGCAAACAACACGTTGTCCTTTAATATTTAGAAAAGGGGATAAACGATGCATCTACTACCCCTATTATTGGGCAAAAAAATAGTTTGGCTTGTAGGTCAAGTCTCTTTCATGGATGTGGTAGGCGAGTCATGCCTTTTTATAGGCCAAGCGCGTGGGCAACCCAACACCCTTGGCTTGTTTATTTTTTATTTAATGTATTTTTAACTCCTTAAAAAATACATTATTTCATCGTTTCTTTGTTTTTTAAAGGTTTTTTATTTTACTTGAAAAAGAAATCTCTTTTCGTTATTAAATATTAAAAAAATTAAGGTTGTTTTTTTATTTCAGTCCTACACGCAACTTTTATTTTAATTTTTTATTTTTTATTTTGTTTGATATAAAAAAGTCTCATGCACCTGATTGACGTATAATTACATGAAAATAATTTTGGGAATAAAATTTTTTTAAATCCAATGGAGTGCATTACCTAAATTATAGGTTTGGTAGGTTAACCTCAGTTAACTCGAATTTTATTTTTGTCATCTTTTAAATTGAATGTTTTTATTTCCTATTTGGTATTCAACTTTTTTTATTTACTAAAAAAAAGCGTTAAAAGAACCTGTATATTGATTTTTTTGTTGAAAAAAATAAATATCCACAATAGAACACGGGTAAAATGTGTTGCTATGTTGTGTTGTCAAGAAGTTTTTGATGACCATGTCATTAACACATGTTTATATACTCTAAACAAAGTGATTTCTTTATCTTATTCACTAATCTCTGATAGGTTGTCCTTATATTTTTCAATTCAAATAGCTTATGGTAGTGGTTAGTGCCTAATATATCATGAGCAACATTTTTTTTCTTCGTCGTCCCTTTCCATCAAAATCTTGAGGTGTCCTTAAAATACACCTGAGAAATATAGAAGTTCATGTACTAATTTGTTTTTAGGAGAAAGCCATCCTTCGACCATACTTTGTTAAGTCAATAAAGTTTTTGTATATTCTTTAATTCTAATTAGCTTTCTTTATCAAACCACATTCTCTAACTAGTTTTGATATCCCCTTCCTCAATAAATATCACCGTCAACAACTTCTCCAAAACTTCTCTAGTTTTTCTTCTAGTTCCTTCCTTTTTTTTAATGAACAATTTTTTTTTCTTTTATTTCATTGGTCAACATCCATTTTTCATACTTAAGATATGTTTGGGCATTACAGCTAAAACTTTGTTTGCTCAAAATTTAATTTTTTTTACTTAAAATTAATTTTTTTAGTGTTTTTGGATTGTTGTGCTCATATCAAAAATAAGTTTTTTAAAAAAATATTACTTTAATACATTTATGAGCGAAAAGCACTTTAAAATGCAACATCCACCACACTCCCAAATAGAAACTTACTTTATAGGTTATTACCTCGAGTGGAATGTTAGGCATTGTCATAAAGATCTCATCCAAATATGTTGGTGTTTACTTTAAACAAACCTCATTCTCTTTCAATACTTTTCAATCCAATCTTGTCCCAACCATAATGCACTTTATGGGGTTTGCTATACTTAATAGAATCTTAATTAATTCTTCTAGTAGAATGGGTCTCATGTCATTTTTTTGCCAAGAATATTCATCGGTATGGTTTTCCCTTTGTAAGGTCTTCTAAATAACATTGAAGAACTAGTATATGCTTGCTCTTTATCAACACTATCTCATATTGGAAACTTCATCATTTGGTGGTATCTGAGCATTATTTCTTATAAAGCAGTAATCTCTTTGAAAACCTCTATTCCTACTTTCTAATTCCCCCCCTATTAATCTCTTTTCCACTACTCTCCTCCCTTTCTTTTTCTATTTTCATTTTGTCCAACCTTCCAATTTCTGCCTCTACCTCTGTCATTATTGGGACTCTTGTTCATAACCCTAGTTACTTACTTTTAACTTCAATTATTGTTTTATTCCTAATTCTACAATAATAGGTCCTTTTTTTAACTTTTAGTTGTGGACTGTTAAATAAATTATCATAACCATTTCAGGGTTATTCCTAAAATTTTATCATTTTTGTCTTTTAAAATAAAATAATAATAATAATAATAATAATAATAGCAAGAGGACTGACAATGTATCAAAAGCTGGTCGAAGAAGATCCCAAGACCATACAGAAAAATCGGGTTGAAATTTTGGACAAATTTGGAATATAATTATACTCCGTTGTTCCCAAGACTAAAGAGACAATGTAGATTTAAGGTTAAATTAAATAATTATTGGACAAATTTACATAAAAATTAAGTCTATGGACATAATTAGATTTTTAATAAGCCAATTTGATTTAATCATAAGCCAAATTAAGAATGTAATTATGTTTAAGAATTAATTTGGGTCAAATTAAAGGATTTAATTAAGTGCAAGAACTTAATTATACTTTAAATGGGTCAAATTAATTTTATTATGGACTTAATTGGTGAAACATTAAATTTAGAAGCCCAAGTTAGGCTTAATTGAGAATATTAAAATTTTAATTTTTATGAAGTCAATTGGTTCAAATCAGGGATAAAATTGCAAGAAAATAGAAGTTTAGAGTCAATTATGGAATAAATTGAAGAAATTCACAGCCAATGACTTTTTTGAAAAAGGCGTCGAACACTAGGGACTAAATTGATCGAAATCAGGGGTGAAATTGAAGAGATTTGAAAGTTTAATGGTCAATTGAGGGTCAATTTATATAAATACAAAACCAATTATCAAAATAAAAAAGGCGCTGAAATTTGGGGCTGATGTTGAAGTTCGGTAGGGGCAAAATTACATAAAATTAAAAGTTCTAGGCCAATCAGGGGTGCAATTAAAGGAATCAAAAGCCGAAAGACTAAATTGAATTTTGGTCAAATCTCTAAATTAAAACCCTAAAATCCAAAATGGTGTCATTTTGGACCTAATCAGTAACAAAAAAAAAACAAGGAAAGAATGTTCGGTCGCTAGTCGGGCCAACCCGACTGAGTCGAGCTTGACCTGTTCCAGCCTCGCCTAAATGGCTGGGCCGGGTCCAGCCTAATATATTTAATAATAAAATAATATAATAATATTAAAAAAAACCTTCAAATTTTTCAAATGACATTTTAAAAACATTTTTGGGTCCCTACATGTTTTTCCAATAATTTTGCATAATATCAGGGTGTAGACCTACACTTAAAATACGGACCCAGTATTAAAAATACATGGTTTTCTCCGAAACTTAAAAAAAATTTCAAAAACTTCAAAGAAATCAAAAAAATTTCAAGAAAACACAAAAAATGTTTTATTTTTGTGCATACGACCAAATCCTAAAAGTTTTTCATGCATATTTTCAAAAAAGGATAAAATCGATTTTATCATGTTTTAAAAATGCAAAAATGGATATCGTAACCGGTTTATGATTATCCATTAGGATTTAGCCAAAATACAAAGAACCCATAACAATTATTTTGTTCTAACATTAGGAATTAATTAGGAAATAAATGCAATATTAAAATTTAGACCTTAGAACAGTTAGCCTTTAACCCAACAAGGTAGAGACTTCATCACAAAGGAAGATCTATCTCGAACCTTAGACAAGATCAATGGATAAAAACAAGACCTAGAAAAATAATCAAATAACAATGCAACTTACCTTAGGTAGGGTGCACTGGGATGATGTGTTTTCCTTTGCACAACCAATCCCTTACTCAGACTCTCGCAAACCATCCTAGTAACCACAATATTAAGTGGCAACTCTTGAACTTCATAATCATAACTTTATGATTATACCCAAAACCTTTTCCTTTCAACATATCTCAAAAGGCAGACTTGTCGTTCTCAACGCCGCATATGTCACGACAGGATGGCGACTCCACTAGAGAACACCTTGTTTAGTTGGACTAAGCTTTGCTTGTTTGACTGTTTGCATGTTTGTTTTGGTATGTTTGATTTTAGCATATTTAACATGCATTTTTATACTACTCATGCATAAGTACATCGAGTATGGATTAATGCCTTTATACATTTTATTTTTTATTAATAAACCCAACTCTAGGTTAGGTAGGGAGTAGTGGTCTACCTCATGACTTTTAGTTGGGGTTCAAACTTGTGAAACATCCAACTATGAGTTTAGTGTTTACTTGGTGATGACGCTCACACTATGCCCCAACCATTCCTTGTAAACCCTTATACTGCCGTCACAAAAGGTGATCACTAGGTAGCTCATAGACATGTAATTGTTAAATGAACATGATATAGGCATAGAATATAGTGAAATAGTAGGGATTATTAAAAATAAATCTTAGTAAAACCCATAGGAGGGTTGACAAAAAAAGGTTGTTGTGTTTTGTTTAAGACCTTAATAATTTGATGTCAATGTGATGATTAGACACTACTAATTGCATGTGAAAGCTAGGATGCTAGTAGGACATGTGGTGTTATCTTGCCTCGCTTGTATGTTGAAAGTTTTAAGGAATACATGCTTGTTTGAATGGTTGTTTAATATATGTGCAACAACATTTTTTGGTGTATAAATGAATATGTATACTTGTTAGATGAAGTTGAATTGAGAGAAAAATTGATAAAAATACATGGGTGACCTTTGAACAATAAGGCCAATCGTTGAAGGAAAACTTAGAGAGGTTTGAAAAATTGATTTTGTTATGTTATTTCATGTTATATTAATGATAGAAATACTTGAGAATTGCTTATATTGTGCTTGAGTTATGATTTGTATGTTAGGAAGGTTTGAGTATAGTTAAAATCTATGTAAAATGGGTGATTGCCTTGTAGTACCCCCTAAGTGTTTGATAAATTAGGTGTAACTGTTTGTATATAAAGATGTGTGTATGTGTTGTTATACCTAAGATGTGTGGCAAAATTAGGGACCAAAGAGTCATAAGTTGGGTTAGACATTTGATATTTTTATGACAATAAATGTTGAACAGTCATGTCTTTAGATATTAAAAAACTGTTGATGAAGAATTGAATTATTTGGACATTGAAAATCATCGATCAAGAATTGAGTTAATTGGGCATTTAATGTTAGTGTAAATAAATGCTAATATATATGAGTTTAAATTATAAGTAAAAATAATACATCTATAAAAATTGTTTACGAATATATTTGATTATGTGAATTTGTAAATATGATGAATGAATAAAAAACGTTTGAATACTGATTCAGGGTGTTCAATTAGAATGTAGGAGAAGCATTTGAAGAGGGACTCGACTTCTCAGGAGCTTGTATATCAGGAGCTTATATATCAGGAGCTTGATATGAAGGTCATCTCCCTTGCCTTGTAAATTATTGAATTATCTTTGTAATGTTAGTTTCAATTTATATCTATATGTGTTGAGAAAAATCTATTAATCATAAGAACTTGTGCTTATAAGGCAAGAGATTGTATGTAATGTAAGATTGATCGTAATGATAGAATTATAATACATGTGTTAACGTACCTAATTATGATTTTATTAATCGAACCAAATATCATTAGCCTATATAGGTGTTCACCATTTTATTTAAATAAAAGTCAATAAATTGAATCATTGCAATTTATTTGTTTTGTTTGATTTGTATGGGTTATTGGAAATGTAAAGCAAAGAAATGAATAATGTTGCAAATATAATGATCAAATTTATTGGTATCCGTGAAGGGATAATAGGATTATTGGCAACCAAATAAATTTGCTGAATTTGCTGGCATCTGTGAGAAGATAGCCAGATTATTGGCAACCAAGTAGGTTGCTAGAATTATGGTGTATGTAAGCCGAGAGATATTTGATAATTATATAGGTTAGCTAGAAAGGTTAAATGATAGTTTAAAATAAGGGAGTTAGTGATGTTAATTTGATTGAAATATTAAAGTAATAGATATGAACATAAAGTTGGAAATTTTAATGTTTATGATATTAATTAAACCTTTTATGTTATTATTTGTGTATTTACAAGTTCCTCACATGATATGCTGGAGTAATGGTATCAGTTGATATTGGGATATAATTGATTAGTTTATAAGACTAATGGTATCAGTTGATACCGGGATGAAATTGATTTGTATGTGAGACTATTAGTATTAGTTGATAACAAGATATAATTCATTAGTCTATTGATATCTGGTGATGTCAAGATAAAATTGATTAGTCTTTCATGAAGTGGAAACTAATGATATTATTTGATATTGATATGGAGAATTGTATAATTAGTCATCCACATGAGTGATGGTTAATGAGATTTGACCCTAATGATGGTGGTCAATTTAGATTAGTTTGTTGAATTAAAAAAAATGATTAAATGATGTATGTATGTTATTTATACTATTTGATATAGAATTGATATGATTGTTAGGAGATCGATGGTAAATTATGTGGAAATGAAGTAGTCAAGTGGCTACCCGTGTGATCATATTGGAATATGATCCAAGATGGTTAGATCAGATATATGCATTTATGTTGAGTTGTATGTTTGATTTATAGGTTGTGAAAATTTGGGTATGTTTCATTTTAAGGGGAAACTTTATCGAAATTCTGAAAGAAATATTGGAATATGTCATAAATAGGCACAAAAAAAATATTAAAGTTGAATAGATATTGGAATGTGCTATAAATGAGCTTAAGAAATATTTAAATCGAAAAATATAGTAAGGTGCCATGAATGGATACAAGGAGTATTAAGTTGGATAATAAAGTTGTAGTGCGCTATAAATTGGCATAAAAAGTATTCAATTTGAAAGGTGTTAATGAGTTTAAGGATTTATATGGATGAGCCATAACGGGTATAATAGATGTTAAGATTAGAATTGATATTGATGAAAAATAAAAAAAAGTGATGTAATAGATATTGTGACAAATTAACAAAATTAGTAGGCCTTGATGACATATATGTTCGGGAAGCCAGATGTAAATATAACGTGTTAAAAAAAGAGGAATGCCTGGGTAGCCAAAAAGATATATATTAAAATTTTATGAATTAAATACATGGAGAAAATAAAATGTGGAATAAAGCCAATGTGTTGTGAATGCAATAACATTAATGTGCTCGTGAGGTGAGACAAGACTCGAAATGAAAATGATGTGTAAGGGAACACGATATGGAAGTATTAAAATGAATCCGACAAATTCATAAGATGAAACAAATAAATTGTATTGAGTTGATCTAAGCTAGATTATAAATGTAAGAGTCATTACGATATGACAATGATAGTTTGATGCGTATAATGATTAAAATAGAATTCAACACCGGTTAATGAGAATATACTAAGTTTGGAAAGTAATATAGGTTTGAGGAGTTTACATAATGATTAAAGAAATTAGTTTTGTTTTATGTAGTTAGTATATGTTAGCAACTATAATGATGCAAATACTTATTATGATTTTTGTGATCCTATACATGTACACGTATATGTGTTTCAAGTATTTTTTTTTCCTTTAAGGTCTTATACCTCATAAGTGCTATTAGGTTATCTAGCTTTCCATGTAGGAGGGATTCTTGTATTTCAAATGAATACTCCTAGAACAATTTATAAGTATATAATTTAGAAAGTATGGAAACCTTATTAATGTATAGAAATAAATTGTGTATCATTGTATTCATTGATAAAAATATTGGAGGGCGAATAGAAACAATCTTGATGTTGTGTGTGTGTGTGTGTAATTTACCTTATTTTCATTAATATTGTGAAGAACAATGGTTAAATCATGATTTAAAAACTTGGGATGTTACAACCATAACCTAAAGCCTAACTCATTCCTTTATTTCTGTAATCTCAACTTCAAACTCATCTATTACTTTAGCATAAGTATTCTAGCTAAAAAGAACACAATATATCTATTTACTATTAGATAATGAGAAGAGGAGAGCACCAAAATATATCTCCAAAAGTTCAATGAAAAAAAATGTTCAACATGGAAAAGCTATTTGAACCCATTTCCATATAAACTTTGATTAATAGGGTTTACAACTATTTTTTATAGAAAATTTTGGATACTCTCCCTAACATTACCCTCCTCAATATGAATAAACAATGAAAAATTATATTATAGTGGAAGAATTCAGTATAACCAGACAATAAAACTTTAGTTTCCAATCACATATAACAAAATCTCTCCAATGCCATCAATCTCTTACCAGGGCATTTAATAAAAGCACCAAGGAAAACATTTGTAATTATTAGGGGTGTTCATTTTCAGTTCGGTTCGGTTTTTATCAAAAAAAGTAACCAAACCGAATTTTTTTAAATAAAAACCAAAACTGAACCGAAACCGGTTCAAACCGACCGGTTTCGGTTCAATTCGATTTGGTTTTTTAGAACAAAAACCGGTTTGGCTCGGTTTTTCCGGTTTGGTTCGGTTTTTTTCCGGTTTGGCTCAGTTTTTTCAGTTTGGCTCGGTTTTTTCCGGTTTTTTCGATTCGGGTTCGGTTTGGTTTTTTCGGTCCCAGGCTTAAAAAACCAAAACCAAACCGAACCGGTCGGTTTTTTCAAAATTTTAATCGGTTTTTTTCACGGTTCGGTTTTTTCGGTTATTTTTTTTCCAGTTTTTTCGGTTTAATCGGTTTTTCGGTTTTTTTGAACACCCCTAGTAATTATATGACATTGTATAAGCTCTTGACAATGCCTCTAAACACCACACGTAATGAGGTGCTAGTTGCTATCAAAGGGAAAAAGTTTGTACATTATACTCCTCTTATGAAAAGCACTGTGAACATAGGAAACCCTTACAAGTTATGCCTTTTTCACAATAACCATGGGCATGACACTAAGAAATTCCTTACCCTAAAAAAAGATATAAAAAGATTAATGTTTAAAGGTTTTTCTAAAGAAATATATGAAGATAGAGATGAAACTTGAACAAAAAAAGAATGAAGTTTGCATATCCTATAATGAGATGCCTAAGATCATATAATGTCTAAACATTGTATCTCCTTATGCGTAAGAAATGTTTTGAACTTTTTAATAAAAAAACATTAGTGTTTCTCCCGTATCTTCATGAAAGTCTCCATGTCTTTAATGAAAAGTTTTTACGTCTCCAATGAAAAGTCTCTATGAAAATCTTTATATCTCCATCAAAAGTCTCCAATGACTTAAATGAGAATATTCATGTCTATGACAAAACTCCATGAAAATGTCTCCACCACCTGTGAAAAATATTCTTAAACTATAACCCAAGAAAATATTCTTTAACTATAACCCAAGCTCAACGACACAAAAGTCTGTAATATTACGAACAAATTTAAAGACTTAAAAGAGCAAATTATGATGTAAAATAACTTTTTTTAAAAAAAAAGTTTAGTCATTTGAGCCTGACCTAAAGGGCTAGGAAATGACCCATGCATTTTGTTTCTTTTCTTTAGCCATATAAAATATATAATTCTCCTCTCATGGATTTATAATGAACATTTGTCAACCAATTAGCATGGATATCTAATGCCAATAATAAAAAAAAAAACAAAGAGATCCAATGACTAGTAATAGAAGAAAAGGAAATGAGTTTGCACAAAAGACCAAAGGATAAAGAGAAAAGAAAAAAGAAAAAAGAAAGAATAAAGTGCTAAGGTCACATCCAAACTCCAATGATGACATCTTTAGTATCGCAAAAAAGACCTTTATGAGAAGAATCCATAAACACATTGGAAGGCCGTTATTAGAGACTAGAGTTGTCCACACTTGCCCAAACGACCTTGTATTTCAGGCCCCCCCTCTTACCTCAAGCTAATTAATGCTATCCTAACATATTTTTATGCATTTTTTCAAGTTCATGAGTCACATACACAATATTTTTCTATCCCACTTTTCTACATTAATGATTATTTTTTGCATTATCATTGGCTAAGATCTCTACCAATAGCGCATAAGACACAACAACCCAAGGTTGCCACTAATATAACCATTTTTAACGAGCATGACATGTACTAACTTTCCAGGATAACATTTTGCTTCTCTATAAGATAAGTTCAAGGACCGGGTATATAAATATACCTAGTTACCAAGTAAGAAAGTGAGCTTTTTCTTAACTACACATGCTATAAGTTACAAGAGGTAAGTCTTGAAAATACAAACTAAAACAATCTTTTCCATGCTAGACACAAGAACTCTCTCTTCGTATAAACACTTATCCTACACTTTCAACAATGAATTTATTTTGTAAAAAAGCTCATGAAATCACGCTCAAGCCCAATCACTCTGTCAACTTAGAATGTAATAATAAAAAGCCTTATTCTTGTCCAAAGTTTTCACAATTCCATCAAGTTTTGTTTTCGTTTTTTTTAATTTGATTTTGTCACATTCAAGTCAGTTTTTTAGTTTTTGTACAAAAAAATTAAACTAAATTAATTTTTTTTTCAATTAAAACTATCCAACAAAACCAATAAACTATTCAGTTGTTGTTTCCTTTGTACAATTACAAAGCAATAAAGTTTAGATAAGATACTATGCTTTACACATCTCTTTTAGAAAAAACAAAAAAACAAGTGGTGTGCCCTCCGAAATCTATCAAAATGCACTTGAAAGCTTTCAAGAAAAGAAAACAAAACCCTTTTAATAGTAGCAACACCGTGGTGATGCTAGAGCATTCAGTAATCAAAGGGTTTCCTTTTAACAAATCCAATAAAAGTATCAAGGGTATACTAGTAAATTAAATAGAATTTAAATATGAAAAAAAATATTCATATTATTTTTCATGGTTTACTAGCGATAACACTTTATTCTTATACTTTTTAAAATTACGATCAAAATCATTTTTAAAATTTAAATTAAATATATATATGATATATATTTAATTTAAATTTTAAAAATTATTTTGTGTGTGTATATATATATGAATTATATCTTTGAACTTTAATTTGATATTTTATACGTGTACATATTTACTTTTTATGTTAAATCCTCAAAATTAATCAGATCTTCTGGATCTTAAAGTAAAAGTAAAAAGTAAAAAGTAAAAAGAAAAATAAAACCCTAATAACTCTCTTTTTAATTAATCAATAATTATGGCGGAGGAGCAGGCGGCAGTTGTTGCGGCGATAAAGGAGGAGAAATTTACCGGCATGGTGGTTTGATCCAGCTATGTGGCTGTTTCAATAGCGGAAATCCTGGCCACATAGCTAGGGATTGAAAGAATAACAGTAGTAAGAATTACCATTACAATAATAATAACAATCGCAGGCAGCGGTGGTGATTTTGGTTGCTATAAGTTGTAAAAGTCAAGCAACTGCAATTGAGATGGGTTTGGGAATTGGCCCAGAAAAATTGTTGTCTGACAACATTTTTCCAAATGGGTCTCTTAATAATTTCCTTTTCACCACAGAAGAATAGTCAGGAAGATTGTTGAATTGGGAGAAGAGGTTTAACATTACCCTTGGAACTGCAAGAGGAAGCACAAAAAGTAGGCTGTTTGATAACCTCTAATGCATCTCAAAACGACGCAGTATTAAGAGAATAGACATTATAATAGAAGGGAGGGGAAGGGGCCTCCAGAGTGAAAAAAAGTGAGAGAATTAACAGAAGAAAGAAACGAGAGATGGCAGTAACGGATGCAATTGAAGAACCATCCCCTTCTTCTAATTTCAGGTACTCTTTTAATTTTCTTTTACATAACAATTTATCTATTATTCACTAACAAATCAAGAATGAAATCTAATCATCAATATCGTTTCAGCCAACCACCACCGCGTCACTTCTACGTGACTGTCGTCGACAGACTCCACTTCAAAATGGTCTCTCTCCCTTCTCTCCTCTTCTTTTCTTTTCATCCTTTCAATTCCATATTTACTCTCTCAAGATCACCCACAGGACACGTTGGTCCATTTATTAGGAGTTGCTGCCCGCCGCCCTGCCCTACCCATTGTGGTTTGTTGCACTTCTCGCGATCAACTCGACGCCGTCTGCTCCGCCGTCTCCAACCTCCCCTTCATTTCTCTTGCCTCTCTGGTACCTGACAGTATTTAAATTACTAATTTATTATTATTACTTCTTCTTGTTGCTGCTGCTGCAGCAATTGGGTTATAAATCATTAAAATTATTTATCGTTATATGCTATTGGCAGTACAGTGACCTAGCTGAATCGGACCGAAATGTAATTTTAGAGGAATTTAGGAAAGCAACAGTGAGGTGGAGCCAAATTGTAAATGCTGGTCAATCAGCCGGCGGCGGCAGCGGTGGTGAAACTGGAAATAATAATGATGAAAGTAATACTAACAATAATAAGACTAAATCACATATGATAGTTGTAACAGATGCCTGCCTTCCGCTTCTTGCGCTGGGCGAAGCGCCGGTTTCCGCTCGTGTTCTGATTAATTATGAATTGCCATCAAAGGTGTTGTTTTGCTGTTCCCCTTTTATTTATTTATTTGTTTGTTTGTGCATTTAGGAATTAAATGAGTACTTCAATTGTTGGTGCATTTGTTTGTATGTGTGGTTTTTTAAATGCTTATATTTCAAGCATTGTCAACTTCTTGGGCCAATTTAATTTTGAAATTGGCAATGTTATTAAGCTTTAAAATAGGGCTTAAGGTTTCTTTCCAGAATGCTGAAAACTCTAAACTAGTCAGTAAGATTTCAATTATTTGGACTGTGTTTTATGTGATCAGGAGTTCAAGTCTCTCAAGTTATGATTATCTTTTTAGCTGAAGTCGATTGTCATTGCACTACATGCAAAGTGTGCATGCTTTGCCTTTGGTCTCCTCGCCTTTGGAGGTCTTAACAGAAGCATGACCCCAATCTTCTGGTTTGAGCTCTCTTTTTCTCTATTTTGGGAGAGGGGTGGCTTACAAATGGTGGGTCGAGCCCAGTTTTGGGACCAATAAATCCTAGCCATTATTGATCAAAGCATTTAGTAATGTGAGTGCATGCGTGCTAAATTAGATTTTGATGTGCGTGCTAAATAAGAAGTTGCTCTACATGCCTCCTTTTGTTTTGCTGAACGATTCGGGATTTCATATTCTAGTAGTAGTTTTATGTGGGTGCATGCACATTATTTATAATTGACAAATAACCAAGAGATTCATGGAGAGCTTCTGATCACTGTTTCTGTTTGCTTACTTGCAGGAAACATATTTGAGACGCATGGCCACTTGCTTGGCTGCAGGTTATTTCTCAAAACTTATAGCACCTTGTTTTTCATGTTTTTGCATTTCATGACAGCTTGACGAGTATGTGAAAACATGCGCAGATGGGATTGTAATCAATGTAGTTGTTGGTGGTGAAGTGATAACTCTTAAAAACATTGAAGAAAGCAGCAGCCTTGTCATAGCTGAAATGCCCATAAATGTGAGTTTGTTGCATGTTCCATGTTCTCCTATTAATGAGTTTGAAATTCAGGGTAGGAAATGAGTTTTAACAAGTAATATAAAGGTCCAAATGATGTCACATGAAGCAAGTTCATTTAAATTGACCTGCCTGGATTTGGATTTATTCTTTTTTTCATTTTCCCCGTCTGAACTCTGAATTATGGAGCTGTTGTCTACCTTTATTCTTTGGGCATGTCATTAACTTGAATATGGCATGTTGCAGATTTCTGAGATTTTATGAAGATAGTCGATTTTCTGCAATCCCAAAAGATAAAAAAAGGGGCTTGATCTCTTGAGTCAGATGATCTGTGAGTAGTGCAACAATATTGAAGCTTTATCTCCGTGTTTGCATATTTTCTTAATATTATATTTAAGCTTATTTTATTTTTATTATTTTACTAGTAGTTATCCAATGGTAATCTGCATGATCAATTGGCAGCCAAAACAGAGGAATGAAAAGAAAAATTGATTAAAAAAGATGCATCTTTTTATTTAACAAATAAAACTCGAAATTCAACAAAATTTTTGTCAAAGCAAAGTTATTTTGATTGATCCTTGCTTTCTTGGTTGAAGAAATAAATATTAGACTTTGTCATCAGAAATCTAATATTTAAGAGATCCATAGCCCCCAAAATCCCATCAAGGGGTCTTGCTTTCTTGGTTGAAGCTTCTTCTTTGGTTTTCTCTTGGCTTCTTCCACAATGTTATTCTTCCAACTACGGAGAATACTGATTCAATCACATGGAATAGAATTTGGTAGGCATGAAACACATAAGCGACCCCACGAAATCCTCGCCCTTATGCATTAGCGTATTTTGTTCTTTTTTCCTTAACATATATTATTCCCTTTTCCTCAAGACAGAGAAACGATTTTAAAGCAGTTGCCCTGCTTGAAATGGATACCTAGTTAATATTTTCAGGGAGCGATATGATAAAGAGGGAGGAGATATGAATGGGAGCAACTTTAGTGAACGACAACATGACAAACGTAGTGGTAAGCTTTCTACTACAGATTTAAGAAATAAAAAACTTAGCCCCAGGTAGGTCTCGGACCTGTTCCATGTAGCCGTGCCATCGATAATGACACTGTTTCTAGAAGATGAAAAATTAAAGAAACGATACTTAATAGTGAAGGGAAAAGGTTTCTGCAATTTTGGATCCACTTGGATTCTTGAAATGATATCCTTATTACAAAAAAGGGAATTATTTACTACCACGTTTAGTTAGAATCATTAAGCCTAGTGAGTTTCAGATTATTTTGTGCCCTTTTAAGAGCAGATAATTAGATTAGATTGGATTTAATTCCTTGATATATCTAAAACTATGTATATGATGCGTTGAACTCTGTCATTGTCGTGGGATTTTGTGATTAAAGTTTTGACAAGAACTCTGTTCTCTATCACATTTCGAGGTATATTACTCAGTTTGGCAAAATTCGACATACTGTCTTCAAGTTTGCTAATCAGAAACTTTGCTGAGAAAGTATTTTGGCATGGGTTCATATTAACAAATACTTACAATATTGTTGCCACTTATCAAGGAAGAAATCACTGATAGTGATTTGTTTTTTTTAGTTCTTTTTTTTAGTCCATTTTTTTTATTACACCCTTATATAGCCAATTAAAGCATGCTTATTAAGGAAGGATAATCTTCAAAGATAGGGGACTAAGATGAAAAAAGAGGCAAAAAAAGATGTTTCTAACCTTGGGGCTAAACATCTACTTTGGTTCTTCAACTTTTTAAATTATAAACTTTCAATCCCTAAAACTTGATGAAATTCAATTTTAGTCCTAAACTTTATTTTTTTTATTTTTTGGTTTCTAGTTTGAGAGATGAGAGAGAAAGTATCGGTTAAGATCAATTTTGATTATGAAAATGGATGGTATTGGTGTTAATGAGTATCTTTTTATGAGAAAAGTTTATATAAGGTGTTTTCCCCCCCTTAAACTTGTTTGAAATGATAGATTTGAACTCAAAAAGAATTTTGTTTTAAGGTTGATTGTGAGTTTTGAAGTCAATTTTTAGGTTGTTAGAAGCTATGTTTATGTTTTACAAGGTGTTTACGGTGTTTTTTTTTTTTTTTCTTGAAATATAGTTGGAAATGGACTTCTCTTGGTCTAAAACATATCGGCCTGATTTTCTGGTGACTAGAGGTAGCCAGAATCTGGGAAGTGCAGGCGACGCGTTGCGTGCTATTTTTTTCAAAGCATTAAAGGGCGGACTACAGGACGACCTGTCACCCACCCTTTGAGAAAAAAAAAATGCTTAGGTGCATGGGCTGCTCTAGGCCCGTGTGTCTAGATTTTATTTTTTAATTTTTATAAATTGCAATTGCATATTTTTTCTTGTTTTTTTTTTCAATTTCATCACTTAATATTTTGTTGATTATTAATTGGGAAACATAATTTGTTTCAGTTTGATTTTTTTTCCAATCACTTTGATATTTTGTTAGTTCTTAATTTTATAGGTGTCTATTTTAGATAAAAAAAATTATAAAAATAAATTGTGGAACCCAATTGAGTCTATGACTCAGGTTATAAGTTTGACCGATTAACTTTGGTTGGGTAAGGATCGGGCTTGATAATTTTTTCTTTGTTGTATAAATAGTTCTTGATTTATTTAATTAGATGTATGCATAACATTTTTAAATTCCGTTTGAGAATTTTTTATATACAAAGACATATCGTAAAAGTCTGTATATACATTTTTTTTTAAGAAAAAAAATATTCGACCAAAAAAAATTTAAAATCATGGAAAATAATATTTTTTTTGTGAGGTTGTATGAACCATTAATTATACGTAAAAATCAGAAAATTTTCTTCTTAATCTTAATCTATGGTAGTTATATGTTATATCATCGATTAATTATCAATTATTAATTCTCTATTATTGTAGAAAAAAACGAAAATGAATTATTAATTGTTTTACAAGGTTGTATGAAGAATAATTATTTTTTTATAGCAATTATTATTTTTTTAGTAATTTTGAAAAATAAAATGTCTTAAACATGAAACATAATCATTACTTTTTGTGAGATTGTATGAAAAACAAAAGAATAATCACTAATCATTTGGGGAAAATTGACATTTAGAAAATGAAAAAAAGTAAAAGAAAAGAAAAACTAAAAAAAAATAAAGAAGAAAGGTGGGCCTGGCGTTTATCAGGCTTGCGCTCATGTGCCTGGTGGCACCCAAGTCCGAGCGCCTGGGCTGTAAGCATCCACCATAAGTCTTTTAAAGAGTTAAAGAAAAGAGGCAAATGAAACGTCATCCACGTGGATGACATGTCGTGCATCAAGCCACCATCAACGACGATATTGGAACTCAAGCGTTCCCATCTTTAAATTTTGGAGACCATTTGTCGCTAGAAAAAACGAGGGCCATTGTTTTTTATCCCTCATGTGCAATGTCTACTTTCAGGGACCTTGTTGTAGCATAAATAAAGTTTAGGGACTGTTTAGTAAAAATTCATAACTTTAAGGATCAAAGTGACAAAGAGTACACAAAATCAAAAGATTACTTTTTTTTTTTTCTGGAAAACAACATCGTTTCAAGCAAAAGAAATTCCTAAACCAAGGTGGTTTTACAATCTAACACAGGTGTAAGAAAATTTCAAGAAAATGGCATTGGGAAGAAAAGATATTGGGAAATAGAAACTGTAAGTGGGAACTGCGGTTTTTCAAAAAGCTGGCAGGTGGGAAATGTGTTTTCTTGAGAAACAGCGATTTCTCTTAAAACACTTTTTTTAATTTAAAAATAAAATTAAAAAGATAGATTTTTTAAATAGAGTTTCTATATAAATAAAAAACTTAAATATGTTTTTATAATCTTTGAAAAGAATAAACTGCTTTTTAAATAGATTTTGTATTTAACTAAAGTTTTTTTTTTAAAAAACAAATATTTAAAAACCAATCAAATCCTTCAAAACAAATTGTTTCTCCTTGATTTTTTTTAAATCTTACTTAAGAAACATATATTTATTTTTTTGTAAAATTAAAAAAAATAACCCAGGAGAAGCAATTTAGCTAGATTGAGATTCTTAATTGTAAATGTTTCTTATTAAGAAGGATTTGATTGTTATTTTTTCAAATATATTTTTTTAAAAAAACTTTGGTTAATTGAAAAAATCTATTTAAAAACTAGTTTATTCTTTTTCTAAGATTAAAAAAAAACATGTTTATTCTAATGTTGTAGGAATTTTTCCAAGCCAATTAGAAAAATATGGACTCATTAGATGCAAATATGACTTGAAGATACTTAAACTTATATTAATGTAACCAAGTCTTTATAGAATTTATTTTGGCATCACAAAAATAAATTTTATTCAAAATTACATTTAATTTCCAAATTTTACCATCTAAAATTACCTTTATTGCCAAAACCTATATATTGAAGAATACCTTATAAGAAATTATTTTATCAATGGTTTTATCACTCAATTCTTTTTTATAGGGAGAAATGCTCTTGCAATTTTAATCACCAAAAAGCTTTTTACCCATTATTAGCTAAAGTGATAAGCTTGTAATTTTAAAAGAAGTGTGTTTAACAATCAAGAATTAACTTGTTTGGCTTGATTAACTTATTTTATACTCAAGTTGTTTGTAACAATTATTTTTTTTTCAAAAAGAGAGATATAGCCATTCCTAATAGATGAAAGAACACATCAAAAATAAAAATATTCTATCTCCATCTATCTTGTACGAGTAACGGCTATTTTTGGGGTTTTTCATATATAAATATCACTTTTTTACTTAATGTGAGTTACCTCACAAAAAACAAGCTTATATTTATACATCACTTTTATGCTTACAAATTCTCTTATTTAAAAAGCTTTCATTATTTTTATAATCCTTTCAAAGCTTTAAATCTTCCTTACATCAAATTATTATTTCACACTCTCGTGTTAGATTACTTTCATAAAAAATTAAGCTCAATCTTATTATAAGGTGTGAGAATTATTGCGAGAGAAATATTTGCTGTAAAAGTGCAAGTGACATTTTAACCACTGGAAAAAAATATTAGTTGTGAGCCATTGAAAATGTTTAATCTTAATTATTGAAAAAGATTGTGAGTAGAAGGTTTAATCTTGATCATTGAAAAAGATTATGAAAAGCTTTCTAATCTTGATTCCATAACAAAATTAGTGTATCGGTAACGTCTCACCCATTAAAAAGACCGTGAATGGATAATGAATACTTGAATAAAAAATAAAGGAGTGAAGTGAGCGGTTTTCCAAACCACTATAAATTTGATGCATGTTTTCATGAAAACATTAAATTGGTTATACATTCATGCACAAGATGATGAAAATAAGCCGCGTTGGAAGGGTGACACTTTTTGAGTCTTTTGGAAAGCAACAAAATTTTGTTTGTCAACTTTGTATCCTTGACCAAATGAAATAAGAAATTGGACATATACATTGGAACTTATAAATGTGCTATTTGGTGATGTAATATTGTGGATCTATTTGCTATTCGGTGCCTTCCTTTTTGATGTGCCAAGAGGGGAGAAAAATATGGTGCTTGCATGCATAATATTAATTATTTAGGAGAAAAAAACATGGTATTTATGGTTGAATGTGGACTGTGATATGTATGAATTTTAATCCTCAAGTTATTAAGATATGATATGATGTTATTGATGGCATGAGATTAAGATTTATAATGATATATTTATGACATGCTATATTTTTAGTATATCTTAAACATGCATTTTGACAAGGGGAGCTTCTAATATTTTAAGATGCAAATTGCGAGTGATATGGAGACATAATATTAATTATCATCTTTATCTTCTTATAATATTAATTGTTTGTCATCATAAAATAGGAAGAGATTGTTAGCTCAAAGGTCTTTAATATCCATGAATTAATTATTTCGATGATAACAACAATTATTGAATTTAATACATATATCAAAAGTTTTAATGTTGTAGGATTTTTTTGCATTAATTTAAAGTAATATTAGCTTCTTGGATGCAAATATGACTTGAAGACGCCTAAACTTATATATATTAATGTAATCAAGTCTTTATAAAATTTAATTTGGTATCACAAAAATGAATTTTATTCAAAATTATTTTTAGATGCTGAATTTTACCATCCAAAATTACTTTAATTGCCAAAACTTATATATAGTGAAGAATACTTTATAAGAAATTCTTTTATTAAAATATTTTGGTGTTATCACTCAATTATTTTTAAATGAAGAGCATGAACGTTATCACATGTGCTCTGCACTTTTAATCACCAAAAAGCATGTTATACATTATTAGCTAAAACGATATACTTCTAATTTTGAAAGAAATATATTTAACACTTAAGAGTTAACTTATTTGACTTGATTAACTTATTTTATACTCAAGTTGTTTATAACAAATCATTTCTTTCCAAAAAGATAGATATAATGGTTCCTAATAGATAAAAGAACACATCAAAAATCAAAATATTTTATCTCTATCTATCTTGTGTGAGTAACGATCATGTGTGGGTTTTCCACATATAAATACCACTATTTCATTTCAAGTGAATTACCTCACAACAAAAAAAAACATATATATATATATATATATATTCTTACAACACTTGATGCTTACAAACTTTTTTTTTCTAAAAAGCTTTTATTATTTTCATAATCCTTTCAAAGCTTTAAACCTTGCATCAATTCACTATTTCACACTGATGAGTTAGATTACTTTAATAAAGACTTGAGTTACTCTTAATGTAATTTTCTCTTATCGTAAGGTGTGAGGATTTTTATGAGAGAAATAATTATTGTGAAAGTATAAGTGACTTTTTAACCACTCGAGAAAATATTGGTCATGAGCCTTTAAAATGTTTAAACTTGATCCTTGAAAAGATTGAAAGGTTTTCTAATATTGATTCCATAAAAAGATTAGTGTATTGGTAATTAAGATCTCATTTGTTGAGAAGACCGTGATGAATAATGAATACTTGAATGGAGATTCAAGAATTGAAGTGCGTGATTGTCTGAACCACTATAAAATTGATGTGTCTCTCTTGCTCTTTATATCTCTTTATCTATGCATTGCTTAGTTAATTGTTTTTGCTCAATGTTTGAGGTATTAAAGGGTTAGAAATCTTAAATTATCAAAGTTTCAGTTAAACTTAATTCATCCCTCTTAGATGCTATTTTAGACTTTCATATTTTATTTTAGGTTATTTATGATCTTGGGTAACATATTGATATTTTATTTTTGAAAATTAGCACCCTTTTTTTATAAAAAAATATTAATGAAATAACACAATTTTAAAAAATAATTGACAAATAACACAATTTATACATGTCGCAATTGGAAAAAGCGATATTTAAGCTTGTCGCTATTTAAAATCATGACATTTTAAAACAAAACTGTAAAATGGGCTACATACGAGGAGAGAGGAGATATAAGAGAGAAGAGAGAAGAGAGAAGAGAGAAGAGAGAAGAGAGAAGAGATAAAATAGAATTTAAGAAAAAGACTCAGAAGGCATACCCAAGTTTCGATTACGACACCACCGATATCATCAAAAAGATCTCGACAAGATGAATTCAATGGCATCAATAAAGGTCACCACCGATGACATGAGTGTCACACTTTTCGTCCAAAGGTGGCAGGTGACTCACTTGCTTTTGATGGCAAGTGTGTCCCACTTGGTTTACCGTTGGTGACCTTTCTTAGTGTCGTTGAATTTATCTTGTTGAAATATTTCTGATGGTATCGATGGTGTTATAATCAGAGCTTTATTTGTGTCTCTACGGTTTTTTTTCTATCTTTTCTCTCTCCTCTCTCTTCATAAATTATAATGAGGAGAGAGAAAAAAAGAAAAAAAAAAGAAAAAGACCTTAGAGGTACACCGAAGCTTCAATTACAACACCACTGGTATTATAAAAAAGATCTCGATGAGACGAATCTAACAACAACAAAGAATGTTACTAATGGTGATCAAGTGGGCCACACTTGCCACCAAAGGCAAGTGAGCCACTCACCATCCTTGGATGACTAGGGTGTTTGGCGTTGCGGTTGGACTGCGCTTTTGAAAAATTCTGATTTTTTTTCTTCAAATTAGTTTTTATTTTATTTTTGGATCATTTTGATGTGCCAATGTCAAGAATATTTTTATTTAAAAAAAAACATTACTTTCATGCATTGCCAAATGAAAGAAGTTTGAAAAGTAATCTCAACCATTATCTCAAACACCCCTGACAAATATGATATACTTAGGTCACCGCTGATGACTTTTCTTGGTGTTGTTGGATTCGTTTTATCGAGATCTTTTTGATGATACAAATAGTGTCGTGACAAGAGCTTCGGTGTGCCGAGGTCTCTTTTTTATTTTTTATCTCTTTTTTTTCTCCTCATTTTTTTTTGTATAGTCCATTTCATAATTTGTTTTTTGAAATGTTACAATTCTGAATAGTAACAAGATTGAATAGTAACAAGATTGAATATTGTGTTTTTCAATCATAATATTTATAAATTATGTTATTTTGCTATTTTTCTTAAATTATGATATTCTATCAATATTAAAAAAAATTATAATAAGCAAAAAAAGTCTAATATATTTCGCATTAATCGATCAAATGTTGACGGTTCGCTGTGTGAAGGGTCTGAAAGTTTGAAAACCATTCATTAATTGTAGTGGGTCGCAACAACTTTGTAGAAGTTTTTGGAGCATTTAGTCATGTGAGCTTTCAATGCCAATGCTTGCCCATTTTCGGCAAGGAACCTTTTTAAGAGTTCCCTAAGCATCTCTTTTTAATTGGAGCATTGTAATTATAGGGCGAGGCCATGTCTATTAGAAAGGAAGAAAGCAGACATAAGAGACTCTTGTTGTTGTTGCGTACGCTGTATATACATTTATTATGTTGCTTGTTTTGCTGTAAAAATTAAATCGACTGTGTCCCTACGCCAGTATTTCGTAGTAGAAGAAATTAAAGATATGAAGCTTATGGTGTGGCCACGGACCACTTGTCCTGGTCCCATGTTACCAGATATTATCGAGGGAAACTATTGATTTTAGGCGCCCATAGTAGGTTAATTAGCCTGTGTTTTGAAGGTAAAGAGTAGTAGCTAGTTCAATGGTAATCCTTTCCCAATTCAATTGTTTTTTTTTTTTTTTTTGATAATATCCACCCACAAGAATGATTGCTAAGATAGCAGAAAAGGATAACAGTAGAGAAGATACTCGTAGGTTCTCTTGTCCTGCTTGAACTCTTAAAGCTATTCACAATAAACAGCAGGCACCCTGGATGATTGATTACTCAAAAACAGTATGCTATTATTCACAAAGAGCTAGCAGACAGATTAAGAGAGTTGGTTTCATGATTTGACAGTGATTTTATTTTATATAATATTCCAGTTTTGACCCAATTTCTTCAAGTCCACACGCCAAGAATTTTTCCACTTCTAGTCTTTGTAACTTTATGTCACATGGAATATGAAGGTGCAGATTCAAAGTTATGTGGCTAGAAATAAAATCTATGGGTATGTGGTATCTAAGCCTGGAAGACGAGAATCATTGAGCCCTTGTACAAGGTTTAGTTGCCTCAGAAGGAAATTTGACACCACATTAATGCACTGTAAATGTAAATATAAACGGTATCTCTTGCATAGCTGGCCGGGCTACAGAAAAAGACTGTATATAGCAAGAAAGTCAGAAGAAGAACCTCATTCTTGAAGCAAATGGCCAAATGCGCCAGACTGCCACTCTCTGCCAGTGGCTTTTAGTCGAAACCAGGCGTGTGTGAACGATGTTTGAAGCTCGGAATCTTAGCCTTTGCTTCTACTTCGCTTATGCATGTATTGCACGAAGACTCCCACAAGCTTCGTAGGTGATATAGAATCACCAAACCCACAGCCTTCTTACTTTTACCCAAGCCAATTGATTTCATGCATTGCATGGCTGTCCAAAGGCACGTGGCAAGTACAGCACACACGTGCTAGCCACTTATGATATAGTAGGTGAGAAGACCCGATCCATGAAGTGTGGCCCACCGAGGCCTCTCTTATTTTTGAGATGGTGCGTGGGGCAAGGAGGACAATATGAAATTGGCAGAAAGAATGGGTGTTTCAGGCATAAATTGATTTGGATGATAGGTTGACAGCTTTTCATCTTTGGCATTTGGATTTTGGAGGGGCTGCCAGCAACTGTTTAATTTTGCAAGTGAAGGCACATACTTTCACTCTATCATTTATATTTACCAGAAAAGATAAAAACCAAAAAAGCTTGTAGGTTGGTTTAGTTTGAGAGTCCCGACGAACCCTTGAAGAAAAGGACGAGCCATCCGCATGGCCACCTCCCATCCTTATCCTCCTCACGCTCGTCTATTCTTCACCACCAAACCCTAACTAATCTGGTGATAAATACTAGAGAGAGAGGCTAGAGTGGAGTAAAATTGAAGTGTGAGAGAAATATTACAGAGAGGCCGTGATCTTTGAGTACTGAGCTTTATATGTACACACATATGTTAATGAGATACAAGGAGTTAATAAAAGAATGTCCTCTGATAACAAAACTTAAACCCTGAAAGTACTGTCACCTCATAAATACCATCAGTTAGACATTTGAGCCCAAGGCAAATCTTCATCTTCTGAAAAATGAATGATCAAGGGATTTCAGCTTCAATTCCTCTTTTAGGCCATTATAGTTGTCAAAAATCAAGTTTACTACTAGGAAGTGATAAGAGTGTCTTACCAGATAAGCAAGGATATTGTCTTCACTGCAAAGATCAAGCGTGGCGTCCTTCCCTTTCCCAGGTTAGTTTCACTGACGCCGCCATTCTTATACTTTTGTTTGTTTTCTTTGAAGTTGTTTTCATGGGGTTAAAACTAATTAAAGAACTCAAAACTCCAATTGTTTCTCCTTTGTGTCTCTTTCATTTAGGTGGTTGCAGAGATCAAAGAGCTCTGTACCATAGCTTTTCCTATGATCATCACGGGCCTACTTATATATGGAAAATCTGCCATTTCTATGCTTTTCATGGGGAAATTAGGGAAAGAGGTTTTAGCAGGAGGGTCTCTCTCCATTGGCATAGCAAACATCACTGGCTACTCTGTCATTTCCGGTCTAGCTATGGGCATGGAGGCCATCTCCTCTCAAGCCTGTGGAGCCAAGCAATGGCCTCTTATGGGCCAAACCCTTCAGCAAACGATAGCAATTCTCATCTTGGCATGCATACCCATATCTCTTCTTTGGCTCAACTTTGAACCTGTCCTTATCTTCTGTGGCCAAGACCGAGCCATCTCTTCTATTGCCTCTACTTACCTCGTATTTTCGCTACCAGATCTAGTCCTCCAATCTTTCATTAACCCTCTCAAAATTTACCTAAGAACCCAGAACATAACCCTCCCTCTCATGCTCAGTGCAGCTTTTTCACTAGCTCTTCATGTCCCTATCAGTTACATCCTGACTTATCGTTTCAGCCTTGGCATTCGAGGCATTGCTGTGGCAGTAGCCATAACAGACTTGAATCTGCTCGCTGCCCTTCTGCTTTACCTTTACTTCTCCGGCATCTGTAGAAAGTCATGGCAAGGCTGGTCCCTCCAATGCTTCGATGAATGGAAGCCGATTCTTAGCCTAGCCATCCCTAGTTGCATCTCTGTGTGCTTAGAATGGTGGTGGTATGAACTTATGATAGTCCTTTCAGGAATACTTGCAAATGCTCCTGAGGCAGTTGCCACTATGGGAATTCTAATACAAGCAACTTCTCTTGTCTATATCTTCCCTTCGGCCCTTAGCCTTGCCGTATCAACTCGAGTTGGCAACGAGTTAGGCGCAAACCAGCCCAACAAAGCCAAAATGTCTTCTATAATCGCATTATTTTGTGCCGTTTTGATGAGTATTATCGCCATGTTGTTCATGACATTAACGAGGCATGCTTGGGGTCAGATTTTTACCACCGATAAAGCCATACTGTCATTGACAGCGACAACAATGCCGGTGGTTGGGCTCTGTGAGCTAGGGAACTGCCCACAGACCACCGGTTGTGGGGTGTTGAGGGGCAGTGCTAGGCCAACTCTTGGTGCCAACATAAATTTGGGTTCCTTCTATGGTGTTGGATTGCCTATAGCTATGTTAATGGGCATCGGTATGGGTTTGGGCTTGCTGGGCTTCTGGTTCGGCTTACTGGTAGCCCAAGCTGTTTGTGCTATTGTCATGGTGGTGGTGCTAACCAGAACAGATTGGAAAATGCAGGCAAATCGAGCCAGAGAGCTTACTGGTATTGATAGTGAGGATGAAGCAGAGAGCAAAACGCTCGATGGATCAGTATCAATCATACGAGTGGATGACTTGATTATTGCTTAGTATTTTAGTTTTCTCATGAGTTTTATATATTTAAATTTTGTATTATAGTGTTTAGTACAGCCTATGCTCACATTTGAGCCTTCTTTTTTGGTTTGAATTTAACGTCAATATTTAGGTATATGGAATTTTCATTTGTCTTCCTTTCAAGTACGAGGCAGTAGTCTCATTGGGTGAGCACAATAATTAGATCATGCGTTATAGTAATTAATTTGGGGCCCTTTGCGGTTTTTTTTTTCCTTCAAATTTTTGGAGCCAGTAACCCTAGACGGAGAAGGGAAGGCAGCATAAGAAAAAGGGCAGCCCCCTTCCAATTCCAAGGCAAGTATATAAAAGCACGGTCACACTGACCACTAGTTTTCGAAAGAATGAAAGCATAAATTGGTTCTTACACCATCTCTAGAATAGGTAATTAGCGAAAAAACTTCTAAAAAAAATTGGAGTTTAATAGGTGATTCGCTATTTAGAACTTTTTTTTATTTTTTCATTTATTTTTATTCTTAAACTTGAATTTTCTTTCAATTGTTTATGACATGATGAGATAATATTAAGTTTGAAATTGTTATGGAAAAACCAAATTAAAAAACAAGGAACTGAAATGTAAAACACAAAAAATATATGGTTAATTTTAAATTCAAGAAAATTTTTATTTTGATTTAAAAGTTCATTTTATTTATTTTTTTAGTATCTGAAACTAAGAAATAAGAAAGAAAGTGGCTAAAAAACAATAGATGAGTGAGAAAATTATCGGTTGTCATGATTCTAACAACTAAAATGGTCAATCTTGATATTAAAGGGTTTTATTCAATAAAATGAGTTCGATGGTGGTGGTTTTTGACCTTCATCTTGCTGAAAAAGTAGACCGGGGTCTATTAAGACTTTTTGGGTTTGATTGATTTTTTATTTTTTTAGTGATTTTAAAATGTTTCGGAGTTGTTAATTGGTTTATAGAGGATTTAATTTTGTTTTGAAGGTTTTTCAGATACAATCAACTTTAAAATTGGGTTTTAAGGTCTAAAAACTTAGTTACATGATACTTTAAAGATATTAATTTGATTTCTTATGAATATCTTCCTCTTATGTTTTATATGAACTAATTGTATTTGAATGAAATTTTTATAGAAATAGAAATGATTTATTATTAACAACTACAATTACTCGCTAAGATAAAATGAATGAAAACATTTAAAATAAAAAAGGATAATAGATGTAAAACATTTACATGTGCATCTATTTTTTATTTTTTACTTTATATAAAGATTAGTTATATACTTTAATATTTAAGTAGTGTTAACAATTCTTTTTAGATTTATCAATTGATATTTTTTTTAATTTATTATATGAGGCATAAACAATATTTCTTCATTGCTCAATTAAAAATTAATTATGATACATGAAAACATACCCATAACACAATTTTTTTCTTTTTACATTAGAAATTAACTTAAAATCGCACCTATAGCATAACATAAGTAGATCGCTCTTGTATTTTTTAATTTGCATTAACAACTCTTTTATATTTTATCAATTCATATAGTTTTTAATTTATTTTATTAAGTGTAAACAATATCTTTGTATTTTTTTTAAATCACGATACAATAAACAATATCCGTAACATTAACACTTTTTTTACTATGTTAAAATTTAACTTGAAATCCTATGTGTGATGTTATGCGGATTATAAAATTGGTGTTAACTATATAGTTTTAAGAAGGCATTAGCATTATTCAAAATAAAGAGGTATTCCCTGGCTGACTTTGTGTGTTTTTGAAGGTGTGGTGCAAGATACTTTTCACTTGAAAAATACATTTGAATATTTATTTTTAAATTTTTTATAAAAAAAATACTAAATTAATTTGATACTTTTTCTAAACAAATACTCTTCTAAAACTCACCAAAAAAACAATTAGAACACAATACTAAATAGGAATGATGTAGACACAAGGCGAGCAGTAGCGAAGCCAAGTTAGATAGGCTTTTATTTTATCTTTGTGGTTTTGTCCGATTTCCAAAGTAATAAAGGCCTAGTAAAGGAGCTTGAGCCGATTGTTTTACTACCATTATTTAGTTGATTTTTCTATACCGCAAATGAAAAAAATAATCTTGGTCAAGGAGGATGTTCAGATAAATAGCACAGGCTTGTTGGTAACTAGAATAGAGGCCTAGATGAGATAAGTCTAACTTTTTCTTTCTTCTCGTAACTAGAAAAAGATGCTAGGGTAATGGTGACGTAAGCAAATATACTTAGAAAATATCCCAAATGAGTTGGGCGAAGTTCTTTGTGCACCAGACATGTAGCTTACCGAATCAGTAATTTATACACAGAAGTCATGGGTGATCATAGGTCCAATGCTCTAGCAAAACCAATTCCTAAGGCTCGGGTACATATTCATCATGCCAGTCTGATCTAGTATTGTAGAGAATAATCCGGACTGAAGCAATACTTCTAGATTCGCTCAACTTATAATCTTGTTTCCATTGTAATTTCATTGAATTGTCTTATAAAACTAGACCGAATCAAATAAAAAACCAGTACAAACCAACCAGTTTCGATTTGGTCCAATTCAAATTTTTTAGGAGTAAAATCCGCAAAACCTTTCAATTATAAGACAATTCACAATGAACATCCATTTTCAATGGATCAATTTTGTTGCAAAATCAGGAAAATTGATTAAGAGTTTAGAACAATACAAGATTTATAACCGTAGTTTAAAAAAAATACATCAAGCTAACTTTACACTAATATATAAAGATACAATTTTAACTGGATAGTTAATTGTTCTAAGAGTTGAATCTGTAAATACAAAAAAAAAATAAAAATAGTAGAAGCTAATCTCTTATCTTGAAACATTGAGGGATACACATGTGCATAATAAGCTAATAACTTATCATTGATCCATTTTGACTTCTCTTTCATGTGTACATACAAACTTTTTGTTGTTTGGTTGTACAAGCTTCGATTATTGTTCAAACACTTTTATTACACATAAAGTTTTATCGATAACATGTAAGGCTCAAAAAAGAAAAAAAAATAGAAGCCTTCAAGTGATGTTGATGAGAATCTATATCAAAGGTAGAAAACATAATATTTTTTTTCATTTGAGATTGGGTTGGGTTGAATTTCTTTTCTCAGCGTTGGGTCCTGCTGCCCAACAGGACCCAATAGTGTTGGGAAAAATACTGTGCATGTACTATAGATATAGACTCATTGTACTGTGGACCACATTGTAGACATAAAGTGTTTGCACCGTGGACGACATTGTAGCACCATGAGGTATTGTCTTTTGTGTTTTTTAGTCAAAAAATGCTGTTAAGTCTGGCTTGGCTTGGTCACTAGACCCAATGCTGCTGGGTCACTCTCCTCCTTAAAACCATCATGTAACCCCATTGACTTTACTAGTTCTTGTCGGTCACCTTTCAAGCTCCAAGAGCGAAGACATACCTTAAGAAAGCTTGAGATCGAACTTGGCTTGATCTCTCTTAGTAACTCATCATCATCATAACCCGCCAAACACACCAAATCAATTCAACAGTAACTCCACTATGTTTAGAATTTTTGTTCTTCCCGAGTCCAGGAACTAAGTCACCATCATCGCCAGCAGTTTCAAAGAAGGAGAAGGTTATAGTTGAAAAGGGTTTTTACTTTCATCCTTCACCTTTGAACACACCAAGAGGGAGTGAGTCGCCTGAACTACTAACTCTGTTTTCATTGATTTCATCGAGCCAAAGTAATCAAGATTAGGTGTTAAAAAAATGGTTACAGGAGAACATATTGGGCCTCGCTCTGCGGCCAGACCCAATGATATTGGGTTCGGTTACCCAATAGGACCCAATAGCGTTGGGTCCTGCTTCATACTTTATGAAGTTAGCGAGCTACAATGTTGTGAGGGCTTTCATTTGTGCGTTAAAGGGCAGTTTTTGTTATAGCACTAGGAATCGGCGCCTTTAGTCTAAGCTAAAAAAAGAGCGGCCTCCCCCAATCTCTTTGAGACATTTCTGCTATGTTCGGTGCCTCCTTCTTCATTCCAGGAGCTCCAATAGTCAACCGCTTACTTGATGAAATGCCTAATGCTCCAGACTCTGATTGTACCTATTAAAAATCTTTGGATGATCATCATTACTTTACTTCTATCCCAAGATGCAAGGAGATTTCTTACTCTCTAGTGAAGAAAGTTAGAGAGTCAGGTGAGATTTTACTAAAGGAAGGATTGTAAGGCAACTTTCAAAAGGTGCTAGTGATAGAAGAGAAGGAAAGAAACGTTGGTTCCTGCCTCTAGCAGGACTTAATAGCATTGGGTCTGGCTTGGCTGCCAGACCTAAAGCTATTTTAAGTCTGACTTGGCCGCTAAACCCAAAACACTTAGTATATTCTCTATACTCTTTATATTTTTTATACATTTGAAAAACATTTATCATTAACCCGCTGCGAAGCAAGGGCAATATGCAAGTACTATTTTAAAACTCATCGGAACATAATTAAAAACACAATACTAAATAGTAACGATGTAGACACAAGTCAGGAGCAGTAGCGAAGCCAAGCTGGATAGGCTTTTATTTTGTCTTTGAGATTTTTTTTTATTTCCAAAGTAATAGAGGCCCAGTAAAGGAGCTTGAGCTAATTGTTTTACTACCATTATTCAGTTGGTTCTTCTATACTGCAAATGAAAAAAAATAATCTTGGTCAAGGGAGGGTGTTTAGACAAATAGCACAAGTTGAGAGGTAACTAGAATAGTGGCATAGAAGAGACAAGTCTAACTTTTTCTCTTCCCTCATAACTAGAAAAAGATGCTAGTGTAGTGATGAAGTAAGATGATATATTTAGAAAATATCCCAAATGGGCTCGGCGAAGTTCTTTGTGCACCAAACATGTAGCTTATCGAATCAGTAACTGATACATAGAAGTCATGGGTGATCACTAGTTCGATGCTCTAGGAAAAACCAATTTCTAAGGATCGAGTACATATTCATCATGCCATGTTGATATAGTAATGTAGAGAACAATCCGAACTGAGGCAATCTTTCTAGATTCGCTCCCTTTATAATCTTGTTTCCCATTGTAATTTCTATTGAATTGTCTTATAAAACTAGATCGAACCAAATCAAAAACCAGTTCAAACCAACCAGTTTCGATTTAGTCTAATTCAATTTTTTTAGAAGTAAAATCAGCAAAACCTTTAGTTATAAGACAATTCACAATGAACATCCATTTTCAATGGATCAATTTTGTTGCAAAATCAGGAAAATTGATTAAAAGTTTAGAACAATACAAGATTTATAACCAAAGCTTTAAAAAAATACATCAAACTAGCTCTACACTAATAAATAAAGATACATCTAATAGGATAGTTAATTGTTCTAAGAGTGAATCTGTAAATACAAGAGAGCAAAAATAGTAAGAACTAATCCCTTATCTTAAGACATCAAGGAATATACACGCGCATTAATACGCTTATAACTTATCATTGATGCATTTTGACTTCTCTTTCCTATGCGCATACAAATTTTTTGTTGTTTGGTTGTACAAGCTTTGATTATTGTTCAAACACTTTTTTTACACATAAATTTATCATGTAAGGCTAAAAATAGAAAAAGATAGAAGCTTTCAAGTGATGTTGATGAGAAGCTATATCAAAGATAGAAAAACTAAAGATCCACGGTCATCACCGTAAAAAGTCCCAAGTGCAATAGAAGTAAGAAACCTATCTTTATTTGTTGCAGCTTCTCTACCATGGTTTCTTCTAGCTTTAGATTAAACTAGAGAAACGGGTTTTGGAGCTTTCAAGTGATGTTGATGAGAAGCTAGATCAAAGACAGAAAAAAAAGGTCCACGGTCATCACCATAAAAAGTCCCAGGCAGAAGCAAGAGACTCATCTTTATTTGTTGGAGCTTCTCAACAATGTTTTCTTTGGGCTTTAGCTTAAACTAGAGAAAGGGTTGTAAAGAAATAATGATTTTCAAGAAAGTAATGAGAGAGAGAGAGAGAGAGAGAGAGAGAGAGAGAGAGAGAGAGAGAGAGAGAGAGAGAGAGAATGGGAGACACGACATTGCAGACTGAATTTTTAAGCGAGGGAGACCACTAAAAGAACAAAAGATTTTGTTTTTCACTATGAGAGAGGAATGAAATTTTCTAATCTAGACGAGAGATAGAAAAGGGGCAGCTACTTTTAGAGTTAGAAACAAATTTAGCTTTTATACCTATTTTTTAAAGTAAATTCTATGTTGATTCAACCGTTCCTAGCTATTTGATTAATTGTAATTGATTTCTGGTTTCTTTGCTCACGCATGCCTTCCTCCATGTATCATTAGTAGTTCCCTGTGAGTGCAGCATACACTTTTCTTTTTTTTTCACTCGGGGGTATGGTGATTTTTTTTTAAGAATATAACCTTCTTAAAGCACAAACCACACCTCACAAAAGTAAAAAAATACATGTTTTTTATATGAATCTCACAAAAAAAAACCAACCATACCTCCAAACCAAATACCTCCGACTTCTCTTTTAAAAGCTGTTTTAGGGGGGCGTACTATAAGAATGTGTTTGTTTTTTAGGTAACTTTTGTGATTGTGGTTTGGATAAAAATAAGTTTTAAAAAAGTGTAGTTAACTGTGGTTAGTTGGATTTAGATATGTGTTTGATAAAAATTATAGTTGAAGTTTATGTGTAGCAAAAAAACATGTATAAAATGTTTCTGTTGTGTTTGAGAGTATGGTTGCAGTTATTTTTTAAAGTGTTTTTTTATTTGGAAATGCATTAAAATAATTTTTTTTTATTTTTTAAAAATTATTTTTAATATCAGCGCATTAAAATGATTTGAAAACACCAAAAAATATTAATTTGAAGCAGAGAAAAAAATAAAAATTTTCAAATTTTTTCTAAAACGCTTTTGAAACGCAAAAATAAATAGCATTGTACGAAACTCAATTAAAAAAAATATATAAAAACTATTTCACAAAAATTACATTTCAAACTCTATTTTTTAATGAACCGCACAACATAAAATATAATTTAATATATTATCAAATACCTTATTATATTTGTTTCACCACAAACACAACAGTTCTACTCAAGGTTATCAATTCCGTTTCGGTAAGTGTTTTATTTTTTCAATTGGAATGGAATGTTTCAGTTTCGGAGTGTTTCGGCATACCGTTTCAGGGTTGTACTGTTCATATATATATATAACAAACATAATTCAAATTCAAGATAAATTAATTATAAATTATGCAATACAAACACAATGCCAGACAAATATAATTTCAAAATTTAAAATAGTTCTAAATAGTCAAGATTAAATAGATCTTTAACTTAAAGTAATTCAACTTAAACAAAATATCAAAATATTATGAAAGTAAAATGTTTTAACATAAATATTTTAAATATAAAGTTAGGTCAATGTTATCATGGCTAATGGAATCTAAAGCATCCCTTATTTTGCTCAAATTCCTACAATGTATAAACATGAAAAAAACAATATGAATATAAATCATATATATTAGTGATAAATCTAATTTTAAAAAATTAATATCATTGTTAATGAAAATAGTAATAATAATTTTCAATATTATTATTAATATCATTGTTATTGGAAATAGTAATGAAAAAGAGCTTTTTATATTTGGGTGGTTTAATTAATTAAATTGAACAAGGTTCAATTTGATTCAATGGCTTTTCAAGAGCGGAACGAAATATATGGAATAAAACCGGAACGTTCCGGCTGAAATTTAGCAGAAAAATCCGGAACAGACCGAGATTTAAAATGAGAGATTAAGGTTTTAGGATTAGAAAAAAATTTAACAACCAAGAATTATTTAAGATTAATTTTTTATTTATTTATAATTAATGATAGACATGTTAATATTTTATGTTAAAGTATTTATATTGAAGAAGAATTTTCAACTAGATCCTAATATATTTAATTTGGTCTTAAAGTACTAATTAACCTATTTTTAAGCAATTTCTAACACATTTTAAATCTATGTACTAGTTAAGCACTTCAAATATTTTCTTCTAAGTTGGTCTCTCTTGCTATTCCTATATTTGTTCTAGACAAATCTAATATGTCTTCCAAGAATATATGTGAAAATAATTATAAGGAAAATCACTTTTTTCCTCTTGTATTTGTGATAATTGTATTCATCTTACTTCTTGACTAAAATTGATGAAATGTTAATCAATTTTCTCCAATTAAAAACTAGTCTTTGAAAAAGATCAAATTGCACTTCATTGGGAAATATGGATTGAATTGATCTTTCTTCCAAAAAATGGCTATTCATGCTGTAATGTTGTTTGGAAAGTTTAAATGATCGTTTCAGTAACTTTGGGTGATTTGGTGTTTGTGATTGTTCTGAACAATTCTAACATCTCAAGGAAGGAATTTTCAAAAAAGGTTATTTCAGTCTTTATGTTTGCAAAAATAAAAAAAATATATTCAATTTGTTTTGGGTTTTTTTGTGCTGTCTCTTATGTCTCAACTAAGAGGACTTTGAATTTCAAAATCGAACACTAAGAATTAATCACTCAATAAAAGTTATTGTTACCCATTTTTAGGTCCCCACAAAAAAAAAATACAAAGAAAAATAAAAAATATTAAGAAGAAATCTAAAAAAATAATAGCAGCGAAAAGAGAATGTCAGAGTGTCTAGAAAATGGCTAGAAATTGATTGAGGAGGTTTAAAAATACAAGGATTGAAAATTGACAGTATATTTTTGACTAATGAGAGCTCTGTTGACAAGAAAAATTCAATTTGAGGAAAACAAAGTTCAAAATCAGATGTTTATAGACTCGATTAAATTTTCAAGTCAATTTGGGCTTTATTTGGAAAAAATTAAAGTTCAGGGGTTCAATTACAATTTATCCAAGGACTTGCTACAAAATTTCAGAACTTGAGTGACCAAACTGAAAATGATCATTTCACATCTCAAAACAGTACCGTTTCAAAGGAGACTGTTCATCACCTTCTTTATTACACCAGGGAAGCCATTTCAGCAGGAAAAAGAAGAAACAATTAGCCTCAGCTGCCCACAATTCAATACTTTACTGAAACGTATGGCATTTATTCGGCTATAAAGCCAAAGAAAAAACAAACGCCCCTGCCATCGCCAACCGTTACCATTACTTCTGAAATAACGGTCCTGCATGTCTTTATTATCAGGGAAAACACATGCATTCTCTGGCCATAAAAGCCAGAGAAAGGACCGAACACAGGCGGGGGAAAAACAAAAAAAAACACAGGAGAAAAGAAACAGAGGGGAGGAGAGCAGAGAAATCCAGAGGGGGACGAATGAATAGGACTGAAAAACAAAGGGCACGCCCTCGACTTCTTCTTCAGTAGCAGTTCCAAAGCTCCATCTTCAACAGCCATTGCACCAGAAACAAAGCATTCTAGGGGAAACAAAAGGGGGGAGGCACGAAAAAGAAAAGAAAAGAGAGGGAGTAAAAGACAGGAGAAGGAAAACACAGAGAACGAGAGAGAGAATAGGAGAACAGGGGGAGAAAAAAAAACAGAGAGAACATGGGAGAACAGGGGAGCTAAAAAAAACAGAAGAAGAAGAGAAAAAGAAACTGAGAGGGCTGGACGGAAAAGAAAATGGATACAAAGTGAAGAACAAAAAAACACACAGACATGGAGGATGCACATGAGAATACAAGAAAAAAAAGACAAAAGAGAACAGGGAGGAGAGAGACCGAAAAACCAGTAAAGATAGAGAGGGACGAAGACACAAAGATAAAACTCAAGAGACGGACGCCAACAGAGAATAGAGAGGAAAAGCTAAAATAGAAGAAAGCGCTGACAAACCAGCCATCACGCCTTCGTCCCTACATTTCCGCCTCCAGGTTTGTTCCCCTCGTCTCTGTGCATGGATTTTCATTTGCATTTTACTATTCAAGTGAATTATAATTCACCTAAAAAGTAACTGAGGAAGCTCACGTGTGCCTCTTGTTTGCCCAACCATATCACTGGCTCGGGCTAGTGACCCGGTTGGGCCTGTTGGGTCCAGCCTAGCCACATGGGCTGAGCTAGACCCGACCCCTAAAAAAAACAGAGAGAGAGAGATTTGTGGTTTTTTGGCGTATTTATTTTAAGGTCTGTATTTTTATATTATAAAAATATAAATCTGGTATTAAAATACCTGATTTTCTATGAAATGTTACAAAAATATATATATCTGAAAAAACTAAAAAAAAAAAGGATTTTGTTTTCATGCATACGGCCAAGTCTCTCAAAGATAAAAAAAAAATCATATCGTAATTTCATACAACATAGAAAATTTCAAAAAAATATGTCTTAGCATGCATTTTCGGCTTTAATAACAAGTTTATTAAAGTCACGAGAACTAGGCTAATATTTCAAAAAAAAAAAAATTTCTTTTGGTATCCAGGATTATGATCTTATATGTAAGACATACTCTTGATATTAAATAGAAAAGTTTATTTTGTTTTTATTGATGCTAGAGCAATTAGGTTTTCTTTACCTGATAAGATAAAGATCTCTTTACTGAGGAGAACTTTTCTTCTCTTTTTAAGAAGTCATTGACAAGACAACTTTCAAAATCTTTAAATCACATCAAACCATGAAGCAACTTACCTCAGGTAGGGTGTGTTAGGGGTGCTAATACCTTTTCTAGATACAACTAGTCCCTTACCCGTGAATCTCTGACAAAGACCAACACACTCGGGTTTCCTAGTGACCCTGAACCAAATATTAAGTGGCGATTCCCAAGAAAGAAAGAAACAAACAAACGAAACTCGCCATCGACGCTACGCGCGAGCACGTGCGACAAAAAGTATCAAAAGATAACTAAAATTTAAGAAGAAGAAAATTTGTTGTAAATAAAAGAAAATATAATTATAGAGTTGTTCTTGATCTGAGTAAGATTCTTGATATGAGAATATATTTTTAGGTTTTTTTATGGTTATGAAAATTATTGTCTACTAATTATAAGCTTACTATTACAAGCTTATTGATTCTCAGCCTACTAAGGCTGCGTTTGGAAACACGGTTGTACCCGCGTTTCTAAAAAATTAATTTTGTTTGCTAAAAATTAATTTTTTTGGTATGTTTTGGATTGTTTTGATGCGCTGATCTTAAAAATGATTTTAAAAAATGAAAAACATCATTTTGATATATTTTAGCATGAAAAACACTTTGAAAAGCAACCACAATCACATTCCCAAACTGGCCCTAAATCTATTAGCCTACAAAGTTATCAACCTACTTGATAAACAAGTTTTGAAAACTTTGTGAGCTTGGTTGAATTGCATATCAATTGTTAGTTTAATTATATATGATGAATGATTTGTTCCTTTCTAATATCCTTTTTCAAATTGGAGATCTAAAAGTAACTGCTATTTCAATATATATTATTCTTTGTTTTAAGGATTTTGCAATACATAAACTCATATTTTCCTTCGTGTTGATCCATTCCTTGCTTTAAGATCTTATTCCTTGCTTTAAGAATCTTATAGTTTATAGATATTTTTTTTTAATGTAAGTCTAGACTTCTATCAAGTCTAATTCACAATTAGGCTTGGCTTGTTTTTCCTGTCTCAAACTTAATCTCTTCTGGTTAATTTTGTGTATAACACTTATTTCCTCCTTAAACAGCTCATTAATAACTGATTTGTTTCCTAAATTATGAGTTAATTGAAAATTAAAGAGACTTTAATGCCTTCATTTACATTTATATTAATTGGTTTTTCTTAGGATGATTTGAATATCCTAATCTCTAATTTCTCTTAATTTAAAACTCGTTTAATTTTTGTTCTCTTACATCTTGAGATGATTTTGACATTTAATTACACTCAATTTCTTCTATCTGTAATCCTTAAATTGAATCCAGTGTTTTTTCCTTGAACTTTAGATCTTTCTCTTTCAAATTCTGAATCAATGTAACTTGCTTTTTATTCTCTTTTCTCTTCTCATTTTCTATTTCTTTTGATACCTACTCTTTTATCCAATAGGTTAGTAACTCTGTATAATATTGTAGACTGTTACCTCTTCAAAGTTTCTTTTTTTTAATTGCCTATTTATTATAAGAGACTTTCTTTTTCTTCTAGGCTTTTTTCTTTAAAGAATTGATTCTCTACTTCCTTCTTCAATAGAGACCTTTACCAATTCTTTCTTTTCTTCTAAGTTTTATGGTAATTTTGATCTTTTCAATGCCATAGTTTTTTTTTAAAAAAATAAATAGAACACTTCAATTGTGATCGCTAATTATTTCAAAAATTTTTGTGCTTGATTTAACTAAGAAGACTTTTAATTTCAAAGTTTAGCACCTATCATTATTGGTGTCTTGTGAGAATCCAAATTCCCGTCACTCAAATGCCTTTTTCATACAAGAGATTCAAATATATTGCAAGGTCTAGCCACACTTCAACTCTATTTTATTTTAAAAAGTAACCGCGTTACGCGATAAGGCTAACAAATCCTTCATGCAATATTCCTCAGAACCAAATTCACTTGAATTTTCCGATCCTGGTCATCTCTCTTCCAAATAGATTAATGAAAAGGAAGCACCGATTCTTTCTTTTCTCTTCCACTATGCGGACTTTGAACTTGGTATCTTACCGAAAGGAGGGCTAGCTAGATGCGAATCAACTTGCAAGAGAAAGTAAAGAATAACCTTTTCCTCTACTTTCACTTTTCCCTTTTATATGCTTGTTGACCTCTTCTTCCTCCCCTCATGAATTCAGCATGAGATTTTCCTCAACTTGCATGAAAGCTACAGTGCAAGTACATCCATACTTTTACTCCATCGATCATAGCATAGAATGAGAACCTTTTCTTTCATGATATCATGATATTCTTCCGCGTAGAGGATATAAAGTTAAATGGAATCAGGAGCTTAAATAAGTACTGAGGTTATAAAGAATTTGAATACAGCTACTCATCATATACAAAAATGTCGCACTTGAGTTTTCTCAATTTTCATGGTCTTCCAAGAAATTCCTCCTCATCATCACTAACACCAACCGAGTCAAGAATTTATAGGGAGAAGAGGCAAAGCTGTAGTGTTTCAAAATCCATGCAACAAAACGTAATCCTGGGACAAAGCTCTAATGAGTCAAAATCTTTCCAACCGAATGTGGAAGAGATGAAATGGGTGTTTGACAAGTTTGACCTCAACAAAGATGGCAAGATTTCTCGTCAGGAGTACAAATCAGCACTGAGGGCCTTAGGCAAGGGACTAGAGGAATCTGAAATGGTCAAGGCATTTCAGGCTACTGATATTGATGGGGATGGGTACATAGACTTCAAAGAATTCATGGAAATGATGCATAACATGGGAGATGGAGTAAAGAGCAGTGACATTGAAAGTGCTTTTCGAGTGTTTGACTTGGATGGGAATGGAAAAATAAGTGCAGAAGAATTAATGGAGGTCTTGAAGAGGTTGGGAGAGAGGTCTAGCTTGGATGCTTGTCGTAAAATGATTCGAGCAGTGGATGGTGATGGGGATGGTTTGATAGACATGAATGAATTCATGGGCATGATGACCCGTACCATGAAAATGTGTTAGGGTCCATTTGGGCCGGATTTTTATCTATGATGACTCTCTTGTCTGCAACAAAGACCTGATTGTTATTTAGAGTTGATTTCTCTTCTTTGTTAAAGTTGGCAATTCATTCCCCCGAGCATTGTATCCTCGGAGGAATAATTCGATGTATCTGGAGTTGTGTTCTTCCTTTAATATAAAGTTGAGATTCATGAATAATTTTTATAATGAATCTCATGTTAACGTGAGAGGAGGAAATGCGTACAACTTAGAGTATATTTAATAACTTCTCGTATCCGTATAATTGTAATAATTACATGCTTGGATAAATTGAGCCCGGAATTTCTTCAAATAGCTAGTCTTACTTATATCATTTTCATATGATCCTCTTCTGTAGTAAGGAGACAACTAGATTTCTTAGTTATCCCTATCAGAAAATTAGCAAATATAAACGGACACACTAATAAAATATTTTCATCAATAGATTGCGGTGAATTTTTCCGACTAAATATGCCATTGCAGTATCCATTGATAAACACCGATGTTGTAATGTGCATGAAGTTATATATTACAATAGTAATCATTATAGGAATATGGTTATGAATGCGATGAGACTAAATCAGGGCTATGTTGTTTAGTCGTAGATGAAGAACCTAATGCATAAGTGACTAGGTTTTTTTATTTTAAAAAAACTCTGATGAACTATTATAGGATGAGTGCATAAATCATAGTAAATTATTTGCTATTGCACAAGTTTTCACCATCAAATCATATCATGGGCAAGTGAGGCCGGTTATGACAGAATTGTTGAATGAGTGAAAAGCATTTTACGTGAAGGGAATTGGCTGAAAGAGAACTTTCATGCTGCTAAATCCATAATAAAACCCCACGGTCTAGGATACTAGAAAATTGATATATATCCAAATTTCTGCACGTTGTACTACCTTGAAAATAAAGAGTTGATCGAGTATAGAACATGTGAGCATGCTCGTTATAAACCCAGAATTCGCAGGGAAATGACTCTTGTCACACATAGAAAACTTAAATATTTCTCAATCACACCTAGACTGCAAATGTTATTTATGTCACTGAAGACTGCTGAGCACATGACATGACATTATTCACATGATGCGATGGATGGAGTGATGATGCACTCTTCCTATGGTGAAGCTTGAAAACATTTTATGGGATACATCCTTAATTTTAAATGGAATCAGGTAACATGCATCTTGGGTTATGTAGAGACATGGATTCAATCCATTCGGGTCATTCGCTACTCCTTACTCTTGTTGGCTGATGATTTTCATGGTTTACAACCTGTCACCGGTGATATGTATAAGGCAGAAGTTCATGTTTTTATCCATGGTCATACCAGATCCTAATAGTCCGAGTTGGAATATAGATGCTTGTGTTCATTCGTTGATTGACATATGATGTATTGAGGAAACATGATTTTCAAATGAAGGTAGCATTGATATAGATTATCAATGATTATAGTACATATGAAATGGTTTCTAGTTGAAGCACCTATGAAAAAATAGCATGTCCATACTATATGAAAAATAACAAGGCTTTCACGTTAACAAATGATAGTAAAACATCTTTTTTTGATTGCCACTAGCGGTTCTTGCCAACAAATCACTTGGTTGGCAGAGATGAAAGGGATGTTGCATCGCCGCTACTGTCGGGTGAAGAATTGTATGACGTGGTGTCAGAGTACGATGACATTGTGTTTGGTTTTTACTCCGGTAAATAAAATTTTTCTGGTTTTAGTTTGACCCCTAATTGGATAAAACAAGGTATTTTATAGGAGTTTTCTTATTAGAAGACCAAATCCAAAGGATTTTTGCTTATATTTAAAAAAATATTTTTGACAAGAAAATATTATTCACTTTTAATATAATGATAAAAAAACAAAAAAGGGTAAATATATCCAAATTATTATTAGGGATAATAAATATTATTCACTTTTAATATAAGGATAAAAAACCTAAAAAGGGTTAATATCCAAAATATTATTATGAATAATAAATATTATTTACTTTTAATATAAGAATAAAAAAAAACTAAAAGTGGTTAATATCCAAAATATTATTAGGGATAATTTTTTTTTACTCAATTTAATATAAGGATAAAAAGCTTGTATGAGATTAATATCCAAAATATTATTGTAAATAATACAACTCATTCACTTTTAATATAAGGATAAAATTCACAAGTAATTTCATCTGAAATATCCAAAAAATCAAGTTTTACCTAAAAACACGCCTCGACGATAATTAAGGATATTTCACCTTCCCAAACCGATAAAACCAGGCTTTGTTCATTGAAAAAAATGCGCTATAATAGACCAATAAAAATAGACATCATTAGACCATAGCAAACAATAATAATAATAATAAAAAAATACAGCTTACCTTAGGTGGGGCATATTAGGGGTATTAATATCTTCTCTTTAAACTAGTTCCTTATCTAGAATCTCTAGGAAAAAAAAAAGCAATTAGGATTCTTAGTAGCCGTAATACTAGGTGGAGACTCTCCAACCAACTAAAAAGACCTTTCAAACCCTTGCCCGGGAAGGGTTGTTGCGACATCACGCTCTCATGACGAGGGTACGACATATGAAATGTTAAAATCACAACCCATATGATTAACCTAATAACAAATGAAATATTGGGTATGGACTATAAGGGTATGGTAGGAGGTGTGGATAACTTTAAATAATTGTGTCATTCTATATGTTCAAATGTGGTTATAACCTTTCTTTGACTAGTTTTGCAAAAAAAGAAAAAAACATATTCACAAACTGTCACACCTGACATCGCGGCGGCCTTAAAAATTATATAATCTTTGAAAAAAATGGATTTCTGGCATCCTGTTCTTTAATGGGGATATTCTCTGTTTAAGGAGTCGCCACCTAGCATTATGGTCACTAGGAACCCTAACTGGTCAATAGAGATTATATGGTTCGGGACTGGTTACATAAAAAGGAAGATATTATCACCCCTTAAACATCCTGCCTGAGGCAGGCTGCATTGCTAGTTTCATCTTAAATTGCTAAATGTTTATTAATTTATGCTATGAAAATTTGCTTATAATATTCCTGACTCTGGCGCTAGTGAATATTCAACTACGGATATTTCCAACTCTGGCGTTGGTAAATATTACGTAGCTATAAAATAAATTAGATCAATATTTTTTTATTCCCAACTCTAGCACCAGTGAATAAATAAATAATAATAAATTTATTTTTACGCATGCACATATTTTTTATTTTTTCTAGCTAAATAAAATAAAATACAACGAATAAAAATAATATAAATTTAAACCGGTATTTTTATTCCTGACTCTGGCGTCAGTGAATAAACCAATAAATTTACATTATTTTTATTCATCTAAATAAAATAAAATACAACGAATAAAAATAATATAAATTTAAACCGGTATTTTTATTCCTGACTCTGGCGTCAGTGAATAAACCAATAGATTTATATTATTTTTATTCATGCATACACATTTTTTTTATTTATTATTTCTTTCTATCTTTTTTATTTTTCTATTTTTTATTTTTTTTGGACTGAAATTAGTCACTGGCTCAAATCAGTACCAAGTAGCAGGCGTGCATGACAGCGCACGCCTGCTAAAGAAACAAAGGAATTGTAAAAGTAAAATTCACTGCTACAGTAGCATGTGAATTATAATTCACAGCTACTGTAGCAAAGCAAATGAAATATAAGGCAACAGAGAAGAACGAAGGAACTTACCTGATGCGCGGAGACGAAGTCGAAAACGAGGGTAATGGCCTGGTCAATGCTTCTGTTTTTCTTCTCTGATTTTCTGGTCCTTATTCTCTGTTTTTTCCTTCCCCGGCCTCTGCTGCGCTGCTGTTGTTGTAGGAGCACATGCTGAACGGCTCACAATATGGCATAAAGGAAGATGATATGTTGGGGAAGAAGAAGTTGCACCGCTGATTTACTAGTGCGGTCGTTGCTGGTGCAGAAGGAAGAAGCTTGTTGCTGTTGCCAGGGGAATTAATCCTGTTTTCTTTGCAGTTCACGGCTGAGAAAACCAAATGTCATTGCAACGTGCTGCTGGAATGAATATTAACTGGGGGCTGCTACGGGAAGAAGAGAGGAAAAAAGCTGGGGGGAGGGGGCAGCGGCGGCTAGCCTAGGACTCGGCTGTGCCTTTTTTTTTTTTTGTAAATGTCTTTTTTATGTTTTTGTAGGTTTCTGGTAATGGCTTTCTTTTGGTTTTTTTTTTTTAGGGTTTTTCTCTAATCATCCCCCCCTCTTCTTCGCATAGACTGGGATCAGTATTTATAGTGTAAGAGTCTTATCGCTTGTAAGAAGTAAAGTCTCAATCAAACTCATTCTCTTTTTTGAAATTCAAATTAGAATCGAATTCGAAATCAGACAACTTTCATTATCTTGAAGGTAAGGATTATCTTGAAAATAAGGATCATTTCGAAAGTAAGGATTATCTCAAAGATAACGATAGAATGGCAAAAGCACATTATAGTCCTTAATTTTCACGCAAGTTGATAAATCACACTTTTCATCGAAATAAGTCTCTGATCTTTTAATTTTACATTTTAAACCCTGTAAAAATTAAATTAAAAGTCAATGGGCCAAAATTGGGTTATGACACAAACTATAGGATAACTTCACCCAAACAGTTAGGTGATACTTATGGCTTTTAAGAAGTTTCTATCCTTTATATAAAAACTCCATCGATATATATTTTTAAAGCTATGAGATGAGGGGATGTACAGATGGTAGCAAAGACACTGTCTGGTTCTTCATATTTCGTTGTTGCCAATGTAGTCCTTTAAATAACATATTTCAAAGGAGATTAGAATCCATATCTAATTGGAGGGGTAAGTGGATAGTTGTGAGGTATGTAGGAGATGATATATTGATAGGAAAGTATTAGAAGTGGGGGTCTAGTTTTAGTTAAAGAATGCCCCACACCATATTGTAATTTAATTCTTATTTTAACCAATTCCAAAAGATATTTTTATGATCAACTCCATTCTAGTTAGGAAAGATACAACATGATGCTTTTAGGTAGTAAAGAGTGAGTGGAGAAATATATTTGAGGGTATGAAACAAGGGTTTAATATGTTTGATTTTCTAGTGTCTTTACTTTTTAGGTGGAAGCGTATGTATAAGTAATGCTAATAGGAGTAAGAGATAATCAAAGAGAAAGATAGAAGTCAATGATAGTGAAGAAGAGACTACTCAAGAGAAATCAGAGACCCTTTTCTAGTGAGATAGATCAAAGAATAGATGATCATGCTTCTGCTAGATTGACATCCAAGTATAGGCATACTGCCACTTCACCCACCAAGTTGACCACTCATATATCTCTTACAGCTTCATCTGTTCCCACTATAAATATAACATTGCATGGAATCGTTCACAAGTCCAACCAATAAGCTTTTCTAAATTTTCTCCTTCTATCTTAGAAAACACTACATAAGGTGTTTCTCAATTTTAGACCATTGGTTTTTCCCAAACCCTAAATATTATACTGTCTAAACAAGAGAGTAATAAAGTAAGGGCTTTTTTTATATATATATATAGAATCCTTGTTTCCAAGGAATGAATACAAAGAGACCCTAACAACCTTATCTTGTGTTTTCTAGACTCCTCATGAAATGAATCACTTTTACACATAATTTTAGTGATCATTTAGGTCATACTCAATAGTTGCTTTTCGAAGTAAGCTTTCTAAAATTCCTTTTTTATTCTTTTTTTTTTTATGAATTCCTTCCTTCTTTTATGTGTGTGTGTGTGTGTTATTTGTAATTTTTTTTTACTGCAAACCTTTCAAATGGATGCAACTAAAAAGGAAAATCTAAATAGGCATGTTACCTTTATTAAGAGGAAGCTTCAAGAATCTATAAGAGTTTGTACTAAACTCCAGGGGTAGCTTCGCGAGATAGAAACCTCATACCATATATCAATTAAAGATAAAGATACTTTTATTTCTGACTTGATGGTAGGACGCGGTGAAATGGCTAGTATTGAGGATGAACTAGCCACAACTAAAAGAAATGTTGCAGAAGATAAAACTTTATTAAACGCTCCTTTTGTTGAGCTTGCTTCTTTTAAGGAAGAATTGTTCAAGCTGCAGAAGATTAGGAATGGTCTTGAGAAGTTTATGGCCATTCATGGAAATATAACTACTTTATGTAATAATGTTGAGGATGAGCTATTGTTTTTATGGGTGATGTCCATTTTGATAATAGGGCCAAGAGAAATATTATGAAACTTTTGCATGCCTTTCTCATTCTTGTTCTTGACTATGATAGGATCTTTCCCTATCATGTCGCAGCAGCGACTTGCAAGGAATAATTTTCTTATGAATAAGAGAGAACTAGCTCCCAGCTTTTCTCATATCTGTTTGTATGGTCAAGAGCTATGTTGTGTGTTGGTTTTTTTTATTAGCTCATGTTATATGTGTTTTCAAATAAAATATAAAACATATTTTCAACAAAAATATGTAGTTTTTGTTATTTTATCTTTTTGTATCATAACTTTGTGTTCAAAATAAAATGTGTTGTTGAAACTAGGGATATTATATGGAATTTAGTAAGGAGACACTAAATATAAAGGCATAGAGATATAGAGATTTAAAATGTATCATGGAGACAATTCTTAATGAGAATACAAATCTATCATTGGACACAATCTAATCCTAATGAAAATAACTTAGAGATAATTAATAAAATATGGTGCCAAACCCAATCATGGAAGTAGATAACTTGAAACATGATGGGTGATACAAAGGCTTTAATGACATAAAATTTCTTAAAGTAAACATAAAATGAATTCATCATATAATGATAAAAAAAAAAAGGGTTTAGAGACCTGGTGGTGTTCTAACAAAAGTATATCTTTTGGTGGTTGAAGTGCTACGTGTGTGGGAGATTTTTCTTTTACTCATCCTACAAGTGGTAAGTGTTAGCAGTAATTATTCATGCTACTTTAAATGGGTCATTCCATTTTGGTGCTAACTTTTCTCTTCCTTTAACATTCCATGTTACCTCTAGTTTTCTCAATACCATGTCTCATACTTTGAAACACATGTTTTTCACCCCAACATTATGGTATTGGGCGGCTCAATGTCTACAAGTTTCATTTATCATTACAACTATATGTCAAGCTTTCTTAATCAAATCTAAGTTGGCCTTCAACCTGTTATTTTTTATATACATAAATAAGTGTAACACCCTGTAACTGGGACAACTTATTTCAGCGGGGATAACAGTTTCAGTCTTATATGTTAAGAGAAAAGGTGTCTTGCCCATTGAGTTCTTTTAAGTGGTTTTGTATGCCGATAAAATCTCATCAAACAATTCATTATACTATCTTTTGTCTTTTAATATCTTCTTCTTTAAACCATTCAATAATAGTTTATTTGCTAGCTCACTTGTCTACTTATTTTTTGTTAAGGAGAACCTATGTTCGATTATTTATTAGTGTTGATTATTGCATTAATCTCATGGAGAAGGGGTCTTCCTAACATAACATTATACATTAGGTAAATTTTGATCATCATGAATATATGTGGAAGCATACAATAGTTGAGGTATGTGTCGATGGTCATAGAAAAATCCAAGGCACCCTTCACTAACACTTTTCTCTCCTTAATCTCTATTAGATGATTCTTTACTAGAATTAACTTAAAGGTGTCCATGCCTATTTGTATCAGGGCATCCTTTGAAAAGATGTTCATAACACTTCCATCATCAACAAACACTTTATGCACATTATAGTTAATGTAGGACAGTAGAGATAACCAAGCATTTTCATGAGAAAATGTCACTTCTTCCTCATCCTCAAGAGTAAACATAATAAGTTTATGTCAAGGATTTTGTATTTTTATATGAGTATATGCTTCATATAGGCCTTATTCTTTCCAGTGGAATCTCTATCAGTTGAGACTCCCAATATCATATTGATTTTTGAGAAAGAAACTTGAAAGTATCAGGTTTTTCTTTTGGTTACTCATGGTGTTTTAGTTCTCTTTTCATAAACTATTGGAGATAGTCTTTAGCTACAAGACTTTTTATTTCCTTTTTAAAGCATAGCATTTTACTGGAACTAATTATATATAGTTTGCTTTATATTGAGAAGACACTTGTAAGGTAGAGCATATAGTTGCTCCTAAAAAGAGTAATTACGCACACCACTAATGAGTGCTTTTATCGCCATAGATTCTAGCAAGTTTTTTATTTTTGACACCTTCTCATCAAATCGTTTTAAGCCATAGTGCTTTCTCTTTCTTATTAAGTGATGTTAAAAAGTTTTATGGAGCTTTTCTTCATATTTATATTGATGCTAAAGTGATCAATTAGTTTATGACACATGTCAACAAAGCTAATTATAGAGATTGGCTCTATACTGTGACCTCAAACTTGGGACGACCCATAAAAAGTGATGGGGAGAATTTTACATATAATGTTAGTATCTTGGATCACTAATTCAAGATTGTTTCTAATATTTTGAATGTGCTCTCTATGATCAAATAGGCCATTGTAGTTGTTCAAATTCATCTTTGTAACTATAGAATCTCTAATGAGATGTTTTTTCAACATGTTTTAACAAAATCAAGGTTTTTTTGTCCTCATCCATGCATGGGTTTTTTGGCTTTGGACTACTAGGATGGGATTCTGATAAATAATAGGTTTATTGTTGAGAACTCTAACTCATGGCCTTGCCTTCTAATCTATAAAGATCTTGTTTTAGTGACGATATTTGCTTCTTGGAACGATATGGGTGTTATGCTTACTTTCCTCCACTTCATTTCGCTTATTTTCTTCAATGAAATGGAGTTTCCTATGCAACGAAAATGTTAGAGGAGTAGGTTGTTGAAAAATTGGTGGTCAATGAACAAGGAAAGTTGCTGGAACTCGACGAAGTTGAAGAAGATAATGGAAGGTCTGTAACTCTTCCACCTAGTGTTTCTATGTTATCAACCATGAAAAATCTCAAGTGATAAAAGGAATGGGAAAAAGTTTGGATAATAACCAAACAAACTTTTCTTTTAAGATTTATATAGACGACGCCACTGATAAAGTCAGTGAAAAACTTCAATGAATCCCTCTAGGTTTTTTCATGGCTAACAACGAGTTGAGCTATGTTGGTTTGAGGTCACCCATAAAAAAAACTCTTTAATGCTTAAGTTAGTTTTTAGACTATTTGTTGTTTAAAGGATAACATGAAAACATTATTTAGAAGATAGAAGAGGTGATTTTTCATTTGTATGTGGTTTAGAGATGAGTTTTCCTACCTCTTGTTGGCGATTGAGTTTTATAGAAACGTGTTCCACAACTTACCTTTCCCAAGATAAAGGTGTGACTTAGAGGCGGCAAGGCTATTTCATAGCTCACCCAGTTAGGTAACTACGTTGAAAATGTCTTTACTTGTGAAATAAGAGAGTCTTCACTGGTTTAGAAAACGATAATTCATTGGTCGTTTTGTTCCAATAAAAAGTGTGGGTTTCACTATTTTATTTATTTAATTGTATGGTAAAATTTATTATGTGTAGAGCATACTCAAATAAAATAATATAGAAAAATAGGTAAGAGAAAAATATGTATAAAAATACAAGACAGATCTTCCTCCACTTAACTGGGTTGCATCTAGGCGAGCTAGGCCTTTCAACCAGAGATCTCTTTTTTATGTATAGTACAAGCACCAACCTTTCAAGAGTCGTCATCGAACTTCAACCTATATATCCCTTTCCCTTTTCCATCTTAGAATTCATAGTATTTAATGATCAGTCTCAAATTTACTCTTTGCATTCATGTTGATTATTGCATAAACGAAAAATGTTTTGGGGAACCAAATCAATCCAAACAGCTAGCATCTAAGCACAATATATTTTATTAAAGTTCAAGATATATCATACGAATAGCGAGGGAAAATTAGATGGATGGATGGAGAAAATATTTGTAGAAATACAGGAGTAGTTTCTTTCAATATCATCTGCTCATGCCCCCACCAACAACTGGAGGGGCAACTGTAATTCCCCTGTTTTGTCTATCCATGTTAGCGTGCCAACCTTCAAATTAAACACAGTCAAATGAGTACAATGGTATCAGCTAATAGGATTAATGTTAGTTCTTAAGTATTGTAAGAGAGGTAATTCGTACTTACCAATCCCCATATCAAAACCACGATTCCTGAGTTCTCTATATTCCTGACAAAGTGCACAAGGCTCATAGAAGAAGTGAACCAAGCAATCTACACAAGGAGCCTCTTCCAAGTCATATTGTCCTCTCAATCTTGACCGATAGAAGCACGAGTACAAGCATGACAAACCTGTAAAACCCAGCAGCAGACCATAAACTGCACCACTTGCTGCATAAGCTGCATGAAAAGGCCAAAAGCAAATATTTCATCACTTAAAAAACAACATTTTAACTTGAGAAATTCACTATCTATATGCAGGTTTGCGTTGGATGAGGGCTTACATATTGAACCCTTATTGACTACCTCAGCAATTTGTTCAAAGGTAACACATGGACACATGCAAGTAACGAGACAATTTGCCGGGTCATCGCAACAATGGCAAAGACCAGTAGACCACCGTGTTGCGGTGGCGGTGGCTGAGGAGATATATGGAGGGTAAGGTTGTCTAGTAGAGATGTTCATTGGATACCCTTGGGGTGCATATTTTGGGTTGTCTTGATATACTGGAGGATGCATTTCTTCAAGTTGCTGTTGGCTCTAGTTATGTGAAGAGAGAACTGAGACTAAGAAACCTTATAGTTCTAAAAACGAAGTCATTTTTCTGATAGCTTAGGATAGTTTTATCACTCCTAGATATTACTTCAAGTTCCAAGATTAATTGCTGTCAGTCTTTGACCAGATTTGGGTAGCCCAAATAAAGCAAATCCTAGTTGGGTTACAATTTTTCTTTCCTTTTCTTCATGTCACACAAAGCTCATTTAATTACGCTCCAAATCTCAACACAAGTTCATATAATTTCTCCTCTAAGGACACTGAAAAAAATCATGGCTCTCGGAAGAAAATCTGAAAGTTGGCTTGTGGTCGTGGGCTGTCGAGACTGCTGGAATCTTTAGTAATTAACATCAGAACGATTGGTGGTGGGGGTCATTATAAACTTCAAATTATTAACATTATAGGCTCTCTTTGTTTTTTGTACAGAGGAAATATGTTAATTAAAGATAATTAGCATTTATAACAATTATCTAAAAAAACAATAATTTTTTTATCATAAATTCATAGCTGGTGCCTGGTGGAGGTGGAAATTAATGAGTGTGTGTATCTTTTATCGATGCATATACATTTCTTTCTTGCGAAGAATCTTTCAAGAAGAAGGACCAACTTGTTTTTAGTTTAGTTTCTGAAGACTCTCTATCCAAGCAACCAAAGTCGCAACTTTCATGATATCTTTATCTTCGAAAGAAGAGGGAGAAGGGGAGAGAGAGAGGGGCAGCACTTGGCTTCATAGGGAGGCGGTATTGGCGGACTACACAAATCATCACAGCTTACATGCTCGGCTTAAATCTGATTTTTAAAAAAAATTCAAATTAAGGTCATCATACTTGGATTCCACCTTTCTCAATTCTTTTCGTTTCGCCTTGCCATTTATTTTTTCCTTATTGAGAAATACACTTATATTCATTTATTTTACTTCTATTAAATTCCATAAGACAAAGACATAATATTGACAATTGATTAATTATGATAAAAGAGCAAAAATTATTATATATCGAGTACTCTTCTGTTGGATAACTCAAAATTAATATAAAGGGGACATGTATTTTACTTCATTATTGGCTATAATAGTTTTGAGGAATGTTATTAAACTTAATTTAGTTTGACGGGTTGATTTGGTAATTTGTCAATCTAAAATTTGATCTAAATTAGTTTTTTTTTTAAAAAAAAACATTTATCAAATTAAACTTGGATAACTTAGTAGGTCAACATGTGTCCTAATTGATTTAATTAAACCCGAGTGAGACCCAACCAAGTTAATTTTAAGAATTTAATTTTTATTTTTTATCCAAAACAATGTCACGTTATTTTTTTCTTTTATTTTTTGTCCAAAACAATATTATTTTATTTAGAAAAAACAATATATATATATATCGTTTTGTGTTGATATTGACATCCTTAGCTGGGTTAGACGAAAGATTTAGTATGATAACTATAGTTTTCATCATGGCTTTATTTTTCTATAAATAAATTAAAAAAAAAACCATGTCTTCAAATATGACAAGGAAAGAGAAACAGAAAAGAACGGGGAAGAACAAGCATCACTTTGAAGAAGAAGAAGAAGAAGAAATGGCTGAGAAGGTAGGGCTGCTTTTGTCGAACTCCACAATATTTATGTGCTTGTTATTAAAAGTGCATGTCGTTTTCTTTTCTTTTCCTTTTCTTTTAATTAGAATGAGGGCAGAGGGCAAAGGCCATGGAAGAACAAGATTACATTCTCCGACGTCTTTAATTATTTTATGGTAATGCATGCCAATATGAGTGTGCAACTTCGCTGATGTCAATTATTTTATGCTTATGTACGAGTGTTATGCCTCATTTTACTTTATATTTGGAAGTATTAATTTCTTCCGTATGAATATTGGAGCTAAAATTTAAAGTATATTATTTTATAAAAGAGTCAGTAACGAATCTCGACTATCTGAGACCTTTAATTAACTCTTTATTATATTATATAGAAGTCTATTAAAATTATCATGATTTTATTCTTTCCGGCCAATAAAAAATTATTCGATACTACACCTAGCTATTTTATTTTTTTTAATTGCAATATGATAAATCATATTGAGGTGCCTTCTTTGACTCAAGTTTCTTCAACATTTCTCATTCATCACATGTATCAAAATGAGTCTTCCTTTACATTTTGTACACTATATATATTCTACTATTAGTTAGTCTGACCAGGTAGAGAACATGCATTTCACCACGAGAATAAAGTTGTGAGCTTGAGTTCTAAGTGTTCAAGATATTATTAAATCTATTAAAGATAATACTGATACTGAAGATAAACATGGTCAACGATTACTATCATGATTAGAGATCACTGATACTGAAGATAATCATGATCTCTGATCATATCTGCACAAGAGATTATCACTGATACTGAAGATAATCATGATCAATAATTATTGATACTGAAGATAATAATAATCAGAGATTGATATCATAATCAGGGATCCATGATACTGATGAGATCATGATCAGGGATCACTGATACTGAAGATAATCGTGATCTCTAATCATATCTACACAAGATATTACTGATACTGAAGATAATGATAATCATATCTGCAACAGATATTTTAGGAATTAAGTGTATATTTTATCATTAATTGGATTTTTAATGATAGGATTTTTGAATCAGGGATTGTAATATATATATAAGATTATGATGTAATAGTATAGCAATTAACCAAGCAAATATATTTATGTAATACTTCTTCCGCACATCTTTCTCTCTTTATTCTTTTATCTTTCACTAAGAACCATGGAAATTAAGAAAAGATGCAACCAAAACTAAAGAAATGGAAAGGACAGAATATATTCGGTGCTCCACTACAGCACACTCGAGCATAATTATCTCCCCTTTTTTTTTTTTTTTTGGTGAAGCAATTATCTCCTTTTATGTGCTCGATCGTACGTAATTCTCAAGCAGAACAGCTAACTACAACGATATTTTGCCATAGCAAACAGTACTCCATATTCCAAAAACAACATGGCCATAATGTGTTGTTTTCAATTGAATCCCAACCGTGAAATGACGGTGGAAGATTTCAAAGCCTGGCTTCGTCAGTTTGAAATGGACAACGATGGACGTGTTAGCCATGAAGAGCTAAAAGAGGCTATTCAAAGCTTGAGGGTCTGGTTTCCTTGGTGGAAGGCTCGGCAGGTCATGAAGGTAGCTGATACCAATCACAATGGTCAAATAGAAGGTGTAGAAGAAATCGAGAAGCTTGTGAACTATGCTCAACAACATTTGCACATGAAAATTCATCGAAGCCATGGTAGGTGGTGAAGGTGTGTATTTGTCTCTTTGTGCTTGTGCAAGTAATGATTAATAATTCGTGATTTTCCCATGGAATGATCAGCTTCCATTAATTTGTGGTTGAGTTTTTTCCTTCTGTTCTCGACACCATTTGTCTTTGATGGACGTATGCTAGTCCTTCACGAGGTGACAAGTTAGTCTGTTAATGGGGTTTAAAACGGCATGTTATTCACAACCAGAGGACTGGGAACATTTGCAAAGTTTCTCTCCCCGATGGATTCATGATGGCATGTCGATCTGTGCAAGTTCACCATGTTTGAACTTTGTTCTTGAACAACATTTGTATGGAATAATTATTTCCTTTGATGCCCATTTTTATAAAAATAAATAAATAATCCTGTTTCGATGTCATGTAATTTAACGTTTTCATTAACTCTTCGGAGAAATCAATTTTACTACGTAATTGCTCTTAGTGGAGATACCATTATCTCTGAGATTCTTGTGATCTGGTTAGGGTTCTCAATACCAGGTCCAGCCTTTTGATATCCTCAGGCCTAACCATCATAAGCCCAAATTGGTAAATCATCTGGAAACACACCTTCGAATCCCTATCTATACCATCTAACCTTTCCCGGATCGCACGAATTAATTATCTGTTTAGAAGTATAGTTGTCATTATGTTTTTAAAGTATTTTTTATTTAAAAACATATCAAAATAATATTTTTTTTATTTTTAAAAAATTATTTTTGATATAGCATTTAAAAAAATATGGTGTAATCCCTTTTATAATTTAATTATTATAGATTATTATAGTAATTTTTTTTGTTTTGATCATTTAATATTTTTTTCCTTCTCAATTGGATTTTTTATGGTTGAATTCATAGCCAATTATTTTTAATTTATTAAAGAATAGTAAGATTAGAAGAAAAATAATCAAAGTGGAAAAGGTGGGGAAAATGGTTTTTTGTCTAGATATGAGAGATAAGGAAGGAGAAAAGGAGTAGTTGAATTCTAATGAAAGGAAGAAAAAAATTTGGTTTGTGCCCACCTTAACCATGAAAAGATCAGTTTTGGTGTTATAGTTAGTTCTATTCGATAAAAAAAAGTTCTAATAAAAAAAAATTATATTCATCTTGCCTGAAAAGATAAATATGAGATCTTGTTTTCATAATTTAAATTGTGAGTTTGACAAATTTACCTAGATATACTCAAGTTGTTTTTTGTAATGTCTTTTTAAAATTGATTTTTTTATTTTTATCCTTCAATATTTGATTGATTTGAATTATACTTCGTAATTTATTTTGATTTATTTTTTATTAGATAACCACATTCTTATGACCCGTGTCGTGAAATTTATAGGTTTGCTAGAATTGGTTCCAATCAATTCAATATCTCACTATGTTAATATTTAAAAAATGAGTCATCAAATATATATTATATTTTGAATTTATGATTTTTTTTAAAAACATGTTAATAATATCTTTAATTTTTTTTGTACTATGAGGCCGAGTGACTAGTTCATCAACTATATAGCAAGGGCAAGGGAACAGGTAAGTTGGATTGATGAGTAGAATTTGTTTTGCCACCAGACAGGAGAATAACGCATTGTCCACATGTACACTTCCGTACGCTAGAAAAAGTTAGATATTTATATGTGGCCATTAAACACTAGTAAATTAATAATAAAAAAATTAATCTTAAGTAAACTGTTTACTCCTATAATTTATTTTTTCTCAAATCCAACATTTGGAAATCCGAAAAAGAAAAAAAAATCAAATGTACGAACGACGCTCTTCGAAATTAGGTTGGCAATCAATAGAAACCATAGGCTTTGCTTGCTCCTATAATTCTTTCTTAATATGCGATTTTGAATCCCTATACTTTACATTATTTTGTGATTTAGTCCTTTCACTAATTGCTTGTTTCCTAAAATACCCTTTCTTTCTACTCAAAATTTCCAACATCAACCGCTACGAACAACACCGAGAAAGCATTTAAAAGGGGCAGCTCGGAATCTGAGAAAGATCTGATGGTCAACTGTACTTAAGCGACTAAACAATAATCTGCGAAACCAGAAGTCCCAACCTGCAAGGGCATAAGAAAGGGAGGCACCAAGCTATAAACTACTCGTGGTCTGATTTAAGAGGTTTGACTGGTCTTCACTCAAGGCATCGGTCCGTGGGGATCCCGACACGTGGCAGAGCCGGATTCGTTTGAGGGATTGAAAAGGGTTTTAACCATGTGAGTGACAACCATGTCCTTTGGGTACAAGTTAAATTAAAGAGACTACAATATTGAACCAGGGCCTTCTTTTTATTCTTCCTGGCCTGGCCAGGCCTGCGCTGCACATGTTACTAAGACCCATCCCAGTGGTACAAAATGTCTCAGTGTACTTGCTGTCTTATTATCTTTATCTGTCTTCAAGATGCCACTCCCCAGCTTGGAGACCTCTACTTTCCATTTCTATGGCATCTTAGTATTTTTTTTTTTTAAAAAAAGATCAAGTTAATAATCTCTTGGTATTTTTTTATTATTTTTTTGATGTTAAAAAATAAAAATATATTTTAATATATTTTCAAATAAAATATATTTTAGAAGCAACTTCTTCTTCTGCAATCTGCACTCATGCAATCCCTGAGTAGCTGATCACCAAATTTGTTTAATTTAATCAGATCCCATATAAGAGGCGAAATCTCCAAATCCAAGTTGATTCCAGGCTTTGCCAACTGTTTTTTTCTATTTAATTATTAGATACTCAAAATATCTCTGCCTTTCATGCTGCCACTAGCTACATTTTCAGGACAAGTACTACTGGTCCTCTGGACTCCTCTGCTTGTTGTTTAATTTTTATTTTTTTTAATATATAGAGAAAAGAAATTAAACAGCAAACAGACTAGCCCAGAGGCCCAAGAGTACTTGTCCAGAAGCAAAGGCGACTGACTGTATCCCTTCTTCCCTGTCGTTGCATTCTTTGAATGTGTAATGCCCCATTATTCCACAGAAGTTACAAGAACTAGCAAGCAACAGGAGAGGCTAGGTCGACTGGTAACTACATTAATGTCTATAAATATCAACTCAACTTTGGTGGAGAACTTTACTCATCCATCGGTCATATATCGGCTTTAAATATCTATAAATTAAATATTCATTAAAATAATATAACGGAATTAATGTATCTTTACATGATATTACAGTTCAAATAATACAAAAATATCGGATATAATATTTGAAAGATTATTCAACATATATAATATAAATCCGTGAATTGCAAAACAGGTTCTAAGTATCATGGATTAATGTTAAAACAAATTAAACAAAGTGATTGAGAGATGGGATTAGGGTTGAGGATAATGAAATTAAACCTGGACGGGTGTAATTAACTAAACAAAGATAATCACTAGCTGGATTATATTATATGCTTCATGGCTGCCACTTAATTAGTTCCTAATTACGAATAATTTGATCCCCACTAGCTAGTTGTGTAGTGTTTGATTTACGAGATTTTCATATCGTTTCGATACCAATATTTTTTTTGAAGCAAAGGGCTAAAGGGAGCTGATGATCACGTGGTTCCTTGATGGGTCGGTATCGATGGCCAGCTCATTCACTGCCTATTTACTTACAAGTCAAAGCTGGTCAAATTATCCAATGCATGCCACCCCAACCCTTCTGGACTGCTCTATCACTGTGCGCCACTATTTCCATGCCTCTCCAACTTAGCTAAAAACAACTAGATAGAGCATTTACGCCATTTATCTCTTAAACAAAGAAAGCTGTAGCACTGTATGCCAGCAATGGATACCAGCCATCTCCCTAAATCTGGCTACATGACAGCTTATTTTATCACAACCCTCCCTCATCTGTATCATTTACTCACTGTCCGGGCCATAAATGATTCTTATCTTTGCCTGGCATGCATGCATGCATGCATGCACTTCTTTTGAAATATTTGTGCATGTATACAAGATTTTTGATGAGCTAGAAAAACGTGCCATCATGCATTGATGGCAAGAACATTGCTAAGTTGGTAAGAAAATAGATAAAAAGAAAATCATTTAAATAATATTTAAATCGGTAATCCTGTTTCCCCGCTCTCACCTCTTAATTAGCGTTATTTTTTTTTTGTTGGTGATTAATAATTAGAGTTAATGATGCATTTGTTAACGTTCAAGCAAATTAATTATTAATCCTACATAAATGAGTGCTTTCGCCATTACCACTAGCTTGAGAATGTGAGACATGTAACCCACCAATGATCATCACTTAATAGTTAATGTAATTCCCAGATTGCTTCTAGTTGTTGGTTTGTCATCTTTCACGAATATAGGATCTTCCCAGATATCTATTTTGGCCACATTGATAAAGAAAATGCGGGCTTAAATTTTAAAATCTTTTTTACAAATCTTCCTAAGAAAGAACACCTATCAATAAATCTCTTTCTCAATTCAAAGAAACTTCGAGGGAAGTAATATACAAACATTAATATTATAAAAACATGCATTAACGCCTACTGGTTGGCTCCTCCTATGAAGATTGAAGAGACTGCGTACTATTTTATTCACTGGCCAGTTTATTGTTTTAGAAAATGGTAGAAGAGAAGAGTTTCTTGGAAACTTCACCCACACGGGCCACATTCGAGGAAAACAGTAAAAAAATATGGGATTGTATATAGAGCTTCAAAACAGGTCATCATTGAATACAAATTACATGTCATGACAAAAAAAATCACATCATGGATTCATGGTCATGCCATGCATGAATTCAAAAGTAAAAAACATATTACATGTTGTAGCTTTCTAGCTAGCCACCTCCCTCTCCCTGACTCCCCCCCTCCTTAGATATAAATACAAACACTACTGGGTGGGTTGTAACAGTGTGTGAGGGTCCCCTATAGAATTTATTAGGGCTAAATATTTTTCTTTCTCATTTTCCATGTTGTTTTGAAATCCCATGGCATGTTTAGACATGTACAACTCCGAGCACAAAGGTCATTGCCCTCCCATGAGCCCTAGAATCTCCTTTTCTAATGATTTTGTTGATTCCCAACAGATTATGAAGCAAGAAAGGAGCTCAAGAGAGACCCCAGTGTCCACTGACTTTGAATTCTCAGTGACAAACTACTCCATGATGAGTGCCGATGAGCTTTTCTTCAAGGGCAGGCTCTTGCCATTCAAAGATAATGGCAGCAACCAAATGCAAAGGACTATTAGAGATGAACTTCTTGTTGACGATGATGAGGGTGATGAAGTTTCACCGAGGCCACCTAAAGGTTCTACAAGGTGGAAAGGGCTCCTGGGCCTAAAGAGAAGCCACATTGGCTCCAAGAAAGTTGATAAGAGTGAAGGGTCTATGGAGAGATCAGTTGGTGAAAGTAGAAGGTCCGGTTTTGTCCATGAGGAAGTGCAACATAGCAAGAGTTCACAGGTTAGAATATATATATAAGAAAACTAGCTTGCAATTAACCATTTTCATTTTTCATTTCAAAATTCTGAAAAAAGAAAAGAAAACTTTCAGTTTTGTTTAGGGTTTATCCTGATTTAGCTTTGTCTTAAAACTACAGGAGATTGTGAGTGAAGGAGGATCAAGTTGCAGAGACGTGGAGATTGGAATATAGTGAGTGATCTGTACTTTGGTTAGAGTGGAATGACATTAATTTTTTGGAAGAGGAAGATGATGGTGATTTTCTTCTATTTTTAGCAGGAGGTTTGGAAAAAACTTTTAGAGATCTTGATTTGTGTTAGTTTGGTCGGTTATCAAACTTTGATTAACCTTAATTTCTCATTTGTTTTTTGAGCTCTGCTGTCCTTATCATCTCCTACAAGTTGGTGTTTTGGCTGTTTTCTTGTACAAAATGTTTGCAGTTGAAATATTGCAAGAATTCCTCTTGTCCTCGTCTTCACCACTGCATCTCATCGATAGATCTGTAGCTGGGTTCACAAAAATATATAAACACTGAGAACATTCACTATCTCGTAATTTTTCTTGGGTTTTTCTAACATCTGCATTGAAGAAAAAAGAAGAAGAATTCATTTTAATTTTTATAATTAGTAGAAATTAAAATTGTACCGTTTCTTTAGAATTTATGTCAATGATGGAGTTCAAACTTTCCTTTTCATTCTTGATATACTGTGGAAATGGAGTTTGGCACATGGATACCCCAACTTTCTAATCAATTCTATATATAAAAAAACAATTTTTCTATTTCATCATTTTCTATCCAAATTTGTCTTCACTTGAGTACTCCTTGTCCATACAAATGAGACTTCATAAGATTTATTATATTTTTTGTATTCTTCTTCTCTCTTGGGATCTCGTGAAATCTCATCAATGGAGTTAATTAGAACTATTTTGTAACAAAAAGGAAGAACTACAGTAGTTTATTAGTGATATTTAAGATAGGGCTGGGGCCAGATGATGAGCTATATGCAAATGACAGCCACATCCCGGCTGTTCATGCTGTAAGGTGCAGTTTCAACTTTGATCACTAACTACCCGAGTAATGGAAAATGGAACAATTTGCATATATTTGACAATTAATTTATAGAATTAGACGTCGAACCGTGCGGGATGTTTTTTTTTTTTTTTTCAATAAAAAAAATGTTTGAAAAAATATTAAAATTTCTTTTTTAAAAAAAAACCAATCACGTAAAAATAATTGAGCTAACCCCGATTAAATCGCTAAATTTATAGCTCAAATAACGAGATAATGCAAAACCTATTTTTTTTAATAAAAAGATGTTAAATGATGAAATCAGAAAAGAAAATAACTAAAAAAACAAAAAAAAAATTATGGTAATCCATATTAACTTTTCAGACTCATATCTAGGTTATTAGATTGGAATGATCATACCTGGAAAAACCACAAAACTCAATCTCCAACCAATTAAATATTAAACAATAAAATTAAAAAAAAAAACTATACAAAAGAATCAAAAACAATAAATAGCAATTAAAAAAATGAGGATTAACATTGAAATAAAAAATAAATCATAGAATAACTAAATGTTTTTTATTGAATGATGAAATTAAACCGATCAAATGTTGAAAGATGGAATTGAAAAAAAAATAATTAAACTATTAAAAAGTATAAAAAAATAAAGAAAATAGAAATTACAAGAATGGGAATCAACATGAAAATAAAAAAAATAAATTAGAGGAAAACTAAAGTTTTTTTTATTGAAGGATTAAATTGAAAAGAAAAATCAATTTAATAAAAAAACATTTAAAAGAATAAAATAAAAAATAAATTAGAGGATAACTACAAATTTTTTATTGAATTGTAAAATTGTAAAAATAATTAATTTAACAAAAGGAAAATTAAAAGAATAGGATTCAAATTTGAAACAAAAAATAAATTAGACAACTAAGAATTTTTTATTAAATTGTGAAATTGAAAAGAGAAATCAATTAACAAAAAAATTAAAAAAATAATCAAAAGAATGAGAATGAACTTAAAAAAAATAACATATCACCAATTAGGATTGAAGGGCGAACTTGAAAACAAATCAAAATTTTACAAAAAGATCTAGAACAAATATTAAAAATCAAAAGAATAAGAATTATAGTTGAACTCTCCATAAATAAAGGGGTAACTCTAAAATTTTACATGGCTATTGCAAATTTCAAGGGGATGTGATAAAAAAAAAAGAGTAAAAAGAAAGTGTTATCGGCATCCCACCACTGCATTGATGCCAACATGCGTCACCCCAATAGGAAGAAAACGACGTAATGCTCTCAATGACATGGAGGAATAGAGGTTTTGGCCGATGAGAAATGTCGAACATGTCGCCTGAAGGGCTCGAACACCTTCCACATGCGCCACCCACTTTACTTTTTCAATTATATTTTATATTTGTTCAAAAACAAAATTGTCTTTTAACTAATCTAATAATAATGAAAAAATCAATGTGGAAATATGAAACTGCCATAAATTCTAGTTTTTTTTTTTTCACTATACTTTTAAAGTCTGAAAAGACTTGTTTGTCTCTGAAAAAATTGGAATAGATTAATGGATCTAGTGAAAAAATCTAAGTAACCTAATAGCTAGTTTAAAGATTTTGGTAGGAATTAATGTAAATCCATCATTAATTTCACTACTCCAGGGTGAATATTGTTATCTAGAGTTTTAACTTTTGTTGATGTGGTGTTTCAAACCACTTGTCGTAAATCAACCTTTTTTAATTATGTCTATCAGTGATCAATTCAAAATTCAATATGACATTATTATCTTTAATAACAAGTACTTTGATGTTTTCTTCTGGCAACAAACCTCTGTTGATCATTCCAAAACCATCTTCAAATTCTTTAATTTAGTGTTAAGTTTGGAATAGGCTGGTCCATTAAGTTCTTTTATAGTTATAAATTCTTACTACTTTGATATCTTCAGAGTTTGCTTCAAGAATCTCTTTTGGAGTATCAAAATATTTTTTTATTATCGTGAAAGAATCCTTGTAGATCCTAATTTATAGTAATTTTTGAAATTTTTTTTCAACCCTTAAATTCAATGGCATCTTAAGCTTCTTTCCCATTTGATTTTGATGGTTAATTCTAATCCAAAAAAGAACTACAATCATCAAAATCATCAAAAATTTCAGTTTCAATAACATATTCATCTAGTCAGGAGGTTGCCTTCTCTTTGCTCATGTTTTTGAAACATATTCTCACACTAACTATGAATCCAGTGATCATCACCCTCCTCATAATTCTCTAGGTTTTTCACTATCAATTTATGAGTTAATTCTCCAAACTATCTCCGCAATTCCTCTATCATGAGTTCTTGGATATATTTTTTTCAAGATGGAACCTCCTCATCCCTTCATGCATGAGCATATCATATTTTGTGATATTTTTCAGCTACGATAATTTAACAACACACAACAAGCAATTAATCACTAGAAATTGTTAAGCTTTGATACCAACAATAAACCAATTAGACATAAGGTATAGGAGTCAAAGAACAAGGTAGACATAATTTTCAGAAAAATAGACCACACAAAAATCTTTATTCATGTTTTTATTGCTAAATAATTCTCTTCTAATAGTTAATTGCTCTAAAAAACAAGGGTCACAGTCTCTTAAACAGGCCTTTAACTATTTTTCTAGTTGACCCATTTTAAGCACCTGCACCAACATTCCCAAGTTAACTATTCATTAAAATTCTTCTTGTTAGGAGTGGCCCTTGACATGGTGGAAGGCAATAGGTACATATCGATGTAGCAGGGGAGGTTGTGTCCACTAGCAGGTGAGGGATTCTGGTATATCTGGGGACGAAATTACACAAATTGAAACCTGATAATTCCAATTGATTTTTCATGCTACCATATACAATTGTGAGCAGATAAAGGAGGATAAATTTGTAGTGTTTCCTTCGAGGAAGTTTTTGATAAACTTCAGTATTGCTTGCATGTCATCTAGACACTTGAAGAATGAAGATCGAAGATAATGAAATGAAGGGCAGATAGCAAGTAATGGAGCAGCGGTGAGTTTATGGCTCGGCCATGCTTATTGCTTGCTTCCTGCCAACATCGTAAGGAAAAACGAGGAGCACAGACGGTAGTGGACAGCATCTTGTGCCCTGCTTATTGCTTGCTTTCGGTCACCAGGAAAGAAAATATGATGAGTGCAAACCAACAATCAGCTAGAGACCAAATTCTACAGCAAAAGTGGAGCATCAGGTCCACCTAAATGCAAATCTTTTAAAGAGAGCAACGAGATTCTTCACAACCTCCAGCCGGCCTAGCTCTGACGTCCTTTCTCTCTTCTTTTATTCTTTGTTTTTGTTGAACAAGCAAAGAACATAAACTTGCATTAGTGCCCTGCTCTTCCAAGAAATCTCAAGTTCGAAACTCTCAGAAGAAAAAATAAAAAAACATAAACATAAAGGATGGTCACGTGCGACTTAATGTACATGCACCATCTTCCTAGAAATGACAACATGTAAAGTCCTAGAATGTTACAGCATTGTTTTCATATAAATTCCTAAAAACGTTAAGAGTCACAGCATTGTCCACATTATAAATCTTAAACCAAACACGTTACAAAAGCTGTTTATAGTAACCAGGGAGAAAAAAGAAAAGGCGACAAATACATCACCATGGAGCAAGAACCTGTTCTTGAAACTTGAGCTCATAGCCTTCAGCTTTCGACTTGAGCCTTTCAACATCAGCACCATATCTTTCATAGGTTTCCTTCAATTCCACAAGCTTTGCTTCAAGATTTATTATCTCATCTTCAGTTCGCACTCGTTTGAATCTAGCTTCTATATACCTCCTTGTTTTTGTGGCGCCTTCAGAATCGAAGGCAAGGCTTAAAAGGAGACCTAGCTTGGAGCGTAAAAATCCAACATTCATGCCAAATAGCTCAGAAGCCTTCAAAGCCTTGTCCCAAGTAGCAAATTCATCGCGTGAGGTGTTAAGAGTGCAAGCTCTCATTGCATCAGCAATATTAACAGTTTCAGAAATTATCCCAGCAATCAGCTTAAGATTAACTCCCTTGATAAGATTGTCATGAAGGAATGCATTCTGACTGCAGCAGAGTTTGTAGTACTTATTCCGAATGTCTTCTGAAAGTTCCGAATCTAAAAGTAACCCATCAACCAGAATGTTGAAATCCTCAAAGCTTTTGATGTCTTTAAATTGAACAGCAGGTAACGATAACTTGAAACCTTCTAGAACTTCTGAACCAACCTCTTCACTATCATTTTCAGATTGCTCGGCGGGTTGGCCAGCTTGCAGGACTGACGGTCTTGGTTGGCCAGACTTCTTATTTTTCTTTTGAACAATAGCTAGTGGAAGAGACCTGGGACGCTTCCTCTTTGAACTTTTACTAGCAGTATTGCCCCTTTCAGCGTTATCTTTTTTTACCAAGTTTGACACCCAGATGCAACAAGGAAATATTAAAAATTAACATACACAGGAAACCAAAAATTGCAAGACAGAGCCATAACCCAACTTGCCTGCAATGTTTTGTTTAATTTGAGCATCCAAATTCAGCAGACCTAGAGCACCATCCACTTCGGTCAAATCATTTGCCCTTATTACGTACACCTGCATCAATGAATCAGACACTTGTCATGAAGGGGGTGCCTCCAAAAGTAAAGCTTCAGTAAAAAGAAATTGCATGTCCTCATGATTTGCACCACTTATATTGCTGGAATCAGTCGAAGTGGAAAATTAACAATTTGGCTGTACTGAACAAGGGAAAGGTGTTGCTCCTTCAATAGAACTCAGTAGGTAGGGCATGCCATGACACCAAACATAGTATTGGACATCTTCAATTCGTAGTTGCTGTGTCAGTCAAAAATACCTTAATGCTATTGGCTAGTAAAACTTCAAGTGTTAACTTATATTTCTGACAGAAGTTACTCTCCAAAGGTATCATTTATGTATTGTAGGAGGGGAGGCACTTGGTATTAGACTTTCAAAGGGTCTGTCAAAGATGAATTCCAATACTTGACTGGGTTCCAAAAAAGTTGGACTTCAAACAACAAAGTGAGTTTTTTCACATAGCCTGCAGATGATGAAACATGCGCAAAATGAACCTGGTGAGGAAGTAGTGAAGTTAATTTTGCCCCCTGTATTGTGTTTCTCATGTTCCAGTCCCACAAGGATTACTGGTCATTTGTCCTGCCACTCTCTTGTCAAATCAGATATGATGTGAGTTATTTCCATAATTCAGCCTTTATTCCACAGAATAAAAAAGACAGTTCCTAGTTTCCAAACATGAATCATTCTCCCACCAACCAAAAGGCAGATGATAATCATTTCCAGCATGTTCTAAGGTATTTTCTACACTTATGAACACAAGGAGTCATGCAGCTCACATTAAATGTAGTAATTTCTATGTTTTTGCCATTTTATCATTCAAATTTCTAACCCAAACACATACCATATAATGAGTGCTGAAAGAAAAGGTCAGCATATGAACATAACAATCAATTCAAACCATCACCTTAAATGTGCAAGATTCGATTAATTGAAAGACCAATACATCCCCCTCAAACAATCGGTGTGCAACACAGAACTGTCTCCAACCAGCACTCAAGCCTGTCTTATATGCAATGTATTTCATCTTGAATTCCTTCCCACATTCATCTTGCAAAGTCACAGTAGCATCCACATGTGGTAAATGTGCTCTACAGAATTGTCCAGGAAGCCCCTGTTGTACGAAAACAACCGTGTCATAGCATATGTAAGCCCGTGTTTCTTTGGGAGGTTATCAACCAACTCAAGCTCATGCAATGTTGTTGCTCTTACCATCCAAAAACAACTAGCAACATGTGATCTGACCAACGATTTCACAAAGCTAGGGAATGCTGGTTCTAGATTGGATTGGACCTCTTCTGCCCGAATCAAAGCAGATGACCTAGTTTCTCCAACAGTGTTTGATCTTTCAACTGGAGCCCTATTCTGCCTACAGCTTCAGCAAAAGCAGAAACAAATGGATCACAAGTTAGATTTTCAAAAGCCAAACAGCTAAGACTGAAATAAAAGAAAGGCATAGTCTATTCCTCACTGACCAGATACACTTCCCTGCCTGACCTGATATCACCTGTTCAAGAATTTATCACAGTTCTTGTTAGTATACAACTGAGAGAGCAACATATATCACTAGCTAGTTATGGTCCTAAAGAAGCGAGATACTGAGTGGAAAAGTTTACAAACAATCCTGCATCTAAGTATTTCCAAGTGCTCTCAAGTCTCTAATCAGCATTCGTGCAGTTGCAAACCCAAGACTAACAATCCCCCATGTACAACTTGAGGAGCAATACCATCACTACACTCATTGTAATAGAGAACTAAAGTCATCTAGATTAATTTTGGTTGACAAAATAAGAATGACATAAAACATACCACAAGAAAGGCTAAAAACCAAAGGTCAGATATTGGCAGGAAACAAAGTTCCAGAAGTCAATTCCACCTGAATTATATTAGTTGCAGAAAATCCCAGCTGCATAGACGTATGGGTTCCAATTAACTTGCAAATGAGGGGTCAGTGATTTAGTTGAGTTCAGTAGATGACTAGATGGGTAATAGTTTTGTAAGAAAAAAAAAAACATTGCAGGATTAGACAAAGACTTTATCTATAATCAGTCTAGTTAAACAGGCAGCCATATTGTAGCCAATGTCTTTCATCTGAGAAGAAGGAAAGGAAATGGAAAACAAAACGGGACAACAACTGCCCCGACAGGAAAAGGCTCATATCCATGTCCAAAACAAAAAACACTAGAGAAAACACCTTGTCATACAACAAACAATTAGATGGAAAATCCATAATGTAGTGATACTATCAGCAAGAACTACAAAATACCCCATCTCCCCTACTTGTCAGGCAGGCATTACAATCCTCACATAAAACTAGAGGAGCTAAGCAACAGCATAACAGGAATTTCTTAACTTACAAACTTAAGTTTGGAATCCGAATATCTTCTCTTAATCTTCAGACGCTTAGCAGTGGTCTCCATCGGACTCTTCTGCTTACCCTGCCAACATTTAACATCCAAAATCACATCTTAATCACCTATTTCAAAAAGAAAAGAAAAAGGAAAAAAGCGAGATCTGAGGCGTCAGGCGGTGTTATTCTGTTAGAAACCAAGAGGATGAAGATAGACAGGAAGAGAAACAGAAAAATCGATGAGGAAAGAGAGAGAGCGAATTGAGCGAGAATTACGTCTCCGTCTTCCACATATTTCCGGTTCTCTTCATGAAATGGCTGCTGTTTAATCAAATCTGTTTCTTCAACTTCTTTTTTCACTCTTCCGCTCATGATTTCTCACCCAAATTTCTGAATAACAACCACAGGATTCGATCGAAGCCAAACCCCTGCCTTGCCTAGCCTTGTCCTGGAAAATGATTTTTTTTTTCGCTACAAAATCGTTTTTGTTAGCGTAATCCGACTGGAAAAGGCCGCAAAACGACTCCTTAACTGTCCAAATAATGTCGTTTTGGCCAGGTCTTCACACGTGGTTTTCACGTGGATTGCTGGATTCTTCATGCTTCATTTGTGAGTGTGCCTGCACAATTTGCTGGATTTCGCATGATGGTTTTAATTTTTCTTCTTCTTTTTTTTTTCTTTGATATATTGATATTACGCATATCTTTATTTAATTAATCTATCTTATACATCCTATAAAAAAAAATAGAATTATATATATAATAGTTGATTTTTGAAGTCATGAAAAATAAATAGAAAAAACTTTGATGTTTTCTGAAAATTCTAAATTATAATAAAAAAATAAAAAAAATAACACATCAATAGTTTATATAGAAATTAAAACTAAATCCAAATCTAAATATGAAAAGTAATTAAAATCTTATTATGGTGTAAGGATTATATTTCTTATAATATAAAAAATATAAGAAGGTTATTTCTTACCACATTGATAATATTATCATTAATTTATCATAGTGTAAGGATTATATTTCTTTTTTTGTAACTTCCTATATAACCTCTCTCTTTTTTATGCAGAAACATCATCACCCTATCTCATTACTTGAATACTTTAAGACGATGCTGTCTATCGACAGTTTCTTTGTAATTGGCATTACATCTTCTAACATAGTTGGTGTATCCATAGTCATCTTCATCTTATAAACCGGTACAGATCTATCACATGCCTAAGACAATATCAATAGTTTTTTTTTTTTCATCTCATGTGACTAGCCAAGCCTCCTCTATACAAATCATAAATGACTTTCTCTTATAATGAAAAACAATAAATGCAAAATTGATTATTTCTCATCAAGAACCCATCATGATTGTGAAAGTCATCAACGACAAATTCTCACTACAACAGTTATCTCATAACTCACTAAAATCATCATCACGCTCATAAAGTTCTTTCACACAATTGAATCTAATGATCGCTCCTCTTAAAGTAACCACTAAGGCTACTCTTCTACTCAAAGTATTAACAACTCTATTATAAACTCCAACCTTATACATAATTTGATTAATTTCAAAAAGGACATCTTAGTGGATTAATGTGTAAAAAAGGTGAAAACAGAAAAACAAGTCGCTACCTAGTTTTATAATAACTAGAAATCCTAACTAGTTTTTCATAGTTTATAAGTAAGAGGCTGATTATACCAAATAAAAGATAAAAATCACTCAAAGCTTTATGTTCATTTATTATGATGAAAATACCTTTTGTACTTACATACTAAGAATTTACATAAATTTTTATGTGCTTTATGTATTGATGGTAAAAGGCTATGTGACCTAAGACAATGATTTAGGATTTAGGCCAGGTTATTGGGTTTAATCCTCACTTTTGGAATACAAGCATTAGACCTAAAAAGGATGGTGAATGATAAATTAGGTTTTGGCCTATTTCTCGTGTTATATAAAAAATAGGCTCGAGGACCACTGCTTCCTCTCAATAGGTCTATGTAGGATAGCGTCGATCTGGCCTCAATTCCCTCACCACGTTAAGGAAGGATGTCACCAACCACATGAAAATAGATTCGCATGCATCAAACAAATTGTTATTTTTTTTAATTTATAATAATGAGTCATGTATTAAATGTTCCTATTATCCACTTATCAATATCTTTAAACAACAACCGAATGGTTCATTTATCTGAGGGTGGCTTCACTGATAATAACATAATTATTACATAACAAAATTATGGAAGAAAAATGTTGCACATGTGCGGCGTAGCGGCAATCATCCTCCGGGGTCAAGATGGTCAGGAATGATGTAGGTGAAAAAGACAAGGAATTCTTGTCTTTTATAAGTAGAAAAAAAAAGGAAAATAGGAGTTACCACCTAGTATTTTGGTCGTTAGAAACCTTAATTAATCTTAGAGTATGAGAAAGGGGATTGATTGCGTAAAGAGAAGGTATTAGTACCCCTAATACAACTGACCTAAAGTAAGCTAGGAAAGGACAAGGAATTCTTGTCCTTCATCAATAGAAAAAAAAAAATAGGAATCACCTCCTAGTATTTTGGTTACTAGGAACCTTAACTAATCTCAGAGTATAGGAAAAGGGATTGATTGTGTAAAGAAAAGGTATTAGCACGCCAATACGACTTACCTGAGATAAGCTACATTGTTTAATTATCTGATATAAACTAAGAAAAAATTATATTTCTTAATCATTGGCCTGTTTAAGGTTTAAGAAAAGTCTTCCTCAATAAAGAGGTCTTTAACTTACCAGATTAAAAACCTAGCCGTTCTAATGCTAACAAAAAAATAAATGTCTTTTTATTTAATATCATAATTATGTCTTATGTATAAGTTTATAATCCCACGTATTAAAAGAAATAAAATAAAAAGTTTTGGTATTTTTGAAATATAGGACAAAATCCTTTGGAAATTTACAAGGTCGTTGTAAAATCCATGCAATATTTTTAAGTTAATTAACCAACCATTAAATCAATTAAATTTAACCTTTATTATTTATAACTTTTAAACTGATTTTTAAATTAAAAACAAAAAGAAAATAGAAAACGTTTTTTCCTCATCATTGAAAGCTTTCATGACATAGATATATTCTAACGAGAGAAAGCAAATATATAATTAGCCAAACAATTAAATTAATGTTTTTTTATATGATTGAAACTTTATTTCAACTGTTTACATAAACAAAGTCTAAGTTGATCAAAATTAAACTGTTAAATTTAGGCTCGTCTTGTTTATAAAAGAGCTTTCAATTTGTTAATCTTAAAAGACATATTAAGGTTCATCCTTTGGCAAACCAAGTTTTTAAAAGAGTTGTCCTTCTGTAGTATCATAACTCATTTTTGGGTTATTCCCGAAACTTTTACCCTTTTTCCTTTTAAAATAATAAATAATAATAGCAAGAAGACTGACATTTGAGAAAAAGCAAGTTGAGGAGTATTCCAAATATACAAAAAAATTAAGATGTAATTTAGATAGAATTGGGAGCCTAATTATACCCATTGTACCCAAAACTAGAAAGACAATACAGATTCAAGGTCAAATCAAATCATTATTGGATGAATCTGTATAAAAATTAAGCCCAATGATATAATTAAATTTTTAATAGGCCAATTTGATTTAATCATGGGCCAAATTAAAGTTTAATTATATTGAAGAATTGATTTGGATCCAATTAAAGGATTTAATTAGGTACAAGGACTTAATTATACTTTAAATAAGTTGAATTAATTTTATTTGGGACTAAATTGGTAAAAATTAAATTTGAAAACCTAATTTGGGCTTAATTTAGAAGATTAGAATTTTATAGAACCAAACTTAATTTTCACAAAGTCAATTGATTCAAACCAAGGGTAAAATTGCAAGAAAATAAAAGTTTAGGGTCAATTAGGGTTTAAATTGAAGAAATCCTCAGCCAAGGACTTTTTTAAAAGAGGTGTTGAACTCTAGGGACTTAATTGGCTAAAAATAGGGGTTAAATTAAAAAAATTAAAAGTTTAATGTTGAATTGAGGGTCAATTTGCATAAATCTAAAACCGAGGATCTAAATGAAAATGGTGCTAAAATTCGGAGCTGATGTTGAAATTCGGTAAGGGAAAAATTGCATTAAATCAAAAGTTTATGGTCAATTAAGGTTGTAAATGAAAGAAATCAAAAGCTGAAGAGCTAAATTGAACTTTGGCCAAATCCCTAAATTAAAACCATAAAAGCCAAAACAACACAATTTGATTTATATGAAATGACGTGTTTTGACCAAAAACGGTGTCGTTTTGACCAAACAATACCAAAAAAAAAAAAGATCAGATGACTTGTCATCATCTGCTTCTTTTTTTCTTGAAAAAGCTGTTCGGGTGGCTACTTTTTAGGTGCATTTAATGCTTCGTCTTTTCACCAAACTTGACAAAACATACACCACCATGATGGCTTGACATTTGACCATGCCTCGGTATGGTTCCTTCTGGTTGATTGACACCACAACGATCATAGTGTCAGCCCAAAGAGGCCAACTCAGATAACTTTTAATTGCTAGAATTTGACAATTCATGATGACCACTTTGAGCCAACGGTTGAGATCCTTCTGGGCTGAATCAAGGGCCGAGATTGGTCCTTGATAAAAACAAAATATCTCTCTTCCACCTCTTATAAATAGGGGTGGATTCCATGCATTGAGGGAGGAGAAATCAGATGCCAAAGTTGGGAAAAAACCAGCCTCTCCTGGTTTTTCCCCTGTCATTATTGTTGTTCCCTCTCTCTCCACTCCGTTGTGTTCTCAGCCACTCCAGCCTCACCCATGCCGTGACCAATAATTACCTAACCTCCTCTACCAACTCATCTTCCCTCCGGCAACGATAGTAGCTGCCACCACCGCTAATTTCATCCTCTCCATCCATGCAATAATTCCAAGCAGCAACATCAGGAGTAACTTCAACAGCTACTCAGCCATGCCAGCCACTAGGAACGCCACCAGTAGCTCCTCTCCTTTGCGCCAGGTAGTCTCTTTCTCTCTTCTTCTTCTTCTTTCCTCCTCCCCCCTTGTGGTCGTTGCATGCAAAATTCATTTTGCATACAACGACTAAAATAATTAACATGATTGCTGGGCAGGGCCAATGACCATGTGGGTCGTGGGTTAGACCCGTTTCAGCCCAGCCCGGAAAAAAAAAGGAGAGAAGGCTCTTGGGCCGCCAATCATCCTAATCTGACTAAGTCGGGTTGGATCCATTTCAGCCCAGCCTAGATGGCTAGGCTGGGTCCTGCCCAATATATTTAATATTAATAAAAAAAACTTCAAATTTTTCAAAAGGTATTTTAAAAATATTTATGGTCCCTCGCATGGTTTTTCAATAATTTTGCATAATATCAGGTTGTAGACTTACACTGTAAGATACAGACCCATTACTAAAAATATTTGGTTTCCTCTAAAACTTCAAAAAACAATAAAAAATAAATCAGAAATTTAAAAAATAATTTTTCATTTCAAAAACACAAAAAAAATATTTTGTTTTTGTGTATACGAACAAATCCTACAAGTTTTTCATGCATATTTTCAAAAAAGATAAAATTGTATTTTTATAATGTTTTAAAAATATAAAATGGATATCGTAACTAGTTTATGATTATTCATTAGGGTTTGATCAAAATACAAAAAAACCATAACAACTATCATATTTGAAATGTTAGGAATTGGTTATATTTAGGAAATAAATACGATGTTAAATTTTAGGACTTAGAATAGTTATGATTTAACTTAATAAGGTAAAGACGTCCTCATGAAGAGAAATTTATCTTGAACCTTAGACAAGATCAATATACAGAAATTTAACCTAGAAAAACAATCAAATAACAATGCAACTTACCTTAGATAGAATGCACTAAAAGCAATATGTATTCCCCTTACATAACTAGTCTTTTACCTGGATTCTCTTATAGATGTTTTAGTAATAACTCTCTAACTTTATAATTATAATTTTATAATAACCAAATCCCTTTTTCTTTCAACACATTTTCACGAGAGAAACCTGTTGTCATTCTGGACGCCCCGACAAGCATCACCATGTGATTAAACTTATATGGTCGGTTTTTACTCTCTTTTTTTCCCTGACAAGAGTGATTAAATCACCCGACCACATTAATTAGGTCTTCTTGGACTGGCCTTATAGGTTGGGTTTTTATTTAATGGGTTAGGTTTTGTTTTGTTTTTTTACGATGACCATGAATGACAATTTCACTACTATTGTTTTATTTTGTTACGTTATCAATTAGGTGGGAATTAAGAGCTCGACGGATTAGATATTATTTTATTATCAACAAGCTTGACAATGCCTGGCTTAGATGCCCACTATATTGCTTTAAATAATGAAAGTAGAGAAGTTATATGATTCTTTTGTTCTTGACAATGAAGTAAGATAACAGTTTGCGATTTAAAATATTTAAAACATATAATTCCAATTTAAAAATTAAATAAAATTAAACAAAAAAAATTAAAATTAATTAAGTATCCCAAAGTCCCCCATTAAAGAATAATATCGTTGTTTAACGTATATACTCACCATGCAAGCTCTTAAAGATAGTGTTCTGTTATTGTTTTGGAATATAAGTGATGAAAAAGCATGGACATATTTCTGTATTTTTTTAATATATAAAAATTTATTTTAAAAATATATTTATTTTTTATTTATATTTCTTCTACCAAATACTTTTATATTTTTTTATGTACTATGATAGGCTATTAATCAAACAAAACATGCTTGGAGCCAAGTTTTCCAACATGAAGTCTAGTTAGAAAACTATAGAGTTGATCATTGCACCTATCTAATCAAATACCAAGTTTCATGACAACAAAAACCAGTTGAAAATTGTTATGGGAAAAACTAGTTATTTAACAACGCTTTATAGGACAATATTCAAATTAAAATTTATTTTTATTTAGTTGTTTCAAAATTAAAAAAGATATTTGTATGCAAGGAAAAAATTTAAATTCTGAAGAAAAAAAATTTGCTACATAAATTATTCTTTTCTTATTCATGCACTTTTTTTATTTGACTAAAACATGTTTTTTTTATTATTAGCAGCATGTTCTTTGAATAAGAAAAAAAAGGCAATTAAAATATTTTTTTGTAAAATTTTTAATAATTTAAAATAATTAGAAAAAATATATCCCTTCAATCTAAACTCCATTTTATTCATGCATTTCTTTTTTATTTTAACAAAAACATGTTTTTTTAATTGGAAGCATTGTTTTAAATAAATCATTTATCATGATTTGAAAAAAGAGTTTTAATAATTTATATTAAAAATCACGTCTCAATACAATTGAACAAAAATAGAATAACTAATAAGAGAAAATTATGTAAACAATTATAATAAAAAATATCAAAATAAAAATTTTATTTTCATTGAATATTCATGAACACATTAGAATTTTTATATATTAGATTCGTATATAATAAATAATGAAATGATTGCTAATGTTATCACAAAAATCTATAATCTTATTTTAAAACTATGAATAAATTGAATAATATTTTAAATATAATTCTAATTACTTTACTTATAGTCAATTTTAATAAAAGAAAACAATTCTAACAAAAAGCAAAAGGACAATATAAAAAGAGGCCAAACACTTAACTTGTTGGCTAATAAAAAACTAAGTGGAAAATAATTTTTGTTTGTTTAATTGATAAACAACATATCATTTGCCCTTTATTTTTAATAGAAATAGACAACATATCATCTATATTGATAAATAATATGCATTTACAAGTTTAAATTTTAGCTTTGGGTCCTATTTTCAACTATTTTTTACTTGTAAACATTAAAGAAACATCTTAAGAATTTTATTAGATCCATTTAATCTTAAAACACCTTTTAATTGTTCCAAAACCCTTAAGAAAAATATTTCAAGTCCTAATCTTTTGTTTCTAGCAAGCTAAAATTCTAAAACACCTTAATAACTTTTTACTCAGTAAAATGAGCCTACTAATACAAAGATCAGTTTTTTTTATAGTTAGAATGTAATCAACTAACCTCTTTCTCTCTCCTCCATTTTTTTTTAATTTCTCTCTCCTTTCTCAAAACTTAGGGACTAAAACATTAAAAAAAAAATGAAGTTTAGGACCTAAATGTAAAAGCATAAAACCAAAGGGATCAAAATGCACAAATGGATCACATTAGTTTAGGACCTAAACATAAAATTCAGATGCTTTTTTAGATGAAAATGAATATTTTCATGCGATAACGAAAAAGGCTCCACTTAGTTTTTTGTTTTTAATTTGTCTTTCTTCTTTTAATTGTTTTTATACTATACATTTAAATCATATTTCATTTAATTGACCTCTAATTGAAATTTAAAATTTTATTTGAAATTGTAAGAATATACTTAAAAAAAATCTCAACACAAAAAATTACCAACGTAACTTGCAAGGATGAAACTAAAAAAGAATGACACCCTTTTTAAACTATGTCATCCATAATGATTTTAGAAAAATATACATTAATAAACAATAAGAAAATATATTCTATCAGTTGTATTGTATAATATAAATTCACCATAAAATTATAAAATACCTCATAGATATTTTAGATAAAAAGAGCCACTTTAACTACAAGCAAGAACTCCTAGAAAATATCCAAGAAGTATTACCTAAAAACTAAATTGCATAGGCTAGTTACTATAGGAGTCATCATTGTTCAACCACAAACAAAACACTGTGGATGACACTGTGTATTTTTTTAAAATTATTTTCTAAATAAAGGATAATTACTTCTGAATTCTTAGTCTAAAGTGAAATTGAAAGAAAGGAGACCAGAATGAAAAATACACCAAACATGAATGTCGTGCCAGAAGTTTCAAAAAATATACATTTTAGTCCTCAAACTTTAAAAATAATGCATATTATACAATTGCAGTGCCCCAATATTTTTTCAATTTAATTTTGATACAAAAAGTTCATTTCTATTATTTTTAGGTTCCTGATTGAGAGAGCAGAGAGAGAGAGAGAGAGAGATCACCGGATTTCGGCGGCAGAGAAAGAAAAATATCGTTGACATTGATTTAGGCCACTAAAACGGTTAATAGTTGTGTAAAATCGTTTCATTTGATGAGGAGAGTTTATATTGGGTGTTTTTTTATCTTTAAAATTCATGATAAAACAGATCTAAGCTCGAGTAGATTTTAGTTTTTGCGACGGGTTTTGGATTTTTTAAGATCATTGATAGATTTATCATGGCTCCTAAGGTGTATTTAAATTAAATGTTTTGGGTCAAAATTAGTTGAAAAATAGGTGTTTGGGTAAAAAAATCTTAAGCACTGATTTTCTGGCCACTGTGGTAGCCAGAATCTGAGCAAATTTAGACGACACTTTGTTTGAGTTTTTTTTTTAAAAAAAATTCATTTGCCCCAAATGCAGCAAAAAAATAAGGGCCTAGTCGCACATGCCCTAACAAAATGGGTAAGGCGGGATTGCCTGGCCTGCCAAGCCTGACAACTCCTAGCCTTTGTTTTTGTAATTTTCTTTTTAATTAAAGCTTTTTTTTATATATGTTTTTTTTCAATTTTTTTTATTTATATTTAAATCAATACTCCTTCTCTTTTTTATTTATTTTAGTGAGCCTCTTTTAAATTTTAGTTATTTTTGTATTATTTATTTAATTTTTGAAGAGGTTTTTCTGATTCATCTATAACTTTTTTTAATCTTTTGTATAGATGAACTTTATTTTTATTTTTAGATAATATTTCTAATATGTGCAGTCTTGCAAGTATTTTTTTCCTCCATTTTTTTTATTCAATCAATCAATTTAATATGTGTGTCTATTTCTATTATTGTTTGATTGAATAAAAAAATTAATTTAATAAACAAATTTAGCAAATACAACTGGGTAAATACCTCGTTTTACGAGATTAAATATCTTGATCTACACATACCATTCAATTTTTTTAGTTTTTTTTGTAGTTATTGCTTGTGGTTTTGTTTTCTATTTATTAACAAGTATAGTTTTTAATTTATTTAATTGCATGTATACATAAAGTTTTTAATTTCACTTATAATTTTTTAAATTACAAAATCATGTTAAAAAAGTTTTTTATAAAATCTTTTATTAAAAAAAATATAACTCGGAATGAAACACGGTTAAATATATTGTAAGTCATCATTAAACATGCTCACTAATTGCTAATTTTTTTTAATGTTCTTTAATCGTTTATTAAAAAATTACTGACATGATTATTAGAGTGGTGTACATTTGGTTGTAGGACTTGACCATCCAAGCTAAATGATCCCCCGACCATCATAGCCAAATGACCAATCAACATGGCCAAATTAATCCACCACCACAATAGCCAGATTATCTAACATCCACCATAACTCATAATTATAACAACATAATATTAATTAAAGGACCATTTGTTTTTCAGAAAATATCTTTTTGAATGTTTTTATACTTGACCATATTTAGAATTCGTTTTCTAGTCAAATAAAAAAATTAAGTTTTAGAGAGGAATAAATATTTTTATAAATTACAAAAAGAAAAAAAAAACTTTTCATATTGAAGGATTCAAAATCAAAAACTAAAATGGAACACCAGTTCATTATTATTTTATAAATATATACTTTAAAGTATACAATCTTATTGAAAAATAAATTAATAATACATTTATATGTAGAAAATTATATATTAAGATATATCAATATGTAATATATAGAAATTACATCAATTTAATATATTATTGCATATAATATTTTTATTATATAATATTGCTAAAATAATACATTATAATACACCAAGATGATATATTATAATATTCATTAATATTTCATCACATTAACTATACTATAGAATTTTTTTTTTTTAACTTTTGTCAAACATTAGAAAGAAAATGTTTGATAATAATATTACTATTTAAAAAAAAAATAACTTAAAAATATTTATTTTTCATAATACAATCATATATATATATATATATATATAAACTATTTTTAAAAAATCTATTTTCTAAAAAATTATACTATATGCTAGAAAAAAGGGTCTTTCATTGTACCCCTACACCCACATGCACAATGGAAATTACTGTTACTAAGGTTCACTTTGGCCTTTGTAGTTTTTTTTTCTTTTAATTTGATCCTTAGAATTTTATGCTTTTACATTTAGTCCTCAAATTCATTTTCATCACTTTTTAATCCATATGTTATTAGAGATGAGAAAGAAAATTGATGAAAAATAAAAAGGAGAGAGAGAATTCAAATTATCACAACCCAACTATTAAAAAATATCAATCTTACTATTAATGTGTTTGTTTTAGAGAACTGATATAGATAAAAATAACATGAAAAAGACAACAAATATAAATAATACAGAATTATGTTAAATAGAGTCACCATATAAAAACTCTAATTTAAAAATTTATTATTGAATATTTTATTTTCAATTAGTCTCTTGAAATATAAATTAAACAATCCTACTTATACCAATCCTAAACCTAAACTAAATAACAAAAAATAAAATTCCTAAGCTAAATAGGAATACAAATAACTAAGAAAAAAAAATTAACTTTTCCTAGAAATCCTCCTGCATGCATTAGTCTCCTCGGTTTGGAAACAACTTGTTCTCGAGTTGAAATTATTTTTATCTCGATCTCGTCGATGTTAAATAAAGACTCTCAAACCTTTTTTTTTTTAGTGTATAATAATTTTAAATATCAACTTTAATCCCTTCATGTTGAATTTTGCATAAAAAATTTTCTTCAAGAGTATAATAATTTTAGATATCATTTTATAATAAATTCTTTTCCACTACATTCTAGAGTAATAAATTACAAACCTTAAACTTGCTTCATCAACATGTGTTGCATCCATATTATTGAGATTCCAAAGAATATTTATTTTAATTATAAAACAACGTTGTTAATAAAAAAAATATTGTTAACAAAAAAAACTAAATAAAGAATATGGATTTCAATTTAAGAAATGCATTTTCTCTTATTAAATTTAAAATCTTCAAATTCTTAAAAAATAGTTATTTTAATTATTATATAATTAAATAAAAAATTAGCTTTAAAATTGTTGATGACACTGTGTTGATACAAAATATATTTTATTTATAAAAAACGCTTTTCATATAGTTAATTTTATGTGTTTGGTATTATAATCAATGTGCTGTTTTAAAATATTTTTTATTTAAAAATATATTAAAATGATTTTTTATATTTTTTTAACATAAACATATGAAAACTATAACACTTTAAATTACAGAAGCACGCTGACAAACAATCACGACCACACAAGATAGAGTTAGCAAGATAACGTGGCAAGATATGAGCAGGTCAAATCCCACGAAGTTCTATTTCTTTCCATTTGCCAATTTCTAGTGTTTAGTTTGTACTCGACTTGGAAGGGGAAATAACACGTGTATCTGCCTATTCTAATACCTTAATAGTGTTGCGTGGGTATAGTTATTTTTTGAAGTATTTTATATTAAAATAAATTTTTTAAAAGAAATTTATTTATACATATTAAAAAACATAAAAAATTAAATTATAATCTTTTTAAAAATCTTGAATTTTAGCAAAACTGCGTCACTCCCAAACGGGCGCCTAATCATTCCCCATATGATTTTCAAAGCACCAAAAAACTAAGGTGGAGCAGGTGTTAATAGCAATAATGCAAATAGCAAGTATGCCTTCATGGCGTTGACGTCATTGCATGCCTCATCACCCTGGACGAAAAAACCAGAAAAACTGCCACAGCTTTCTCATGTTCTGCTTCGCATTTGACGATGTCTTTTGACTTTTTTTGGGGGCGGTTTTGTGTGTTGATTTCTTTCCTTTGTCTCTTCTTGCAAGAAACCTTGTCTTTCTCTCTTTTTATAATTTCACAACACAGGAGTCTCGTGGTATGGTTTTAAAGGTTGTGCCTTTTTCTCGTTTAACTACTATAATTGGCTTGTACTGAGAATATTTTTTTCCTGGGCTTATAACAGGCTTTACAATTCCTTTTTGGGTTACAGCCATTTCCTATCGGTTTGCTTTCCTGTTTCCGTGGTATTCTGGTATGGGAAAGTCAAACAATCTCCATGGTTGGTTAAGGTTTCTCTATGTGATTTTTGCCTTCTGCTCAGCTTTCTTCCTGGGAGCTCTTAAAGGTACCACAAGTTTGTTTATTTATTTTGTAAAACTGGATTTAGGTTCTCTTTAGGGGAAAAAAGGTTCGGTTATGGTGTGTTTGATTACATGCAAGTTCTAGTTTTGAATGTTTATTTTAAAGTTTTCATGTGAATTTGATGATGGGGTTTTGGGATTTGTATTGAATCAGGGCTGTTGGTGGGGCCTATTGCTGCTTCTGTACTAATATTAGGGAATGGTGCAGTAATTCTGGGAATGTTACCTCCACATATTTCCTGGACATTCTACACCCTTGTGAAGTAACTTACTCAGAATCTTCCATTTTAAGAAATTTCAAATATATTGCTCCTTTGGTAGTGTTTTTTACGTTGTAGAATATTGGATTCTGTTTATTTGGTTATAAGTTTTTTTTTAACGTCTCTTTTCCCTTAAGATTTTATGTTGATTTTGGCAATATTTGGTATCTGAAGGACAGATAGGTTTGATATACCTCTTAAAGTGGCCCTCTTGGTTGCTTTGCCTGCTTTATTTGGTATATGGCTGGGTTTAAGCATAGCTGGGACAGTTCTTGTGGGACTGGGGTATGGGTTCTTTGCTCCCTGGATTGCGAGTTTTGAGGCCTTTAGGCATGATGATGATGATGATGATGATGAGTTCAAGACATTATACCACTGTGTTGTGGTAAGTTGTTAGTTATCGCATTAATGCCATCTTCATGTCTTGTTTTAGTCCCCATTGCTTGATATTTAAAGTGTCTGTTTTTGTTAACTAAATTTTATAAACATTTAGGATGGAACTTGGGGAATTATTAAAGGCAGCTGTACTGTAGTTACAGATTTTGCAGATATTTGCTGCCATTCTTACCCCCTCTATTTGAAGGAGTTGCGAGAATCCTCTGCTTCAAATGAAATTCGAACTCTTAGGTAATAATATTGTTTTTAATAGTGATATCTTTCATAACTATGTTGCTTTCTGAGTTCTGCTCAACGATGTATTCTGTACTGCTTTCGTTTTGATTTACTGGGTTGTCTGGACTTGTACATAATGAACATAGCAATTCAATTTCAAGATTTTCGTTGCATGGTTCTCAAATAAAGATAATTGATCATTCTATCATTTGAGTTGAATAGTTATTGTACTGTGTATAAATGAAGTCTGCTCTATTTGCTAGTTAGAACCCGAATCAACATAGAAAATGAGATTGGAATCTTCTTTGCTATTGTTGAGTTCATTAATTTTTACCAAGTCATCACTCTTATAACACTGTCTTGTAGGTTAATTCATGTGCCTGGATGTATCATTGCTGGGCTGGTGGGGCTAATAGTGGATGTTCCTCTCTTTGCTGCAATTGCTATAATTAAGAGTCCATACATGCTGTTCAAGGGCTGGTATCGACTGCTACATGACCTAATTGGCCGAGAGGGCCCGTTTCTCGAAACAGCTTGCATTCCTATTGCTGGCTTGACAATCCTTTTGTGGCCACTAGTTGTTGTTGGGAGCGTCTTGGTGACCATTTTCTCAAGCATTTTCATTGGATTGTATGCATCAGTTATATTATATCAGGTTGGTTCATAGTTCAATGTATTTGTAGTTTGTCATCCATCAATAACGAGCTTACCATTATCATTCTGATGGATGCAGGAAAGATCTTTCTGGCGAGCTGTGGCTTATGTGATTGCAATGGTTGCGGAATTTGACGAGTATACAAATGACAGACTTTATCTCAGAGAGGGAACTTTCCTTCCAAAGTAATCCTTTTTCCTTATCATTCTCAAATTTGTGGATTTCCAGCTTAAACCAATACTTCTACAACTTTGTTATTTTGTGATGTCATATTTTAACTTTCAAAATCACGTTTCCTGCATCCAGGCCCAAATATCAAAAGAAAGGGACCTCTCACTCATCTGAGCTTTCTGTCGGAGGAAGCCTTGCCAAATTTAGTTCTGTTCATGTAGAGGCTCCTGCGATGCTTGTGCCAAGCTTTGCACATTCAAAATCAGTTAGGGAGACAGTACAAGAAGTGAAAATGGTTCAGGTATTATTTTTCTGATGCAGCTGTACGCTGCCCTTTGCTTGAAATTGTTATGTGAGCAATTAAATGAGAGTTTAATCAGCGGAAATATCCTGTCCTTCATTTTTGAAGTCGTCATTTTCCTTGTGCTTATGCGATGGTGAATTTACAATTAGATGTAGTTGCTGCCGTATGTGGAGCTGTTGTTTATATCATAGGCACTTTGATTTTAACTCCAAGGCAGTCTGGACTTGAGGCTGATCGGCAGCTAGATTATGGTTTTCGCCATATGCAAATTAACAAGTGGAGTGGTGCACCAAAGGATTTAAATAGGAACAGATTTATGAATTTCCTAGATGTTTGGAAATATGGGAAGATAGGCTACTTGGTTTAAAGAGTAGTGAAGATTCAGTACATGCAATTTGGTGGCCTGCTATATCTTGACGACCTCTTTTACTGATTGGTTTATGGTTATGTTGGTTGATGTAAATGGATGGATTAGCATTGTTTTGTTTGTAGCATGTGAGATTGAAGAATTTGACTAGAAAGCAGGAATTTTTTTAGGAAAAACATAATTGAATTGCCGTAAGTTACAATCAAATAAAAGAATATAGGAATTCAATGTTGGGGTTCTTAAACCAACAGGAGCAACTGATCATTTCACTAAAACCATAGGGTATAAATAGTATTTTATTCCCTAAAATAATACCGATGAGGCGAAGTTAGTAAAGTGTTTTTCTAAGGTTTTTTCTGCTGCCAAGTAATCAAACTCACCACATGTTCTCTTTAGATAATTAGATGCACGTACAAGTTTATGATGTTTGGCTCTAAATGCTTACAGGTATGGGGAGTAATGATGAGATCATGCGAAATGAGGGGCAGGGATCTTTTGGATTCTGGTGCCATAACACTGGCTGACCTCAGTAACTATTTGAAGGCCAGGGGTGGCAATGAAGCATCCGTTATATGTGTTGGCTTGCCTTGTTATTCATTTTTGCAATCCCTCCTGAATTCCATTAAAGCTGGTTCAGATGGTTTTCTGCTTTCCGATGGTACTGAAATAACACATCATAATAGACCAAATGACAAATTGTTCGACTGGTTCTTTCAGCCGCTGATGGTCCTAAAAGAGCAAATAAGGGTCATTAAATTGGAAGAAGGTGAAGAAAGGTTCTTGCAGAGAGTAGTTCTTTATGGAAATGATACACAACGCATGGAGACTTGGGATAATGGCAGTTTGGTGCCTCAAGAGGCTCTGCGAGCTGCTCAAATACAGGGCATCACCAGAAGGTATATCAGTTTCTGCATTCCTCTTTCCAAGTTATTAAAGAAGGAATACATTGCTTTCAATAACCGAGAAAACCTAAAGATCGGGGTGAGAGGTCGGAACATTCACATGATAGATAAAACGTCAAATTCTCCTATTCATTCTCAGCAATTGAAGGGACATCGCATTATTTTTACATTTCTTTCTTTATCAAGCTCTATTTATTTTTTGATGATAACAATAGACTCTTTTGAAATGCATATCAGAAGAATCCCAATTTTACATTGCTTATTTACCAAGGCCCTTTAACTGCATCATACACACATTTGGATCAGTGATTTTGAGTAGACAACAATATAAGAGATTGGTTAGTTCTTTCAACATGTTAAGTTGTGTTTTGTTACTATCTCGAGATCATGAACGGAGATAGTTGGCACAAAGGAGATATGATAATCGCTAAACATATATTTGTTTAATCTTTAACTTGATATGACTAGTTTTCTTCCTCTCTCTTCTGATATTGTGTAAAAAACTTGTCACCTTCAGTATTCCATTTGTCTACTGATAACGAATACATTGGCAGGATGATAGGAATGATTAGAGGTATATCGAAATTTCCCACTTACAGACGGAGATTTCGCCAGGTTGTGAAGGCTTTGATAGCATATTATGCGGAGAAGGAGGGTGTTACGAGATCCAGTTCCATGCGATCAGTAGCAAGCATTGAAAATGTATAGGCCGAAGCTCAACTCTGTCCCTTTTTGGGTTGCATAAAAGCCCATTGTTTTGTGAATTGCAATGGGTTATTTAAGAAGTACTCTTCACATCGCTGTGTAATATTCTCAAAACATCACTCTTGGTGGATTTTGAAAGCCTCCATTAAATTTGAAGCCAAGGGCTCTCTTTGCCATCCGCTCCACACATTGTCTTATATGTCAAGTTTGAAGAACCAACTCAGTTTATGCAAGGAATATCCCTGAGAATCAGTCACTGATATTCTGATACCCTCAGCTATTCTTTTCACCCATCATGTTATAAATCTTGCTTCTCAAATGCCCAAGTACACAACGGGTAATGCTTGATATTGCGAAAAAAATAATAATGAGAAAAACCTTCAAAAATAGGTTACGAATTAAGGTCATGATCTAATGTCATAATCTTCATTAGATTATTCCTTTTTTTTTTTCTTTTCTTGAACGCTCATCAAGTTATTCTTAATGGTCAGCATTTATGGAACACAAATGCCACCAAGAACATGGAATTTTTATTTTGATTGATATTGCATCTTGAGCAAGATGAATTACGAAGCTCCTTGGATTTTACTTGGAAACGTGTTGCTAACAAAACTCGATAGATTACTTGCTACTCCTAACATTACGACCTTCTTTAGAGTAAAAAATTCTCAAATCAATTAAAGAAAATAATGGCCCAATAGTTCTTCAGCAAGTTAATTAAAAAAACCACTGCTTGTGCAAAATCTTGGGATTGGGGCTGCAGGGCTAAAGTTGAAAGATAGTGTGTTATATATTTTTTTTTTTAGAAAATTTTAATTTTAAAAAAATTAAACCAGTTCAAAAACAATAAAAAAACACGACAAAATATTAATTTAAAATTTTCAAAAAATTTTAATAAGAAACCGGTTCAAAAACAACCACAAACACATAAAAAGTATCAAAGTTAAACGTTAATATGGAAATCCCATCAAATCGCTTTGGCTACCTTTTCTTTTTCTTCTTTTTATTGGCTTTTCCCCCCATAGAAACCCAGTCAGAATTCTATCGGGGAAAGTGTGAACCCCAAAGCAGCAAATGGGGTGTTTGTTGGAGGCACCAGATCCAAGAGAGATGGCCAGCTGCCAGCATCTGCATTCCCTTAGTATTATTATATTATGTGCCCATGTCCACAAAAGATAGTATTTTTTTCCTCCTCTTCGAACGTAAGAGTTACAGTTCAGTGGAGTCCTCCATACTACCAGCATATAAACACTCGTGTAATTGTGGTGCTATGGCGACTGCCCTCAATGCTGTGTATGGTAAGATAAAGAATCTTACCTTATATATAATCAAGTAACTAGCTAGGCAGAGAAGGGAATTCATGTCCTTTTAAAAAGATTAAAATCAATATAATTTGGACCTCTGATTTTTATTTTTATTTTTATTTTCCTTTGGATAATGATAGTTTGTACCAGTTTTTGTGTAATAAGATTACATGCCTCCCCTGCTATGTCTAGGATATTGTGCTGTCCTTCGACCTGCAGATGCGGATGAATTCTTATGTCAAGGATACTTCATGAATAGACATTACCATATCGCTCATGGCATCAAAGACTGACGTGGTTTAGACATTCCTCTGTATTTGTATTTTTTTTTATGCATGGGAGAGGACAGAAGACAGATAGGGTAGAGACTAGAATATTGGTGGGCGAACAAAAATATAACGTAAAAAAAAGAATAAGTTGGTTTATCACAATTATATATATTAACAAAAATTATAAACTATAGTAAAACTTTTTGATCGAGTATGAATCTATGATAGGATGTGGAAATATTCACTTGCTGCTATATTTAATTTAAGTGAAACCGAATTGAATTTTATAGTATTATTTTTGTTTCTGATTAAATCAAGTAAAAATTAATCCATTTTAAATATGATAAAATTGTTTTTCACGATGATAGTTGTTATAATAATAATAATTATTATTATTACTAGCGTAATTAAATAATATACTGTGATTTGATACTTACACGGTAGTTTCATTTTCTCTGTGTATGTTTAAGATATTTTCTCTAAATTAGCATGATTAATAATTATATTGAAAATAAATATTTTTTCAATGTTTATTTTTCCTTGAAAAGAATATATATACATAATGTTTTCTTACAAAACAAACACAACAAATCCTTAAAAACCCCTTTCCTCTGATGTCGGACAATATGAGTTAAAGAACAGTCCAATGACAAGTATTAAGAAAATACCTAAAATTAATTTTCCGTTACATCTCAATTCCTTACTTGATAAGCCTAATTTACAATTCTAATTTAGTCGGCTCATGAGTCATGACCCTTGACGAGCTAAGAGCTTAAGTACTGAGCTCAAGCTCGACTCGTTTACACTTCCTAGACGAGCTAAAAGATGGTTCGAAGATTGAAATAAATAAAATAAAATAGATCAGGCGCTGGATTTAGGCCACATTGCTATTCAATAACAGTTCTCATATAATAATATTATTTAAGGATAACGATCATGCTATGTTGGATAAGATAAGGTTACCCTTACTTTTATTGGCAGAGCAACATTAATTTATAGATTTTCTTAACATTTGCGTTATTCTTTTTTTTATTTATTTATTTCAAAACTCCTATATTTAATTTCCCCTATTTTTCTTAACACACCCACACGCCCAAGACAGAAAATCTTGGAAGAAAAAAAAAAATCTTGGAAGAAAAAACGCAAACACATGTGGACAAGAAAATGAAAGAACTTTGGAATATTGAAAAAGTAAAACAAAGAATATAGAAATTTATTTGGGTATATATATATATATATATATATGCAATCAAGGATAAGAAAAACTTTCCATTCTCAACCACGTGTTCGTAACTTGGACGGCAGGCATGGTGCGTGCACTTGCCACCTTCTATCCCAAAACCCACCCACCAAATTACCACACCTCGACCCACCCATCTTTTACTTTCATCCTTGTTAAAACAGATATATTTCCGAAATATCCGAAGAAACAAGATCAGAATTGAATTAAATGAATGACGACAAACAAGAGAATTCCCCCCTTCTCTTTCATTTCTTAATTTGATGCTGAGAAGAAAATCCAAAAGAGGAGAGAGCAGCGGACTTACCAGTAAAACAGACACGAAAATTATGGACAGTTGCCCCAAAATGTAAGAATCGAAAACAACAATTCCATTATTAACTTCCCCGAGTGGATCTTTTTTCTTTTTACTTTTTTTTTTTGAAATCTTTTTGCTGCAGAGCAAGGAATGAAGGAAGAAAAACAGGAAAGAAGCTTCTCCTTGTTATCACTACCACCGTACAGCACTCGAAGAAACAGATGATCAAACTCAGCTTCTGAATTCTAACTAAATCATAAATATAACAGAGAGAACAAAAAAGAAGAAGCTGTACACAGAACAACAAGGATAGAAAAATAAAAATCATGGAGTTCTAAATAAAAATAAACATGGCTTAATTAAGCATACGCCATTGTTAATTTCTTTCTTCCTCATGGGTTTAATCTAACCCACTCATAGCGTCCTTCCAACGCCTCATCTTTGTCAAAATCAAAGTTATACCTGCCATGGAAAACCAAAAACAATTAATCCCATTTAGTTTTTCTTGTCACCGTAATTTACCGAGTTTTCTTGGAGAAATAAATCTCAGTGTGCAGACGCAGTGCATGCACAATATGCATGAGTTGAATCTTAGAATTCAGTTGATATCCGTAATCCTTACTTGTCTTTGAAGCGTTGTGGAACAGTTTTCTCAATTTCGCAGAAGAATTTCTCAACCTCTTCATCTGTTATCCTTATCACCGCCGCGGCCGTTGATCTTCGATGGGAATTAGGCTTCTTCAATGGCGCTGGGGTTGCCGTTGAATCCATGTTTTCTGATGTTGATTCTTCCCGGAGAGCGTTTGAAGTCGGTGTTTTCTCTCTGTACATATATATAAAAAAGAAGAAAGATTAAATCAAGAGACTTTACGTATATAAATACTACACCAACTCAACTTAGAGAGAAGGAGTTTCAAACGGAACCAATTTAAATTTTTTTGAATTTCGAGAATTAAATGACATTAAAAACAAAAATAAATATCCCAAACAAACCTTTCCCTACGACTACTACTATAATACATTGACGTTTCTACTTCAACTCTCTCTTCCTGCAAAAAAATAAAATAAAAATAATAATAATTAAATTAAATTCGAAGCAATTAAAGCTGGACACACTGATAATTAATTCAAGAATTCAAGAACTGAGAATTGATGCAATTCTGACCTCCAGATCTGTGAACTTAATTATCTCATCACATGATCCATTGCTAGAACAACAAGAAGTAGACGACATTAATGAATGATTATCTTCAAAATCATCATCTAAGCTAGGGCTTGAACATCTCTCTTCAGTCACCATCCGGTGACCGGAATTAACATCCAGTGGATATGAAGCTGAATTGTCAGACCTAATTATTACGCGTTCTTGACGACTGCTAGTAACATTACTTCTAACTTTAATAGAGATCTTGATATGTCTTGATCTTTTCTTTGTAGCTCGAGTTCTGGTTTTCACCCCAACTTGAGCGGCGGCGGCGGCGGCGGCGGCGACTTTCACCATTGCAACGTCTTCGATATCTCTAGAGTGTCTTACCAATTGTAATTGAATTTTGTATGCTGATTCTTGACGGAGAGGATTGAGAAAGTGATATTTAAGGGATGGAGAGTGGTGGTGGTCCAGAGTCAGTTAACACTGACGGGGGGGATTTGTAACGGGGAAATTGACGGCGCCGTTATGGGGATGGATAGGCCGTTGGGAGAATGAGCCGAATTATAGGCGAATTAAGGAGAGGCACGTGGGGGAGTGTAGGTTAGGGAAGGAGAGTAATGATTGAGGTTAAAAAAGAAGTGGAGTTCGTACGGTTGAAATAGAAAGAAATGGCCTAAATGAATAGCAAGAGGGGAAGCGTGCGGTTGGTGTGGCAACTTTAGCGTGTGTGGCACTTTCATAGTTTTTGCGATTCAGGTTAGAAAAAATAATATTTTTTTAAATATTATTAATTATGATTTAATTTTTTTTTAAAGATACATGTTTGATTAAAAATATTATGAGATGAATTTTGCATGTAAAATAAATAAATAAATCATTCTATCTTTTATAAAATCAAAATTTAAAAGACATTTATATATAAAATCTAGTACAAAAAAAAACATAAACTATTACAACAAAGATGCCTATCTAGTGAGGAGCTGGTCTTAAGCATTCTTTTTGCTTGTTTATGTTATTAGTTTTGCTGCAGATCAACTCACATGTATTTTGTTGCGGATAAGATTAGAAGCTATTTAAAAAAAAAAAAAAAAGAATCAAGATAAATATTTAAAAAAAATAGAAATTTTGAAATAAGGATAAAAGGGATTTTTTTAAAATTAAAACCACTTATCTTTTTTAGAATTTTCTTTCAAGAATATTTATTATTTTTTAAAAAAAGCTCACCAAAAAATAATATTTTAATGATTTTGACAATAATATGTTAGAGATATAAGAATAATGCACTGATAGAGTGTTGTCATGAGTACTTTTTAAATTTTATTTTTATCTAATTATATGATAATAAGAAAAAGCTCTCGCAAGTATAAAAAATAACGTTATAATTTCATTCAAAAACTAATTAAAAATTGAAGTGCGCCACAGTAAAACACTTAGTAGAATTGTTTTTGTTGTAATTATAATATACCATTGCTAACTAATTTAAAAAACGTTTGGAAATGTGAGACAATTCATGTTTTTAAAAGATTAAATTTTTTTTTGTTAAAAATTAATTTTTTTTATGCTTTGAATTATTTTAATATGTTAATTTAAAAAATAATTTTTTAAAAATAAAAAAATATCATTTTGATACATTTCAAAATAAAAAGCATTTTGAAAAGCAACCGCAACCACATTCCCAGACATATCATTAGTGAATGGCCTTTTGCTCATGCCACTTTATATAAAAATAGAGAAATTATTAAATACTTTGAAAAACATCATTATAGTTTTTATTTATTTATTTAATAACATCTCCCCCTCTCGTTAATATATCAACAAACAAATTTTAGTATAAAAAATATACATGGAAATGACGATTTTATAAGAAAACCAATAAAATATATCCCTAAACTAGATTTCTGTAGGAACTTTAAGGTCATATTTACTAGAAATTAACCTTTTAAATTTCCTGGAAAAATGTAACGAGAAACAAGAAAAAAACCAAAGAAAACACATTTATTAGTTGAAAATAAAAGGTGTTTTCATGAAAACGCATGTTTTCTCATTTTCTAATAATCTAAAAACTGGAAAATAACACAATAATTGTTTTTCAAGTTCACCAAAATTAACCCAATTAGTGTGTTTTCCCCTTGGCCTAATAAAAACAAAGTAGACGAGGACTTGTTTCCTTTTCTTCCTCTCTTTTCCTTCTTTTTTTCTATTCTCCCATCATTCTAATCACAGTGTTAAATCATTGCAGACAAAATAGCTCGTTTGAACATGTTCCACGTTTAAATTACTAGCTTTTTATAAGCAACATCATGCCGTTACCATGAAACTTAATTTTTGGTTTGACGATTTAGAAATCAAGTGAATATTTAATATGAAGTTTTTATTTAATTTTTATTTATTTAATTTTATCCTTCTCTTTTTTATATATATATATAATTTCATCATTTAATATTAGACTTTTATTTAATTTTATCTTTAAGTATTGAGTTGATGATACATTTTTTTTTTGTATTTTTTATCATATAATAAAATAAAAAAATTATCTCAATTTAGTAAAGTTCATAATCTAAATTCCTGATTTAGCAGATTAACCTAGATAAACTTGATTTGTTTCTTTTTTTATTAGAACTTGTCAATGTCACATTCGAGTAATTAATTCTAACCTGATTTAAATTAAAACTCGAAACAAGCAAATAGTTATATCGTGAATTTTTAAATTTAAATCATTGTATCGAGTTTAATAACAATACTGAAAAGTTTTATATGTTCAAGATATTTTTTTTCATTTTAAATTTTTTTTAATTCAACCAACAATATAGCTAAAAATAAACTAGTTTGAATACTAAAAAGAAGTCTTACCTTTTTATCTTTCTTCGTAAAAGTAATAAATAAGTAAATAAATATAAACTAGACGTAGGAAAACATGCTGAAATTATACATGCAATGTTATTTTTATAGCAGCAATTAATTTTAACTTTAAGGGGCTGGTGTAATGGGTAAATTTCTTTTTTTTTAAAAAAAAACTTCGTAGATTTAAATTTTATCATCATCATTTATAAGAACTTAATAAATTTCTTTAAATGTAGAGGGTTATTGCAAGAAAAGACTTAATCTCAATTAATTATAAATTTATTTGAGGATATCCTTAATATTGCTCGGACCAGGGATGCTATGTATGACACGTATATTCATGTTTGACTAGATATATTTTTAATTTTTTTTTATATTTTCATATAATTAAAAGGGTGTTTGAGAGTGTTGTTGTAATTATTTTTCAAAATATGTTTTACTTGGAAATGTATTAAAATAATATTTTTTTTATTTTTTAAAAATTATTTTTGATATTAGCGTATCAAAATGATGTAAAAACATTAAAAAAAAATTAAAATAAAAAAAATTTAAAATTTTTAAAAATATTTTTTAAAAAAAAAAAAAACAGAACCTAAATAGTTTGATCATCTATATCCATGTCTGAAGGTCCAATATTGGACAGAAGCACTTTAAGATAAAACAAAGCAGCATAGATTTGAATGGAATCTTATCTGCTCGACAACCCATCCTTTGTTGAGCTGCTGTAGGCGCTACTTCCTATACCTTTCTCCGTGAGCTGAACAAATACTTCCATCGCTGTTTAGGTGGTTGCTCTTGCCTATAATATACACTTTAGAATTCCATTGGGATTGTAGATGAAATGATAAAATTTTAAATTTAATTTTTTAAAATTATAACTTTGAGTTTCTTTTAGTTTTAGTGTTACTAAAAATTTATATAATCGTTAATTTTAAATTTTTAAAATTAATTAAAATATACGCAAATTAATCCGAACAACTATGTTAATAAAAATAACAATAAAACAAATTCCACTATGATTCCGACCATTTTCTTGTTTTAGACTTGGCAATTTTCAGAGCCAGCCAGCCACCCTCAAGACCGTCATATAATTAGTGCAATATGATGCAGAGAGACCTAATCGGAGACTGGCACACGCTTGGTCATTTAATTAGTGCCATAAAGGCTTAAGGGTTAGGTAAATAGAGGAATTGATGAAGAAAATAGAGATATCTTGCACGTTAATAATACATATTTATAGGTGTACTTGTCACGTATGTTTTACCATCACGCACGGGGCTCAATTATTTGGACGGTTCGAAATAGTACACATCATGGACCCCTTCCATAAAAAAATTTGTGCTAACCTACCATTTATTTAATTTAGCCGATCCATGCAGTAAATATTTGTACTTTGAGTTAGTTTTTTATATGCTAAAAGTAAATTCAATTCATGTTTCGTGATGTGAATCTTACCACACAACCTAACATGAGATTTAGGTACCAGATTTTGGCGCCGTTTATTCCATACAAAACCACTTTTTTAACTTTTTAATGCTTATTATATTGATTTTTCAATTATATATTTATGTTTTTTTTATATATTTTGATAATAATAATAATATGAAAATTGAACTAATAATATACTTGACCGAAAATAAATTTTAAACATGTTCTAAACAAAGAACACATCAACAAGAATGACAGAAGTCTAAGAAAAAAAGCCAAATGAAGACTTAGTTTAAATATTTATTTTTAGTGCTAAATGTAAATTTTTATATCCTATTCGATAGCACAAATTAAAATGAACGTATACACTTTACTTTGCATACATTTAAGAGGATTGAGAAAACAATTCTAAGAATTCATTTACGTTAAAACTGATAAATCTGGAATTCTACATGAAGCAGTCGACCATTTGGTGATACTAAATGAACCAGTCGACCGCTTGTTCATTTGTGATGACACTTGAGAATTCTACAAGAACTGGTCGATTGATTGGCATTACCAACCTGAATCGATCAACTGTTTTAGCTGTCAGTGGGACTATAATGACTATAAACGACTAGTTTTTGCTAAAAATATATAAATAGCTTATTTAATGGTAAAATCAATAAGAGGATCTGAACCTATATAATATACAAGCTATTTTAAGTGGAAAAAATACATCAAAATCATCAATACTTAATTATACTCTTGGTGCTATTAGATCTTCATATTCTAGCACAAGAGTATTTAATCCCATACTCACTACAATTGAATACCTTCAAATCCTTTAAGTATTATCTTGTGAGATATAGGAATGTTAGAACATTGAATTGTATCGTCCACTATACTGAGAAAGTTAATTATTGTGATATCAAAATCACTTTTGTAAACCTTTAAGAGTTAGGTTAAAACTCTTGGCATTAGTGAGGTGTTTCACTAAGAAAAATCCAAAAGATGACATATCTTCAAGTGAAAGAAAAATCTTGAAGGAGGAATATCTTCAAGTTATGTAAGAAGCTTGGTACTGTTGATTTATCAAATGACAATTGTAATCTTGAACTTAGACTAGTGAAATAATACAATACTCAATACTAGTTTGATGCTTGAGGCGTGAATATAAGCTTGCCAAACCATATTAAAATCGAGTTTGCAATTTATCTCCCTTACTTATTTATTTTAAGCACTTTAATTGTATTATTGATTATTGAGTTTATTGAGTTTAATTGAATTAAATTACATTATTTGTTAGTATTAGTGAAAAACCTAATTCACCATCTCTTAGATATTACTATTGTCTTAATTCTAGAACAACATGTTAATCATTAGGAAAGTTGATAAATGAAAAATATTTTTTAGTCAAAAGAAAAGTTTAGCTTGGTTTTCATGAAAGTGTTTTTATTTTATTTTAAATGGAATACATTTTCTAAAAGTTGCGAAAAATTCAAAATATTATCTTATTTATTGATTATTTTAAATTTAGTTCTCAATCTTTTGATTGCTATACATTTTGTTTTGAATTTTTATTATTATTATTTTTTAATTTCATCCCTTAGAATTTGATTTCTATATTAACTTTGGTCCTCATTCTTTTGATTTTTATTTGCTTTTTCTCTTATCATTTTTTAATTGATTTTTTTATTTATCATATTTGATCTCATTATTTTGATTGTTATTTATTTTATTTAAAATAATTTATAGAATTGAAATTTGTTTTTCAATTTCATTATCTTTCAACTTTTTTATCTGTCAAATTTGGTTCCAATTATTTTGATTTATATTTGATTTATTTGAAATAATTTATGAAATTGAATTTTTTTTTCAATTTCATTATTTTTTAACATTTTCATCTATTAGATTTTGTCCTTATTTTTTTTGTTGCTATTTGTTTTATTTAAAATAATTTATAAAATTAATTTTTTTTAAAATTTCATCATCCTACAACCTTTTCATATATAAGTTTTGGTCCTATTCTTTTAATAAATTTGAAAAACAAATAAAACATAAATAAGTTGTTTTTTAACTCATTTTCCATAGAATAGCCAAATACTGGAAAATATTTTTAAACTCATTTTTCATAACACTACCAAACATACTTTAACTATAAGTCAAACCGTTAAGTTAATATTTCCTATCATGATTGACTTGTATTAAAAAAAAAAACAAATTTGCATAGGTGTAATGATATACATTGTAGTTAGTTGATATGTAATAATCTTGTAATTATTCCTCGTACCTTTGTGATGCGGGATTTACTCAAATCTTGTAATGATATATTTTGTAGCTTTATGTGATGTTAAGTGGGTTGCGGTCGAAAAATAAGCACAATATTGTAAATGCCAAATTCCTTAATGGAAAAAAGCAATACCTTTATGCACCAACACCCCCAAATTCAAAACACTCCATCAAATCTTTGACAATGTATCCGCTTATTAATGTTTAGAACCTTAAGGCCTTTTATACTTAATTATCACTTTAAAAAACAAAATAAATAAATATATTATGTACCCACTTAAAGTTTGTCAGGATGCTTCTAATTAATATGGGTTCGTGGCTTAAGGAAGTGGATGTGTGATGTATTATTGTGATTCTATAATGAGCTTTTTTATATTTTTAATTTTTTTGCTATATACCTAAGTAGAGGCTTAGATGTCAAAAGAATGGTTAATTATGTTTAACAACTAGCTTAGGATTTTATGATAAGATTGACGAATATAAACATTTCCAGAAATTAAATTTGATAATTTTGAATTTAACTATTAGATCGAACTTAAATTTTAGTGGTGGATTATTGATAAAAATACAAGTTATTTATGCCCCATGCTTGATTGATGCTTAGATTTGCCATATTTCACCCTAAAAGCCTTTAAAATCGATTTTAAAATTTTGGATCATATCTTAGACTTTTTTTCCTTGTTAATATCATATTTTAGCTTTATTATTTTTCCTGATCGGTTGTTTCCTATTTATTTACAAATGTTAACCTATCTTTTTAGATTTTTTAAAGACTTTTGCTAAATAAAACCACATACTTTTGTAACATTGGTTATGTTTTAATCTGGTGCTAGGGTTTAGATTAGATGTCTATTAAACTCAAATCCCTCCCTTTCTCTCTCGTCAATTAAACAAACAAACATGACTAAAATATTATTTTCATAGAAGTAATTCACTTGAAGCTAGAATTAGAGAAAATTAAATCATAAATGATGTAAGAGGTATAGAAGGGAGAGTAGTAAACATTTAAATGGTTTTCAATAAAAACTATTTGAAAGCATTCGATAAAAAGTTTATCACAATTGAATTTAATCAATGCGAAAATATACACAAGAAAAAAACTTTTCAATTTATCCAAATTCAAGTTATCCATCCTGATTCCACAAAACACCCAAACTGGATCAAATTTTGCTGAGGCATGCATAAAAGCCAACATAAGAACTGTGTTGTAGTCGGTATATTCCAACTCAACATATCTTGACTAATTTTCTCTCTATATTCTTAAAATAGTCTAAGTTTATCCATTAATATAATAAAAAAAATGAAAAATCAACAAAAAAAGTTCCCTTTTTTTCCAGAATAAAAGAAAGAAATTATGTCTAGTTATGGGGAAAAAAGATATAAAGAGGTGATTTATTTTTCATTACAAAGGCATGATGTGGAAGAAAAAGAGGCAAATTTAAAGTCTAGACTCTTTTTTTTTTTGCCATTAAAAAAAAAAAGCTTGGGAGATAAAGAGGGCAATGACTATATATATCAAGAACTCAATTTAATCAAACCATCTAGGTGGTGGCTCAGTGGTAAGAGTTTGGGACTAAGAGGTTTGCTCCTTCTGTGGTCTCAGGTTCGAGCCCTGTGGTTGCTCATATGATGGCCACTGGAGGCTTACATGGTCGTTAACTTCAGGGCCCGTGGGATTAGTCGAGGTGCGCGCAAGCTGACCCGGACACCCACGTTAAACTAAAAAAAAAAAAAAGAACTCAATTTAATCAATTATGAATCACATACTGCAAATAATCAACTAATCTTTAAAACACTAGTGTTGGATGTAACACAGTAGATTTTCTAGATCTATTATTTTTATTGTTTAGCTAATATAATAGCTTGCAAATGTTATAATGTCCCATCATTTTCACTGTTAAGGGATACTTACTGCCCGTTCATAAGAGTGCGAGGTCTCCATGAATTAGGAAGTAGTTTTTGAAAGCCTGGTTGAAACTGCTTTTCCCTCTTTATTTCTTGTTTCCTCTTTTTTGGCTAAACATAGGAATAATTATGCTTTCCATTCAATGTAAACAAAAGAATTCAAACTACAATTATGAAAGTAGGGAACCTAAAGTTACATCGAGTACAATTATGGAAATAAAGGGTTAATAAAGTTATGATTGATAGGTAAGAGCTGGGAGAGAGAGAGATTAACTTTTTTTTTTTTTTTGAAAAAAAGAAGAAGGGAAAGATATACTATTTGTTTAATCAAGGAGGGATCTACCAATAATTAACCCTTAACATGAAGCATATGTGAATGCTGCTGGATTTTTGATTCAAATTAAAGGGTGCCTAACATTATGACTTGTTCTAAATCAAAAGGATTAATGAACAATAAAAAAGCAAGATTCCTTTGAAGTAAGTTATATCGTAAGAAGAAAGAGATAGACAAGGCCACATGGATCTTAGCCATGGGTAGGCACAGAAAGCCAGAACAGATTTTCACCTCCCTCTCATAAATTAAAAAACTTGGGACTGCCGTCGTATAAAGAGTAATGTCCCCGTCCCCCGTCCTCCTCTCCTATATGGCTAAGATTACAACTTTAATCTCAAAGTGCTTTTGCATTACTTTAGTTGAAACTCTACATGAATAATTACAAAAGCTGGTCTGAATGATTAGCGTGAGGTCACCAAATATTCCCAACTAATCTTACTGGAATAATTTCCTCAACCTCCTTGATGCATGGGTTCTACAGTTTTCATGTCAGTTCATGTTTGCACTTATCCACTCCATTTCATGTATGCCCTAAGAATAATATTAGCTAGAAGAAACAAAAGAGGTGATCCAATCTGTGCATTTGTTGTGAGTGGCTCAAGGAGAGAACTTGATCTTGCTGCTAGGCTTATGTAAATCGGTCCAAAATTAACCAAGGGATTTCTCAGATACTTGGTTTCACCTTATAATCAGTGGCAAGAGTATCGTTGTCTTGTTTATTTAATATTTAGCTTTGGTGTTGTCTCCATGTTTAGTTTCAAGAATAATTAAGTAGTTAGTGCTTGAGGGAATATGTCTTACAATATATTGCACTATCAACAACATGATGATTGATGATAAACACACAGACTCCAAATTATGCACCGCATAAAGAATTAGAACAGATTAATTATAATGGCCCGTTCTCACTCAGAGCCACAGAACCAATCAAGTAAAAAACAATGAAATGGTGGTGGATCCAATGGAAATATTAAAGGTAGTAGATTCAAGCTCATGGGCATATTTTTACAACCCTAAAGGACTAGTAGGCTTTAAATTAAAATTAAACTTTTAAGTTTTATACCTCTTTATGATACTGCTAAATAACAGAAAGTCATAATTTCAAAATTTGCCTAAAGAAATGGAAAAGAAAGGCAGGGGAAAAGTAAACAAAATATATAAAAGAAAGGAAGGATATGAAAGTGGAATGAAGCAAAATGAGGAGTCTCTCAAGGTAGAGCAGTAGTAGGAGGAAGAAGGAAGTGATTTTTCATGAAACCAAGAGAGGGCAAAAGGGCCTTACGTCCGAGACATGTTTTCATTGACAGTGAGTTAAATTGTCCTTCTCAATTCCAAAAGCATTCCTTTTTTTTCTTTCCTTAGTCCCTAATCAAGGCCTTTCACCTTTGTTTCAGACAATTTTTGGACCCCAAGCTCCTCTCAAGTCATCTCCTCACGCCTTTTAAAAGTGTGACTTTTGCGGCTTATTTCATTTTATTATTTTTTGCTTCTTTTCAAAGTCATCATAGGAAACAAAATAAAGTAAAATGGTTGTCTTCATGGATGTTCAGTGGTGCCTACGCACATTGCTATAACATGTTTTTTTGTGAAAGCTCTAGCTAGGGTCAAGCTTCTAGCTAGCCAATTATCTAATTTTTACCGATTAATTAGTTAAAAAAACTCCACTTTATTACCTCTAGGAAAACGCCACATGTCATTCATGAAGTGGGTGTGGGTTGCCCAATTGGCTTGGTGATTGTGGGTCATGCTCTTAAATGGTCATGGGAATTTTAGCGGGATCGATTTTGACAAGAGACTTGAACTAGTGACAAACGATGCATATGTGATACAGGTCATACAACTGTAGCTTTGGGAAGATTTTCTGTATAACTGGAAGTCATAGTGTTTGGACCCTAAGGTGTGAATTAGAATGAAATGATGATAACGATCCAAGGGCCTCTCAAGAATATCAACCTCCAACAACTAGCAAGAAGAAAGATGATCAAACACAGGTTCGAGCCCTGCGGTTGCTTATATAATGGTCACTGGACGCTTATATGGTCGTTAACTTCAGGGCCCGTGGGATTAGTCGAGGTGCGCGCAAGCTAACCCGGACACCCACGTTAAACTAAAAAAAAAAAAATGATCAAACAAGATTGGATGCATAACCTTGATATTCCAATTATTAGGATAATAATTGATCACCATTCCATTATACTTTTATAATTTGTTTCTTTCTATCAAAATAAGTTGCTAAAAGAATCCATCAATTGATTAAATTAAAAAAATTAAAAAAATCAAATTAAAAAAATACCTCAAAAACTGATTTAAAAATTAAAAATATCACTCGAATCATGGGTTTAATTTTGATTTAAAAAAATTAAAATCGATACTGAATTAAACCAGACTAGTTCAATCTAACTTGAACTTATCTTAAAAAAAAAAAAAAACAGGGTATAAAATAAAATATATCCTTACCTAAATCATTTTATCTCTTTTTTAGCCGCCCCATCTGCCCCTCTCACTCGTTCTCTCCTTTCTTGTTAACCTAAATCTCCCTTTTAAGTTTTGACAGTAGCCCACCCGCACCTCCCCACCTCTTCTTGTCCTCTCTATCTCGTCTCTCCTTTATTGTTTATTGCTAAGGTAGTTATAAGAAAAAAAAATTATAATATTTTAAGCTCAGTAATATGGCTAGTGGTGTTTACTATTTTAGCACTGATCAAAAGTTAATTAATTAATGATATTTTTTTTTATTAATATGAATATCCGGGTTAGCTTATACATACTTTACTAACCCTATAATATCTCAATTAATTGATGATATCTTGCATCAATGTAGTTGTGGTTTTAACTTTCCACCATCTGTTTGTGTCCATTTTCCACATGTAAGAAAATTTTGTTGTGCTGGATTATTGGGTGAAATTGAGAGATCTAAAATTGATGATCTTGTTTAATGCTAGTGCAGGGAAAGAAAGAGTGCTTTGCAGTTGCCCTATTGTTTGTAATGATTTGATCTGACTAGATGTTCTGGCTTGGATGAACAATATGATTGATTTTGTTTTCTAGTATTTTTAGTTTTTAATGTGAAAATAAAAAAAACAATTCTATCTAAACCAATTCAGTTTGATTTGAATTGGTTTCAATTTTATTTGGATTATATTATAAAAAAATACTAACTCTCAATGCGGCTAGATTTTTTGGTCCAAGCCAAACCATGAATACCCTTATTATACACTATCCTGTTCTTAATTCCCAACTTATAATTAAATATATTGTAAATCAAACAATTTTCCTTTTTTTCTTACTAAAACCAAGCAAAGTATAGTAGTTTTAAAACACTTTACGTTGGGAATTGGGAAGCTAAGAAGGTAATTGTCCAAAAATTAGTCAATGCTATGCAATTCTTCGACACCTTTTCTTTCCTAGGAAAGAATGATGATGCGAATGATTTCGAATGCATTGTAATTTGGACCAATTTGTACTCGACAAACGGGGAATTATAGCAATATGCACGCACAAATTGAAGCTGTCGATTGTTGGGAAATTGATTCCATGCACACGCCAAATCAAGAGTTTTGATGAAGATTGTGCAAGAATCACTTTAATTCGAAAGTTCAAAACCTTATCTATATTTCTACAAAGAACATAGTGGCGAACAAGAAATCATAAGAGTACATGCCAAACAGTGAACCTTAACCATAAGCTGACAGAACGTCTGTAGAGTACATAAAATGGGTTTTTGATCAAGTGATGCAATTGTGATTAAAAGAAGAAGAAAAAGACTCAAACCAGCAACACAAGGAGAGAAGGCACTACTGGACAAAAAAAGGAATTCCATTTGTTTTTGACACAAGACTGGAAAAGGGTCGTCATCATCCATACCTAGCTATAAGATCATGTTGTAAAACACCTCTCACATTGTCACATTCATGCATTTAAGAACAATTGTGGTCCATTTGGAGACAACAACTGCGGTGGGGATATCCCCTTGTCCTTGGCAAAATTGACCCAAACACACCTTCTCAAGCCTTTTCCAAAATAGCAGAATGCATCATTTCTATTTCTATTCGTTGCTCTCAAACCTTGGCGTTTTCACGCCTGTCAGTATGTGGATGCACTTAAATTGTTGCTTAGCTCATCTTTTATATATTAGTTAAACTTGCTTTTAAAAAGGCACCAATATAATTCAATTCACAATCGCAAGTACTAATTCTTTTCTCTCTTCATCCAATTAAAAATAGTATGAATCGATTAACAAAAATAAAATGTGAAAATTAAATAAACACAAAAGAAATTCTTACGCGGAAAATAATCTTGATGTGAAAAAAACTATGGAATCATAACGTATTCAAACTTTTCCACTAATCACAAAGCTTTTCTCTAAATCAGCTAGAGAATATACATAAAGGCATAAAATTTATCATTATAAGGATGGATTCCATCAAGAACAAAGAAAAAGACTAGTTCTCATCAGGTCTTTTGAAAATATCTAAAGGTGGAAGGTTCTCAACAATCAATGCTATCTAAGTTGAAGATCTCATCATCATGAATAACATGTCAAAATCTCATATGGGTTGCAAATCATCATCCAATTAAGGTTCAAAGATGAATGACACACCTTTTCTTCACTCTCTCACACTTTCTAACCCGAACTACTCTAAAATCATAGCAAATTTTCAACATAATTCAGTCTGATCCAAAAACACCACAAACCACCTTACCGCCACCATAAACCATCCATTAATATGTTAAATCTCCAACCACCAAAGAGAATCTGAAATACATTTCCACCATTACAATCCACAAAATCTTTCCCCTAAAAAAATTAATAACCTAGTTGTAAATCAACCTCACAATGCCTACCATCATTACCATCAACACTAATGGTTTGATTTCCTTTTCCTCTTATAGACACATCGCCTTTAGCTCCATCAACAACCTTTTTCACCCACAACACAACTCACTAAAAAATCAGTGATAAGTACAAAATATATATATGTTTTTATTTATTTATGATCGTTTTTTAATGTGTTTTGAGCTTATCTGAGCTTATTGGAAGTCATTTTTATGAGTTTGGCATGCCTAAGAGACTTTGTGAAGTAATTGCTACAAGATACAAATTTATGCATTTTATGTTTCATACTTGCCTTTTGTGATAGGTTTTTCATTGAGTTATAATTTCAGAATGTGAACATGGGCTGAATCAAAGTTAAAGTACACATATCAAGCTTTCTAGGAAGGTATTATGGGCAGAAATACAAGTTCGTTTGGACCTCTAATCAGACCTGCAAAATTAAACTGAAATCTTATTTGCAGCAAAATTCTCTACTTTCACACTACAGATTCAAATGGGCATATCTTGAGCCTCAGATAGTGAAATTATGTGGTTCAAAAGCCCAAAATCTTCTACATCCATGACTACAACTTTTATGAAGGATTCCAAGTCAGATAAAATCATTTTGAAGGTGAAAATCCGGATGCAATCTGAAGGACAAGATTGGTCTCCTAATTTGATGAGGAAACTAACAATGTCAAGCATCTCATTACGGCTGAGAGTCTGACATAGAAATGGTGGGACTTAGGACCTAAGAAAGGTACAGATTAAGCCTCGAACATGCCATGAATGAAAGAATATAGCTGGGATAGTCGGATATTGCAAGAAATCAAGTCAGAAACGAAGTCTAAGTTATAGTAGAGTTGGAATTACAGTAGAGTTGTGACAATAGCGGAGTCCATTTTCAACATAAATTCTGAGGGATTTAACCAACATTAAGGACGAGATAAAGAAGGAAGGAATGAGGTAGCATAAGGACTTCTAATTAGCCTAAGAATTCTGAGGAAATTTGACAACCAAAGGATAGAATAAATAAAGTAGAACATAACTGAAAGATGAGCTTTGTAACATTCTTTTGTTCTTTATTTTTGTCAATTTTCCAGTAGCTATGAACTAAAATTTGGCTTTCGGTTCAAACAGAATACACATTATATCCATTAGCAAGTTGTGAGAAGTAATATTATAATTGTAATTCTTTCAGATTTAAGTATTTATTTTTCCTTGTTCAGAATTATGTTATTGATTGTTATTCAAGTTTAGTGAATTGTTTTTCGATGGCGTGTATGCTTTCTAGCTTTTTTTTAATTCGTAATTGTTGTTAGGAACTAAAGTAAGAAGCAAATGAATTAATTTGATTGTTGCAACTCTCATCTTGATTTATTAAGGAAGAATAAACTAAGTTAAATTGTCAAGCTTTTGAATGTTTGCATAGAATAATTTCACAGATTTTACTTTGAAGGCTACGACCGAGTGAATGAGAATTGCTTTCAATATTAAATTCGTTTGATGGTAAGAAATTGATTAGAGAGCTTTGTCTAATTAATTTATTCATAATCTCATCAATTTCTCTCAGCTTTGTCACATGTCCCCGCGCGGTGTCTGTTGGCAATTTTTCATTCCGTTCGTTTGATTGATCTTTGTTGAGTTCTTGTGATTCGCCACTTAGTATTTGATTGAAGGTTACTTGGAAACCTGAGTGTACTAGTCTTGTCAGAGATTCACGGGTAAGAGACTGGTTGTGACTAAGAAAGGTATTAGCACCCTTAGTGCACCCTACTTGAGGTAAGCTGCTTCGTGATTTGATGTGTTAAAGAAGTTTTAAAAATTTTATCTTTTCATCGGATATTAGAAATACGACTTACATGTAAGTTCATAATCTTTAACCGTGAACAAATCAAAATATTAAATTCTTCTTTATTCTTTGACGTGAATTATATTTCACGCTCACTGTTCATGCAGTGAACATTGGGTTGGGTCGTTTCTGGCCCAGCCCAAATTTCTAGATCGGGTTCGGCCCGACCCTAAAGTTTTTAAAAATTTAAAAAAAAATTCCAAAAAATCTTTCTTAAAACATTTGTGATTTTCTCGTGTATTTTTCTATCTATTTTGTGTAATATTAGTTTGTATTTTTATACCGTAAAGATACAAATCCGGTATTAAAATACCTGGTTTTTTTCAAAACATTGCAAAAAATTATAAAACAAAAAAAATAATTTTTTTTCATGCATACGGCCAAGTCTCTCAAAGATAAGAAAAAAATCATCACATCATATTTTCATACAACAAAATATACATATATATGTTTTAGCATGCATTTTGGCTTTAATAACCAATTTATTAAAGTCATGAGAACTAGGGCAATATTTTAAAAATACCCAAAAATTTTTTTTTTTCTTTTCTTTTAGTATCTGGATTATGAATTTATACGTAAAACATATTGCCGATATTAAAAAGAAAGTTCGTTTTGTTATTGATGTTAGAACAGTTAGGTTTTTATTCGATAAGATAAGAACTTTTTTATTGAAGATGACTTTTCTTAAACCTTAAATGGATCAACAATTAAAAATCTAATAATATTTTAACTTTTTATCAGACAATCAAATAATACAATTTATCTTAGATAGTTTACCACCTATATAGGCAGCTAGGTGGGACTTTTTAACATTATGTTTCCTAGGATTTACCATGTTCTTGTCAAAGCTACTAGTTATGCTGACAATAAAATCGTTGTTGCAGCAAAGCTATGCGAATGGGGTTTTGTTAAAGAATAAATTTATCAAAGAACGATCAGTTTTATTACATGTCCTGCAGAAAACAACCTGAATTTTTTCTTACGAACTAGCTTTGAGATTAAAGCAGAAGGAAAGAGCCTCCAGCTAACTAACCAACATAGTTAACATCAACATTATATTTCAGTTTGGTCTGTTCTAACACCAAGTGAAAACTTATTGCAGCTAACAACATGTATTAATTTTGGCCTGACCAAAATACGTGTGTGTGAGTCAGCAAGATTGGCCTCCTTGCATTGACGGCATTCCTTTTGTTGGCAAAGAAGCTCAATTAATTACATTTACATCTAATTACGGACTGGGAATGTGGTCCCTGGAAGGACAAATTTCTTTTAGTTTTTGTTCAATCAAACTTTACGATTAGGGTTGGCAAGAATGTGGATTTTTTGGCAATAATTTATGCATGGGCCATAATGTATCAATCGAGAACTTGGTGTACACATTAAAGGTTTCAACAACTTAAATATAAAATGGTATTTCCAGTTGTTTGAAAGAAAATATATAGAAACAATTCCTATTCTACCAAGAATTGCAAAAACTTCAATTATTTTCTGTAGGCATTGCTGCTGTTAATTAGTTATGTCTTGGTTCTGCTTGTTGCTATATCTGCTATTTCCATATTGCTTTTACCGTCAACTTTTGATTGCTATTTGCCTATTTCTGCCATGGAGGTTGAAGAACTGTGTTTATATCATACAGCTACCACTTCAGTTTGAAATATCACCGCGCCATTATATTCAATGCATCATATTTCGCATCTTCAAAGCTTCAAGTTTTAAGCCCTACAAGCAGATATTCTGGGCCACTTAGCAGACAGCTGAATTTCGTACTCTGTAATGGTTACTCAGCAATTACAAGGAAGGAGGTTGTGGCCCTTTTCCTTTTTCTCTGTTTTTTTTTTTAAGAGACAATGGTTGCCCGCTGCAAAATTAGACTTTCGAACCTTCAAAATATAACAGAGAGTAATTATTAGCATAAATTAATACAAAACTGTGCACGTGGAATCAGATTCTTGCCAAATACTCATTAAAACACACGGCACTTAAGCTTATAGAACCAGCATGATCCGAAGCTCAAATGTGTCGAAGCATGAAGAAGAAGGACCACCTTGAAAGGTAGTTTGAAGAGATAAGTAATTAAGTATCCTTTTTTTAAAAAAAATATAAATATTTTTAAATCAAATTTCACTTTGCTAGCTAAAACTTCTATTTTGTTTTTTTATCTGTCTCATGTATGACCCATCAAACTTCATTTTCTGTCCTAGAACGGGATGAAGTCAGGCACGCAACGTACCAGATCAGGCACCTTGACACGCCAAGTTATGATCGATCACTGTAATGTAGAACTCGAAGCATAGTGTGGGACTTGACAGGGAATGTATTACCTTCCTTTTTTACTGTATTTATTTCCATGAAGATTTTTTATTTATTTATTTATTTTTACCTGTTTTAAATATTAAAGAGTGTACGACTTTTCATTTATTGTTCAGAAAAGTACACTTGTAAATTAGGAAACGGTAACTAGCATGGAGTACTTTTGGACGAAGTGAACAATTTGCCACTTTAATTATTATTATTATTATTATTAATCCTTTCTTGAAGTACCTTATTTTAATTATGGAGCTTCAAGTAAAATAATGAAAATTGGAAATTAGAAAACCATTTCTTTTGTATCAAAGACCATAATGCCTCCAGCAAGCACCCAACATTTTATTATTATTAATCTGCTTTAATTAGCTAAAATTAAAAAAAAAAAAAAAAGAACAATAGACTTAAGATTTTATGTTGTTGATTTACTCAGTTAGATGTCTCTTTCTACGAACTCTTCTTATTGGTGAAAAAAATGAGAAGATGGAAATGTAAAAGGAATAGCAAACCGCGGGCACCACAAGATGGGCTGGGCCCACAGTCAGAATGAGAAACCGGAAGTATCCCTATCTCCACTGCATCAGATTCCAAAATTTGTCCTCATGGAGCTCACAGAAAACGACAGATCGTCTCAGCATGTGGCATGGCCACATTTTATCCAGGTGGGCCTTTTTTTTTTTTTTCTTCTTCTTCTTCTCTAATCTCCATGTCAATACAAACCTAAATAATTGAAATCACCAGGTGTCACTTGGCACTGAGCAATTTATACTCCCCATTGCGCTCTATCTTCGGCATATAACATTGAGTTTGATTGTTCATTGTTGGTCCCCATTATTCTAATTGCGAAAGAAAATCTCAAAATCTTCTCCATACATACAAGTCTGTTCTGAAAAGATGACTATAACATCCAGCTTCCAAACCCAGTGGCCTCAGCAGGTGCATAAAAGTTGTAGTTACACTTATTTTCTACGTTAAGTTTCTCGTCTGCATTATCCTAAATGCTGGAAAACTTTTCAAGGTGCATTACGGGTCAACAGTGTCATGATTTTGTTTGTGGGTCACCTCAAATTATCAAGCAATAAAGTTCAAGTGCGAAGCCAATGAATAATGTTTATAAATTAGCATGTTATTTTGAGAAATTTAATTATTTACAAGTGTCATGCATTAATTTGTCCTCATTCACAGAATTTGGTTGTTGTTTTGTTCTTTTTTGGAATTATATATTTCAAATAATTACATCAATTTAAACTAGAATTAATGCATTCCTTAAAGTAAAATCCACAGTATAATGGACAACAAACCAAATATCATTGTTTTTGTTTAGCGTAAAAAAAGACTTGTTACTCTAGCACGAATCTTGTGAAGAACATAATTAAGAATTAAAAAAATTTGTATTTTTCAATATACCCCACTTACCCGTACTAGACACTATTCACACGAAAAAATATTTTCACTTTCTTTAAAATATAATATAAAAAAAATTGAATTCCCCGTATAAATCTTAAATTGGTCAATTTCCATCAAATCTTTCCCTTTAAAAATATATTAGTGAAAATACAAATTTTCTTTTTGACAGGAGTAATGATGAGCAAATTAAGCTTTATCTATCATTTTATCATGGTGTTAATTCAATCATTCAAAATCACTCAAGTTTTATTAATGATTAGCTCCATAACACTTTGTGTTTTGTCTTGTAAAATCGACTCAATTGAGACAAAGTGTTAATTGCCATTTAATTGCTCTATTAATTGGATATGATACTATTATAGGAAAAACAATTATATAGCAAAACATGCTTCCTTAGGGTGGCATTGTTAATATTGTATACAATTCTAATTGTATATAAAAAAAAAGGATGACTGATACAATTGTTTAAGCCTTCTAAACACTTATTATATCTTAATCTAGTACCAGAGATCTATTCAAACCTATTCTTCAAGAGTCCTAATCAAAACACCAACACTGCACTTGATTCTGCTGTTGGTAAATTTGCAATGTCATTTTGCTCAGTTGTTCTACCAACAGCTCTTTCTTCATCAATCATACCACAATTGCAAGCCTCTACACCAACGCTTTATTCTTCTTTCATTATGATATCTAGTTTTGTGCTTCATCAGTTGCCATTATCTACATTAGTGTTTTCTTCTCCTCAGTTTGTTGAACTCTTACCAACTGCCCCTCTTGTTGCAGATTCTGCTCTTAGCTCTCATCTTTATTTTGTGGTTCTCTTAGTCCACACAAAGTAGGTTATTCCCTTAAAACTATCTCATAACAATTACTTGTATTGGAGGATGCAGATGAAACCTTATCTCCTAGGCTAGGGTATTTACTTTTTTGTTGATGGATCTCTACCATGTTCTTCCTCTCATCTTCTACCATCATCCATGGCTATTCTTGTCCACAATCCAACATTTATGTCATGGAAACAATAAGATCATATGATTATAAGTGGTCTCTTTTCCTCTCTATCTACTAAACTCTTACACTTGGTTATTGATGGACACACCTTGTCCTCCATATGGCAGACTCTTAAGCAATCTCTTGCCTCACCATCAAATTCTTATATTATGCATCTTCATGGGTCTTTCCAAGACCTATTACAAGGTGAGACACGGTCAGTGTCTATTTATAAAAGGCTAAATCTCCCTTTGACGAGCTTGTTGCCGCTAGATAACCCATTACTTTGGCAAACTTCAATCTCTATATTTTAGGGGTTTTCATGGAGGATTCAAAGACTTGGTTACTAGCCTCTCCACGAAAACTGGGCCACCTATGTATACTGAGTTGCATAACCATTTACTTACTAAAGAATATCTTCAAAAACGTTCTCTTGTGACCAACATTCCAGCCCCTCTACTACTTACCCCGTCCAGCAGCTCTTCTTCCTTCCTTGCTCAATGTCAATCCCATCAGTTTCATGGCCAATCAATGGGTGGTTTTTACAACTCTCTTACCGTGGTTCTAGAGGTTGGTTTCAGCGTGGATAGAGACACCACAACCACAACAATTACAACAATAATTCTCGTCAGAATGGGCAGCATGGTAGTTGTTTTGCCTACAATAATAAGTGGTCTAATAATCACCAAACCAATTGTCAGTTATGTTATGGTTTAGGACATTCTACTTCTTAGTGTCCATAATTGGTGAATTATTTTGTGCCAGCGAATGCTAACTTAGCATTCCATAATCATCATAGTATTACTCTAATTACTTGGTTTCTTGACATATGTGCTAATCAATATGCCATGCTTGATCTTATGAATATGACTGATTCAGAACCGTATATGGACACTAATCAACTACATGTTGGTGATGGTAAATGACTTAGTATATCGAGTGTTGCTCACTCTATCATTTGCATATCAAAACATACCTTAACCTTATCAAATATTCTACATGTTCCCCATATTAAAAAGCCTTTATTATTTGTTTAGAAATTTTATCTTGAAAATAATGTCTTTTTTGAATTTCACTTGTTTGTATATTATGTCAAGGATCTGCTAACCAAGAAAGTGCTTTTTTCAGGTCAGAGTAAGGACGGTTTTCATGTTATCTTTGAATCTTCTACAATGTCTTTACCTTAAACATTATTGTCTATCAGTCTGTCTACCTCTGCTGATGTTTGGCATCATTGTCTTGGACATCTTAGTCCACATACTTAAGTTTGTTAATGTCAAATAAAAAGGTGTCTTGTACTTTAAAAAATTCTTATTTTAATTGTCAGGCATGTTCTTTGGAAAAATCTTCCCTTTTTTAGGACCTACATGTCACAAAACCTCTACTCCATTTGAATTGCTATTTAGTGATTTTTGGGGACCCCTTTATGTTTTCTTATGATGGTTTTAACTACTTTATTATGTTTGTATATCCTCATACAAAATACATATGGTTCTTTCCTCTTGTTGCTAAATCTGATGTCTTTAATATGTTTCAATGATTTCAAGCTCATGTTGAACATCAGTTCTCCATAAAAATTAAATTGGTCCAAAGTAATTAGAGTGAAAAGTATAAAAAGTTAAACACTTATTTTAAACAAATTGGCATTCATCATTGCTTAATTTATCCTGATACTTATGAACATAATGACACCATTGAGCGTTGTCATAGGCACATTGTTGAACCTGGTCTCACACTTTTTGGTCAATGTCATGCTCTATTAAAATACTAGGCTATGCAAATTCTGTCCATTTAATTATTTGCATGCCCACTCCTATTTTGAATGAAAAATGTCCTTTTGAATGCTTGTTTTAGTTTGTTCCTAATTACAATTTTCTTTGTATTTTTGGTTGTTTATGTTTTTCTTTTTTTTTCCCTTACAATACTTATAAATTAGATTTTTGATCTACTTCTTGTGTCTTTTTTGGTTATAGCTCTTCGCACTTAGGTTATCGTTGTCTTATTCTGTCATCCAATCGGGTTTATATTGCTAGACATTTTAAATTTCATTAATACATTTTTCCCCATGCAAATTTTGAATAGATACAATCATCGACTCTATAATTTCTCATCATCTTTCTACCCTATTTATATTCCCCAAAATATATTACGATGTCCCTTGCTGTTTTATCACAAATGCCTTTATCATCCCTTCATGACCCTCATTTGGTATGTTATAGTCCTACTACTATATCTCCACCTGTTATTTCTTCTGTTGATGAGTGTGCAAGTACTGTTTGATTTTTTTTGTGCACATGACTCTCCTATTTCACTGGACACCTCATGGTTTGTGTCCTGGTCTGTGCCAGGATCAAACACCTCCCTGCAATCCTTTGATGTGTTGAGTTCCCCACAATCTCTGCTTGTTTTAGCATCCTCATCTCCGATATTCGCTATTGGTATGTCATTGCCTGGACTAAACTTGGTGGATGATCTTTTAAAATTTTCTCTTCTACCAGCCTCGGACTTTGCTATCCCATGTTAACATCCCATGATTCTTCACCCATGACAGCATAAAATTGCTCATCTTATTGTCTCCTCTTCTTCTCGTTTGGCTTCTCCTCCTAATCATGAGCCTCTCACTTTTAAGAAAGTAAATTGGTATATTATTTGGCATCATGCCATACAAGAGAAACTTAATGCTCTTCATTCTAATGGTACGTGATCTCTAGTTCCCTCTCACCCTTTATAAATATTGTTGGTAGTTGTTGGGTTTACAAAATTAAACTGATGGTAGTGTTGAGCACTACAAAGCGTGTCTGATTGCTAGAGGGTTCACTCAGCATGAGGGTGTTAATTACTCAGAAACATTTAGTCTTATTATTAAACCAACTTTGGTTTGCTTGGTACTTACTATTGTTGTTTCTCGTAGTTGGAAGATAAATCAACTTGATGTTCATAATGCCTTCTTGAATGGGACACTTCAATAAGAGGTTTACATGGACCAACCTCCGTAGTTTACCAACTTATACTGGGTACTTGATGTTGTAACTTTTAAATGAATGACCTAGGTTCCTATAATGATATTCACATTTCATAACATATAGGATACATGAAACTCGATGATACTTGAGATGACCAAATGGGTAAGGCTTTCCACTTGGAGTCCATTTTCTAATATGCCTTTGATATGGTGCTAAACTTCATTCATTATTTTCTAATACTTCTGGATCTAGAGTTTACTTAAATCCAGGAAGCTCAAGTGCTTTAAAAATGACTTCTTTTATTGTTAGTCATGTTTAAAAGGTCATAACCTCTTTACATGGTACTTTACATGGTAACAGAAAACTTGATGTGAGCTATAATGCATCTTATTCAATATGCTAGGATTTTTCAAGAGTTCATTCATTAGAAATTAAGGAACATACCAAATAGTTTATTAATTCTTCATACACTCAACACTATTTCCTTTGAGTGTTAATCAATAAAATTTTAATGAATCAACTACATATCAAAAGCTTTGATATATTGAGTTTTCTCTTTAACAAAATCATGGCATTTTATATTAGAAGCTTATAATGGCCAGACTTTTTGTGATGTCATTATTGCTTAACCTTTACAGGAGTTTATCAACTTGATTGACAATAAGATGTTGAGGGTATTTTTTTATCTCAATTGTCTTGTCACTTATCTCATAAAATCTCATACACAATAGACTTGTCCGGTGGTATTATAGGGAGAAACCCTAGGGGAATAGTTCTGGCCATTATATGTGGATATGTTTGCTATCCTATTAGTTTTGAAAGGGTCCATTATAACTTTGGGAATCAAACCTTAAAAGCTTGCTCCAAGGCCTACGAAGCTCAAAAAGTATAGACCGAGAAAATATATATCGGTTACTAATCACACTTCATTAACTCTCAACGAGAGTTTGAGGTATCATGAGTACTAGCATAGGGCGAAACCACATCGAGTTATCACTATTTCCATATATGCTAACTAGATGAAGTTTGTGTAGGACAAAATGTCATGTAATAAGAGTATGAGTATAAACCATATCTAATTCAAAGAATGATGAATAAAATTAATAAAGATGGATGATGTATAAAATGCTTACAAAAAATTATATAGACAAAGATATATATAAGAACATAAATCACGCAATAACAAATAATAAACACACATTAATTAGTTTAAGCAATCAAGCATAAAATATATACAAAGCATGTCAAGCATATTGTCACAAAATCAAATAATCAAATCTTAACCTTAAATCCCCAATAGAGTCGTCATTTTGTCATGAGGAACGTCTCGATAATTTGATTATGTGAAAGGGGTAAAAATAAATATAAAAAATGATATGACACTTAGTTTTATGATTTTTATAAACCTTAACTAGTCTTTTAAAGATTTTTAGGTAAGGGACTGGTTATACTAAAGAGAAGATAACAATCACCTTAGAACATCCCACCTAAGATAAGCTATATTGTTATTTGATTTTAACGATAAAAATATATATTATACATGCATGTTAATATTTTATCTAAAATGAATACTTATTTTTATTAGAGGTAAAAATTCCTAGGGCGGTGATTTGAGATGCAGGCTTGAAAATGAAGCGTAATCCTTGGTTTTTTATTATGAGGGCAAGATTCAAAATAATAATAAATGGAGACTCGGGTTTTGATTTATTTCTTTCTATTGCACAATTTATATTAATGCACAACAAATTAATTATTCCTCGAAACATATCCACCATAAAAAATCATAAATATTCCTACCAATTCAATTAATACAAGTATAAACCAAAAAAGAAAATCATGTGCTCATCATGAATTTATTCAAAACAATATACAAATTAATACATGTTCACAATTCAAAGATTAACGAAAGAAATCACAAAATTATTCAATCAACAAATAAATAACATGTAGGGGTTAAAATTGACCTTTAAGAGTTGTTGGAGTCGGTTGGAACTGGACTAGGGAGCTAGAATGAAGAAAGAAAAGTGTTGGAAAAAACAGTGTTGGCGTGTGTACTACACACACGAGACAACTAGTTTGGCTTTTGAGGTGTTTTTTCATGTGCCATTGGGACATGAAAGAGCATGGATGACTCCGTGATATAGACGACCTCTTTTTCTTGTTGTTGGTGTCGGCGGGGTCAGTCATCTCCATTGAAGATGGAAGATCGAAGGCTGGAAAGTTGGTGTTGTGTTGTTGGATTTTCTAGGCAATTTGACAACTTATATCTTGTCTCCTTTTGCTATTTGCTTAGGTTTTTCTTTGCAAAAACTCTTTCTTTCAATGTCGAGGTGTGCTCTCTTCTCTCTATATCTCTTTCTCTATTTATATTGCTTGAGATCCTTTGTAAGAAAACTAAACTAGAAAAATAATATTGCTTGAGATCCTTTGTAAGAAAACTAAACTAGAAAAATAATGTTAGGTAATTATATTTTTTTTTCCTGGCTATGAAGTTCTAATTAATTAAATTTTATTTTTTTAATGTGTAGAATATCTTTCAATAATTTTGCAATTTTCTTAGAATATTCTTCAAAAAAAGATTCTTTTTCTCTTTTGCATAATCTCTCATTATTGTTTTAGTCCCTAATCTTCTTAACCCCTTGTTCTTTCTTTCTTCTAATTTCACTCCCTAAAATCTTTTTCTTTCTTTCTTTTTTCTTTATCATCATAATTAAATTAAATACCAAAAATTAAATTTTATTGAAAATATAATTTTTGAAAACACAATGAGAAAAATAGGGTACATGATCCTGTTCTTAACAATACCCGAACCCTCAACACCGTATCCTAAGAATACAATTCTCATATGAAATCGGAGTAATATACGAGATCCAAGATTGTAATATATTTCAGGAGTGGATCTTGTTTGTTCTTATTAAATACACAATATAGACGTCTCAGTATATGGAAAAACAAAAAACAAAAAAGTGTTTTATAATCCAGTTACAATACAACAGAGCAAACAAGTTTTAGTTTTCTTCTTCCTTGGCTGGTGCTGAGTTAGACTGCCGGAGTTTCCTTTCCTCTGAAAGTAGTTTTGCAAACCTGCATGCATCACAAGTGTTTACTTACAATTTAGTGTGTGGTAGTCCAGCAATATATAATCAGAAATACTGATGCGGAAGGGTAACGCTAATTAATTGTAATTATATATTACCTTTGGAGTGCTTCTTCGTATGTACCACCATCCTCAAGCGGTTCATATGCACCAGTGTCCAAATTTATGCGCGAAACTGGACTCTTCAGCAGGTCCTCTCCGACTTTCACTAGATTTTCCAAGTTTTCTGTTGTTGCTATATCAACAGAAGATAGATCACCTTGCAGCTTGTCCTCCTGATTTTCAGAATAGCTAAATTAGTTTGATCAATATAAGTTTACAAAAAAAAAAGGCATTGAGCTTGTGGAGAGTATATTCTTCATTGACCTAACAATCATCTCATCCGCGTATTTGTTCATAAAATACTGTGGCTTGGTCATACAAGAAAAGATGTTATGTACCAGCTGCCAAAGAACCCTTTTCTTAATACTATATTATGTTTTTGAGAAATAATGTTGATGTACAGACTCTTACATCAATCCGGAGGTAGTAATTTTCAGAATGAAAGGCTTGAAAAACCACAGAGTTGTGGTAATCAACCATATCAGAACTAGCATTATTGTAGCAAGTTATCAAGGGAGTACGTCCATTGTGGAATAACCAGCCGATAACCCCCCACTCTGAAGCTGCTTTAGCACTGTATGTTGTTCCATTCTTATTGGCACCAGTCCCAATAGAGATCACCAGATAACGTTCATAATTCATTGGCTTGATAGGGAAAAAGTCTGGATTCTTCTTAGACATCTGTTTGGCTACTTCGCTAATGGCCACCAAGGTCTGCATGAATCAAATTGACAGACGAATTAATGAAATATCTATTGTTACCAAATTAAAAGTACGCTCCTTCCATTTTTTGTTCTTTTTTTTTGGAGAGGATCTCACTGGGTTATTAGCAGCTATGCCACCATCGATGAGGTTAAATTCTTCAAAATTTCCTTGTGCATCTTGGTTCTTGAAATAATGAGGAGGAAAATAAGTTGGAGCTGCTGAGGTAGCTATGCATATGTCTGAGAGTAGTGCATCTTTGATTGGATTGTTTGGAACCTCCATGAAGAAATGAATGTAATTTACTAAGGTTAGTAATGAAGTAGAAAAAGAAAACCAAACTGAAAACTGACGTGTTAATAATATGTAGAGATGACCTGATACGAAGAAAAGATCACAGGCTGGATTTTCTTGATGTCAAAAGTTGGGATAACCACATTTGTCAAGGTTTGGTGCAACCTTGTGTCCTTTAATATATCTCTTACCAGCTTGTGTAGATACTTGCCATCATACTTAGGTCCAGATATAGCTTTCCAAACATTTGTTGGCCAGGCAAAAATCCCACTGCATTTTAGCCGAATGCAAAAACAAAAACTATTATTAAATTTTCATTAGGCACAAAATTGATATATATGGTCCAGTATATATATCATGTCAAATATATATATCTAAGGATTATATATCCTTTGTCTTTATACCTTGTTTGTGGGAAAATTTTAGGTGAATTGTTAAGGTAAAAAGGAACTATATCTTTGGCATCAAAAAGAGGACGTTGCTGTTCGTTTGGTGCAGCTAACATTGCAGTTATGAGACCACCAGTACTTGTTCCTGAGATTACATCAAAATAATCTGCAATCCTTGCATCCTCGCCATCAAGCGCCTACATGCACCAGCCATAAAAGATATATAACATTAGAGCCATACGTTTTCCGTATAGATATATTCATGGTCCACTTGTATAAAAGTAAGTATATCATAGCTTCTGCAAAATTAATTTCTTGAGGAACAACTAAATTAGAGAAGTTTCGAAATTATACATACCTGTAGTTGAGCTTCAAGGTAAGCAAGAATGACTCCGGGCAAGATTCCTCTAATCCCTCCTCCATCAATACTAAGGATGGTAATCTTACTACCGTATACTGGGGGTTGAATTTTTAAAGAACCTTTTCTTGTCAACATGTTTGAGTTGCACGTTGATGAAGCTTGAAAATGGATCGACAGAATTAGAAATAGAATGAGCAACAAGTAACGTACTGTAAGTACGAGGAACAGTTTGATTTTAAGGATAGAAGAACAACTTAATGGAGTTGATCCATAGAAGTGGCTGGTAGTCTATCTCTATATACATGTAAGAGTATTCAGATGTATATGTATATATATATATATGTATATGTATATGTATATATATATGTATATATAGAGTGCACTAAACGATGTTAGGTGAAATGATTCCTTTCCTAATAATAATTTGGAGGTGCCTAAGGTGCCATACACGTTATCAAAAATAAAATAAAATCATAAAAACATTGGCTAGGTAGCTCTTATTAATTGATCATTCTAATCCATTAAGTATAAGATTAGAACTCAAGGCATCAAAGCGCTGACCTGACGAATTTAATTAATTAGGAAGGTTTGGCACGATAATCGTAGAACATTATTCAAGTAATTAATTGTTGGAAGAAAGGTTGTTGATTATAATATCTAATTTTTAAGTTACTTTTCTAATGAAGCAACCAAGCGGTAGAGTTTGCGTTTGTTCTTCCGTACGTGTTTCATGCTTCCAAAATAGTGGAGGGAACAAAAGGAAAGAAATTAACAACTCTCAAATGGAATTTGGATTACCTGGAAAGATGGTTCTTTCATCATATGTATATATAAAAAGCGCAGTGAATTTAATTAAATATATTTGAAGACTAGAAATGGCTTGAATTCAGTTGTATTTACCTTGTATCTATCCTTCAAATAATTTTAAATGGTTGTTGAAAAATTAAAATTATTTCCTCTTTCTTTTTTGTTTTGATTGGTCTACGTATTTAATAAGACTATTATTCATTGATAGGAAAAGTTGAAAATGTAAATTACTAAGATTGATTTATAATAGAAAAATTGGCAATCTTTAAATGAAAGGATTTGTTCTATTTTTCTGTAATTTCTTTTTTGTATAAACTATTGGCTATCAAAAATAGAAAAAGAAACATCGACGAAAAACATTTCGTCGCTAATTTTCAATGAAATTGACAATGGAGAATTTTCATCAGCAGTTTCCAATAGAAATAACAACAAACTACGTTTCGTTGATAATTACTAATTAAATCATTTATTGAGTAAAAAATAAAAATAAGATCGATTAAAAATCCATTGAGTTGAGAATAATGGAATGTGTTAGGTTGTGCCTTAGCCAACCTTCCTATTTATATAGAGGCAGCAGAACACTGCAGTAACTGTAATGATTACAACATCCTATATTAATTTTCTATTCTGATAGATACATGATATACATTTTATAATATGTCCCCTCAAGCTGAGGGTGGGGGATCAACCCGAAGCTTGAACCGAAAAGCAGTAAAGGATGCAACAGGAAGCGGTTTAGTGAAGACATTGGCAAGTTGATCCCGAGAGGGAACAAAACGAATCTGAATTTCTTTCTTGGCAACACGGTCACGGACAAAGTGATAATCCACTTCAACATGCTTAGTACGAGCATGGAAGATAGGATTTGCTGAGAGATAGGTAGCACCAAGATTATCACACCAAATGGTAGGAGCAGAGACTGAGGGAACCTGCAAATCTGTTAACAAGTATTGAAGCCAAATGACTTCAGCGGTACCATTAGCAAGGGCTTTATACTCAGCCTCAGTAGAGGAGCGAGCAACAGTGCGTTGCTTGCCGGATTTCCAAGAAATCGGCATCTGACCAAAAAAGACAAGATAGCCACTCGTAGACTTGCGATCATCAATACTACTAGCCCAATCTGCATCTGTAAAGCCATGTAGAGCAAAAAAGGAGCCTCGAGTGATATGGAAACCATAAGATGTCGTACCTTTAAGATAGCGTAAAATACGTTTGACAACGGCCCAATGAGAATCTGTAGGAGCATGCATAAACTGACAGACTCTGTTAACAGCAAAGCATATATCTGGACGGGTGAAGGTAAGATATTGAAGAGCACCCACAATTTGACGAAATCGTGTAGGATCAGAGAATGAATGATCCGGTAATAAAATGACTTTCGAATGGGAGACTGGAGTATCAACTGGTTTGCAGGAAGTCATACTAGCTCAGGTGAGGATGTCAAGAATATATTTATGTTGACGCAACATTAAACCCATACCGATAGACTGAACTTCAATACCCAGAAAGTAGTGAACAACACCTAAGTCACGAAGCTTGAACTCAGAGCTGAGTAACTGTATAAGGTGATGGAGCATAGCAGAGTTGCTACCCGTGAGCAGAATATCATCAACATACACCAGGAGATAAAAGATATTAGTACCATCAGATAAGATAAACAGGGAGGTGTCAACCTTGGAAGCTCGAAAACCGATGGAGAGCAAAAAATCACTTAGACGAGTGTACCATGCTCTCGGTGCCTGTTTCAAACCATACAATGATTTGTGCAATCTGCACACATGAGATGGAAGAGAAGAGTCAACAAAACCTGGAGGCTGTTTCATGTAGACCTCTTCAGTAAGAACACCATTGAGGAAGGCATTATGAATATCAAGCTGATGAATCTTCCAATTTCGCGAAACCGCGATAGAGAAAACCAATCGGACAGTGGCCTGCTTAATAACTGGACTGAAGGTTTCAGAATAATCAATACCTTCCTGCTGAGTAAAACCTCTAACAACAAGGCGCGCTTTATAGCGCTCAATACTACCATCAACACGACGTTTGATCCGATATACCCATCTACTACCAACAACATTCATAGAAGAATGAAACGGAACCAAAGACCAAGTACGATTTGAGCGCAAAGCAGCGATCTCATCACACATAGCATTATGCCAAACTGCATACCGGTCAGCATCAGAAAATGCAAAGGGCTCAGAAGAAGGAGAATGCAGTACCCGTGTAGAGGCAGAGGTGGCGGCAGCGGAAGCAGCCAGGTTTGCTGTCTTCGGCTGCCGCGGTCTGAGAGTCATAGGATGGCTGATGCGTACTGGTGGAGACACAGGGGAAGATGGTGGCAATGAGGAGACCTGTGGCAGCTGATAAGAAGATAAATCAACCATAAGTTGCAGACCTGCGGGAGAGGATGATGAAGAAGCAGCCTCCAGCATAGGACTGTCAGCAGAGGAGGGGCTGTCGGCAGAGACCGAATCTGCAGGAATGTTGGCCAGGGTGGGCGAAGCAGAGGAGGGGCTAGAGAGTGCCCCAAGACCATGAGGAAAGGAGATCAATTTACGACCTAAACCTGCATTATAAGGGTTAGATAAACAAGCATGTGATGATGGCCAAAGGATGGTCGGGAGGTGTGGTCGGGTGGCTGTTTGGAGTGGCAGAGCTGTGTGCTGTGGGCTGTTTGGGTGGCTGATGGAAGTGGGTGGTGGTGGGTGGTTTAACAAGTTTGGAAGGGTGATAGTAGCGGGTGGGATGGGGGTTGTGGTGGAAACCTTTGCAATCTGTTCAGAATTATCAAAAGGAAACACATGTTCATGGAAACGGACATGACGGGAAATATAAATGCGATGAGATGCAATGTCAAAACATCGATAACCAAGATGGGAGGAACTATATCCAAAGAACACACATGGAGAGGAACGAAAATCCAATTTATGATTATTATATGGACGCAGAAAAGGAAAATAGAGACACTTAAAAGTACGCAGAAAATGATAATCAGGAGACCGGTGAAATAAACAATCAAACGGAGAGCAATGGACAAGAACAAGAGTAGGCATGCGATTTATAAGATAAACAGAGGTTTCAAAAGCATAATTCCAAAATCGAAAAGGTGTTTTACATTGCCCTAAAAGAGTAAGACCTGTTTCCACAATATGCCTATGACGACGCTCTACTATGTCATTTTGTTCATGAGTGTGAGGACAAATCAGACGATGATGAATACCAACAATCTGAAAAAATGTGGATAATTTGCAGTATTCACCGCCCCAATCAGTTTAAACAGATTTTATTTTTAATGAAAATTGATGTTCAACGAGAGTCTGAAATTGATGAAAAACAGAGTAAACATCAGACTTGGCAACGAGAGGATAATACCATACATATTTAGTATAAGCATCAACAAAGATAACAAAATAACGATAGCCATCTGAAGAAAAAAAAGGAGCAGGGCCCATACATCACTAAAAATTAATTCAAGCGGAGCAGAAGTTTTGTGACCCGTAGGTCCTAAAGACAAACGTGATGATTTTCCTAAAGGACAACTTTGACATTGAAAATTAAGACGTTTGTTGTTACAAATGATCTTATTTTTCGAGATTAACAATTGAAAAATACGTGTAGTAGGATGACCTAGTCGACGATGCCATAAATCGGCAGAGGCGGAAGTGCAGGGAGACCAATAGGCTTGAGGAACTGACGTGACGGAAGACTTGGTAAGGGCATAGAGACCATCTTTACTCTGACCTGAGAGAAGGATTTCATGGGTGTTGAGATCCTTGACATAAAACACACGAGGGTGAAATTCAAAATAAACATTATTATCAAGACAAAATTTCTGAACAGAGAGCAGAGGTTTCGTAATTGTAGGAACATGAAGAACATTAGATAAGGTGAAAGAACGATGTGGTGTATATATTTTTGTATGACCGAGATGAGATATAGGGAGGCCCTTACCATCACCAACATGCAAATTATCATTACCAAGATATGATTCTGAAGTAGTCAAGGTGGCAAGATCAGGTGTGACGTGTTGATTGGCACCGGTATCCGGAAACCAATAAACAGAACCGGTTGAGGAGAGATTGCGCTGCACCAGATTGGCAGTAGGCTGTTGGCCATAACCTCGCTGCTGGAATTGAGGGCAATGGGGAGCTGTATGGCTGAAATTCTAACACAGTTGGCAGCGTGGATTCTGCCCCTTATTGCGCTGCCAAGAGCCCTGCCTATTGTCACCGAAGGAGGAGTTTTGGAAGCTGCGGTGATCAGGTCTAGAGCCAGCAAATTGGTTGCCTCTGCTCTTGGACTGGTTGGGACGCCAGCCACCGTTGAAGCAGCCCCTGCTGCGGCCAGAATTGCCAAAAGTCTGGCGCTGCGCAACAAGAGCAGAAGATGGAATGCTAGGTGTGGGCAGCAGAGGAGCATGTATAGCAGCAGAAGATTTGTGAAGAAATTCATGTGTGAGGAGATGGCTATGAAGATCTGCATATGATAAAGGTTCAGCCTTGGTAATAAGACTGGTAACTAAGTCTTTAAACTCTCCCCGAAGACCACGAAACACATATAAATTGAAATCTTCAAGTAAAACTGGCCGACCAGCAGCGGCCAATTCATCAAATAAGGCCTTCGCTTTTTGCATAAATTGAGTTACTGATTCATCACCCTGTCGAAGATCCTGAAGAGAGCCGTGAAGTTGCATAATACGAGAGTTGGAGGTTGAAGCGAGAGCTCGCTCAAGAGTGCCCCAAGCTGAACAAGAACTTTGACAGCCAACAACAAGATGCAAAACTTCCATAGATAGGGAGGAAAGAAGAGCACTTAGAATGAGTTGGTCCTGTTGTTTCCAGGTTTGAAAAAAGCGGATTTACCTGAAGAGAGATATCATCATGGGCAAGAACATGTGTTGATGGACATGTGTTGGAGCCATCAACAAAACCAAAAAAATCCTTGGCCTAGGAGATAAGGCAGCATCTGCATACGCCAATATAAATAATTGGTGTTTGTTAATTTGAGGGAGATGACTTGATGAGTGTGAGAAAGGGAGATAATGCTTGCGGCAGTAGAGGCAGCAGACGTGGGCTGCAAGAGGAGGCATTCACCAGCCATGGCAGAGGAGAATCCAGGCGGTGACGCAGCAGAGGAAAGCACAAGAGGCGCTGTAAGAAAAGAGGGCTGCACTGCTGGAGAAGAAGAAAGCTGGACTGCTGGTGCTGCAGAATTTGAAGATGTATGTGGCGGCTGTTCCATTGAAGAAGGGAGGCTGGGAGGCTGTGAGAAAAGTAGGTTTAATTTATTTTAGGGTTTTGTGGCTCGGATACCAAGTTGAGAATAATGGAATGTGTTAAGTTGTGCCTTAGCCAACCTTTCTATTTATATAGAGGCAGCAGAACACTACAGTAACTGTAATGATTACAACATCCTATATTAATTTCCTATTCTGATAGATACATGAGTAACTGTAATGATTACATCCTATATTAATTTCCTATTCTGATAGATACATGATATACATTCTATAATACATTGGCAATTCTATTAGTAATTTTACACATCGTGATTTACTGATGGAATATTTTTTTCAACAAATGTAAGTAAGTTATAATTGACAGTTCCTCCCTTTATTCTTCTTCCTTTTCTTCTTCTTCCACCAAAAAACTTAATACCAACAACCCCCCTATTTTATCACAAAGCCGGTTACCCCAACCCACCAGCGTCGATCTATATTTATTAGTAGTGTCAACATTGATTATTAATTTTTTTTGTGAAGTTTTGATACATTAAGTAAGCAAACCCACCAATTTTTTATAACTCATTTATGTTTTAGGTTTATTTATTTATTTTTTTATAATTTGCTTGTATATTCTAGATAAATTTATTGTATTAATGTGTGATTTGTATGCTAGGATTTATTTGGGATTTAGGAGAAATAGAATTTTGTTGTCATTTGATGAAAATGAGTTTGATTTTATAACTTACGTGTGTTATAATTGAATAAATGATGGGTTACTTTAATAGGTATCAATCATATTTTTTTAATTTTATTATTAAGTTGGAAAATTAAGGAAAATTGATTTTTTTAATTAATTAAATCAATATTATTCTATATATATATATAGGTGTCATAATTAAGCAATGAATTATTGTTTTTGGATGTATTAAGATTCATTTGAAGGGTTGTATAGGCATGATTATCTTTAAGGGGTTAAAGGTTTTATTAATTTTGTACATTCTAAATCGAGGAATATTAGTGCAAATGAAATTAGATGTCCATGTATGAAATGTAAGAATAAAAAGTTTAACCATAAATATGTTGTGATGATGCATCTACTTAAAAAATAGTTCGTCGATAAACACTTATGTTGGTATGCATATGGAGAACCATATGTTCCTCACAAAACCATGTTAAAAAAGATTGGTAGGCTCAACTTCTAATTCTAGCAACATACATGGATTTGCAGATGATAATAGCAATCCTTATAAGAGTATGGTGATAGATGCAATAAGAATGAATCATGGTTATTCAAGTGAAGAATCATGTAACATCCCTTCATATTAAAAATCAAATGTAGATACAACTAGGTTTTTAAAACTTTTAAAAGATTTAGATAAACCATTATAGGATGAGTGCATAACTCAATATAAATTATTGGCTATTGCACGAGTTTTTATAATCAAGTCAGGTTATGGTTTGAGTGAAGCCAGTTATGATAGCATAATTAAATGGGCTAAAAGCATGTTACCTAAAAGGGTTAGGCTGAAACAAAGTTTTTATATTGTTAAATCCATTATGAAACCTCTTAACCTAGGATACCATAAAATTAATGTATCCAAACTTTTACATGTTATACTACAGTGAATATGCAAATTTTACCAAGAGCAAAATATATTAGCATGCTCAATATAAACCAATAGTGGTAAAGAAAGGACATTTATCGCATACAAAAAATTGAGATCCTTCTCAATCATTCGTAAGTTGTAAAGGTTATTTATGTCTATAAAGAATTATGAACACATGGCATTATTAAGACAATGTTGTGGATGGAGTCATGTTTCACCCTATCGATAGTAAAGTTTGGAAGCAGTTTAATAGGATGCATCCTTAGTTTTCAATGAAACCGCAGAACATGCATCGTAGCCTATATACAAATGGATTTAATCCATTTAAATCATTTAAATCATTTATTGCACCATATTTTTATTGATTGGTCATAGTAACATTTTATAACTTGTCCATAGGGATATCTATGAAGCATAGTTTTCAGACTCGGCCGGGTCCAAGGCCCGGGTTCCGGGTTTTGACCGGGTCACCGGGTCGGTCGGGTCTTTTTTTTAATCAAAACGACGTCGTTTTAGTAATTCATGTTCTTGTTTATGGTTATACTTGGTCCTTACAGCTAAAGTAGGGATATAGATGTTTATCTTCAACCATTGATTGATGAGTTGAATTAGTTATGGTCAGTTGGGACTTTAACATATGATATCTCAAGAAAACAAAATTTTCAGATGAAGACACCATTAACGTGGACTATAAATGCTTGTCTGCGTATAAGATGGTTTTGGGTTGGAGCACATATGGAGAATTATCTTGTCCAAACTATATGGAAAGTAATTAGACCTTCACCTTAATGAATAGTGGTAGAGCCTTTTTTATTATCACTGAAGATTCGTGCCAAGTCATCATTGATATAGAAATGATATAAATGACTTTTTGAAAGGTAAGATTGAAAGGGATGTTGCACCGCCGATACTGTTGGGTGAAGAATTATATAATGTAGTTTCGTAGTATAAGGGTATTGTATTTGATTTTTATTTTGAAGTTATTGATTTTTATTAGGTTATTTTAATATTTACATTAAATAAAAATGAATGACTTTATGTGAATTTGTTTTGCGAGTTTACAAATATTAAAGCTACGTGTTATATCACAAGTGTGATGAAATCCTCTTTTGAGGAACCACTGTTTTAGTGGAGTCAGCTCCAGGATCATTCTAAATAGATGACTATAATAGATGATTGGTGTGGATTGTTTAAGGTAAGATAAAAAAAAAATATTTTTTGAGTTAGTATATAGTTTTTTTCTAGCATTTGTAATATATTCTATGTCATGTAGGTTCAGGAATTAAGAATTAGGAATTAGGAAATTATGATATTGTCTTAGAATTGGAATAAATGTTTAAAGACGATGTTGTGTAATCACTAAGTGGATAAATATTAAATTGACTGGTGATATGCTTGAGGCAACATGTGTTTTGATGGATGGTTATGTTTTTTGGTGTTGTTTACATGCACGATGTTAGCAGGATGAAATTTTAGGTAGAGCCATGTATAGTAGAAACTCTACAAAAACTTTGTTAAAATTGGATATATTCATTCATGTTGAATTTCACATTCATATTTATGAACTCATATAAGAAAAGAATTATAAGTGTTATAATGCATGATGGGAAATGTCCCAATAATGATGCAAGAATTAACAATACAAGGAAAATTTTACTGGAAAAAGGAAAACGAGAGTGTGGCGAGAAAAGTGTAGGGAAACCACAATATAATTAACTAAGTATCAAATAATTAACAAATTTTAAATTTAACGTTGTAATCTAAAAATTCCAAAATCTCGTGTATATTATTTTGTTCCAGGTTGTGTAATTTATGGTATGTGCCCATAAATATACATAAAACCAAGCCATCTTTTATGAAGTCGATGTGTAAAGGAAGTACATAATAAGTCATGTCATAAAGAGTAATTGTGAGAAGTTTCAAGAGTTTATAGCGGTGGAATAATTTAAAAAGTGATCATGATCTAGGTTATAAAACAAAAATAAAGAACCACATGGTTTGGTGAGCTAACAAGCCAATAAATCTCTCTCATTTATCAATCATGCAATGCACCTGGTAAAAGTTTTAAACTTTTTTCTTCTTCTTTTTCAATACGATGTTTATTTGTTATAATTTTTTACAACTTATTTATTTTGAAGGAACAATAGCTAGAGTGTGAGCCTACTCCAATGGAGTTATATGAGAAAATACATAAGAAAGGCAAATAAAAGAAAAGAAGTGAAGAAGTTTGTAGATAGCATAGCTGAGGTGTTCGTTGTAAGTTTTTTTAAAAAAAATATTCTTGTAATTTTTTTAATTCTTTTAATTATAATTGACTTTTTTTTTGTTTTGTAGGAAATATATGACATCGTAATATTTGAAAGCATGAAGAAGACACTTCCACCCATCCTCTTCACAATCCTCAATTGTGGTTGGAGGCTAGAGAAACTGATGGATCTGATAGGAATCGAGTTTATAAAATCTTTATGGCATCGCCAGAGTAATGAGGTTGGGCCATACTACTTCAATTCTAAGCACACAATAGTCTAGCCCAAGTCAGATGACATTGAAATTCAAATCGAGGGTTCTAAAATAGGTTGAGAAGTGAACAGCTAAATTAAAAGAATAAATGAAAGTCAGATTAGAAGAAGAAAATAGGCGAAATTGGGAGAAGATGATGGGATAAATGGATTCACATTATCTTGTTCCTTATTCTGGTTTTTTTGGCTCAGGATTTTCCATCTTCACCTCCACCTTCATTTGTGTAATGATGTATTTATTATTGTAAAATTAGTATTGTAATGAATATTGGAATTAATAAATTTTTGATGTTCAATAAAATTGATAGTGTTTGGTTTTATAGTGTTTTTTTTTTAATTTAACAACTATATAACTTAAATACGAATATATTACTAATTTTCCGAAGAACTCGCCAACAAATAAAAAAATTATCAATGATCCAATCAGCAATAGAGGCATTATTTAATCAAAAAGTTATAGAATGGTTAAGGTTTAAAATCTTCAGACTTAGCGACGAACATTCTATTTCAAATTTCATTGCCTACTCCATCGGTAATATTTAGATTGTATATACGGAATAGTTGATGGAAAATTTTATCAGTAGTTTATTTACCGATTGATGGTCGATAAAATCTGATCAATGTATTTTTTTTTTTTTTTTTTGCCAATATTTCGTTAGTAATTTGTAACACCAATATTAAATAGAAAATCCCTGATAAAACTTTTCCTGATGATGTGTTTTTATCAGTAACTCTATCGGCTATGTAAAAAACTAACAGAATGGTGTTTACTTGCAGAAAAAATATTTTGTCGATATTTTTCAATTTTTGGTGGTGCGTGGTCAAATAATTTTTAAAATTAGTTCATTTTATTTTACACTTAGAAGAATTTTGTTTAATTAACTATTGAAATAAAATAAAGAATATATATCAAAATGACTAATACTTCAAGGAATCTTTGTATGAACTAGGTAGTATAGTTAAAACTTGAAACAATATTTCTTCATGTTGTTATAAACAAATTCATATAAAAAATGAGAGCTTCATTTTTATCACAAATTCATGTAAATAGTTTTTAAAATTAATAAATAAAATAATTATTTGAATATTATTTTTTTAAATAGTTTTTTTATAAAATTAAAGTAAATATAATAAAATAATAATATAAATACGATTATAAACTATAAAATATTTCCAAAGTTTTATTTTGATTACTAACATTTTAGTAAATATTTGTAATTGATAACTCTTGAGAAACTTTGATAGTAAATAAAAATTGATGAATTATTAAATTTAAGATATTAATATTTATATTTTAATATTTTAGAATTGCAAAGTTTTTTACTGCTACAATTACTTATAAGCTTCTTTATTAAAAAAAAAGATTTATCTTTTCAATAAAATCTATTTATATCCCATGAATAATGAGGTATATAATGTGAAATAAGGCTTTATTTTGGACCTGATTAACTGGTAGTGCGATTATATAAGCATTAAAATAATATTAGCCATAAATAATTTATTTAAATTATATGAAGAGAAATTAACTCACAAGCATGAATAAAAATTTATTAAAATGATTTGTTCAAAGGACTTTTTTTATGCTAATAGAATTTTCCAAAATAAATTATTAAAATTTGATGAACACTTTCATTCAGAGGAGTTAGAGGTTATCAAAATCATAACCAAACATATTTTATATCAAAACTATGAATTCAATTTAACAATTTTATGATAGAAAAAACAATACCAAATTTTTTAGATTTACAGTGAAAAACTTTTCTTGGGATTTATACTCTTAATCCATCAGTACTATTTTTACCGACGGGTTCATGGACAAAAATACTCCATCAGTAAAACTCTCATCGGTGATTTCTAGTATCGGTGAGTCCGTCAGTAATAAAATTATTGGTGGATTTGCTAATGAAAAAAGCACGTAAATTATCCGCTTTATTATATCGGTATTTTTCTTAGAGAATTTGACATATAACCAACAGAAAGACCGTATATAGTTTCATCGGTGATTAAAGAGTAGCAGTGATATTTATAGTAATTATTTTCCAACTCTCTGGAATATACCGACGAACTTAATCCATCAGTAAGGCCGTCAATAATTATTTAAAAATAAATTAAACAAAAGTAGAAAATAATTAAAATAAATTAAATTAATATAAATCAACACTCAATAATCCTTAAGAACTGAGTTGCTTGGAAAAAAACATCAACTCAAACAAATTTGCAACAAATAAATAACACAAAAAATAAACAATAGCAACAAATAAATAAATCAACTAAAAACAATTTCCACCTAACCTAGAAAACCTATTCCTGAACCCATAATCCAGCAACAAATAAATTCATTTAATTAAAATTGAACAACAAAATTAACTAATAATAATTAAAATTGAATAGTATAATTGAAAAACAAATACAACTAAAAGTCAAAAAAATTGTTCTCATATGAAAATAATTCCTACAACAACATTCATACAATTATTAAGAATAGAAAAATTAAAAAAAAAAAAACAATACTAAGAAAAAAAATATAATGAATACAAACACAAAAAAAAATGAAAAAAAAATGAAAAATCTTACCTTAATTTCATTACGAGTGAAGCTGAGAAGAAAAAAAAATTCATAAAGTATGTTAATAAATATGTTAATTGGCAAAAAAAAAAAAAAAACTAAGAAGATAAAAGAAGAAAAGAGAAGACATACTTGCATGTAGAAGAGAAGAAAAGAGAACGAGTTGAGGAGAGAAGAGAAGATAAAGAAAAAGAGGGACGTTGGTGTTTTTTATAGATAAAGAAGACAAGGAGGAGGAGAAGGAGCATCTGTTATGAAATTAGTGATTTTGATCTTGCTTTACTACCAATGATTTTACTAATGAATAATTAATTATTAATATTTTTAATCATTCTGTCGGTTATTCTATTTATCATATTTAATTTAAAATTTTAATTTAATCAGAAATTTTCATAAACCCCTAAAATGTCTTGTATCTTCTATATATAATTGTCCCATGATCAATAAAATTTTCTTTTTTTCTAAGCAGATTTTAGCCATTTATTAATACATCTTCTCCAAAATAAAAATAGTATCATTAGCAACTTTTGTTTTGACATTGGTTCAAATCACTATATATATTAGAATAGCATTATTAACCAATGCTTGATAAAATTGTACTATTGTTCAAATCACTCTATATATATATATATATATATATATATATATATATATATATATATATATATATATATATATATATATATATATGGGCATTTCGTGCCTGAAGACTAAAAAACTAAAATAAAATGGGGGAAAATTCTCATTTAAATTGATTAATTTCTTAAGTTTCCTTTTCAAATCATGCTTAGATGATAGAGGGACACCTTCATTAATTCATTGAAATTAATTAGAATAAATAAAAATTATGAGGGCAGAAGTAAGAGTCAGCTGCCCCTTCGAATAAACAATGGTGAATGGAACTTATCCTGACTGATCATGAAACGCGTAATCACTTCTGACGTTTCTTCCAGTTTTCAGTCATCCGTATAAAAATGCCAAGTCGACTGAAGAATTTGGAAATTCAAATCATGAGCGACATGTTCACTAATTTATGGAAATTAATTAGAATAAAATAAAAACTTTTGAAGATAGGACAGGTGTAGGAATGATTGATGCCAGTAGAATGAACAACGATGGAGGATGGGTGTTGCAATCCAATTTTTTACTTCTATTTATGTATATATTTTTTAAAAGAAATAAGAAATTATCCTTTCAATAAATTTAGTTAATTTTAATGATTTTGTTGTTTTGTCATTTTTTATGTGTAAAAAATAAAATAATAATAATAATAATACAAAAATATATATTTTAAGTTAAAATTAGACCAATAACTAAGCATCATCATAGACACAAATGAGATTTAAGAATTTTTAGGACATAATTAAAGGTTCACTTGAAGAAGAAATTGAAGAAAAAAGCTTAAATTGATTTAATTTAGCTAAAATATAAAGAAATTAAAGCTCAAGAATGAGTTTAGAACAAATAGCAGAGTTAGAAAATCAATTAAGTTCTTAATTGAAAAAGCAAATTGAAATCAGGAGTTAATTTGATGTAAAATTAGAAAATTGAAAAATAATGACTGAAATGGAGCCTTAAAGAGATCAAAGGGCCTAAAGTAACTGAGTCATGGAAAAATTGAAAGAAATTAAGATTAGAAGATGAAAATTGACCAAAAATAATAAATTAAAAGACGAAAAATCAAGGAACAAAAAGCACCAAAACATGGGACCTTACTGAAGTTCGATCTGATTGAATTGAAAAAAAACCATAATTAGGACTCAAGATAGTGTCGTTTTACATTAAATAAAATAGCGTGTTTTGACTAAAAAGGAAAGAACATGGTGATGAAGATAGGAAGGAAACGACGTCGTTTTGTTCATGGCTTTTGTAGATTTCTGGGTAAAAAGAAAGAGAAAAGGATGATGGTGTCTCATGCAACTTTAGTACTTAATTTTGGTCCTGATTAAGTCTTTTGATGGCAAGAAATGATGAAAATGTGTTTTCTAACATATAGTCTACAATCTTGGTGCGAAAGATTAGGGTTTAACTTTCAAAACCAACTACAGATTCTAAGTCAAACATACCTTCGCAGACAGCCAGCCAAGCCTTTCTATTCTGGTGCAAGATTTGATTTTCAATATTTTAATCCTCTCTCTACAAATCAAGCAGCGAGATATACTTAATTTTCAAGAATCAATCCTTATAAAGATGATAATAATCTATTTCCTTTTCAAGGAAGATTGAACTCACCCGTAAAAGGCAGAAACAAGTCTAAACAAGGGTGGCGGAGAAGAAAACTAGTGAGAAAGAAGAAACTAGTGAGAATAATAGAGATCGAGAGGCAGAAACACTTACACAAGAGAAAGAAAAGGAGGCAGAATTCACATCAAACAGTGGGGAGAGGCAAATGGCAGTATTGAATCCAATACATCCAGTTCATCCTAGGAGCAATAGCCATACTTAATCAGGTTCAAATCTTTGTATGGTGATTTTGAATCATACTTTCTGCAACATATCCTTGTGTAAAGCCTGTTAGGAACCATTAAGTTCCTATTTGTTCTTATTATCGGAATGTATGTGTGAATATTAGACATCATGAATCATTAACTTCTGGTATTTGAATTTCAACGAGAATTATGGGTTTAATACTCTGTTCCAGTTATGAATCATGACTAAAATAAAGTGAACATGAATGATAGTCGATAACTTCAAGCAAGGTAAACATGGGTACTTTCAGCTTGTATTATTAGGAACAATATCAAGGGACAGTAGTAATGAAATTTGCACCTTAGACAGTAGAAAAGGCTTAAGTTTCTCTTTTCTTTTCTTTTTTTCCTTTCGTTGCTGTTATAACCCCTGCAGCACCAGTACCTACTCTCTCTCTTTTTCCCTCAAACAAGCTTTCCCTGGAATAGATGCATGCTTACGTAAACCTGCAAAAGAAAATTGGAATGGGTGCTGGCAAATCCTTGAAATATAATTATTTTGATCTTCAAAGCATGAATATGGGCTCCTACCTTATGTTTATTGGGCTAGGCTTGTAAGTTAAAATTTTAAAAGAAATCTGGGTATTCTTTGTTGAGTCCATTTGCCTGTGGCTTTCTTTGAATTCCAATTTTGGGCTAGTACATGAAAGTGGGTCGTTATCATCCTTTCTTGGTTTGGGTTTCTAGTTTTGCTTAGGTCCAAATGTTATTGCGGGCTTAAAAATAACACTATGTGGACTTGCATGGGTCAATGGGCTGATTTGTTTCATTTAATTTAGAGTGGATCAAGATTAAATAGGTTAATTCATATGAATTTATTTTTTATTCTAGACATCGGTTTGTAAATAAATCTTTTTTTTTTCTTATCTTTTTTTTATTAGTCTCTTCTTTAGGACCGATTTCAAAGTTCTCTTTTAAGTTTTTTTATCATAATTTTATAATTGATAATAAATTTTAACAATCAAATCAACATGTCTCTTATTTTTAAAGACCAACATCAATTTTTTTTTGTTCTTCTTTTCGCAAGATGATTTAAAAAAAAAAACTAAAAAGAATAGCTAGGGTAATTAATAACAATAAAAAAAATAAATTTATGAGAAAATATATAGTAAAGGTAACCTTTCGCGAGAAATGATGTTGTAAAGGTGACTTTGTTCTTCTCTTAAAACATAATTAACCTCTTACATACATAAATCTCTAGAACCAGTGCATATTTTAAGATTTCTAGTTTCCTTCAATTACTAGGTGGCGGGTTCTATTTTTCACAATATACATTTTAACCCTCATCATTACGATGTCTACCGAGATACAACAAAATAACAACTCTACTAGGAACCCTAGGATTTCGCCAAAAATGATGAAGTCAACAAACCAATAAACATAGTGAGTATAGCATAGTAAATCAACTAAAAAAAACATCTGGTCGGATTTCCTTGATGTCATTAATTATGAGCTCTGAGTTGCACCACAATGCCTTACAGAAGGTCCTCAATAAAGCTTATGTCCCCCAAAACATCACAAAAGATTCTATAGAACATATAGTTGGCTAAATCTAATCTACCAACTACATGTTTTTCTCTGAGGATGAGCTTGAATTTGAATGAACTATTCATAATAAGTCATTACACATCATTATAAGGTGTGAAAAATGTATAATTATCAAGGTTCTTATAGATAATGATTTTGCTTTGAATGTCCTACCATGACATATACTGGATAAGATACCAGTAGATATTTATCATATGAGGTCGAGCACCATGATTGTTAGAGCTTATGATGGGTTGCCTACACAAATTATTAGGAATATTGAGATTAAGCTAGTTATTAGTCCATAACTATTTCAAGCGACATTCCAAGTGATGGACATTCACCCTTCATATAACATATTGTTAGGAAGTCCATGGATTTACACGGCCAGAGCTATCACATTATCTTTACACCAAAGAGTAAAATTCATCATCAATAGAGGCTTGGTCACTATAAAGGCTAAAAAAGCATTGCCAACAATAAGGAATGGAAATTCCCTACATTGAAACTGAAGACAGCACTAATGGAAACCTACATGCTTTTGAGTTGGTGAATGGTGAATGGGTATCTGAAAATACAGTGCTGAGAAAACCTCAAGTTTCAGAAGCTTCCACGATAACCGCAAAATATTTGTTGAAGCGTGGACTACCATTCCAATATAACCCAACCATGAGTATGGCTAAAAGGTCTAATATGATGGGAATAAATAGGCTTGGGATTCAAGCTTGGAAGGAAAAATTACAAAAAGGCAGTTGAGATCAAGAGAGAAAGAAGGATAGCTTGAATGGAGGGGCATGAGCCGAATAAAAAAATGATGGAAACTACTCCTTTACATGTAACATTTCCACTACCCTTTTATATGATAAGGCCTGGAAACGAGCTAAAAAGTCTGAGGAAGAAGTTCAATGATGCTTTTATCAATTGTTTAAAGAGATGTGAAGGAAAATTTCTATGAAGAATTTAAGATTAAAAGACTCATGAATTGTTGTCCCAACTGACTGTCAACACCTTGAAAGATGTACCAACAGAATTCATGAGAAGGCTAGTTGAAAGAGAAGATTTGAATAATTAGGAGATCCAATAAGTCCTTCTTGTTTTCAAAAAGTAATAGTATGCTTATTTATGTAATTTTTTGTGTTTGAAAGTATTTTTCTTACCTTGCTGATAATTATGACTCAAGATATTGGCAAAAGATTTTATTGTTGTTGAGACCTTTTTTTAAAAAAAATTAATGAGATCATGCATGTCTTCTTCAAATATATCTGTGACTTGCTTATTTTTTACTCACAAAACACTTTTTGTTTTCAAGAAATCTGAAAGAATACAAATAAAAAAGATATAAAAAAATACAAAGATAATAAAAAAACTAATAACATAAAAAAGATATAAAAAAACTTGAGCTCGTTTGAGTTAATATGCAAAATTTGCAAAATCATGACTTTTTTTGCTTTTAAACATTTAGAAGTCATTATATAATGCATTTGAAAAGAATAAAGATTAATTTATTCCAATCAATAATACAATGACAAATTAGTAAAATAAATAAATAAAAATACCCCCCAAAGCAAGTACAAGTTTTTTTTTATTAGAATCGTGAAAAAGTAATTATAGTAGAATAGTATTAAATGTCTATTTATGATGAATAGTGCTATATGTTTACCATGGCAATAATTTTTTTTTTTTTAATTTTCATGGTCGTCCGAGGGGAAACTTCCTAGACCTAATCTATCATCTTATCCAAACCAAATATAAAAGAAGTATGCGCCATAATTGACATTTCAACCCACCCCGGTTCACAATCCTTCCAAATTCATCTGGTCTATTGTCACAGCACGATAATTAACTGCACACCTCCCGTCCTGACAACAGCCAGCCCCATTTCATTTTGTCGTCTTGTGGTCTATTTATTTCCGTTTTCTAATTTTACGATTGTTTTCTTGTTTTTGGTATCTTCCCATGACCAATCATCCCAAGGCTTCACCACTCAGCTGAGCCCGGTTGGCACCTCGTTATGCACACAATTGACAAGCCCTCGCATTTCATGAGACAGACCTGGTGCTCGGTCAAATAGCGTATTGACTGCCCTCTTCTCAATGTTAAACTCATACTTTAATTATGTTCTGTAAATATTTACTAACAACTTTAATATGATTTCTCTGTCCCAAATGTTAAATTTTGTTTTGTGTATAATGCAAGGTTGAATTCTGTTCTTGATTTGTTTTTTCAATTATAATGATATGTTTGATTTTGAAATATTTCGACATATTATTTCAGACTTGTAGTGTTTTTATTTATAATTTAAAAATTATAATTTCAATTCAAATTCAATGATAAATTAATTTGAAATTCTGTAATTCAAATTTTAAATACAAGTAAAAATATGGGAGTTGATCTAATGTGACCTGATCGACTCAACGAGTCCAAAAACCTAGACGTCTAATAAAAATATAATTTAATTAAAAAAAATTTAAGATGATATCTTTTTCTTTTAAATATTAAGACAACAACATATTGAATTGATCTAGACCATGAGATCATAAAACGATCTAATTCAACTCGGGTTAACTCGTAAAACCTATTATACGGGTCATGAGACTATGATAATTTTATAGAAAAAATCAAAATAAATAACAAAATCCAATTCATAATAAATCAAATATTGAAGATGTTAAAGGATAAAACTAAAAAAAAAATCAATTAAAGAAATAGATAAAAAAAACTTGAGTCAGCTGAGTTAACCTATCAAACATGTGACATAGGTTACAAGACTGAGATAACCATGAAAAAAACAAACCATAAAAATTATAAAGTTCAATCTCCTATAAACTAAATGTTTAATGATGAAATTAGAAGAAATGTAGAAGAAAAAAAGCATAATTTAGCCAGGACATAACCGGAAAGTTTATGCAAGAATTTGGCTTAAATTTTTGAAATAGATAGAAATGTTAAATAAAATGAAATTTATTCTAGTTTATTTTTATTTTTTTTTCGCCGAAAGTAGATATATTTGCCATGTTAAATATAATACAACGAAATTGATAAACTTGGTATAATGCAATTCATGGCTTATTTGGGGCAATACCTAACGGAAAAGAATGCATATCAACAATGCATAATGATACCTCTCCCACCTTTCTAAGTACAAAAAACCAGAAAGGAAATAGTAGTAAACATAAAAGAATTTGATTATACTATGAATTATTGTTGTATTATAATAATAATTGAAACATGGGCACCACTGCCACCAAATTGTGCAGCTTCAGGGTGGGGTTCACGTTCTAAACAAACATTTCATGATTTTCTTTTCTTTATTGTTTTCCTTTCTCATTATGGAATAGAAAAGAAAACTTCAACTTGAAGAATACGTTGTGGGTAGGTAGTAGGTGACGTAGAACTACTAAGTTTTTTTTTTTTTAATGTGAATGTTTGGGTCAATTTGCATATATCTTAATTAATCTTACGAGTTTTGAAGTTAATGACCATGTAAACTTCAAGTGATCATTATATTAGCAACAACAAGAGGAGCAAACCTCTTGGTCCCAAACTCTTACCACTGGACCACCTACTAGAAGATTAACAATTATGTTTTATTACTCCATGTTGTTTCATTTCATATGCTTTGTGTATTTTTCATATGCTTTGTGTATTTTGAAAGCATTTTTGTTGAAGATGGTCCATATCTATTAGTTAATTCTATTCATTTGTTGAAGAAAGCAACCTCTATGGTGATTTCGAATTCTTGATTACAAAAACAATGCTTACATGCCGTCCCTAACTCGCTTGCTGACCAACATAAGATGAGCAAAGTAAACGCTTGTAAGAATATTCAGCACAAAAGCTTAGCCATTTGTTGCAAGAACGAAAATAAAATCCTTTCTAGAAAAGTAAGCATATAATTCACTCATTGCCAATGATGACCATCATTGATGACATTGATGGTCATACTCATGTCATGCGTGGCTAGGATGTCTGCTACTCATTTTTCTATTCCTACTCTCACAATTGTTTTTCCTTTTTGTTTTGAAAAATTTTTAAAGTATCATTAACCAAGTTAATAAAACATTGATTTGCCTCTTATAGGTTTACTTTTGCTGGTGATTTTACTCGTTACGTTGTTTTTGTGGTTCATTTCCTTCAAGAGGTCCATACCCCACAACTTCAGCAAAGTGTGCACTCCTAGATCTTTACCATCTATATATATATATATATATATATATATATATATATATATATATATATATATATATATATATGGAAAATGGTAATTGAGTTCTTTATTGAATTTGTCTTGACGGCAAACTTTTAAGATTTTGGTCTAGCTAGATTAAGGGTAGGTTCTAATTTTAAAGGATTGGCAGTTAAGAAACTTCGTTCGCGTTCTTAATTTTTGAGTTTAAATATTAAGGTCAGTAACCTTCTTTTTTTTTCCTGAGTGTATCAAATAAATATGAGGGATGGGTTCGTAAGATTGTTCAGAAAAAAGAAATAGTATCGATTAATGAATAAACTAATTAAAAAAATATAATTACTGTGTAAAAAAAGCAGGTTATCTTTCAAAATATAAAAAAAGACTCAGTCTGAACAATTGTAATTGGGCTATCTTATTATCATAAGGATCGTTTAAAACTCGTTCAAAGACGTATGGTGACTGCATTAATTGCATGGCCACCTCAAAGTTCCCTTATGTTAAAAGTTACTAGAATTGTAGAATTGTGTAACTGAGTAACGTTATTTTTAAAAAAAAAAATGTTTTTTTTTTAATATTATAAAATATATTTTTTTATTTTTTAAAATTTATTTTTAATATTAATAAATCAAAATGATATAAAAACATTAAAAAATATATTAATTTAAAATAAAAAACATAATTTTTTAAAATAATTTTTTATAAAAAAAAACAAACAGGCTAATGGCTAATGAAAGTGAAAAATGCAACAAATTTATCAATACATAACATAGTAGTATTTAATTGAAGTCAACTCTTAAATCCTAATTGCCAATAGTTATCGGGACTTGAACATCTTTTAAAGCTAGGATGTTTGAGAGTAATAACAATTATTTTTTAAAGTATTTTTTATTTAAAAATATATTAAAATAATATTTTTTTATTTTTAAAAAATTATTTTTAATATTAGCATATTAAAACGATCTGAAACCATAAAAAAATTAAATTTTCATAAAACACGGTTTGCACCGCATTTCCAAACTGTGTTGTCTCAATATTAGTCTCCTAGTTTAGTAACTAATATTGTGTTTTTCTTCGCAATAAGAGTGAATTTATTTTTACTTTTTAAAAAATTAATTTTTTTTATTTGCTTCAAATTAATTTTATTTTGGTATTTTTATATCCTTTTAATATGTTGATGATAAAAAAATTAAAATTAAAAAATATTATTTTAATGTATTTTTAAATAAAAAAACTTTGACAAACAACCGTTACTACACTCTCAAACATCCTCTTAAGAAACTAGTGGACCTCATGCTTATTTGGCATTGGTTTGTTTTAAAAGCAAAACCATTTTTATCGGCTTTTGATTTTAAAAAAATATTTGATGAATGTCTGTTTTACTTTAAAACTAGGCTATTTTGTGCTATTGGTATAAAAAAAACTTAAAATCTTGGCATAATAACATAACTTCAAAAAAATATTGATGAAATAGTATATGCTGTAATTATTGTGGTTTCAAAACGCCATATATAAAGTAGTTTTGATTAAAAACACAACATTAAGTAAACACCACATTTACAAAACATAACATATTTATATGTCGCATTTTGAAACTGGTACAACCAACAAAACACTAGCAACCTTTAGATTTAATTGATTTATTGGAGGGAATTGCTTATCTTATTTGTCTTGGTTTGTTTCCAAAAAGTGAGGACAGTTGGGCTATTGTTGTTAATATAATAAAGTGATTTATCCTAATTATAATTTTACATTTCTTATCTTAATGATCTAAACATGAAACTTTCTTACCAAGTTTATTTTTAACTTAAAACTTTCTTCTCCACAAAATGTTTAAACACTTATGGAGACTTAAGCCAATTGAAAATTATTTATAGGGTTTGTCCATTTAGAATTGATCTTTCTAATAGTAACTTAATCCTAACACCATTCTTTTCTTTCTAAAATTAAATATTGCTTAAAAAATATTTTTTAATGTTTCTTTTTTTTATAATTTATTTGGTAATAGATAGAAGTTTAATTGTATTAATTAAATTATTCTTACTGTCAAATCTTTTTCTAACCACTAAATCAAAACCTTTAACTGAATATTTATGACTAAGTGTCTAATCATAACAAATAATAAATAAAATGCAGAATCATCTCTAAATGCATAAACAAAAGATATTATTACATCATCATCAATATTTATTGTCTCATTTTAGCCCAATATATTATCATCTACATTATCACCAGACTTAAATTGAGTCATATCTATGTGTGATTAGCATATGAATTGTCAAACATACTTTCACCATCTTTCTGCAGCAAACCATTCATCAATAACATGTTTAGCCTGCTCCTAATTGACCAAAAAATTATGATGCTTTTTTACCCATTCAACCATAAATTGGGTTAGACAAAAGAGTTGATTGATTACCCACATACAATTCTATCATATTCAATCCACTTTATATAGAAGAATCATTCAATGTCTTAAAACTAACATCACTTACAATCGATACAAAATAATACTAATGTTCCCCAACTTTAGACTTCCATCAAAGCCCATGATATATAGCTTGTTTAGTATCCACATAGGACATGCATAAATTACCATTCAATAACATATTACTTTCACCATTGTAAGTGATATTATTGTTCACACATCAAGAGCAATAATACTATTGTAATGATATAACATAAAAATGTTATAAGATATTTTGTAGACAAAAAATAAAGCCGATTCCGGTCAATTTAACATAAATCAATCAAAATCTCCAAGACAACTTAGTCGACAAGTCAACACGAAACTTAATTGATCAAAATGCAACCTAAATCATGTTATTTTCATACTTATTTGTATGAAATCAACCATAATTGGTTGATTTCATATCTAATTAACACAAATCAATCAAAATCCTCAATTTTGACAACTTAGTCGACAAATCCATGCAAAGCATAATTGATTAAAATTAAACATGATTCATGTTATTTCCACGCTCAATTTTAATTGCTTAAATTCATAGCTATTTAACACAATTAGTTCAAATCCTAATTTAAACAAACCTAATTTTCAAACTAAACTCTAATTTCGAGCAAACATAAAATAACTATAAAATGCACCAAAATAATACAAATGTAGGTTGTTTACCTTACGTTTTTCAACTAGGAAGTGGTGGCAGTCCAATGCACGTGCCTCAGGGAATGGTGGTAGTGTTTTGGGTGGCGGTTTAGATGCTAAACATGGTGCATGGAGGTTTGAAGATGGGGAGAGTGATTTTTTGGTGTGTTTTAAAGCTATGAGTGATAGTTTTGACCTTTTTTTAGATAAAGTCGGTGTAGATGACAAGTTTTGACAATTTTGACCCTTTTGTTTTATAGAGAAAGACAATTTAGATGACAAGTTTAGAGAGAGAGAGAGAGAGAGAGAGAGAGAGAAAGATGTTGCAAATGTGGAAGAAAGGAAGAAGAAGAAACTAGGTTAAATTTCATGACTTGTCATGATTTACAATTGTGACATCATGAGTTATTGCATTTTAGAAACACGATATTTAATAGATGTTGTGATTTTGAAACTCGACAACCTTAAATGTCACGATTGTAAATCATGATATGTACAAATTGTTCTATTTATCAATTCTTTTTCAAATTGTGCTATTCTGTTATATTTTTAATTTATTATGCTAATTTAAAAAGAATTCTTAAAACTAATTAAAGCACATGAAAATTAAAAAAAAAAGGCCTTGCTTTTTTAAGCAAAAATATAATATCCATGCTTAAAAAACAATTTATTATTGAATCCACTATTTTATATAGAAAAAATGTAATTTCTTTATAAGCATAGTAGTTCATTACTAAACACTACTTATATTAATGTTACCTTCTTTTTTTATTCACAATGCACCACAATATAATATAACAACATTAAAGAGACTCCCATAACAAATTGCTTTGCTTTTGATAACTAAAAAGATAGTATTTTACTTTGTTTTAAAAGCAATATCCCTTTCTTTTATTTTCTTTTAAAGTGTTACATACTTTGATTTCAAAGTAAAATATACTATAAACAAACAATGTTTTTAAAGAAAAAATAAAAAAAATATGTGCTTTAAAAACATAAAAATATTAAAAAGGAATTTGTAACTTTGATAATTAATCCACTCAAAATTAATCACAAATTTAGTCCGTTTATAAGCAAGTTTAGATAAACTATCCCTAACAAATTAATTAATTTATATTTTTTTCATGCGCATTTCTTCTATGAAATTCAACCCAAGATCATAAGTCATAACCTTTACATGAGCTATCACTTCAATTTATTTTATGTTTTTCTTTTTAATTTTGATAGACCAAATTAATTTGAATTGAAGTGCAAAATTAAAAAGAAAAATTCAACTTACAAAATAATAATAAAAAAGAAGTAAAAATCAAGAGAATAATGACTAAATTTGAAAAAATATATATAAATCAAGATCATGGATTCAAGGATGAAGTTAAAAACAAATTAAAATTTGATAAAAGAGTTACTAATCAAACTTAATAAATCAAAACATTGATGATCAAACCTGAAATGTCATAAAATAAAATGACAAATCTGATTTTTTTAATGGCCACCATGAAATTCAAGGGGAGGAGAGAGAGAAGAGGAAAAGAAAAGGAAGGGGCGAGTAGTGACCAACTATCATCGTAACTACCATACACGCATCTCTAAGTAGAAGGGGGTGCCGCGTAGCTTTCAATGTTGTAGCAGAAGCTTGCATTCCTCCACCAGATAGCGGCTCACGTGTCACTTGAAGGGCACAAAAGCCACCTTACACTAAGCACGCGCCAACAACTTCTTTTTAAATGATTTTTAAAAATAGAAAAGATTGAATTGTCCTTAACACAACTTAATAATAACAAAAAAAACTCATGGGAAATGACATAAACACCACTGGACGCAGGGCTTAGAAAATTTGATTTTAGGAGCAATTTAGTCAATTCATTTTTTAAAATAAAGCAAAAAAGCAAAAATGGCCCTCAATACTAATTAAATGAAAATAACTTTTTAGAGCAATTTAATAATTTTATTGTAAAAAAAAAACTAACCATAATATCCATTATGAGTTTGGCAATTACATTTAAATGTTATTTCTGTGGCGGAGTAAAATTGTAAATTTACTACGTGAAGCCACGGTAAATTGTGAGGATATGCACAGTATTTAACTGATTCCAATTAGTTTTTTTTTTTAATTTTATAAATGGTAGTAGGAATTTGAATGGCTTGCTAAAAAAAAAGTTGGAATTAAAAGCCTGCATATTATTTGAGATCAACCTGTAAATTGAATTAGTCTTTCATGGTATTTCGTATTGGAACAAAAGTCAAAGTCTTACCAAGAATTTAGAGTTGTGTTTGGAGAGTGAGACTTCGAAGCAGCAGACACAACCTCAAACACTTCAATACATTAACTCACGCCATATCCCTTCATGTACGGCAAATGTGCACGCCTACGTATGAAAAGATGACTCCTGCTTTCACATGGTCATAGAAACTTGGGCCGGCTCATAGCTGACTCGATTTTTAACCTAAATCTCGGGGAAGTTAAAAAATAAATAATTCATAGTTAATTTAGTCTGACTCAATTAAATCAAAATTTATCTTTAACTTTTTAATTTATTTTAAAACAATTTTTTTTTAAATTTTTTTAAATTAAAATAAATTAACTTATGTATTCAATTTATAATTTGAATTTTAAATTAAATTATAAATCAAATTGAGTTAATTTATGAACCGGGCCTGAAGCTGAATGACTTACTTAGTTTTAATAACCTTGCATTTACATTATTACATACCTAAACTTAGACTCTCCTAGGAAAATTAAAACAGATGTATGGTACTAATAATTTAATAATTTGACAAAGTCTAGAGGGGAAATCTATAACGAGGCAGGCAGTAAAGCCAGCTGCTGAATACAATAGCAGGCAGCGGCTATTGTTTGGGGTATATTACAAAAAGATAAATAAAAAGCAAAGCACAGGCCTTAAATGAAGCGTTGTTTTCCACAAGGCTTCAAATAAAAAATAGCTCCAAATTTTGTCAAGTTCTCTTTGGCAGCTTCTTTAAACTTCTCTCACTATTTGAAGAGACTTTGTGACTGAGTCCACTAGATGAATTCATCCATTATTTGTACGGGTACTAGCAAAATCTGAAATAGAGAGAGAGAGAGGGGGAGAGAGAGGGTGTCTGTTTTTATCTATACTTTTTCTTGCTTTACCTTTGTTGGGTTCTCTGGAAATACAGCAATGGCTGAGTATATTTGTGTATTAAACAAGGTGCCCACTGATTCTCACTTCCCCCTCTTTTGTATGAGTAGAATAATGGGATTTCCTTAAAATGCTGCTAGATTTTTTTTTTTAAATTTTATTATCTGGGTAGTGTTGAAGGATGCTTTTTTTTTTTTTTTAGTTTAATTAATTTTAGTGGTTATATTTGCTGTAGAAAAGGCTGTTTCTTCTTATAAATTGTTGTTTCAGTTTTGTAAGTTGATGGTTGTGTGGAACATGTTTTGAAATGGGTTTGTTGAATAATGCATGTCCCGATCTGGGTTTTTTTTGGTGGTTTTCCTAGTTGTTTATATTTCAATTTCTAAGCTTATTCTTAGCTTACTGTTCTCCAACCGACACTCCATTTGTTCTTCCTTTTATGAAGATCATTTATTTTTTCCTTTTCTGGCTGTTTATACGACATAGATTCTATGGTTTTGGTGCTTTCTGTTGTTAATTGTTTGTGGTGAAACATTGTTGTTCTTTTGAATTATTTCTATTAGCACAGTAATTTCTTCACCTGCCAAGCTAAGATCAAGACTGGAACGATAATTTTAGTTTAATTTCAGCTGTTCCTTGTTCTTTAAAGCTAGTTTGCATACTATTTCTTCCATTATTAACAAGCTTAATTTGCTCTTTAACAGGATACGATAATCATAAAGCCTGCTAAGAAAACTCCCATTTTGTTAAGGATGATAGTTTTAGTGTTTGCAATGGTCTGCGGTGTTTATATCTGCTCAGTTTGTTTAAAGCAGATAAGTACCCATAGTAAAATTAAAATTCAAGATATCCAAGTCATTGAGAGGCCGTCTCCTGATGTTGACCATGAAAATTTGCAAATTTCTAGTGTACATTATCCAAATCCTGAAACTTTTAGCAGGTAATTGGGCATTTCTGCTTTTTGTTTTTGAATTGGATTTAATTAAAAGGTGTGCTTAAGTACTGTGTTGGTGTGTTTCCAGGGCTGAATGCGCTCATAATCCTGTGCGGTACTTTGCTATATTATCAATGCAAAGATCTGGGAGTGGATGGTTTGAAACATTGTTAAACAGTCATGTTAATGTAAGCTCAAACGGGGAGATATTTTCTGTTTTGGATAGGAGGATAAATATTTCATCAATTACACAGACTCTAGATAAAGTCTACAATTTGGACTGGTTCACAAGTGCTTCCAAGAATGAATGCTCCGCGGCAGTTGGCTTCAAGTGGATGCTTAATCAGGTAACTGAGGTTGAAAAGTAGGTTAAAGTTTAAATCTTTACCTTATTTGTGCTGCTAGGTGGGGTACTAAAAGACTTGTTTGATCACACACTGTTGGCACAGTAATTAGAAACGTCAAGCTGGCAACTACCACTCTACATTAGTGGTTGCCCAGAATAACCTATCAATCTAAATCATGAAATGGATTTAGGTGTTTCCTGTTTTTCATTGATGCGCTGCTTAAATAGTGGTTTTAGTTTGAAAGGAAAAAAAGAAGGAAAAAATAGTATTTATGATAACATATCCAACTTTAAACTCTCAAGGAGACATGCCCCGGTTCAAACTGTTTAGTGTTTAACAATCTTGTATTCATGTGTGAAACTATCGTAACATGGTATTGGCTTACCTCATGGTTCATCCAATCAGGATATATGGTATTAGAAACAAAATGGCAAGAAGGAACAGCATCAACCTTTAGAGAAACAAAATGGCAAGTAGGAACAGCATCAACCTTTAGAAACAATTGACACTTAAAAGTTCTAGTATTATTTCTATAATAGGAATTCCTACCAGATTTGTGAAAACCCCTTTTTGGATCTAAATTAATCGCATCAGCTTCTTGTATCTTGTTAAATTATTGGTACCTTAAAATATGCAGATATAACAGTGGTAAGGTAGTATTCTTCGTTGTTTCTTTTTTATTTGATGGATATCAGCTGATGTTCAGAAGGGTTTGTGAGCTGCGAGCTGCTGTTTTGCGAGTCCAGTTTCTGCGGTGGGAGAACAGGGTGGATAAATAAAGTGTAGCTGATACTGAATTTAGGAGGACTAAAAGTTGTGTTTTTTGTATGTTATTAATCTATACCCAAACAAAAACTGTGTTTGGATGTTAATAAGGAATTTCTTCATTTTCTGTCTGGTTTTTGGAAACCAGTTGCTGTACCATGCAAGAGCACTTTCTAATTTAGAGACCGAAGGCAGTTAACATTTTTGATCATAAGAAGACAGTTTAGCTTGATAGTAGTACTTTTAGTAATTTTCACTTGGATAACTTTAAAGGAAAATGTTTACTATTTTGCTTATATAAACTATAAAAATAAAGGAATTTTATGGTTTCCATATTTGCTTGAAGATTATATACTTTTAGGACTGCACTTTGCGTGGTTGAATGAGGTTACAGAAGTGCATTTTTCATTTTGTTTCTGCATGTCAGTTTTTTTTCAATTTCTCTCAACTATTTGCTAAAATAATATCCAGCTAAGGGAACCTTAGGGAGGCAGAACCCCCATTTATATATGGGGGACTAGAAGAAGGATCATGTGCATGTGTTACTGAAAGTTTGTTTTGGGGAGGAAAATTCCGAAGTAATAATCTGGCCATTTTTTTTTCATGCAGGGAGTAATGCAGCATCACAAGGAAATAGCAGACTACTTCAACCGCAGGGGTGTATCTGCAATATTTCTGTTTCGAAGAAATCTACTACGTCGCATGGTTTCAGTTCTTGCGAATTCCTATGACCGTCATGCTAAGCTATTGAATGGGACCCACAAGTCTCATGTTCATTCCACAGAAGAGGTCCTTCTTTATTTCCCCTGCTCCCACCAACTCGAACTCTCTTTCATGCTACATATAGTGTTGAGCTTTCAGCTGTAATTTCTTGTAGGCCGAAACACTTGCAAAATACAAGCCTATGATCAATTCCACACTGTTGATTTCTGATCTGAAGGAGGTTGAGATAACAGCTACCAAGGCTTTAGAATACTTCAACAGCACCAGGCATATTGTTCTGTACTATGAGGATCTCATCAAAAACCCCACAGTAAGTTATCATGTCAAGTTCTCACACAAAATACATCTTGTTTTCTATATTTTGAAGTTCACTGAGAAATACCTTGATCATTGGAATGATTCTTATTTCCTAACATTTCTGCCATTCACCAGCTGATCTTTAGATTAATTCTAACTATTCTTTTATTTTTTAGTATCTATTTTAAAATTCTGGTGAAATTTAATTTATGTCTTGGGCTCCCTTAAATGGTTCCCATCTTGAGATAATCCTTTCCTCTGGAAACAGTCTACCATTTGAATTGTCAGTTTGTGATTGTGGTAGTTTTGCATTTGTTGATAGCACTGTAAATCGTCTCTCAAGGCGCATTATTTATCATGCTTGTGCTGCAGAAACTAAAAGATGTTCAAGCATTTCTAGGCCTTCCAGTGATGGAGCTAATGAGCCGTCAGGTCAAGATACACAAAGGTCCATTGTCAGACCATGTTAAGAACTGGGAAGATATCAACAAGACACTGAATGGAACTGCATACGAGAGTTTCCTCCAAGCTGACTATTAAAGCTATAGCTAGTCTGCTAACTTTTGAACAGTGTGAATACCCACTTTAACTAATTTTGTTAGAGCTGACAAGGTAAGTGGTTCCCATAAAATTTTTTGACAACCATACCCAGGTGCGATCTTCCAGGCTTGTATCTTTTTTCTTCACTCAACTCGTTGAACTTCGTGCAAAATTTCTTCACTCGACTCGATGATCTTTGTTCTCAAACTCTTGTATCCCCCCGATTCTAAGCAATACCATGTAAAAATGTCATCTAATCAATTTTAAGCAAATACGAGCAATTATTCAGTAGGAAAATGTGTATTTGGTAACCCACAAGGGCCAGTACAGGTGGTAAAAGACTTTTGAGTAAAGACAGTGGGTGGTCGAGTTCTAGTTGCAACCGTGGATATATAGCTTGTGTGATGGAGCCTCCAAAAAAACGCTAGCTTGTGTAGATAATTCTTGTGTGGTGGAGCCTCTCTCCAAAAAAACGCTAGCTTGTGTAGATAGTTCGTGTGGTGGAGCCTCTTTCCAAAAAAACTTCCAAAAAAACGCTATTCTTGATCAAGGGATCTGCCAAGGATATAAAAAAAGAAAAAACTGTGTATTAGGTCTCTCTACTCCTTTTTGTTTCAGTTTGGTCCCACTTTTCTATCCTAATGTCATTCCTCGTCTCCTTATTTCTTTATAGCTCATTTATTTCCCATGGATGTTGGAAAAGTCTTATAGGATTTGTGTCTCGGTTGCAGGTACTTGATTCCAACTTGCTAGGTAATCGGATTTTAGCTGTCAAAATCACAGTAATCTAAAAATCTAGAGCCATTGTTTTTTTGTTTTTTAAATTATTTTTTGCTTTAAATTAATATTTTTTTTAAATTAATAATTGCTACTCCACTTCAAAACATCCACTTGCTTGTTGCTAATTTAGCTTAATTTCAGAGGGCATTATTTGATTTACCTGGTGTAGTGCTTCACAGCTTCCTCAAATTGAATTGTTTTGTATATCTAGCTTTCAAGCATGCTAGTTTTCTTATGTTCAATGGGGGAGTGCGAGACTAGAATTATATTGAATGCATAATAGTGGCAAGTCTTTTTAGTTTCTACATGGGAAACACAAGCGCTACATGGCTAAGCAAACCGAAGGATGATAATTCTCTTAAACCTCACTGGCTGCTTGATTTCTTTTTCCATGAAACGTTTTAAAATCAATGACCTTTGTCAGAGACCTGGCTCGGCGGTGGGAAATAAATGCTAGCAAATTCTTCTCGTTTTAAGCCGTGTCAATTAAAAAAAAAAAAAACACAAGAAGCTGAAAGTCCATTCCAATAGAACTTGCAACGGCCAGTATAGCTTGCACGAAGGTTAGGATCTAAGAGTCTAAGACAACTGGGTCAAGTTTAGATAAAAGTAAGCACGCCGACATGGTCTTGCAAGTTGCAGGCCCGAGTGGATCAGCAAGTTTTTTTTCGGGGAGTAGCTTTTTTTTGGGCAAATAATAACTTGTGCACACAGGATTTTGTCCCGAGGGAGAGAAAAAAAGAAAAGATTACGAGTATGCTTAACAACCATTATTTTTTTTATTTGAGTAAGAAATATTTCTAACTGCTTAATTTTTTAAGTTGAAATTATTATTTTCCTTTGATTTTTAAGTTTCAAGTATACATAAGTTTCAGATTAATTATTTATGTAATTGAATATTTATTAAAAAATTGTGATTAGCTACTTCAAATATTTTTTTATGAAAAATCAGAAGAGCACGTCTTTCTATAATATATATATATATATCATTTATAATTATCATGTCATCAATATAAAGTAAAATTAATATGTGACCTTTATTTGTCTTCCATACAAATAAGATAAAGTTATATGCATTCAAAGCAAACCCAAACTAACTCATTTTATAGTTAAATTTAACAAACAAAGCTCAAAGAGCTTGTTTGAAAAGTTTTAAAAAGAAGACACACTTATCCGAAGAATGATCATAAATAGAAAGAGACCTTGTTGGAAGTAAAGCAAGTGTGGTATAAAATCAACATAACAATGCAAGGTCAATAACTCAAGAATAAGAAGAAGATTAAGAGAAATGCATGCTTTTATTAAGTTTTTCTCTCTAAACTCTCTTAGTTATTCTCTCTTTTTTGTGCTTATTAATAATGCTAAAGTACAAGCTTTTTTGTAAGTATAAAATCCTAGATAATCAAGGAATTAAACTAATACAAGGAAATTCTAATATGAACAGGAATTGTATTCTGTTAACTAAACTAGTTGACTGTTTCAAAATCCAAAATCTGGTTTATTTTCAACATCCCCCTTTAAAGTTGATTTGTTTATAACTCTCAACACATTTCTTATTTTGATAAAAAAAATCATATTTGAGTGGCTTTGTGAATATATCCACAACTTGGTCTTGTGTCTTTACATATTTGACTTCAACTTCTTCGTTTGCAATGCAATCTCATCAGTAATGAAATATTGTGTCAATATGCTTACTTCTATCATGAAATACTGGATTCTTTGCTAATACAATGACTGATGAGTTGTTCACATATATTTTAGTAGGCTTTTTTTTGTGGCATTCACAATTCCTTTAATCATCTCCTTAGCCATATGAAATGACAAACACATGATGTAGTAGCTATATATTTAGCTTCACATGTTGACAAAGTGACTATAGATTGCTTCTTTGAACTCCATGTAAATGTTGTGTCTCCTATATAGAAAACAAAACCCGTTGTGCTTTTTTTATCATCCATATCTCCAGCCCAATCACTATCACTATAACTCACTAGTTCAAAGCTATTAGAATAACCATAGAATAAGTCAAAATCAACAGTACCTTTGATATACCGAAGATCTCGCTTCATTATTTTTTGATATTTTCACTCCACACTCAACTAGAGTATATTCACTTTTGCACAATCATCCATCTTGAACTTCTTGAGAACCTCCCTTGCAAACTTCTCTTGATTCACAAAGATTTTTTTTATTTGATATCAATCCCTAAGTAGTAGGACATGGGACCAATATCTGTCATTTCAAACTCTTTGGTCATTACTTGTTTGAAGTCTTCAAACATCTTTGGATTATTTCTTGTAAAGATTAAGTCATCCATATACAATCATACAATAAGAGAATCACCACTCTCTTTGATCTTTACATAGATAACATATTCATAGGGCCATTTAACAAACCTATTTTCTAAGACATAACCATCAATGCGATTATACTAAGCCCTTGAGTCTTGCTTCAATCCATACAAGACTTTATTCAACTTAAAAACCTTATTTTTATAACCAATAGGTTGCTAAATATAGACATCCTCCTCAAGAAAACCATTAAAAAAGACTTATTTAACATCTATTTAATAAATTTTCCATCTATGTTGGGTAGTGGTGACAATGATTAATAGAATGGTCTCCAATCTAGCAACAAGAGCAAAAACCTCATCACAGTCAATCCCATGCTTCTGACTATAGCCTTTTACCACTAACTTTGCCTTGTATCTCTCCACCCCTCATTTGACATTCTTTTTTTCTTTATAGATCCACTTGATACTTATTGGCTTCTTTCTAATTGGTCTAGAAACCAATCTCTTTATCCATAACAATTCTTGATTTTGCATCCTTTTTACTTCTTCAAATACTATAAGATCACATCTAACAAGGTGAAAATATAATATTACATCATCAATATGATTAGTTACCCTATATAAGTCATTAAGGCTCCTTATATATCTTGGTAGACTTGGTAGAGTGCCACTGTCACGACCCGATCCCCGGATCCATGACCGGCACATAGGCAAGGTTCCCCTCCAATGTTCCATACCTATGCGAACCCAAACTTACACACAAACTTATCATAACTCAATTAGAGTTCAACGCAGCATTAATAACAAAATCAACTTCATAATATAATTGAATTGTCTTAATACAAAAGTTTATACAAGTTCAGAGTTTTTTTTTTTGGAGCACTAACTAGACATAAAGTAAAGGTACAAAGTACAACCAAAAAGCAGGTTCTGAAGGTCCAACAAAATGACCTGCTATCAAGCTATAAGCCTGAAAAGGATAAATAATGAGATGGTGAGTTCAACAACTCAGTGAGTAGATAACGTTCAATATACACACACGAGGTAATACAGCAATGAGAAATATATATACAAGTATGGCTTTAGGTTCTTATGGAAGTGTTCTCAAATTGGCCATAACAAGAAGATCATATGGTAAAACTCGTCAGAAAATCAAAATGCAATGAGCATGAGGCTCCGTACTGTGGGATGATCAGTCCACACAGGTTGGTGACTCCCCCGACCAACTAGGGTTCAAATACGATGTGCACAAAGACTAACACTACCCTGTTAGCATGAGTATTCTGACTAACATACCATAGGTTCATAATCATAATCAAACAGACATATTCATATCTCAAGGCTCAACTCATGACATCAATCAAATGAGGAGCTATCAATTCAGAATTCAATTCAAAATATATACTGGTTCATATCAAGAATTCAGATTCAATAATTGATCATGCTTTATCAAAATAAGGATAATAATCAACATATATATTATCAAGAAGCATGATTCAATTCATATTAACAAATCAAATATTTATACTATTTCTCATGCATATGGAAAATTATCCACTCACTTGACTCAAAAGCAACAAAACTCAAAGCTGATATCGAAGGAAATCCTACTGACGTCCCGCCGGTAGAATATCAGGATTATCTGAATATAAAGGAGACATATTCAAGAATGACTCAAAAGAATATATAACCTATTTAATACACTTATCTAAGGGTATATTCCATAACCCTAAATGTTTTTGAACTAACTAGTTATCTTTCCTAAAAACCCAACATTTAACGGTTTTCCCGAAATCTAATCCATAATAAAACAACTAATAAAATTGGCAATAATTCACTAAATAACCCTTAATTATTCATCAAACCAATCTGCAAAATCTAGTATTACAGCTAGGGACTAATCTGTAATTTATCCTATTTTTAAGGGTCAAATTGCAATTTTTGTCTAATTGGAGGACCAAATTGAAATTTATCATAAATCCATGAATATACTGAAATTCTGACCATAATTAGTACTCATTTCTGTCCAGATCATCTCATTATACTCCAAGGACCATTCTGGAATTTTACCAAATTTTTAGGGTCAAATTGTAATTTTTATCAAATTGGAGGACCAAATTGAAAGTGTTAAATTCTCTTATCTATACAATAATTCTGTCCATAATTCATATGTTATTCTGTTCAGAATCTCGGAATATGCTCCAGGGACCAATCTGCAAATTTTCCAAAGTTTGGGGACTAAACTGTAATTTTCCAAAATTGAGGGACCAAACCGAAATTTTGTCATCTTCAACCTCAAACCCAGAATTCTCACAGATTACCTACTGTTCTTGCCAAATTTCTAACTCAACATTCACCATTTACACAATTCATAACTCAAAATCATCATCTTTCAATTCTATCTCTCAAAATCAACCAAATAATCAAATACCCACAACAATTAACCCATAACATTCAACTTAATTCATCAATTAAACTCAAAACACAAATTTTCAAAACCCTAACATTCATCCAAAACCGAAATTTAAAGCTAAAGAAAATATATTATACACATTAAATCATAAATATTACCCTTTTAACTTATTTCCTCCAACTCCTTTCCTTCTTCCCTTATTTTTCCCTCTTTTCTCTTCTTCTTCTTTCTCACTTTCTCTCCTGCCGATTCTCTCTCAAAATTCAGATCCCTCTTTCCTTTTCTTTTTCTTTTTTTTTACTTCCTATTTATAATTATCATCTCTTTATTCAATTACTACTATACCCCTCATTTAATTTATTCCTACATCTAAGCATTCAAGGGCTTTCTAGCCTTTTCCTATGTCTTTATATTCAAAACATCACAGCCACTACTTGAGCTTCCACTAGAATAAGAAAAAGAAGAAGAAGAAGAAGTTGAGCTCATTGGTATAGATGGAGGTGTAACTATAGGTTCTTGATGATCTTCATATCTTTCCTCAAGAACTGGTAGGAAGTCATATTTCTAACCATCATTTACCTTCCAATCCTATGCTTCTTTTTCATTAAACTCAACATCTCTACTAATCACCATCTTTTTTTCATTAGGGTTGTAAAGCTTGCATCATTTGGACTTTTGATTATAACCTACAAAGATCATCTTTTTACTCTTGTCTTCTAGTATGGTCCTTACTTGATCATTTACACGCACATAGTCGATGCTCCAAAGAACTTTCAAGTGAGAAACCCTTGACTTTCTTCCCCTTCATGTTTCTTATGAAGTCATGCTATTCAAGCCTTTGTTAGGACATCTATTTTACAAATAGATAACACAATCAATAGTTTCGGCCCAAAACTCTTTAGGCATCTTCTTGGTTTTGAGCATTCTTTTTGCCATGCTGAGAATGCTTATATTCTTTCTCTTCATCATACCATTTTGTTGTGGTGATCTAAGCACCATTAGGAGTCTCTTTATATCATGATCTTCATAAAACTCAATAAAATCATTGGAACAAAATTCACCTTTTATCCGTCCTAAGTGATTTTATAGAATAACCATTTTCTTTTTCAACTAATACCTTAAACTTCTTAAAACAACTAAACACATTAGACTTTTATTTTAAGAAGTATACCCAAGTTTTTCTACTATAATCATCAATAAAGAGTAGAAAATACAAATTTTTACTAAATGAACATGGTTTGATAGGACCATAAACATCGGTATGTATTTTTTATAGGGGTTGACTTGCTCTTGATATAGACTCCTTTGGAAACCTCTTGCGAAATTGCTTACCCACTAAACATCCTTCACATAACTGATTTGAATGTATAATGAATGATAAACCCTTCAACATATCCTTTTGTGCCATCATCATCAAGTTATCGAAGTCTACATGCCCAAGTCTCATATGCCAAAGCCAAGTTTCGTCTTTCAAACATGCATTTTGGAAAAAAGATGAAACTTAAAAAAAAGGAGCGACCCTCACTGTCACAGATCATGCCCACACACGCCTCACTTCTACCTTCCCTGAGGCACACCCTTATTTTTCTCTTCCAACTATAACCACCCACAAATCCACTTCTCAACTCACGAAGATAGCAACACTAGTTTCCTTCTCTCCCTTCACCTATCTCTCACACAAATCTATAGTGCCATACACCCATAATTCCTTGCACAATAGCTATCCTTGCCAAACCATGACATCTCTCTCCTTTCCCTCAACCGATCAATAGTGCCAACTCTTGAGAGCTTCTCAAATCACTAATCTTTCCCTTTATCCTCGGGGCAACACCAATAAAACCTCTCGACCCAGCATTGTCGTTGTCCCATTTTCCTCTTCCCTGTGACAGCCTCCTCAACAAAATCAACATCATATTAGCCTCTAAACAAGCCTAACCTCAACTAGCTCTGCCATTCTTCCTCCCATAACCAACCACTATTTAAGCCGACCACCATAGAAACCAGTAGAGAGGGAGAGAGATAAAAAAAAAATGAACCCATGAGGAAGAAAATAGAAGCAGATCTGGAAAAATAAAAAAATAAAAAAAACTATTGTGTGTTGATTTCTTTGTTTTGCAGGCAGCGATGATACTCACCCCTGGTAGGGAAAGGAAGAAGGGAAAGAGTCGCGTCAAGTGCACCAACATTTATTCTTCAGACGACGACGACACATGAAGCCAAGTGTCGACAAAGGCAACGGTGTGAGGATACACGTGCCACCACTGTTTCCATGTCTAGAAATATTTTCTTGTTACTGTAGCCTCCCTAATTAATTCCCAGCCTTCAGAAGATCGATTCATGACCTCAAATTATTTCTTGACAGTATTGCTATAATGTTTAACATTTGAGACATGTTTTTTGTTTTTGTATAATATTTGGACTGTTTGTATATTTATTTGAATTGATTTATGTTTTTTTAAAATAAATAAAAAATAGTTTCTTTTTATTTTTTAATCCAAATTTTGCAGATTTATTTACTGGCGCCAGAATTAAGAATACCATATTTTTTAGGTTATGTAATATTTACCAATACCAGAGTTGAAAATATTCATAGGAGAATATTCACTGACACTAGAATAAAAAAATATCATAAGAAGACCATAAAAAATAAAAACAAAAAAAAACAATACAAACCTTTAGTAATTTAAGATAAAATCAGCAATGCAGTCCACTTCAGGTAGGACGCTTAAGAGGTGATAATATCAAACTTCAATATTTATGCAATTAAGCCTTTGATTTGACCAAATTAACTTCTGAAAATTACAATTCAACCCTTATAATTTAATTTCTTCTAATTAAAGCCTAAATTGACTTTTAAAAATAATCTTTTCTTACAATTAAGCCTGTAATAAATTCGAATAAACCTTGAAGAATTCTAATTGAGCCCTTCAACATCAAATTTTGAATTTTCCTCATCAAATTAAATTTATTTTTTGTTAATAGGGCCTTCATCAGTCGAAAATACATTGTCGAAATTTTTTTTCTCGTATATTTGATCTTTCTCAGTTAGGCTTCGACAATTTCCTGAGCATTCTAGTATATTTTTCTTATTGATATATATAAATTTTTTTTCTTCCAACATTTTTTTATATTTTATTTTTTTATTTGTTTATATAGGCCCTCAAAATACAAAACAACAAACATCATATCTTGGATACCTTAAAATTTATAGCAAAAACATTGTCTCTTATTTTACAACTTAGAACAATCAACAACAACATGTCATGGATACCTTAAAATATACAACAAAAATATTGTTAGTAGTGGTGAGAAGTCATTTGGATTTCAATGTTGCAAGCCAATTTTCTTCCAATAAAAAATTAGAAACCATGACTTCTAGCTGGGGAAAAAAATATCTCTATGAAGAATAGAGGCATGAACGAACTCAAATTCATTAATTAGATCCATAAGAAATTGCATTACCGAAAGATGGTCTCGATATGCAGTGAATTTGGCAGCATCATTGGATGTTCCTAAGTAGGCTAAAAAAAGGCTAATTGATCCCAAATAGCATGCATTTAAGCAATGTAATAATGAATAGATTGACCGGATTGTCAAAGAACCATTTCAACCCAATAACTCAAGCTGTTAGATAAGACCCCAATATAATATTTTATATTACTCTCTAACACACCCCCGCAAGTGAAAGCCTTTAGATTTTAATTAGAAGAGAGAACGAGGGTGGTGAGATTCGAACTCGTGACCGCTTGGTCATCAAGGCTTTGATATCAAGTCAAAGAACCATCTCAACCCAATAACTTAAGCTCTTAGATGAGGCTCCAAGATATAATTTATATTATTCTCTAACACATTCCCTAAAGTGAAAGACTTTTGGGCTTGAAACTTGCATAGGCTCACACTACCCTGTGCTTAATTTTTATCAACTAGAATGAAGGTGGTGAGATTTGAACTCGTGACCACTTTGTCAATAAGACTCTGATACTATGTCAAAGAACTATCTTAACCCAATAACTTAAACTGTTAAGCGAAGCCCCAAGATATGATTTTATATTATTCTCTAACACGGGTTACGACCCCAAGTGATGAAAAGAAAAAACCTACGTAGTATAAGAGAAAACCTTACTGTAGAGGCTAAATTGGGTAAAACGAATGACAAGAAAAATTGACGGAACATGTTTGAAAACCTTAAAAAGTGATATGATCTAGATAGAAACTAGTAAAATTAAACCGAGGCTCACCATAAAATAAATAAACAACCAAAAAAGAAAAAAAACCCCTTAAAAGGTTTTGATACCATATGAAAAAATAAAAGAGAAAATATATTTATGCGATATATATTGAATTGTATGAATACAAGGGGTTTATATATACTCTTACCATACTTATATTGGCAATATAATCTAACAAAATTCTTTCATTATTTTACTGATATGTAGCCACAAATCAAGTGTAAAGACAAGAACTAAAAATACTTGAAATATTTGTAATCATCTAATATATTTTAACAATTGTTTTTGGTGTATTAGTTGTTCCACTTATTAGAGCAACATAATAAAAAGAGAAAGGTATCAAGTTATTTGAGCTACATAATAAAAAGAGAGGGGTATCATCATGCGTTAGGGGATCATTGTTATTAAATTTGTTCCTGCTCAATTGGTTGACCCGAAACTTGGACAATTCAAGTTTCACAAAAATATAAGAGAGTTGACCTAGTATAATTTGGTCAAAAATTCAGGTTGACCCGTGACCCGGTTGATCCGATCAAAATCCAGTGATTTAAAAAAATATATTTTTTTTTCTAAACGATATCATTTTGATTTTGTTTTAAAAATTTATTTGGGATAGCTGCCCAACCCACAACCCAGACCTTATATTAGATCAAGTTTAGTAACAATGTTTAGGATACAATGATTTTAAACCACCAAACATAACTATATCTTACTACTCATATTTTAGTTTTTACTTAGTTGTAAGAAAAATAATTTTAGTAAATTACCAAAACCTAATAGGTCTTGGGAAAACATTGTTCACTATGAGTGAAAACACTGTTTATTGAAAAACATATAATGACAATTTTTCTCTTCTCATTTAAAAATATTGAACTGGCCATTGGGGGCAGTGAAATCTTTTCTTAAGGTTCATTATTCATCACTAGATTGATCGGGTACAAATACGACTAAAATACCCTTGAAAGAAAAAATCTTAAACTAACATCTACAAGTTTTTTTTTGTATTTTTATACTGGGTTTTTCATCATAATGAAGTTGGATGAGGGACAATTTAGTATTTTAATAAATATAAACTATATTAAAAAAACAAAAAGTTGCTGGTGGGAGGTACTTGCGCTTTTCGGGTGGCGCATGGTAGTGGTGGAGTGGCGGTGTAACACTAATGGTCTTTTTTTGTTCTCCTCCCACGTTTTTCTCTCCTTCCCTCGATAAGCACACTAGCCATGCAAATTTTCAAAGTCGTCCTCTTATTTATTGAGATTTGAACTTCGGTTCTTATTATTTTGATTTTTAATTTTTGTTCTTGGTTCTTTTGTAAAATCTCAATTTGTTTTCAATTTTATCATTTAATCCCAATTGGTGATATGTTATTTTTTTTTTGTAATTTGGTCCCTATTCTTTTGAATGTTTTATTTTTTTATTCTTTTGTTAAATTGTTTTTTCTTTTGAATTTCACCCTTCAATAAAAAAATTGTAGTGTCCCTCTTATTTATTTATTTTATTTTATTTTGATCATCATTTTTTTAATTACTATATTTCATTTTGGATCCTTTTGTACAACTGATTTTTTTTTTCAATTTCATTATTCAATATTTGATCGGTTAGTAATTGAGTTTCATGATTTTTCCAGATAGAGTGCTTCTAGTCTAATGATTCGAGTCATGAGTTTGAAAAGTTAAAACGGGTTGACATCAATGTTTTTTTAATTATTTTTTTCTGATTTTATCATTTAACATTGATTTTTTTTAATTGAGCTTTGTGATTTTCTTTGTTTTTTTATCAGGCTATCTTGATATCATAACTTGGACCGCAAGTTTGGCGGGTTAACCCAAATTGTTTTAACCCTTTTTATGGAGTTGCTTTTTTTTTTTCTTAAAAGGAATTTTAATCTTTTTCTAAACATTGTTTTTTTATGCAAAAATAATAATAATAAAAAAATCTAGCCCCGGTGCAGAGCACGTCCACATGTAGTAGACTTGATAAATGTGGATGACCTGTTCACGTTTCAATAGAAGAGAAATTGGTGTCATTCCATAAAAGTTGATATAAGAATACCTTTTTTATTAAAAAAAAACATATCCCTTTTAAATTACGTAATATATAAGGCATCCCACCTGCAGATTCACCCTATATATACAATTATTTTTTTCACACAGTAAACAAACCTAGCTAGTTTTAGGTGAGCCAACTTGAAGATAGCAGACTCATATTCCAAAGCATTAGCATATACTTTTCGAGAAAAATTATAGGGAGACCAGCAGAATGTCAGTGCCGACTACACATGCATTCAAAAAGCTGCAAGCCAGCACTCTCAAGGTCTGTGGTTGGAAAGCTGACCACCTTACCTCTTGACTTTTATTATAACATGCTTCTATAGCCTCAGGACAAGAAACGCCAACATTTTGCATTAAAGAAATAGGAATAGAAAGAAAGAGTATCAATTGAAAATGTGAATGGTGGGACTTGGGCACCATTCATATTGGTTTTAGCTGGTCGTGGCCTTAATTATTGCAGATTTCAATTAGATTGGAATGGTTAAATAGTATATCAGATCAGAGCAAGATACGTTTGCTCTCGAAGTAATTTTTAAATGAAGGAGCACATAAAAATTAACGGTTGCACGGGGCATGCAAACTGTTGACAGAGCATCCCGATACTCTAAGCTATACCACACAGAAGCAAAAATGTTTGAGAATGCGAGTGTATATGTGCGTGTGAGATAGAACTGATCTTTTGGTGGTAAAATATGGAATCATTTACTACTCATTAATTCTTTATAACTTATATTTTTTCTCTTCATTAAAAATAATAAAAACATATGTTGGAATAAGATAAATGATAAACCAGAAAGATATAATTATAAAATAGGAGCAATTTGGACATGTTTGGCTAATGAAATCTCTAAAAATACATGAAAGTAGGCATTTAGTGTAGTTTTTGTCCTCCAAATAAGCCTCTGATGGCTTTTCAATCAGTATCAGATTGTGGAGCTCGGAATAAGATTTTCAGATTGGACTTACGAGCCCCTATTGGACTCCAAGATCACATGCTTGCCTTTCCAACAAACTTCCTAGACTTATTTCCATCAATCTAGTCCCATGTATTCATCAAATTAATAGATTTTTTTTATAATAATCGAGAGCTTTATTAGAAAGCCATAACACCATTAAGAGAATGATATTAATTTTGGATGAAAATAAATACAAAGATACTATCCTTCTTACACTAAAACAAGATGTAAAAAAAGCATGAAAGAAAAATATACAAGCTAGATGCAAAGATTAAATAAAAGATACTTGGACATTACTTATTTGTCCAGCCTAAAATGCTTTCAAATCCTATAAACAAGTTGTTGTCAATGCATACAAAGTAACGCATTAGTTGTTTTTGCGTTTCAAAAGTATTTTTTAAAAAATTTAAATTTAAATTATTTTTATTTTTATTTTAAATTAATAAATTTTTAATGTTTTCAAATTATTTAGATACACTAATATCAAAAATAATTTTAAAACTAAAAAAATAATATTATTTTAATATAATTTTAAATAATAAATATTTTAAAAAATAACTACAATCACAGTTTCAAAAGCTGTTTTAGAGCACTATCAAACAACTCAATCCGGTTTCTTATTCTCGAAAATCCAATCATTCCTAACATTCCTCGCTGGTCATCAACAGGACTTTAGATTTGTGCGGGCCTTTAACACACTAACCTCTGATGGACTTGGGCTTAAACTTCTCTTCTCCATTTGCTTTGAGTTAGACCTATGCTCATGATTTGAAGTAATTGGACACCAAGTCTATTGGTATATCCATAAAAAAAAAAAATATTTATTATTTATATTAAATCTATTCATCCTATATATAAACTAAATAAATTAGTTAACATTGATTTATCTTAAATTTATTCAATCTATTTTAATAACACTCTTAAATCATTATCAATTATCTATATAAATTTAAATTCCTATATATTTACAGAAATTTTCAGCTCAATAATAAAATTGATAAAATATAAAATAAGCTCATTAAATAAGTTATTATTTATTTTATTACAGAACACCTAAGTCACAAATTCAAAATTAATTTCATCAAATTACAAACAAATATAATTTTTTAAAATCTTAAACAAACCCTAACATGTAAAAATCATACAACAAATTTCTATGGAAAAAAAGCTGTAAAACAAGTAAAGACATAAATAATCTACATATACTTCAAAAATATACAATAAAAATTAACATTTTAAAATTGAGTTAAAAAAATAAGAAATTTTTCTTACTTGATGCGAGGAATCCTAAAAAGAAATTGAATTAGAATGTGGATGCTGATAGACTAAGTGTTAGGATGACCGAATTTGTGGTGGGAGGTTGATTTGTGATAAAATAGGGGGGGGGGTCTGTCATTTGTTGTAGAGTTGATGGAGGAAGAAGAAGAAATAAAAGAGAGGAGATCGGTTACCAGATCGTAACTGAATTATTATCGACAGATTTACTAATGGATTTCATTAACGAATTAATTTTATCGGTATTTCTGCCTTTATAAATGACACGTTATTGTATCTTTTGACTTCTTCTTTTTAATTCCTTGTTTTTCCACTGTAATCCCTTCTATATATACCGAGGGAACATTTTCGTCGGTGTTTATCGAGGGATACAATGAGAGAATATTCTGTCGGTAAAGTTCACTAGAATCTATCGATGAAAAATTTCCATTGATATTTTCGTTTGTATTTATCAATTTTCTGATAGTTTTAGTAAGTGTTATAGAATTTTTAATATATATCTTTATATATCTTTATTAGTGGGGGCTTGACAGTGTGCCAAACCCACTCGGTGTGCCAAGCCCAACCATGAGGGAGCTTGGCAGTGTGCCAAGCTTAGCTTTGAGTGAGCTTAAATTTATCATAACTCGTTATGTCTCTATTGTTTAACTAGATAAAATGAGTGAAATATAGCTCACAATGCAACTCAAAATATCTCAAAGATAAAGTTACATTCCAGCCCCTTTCCCCTACAAAGGACAAAATTCATAGGCTATAAATATATTATAAGACCTTCAAAATAAAGGTTCACAATCTTCATTCTCTATTACAAATATATTTTTTAGAGCATCTCTCTAGAATATTATTTTATTTTTCTCTCTAGAAAGATATTTATTTAAGCATCAGAGAGTCTTCACCTCCATCAAAAGAGATATTTTTTGCAGGTATCAGCCACGAGCCTCCTTGGCTTTCAAAGCACCAAATATAAGCTATTACACGAATGAATGATATTGTTAAAATCAATTGATTAACCAACTATCCAACCTAAAAACCTTATTCCTAAACTACTTGGATTTTTGAAACATCACCAACATTAAACTAGAAAACGAAGTGGGTCGAGCTTATGAATGTGAATGTGATAATAGGTGCCATTGAGCCGTAGAATAATGGATTCCTTGAGGAATCTGCCCTGTCTTGTTCCAATTAACAAGTTAATATGACCAAGAATACTATATCGAAAACTATCAAAGCCTATAATTCCGCCATAAGCCGAAAGAAGTTTTGCTAGACTAGTTGCATTCCAGCCTATAACTGGCAGCAACTTCAATCCAAGCAAATCTGTCAATACGACCATCAGTCGCAATGCAAGGTCGTAATTCGTCAAAATAAATACCCCATAGTGCCACTTGCATTTCAAAAGCACCCATAAATTAAAGATTGCTTTATATCTTGGTAATTGATACCTTCACCAAATACACCCAAAAGACTATTCTTCATCCAATAAGCAACTTCCTCCCTCAGAGGGATTATGTATGACCAATGGTACAGTTCCACTGTTATTTTTGGGTTCCTGGACAGCATCATTACCCGCACGAACAACCATTGCATAGCTTCTTGAATCTCTCTGCTTAAAAGGGACAGGGATGCGTGAGACTGATTTGTTTTTCTGACTGGTAGGAATTGATCCTCCCGATTCTGGCTTCATACGCTACACATTTGCACGCAGCTTATATGTGCCAAATCATAGATCGTTAATCTGTTGAAGAAGATGAGTTTGTGAAGATTTTGATTTCATCAAAACCAAACCAAACCTTCAATTCCTTTGGTTATTTCTCCATGCTATGAACATTGAAGTCATTTCTCCATATTTGTTGGAAGTTTTCCTTGGTGCCCGGTAATCCGACCATGATGGAAAAATCTCTCAAAATAAATCTTAGTTACAGAGTCTGAATTGTGAAGGGGTATTGCTGTGTTTTGGTGAAGGAAGAGTGGCGTTTAGGGTAGTGGGCGGAGGAGATAGGCCATTGGAGAGGTTTTATGTTTAGGTGTTAATTTTTTTTCTCCCGGAGGATTTATTAACTAACAGCTGTTTGTTTTTATATTTTAAAAATGTTTTTAATCAAATTTATTTTTTTTTAATTTTTAAAATTTTTAGATTGTTTTGATATACTGATGTAAAAATAAATTTTAAAAAATAAAAAATATTATTTTGATACATTTTCAAATAAAAAATATTTTAAAAAATAATTACTATCATAATACCAAACAATCTCATGATATTCCATGCTACCATAGGTCCATATGTTTTTATATATTGTTGACAAAGATAATCATATGGTTCCAAATTTTGTAGTTAAGTGCTATGGTTTGGTGGAGTGGCATTGTTGTTTGTCCCACCATCCATCATCAAACCAATTTTCAATTAAATTTGATTTTAAAAAATAAGAGTGTCTCATGTCAAAATTTTTATATTTTTAATTAAAAAAATGATTAAGAATATATAACATAATAAAAAAATAAATAAAATTAATATTATTTCTAGCTAGCTAGCTATTTATTTTATTATATTTTAAAAATTCAAAGGACAAACTCTGGAAAGACTAAATTTTATGTAATAAAATAGAAAAAATTGAAAAACTATTGTTAAAAATTAAATTGAAAAATCATGTTTATGAAAAACTATAAACTTATCACACCATTAAAGGTGTTGCATCACTATTTCCATCACTTTATAATTTATTAATTATTATTAGATGATCGTTTTTGTTCACACCTTCCTATTTATACTAGCACGCCCCAAATTCTCTCCTATCCTCTTCTATTCTCAAATCTACCACCACCTTCCTTTTCTTCTTTTATATCTATCCCATTTGATTATTTTTATTTTTTATTTTTGAGTTGCATGGGGAAAATATATTAAAAAGAGGGGTAAAAACAAGTTATGACACGTGTCATTCATTTTTGAAAGCCAAACCTGATTAAAAATTAGTTTGACCATGAATAAAGAGACTACCACTGCCTTTCATACCAAACCCCATGCATCCCCAATTATCAAAATTTGAATCATAAGATTATATTTGTTAAGGTATTAAGATCTTTGGTGTCATTAGACTATCTTTTGTCTTTAAATAGATCACATGCATATTAGTTTTGAAGCGTACAATTTGAACGAAAGGAAGGAAAAAAAAACTGGTGGGCTTGATAATGGCATGCGTTTCAAATTCGATTTAGAGATTTTGAGGTTTTAACCGTCCATGTAAGCCAAATTATCGCATGATCATTTGGATTTCACATATCTGCACATAGACGGTTGAAATTAACAATAGCATCATTAGTTGTAATTGTCGAAGCTAGCATTTCACTTCTCAAAGGCTCACATGACTGCCTCCAGTATATTTTACTCAGAGAAAGTACTTCAGCCCTCACATGCATTGCTGTCTTTGTTGCTCTACCAATACCGAAGTTGAGGAAAGTGTTAGCATGCAAGTTGCTCGGTAGCTGGTTTACCCTATATATTGCCTTGCTCTCTTCTTCAACCGAGACAGTTGCTTAAGACTCTCTCTATCTTTCCCACCCTCCTCTTTGTTTCTTGCTTCATGGCCCAATCAAATTTGCTCTCTGCCTTTGTTTTCCTTGTACTGATTTTCTCCCATGAACTTCAGTTCATTGAGGGAAGGTATTTGAATCTCAAAACCCCTAACAAGTTCCTTCAGAAGGAAATAAGAAGACTTGTTGAGAGCAATAGCAAGTTACATGTTAATGATAACCTCGATAAACCAGTCAATGCTACCAAAGTGGCTCCACCGGCACCTCCAGCTCCGGTTGTTGGCGAGCCCCATCCATCCCTACCAGGCCATGTAGATGACTTCAGACCTACTGCCCCAGGCCACAGCCCTGGTGTTGGGCATTCCTTACAAAACTAGGGCAACTTTTAAAAGCTTGAAACTTGGACGGGTGCTTCATCTCTCATGCTAAAATTACGTTTAGTTAAAAGAATGAAATGATAGGATTTGAAGTTCAGCAGGTTTTACCACAACGTCAAAAAACCACTCAAGATAAAAGTTGAAGCCTTAGGATATAGTTTCTTATTTCCTACGACACTTGTGAATGCTTTCAGGTCATCGCCCATGAAAATGAAGATGTGCATAAAATAAACTCTTTGGGTTTTAGTTTGAGATTTTATTTCTGATTGATCTTCCTCTTCACAACATAAATGGGAGTGCTGGAATTTTAGCTGTACTTTTGGATTCTGTTAATCTGTTTATGTGTATTGTTGCTGTACGTACTTTCCAAGTCATGATCATAAATAAAAATTAGATTTCTGTTTTCCTTTTAGATTCTCATTGTTTTTTTTTTGAAAAGTATATGATTTCATTAAACGCCATAATCTGGTGGCATATAAAATTACAAAGCCTGCAGCATATTAATTTTGCAGGAATTACCAAAGGAAACAAAGTTCATATAAAGAGGACAAAACAACATATACATTTTATAGCAGTTTCTTTTCCTTTTTCCTTTTGGGTTTTTCCCTGTTCAGGCTTCCATATGTAGCTTTCAAAGATGTAAAGGCCATCCCTTATTTCTTTTTTCGGCATGACTTCTGCTGTATTCGTGTATATAAATGCAATAAATGATCACTAAATATATTTATCTAAATTAATAGGCTGGAAAATGAGTTCATCTTCTTTACTTTGCATGGTGCACCATTGCTATAAGAAATTGATGGCTGGCAATCGTTCAGCCATATTCATCTTTCTGCAAAATCTTTAACAAAGATTTTTTGAATTTCCGAATCTAAAATCAAAGTACGTTTAAGAGATGCTTAAAAAACAGCAGTACTTTCTTGCTGCCTCTATATTTTCAGCACCCTTTCAACGACCGATATATTTTGTTAAATATGAAGCAGATACTCTACCAAAAAACAAAAAACAAAAAACAAAAGAAAGTATATTTTACAAGCTGAATATTCCATCAATAATGAAATTTTATCGTTTTTATTTTTTGTTTTTTCATTATGGATGGAATCTCAAAATAATTAAAATTTCAAAAAAAAAATTATTTAATTATCTACTATTATAGACTATATATATAAAAAAGAAATATTATAGAACAACTCTAGTATTAACTATTGTATATTATCCTACATTAGGGGTGATCATTTTCGGTTCGGTTCGGTTTTTATCAAAAAAAGTAACCAAACCGAAAAATTTTTTTTTTGAAAAAAAAAACCAAAACCGAACCGAAACCAGGTCAAACCGACCAGTTTCGGTTCGGTTTTTTTAGGGCAAAAACCGATTCAAACCGGTTTGGCTCGGTTTTTCCAGTTTTGGCTCGGTTAGAACAACTCTAGTATTAACTATTGTATATTATCCTACATTAGGGGTGATCATTTTCGGTTCGGTTCGGTTTTTATCAAAAAAAGTAACCAAACCGAAATTTTTTTTTTTGAAAAAAAAAACCAAAACCGAACCGAAACCGGGTCAAACCGACCGGTTTCAGTTCGGTTCGGTTCGGTTTTTTTAGGGCAAAAACCGGTTCAAACCGGTTTTGGCTCGGTTTTTTAGGTTTGGCTCGGTTTTTCCAGTTTGGCTCGGTTTTGGCTCGGTTTGACTCGGTTTTTTTCTGGTTTTTTATCGGTTTCGGTTCGGTTCGGTTTTTTCGGTTTTTTGCTTATAAAACCGAAACCGAACCGAACCGACCGGTTTTTTCAAAAATTTAATCGGTTTTTTTTTTCGGTTCGGTTTTTTCGGTTATTTTTTTTCCGGTTTTCTCGGTTTAATCAGTTTTCCGGTTTTTTTGCTCACCCCTATCCTACATATATAAATATAGATAGAAAAGGTTGACTAATTAATAGATTAAGCCACCTATTACTCTTCAACTCCCACATAATATCTTCTTTGGTAATTTTTATGTTTTATATTTTCATTACCAATGGAATTTCAAAATCATTTTTTTCAAAGATTAAAACTTAAAAAACAAATTATTTACCAACATAATATTTTTTTTGGTAATGAATCGGTAATTCATTATTTTTATTAATGAAATTGTGTTTTTTTTCTTCAATTGAATTCAATTAAAAAAAAGAAGAATACACCAATTATAAAATCCATGTCATCAATAAAAAAATAAAAAAATTCAAACACATGATATTAATATAAACACAAATTTGAAACAAATTTCTAAACCAAATACATCTTGATCATAGCAAAACACCATAACAACAATAAAATAATTTATAAAAAATCAATAAAATAATTGCAACATGTAAAAAAAATTAACCAACTATACAAATTAACCAACATCTAAAAAGGTGAAAGGGAAAGCAAGAAAGAAGAGAAATGAACTGTTTTTTTAAGAAAATATTATTGGTTGATAGATACAAAAAGTTTTTTTTAAAAAAAAAAGAAAATAGAGAATAGAGAAATAAGAGGAGTAAGAGAAGAAAGAAACCATGGTCACTAGAGAGCCCGTGGTTCTTTTCAACAATAGCTCTATTCATCATCATCAAGTTGTCAAAGAACCATCTCAACCCAATAGCTTAAGCTGTTAGGTGAGGTCTCAAGATATGATTTATATTATTCTCTAACACACCCCTTCAAGTGAAAGCCTTTTGGGCTTGAAACTTGCACATACCCACTTTACCTTGTGCTTAATTTTTATCAAATAAACAGGGATGATGAGATTCGAACTCGTGACCGCTTGGTCATCAAGGCTCTAATACCATGTCAAAGAACCATCTCAACCCAATAACTTAAGCTATTAGGTGAGGTCCTGATATGATTTATATTATTCTCTAACACAAGTATGCCTTAAACAATATAATTCTTAAACCAATAGGGTTGCTTGCTGTTAATTATACAAAAGATGGAATTATATGGCACAACTATTTCCATAAAGTTATTTTCTACCTTTATATTTATTAGAGAATAATATAAATTATATATTGAAACTTTATCTAATAATTTAAATTATTGGGTTGAAATAAGATGGTTGGTGAAAGGGTGTGCTACATGATAATATAAATTATATATTAAAATTTTATTTAATAATTTAAATTATTAAATTAAAATGGTTTTTTTTTCTGACAGCATTCAACTGCTAGCTGCTAATATGCTAGCTGCTAATATGGTTTCCAATGGTTTTGTAAAACTGCCACAGCTCACCATATTACTCCCGACATGGCTAGAATGACTGATTAGAATTCATTGGTTATTTTGAAGGGAGGCTGACTAGAGTACTAGGGGCTAACTGCATCTTAATCTTGTAATCTTGCACATCCGAAGAAATAAATTGTTTACCAGAATAAATTATGCAATATAATTAAATTCATACAAAGTACTAATATGTATATCATTAAAAAATTGACAATTAAGATCCTACGTATTTAGTCAATACAATTAGTCTAGACATGGATACATAACATGGACGTCAGAATGATTCACCTCAAACTCAAATTCCTCTTGTTTCTTGAAGTGATCTATGACACATCAATAAACGTTTGGTGGCTTTGGTGTTATATTTCTAAGCTTCTCCAATCTTCCAAATAATGTATAGTTTGTAGAAGAAATATTATAATTCATACATGGTATTGTATAAGATTATATTTAGCATTAATGGGTTTTCTTTTTTCTTCTTTTTTCAACGTATTTTATTTCCGATGTCTATTTTGTTCTGGAATTTACCAATAAATCGGTACAATTTATTCAAAAGATAAATATGATTTATTCCGGAATTTACGAATAAATCGGCCATTGATCTCATGACCATAGAATCACCTTGTAAACCATGGGAATGTTTCTTCATAAGCTGCTAGCATGGAATTAATAATATTTTCCCACAGTACTTCCAATGAATCAACGCAAAGGCAAAGGTCATAATTAACCAACACCATGAACAGTTGGGATTCGAAACCAACGTGGGAGATTCTTCGAACTTTGCACGTTTCCATATTATTTAATAACTACCGACGATGAGCAATGCGTGCTCGTGCATTACAGCCTATCAAAGCAAAGGGAGAATCAAATAGTCCTTCGTTGTATGATTCAGTATAATAATTAGTTGCTTATCCTGTGTTTTAACGACTCCGATTCAGTGAGTGGAGGCCGGGTGGGGATGTTCCCCAATTCGAGGAGCCAACAGGAAAGATCCTTTTGCAAGACCACTATCAGTTTTAATATTAATTCCAAAGTACACGGAGGGAGGAGAATAGCTCGGCGGCGCTTTGGAGCTTATGGTTTGTTTCATTTGACATGTTCGACAAAACAAACTAGCAACAAAGTCTTGACGCTATTGGAACGTAGGTCCCAATGGTTCATGGTGGTTTTGACTGAAATCTCGACCCATGACCACGGCTTTTCTCAATGAATTATATGGTTGCCACGTGCTTTGAATTAAAATATAGATACATTGATTCACCGTTTAAGTTTGTAAAAGGTTTCTTAGTGGATAAGTATAAGTTTCATGGTTTTGGTTTGATCCATAATTAGGTAAAATAAAGTATTTTTTAGAGTGCTTCCTTATTGGAAGACCAATCTTCTCTGCCATAACCTTGATGTCATGCATATTGAAAAGACCGTGTTTGAAAATATTTCAACACTATTATGGATGTAAAATGGAAGACAAATGACAACATCAAGGCTAGAATGAATATATCTTTGTTTTGTCACTGTAAAAATATCAAGTTGGTTTATGATGAGTTACATATTGTAAAGCCTAAAGCCAACTTTGCCTTCGATAAGAATACACAGTTACTTATATACCAATTTCTTAAGAGTCTATGTTTTCTTGATTGGTGAATTTAGAGGATTGTAGATAATATAGAATGAAGGTCATGACTGCCACATGTTTATGCAAACACTCATTCCACTAGCTTATCAGGATTTATTGTCAAATAGGATATGAGACGTACCCACAAAGATCACTCATTTCTTTAGAGATATATGCTCTGACAAGTTTCAGATACAACACATGGAGAGGCTTGAAACAAATATCATCTAGAAAATGTGCAAACTTGAGATGATATTCCCTCCATTGTTCTTCCACTCAACGAAGCATATATCCATACATCTATTATTTGAGGCAAAAGTTAAAGGCCCAATCTAATATATATGGATTTATCCATTCGAGAGGTTAATGATTACACATGCATCGTAATTAAAATTCTAATGTCTTTTTTTAAAAATTCAAAACATTCATTTAATTCCATACAAGTACTTGTTCAACCTTAAAAGAAAAGTAAAAAATAAGACGCATGTTCTGGCTTCGATATGCGAGGCTTATATTGTTAAGGAGATCTCAATATTTATCTCACACTATTTCAAGCCTCACTTGAGAACAAAAATAATCTCGTTCCAAGGCATAACGATGGTGGGGGAAGTGCCTTTGAGTGAAAACTTGTCAATATTTTTCAATCCTAGATGACTCGTACCAAAAATACTATGAGGAGAAGATATTTGACAAAAATAGAATTTAGACAGGCATATAATTATGTGTTATGTAATTGTGATGAGCTGAGGCCTTTTATTCATTAAGCACAATACTCCACATGTTGTTACTTTCGAGCAATTTATCTCTTATACTATCATAAATTGATAGATTGTTGAATTTCCTGTAGGCAATACTGTCAATTTTTACTGTCCAAAAACTCACAACTGACTGAATCCTAAATCTTTTGATTACAAGACGAACAATTTTCCACGTGGTTTAGAACATATGTAAGGAATGCTTAATTATTCTTATCTTTTGGGATATTTAATTTAGTTGCACATTTCTCATTAACTATGATGTAGATGTAATTCATGTACCAGGTTTATCAATTGGGATGGAATGCTAGTGTTACTTTGAATTTACTAAGTCTTGGTCCTGAAAGAAAAGTGAAGTGCTATAATAGATATTTCATCAATGGACACATGTTTCATATTGAAGAGTATGGTCAGGGTAATCTGACATATGACAATGGGTCTGTGTTAAAGGATCAACTTATAATGAATTTGAAATTAACTACTATGGGAAGTTAAAAGAAGTCATTGAATTGTAATATCATAATGAATTTATTTTATTCAAATGTTATTGGTATGATACCACTGACAGAGAAATCAAAGTAGATCTCCATTATGGTTTGGTTGGAATTAATATAAAGGCTAGACTCCACAATATCGATGATGTTTTTATTTTCATCAAGCAATACTGACAAGTTTATTACACATACACTCTTTCTTTTAGAAAGGATCATTCAAGAATTGACTGGTTATCCATAGTGAAAACCAAACTTAGAGGTCATCTCCAAGTTGTTCATGATGGTAACGATGAATTAACTGTGTGAAATAATGTCTTTTAACTTGATAAGTTAGTTGATCCATATTGAGTTAAAATTTAAATTTTTGCATCGTTGAGAATACTTTTATTGATGTTAACATTAAGGAGTTAAATAATGTTTTGAGAACTAGTGAACATACACAAGTTGGTGAAGATGATGATAGCGACAAAATCAATATAAAAGATTGCGATAGATATGATAATGATGAAATTAAAGAAGAAGACAATTCTAATTAATTTGCACAACATGAATGTGTAATGCCATAAACAATAATGTAATATTTCTTGATGAAATTAACTTTAATGTAATGACAATGATGTTTATTTATTATTAAATCACAATGAAACATTTATTTTATGTGATTTTATTATTATACATAGAACTAATATTATTATGATGTGTGTGCTGTTGTTAATTTAAGTATTTATAGGATAGATACTTAAGGAATATAAATACAATTTGACAACATAAACTGTTTTTCATTGATGAAAACACAGACAAACCTGGAAAATACAAACAAAAACACCGACAACATAAGGTCGTTAGTATATTCCAAAGAGTATTGAAGCTTTTCACCTCTCAATTGCACTATTCATTGTGTTTAATGCATACGGGATCACCAACAACAAATGCCCGTCGATATTTTTCCTAGAGCTAAGGTACTGTTTACTTCTTACTTGCACTGTTTCTTACTGTTTAATACATATGGGATCATCGACGGTTAATGTACGTCAGTATTTTCCCGAGAGCTCAGGTATTGTCCACTTCTTACTTGTACTATTTATTTCTATTTAGCACATACATGATCACCAATGGTTAATGTACATTGGTATTTTTCTGAGAGCTAAGGTACTATTCACTTTTCACTTCTCACTTGCACTATTTATTACTATTCTTTGTAGATAAAATCAACAACGAATTGAAAAGTAGTTGGTGATAATTGATGGGTTTTTGAAAATTTTTGGATTAAATTGAAAATTTCAATTAAACTTGATAGACAAAAAACATCGAGGAAAAAATTAAAATATGAATTTTTAATTGATCATCGGTAAACGTCGGTGATAGTTTGTTGATTTCTGAAAATTTTGAATTAAATTGAAAATTTCAATTAAACTTGATAAACAGAAACACCGACGATATTAATTTTTAATTTTCTAATAGTAAAGACGTCGGTAATACTTTGCATATTTCTAAGAAATTTTTATTAAATTAAAAAATTGCTTGTACGTTAAGCCTAGACCCATATTAATAAAATAAATTACAGGAAATTAAAATGCAATCTAAAATAAATTATGAGGATATAGATATATTTGGTCTACAACTGAGTCAAGGAAAGAAATAAGTCCAAAAGTTCATGTTCAGTTCTTTCCCATAGTCAATGAATCACAAAACAAGTCCACAGTTCAGGATACTCCCAAGTTTTTTCTCTTCACATATAAATGAACTATGAGAATTTTTTTCACCATCTCTTGATAATCAAGCCCATAGCTTTATTTAATTACGATTTTAAACATTTATAATAAACAAAGCCACAAGATTAATCATGAATCACACAAATTTGACAACAAGAATGTACACAGAGATAAATCACAATGACTTAAAAAAGGATAAATTGAAATTAGAGCAAATGAAGTGTTTGCAGATATATAATTATCAAAATTGGAAGTTTAGTGACTGAATCCCACTGTCTAGACACAATCAGGATCGAGTGTATACCTCTCTCTCTCTATCTCTCTCATAATAATTGAGTGTATACTTGTTTCTCCTTTCATTTCTTTTTCTGATTCCTTCTTTTTTCTATCTTTTCCTTTTCTTTTTCATTCTCTCCTAGATAATTCTCTCTGCAGCTCAATCCTTCGTGCTTCTTTTGTGCCTCCTCCTCTTATAGCCAGAGAGAAGTGGAAATTAATTTTTAGGGTAAAAAAAAACCCTAACTTTCTAGCCACTTTTGATTATCTAAAACTTTTCTAGTGAACAAAACAATATTTATTTTCTTTTAATAAAAAAATAAAGTAGATTACTTGTTGTCTATCCTATATGGTATAAAAAATAATTAAAAGAAGAAGAAACAAATTAAAACCCAACAAAAACAAACATGTTCTTTATTTGATTTTCATAAAATAAAAAAAAGTTGTCCATTTAAGCATTTTTTTTATCCCTTCAATTTTAGAATTTTACTTTTAAACCTTAAACTTTATTTTTATCATTCAAGTCTCTCGGTAAAAAAGAGAAAGTTACTAGATATAGGGGGAGGAAAGAGAAAAAGATATGTTGGTCACATTTTAACTATATAAAAAAGTTAATCCTGGTATCAATAAGTGCATCTTGCCGAGAGGCATGCCATTGAGCCATTTTTAAATTTTATATTGTTAAAAAAATAGATCAGGTCTTGAGAATTGTTTTTATTTGATTTAATTTGTGTTTCTTTAACTATTTAAAGTGTATTTTAATGAAGTTCATAGTTTGTTTTTAGGTGTTTTAAGGTAAAATAAAAAATTTTAAAATGAGTTTTTGGATTTTTAAAACACAGACCATGACTTTTCAATCCTTATAAAATCTTAACTAGTCAACAATGTATCATCTATTTTATTTAAAAACATACAATAGGATGAATAATGTTTTGTTTATATATTTTTTTTAAAGATAAGAAATCCAAGAACATGGACCAAGCCTTTTACATGCATCTAAACTTTTTTGTATTGAGCTAGATGCTCTGGCTCACATTTCTAAGCTCATGAACCTGATTTTTTTTTTATATTGTCATTGATTTTTTTTTATTTGTTATTTTTTTAATTTGAAAAATCCACTATAAATAACTAATTAAATTTATATCTTAAATATTACTTAATAAAATATCATGTTTAATTTTTCCATTATTTTCAAATAAGATTATAGATTTTTATATAATATTAGCAATAATTTCATTAATTATTATATGCGAGTCTAAAATTTGAAGGTTTTTTTTTAATGTGATCATAAATATTCATCAAAAATAAAATTTTTATTTTTTATTATAAATTATTTACATATTTTTCTTAAATTAATTTTATTTCTCTTCAATTGCGTATAAAATATTAAGAAATAATTTTTAATATTTTTTTATTTAAATTTGCTTTTAAGATCATGATAAGTTTTTTTATTAAAAAAATGTTGTAGGAAATTGTACACGTAAGAAAAAAATACATGATATAAAAAATAAAATTTAAATTAAAAAGATACATTTTACATGGTTATTTCAAATTATTGATTTTTTTTAAAATATTTTAACACCTTTTAGTTTTTATTAAAAAACTGAGAGAAGAATAATCCATTTGGAAAAACATTTTATTCCTTTCAAATCTGAATCGTTATATTTTGTACATAAATCTATTTTAATTATAATAGAAATATATAAAAATAAAATTTGAAAACTATCTTGAGGCAGGGCGCAAATAATCCACGTAAACATTTGTATTAGATAAGCCCATCTCATCGCTTGTTGCCATAAGTTTAGTTTTGAACAACACGTAAACCCGTTGTGTAAGGAAAGGTGACCAGTCACTTATAATCAATGGCAGATCTTTTTTTTTTTCTTCAATGGAGTCAATTAATAACCATCATTAATTGAGATTTTTTAAAGTATTCTAAATTAAGTTCTTATACACAAGAAAATGCAAAATTAAACGAATTGAAAACAAAAATAGTGAAACTAATAAATGATATATTTTAATTGTTATCTACAATGGCGTCTCATATTTTGGAAATATTGTATGATAATTTTATTGTTAATGTTATATATTAAAGCAAATACAATAGACAAATAAATAAATAAATAAATACTATTAAGAAATGTTATGAGATGTTTTTATAATGGTGTCACCAAACCAATATGGTAGGGCATTTATTCGGTGATTGGATCAGAAGAGGAATCAGGCAGGAGCTTAAGAAATTCGATAAGATTTGTGGTTGGAGATGGAAAAATAATGAGGCTTCAGACAGATATATCGGCAGAAAATTCAATTATGTCACATCAATTTCCAAGATTGTTTGCATTATCAAAGACACAAGCATGCCAAATTTCGAGTTTAGAAACTTGGGTGGATGATACTTAGATTTGGAATCTTTTGGAGGAGGGAGTTATGAGTTTTTGAACAAGTTTGAAGAATATTATTCAGTCACATACATTATCTCAAGCAAAGTCAGATAAGGAGATTTGGGAAGCTAGAAAAGATGGGAATTATACACAGTAAGAAATTGCAGCTTGATATTAGACAGAATTCTATTTATAGGTGATGATAAATAGGAAGCTAATATATGAAAAAGCATGGCTCCTCCAGAAAAGAAATTATGAGCTGGGTAGCTATGAAAAATTAACTTTGTAAAGAGGAATTTTTATCTAGAAGAAATCTCATCGATCTGAATGCAACAAAATGTCATTTGGTCCCAAAATCAAATGATGTTGCTCCCCTAGAAAAATAATTTAATTTTTTCTTCTTAATTGCTTGGTTCCCAAGCAAACTTGGTGACCAAACAATCCAAAATCACTTTGGTCTCTCTTTTTTTTTTTTTTTTGTACTTTTGATCTCCTTATCCAAATATTTTTTTTTTAAATGTCAATGTTGACACAATGAGAAAAATAAATTAGTGATTTTGAAATAAGAGTGTTAAAAACTAAATGTGTCGAAAGTAAATTTTTTAATTTTTAATAGTTGGGAATAATAGAATAGTTTGACTTATCTCTTAGCCAACCTTTCTTATTTATATGTATGAGGTAGAACATGGCAGTAACTGTAGGAACTACAACACTGGAATAATCCTACAATAATTCTTATATATATGTACATTCTATAATATGCCCCCTTAAGCCAAGGGTGAAGGATCGACTCGAAGCTTGAATCGAAAAACAATAAATGAAGCAGTGGAAAAGGGGCTTAGTAAGAACATCTGCAAGTTGATCTTGAAAGGAGATAAAATGAATTTGAATCTCTTTCTTCACAACCCGGTCTTGTACAAAATGATAATCAACTTTGGCATGTTTAGTATGAGCATGAAAGATAGGATTTGTAGATAGATAAGTAGCACTAAAATTATCACACCCAATGGTAAGAGCGAAGCTAGATGGAATTTGCAGATCGGTAAATATTGAAGCCAGATAACCTTAGCAGTGTCATCTGTTAAGGTTTTATACTCAGCCTTAGTAAAGGGGCGAGCAACTGTGCGTTGCTTGCCTGACCAAAGAAAACAAGGTAACCACCCATAGATTTTCGGTCATCAATACTACCTATCCAATCTACATATGTAAAACCATGTAGAGCAATAGAGGAACTACGAGTGATATGGAAGTCATAGGATGTTGTACCTTTAAGATAGAGCATAATATGTTTAACGGCGGTCCAATGAGAATTAGTGGGAACATGCATAAACTGACAAACTTTGTTAACAACAAAACAGATATTCGGTCTTATAAAGGTGAGATATTGAAGAGCACCCATGATTTGGCAAAACCATGTAGGATAAGAAAATAGGGCATCTGGTAGTATGATAACCTTTAAAGTAGACATTGGAGTATCAACAAGTTTGCAGGAAGTCATACCAGCCCGAGTAAGGATGTCAAGAATATACTTGTGTTGTCCTAGCATCAAACCCATATCAGTGGATTGAACTTCAATACCCAGAAAATAATGAACTGCACCTAAGTCACGAAGCTTGAACTTTAAGCTCAGTAACTGTATTAGGCGGTGTAGCATAATAGAGCTGCTACCTGTAAGTAGGATATCATCAACATAAACCAAAAGATAAAATATATTAGTACCAATGAAAGGATAAATAAAGAGGTATCAAACTTGGAGGCATGAAAGTCGATAGAGAGCAAAAAGACACTCAAACGATGGTACCATGCCCTCGATGCCTGTTTTAAACCATACAAAGACTTGTGCAATCAACACACATAAGATGGAAGAGAAGAGTCAACAAAACTCGGAAGTTGTTTCATGTAAACCTCTTCGGTAAAAACACCATTAAGAAAAATATTATGAATATCAAGTTGATGGATCTTCCAATTACGAGAAACCACAATAAAAAAAAATACTAATATGATGGTGGCTTGCTTAATAAATGGGTTGAACATTTCAAAGTTATCAATACCTTCTTGCTGAGTAAAACCTCTAGCAACCAGGAGCGCCTTATAACGCTCAATGTTGCCATCAACACGAAGCTTAATCTTGTACACCCATTGACTACCAATAACATTCATTAAAGGATGAAAGGGAACTAAAGACTAGGTGTGTTTAGAGCCCAAGGCCTGAATTTCATCGCGTATAGCATCATGCCAAGCCTCATACCTATTAGCATCAGATAAATCAATGGGTTCAGAAGTAGGAGAGGACATTACCCAAGATGTAGGAGTAACAGTAGCAACGAAAACTCCCAGATTTGTTGTCTTCGACTGCCGCGGACGAAGGACCATAAAATGTCTGCTGACTATTACAAAGAAGAAGAGGAAGAGTTTGTTGCAGGTAGATGACTTGTAATAGAGGCAGAGCCAGCGGTAGAGGGATCGCTAGCAGAAAAAGGTGAAGCAGAGGGAGGGCAGCGGGGTGACCTAGCAGTAACAGAAATATCGTGCTACAAATTAGAGGGAGTCAAACTTCTATGTGTACTTGCAGTAGGATGGTTAGGTAAACATGCATGTGGTGATGAGATAGGTAATGTGTAGGGCAGCTGTGGTGAGCAGAAGGTGGGCGATGGAAGGCAAAGGCACATGGGTTGTTTATGTAATCAATAATGGTGTGACACATTAAGGAATATAGCAGATTTGGTAGAAGGGCAGTAGCAAGTTGGTTTGAGGTTGGAGATGAGAAATGTGTTTGACATTGCATCCCAACATATTTATATCTCTTGTCATGTCCGTTTTCATGAACATTAACCAAGGTTAGATGAGCTATACTTGGAAAACACATATGGAGAAGAACAAAACTCTAATTTATAAGTATAAGAGGGGCACAAAAACAAAAAGCAGAGACATTTAAAAGTATGCAAAAAATGATAATCCAGAGACCGTTGAAACAAACAATCAAAAAGAGATTTATTTTTTAGGACAAAAGTAGGCATGCGATTGATAAGATAAACTGAAGTTTTAAGAGCATAATTTCAAAATCTTAATGGTGTTTTACACTATCCTAGAAGAGTAGTCTTGTTTCAATAATATGTCTATGACGACGTTCTACTGTGCCATTTTGTTCATGAGTGTGGGGATAATTTTCGGTATTCACCGCCCCAATCAGTTTAAACAGATTTAACTTTTAATGAAAATTGACGCTCAACGAGAATCTGAAATTGATGAAAAATATAGTACACATCAAACTTGGCAACAAGAGGGTAATACTATATATATTTTGTATATGCATCAACAAAAATAACAAAATAATGAAAACCATCAGATGAAAATAAAGGAGCAAGACCCAAACATCACTAAAAATTAATTCAAGTGGAGCAGAAGTTTTGTGACCCGTAGGTCCTAAAGACAAACGTGATGACTTTCCTAAAGGACAAGTTTGACATTGAAAATTAAGACGCTTGTTATTACAAGTAATCTTATTTTACGAAACTAGAAATTTAGAAATACAAGAAGTAGGATGACCTAGTCGATGATGCCATAGATCAGCAGAAGCAGATATGCAAGGAGACTAATAAGCTTGAAGAACTAACATGACGGAAGACCTAGTCAAAGCATAAACACCATCTTTACTCTGACTTGAAAGGAGTACTACCTTGGTGTTGAGATCCTTGACATAAAAAACAAATGGGTGAAATTCAAAATAAACATTGTTATCAAGATAGAATTTTTGAACAAAAAGTAAAGGTTTCGTAATATATGGAACATGAAGAACATTAGATAAAGTGAAAGTGTGATATGGTGTTTGTATTTTAGAATTATCAATATTAGATATGGGAAGTCCCTATCAAATTATCATTACCAAGATATGGTTCGGACCCTGTCAGATTTGCAAGATCAGGTGTGACGTGTTAATTAGCACCGATATTCGTAAGTCAATCGGTAGTACCTGTTGAGGAAGCATTACTCAACGCCAGATTCATACTAGGTTGTTGTCCATATCCAAGGGTCTGAAGTTGAGGATAGTGAGGGAAGGGCGCAAGATGCCCCTTTTTTTTGTGCCAATTGCCCTGCTTTCTATCATTCTTGAAAGGTTTATTATGTGAAAATCAGACCTGGAACCAATAGACTTGTTCCCTCTGTTGCTGCCATAATTGGGATGCCACCCTCCATGAAATCTACTTTGTTTCTGCTAAAAGTTCCAGAAGGCTGACGCTGAGCAACAAGAGCTGAAGGTGTCATGGGTAGTAAAGGAGCAGAGATGGTAGCAAACTCCATAGATTGAAGGGAGGTCTTGTGAATAAATTCAGACGTGGGAAGATGACTATGGAGGTCCGTATACGAGAAAGGTTCTGCCTTGGTTATGAGGCTTGTTACTAAGTCTTTAAATTCAACTTGAAGACCATGAAATACATATAAATTAAAGTCTTCTAGCGAAACTGACCAGCTAGCAGCGGCCAACTCATCAAATAAGGCTTTAGCATTTTGTATAAACTGAGTGAACAAATCATCACCTTGTCAAAAATCTTGAAATGAGCCATGAAGTTATATAATACGAGAATTGGATGGAGAAGCTAGAGCTTGCTCAAGCATGCGCCAAACAAAGTGCATAGTTTAGCAATCAATAACAAGATGAAGAACATCTATGGAGAGGGAAGAAAGCAGAGCACTTAGAATGAGTTGGTCATGCTATTTCCAACGAAGAAAGGAGTGATTTACCTGAAGAGAGGTATCATTGGCAGCAAACACATATGGAGGAGGACATGAAATTGAGTCATCAACAAACCCAAAAACTCTTTGGCCTAGAAGGTATGGCTTCATTTTCATTCTCCAATGTAGGTAATTTATGTTTGTCAATTTTAGGGCGATAACTTGGTGAGTGTCGGAGAGGGAAACAATGTTGTCCTCTTAAGCACGGTGGATGGCAGCAGTAGAGGTAGGCTATAGTAAAGGAGCGGTAGGCAGGTTGGCAAGATTTTGGCCAGCATCTGATGGCAGTGGCCACAATAGGATAGAGGCAGAGGAAGAAACACCAACTAACTGCATTGGTGGCACGGCAGAGGAGGGGATCTGCACCGGAGGTGCAGTAAAAGGGAGAGGTAGTAGACGGCTAAGAAGAATAGTCCATGAGAAAAGGAGAAAAAGAGTTTAAAGTGATTTAGGGCTCTGATACCAAATTGAGAATAATAGAATGACTTGACTTATTTATTAACCAACCTTTTCTATTTATATGTATACAGTACATAGCAGTAACTGTAAGAACTACAACATTAGAATAATCCTATAATAATTCCTATATATATATGTATATTCTATAATACTAACTCTTTTCAAAATATGCTGAAAATGCCAAGAACGACGCAAATATATCAAAAATATATTTTTGAATTTTTTATATTTTTGATATTTTTTGTATTTTTCAAAAATTAAAAGAAAAATAAAATAAAAAATCAGGTTATGACATCTTGAATTTTCTTTAGCTTCCATGCTTTGTACTTTATCTTAGTTAGTCACATGTATGGCTAACTTTCTTTTATTAATAATACCCCCTCTCATTTATATATATATATATATAGACACACACACACCACTTTAATGTTTTTAATAAAAATAAATTGTATTCTCCTTAATCATATATAAAATATCAAAAAGTAAATGCTATGAAAGAATATACAGTCTTTCTCTTGTGATCTACAATTAGTGTTTGAATAGGACTTCTTAAGAATTCAAAGCCAAGCCAAGAGGGAAATAAGTTTGTAGGTAGTTGTTAGAGGTGGCTCCTAGAGCAGAAATTAAGAAGTCAACTAAGCACAGTCAAGAGATCCTAGAAGATCAAGAGAGAATTTCTCACGTACGAGCGGGGCTAAAAATTCTTCCCCTTCCAATGAACAATCTCTTCCTTCAATTATTAAGATTCATTTATGAGTTCTGAAAGTTCATCTTTCTTCTGGTAGTTTGGAGTACTGGGAATATCTTATCATCAGAGAAGTCAATTAAGAAATGCCAACTTTCCTTTCCCTCCTAAGCTCCTCATTTTACATTGATTTTCTGTGTTTACTCGCTTTCAAGTCGACGAAGAAAAGAAGATTAACAATACTTTATCGGGTATAGTTTATTAAACTTGGGGGGGAAATATTAGAAATGAAAGAAAACAAAATGAGATGCCTTGAAACAGAAAATATAACTAGGAATTTGCAGGGAAAATATTACACTAGTTTGTAGAAGGAAAAAAAATTGACTTTTACACTAAAATCTTGAGGAATTTTTTATCTTACGAAATAAAACTCTAAAAAAAATTAATCAGTACACATATTTTTACCAATTCCTTACGAAAGAGAATATACACGAGAGACAAAATTAATTATATTGGGTGAAATAATTTTGCATTGATTTTAGTGGTGTCAAATTGGGAAACCTACTTTCAAATAAATTAAACCCTAATCAAATTATTACACCGTTCATTAATTTCTTTCCATTCTAGTGCAGTCCACAGCCTGCATCCACCCTTATTTAAAATATATATAAAACGATCATGAATATTTTCGAATTAGTTTTAAATATGTGTTGGTTTGGAGAGGCTATTCTTGTGTTTTTAAACATGATTTCTCACAGAAAACAAGAAAAAAAAAACCCTTTTCACACATTTTTAGCTACACTTTCTAAGTAACCATAGAGCATATTCTAGTCTTCCTTACTGCATATGCCTGATATTAATGATGGTGAAGTAAACCAACTAATTACGCATGCCCAAAAACATATATATTGGATCGTTTCCACTCGATCATTTCTATTTACTACTATATATTTGGACCATCAAACACTATAAAAACATATATAATGGAGAGGTAAAGAACAAGTTGTCACCGACTCCTGAGAAGAGTCAAACCTTTAAATACACTATTTATGCTAGAAATGTTTGAGAGTCAATAAGAAGAAGAAGAAGAATGATCAAGGAGAAGATTTTCCTTTCTGTGGTCACCACTCAAAAGGAATCTCTAACTTTCAGCGGCCTGTAATAATTCAAAACCCCATTTGAAAGTTTGGAAATAGCATAAACAATGAGGTTTGAATTAGCAAACCAAGGACAGATGCGTTTCACTTGAACTTGTCGAGGAAAAGCAGTTGTAAGCTTTGCATATAAACCATCAACATTTTATACTATACATCTATAAGTGGAGAGTACAGGGAGAATCCCTGTCATTTTGGAGTATCTTGGTGGTGGGGGGAGGCACTTGACTATCGACACATTTTCAGTCCTAATTGTCAAAAGTATTTATTTTAATTATATCGCCGCCCTTAGTAACGTATTCAAACAACAAACCAACATCTCAGCACAATGAAAGGTCAAGGATCAAGGATCAAGCCTCAAGCTACAAGCTTCTACGAGTGTTATGCATGTGATTGGACAAAGAAATTTACAAGCAATATAACTTCGATTTACCATTTTTTGGCTTAACAAGGAAAGTTTTATCAAGCTAATGGATTTGTAGCTTGTTCGCAACACAAAAAAGAGTTTAAGTACTGACTTTAAGCTATACGAGATAGTCTTACTCGTCCTTAAATTTTTGAAAAATTATACTGCATAAATTCGTCAATATATTAGACGAAACTAATTTCAAAAACAGTTGGAATGATTCTTGCAATGAATCCCACTATTATTCGTTTCGTCTTATATATAAGAGAGCATGATATTTCATAATATATCAATGTCTAATCCTACATTTATTGAAATTCTGCAAAGTCTAATTTTACATGCTAAAGTAATTACTATACATCAAAGTGTCGTGAAAAGCAAAATGGCCTTCATAATTATAAGCAGTAGTGAAAGTGCATACGACATGCAAAGTTGGAAAAAGTCTGTAAGATTGTCAAACTTGTGAGGACGATTTAGCATACAAACCGTCCAAATTTATATTCATTTTCTGAGGTCCACAAACAGGGTTTTGAGGTGAGGATTGCCACAGGGTTAACTTATTATGGCTATAAATACCAACTCCAAACCAAGACTTGTTCTCAATGTGGTGGCTTGCACCTTAATCATCTTTGCTTCTCCTAATACTACTCTTTGCTGCAACTTGAATTGCTCCTCGAGCCTTTCCATACCATCGTACAATAAAACCTTCACTATCTTTTCTTCTATAGTTAACTATGGCCGAAACATGTAAATGCGCTTTCCTTATTCTTGCATTTGTTACCTGCTTCCAAATCCTGTTTATTGAAGGAAGGTCAATTAAGCAAACGAATAAGCAGGAACATGTTACCAATGAAATAGAGCCGCTAAAAGAAATGGCCAACCAAAGTACGAATACCAACTTGCACCACAACACTGCAAATAATCAAAAAGTTTCTCTCCCTTCACCCCCAGTTCACATTCCGACTGTTCACCATTCCAAGGCAGGCAGAAAAGAAATGACCCCTCCTATGGTCCCAAGCTTCAGCGGTTCTCCTGGTGTTAGGCATCCAAAGACACCGGGGGCTAACTCTGTCACTACTGTGAAAGATGATTTCAAACCCATAACATCTGGTCAGAGTCCTGGTGTTGGCCACAACAATGACAATTCTGTCACTGCTTTCAAAGATGATTTCCAACCCACAACACCAGGTAACAGTCCTGGAGTTGGCCATATTCTTGTAGATGAAGATGACAGTGAAGATGATGATCCAAAGGCACCTGGTACTAGCTCCAGTAATGAACGTTCTGGTGCAGCATTCAAACCCACAACACCAGGTCACAGCCCTGGCGTTGGCCATATGTCATCAGTAGATCAAAGTGATAAGACTGATCTAAAGGCATCCAAAACTGAACTTTCTGTCACAACACCAGGTCATAGTCCCGGGGTTGACCATACTCTTTCAGATGAAGATGAAGATGCTAGTGAAGATGTTGATCCAAAGGCACCCGGTACTGGCTCCAGTATAAAACGTTCTGGTGCAGCATTCAAACCCACAACACCAGGTCACAGCCCTGGCATTGGCCATATGTCATCAGTAGATCAAAGTGATAAGACCGATTCAAAGGCATCCGAAATTGAACATTCTGTCAAAACACCAGGTCATAGTTCCAGGGTTGGCCATATTCTTTCAGATGAAGATGCAGATGATAGTGAAGATGTTGATCCAAAGGCACCCGGTACTGGCTCCAGTATAAAACGTTCTGGTGCAGCATTCAAACCCACAACACCAGGTCATAGCCCTGGCATTGGCCATATGTCATCAGTAGATCAAAGTGATAAGATCGATTCAAAGGCATCCGAAATTGAACATTCTGTCACAACACCAGGTCATAGTTCCAGGGTTGGCCATATTCTTTCAGATGAAGATGCAGATGATAGTGAAGATGTTGATCCAAAGGCACCCGGTACTGGCTCCAGTATAAAACGTTCAAGTGCAGCATTCAAACCCACAACACCAGGTCACAGCCCTGGCATTGGCCATATGTCATCAGTAGATCAAAGTGATAAGATCGATTCAAAGGCATCCGAAATTGAACATTTTAACACTGAACATTCTGTCACAACACCAGGTCATAGTCCCGCGGTTGGCCATATTCTTTCAGATGAAGATGAAGATGATAATGAAGATGTTGATCCAAAGGCACCCGGTACTGGCTCCAGTATAAAACGTTCTGGTGCAGCATTTAAACCCACAACACCAGGTCACAGCCCTGGCATTGGCCATATGTCATCAGTAGATCAAAGTGATAAGACCGATCGAAAGGCAACCAACATTGAACATTCTGTCGCTAGAGTGCCAGATGGTTTCCGACCCGCGGTACCAATTCAGGGCCCTGGGGTTGGTCATGTTTTCCAAGCACAAACGAAGAACTAAAAGGCACGGAATGTGGATGTCTCATATGAAAGGGTACATTCTAAGGAATAAACATAAAGAAGCATGGACATATCGATTGCATATTAAGCATTATTATTTGGTAACTAAGACACGTAAATGTCAGATCAGTCACATAAGTGATTTCCATTAATCCTGTCAATATTATCAAGATTGTGAAGTGCATTAGAATCCTTTCATTCCTAGCTAAGCCCTTTGAATTAATTGTCTCTGCATAATAGTGTATAGCTAGGGTTGAATGTATAAAGCAATATGGTCTATATATATATATATATATCCATGTAAAATAAGCCATTTCATATCCAAATTTGCTTCAAATAAAAATCTTCGTATTTGCTTATCTTCTTTTTCGTTTCTCTTTTATCTCTGTCATACCTTTATAATTAATTAGCAAAATTCTTTTTATGAAGAGTACGAAAAATAGAGGGCATGACCACTTCATTACGCCAACATCACGAAATCTTTGCGACTTTATAATTCGATAGTACGCTTGTGATGGTGACAAGATTGAAAATGAAAGGTGAAAGTATCATCATTTGTTACTTCGTTTCTGGAGGTGAAAAATAAAATCTATCATATGCACCTCCATAGAATTGTACATTTTTTTTCCCATTATAGATCAGTTTGCTCAACGGATTATTAAGTTTATTTGATACATTAAAAATAAAATAAATAATATACAAAAATATTTTATTTAGAGTCCAATGAAACGGAGGTATTAGTCTTCAGAAAAGCTTTGGAACTCAGCGCTAGTTTTAATATCTTGTTTATTTTTGCGTAGAAATGTTGCTTTTTAAAAAAAATATTTACAATTAACTTTTTAATATTTTTAAAATTTTATATAATGATATAAAAATAATTTTTTAAAAAATATTATTTTAAATGGTTACCCACGATCTAAAAATACTAATAAGGTGGGTTGGACTTTAGAATTAGATTAATTCAGTGAATACTGTTTAGTGGCTCCCAAGGGAAAAAAATGATGGGAGACCTTTGAGGCTCCAAGACGTGTTCAATGAAATCTCTTCTGTATGGAGGTCTCTATAATCAGTTACCTTCATGCACGCTCCTGTAAAAGCTAATGGAGTGATAGATTCTTTGGGCAAGCAAAGCTTGGATATGAATGTTGATTTAGTAGCTTGGATGTCGTTCTTACCTTTTATACTATTGTACTCTTTAGCCACTACTTTGTTGGCTACGTTTTCTCCTCTTAATATTTCTTCAAGAATAATATGTAATTTGAATTGCTCTCCGATAGTTAAAAGCTATTATAGTTTTGTGAAGTGTCCAAATCATGCTTTCGAAAACTGTTTTAATTTATACACTGATTTCTTAAACATGCACACCTTTGAATTATGCCTTCCGGTAATGATACGCCTGGAGATCCATATTAGACTTTTTTAAATAATTCTTAATTCTTAATGTAAAAAGGTGTTCTTCATATCAAATTATTGTAATGATCAATCTAAATTACACCTTTCAGTAATGATACGCCCTGGAGATCCATGTAGACTTTTTTAAATAATTTTTAATGTAAAAAAGTGTTCTTCATATCAAAATATTGTAATGGCCAATCTAAAATATTGTAATGGCCAATCTAAGTTCATAACTAAAGACAACAAAACTCAAAATGTGTTAATTTTGTTTATAGGTATAAATGTCTCTCTGTAATCGAAGTTATAGGTTTGAGTGTAACATTTCACCACCAAGACACTATAGAGCATTCAATGATGCCTTCATCCTTGCACTTTATCATGTAAATTCATCAATATTTAATTTATAGCTCTCCACCTCTTATCAGCTAAGGCTTCATCCACATTATCAGGAACAAATATAGTATATAATTGGTTTATAAATGACATATTTGATTATGATAAATGATGGCTAGACATTTAACAACTCATAGGATATTTGACATTACTAGAAATTTTGAGTTCATAAATGGGTTAGGAATACCTCTAGTGTGATTATGTGGTAATTTTCTAAATGATTCAGATATTAAGTTAGGAACATATTCAACACTCTATCAGTTTGTTATATTATCTACAAGAAATTCTAACTCGAACAAAGCACTTTTTGGAGCCATATTTTTAGCTTCTTGTGTTCATCATGACTTTGTTTTAAAATTATACCACTTAAGTTCAATTCACCTTTGTCTTGATTAACTTGTCTAGCTTATGAATCGTCGTTTTTGAAATTCAAATTTATATCTAGAAATCATATATAGAAACTTGATTTATTTTTTATACTATTTGAGAACATGTAGAATTTTTTTATAATTCACCTAAGATGATGAATCATATATTTATTACTCAAATACTTTCATATAGTTCATGTATATGTAAAGTTTTTCCGTCTGTTACCCTTGATTAAGACAACGTATAATCATAATCAACGTATGTCACTTTCACATTTTCATAAACATAAGTGATCTCTCCAAATAGATCTCTTATATGGGTAAGTTTAGTGTACATGTCATTTGACAAATACTTACATATTAGTTATAGGTATATCTTATAACTCGGCTTATTAGATTATTTGCTTTTTTCATAAAAAAAAGAATATAATATATATTAGTTTCAACAGCTCTAACTAATGTCTAGTTTTAATAAAGCATCAACTAGGAATAATATTTTGATGCATTAGAAATCTCATAATTATAATCATTTTATAATTTTCTTTGCAAAACATTTATATCCCAAGAACTTTATCTTTACTCTAGATTTATTAATCAAACATAAATGAGTATTAAAGATTAAAAAAAAAGCTTTTATTAATGATAAATATGCTTTTAAATAAATAGATTTAGTGTCATGTGTAATCATCCAATTAGCTATAAGGAATATACACTAACAAATTCAACATAAAGTTTTTCCACTTCCTTCATTACATGTACAATTTCATGATAGCGTTATGCTTGTTCAGCGAGCTTTGCAAACAAGACGAAGTTCTCATGATCTTTTAATGAGTCCATGACTACTCTCTCTCTCTCTCTCTCTAATTTGAGAAATCCAAATTAATTATAAAATAAAAGAAATAACTTTTTGCTCCCTTTTTGTGTAATCAGAAACTCATGATTACTATTCAAGGATACAAATACTAGTTAGGCATATTTAAATATCATATCCATTATTTAAATTATAAAACCTTATGTAGTAAATGTGCCTATAAAAATTCAACTCAATCAGACCACGAACGCTTCTAATAGAAGGTCAATCAAAACCGGATGAATCTACAAATCACTATTTTAGGAAGTTGTGAATTTTTCATTTTTTTTTTTACTATTATATTCACAAACAAACAAATTATGTTTTTTTAATACATCAAAGAGAGAGTGATTCAATGTGTTGGCTTTTTCCCCCAAAGATCCAAAGACTTAAAAAAAGAAAAAAATAAACAACAATAGTGGAAAAAATCAAGTGTCTAAGAAATTTAGAAACTTAGCTTCGATACCATATTTTCAATAGAAAAAAAATATTATTTTGATATTTTTATTGAGAGAATGAGAAAAGTATAATTATACACACACACTACTAATCAAACTAACTTAGAAAATTAATTATATGGGAATAATAATAATAATAAAGAAATTAATTATAAATCTGTACACAAAAAATCAAGAAATCTCAACATAAAGTGAACTAGAATTTTCTATTTCTTTATTTAGTTTTTTTAATTAATGTAATTGTTTCTAAAAAAATAATATATACCTAGGGTTGAAAGTATAGAGTAGTTATGTGTCTATAAGTAACATAAATGTAAAATCAACCCTTGGTTAGACAATTTCCATTCATGTGGGAAATTGTTGAAATTTTGGTTTTTTGACTTAGTTAATAGGCATATTTAACATCAAATTAAAAGTGGGGTTGAATCACATTTGGGGTCAAGATTTTGGTGAAAACTATTCCTCACCATAAGTTTTTTAACATGAAATGTTAACATGTCTAAAACCAATTATGGGTAATTGAGAAATTGATTTTAAAAAATTCTTAGTTGGCAAAAATTCTCAAACCCAAAATCCTTAATCTAACATTGAACTATTACGAACTTCTCTTCTTTCTTATATAGTGGTGTATTGGAATGTAAAAATCAAGCCCATACGATACTAGAACTTTTAAAATTAAGAGAGATGACCTATGCAATATAGTTTTTTTTTTTATTAAAACCATATGCATACCTTTAGACTTGGGATTGGGTTTGAGTTAATTGTAAGACAATAATTTGGTACATAAAATTATTTTTTCTAGACCATGTTCTTTACTTGTCTACATTCATTGAATCTATAAAGTTTTTTTCACCTTGTCTGATCAATTTTCCATCTTTTTTAATACCTATTAGTTTAAAAGAAAAACATCAAGTTTTAAACCTTAAGACCTTTAAATAGCTTGATATTATTTTAAAAGTTTGTAATAAATCAATACTTATTTAAAAAAAAATGTTAGATTAATTTTTTTTAATCAAAATTAATTTTGGCAACATAACTCTATATAAATAGGGGATAAGAGGAATATTCAAAGATATAGAAACTGAGCATGTTTTCTCCTACTTCCTTTTGTTTTCTTTTTCTTTGCTTATTGTCTTGTCTTTTTTTTATGAATTATGATTGATCTATTAAACACTTGTTAAAGCCATTAAGAACATATCTTAATAATAAAAAAAATACAATAGGTTTATGAAGTCAAAACTTACTTACAAAATAAAAACCCTTACTCAAAAGATAAGAAAAATAAAATTGAATAAAAGCTATAGCTAGGCTATTAGATCAGTATCTTTAAGAACTCTTTGCTTAGCTAGATTATCCACTACTTAATTGTTCTCTTTATGAACATTTTTTAAAATCAACAAAAAAATGGTGATTGCATGTATTGAAAATAAAATAAAATATACCTTCCAAGTGTCAAAGCTGTATATTATTATTTTTCTTAATTCAAGAGATGACAGTATAAGAATCTAACTTCATAATCCATTGATGATAAGAGGCATTGTAGTAATCAATACTTAAAAAGAGTGCCTTTTGAATTGCCAACACCTTAGAGTCATTAGAATTCATATTACCCATAGAGCAGGAGAAAATATAAATGAATTCCCCATCATGATCCTTGAGAACACCACCAATTCCTAAAGGTCCAGGTTTTTCTTTTGACATACCATCAACATTCCATTTGAGCATACTTGTTGGGGAGGTATCCAAGATGAATCTGCCCTATTTTCCATCCTATTATTCCATAGAGAAAGATAATTTGATGAATATAATAACAATGATCCCATATAGCTGAAACTCTTATGACCATTACATTTTGCCCAAATTGCAACCAAATAGAAAATTGAACAGAATCTAATTAAGCTAAGCTTTTAAGAATTGGTTGTTACTATTCTTCTAAAAAATTGAATCATGAGTTAATTAGGAATTAAATTGAATTAATTTAACAAAATCATTGGATTAAATTGGGCTAAATTGAATCAATTAAAAATATTTGGAATAAAATATAAATTAATTCAATAAAATTATTTTGATAGAATTGATCGAAATGAAACAAAAGGGACTAAAATGAAGTTATATAAATAGTCAATTGATCTTTGGAATACTTTCGCATTTTCATTACAGTCCTTGGCTTTTGAGTTTTTCTAGTTTTAATCGAAATTGTTCTAAATCACCTTTCTTTTCGATGGTGTTCCTAATTGAATCAATCTAGACCTCTAGATTTAACTATTTGTTTCCAATTCATAATTGGTTCCTAAATTTATGCAATTTTGACTAATCTGACTTTCAATTTTGATTTTCCTTTTCAAATAAGTCTTTAAATGACTTCTTAATTTGGTTAATTTTTTCAAATTCATCCCTTGCTCTTTATTTTCCTAATCTTTGCCAAATTAAGGTAAAAATAAGTCTTTTTCTCAATTTCCTCTTCATTTGAAACCTCGATTATGGCCCAAAAATTTTCAAACTCAATTTTTGCCTATGATACTTAATTATTAGTTCAGTTTCAACCCATCTATGATTTTTGTATTTTTGTATTTTCTATTTTTTATAATTATTTTTAACACATAAAAATTAATTAAAATGATGAAAATAACTAAATGACTAAATTTACTCCAAAGACATTTTTAAAAATTCTCTAAAAAAATCAAAATATATACACTAACATGTAAAATGGCCTTCAAAATAGAGGATATAATCCTTGGCAACAATGTTTTTATTATTATTATTATTATTATCTCTTCATCTAAAATTTAGCATATAAGTACTTAATCTACCTTGTTCTTAAATTTAGTACTTATTTTTATTTGATAAATTATTTGTGTGAGTCATGCAATTAGCCAGCTATGAAAATCTTAGATTTAGGAACATAATTGCAACATAAATATGGTATGGACATAGAATAGCTTCCAAAAATAGTTGATTGTAACTCTATATATTGGACTTTGATTAATGGAATATAATGAATACGAGAGCTACGACTGATATGGTATCGAAGCAAGATGGGTTTCTTGTAAGGTAGGAGTATATCTCTGAAAAAGACAAACTGGGATACATCAATAAAGACTATCCCTAACCACCAAAAATCGACCTCTCTTTTTTTAAGTGGCGCACTGAGAATGCCATGGTTAAAGGTTGGTTAATCAACTATATAGATCATTCCTTGATAGTGAACTTTATTCGATAACCATTGACTAAGCAAGTATGGGATTCTGCTGCCACAACATACTTTGATGAAACTGACACTTCACAGGTATATGAGCTTAGACGTTGTGTATCTCAAATGAAATAAGCAGGCAAATCTATAGAAAAATATTACAATAATCTACAGGATTTGTGGTGAGAGATCGGTTTTCATCGACCAAATTCAATGAAATATGCAAGTGACATACAAAGCTACAACTTCATTCTACAGGAGGAGCGAGTATATATTTTCTCAACAGACTAGATGATCAATAGGATCATGTTTGGAGTGATGTTATTTGCTTGAAATCTTTCTCTTCAATCAAGCAGGCATATGCCCACATTCAAATGGAAGACCTTAGACAATATGTGATGGTATCGGGAGTGGAATTAGTGGCTAGTGGGGCTGTTATACCCATCAAAGTAATAAAATTTGGCCATTCACAAATCTTGCTAAAGTCTAGGTCACCCTCACGATCTAAAGATCATTCTAATAAGAATAAGTGCACTCATTATAGAAGTACAAAACACACCTAGGACACCTGTTTCAAATTGCATACCTATCCAGACTAATGGCATAAATTACAAGCCTGAAATAAACAAGATGCTTCTGCAACTGAAGGCGTTCCTGGAAGAGCAGTAGTGGTCACGACTGACTCTTACCTATCCCTTATTCCCTTGGTCGAACCTTCTACCTCAATCTCAGACCAAGGTAATTATGGTCAAGTTTTTTTGCATCTTTACTACTCCAAATGATGGTGCCTGGATTATCGACTTTAGAGCGATAAATAATATGACATTTGATCCCAATGACTTCTCCAACATAACTCAACCAAGGAGGACTTGTATTGGGAATGCTAATGGGGTAACATACCTAGTCATAGGGGCTGGAACTAACAAGTTGATATCTATGAGTCAAGCTACTAAAGAGCTTAATTGTGTTGTACTGTTATACTATTTGCCTTCTCCATGATGTTCTCGGCAAGGAGATTATTGGGTGTGGTACTAAGAGGGGGGATTGTACTACTTGGATGACTCCAGCCCAAGTAAAGCAAATCGCATGCATCATCAAACTAGTAGCCATGAACGATAAATTTGGCTATGGCATAGGCACTTGGGGCACCCTTCATTTAGCTATCTATAACATCTACTCCAATCTTTTTTTTCTATTTAAAGCATGTCAATTTTATATGTGATATATGTATCAAGGCTAAAAGCCAACAAGTTTCTTATCCAGTCAGCTTGAATAAAACTAATACTCTATTTGTATTGATACACTTCGATGTGTGGGGACTATCCCTAATAACTATTTCCTCTAGCATCCATTGGTTTGTAATTTTTGTCGATGATTGCACTCGAATGATGTGGCTTTATTAGATGAAAACCAAAGGTGATGTTTTCACGCCATGGTTCAAATTCAATTCTCTTTCAAGATAAAAATTCTTCGTTCTGATAATGGTTGCAAATTCATCAACCAAAGATTTCAAGCATATTTCCAACAACATAACCTCCTTCATGAGACCTCATGCTCTCAAACACCACAACAAAATGGTGTCACTGAGAGGAAAAATCAGCATATATTAGAAATAACCCATGCTCTACTCCTTGGAGCAATGGTGCCAAGTTGATATTGGAGAGCTGTTGCGGCTACTGTTGTGTACTTAATCAACCATATGACATCAAAACTTTTACACTTTAAAACCCCCTTACAAATCCTCTCTACCCATATATCCCTTCCCTCAATATTAATGCTTCCTCCTAGAATTTTAGGTGTGTTGCTTTTGTCCATCTCCACAAGAACCAACATACCAAACTAGACCCTTGTGTCGTCTTCATATGCTTATTTTTGGGATATAATCTACATAAAAAGGCTTCAGTTGTTATGACCCCATTACCAACCAAACCTACATCACCATAGATGTTACTTTTCTTAAGTCCGAGAATTTGTATCCTTCACTAGTACCTAATTCTTCACTTCAAGGGGAGATTACTCAAGTAAAAGAGTTGAATTGGTTGATGACCCTCATGGGTGAGTATGGAATTAGAAATATAGAACCGCATGAGGTACCACCAAAAACTTAACAAGTACCACCAGAAAGTGAACATGATGAAACTAGAAATATAGAACCGCACGAGGTACCACCAAAAATTGAATATGTACCACCCGAAATTGAACATGTTGAATTGAGAAATAAAGAGGCCGAAAATAAAGAACCAGAAAATACAAAGTACCCTCAGCCCCTTCACTCCTCAATACCTGAAGACTGAACCAGCTTCATGAATATTGCTCCTGACAGAACCAGCCTGTCCAATCTGGGGGGGGGGAAAAGGACAAAGGGAATATGCCTAGAAATTAAGAGATTTAGCTGCACAGGTGTATCCCTCACTCTTGGACAAAGAGCTGGTCACTCTATTTGCCAACACATTCAAAACACCATACTACAAGCATGTGATGGGTAGTTTATAATCACGTTAGATTTAGCTACACTAACGCAGTGGCAATGACTGAGCGTATAGAGCAAAAGGTTAAAAGTGGTAGAATTTTCACGCCCACTAAGAAAAGAGGCTTCAAAGCGAAAAGAAAGAAGGCTGAGCATGTTAAAGGTGGTCACAGGGGTAGGAAAAACCAAATCCAAAACTACCACACTTCACCCCAAATTATCAACATCAATCTCAACTCTTTATTTCCCACCAAAAAAACCTGAGACAAAAAAAGGAAAAAAGAAGAAAAGCATTCCAAGCTAAAAGCTAAAATTACTAAAGGGTTCAAAAACAGCTACCTCATTACCACTACCCTTAAATGAGATGTACCAAAAGCTGTTGAGTATCGGGCATGTAGCTCCAAAACCATTCACGTCTCCGCAACCACCTTATCTTAATTGGTACAAGTCAGATCTCACTTGTGAATACCATACTGGTGTTGTAGGATATAATATTCATTCATGTAATGCTTTTAAGAAGTGGCTCATGCATCTAATTAAAGTTGAGTGGGTAACATTTGAAGAAGCTTCAAACGTGATTATGAACCCCCTACCCAATCACACTTCATGTAGTGGATTAATGGATGCACTAGAGGTAGAATGCCTGAGAAATCTGAGAACACCAATGGTCAAAGAGGGGTGTGAAGAAGGCATTATGAATTCCACTGCAGTTTTTTGTCCCTATCATTGATAAAATTCCTACAAGAGCTTTTATAGGGAGGATGACTAAAGGAGAATTTACCAAGATAGGAAGAATGAACTTGCCCCTATTATATCCAAAATAATTATCTTTGTTTGATCATGCTTACAAGATTACTTTGATTGTGTCATGTCCCAATCTATTTTTTCATATCAATAGCTTGACTCATAATGTCACAAGACTTTCTTTGTCAAACAAACCTTTTTTTTAAAGGATCATGGGTTTTCTTATACAAACAACACACCTACATAAGCACACCCTTTACTCAAAAAACCATTACACCAAGAATTCTTTGGTGTGTTCCACTTTTCTTCAAAACTTATATACACATGATCCTATATTTTCATAAGGATTTTTGGGAAATCAAACTTTTAATACAAAACAGAAATCAAACTTGTGTTTGTTCTAACAAACAAGTTCTGGAAATTCAAGTGTTATCCTAACCATACACCTAGAAAACCTAAAGAACAACCCAAACACCTTAAGTTGACTTTAGAGCTGAGTTTTGGCTGCATGAACAATGAGAAACCATTATGTATATTCGCATGAAAGAAAGCAAAGCTTACCGATCCTAAGTGTATGTGTTTGAAATGAAGAAAGACCATCTTTGATAATCCTTTTGTAATGCTAAGAAAAATCCTTTGCAGTCCCTTTTGAGCCTAATACTTTTTTTTTAAGGAAAATACCTTGGCTAGGACCACACCCCATACTGGGGGACATGAAAGAAAATCCTCAATGATTAATAGTGCCTAAAAAACACTAGAGGGCATGAAAGCAAATTCTCAATGATTAAAAGTGCTCAAACAAAGCTGGGGGGTATGAAAGAATCCAAAACATTGAGCATACCACTAAAAATAACCAATATGATGATACTCAAAATCAAATGAAGAAAAAACAAAGAAAAAGCCATAACTCGACACTGGGAGGGGCATGATGGACCATCAATTCCAAGGTCTAGAAAATCCATAAACCAAAAGAAGAGGTTGGAAAATAAGCATTAGTGATTCTTAATCATAAAATCCCTTAAACACGTTTTAAGCCTATAAATATTCTTTTTCTTCATAACCAAGAGCCTAAGCCTACATTACATGTCTAATCAAGCCTTTTTTTAATCAAAGGCAAGTAATCTGGATCCATAGGCAATGCTTTCCCATGCAAAATAAGTCATTATTCATACAAGCAAAATGAATGATTTGAAAACTGGTTCTTTAAAACCCTTAGATTGAAGGTTGAACCTCTTTGACCAACAAAACATCACTTCCCTTTTCACCAAAAGCATAACAAAAAATTTTCAACACTTATGCAAACCTACCCATGAAAATCACTTGAATCTTACAGGACAAGTTTGTTTTAAACAAACATCAATATGATTTGTTTTATGAAATAGCTTTGAAATTTCAAAAGTTCATTGTGAAAGCAACTACTTGCAAATAAGCAAATCTTTTTTCACACAGCCTCATCCCCAAATAAAACTTGAATTGAACACTTGAGACATGATGAAGCTGGAGGGCAATCCAATAAACACATAATAGGGGTGGCGCTGATTCCCTTTCTAAAAAAACAGAAAATGTTGGGCAAAGCTGGCAACCCTTCAGATAAAGATTTATAGGTAAAGAAGTATGTTGATATCATATCCCTCCTAGAAGTCAAGATCACAAGATGTGACTTGAGTAAGCAAGAGCAAAAAGCCATCAAAGCTTACTAACAAAGACTCAAACTTTTGAGAAAAGGAAAACTCCATGAAAAAAAAGGACTTATATTTCTCAAGTAAGTATACATGCCTTTTGATCATAATGCATTACTTTCATCATTGACAGATCGATGTCTTACCATCACCTCTCAGGTAGTGCATTTTTCAACCCTACCTCCTTTAGAGTGCGTTTTACAACCCTACCTTTTTTGTTTGAGTGCGCCTGAAAGCCCTCGACCATCTAAGATAGTGCTTGACAACCCTAACTTCTTCCCTTCGAGTGTGCCTTAAAGTCCTCAACTATCTCAGCTAGTGTGCTTTACAGCCCTACCTTTTTTCGTTGAATGCGCCTTAGAGTCCTCAATCATCTCAGATAGTGCGCTTTATAACCCTACCTCCTTCCCTTATAGTGCGTCTTCGAACCCTCGACCATCTCCTTTACAGCCCTACCTCCTTCCCTTTGAGTGCATCTTTAAGCCCTCAACCATCTTAGATAGTACGCTTTAGAACCCTACCTCTTTCCCTTAGAGTGAGCCTTAGAGCTCTCGACCATCTCGGATAATGCTTTTTAAAGCCCTACCTCCTTCCTTTTGAGGGCACATTTGAGCCCTTAATCATCCTAACTGGTGCGCCTTCGAGCCCTCCACTATCTTAGGTTTTATGCTTTATAGCCCGACCTCTTTCCCTTTAAGTGTGCCTTTGAGCCCTCTACCATCTTAGATAATACGCTTTACAGCCTTATTTTTTCCCTTTGAATCTGTTTTTAAGCCCTCGCTTCTCATATATGCTTTATAGCCCTATATTCCTCTTTTCGAGTGTGCCTTTGAACCCTTACCTTTTAGGTAGTGTGTTTCTTAACCCTAGCTCCTTTCGAGAGCGCCTTTGAGCCCTTATCTCCCGGGTAGTATATTTTCTAACCCTACCTTTTTTTTAGTGTGTTTTTGAGCCCATGTCTCCCAAGTAAGGCGTTTCCTAACCCTACCTTCTTCTGAGTGCACTTTCTAGCCATATCTTTCTTCTTCAAGCTCGCCTTTGAACCCTCATCTCTCGAGTAGTGTGTTTTTTAACCCTATCTCCTTTCAAGTACGTCTTTAAGCCCTCATCTTTCAAGTAGTGTATTTTCTAACCATACCTCCTTTAGAGGGCACCTTTGAGCCCTCATCTCTCGGGTAGTGCATTTTCTAATCCTATCTCCTTTCGAGTGCGCCTTTGAGCCCTCATCTCTCGAGTAGTGCATTTTCTAACCATACCTCTGTTCGAGTGCACCTTTGAGCCCTTATCTCTTGAGTAGTACGTTTTCTAATCCTACCACCTTTCAAATATGCCTTTGAGCCCTATCATGTCATCCCTTTAAGACTTCACATTTTCCACCACTTTGAAAAACCTTCACATTTTCCACCACTTTGAAAAATCTCTGTATTTTTCAACTGGGTAGATCACACATTACAATGAGACCACTTTTAAAACTCTTTTCATTTTTAAGTTGGGAAGGTCACCCATGACAATTCGACCATTTCCAAAATCTTTGAATTTCACCATTTCAAAAGAAAACATTTCTAGTTTATACTCTGAGTGTGCTTTCCAACCACAATATGGAGAAAGTAAGTCAGGGAGAGTTTTAGAAAATATAGAAAAAAATCAAGCTGCAATTTTGACGGAAATTTGAGACCTAATTGTACCCTCACTATGCCTAAAAATGAAAAATGCAAATTCATGGTCACATTAAATGATTATCGAATGAATTTGCATAAACATTAAGTCCAAGAAAATAATTAAATTTTTAATAAGCCAATGTGATTTAATCATGGGCCAAATTAAATTTTAATTATGTTTAAGAATTAATTTAAGTCCAATTGAATTATTTAATTAAGTACAAAGACTTAATTATACTTTAAATAGGTCAAATTAATTTTATTAAGGGTTTAATTGGTAAAAAAAAATTAAGTTTGGGAGCCCAATTTGAGCTTAATTGAGAATATTGAAATTTTAAGAGATCAAATGTACTTTTTAACAAGTTAATTGATTGAAATCATGGGAAAATTTGCAAGAAATTTAAAGTTTTGAGGTCAATTAGGCGTCAATTTGAGAAATTTCATAGCCAAGGACCATGTTGTGAAAGGTGTTGAATTATAGAAGCCTGATTGATTAAAACCGTGGATGAAATTGAAGAAATTAAAAGTTTAATGGTCAATCGAGGGTCAAATTACATAAATTCAAGACTAAGGATCAAATTGAAAAGAACATGTAAATATGGGGCTGATGTTGAAGTTTGTCCGGGGATAAAATTGCATGGAATTGAAAGTTTGAAGCCAATCAGGGGTGTCGATGAGATAAATCAAAACTCAAAGGACCAAAATGAACTTTACCACAACGGCGTTGTTTTGGTTACAATTCATCTTCATCTTCAATTTTCTCTAAAATAACATCTTGGACACAAGAAGAAAAAGGTGTATTTAATACCTCTAACGTCCACCAAATTTGACCAAACTTGCACACAAATTATCACCTGACATTGCTCTACAACCCCATGCAGCCCGTTCGGGCTGAATGATACCACAGCGGCCCTGACACCAGCCTAAAGTGGTCAACTTAGGCAGCCTTAAATTGTCAGATTTGACAGTTCATGGTGTCTACTTTGAACCAATAGTTGAGATCCTTCCCAGCGGAACCAAGGGCCAAGATTTGGCATCATTAAAGACAAAACTTCCCTCTTTCTCTCCCTGTAAATGATGTGAATTTCATGGCCTGAGCATGAAGAAATAACTGGTCCAAAGTTGGCCAAAAAACCAGCCCCCTAACCCAATTTCTGCCAATGTTTTTCTCCCTCTCTCTCTCTCTATCGTCCTAGCCGTCGAACCACACTAACACCACCTCGTCCGCCAAAGAAAGCCAACATAGCCACCAAGCAGCCACCGCGACTCTCTTTCTTCTCTTTCCGGCTTTTCTCTCTTCTCTGCAAAACTTTTTCTTCTTCCTCACATAGCCACCACCAGCAAACAAACAAAATTGCACTTTTCTCATGTTTTAAAAAATCCAAAAAAAAAATAGATATCATAATCAGTTTATGATCATCCATTAGGATTTGGCCAAAATATCAAAAACTCTTTTCCAATCTTTTTTTGAGTTTAGATGTTGACTTTAATAATATGTGGGGTATAAAACTACACAATAAAATACACCTTCATGTATTAAAGATACAAAGCGTAAAAAATGTGATGCTAAAATTCAGACTTTAGAGCGGTTAGGATTTAACCCGATAAGATAGAGACTTTCTCATAAAGGGATATTTGCCTTAGACCTTAGAAAACACCAATGAATAGAAACTCAACCTAGAAAAACAATCAAATCAAAATGCAGCTTACTTTAGGTAGGGTGCACTAGGGGTGATGCGTCTTCCCCTTACACTATCAATCTCTTACCTAAACTTTCATTGACCATAGGTTCCTAGTAACCATAATACTAGGTAGCGACTATTGAATGTTAATCATAATTTTATTATTAAACCCGAAATTTTTTTCCTTCCCAACACACACACACACACACCCCTCATCAAGAGACACGATAAAAAGCCTCGTTATCGCCTACGACGTCGCGGCGCACCCCACGACACTTATAAATGCAAATATCTTGATTAAACTAAAGAATTCCTAACTGACTATACAAAGGATTTTGCTCTTGTTTTCTTGTCTTTTATTTTGTTATTTTTCTTTCTCTTTTATTCAGAACTCTTTTCTCCTATCAATTAGATTGCTATTAACTTATTGGTAATTTGGTTCTCTTTTAATAAAATTTTGACTATTATTATTATTATTATTATTATTATTATTATTACTACTACTACTACTATTATAAAACATATGGGGAAATCACTGTTCATCAAGACTCATTGCACTGTGGATTGTAATAATGCTAAAAACGGGCACTGTTCACCAAGAATCATTGCACTGTGGATTACACAATTTGTGGGGGCATTGTGTGCTGCAGCCCCAGGCACAGACACCTGGCGCAAGGACAGTCCATTCCTAGCCACAAAAGTTCCAAGGCTGCAGGGGGGAGGGGTTGCACCCTAGGTTGCAGACACTTGGCACTTGGGTTGTCATACCTTGGCGCTGGGGCCATACCCGCGAGCTGGTTGCCCAACCAAGCTAGCGGAGTCTGCTGGCAAGCCTCCTTCTGTTGGGTCATGTCTCGAAACCCAACTGTCTTGGGTCCGGACGCAAACCTCAAACCCAAAACAAACACTCCTGGGCCCGGCACTAGAAGGACCCAAACCCCAACCCCATTGGGTCCGGCCACGGACACATCCCCAACTCTCTTGGCTCATGACAACAAAGGACCCACCCCCAAACCTAGCGCTTAGGAGGCTCCAATGCGAAGGGCAGACCCTAGCGCCACATTGTGCATGGGTATGTTATAAATACTATTATTTTTTATTATAATTTATATTATTAATAAAATAATTAAAACTTTTGAAAAAAATATATTATTTGTGTTATAATTATTTTTATTTTATTATGATTAAAAGTATTAATATTAAAAATAGTATTATTTGTGTTATAATTATTTTTATTTTTATTATGATTTAAATTATTAATATTAAAATAGTATTATTTGTGTTATAATTATTTTTATTTTTAGTATAATTAAAAATCTGGACGCGTCCACGCCCAACCCCAAGTGGGGCTGGACACAGCCACGCCCACATCCAAGTTGGAGCTGGACACGTCCACGCCCAACCTCAAGGTGAGCCTGGACGCGTCCACGCCCAAACCAAAGGTGGGCGTGGACGCATCTGCACCCAACCCCAAGGTAGGTTGGACACGTCCACGCCTAGCTTGGACTATGTCCGAGTGCCACCTAGCGTTGGGGGACAACCAAGCGCCACTTGGCACTTGGGTACACCCGAGCGCCACCTGGCGCTGAGGAGGCTCCAATGCGAAAGGCAGACCCTAGCGCCACCTGGCACATGGGTGTGCTATAAATATTATTATAATTTATATTATTAATAAAATAATTAATAAATTTTAAACAATATATTATTACTGTGAAAAAAAATATTATTTGTGTTATAATTATTTTTATTTTTATTATGAATAAAAGTATTAATATTAAAAATAGTATTATTTATTATTATTATTATTATTATTAAAATTATTAATATTAAAAATAGTATTATTTTTGTTATAATTATTTTTATTTTTATTATAATTAAAAGTTTGGGCGCGTCCCCGCCCAACCCCAAGTGGGGCTAGACGCGTCCACGCCCAAACCCAAAGTGGGCGTGGACGCATCCATGCCCAGCCCCAAGGTGGGTTGGACGCGTCCACGTCCAGCTTGGGCTATGTCCGAGCGCCACCTAGCACTCAAGTCATAGCAAAAGGCCCGATTGGCTTCACCCGAGCGCCACCTGGTGCATGGGTATGTTATAAATATTATTATTTTTATTGTAATTTATATTATTAATAAAATAATTAATAAATTTGGAAAAAATATATTATTTGTGTTATAATTATTTTTATTTTTATTATGATTAAAAGTATTAATATTAAAAATAGTATTATTTGGATTATAATTATTTTTATTTTTATTTTTATTATAATTAAAAGTTTGGGCGCGTCCACGCCCAACCCCAAGTGGGGCTAGACACAGCCACGCCCACACCCAAGGTGGGCCTGGACGCGTCCACACTCAAACCCAACTAGTCCACGCCCAACCCAAGTTGGGTCTGGACGCGTGTTCGCCCAAACCCAAGGTGGGCGTGAACACCTCCACACCCAACCCCAAGGTGCACGTGGAGATGTCCACGCCCAACTTGGGGATGGGGATGGGGATGGGGCTAAACGCATCCACGCCCACCAACATTTGTTAATATAATAATATGTGTTAGAAATATTATTTTTTCTCTTATAATTTAAAAGTTTTTTTCCTTCCAAAATTATTTTTGTCGATTTTTTTTTTAATATTAAGTTGGTAGAGAATTTAGCTTTATAATGTTATTTTTTTTATTAACAGAAAAGCTAAATCATGTGGGGAAAGCACTGTATCTTTCCTCACAAAACACTAATATTATTAAATATATTTATTTAATAAGTTCGCGGCAACGGAGAGACATGTGATCTCAGAAAGACTATACAAAGTATAAAGTTTATAGGTCTTGCGTGATGTGCTTGTCGCACATAGATAAATATAGCTAACTATACATAGAGTTATCAAGAGGTTCGCCTCCCGGAAACGTCTATACTGTTGCGAGCAGGTGTAGTAGAGTCCTGGGAAGGCACAACTCCCTTGTCTTGGTCTAATAATAGCCACAGCTATAAGATCAAGTGCTTCCCAGCAAATCATTTTCGCTTACCCTCGACAAGTTAAACACATCAGTGCATCATAAAATCCATGATATCCTTCATAATCTCTAAGTATTACACACAAAATACCAACCAAAATAGTTCATATCCTCCAAATCTATGATATCCTTTATCACAAAATCTACTATATCCTACACTAATAGTGGTTGGTTTATTAATTGATTCATCAAATAACGTTAATAAAAAACAGTGAATGTGGTAAATCCATATTTTAAAATGATTTAAAAACTTTTCTTTATTACAAGAACATTAGTTTAGTTAATAAAGTGTTGGTATCTTGAGCATTATTCATAAAAAAAGGTTTGTTCAAAGAAAAAATTGGTGGACAGAATCTTTTGTTTAAAATTATGAGGAAAGAAATAATCTTCAATGTAAAAGCAAATCGAGCACTCCCAATTGAATAAGAACTTGTCTGGCATGATATCTTGGGTAGAAGTGAGCTTTATTTTGCTAGAGGAACGATCAGAAAAAAAAAAAAAAGGTAGCGCATACCATGTGAAATATGACCCAAAGCGCCATGAAAATATTACAATCACAAGGTTCGAAAACAAGAACAGCACCAACTTGCTATAATTTGGTTGGCATTAAACAGCTAGCCAGCCGCAAATTATAGAAAGCTATGATTTACATTGGAATCCTGTATCGTAGCCATCTTAGCTAGATTCCCATAAGAGTGTGGTATGACAGATATATATATATATATATATATATATATAGGATATTGGTGTCGTACACGCTTTCTTTATAGCTTACAAGTTGTCGAAGGGAATCACATGGAGATTTTAAACTCCATCCGCTGCTTTTGCTTTTGGCCTTTCTAGCAGTATTATTTTATAGTGGTTATTATGATACTAAAGACCAGAGGAGAAAAATTTTCAAGTGTTTTGACTGGGAATTTACATCACTAGCTGCCAATATTTATGTGGTTAGGTCTAACTATATTAAACCCTTAAAACGAAATCTTCTTAATAGTGGAAGAAAGTAGGCCAAGAGAATCTCTCCACCTTCTTGCGTCTCAGGTTTGTCCACAATTAATATTTTTAAAAGATTAGATTCAGAAACCTTTACCATCATCAGTCAAAATATAGATACAATATTGCAAGTACGAAATAGTGCTTTAAGTGGTATAATTTTTATTCTTATTTATTTCATTCAAGTACTATATTAGGCATGGCAAAAAGGAAAAAAAAGTAGGAGATGCAATTTTTATTTTTTATATTTATTTTGTTTTTATTTTTATTTTTTTATAAGGCAAGGAACGCAATTCATCCTTGAAAGGGTTTTTCCCTTTGCTTGTTTTCATTCTTTATCGTTTTAATTATGTTGCACGTAATCATTTTTTTGAATTGACGTCGTCGGGAATGATATGCGTGAAAAAGATAAGGAATTCTTATCCTTTATTAGTAAAAAAAAATGCAAGTTGCCATATAATATTTTAGTCACTACAAATCTTGACTAGTCTTAGAGTTTTAGTAAGGGGATTGATTGCATAAAGAAAATATATTAACACCTCTAGTACGTCTTATATGAATTAAGCTCTGTTGTTTATTTGTCTGATATAAACTAAGAAAATATTATATTTTCTAACCGTTTGTTTGTCGAAAGTTTAAGTAAAGTCCTCCTCAATAAAAAAGTCATTATCTTATCAAATTAAAAACCTAATTATTCTGATGCCAACATAAAAAAAATAAACTTTCTTTTTATTTAATATCAGGTATTGTCTTACATATAAGTTCATAATCTCGTATATTAAAAGAAACAAAAAAAAATTAATATTAGGAATTTATTTTATGTATAAATTCATAATTCTGCATATTAAAATAAACAAAATTTTAAAAAAAATTGTATTTTTGAAACGTGGGTCAAAATCCTTTGAAATTTTACAAACTTATTGTTAAATCCATGCAATATTAAAAAAAAACATGACAAAGTATTTTAGACTTTTATAAAAAAAAAAAATGCTTAAATAACTTTAGGATTTTTAGTCATATGCAAAAAAAAATATATATTCAATAACCCATTTTTCTTTGCAATAAAACTACCATAAAAATAGGCTTAAGGGGAGTTTACCAAACACACCCTTAAACCCAAAAACCCTTTAACAAAAATTATGGCATACCAAACAGGATATTAAACCGTTTGACCCATATTTTTTTTACCTAACCAGACTGAGTCGACTTGATTGGGTTGACCTGAAATTTTTGGTTCGGCTATAAACCGAACCAAAAATCATGGTTTGACTTGAAAACAACCTAAAAACAAAACCAAAGCCAAGAAAGATTAAACACCCAAAAACACAAAAAAAAAAAAAAAAAAAAAAACTTTAACAAAATGGATCAAACACCAAAAAAAATAAAGAACACTAAGAACAATTAAAAACATCAAAACCAACCCAGCAACATTGAACCCAAAACAAACCAGATTTGGTCAAAACGAAGGCGCATGCATGCTGAAAATCATGCAAGAGTCAATAATCTAGCACTCATTCACTTCGATTATCACTTAAATATCACAATTTTATCAAAATAGGTTTCAGTTCTAAACCAAAATCTTAGGATTAAAAACCGTTGAAATCATGTTATTGATGCAAATACACACTAGATTATTGGTTAATCATGCATAATGAAGGGTTTCGTGAAAAGAAATGAACCAAAGTTGGTCCAAACCTAGGGACAAAGGTAATTTTCTTCCCAATAACACAAAGAACATTGCCTAAAAAACTAGAAAATTTCTAGCCGAGGCAACCTCTGCCAAACCTAAAAATAGATACTTTTTGCTTCTAAAACATGCTCTTTTTATCCCAATAAGTCATAATATCATACACAAATATGTTTGAACCAAAAAACTAACAAAAAAACATTAAAGTATCAAAATCAAGCATGATGTATCAAATATAAAAAAAAAACTATCAACTTAAAACAACATAAATGTCCATGCAACATGGATTTAAAATTGATTTTCTGAACCCATTTTATGCTTGAACAGACCTAACAAACCCATGGTATACACTCTTGCTTTAACATGCATAGCTTAAGTTAAACAAAAACTAAAACAACATGTATATTAAAAATAAACTTAAGCAACAACTTTAATACATCAAAAACATCAACAACAAAATAACTTCATTAAATAAAAATCACAATAATAAAGAGGTAAATGCAACATCATTTGTTAAAAATTGCAAACCTCTTTTCTATGCTTGTAAACATAAATATAAAACAAACTAAATAAATAAAAACAACAAAAGTAGGCCACAAATGAACTACTTTTGAATCAGCAATGTATACCTATAACAACTACTCTCTCTTGGATTTCTTTTGGAAAATTTTTGCCCTCGCAAACTTTTAAAGCTTAAGAAAACTTTTGTTTAAACTTTTGGACCTCTACACTTGTGTTTCTTATTGATATTTCTCTTCTTTTTTATCTTTTCTTTTATTTTTCTTTTTTCTTCCTCTTTTTTCTTTCCATCCTTTTTCTTGATCTTGGGAGGGTATTTATAAGGTTTTGTGAGGTTTTAAATCCATTTATAACATCTTAATCTTGAGAGAAGTGTTGTTTATAATTCTTTGATAAGAGCCCATGGAGGAGCCTTTATGTATGAACATATGAAAACCAATTTAGTTTTTTCATGATGGTTACACTAGCAGAGATGACTGAGTTGTCCACTTTCAAGGTCTCGTCAAAGCCATTATGGCGTCAAAGCCATTATGGCGTCATCACCGCCTAAGACCACCTGAAGTTGGTAAACAAGGTGCACAACTTTCATTTAGATCCAACTTTGCTGAATTTGAAAACCAGTAGCTCTACGTTCATTTGTTTGAAGATGTCAAATTAATCAACCAAAACTGTCAAAATAAAGATGCAGGCTAACGAACGATGTGTCATTCATCTTCTCTTTATTAAGTCTAAATGACACGTCTTTTAGGATTCTTAATTTGGAATTTGGCAAATTTCAATTAAGTCTTTATTCTTCCAATTGTTTTTAATTGTACCCGTAATTACCTCCAAACTTTTAATTTCATACAACTCTACCTTTGCCAAACTCAATTGTCAGCCCTAAAGTAGACAGCTATTTTTATTTTAGTCCTTGGTTCTGAATTTGTGCATTTCAACCCTCGATTGACCAATAAACTTCTAATTTCTTCAATTTGGCCTCTTATGTGGTCAATTTCAAAGCTTACATTAACGTGTCCTTTTTCGTTTGGTCCTTAGTTTTGGATTTCTTCAATCAATTCCTCAATTGCCCATCAAACTTTAATAGTTGTGTAATTAAGCCCCTAATTTAACCAAATTAACTCTTAAAAATTATAATTCGACCTCTAGACTTTAATTTCTTTCAATTGAAGCCTAAATTGACTTCAAAAATCAATGTTTCTTGCAATTAAACCCTCAATAAATTGAATTAAACATTAAAAAAATTTCAATTGAGTCTTTAAACATCCAATTTTGAATTTTCCTTCTTAAATTGAATTTTCTTTACTAATAGCTCCTTTATCATTCAAAGATACACTGTCAAATTTTTCAATCTTATATATTTTGATCTTCCTCAACCAATGTTTAGCAATTTTCTGGGCATTCTAGTATATTCTTCTTACTAATATATTTTTTTTATTTTTTTCCAATGTTTTTTTGTATTTTCTCTCTTTTTATTTATTTGGGGCTATAAAATGGGTAACAATAAAGTATATCCACATTTGAGTTGTTAGCTCTATCAAAGAATCATCTTAACCTAAAAGCTTAAACTATTTGGTGAGGTCCCAAGATATAATTTATATTATTCTATAACACACACCCTCAAATGAAAGTCATTTTGGCCTAAAACTTGTACATGCCTACATTACCTTGTACTTAATTTTTATCAAATAAATAGGGATAGTGAGATTCAAACTCGTAACTGCTTGGTCATCAAGACTCTGATACCATGTCAAAGAATCATCTCAACCTACAAGTTTAAACTGTTAGGTGAGGTCTCAAGATATGATTTATATTATTCGCTAACAAGCTCGAGTTTTCTTCTTAAATATCATCTTATATTTGAATTCAAAGATTGTTATGAGAGAAATTTTTTATACTTGCACTAATGATCCGAATGTGAATCCCTTCATATAACCTAACTGAGACAAATTTAGTTTATATGTATATGCAAAAATTTACCAAAAATTATTCTTAAGTGTTAAAACGAAAACTTTTCATTCAAATTCCATTTTTTATGATAATCTAGCAATATTATTGATGTAAGCTAGCCATTTAGTGTGTGGCTAAGAAAGAAAAACAAGAGTCAAAGTAAACTAGTTGTTTTTTAGAAGGAAAAAAATAAAATTATAGTATTAATTCATCTATCTAAGAAGCTCAGCGACCAAGGTCCTAGTTGGACCATTTGTAAATTTTGTATGCACTTATTAGCAGATCATTACCTGTGTATCCAAAATTTCATTTTACAGCTCTTTAACCAAGCTGATAGCCGGTGGAGAATTAAAGAAAAACATGATTCTCAGTTCGGTTATATTTGGTTAAGGATTAGGTGATTCCTGCTTAACCAAAATTTCATTTCAAGCAATGTCATATGAAAGGAGGTTCCATAGTCTTTGGAACGCACCAAGAACCCCCAACCCCCACCGTGTTAGGAACTTTGTCCATAGTTGCCAAGCAAAGTAGCACTAAAAGAGAAGATGATTTGTTGACTCTATGTCTGATGCACAAAACAGACATGAAGCTTGCTCCAATGAAAGAAGGTGTTGGATGAGAAGAAAGTCTCTTGCATATAGATGATTTTGTACTGCTAATCATAAAAAGAAAAAAACTTGTATTTTCAGTGGTGCTACTCCATTCCAAATATTTGAATTTTAATTTAATCGACAGAATATGATTTGTGCTATTTGTGTGTATTCATATAAATCCCCTTTGCTTAAAATAATTAACTAATATATATATATATATATATTTCATTGCTTTAAACAAAGCATATATGTAAGCAATACCAAAACTACTCCAATGGAATCCTGTGTTGATGCTCCTCTGTGGCATCTTTTCGTTCTTTCCTCCAATTTAATTAGTTTAAAATTGGTATAATGGTCTACTTGCTTATTAAAATTATAACAACAACAACAGTAGTGATGATGTAAAAAAAATCTCAAGGGAAAGTACAGAACACAGATTTTCAAAAAAGAAATGACCAAATTCTATTTAACGTTTTTCAGATAAATTAATTATTTTCAAGTTTTTTTTCCAAAAAATTCTTCATACTTCATTATATACTCCTATAATAGCCTAATATATTTAAAAATTATACTACAATGATAAATTATTATCAATGGCAAGACGGTAAGACCCCGTGCACCTTAATAGCTTTGCAGTGACAAGCTTGATCGACTGTCTTCATTCTTCGTTTTATATGCCTATAATATCCTAACAGTACATTTAAAAATTATACTACAATATGATAAATTATTTTATGAATGAAGAAGCAAGATATTCAAAAAATTATCATGAAATATTTTTTGAGCAAACAAAAAACGAAACAATCTAATTTTTTAATATATAAAGAAGGTAGTATAGAACATATATTAACAAATGGACTTTCTTGAAATGCGAACTTATTGAGCTTTAGAACATTTTTATCTTCATATTAGGGAGATTATTTTGTTGAAATAGAAGATGTAGTTAGGGAGGAGGGAGAATGAAAATGGCCCTTGGGTTCATTGTACAGTTAAGGTTGCATAAAGAGGCAATATTGTACAGCCAGGTCACATGAAAGCAAAGCTGTCACTGCTCCTGCCCTAGGGGTTGAACATGGGTGAAGGAAAGACTTGCAAAAAATAGTGGTTACAGACAACTTACAGCGGTTCAGTTCCCCTTTTCTTCTAGTAACCTTTAAATTTAGGTTAGTAGACCTTAAGGAATCTTCCTTGATGTTAGGAATTTTTTTATTTTTATCTTTATTTATTTATTCGCTTTTAGATTGTCTAGGGCCTCACATGCAGCAGCTTTGTAAGTCTTTAAATACCGATGGAAGTGAAGGGTTATGAGTATCTTCATCTTCTCTGACCTCTTTCTATCTTACTCTTACATTGAGTACACTTCGATCAGTTTCGTTCTTAGAGTTGTAACACTAGTTAAGTTTCTGATAATTTCATCCCATCTGAGAATGGCCAATGCAGCTTGCACTTGCTTGTTTTTCTTACTAATGTTGTTGTCTTACAATATCCTTTGTGTTGAAGGAAGGAGTTTAGAACTGAAAAAAGCATTGAAGCATGCCAAACGCTGCAATCCTGGAGGGAAGAGCATCGAAAGAAACACTTTATTAAATAGTGCAAGCCCAAGTAATCACTTGCACCATACTGTTAAAACTAGTGATGGATTCGTGGAGGCTTTTCGACCAACAAACCCTGGTCATAGTCCAGGTGTTGGCCATTCCGTCCACAACTAATTAAGGCAATGATTTGCTGTTATGTCACTTTTATGGTTCTGGGTTTGTGTTCCTTGAGATTTTAATCGCGGGTTGTATATATGTATTTCCAGTTTTTAATAAAAAGGTTGTGTTATTAATTGATCATTGGTAACTGATCTCTATAGAATATGTTTTCTTCTCCATTCCTCTATCTTCTTCTTTTAATCATTGAAATGCCCTTTGAACTGTGGGCTACATCTATAATGGAGAGTGTCTTGCCCTCTCTTAGTCCATTTGATAGCAATTGCATGCAAGAAATGATTAGTTGAGATGGTATATACATCAAGTGATTTTATCAGTTGAACTCGCGTTCTTATTTGTGAATGTTAAACTCACTAGCTACGTGAGTGTGTGTGTGTGTGTGTTTTATGAATTAAGATATATTTCTTTTCTATTTTAAATGAAAGATAGACCGAGCTACCTCATTCTAGAAAAGAGAATTAGCACACTACCTAAATCCTACCTTGCACCATTTTGGTTAGAGAAATAACTCGCAAATCTCCTCTGATGTCTTGAGCTTGGGATTTTTCGCCTTGTGGATTATGTACTTTGCTGTTTATTCTGTTCTTTTGCTTATCAAAAAATAAATAAATATGAGGATCATACTTGAAATAACTTGCATGCATTGTTGGAGTATACAGTTAAACAAAATTATTGCAGTCAAACAAACCCCTCAAGATTTTTATTATGATATTCGCTTGCAAAGGAAGAAAATATTAGGATCATGGAGAACTCGAGAGGCAGAACTGAACCCTACTACAATTTCGTTCGTCGAGATTTAAGTAATAAAATTATATTGCAGTTTGCAGATATATTCCGAGGGGCTATGAAGCAATCCACATTTCAAAAATAAAAAATGCCCCAATTTTTTAGACATGAATTAAAACATGTCACCTGCTAACCAAAGGTAAAAAGCCTTAGAGATAATCGAATAATAACGTTGAAGTTTACTGATATAGCACTTCAAAAAAATAAAAAGAAAGAACAATAAAATCTTTTGCTAAAATACAAACGATAGAATTCCCATCATAGGAAAAAATAATTCTATGTTTTTCTGCTCCATGCATATAAACATGCATCCCTCCCAAATGTAGGGGGACCTCTCCCTTTATGACCCTTTCTTTCTTTCGGTATAACTTCAAGAGAATCTTAATTTGTTCTTTCTGGCGGCTAATGATCATGCTAATTGATTATTTTGATCTTAAACTTTTTGAACTTTGTTTAAGCATCATCAAATTAGGTTGTCAGTCTCTCTTTGTTTTTATTCGGGATAAGCAAACCTTCCAGATTAAATAAAATTGTGATCACTGCCTGTGAGAGATGGCGGTTAGTGGCCACACTAAGTGGAATTCTATAAAACATACTTGATGTTTTATATTTTATTTTAAAACCTCATAGTGCAACCTTCAAGTCCTTTGAGCTATATATTGTAATCGGATCGGGAATAATTTGATTAACAAATTATAAAAGATCAAATAGCCTTTATAGTATAAGGTTAAGGATGTCAATATGTCATGGCTCCTCCGAACTTTGAGAATTTATAGTTCAGTCTTGAGATTGTGAAATTTTTTTAATCATATCCTTAAAATCAAGACTTATTTCTTAAACAATAAGTGTTTTGCATCCTCAAAAATTATACATTATCTCTATAGTATTTCATTTGTTATTTTATTCTCAATTTTTTTTATAACAGCACCCAAACTTTTAAATTTTGAAGTTTTCCTAGTCAAAAAGATTAATCAAAGTGAAAGTTGAGTACGAGAAGGTTAAATAAACAATGTTGTAAACAAAACAATAAAAAATATCAAAAGCTTAATATAAGAAACTTGAACTTGAGACCTTCTCGATCAGCAGTATTAGAGCTAATACTTCCTATCTAGAAGGCCTCAAGTTCAAGTTTCTTATACATCAAGAGAGCACTCTTGTTTGAAAATTAACTTTTATAAAAATATTTTAATTGGTATTAATGTTAATTTGGAATTTACTAAAAAAGTGGATGATTCATTAAGATGTAAATTAAATTGTTTACTTATGAATTACCTATGCCCTCTTCTACAAGCAAATTTGAGACCATGCTCCACTTGGAAATCAATTCTGGAAAAGATCAAATCTTGTCTCAACTCTCAAGATTTGGAAAGGCAAGACTCTCTCTCTCTCGATAGGTGGAAGACTTTGTTTGGTAAAATCTTTGTTGTCCAATCTTCCTCTTTACTATATGTCTTTGTTTAAAATCTCATCAGGTTTAATTAAGAAGATTGTTTCCATATAAAGACAATTCTTATGGGGTGGAGATATGAATAAACAATCTATCTGTAAAGTGGCTTGGAATTTCCTATCCAGGCTGAAAGCTAAATGAGGGTTAGGAGTTGGGTCTATTATTGCAAAAAAAAAAAAAGCATTGTTTAAATGGTTATAACGATACAATAATGATGTTTCAATAGCATGGAGGATTTTTTATATATAAATATCAACTTGACAATATCGGAGTGGTTTCGAGATTTACAAGGGCTCTTTCACCCGTTTGGAATGGTATTTCTACTACTTTTAATAGTGTGGATGACTATTTTATTGGATTACAAAATGTTATTCCAATGGTTGTTGGAAATGGAGCTTAAACATCATTTTGAACTTCAAAATGGTTATGAGATTATGCTCTCAAATACAGGTTTCCTGGTCTTTATGTTGAGTGTGCAAATACAAATGCTTTAATCTCTAAGATGGGAACATGGAATGACTTTACCTAGGACTGGTCATTATCATAAAGAAAGAGACTATGGGATTGGGTAAAAAAAGGAAAATGGAACTTTTGTAACTATTATCTATGGTTTTTTAAGCCAAAATATTGTAGATAGTAAGATTTTGAGACCAGATCCAAAAAGTATTTTTTATATATATGAAAAGTTGCTCAGCCTTTATTGAGATAATTCTTCTTCTAGGAGATAAGTCATTTCAGTCCAATTTATGGTCCTCTTCCACTTCTTTTAAGGTTGAGTTTAATCTTTGGCTTGCAATTATGAATAAACTACTTACAATAGATTTTCTCCGTCGATGAGATATGTTATAAGTTAATGATTTAAGTTTCCCTTTCTATAAAAAATAAATTGAGAATACAAAACATCTCTTCCTTTATTGTGAGATTGCAGGTAGTTATGGTCACGGGTGGTGGCTTGGTTAGGCCATCAATAGATCTTACCAAAGCCATTGGATGATTTTTACTTACAGTGGTTTGGAATGATCTTGGGATATATGCAAAGAAATGGGTGGTCTTTGTTCTTCTTTGGAATAGTTTGGTCCATTTAGAATGCTCGAAATAATTTAATCTTCAATGAGGTAGAAACATATTGGGATTATAAATATTACTTGCTTTTCAACAAAGTTGCAACATGGAAAAAATGTTATGATGGGAGTTTCTGTTATATTGGGATGGACTTACTAAGATCATCAAATGGTATTCTTATATGGACAAACAAGGCAAAAGTGCATAGTGAATCATTATGGATTCTACCTCTTTGAGGTATGTTTAAATGAAATGCAAATGCATTTGTAAATGGCAAGCCTCGACCTTCAAGAATTAGGGATGTTCTAAGGGACTATTAAGAAAAAATTATTTGTATCTTTTCTTGTTCCACAGGTATTAGGGAATGCAATAACGTTGGGGTTTTAGCAATTCGAAAAGATCTCTTTTTGAGTACTAATTATTGTTATGCATCTTCTAAGAATTGGACTGTGGAATCCAATTCATATTGTCGCATATGTGCGACATCATGATGATCATCCTTCTAGATCATGTTTTTTGGTGTGGAAAGAATAAGGGATTCTTATCCTTTTATAGTTTAAAAGGTTTGGAGTTGTCACCTAATATTTTGATCACTATGAACCCTAACTAGTTTATAGAGTATAGATAAGAGACTAGTTGTGTATAGGATAGACAGTATCACCCCTAATACACCCTACTTAAGGTAAACTGCATTGTCATTTGTCTGATTATTACTAAGGCTTTGTTGTATTTTTTAAATATTGGTTTGTCTATTGGTTAAAGCAAATCCACCTAAATAAGGTAAACCACAATTTTATAGGTCAAACCTAGTTATTCTAAAGCCAAAATATATTTTACTATTTTTTATAAATTTGTTACCCTTAGAAATACGTCTTACGTATAAGTTCATAATTTTTAAATATTAAAAGTAAACAAAAGGAAAGATAGAAGGGGGTTATTTTATTTATTATGGGTTTAATTTGCCTTTTTAATATTGAAAATACACCTTACGTGTAAGTTTATAAACTCTAATATTAAAAATAAACAAATTGGTTTTTTTGGTGTTTTTTAAATTTAGGCCAAGTTCTAATAGATATTTACAAATTATTTGTAAAATCCATTAATTTATTTTTCTTTAAAAAAATGAAGATTATCTTATAATTTAGTCATATGAAATTTAAAACACAAATCTATATTATTTTTTCTAAAGAAGTATTTTTATTGTTTTTCTAATTTTGTTTTAAAAAAAAACTAGTTTATTTATTACTGGAGAAGTGTCTTACATATAAGTTGACAAACTCATATATTAAATATAAAAGTGTAAAAATTGTATAAAATGCCAAAGATTAATTGCAACATGATCCTTCAAAAATCTGAAAATTAATAAAAATTAAACTAAGGTGTGTTTGCAAAATAAAATAAAATAAGAGAAAATATGGATGTGACTATTATAATCAAGATATCAACTCAAAACAAACTATTTATTTATCATCAATCAACTCAATATCTAACAACATCAAAAATCAACACAAGTCTTGTTAATTTCACAAACTATATTTTTTGGATTTTTTGTTTTTTTTTTTCATTATGTTTTGAATTTTTTGGAAAAATATTTTAAAAAGAGGGTCAAAATTAAAGACATTTTGGCATATGAATGCTTATGTATGCTTATGAGGGTGTATATTGGATATGGATTAGCCTTTCTAAGCTTATCTATAACTTTTATATTTTATTATTTTAGCATACACTTATAGGCAAGTTCTAGTCATTAAGTGAAACATGGGTAGGTTTTCTATCTGGTCTCAAAAGAATCTCATATCTATCTAGTGGTAGTCCTCGTAAGAACAGTGTAAGAGCATTGTAAAAAATGGTTAAGGCGTGTATGTCCACTATTACCAAGCAATCACTTAGATCCGAGTTGGGTATTTCACGAACCTGGTCCCAAACCAATAGTCATAGGGTAGATCATTATTCCTCCGCCTAACTTAGAAGCTTTTATATGCTCTCAAAAATTAAAGCATGTGATGCATAAAGGCATTAATCCATATCTAAAATTCAATGCATGAGCAATATGTATAAAATACATGTTCAAAACAAATATATAGACCAACCAAAATAAAACACAACAATCAGACATACAACAAAGCTTAATCCACAGGAAAAATCTCCTATGGAATCATCATTTTATCGCACGTGTGTAGTGTTGTGGCGATCGTTCTACTAAATTAGGTTCTTTAGTATGGAAAGAACAAGGGACTCTTATCATTTTTATACTTAAAATCTCCTATGGAATCATCATTTTATCGCACGTATGTAGTGTTGTGGGGATCGTTCTACTAAATTAGGTTCTTTAGTATGGAAAGAACAAGGGACTCTTGTCATTTTTATACTTAAAAGGTTTGGAGTCGTCACCTAGTATTTTGATCACTAGGAATCCTAAGTGGTCTATAGGCTATAGAGTATGGATAAGGGGACTGGTTAGATATAGGGAAGACAGTATTATTCATTTGTCTAATTATTACTAAGGCTCTATTATGTTTTTTTTAATTGTTGGTCTATCTATTGATTAAAGTAAATCCACCTCAGTAACCATAGTTTTATGGGTCAAACCCAGTCATTCTAAATGCAAAATCTATTTTATTATTTTTTATATTTTTATTTTTCTTAGGATTAGTTTTACGTATAAATTCATAATTTTAAAATATTATAAGTAAAAAGAGACAAGGAGGTTATTTTATTTATTATGGGCTTAATTTTCCTTTTTCAATATTGAAAATACGCATTACGTGTAAGTTTATAAATTATGATATTTAAAATAAACAAATTGATTTTTTTTGTGTTTTTAAAATTTAGGCCAATTTCTTATAGATATTTACAAATTATTTATAAAATCCATTAATTGATTTTTCTTTTTAAAAAAATAAAGATTATATTAGAATTTGGTCATATGCAATTTAAAACACAAATCTATACTTTTTAAGAAAGCTTTTTTTGTTTTTCTAATTTAATTTTTTTAGAAAACTGGTTTGTTTAATACTATAAAAGTGTCTTACATATAAGTTTACAATCTCAAATATTAAATACAAAAGGGTAAAAATTATATAAAAAAAAACCCAAAATTAATTGTAACATGATCCTTCAAAAATCTAAAAATAAGTAAAAATTAAACTAAGGTGTGTTTAGCAAAACAAAAAAAAAAACAGAAATTATGGCTATTAAAAATGTTGACTATTTTAATCAAGAAATCAACTCAAAACAAACTATTTATTTATCATTCATCAACTCAATATCTAACAACACCAAAAATCAACACAAGTCTTGTTATTTTCACGAACTACATTCAAATCTCATACTGATTCAAACAAATCAACACAAACCAAGCATCATTCATCAATCAAGATTTAATGTTTAATTATCAATCACAACTTTGAGAATAGACTCACAATCCGCTACAAGATTATTAAATCATCTAAAATCAAAACACACAATAATCCAAAACGTATACACACAACAATGAGCATTTTATCCCAAATTTCACAATATTTTAACTATTTGTTAAAAAAATATTTAAGGTTATGGATCGACCTTTCAAAGTGGTTGGTGTGTTCGGGATCTACTGAAATCACGTTGAAAGGCCTGTTGTAACAGTGGCAACGCATGTACCACGCGCTACCATCATTGTCGATGCATGGATTCACGCATCGTCGTCGCTGAAGAAGAGTGAGTTGGTGCATCTGAAGCTCTCCTTTATCTTCTTTTCACTTTTGGATTGGAAGTAAGGCAAACAGACATCAAAAAAACAAGATCTACTTAGTTGAAGGTCCAGTCCTCTTTCTTTTTTCTTCTCGTTCTCTGTCTACTAGTTTTCACCACCACCAATCATTATTCTAGAGGATGGAGGCAAGCTTAGTGGTTTAGGATACGACTATTGTCACCATGGAAGCGATATTAGCAGTTATCTTTAAAAGGATAAAAGAGAGATAATTGAGTTCTTTAAAGAAGAGAAAAAGAGACAATAATAACCAGACAAAAAGGAAAGGCACCACAGGTGATGGCTATTGTTGTCGTTAGTCTGATGGTTGTCGACGGTGTTGCCAGTACTTACGGATTGTGCTTGTGGCTGGAAGTGTTGTTAAAGAGAGAAGAAAAAGGGCCTATGGACTAGTTTGATTTGAAAAAAAAAATGAGAGAGAGGTATTGGGAGTTATTCACAACATCATTGATATTGTGACTATTTATGGCCGATCAGTGATGGAGTTTGGTGGTGGTGGTGGTTACGGTGGAAAAGAAAAAAGTTTACGGAAGATGAAAATGGAGTTTTATTTGGGTTTTGGTCTTTTACGATGAAAAGATTAGGAGAGGGATGGCAGGGGTCATTCTTGATCTTTTGGCTTTTTGTTTAGAAAAATATAGAGAGATTAAGCTATGAATATAGGTTATTGTGGGTGTGTGTATTGTGATTTGTGGGAGGTGAGAGATTGGTTTTTTTAGAATGAGGATAAATGTGTCCATATTCTTTTTATCTATAGGAATTGTGATGGTGTTGCTTTTTCTTATATATATATATATATATATATATATATATATATATATATATATATATATATATATATATATGAAGGTCTCCCTTTTTTTATTAGCATTTTTGGCTTTCATACTCTCTTTTTTTTACCCTTCTTAGGTTATTTTTTTCATTCCCCCCCCCCCCCCCGGCCTCCCCCCTTCTTGTCCTACTTTTTTGTACTATTTATAGGCAATGTAATTTTAACTCTTTCTTCCAATTGCTTGGTCCCTAAGCAATTTAAATTCATATTGATCCCTCATTTTCTTAATTTGTGTCTTTGGTCCCTTTGCCTATTTTTCACCTTTTTTTATTTTTCTCATTTTTCTTATTTCTTTGAATTTTAATTTTTTTAATAAGATAACGTCAACATCAACTCAATAAAAAAAATTAAATAAATATTTTTAAATGAACGCATTAATAGTTGAGCGCATTGAAAACAGTTTTTTGGATTTTGAAATCTTTTGAAAGATATTAAATATGACAAAAATTATGTGAATGTGTTAAAAATATATTTTTAAAATTTTTGAAAAGATGATCAAAATTGAGTTATGACAAGCTATAATGCAATTACTTGTATATAGGAAGCAATGACATGAGGCCGTGGCGGTTACAAGGTGTGTTCAATGACATCTCCAATATTTGTCTTAGGTTTTTTCTTGTAAATTTTACATATTCTTACAGAAATAGTAATCATGTAATGAATCATTTGACAGCTGGGAGTTCACAGAGAAGATGAGCTGGTTGTGTGGCTATAATCTTCTTTTATATATTTATATTTTAACTTGTTTGCTTTTATTAAGCAAACAGGGCGATTAGTTTAGTTTGCCTGATTTTTATTTTATTTTGAATGTTTTATAGCTTATCTCTTGATACTCATCTTCTCCTGTTTAACCAGACTGCTCGTAACTAAATCAGTTTATAAATAAATTCCTCGTCTTTCGTTGAAAAAAATGTCGAGATAGCTCCGAAGCTCATTGACGAAGTGAGTAAAATTATCTAAGAAAGACAATAGGATCTTTGCAAAAACACCAGAGTCAAAAATATGTCAGAAACATAAATATATTAAGTTCCAATAAGAATGGACATAAGTGACTAAAAGGGACTCCACTACTTTTGGTCTGGGAATTTGTGTTCTTGTTTTTTCAAGGACAAAATATTAAAACATCCCCAAACCCAGTTAGACATCCTTTTGATTATTTTGTTCAATTTTGCCATTAACCGCAAGGGAATCTTTTGATTTCTTTTGGTGGCTAATGATCAATGTCGCAAGCTTTTTGAAGGTTGATCTTTTCACTTCACAAAAAAGAAGGGGGGGGGGGGGTGTTAAACCCTAGTGCACGCCATTTTGGTTGTAACCGTCCAATTTAATAAACAGTGTAATCATGATCCACGAGGTAATGGGAAGGCTAGTGGGTGCAGTTGCATGGGAGTGGTGGGAGATGGAAAGTACACGCCTTTCTGGGGTTTTTTTATAAATAAAAAACCCTAGTGCAACCTTTGAGTTTTTGAAAGGTAAGGGATGTTGGAGAAGATCAAGAGTTAATTTTATATGTAGTTAGAATAATTAAAGATTGAAGTGGGAGGATCTTATTGTATATTGTGTACTTTGGGCAAAGGTCAGGTCGACAGTTTCAAATTTCAAGCATAAATTTCAAGAGTCCTATATATGTTCAAATCTTGAAGTATGTATACTGGTGGTGATTTAAAAACGAAATACAAGTACACATCCAGTTTAGCTTCAGTAAAATCTCTAGTGAACAGAGTAAAAAAACTGGTGCTGTAAATGAACAAAGTAAAAATGATGACACATGTAATGCTTGGGCCAGGAGGCAAAAAGAATATAGACAACTAACCATAGCTTGGATGGTTCGCACCTTTTTTCCAATCACGAGAGGTAGGGCTTAAACCGTTGATTTAAACCGTCCAATGTTTCTTTTTTCTCATGCTCCTGTTTTTCTTCAACAAAAATTTGATGGAATCTTCCCACTTGTGAGGACCCCTCACATGCTTATGTCCTGAAACCTTAATCAAGTTGCAACCCTAGCATATAAATAGTACCACAGTGTAGGAAGAGGTTAGGTCGACTTTCTTAACACTTAAATATCACAGTAGAGGAAGCAGATCATAACATACAGTCTCCTCTCCCTGCCCTCAATTTCTTACCTAGCCTAACTTTAAAACCTCTCTTCATTATGGCCACCACTAGAGTGATTACGGGTGCTTGTATTGTTCTTTTTTTCTTGATTTTGTGTCATGAAGTTGTTCATGTGGAGGGAAGGCCTTTAAAGTCTGTTGAGTTGTGCAAGAAATGCTCAACAAATAATGATAACTCTCAGAATGTGCCAGAAAATGGTAATCACGGCCTGGCAGCTGGTCAAGAGCAAACAAGTAAGGTCAAGTATGTTGATGATTTTCGACCCACAGAACCAGGTCACAGTCCGGGAGTTGGTCACTCCGTCAACAATTGAACTTCTAACTCTTGTTCTTATTCAACCAACGATGGCGCCAGTTGCTTGGGGTTGAAGTCTTGATGGCGGGCAGAAGGACAAGTTGTCGATCATTTCTGATTATTTATTTTCCCTGAATTGAATGTACATATATTAAGTTGTTCTCAATTAATTAAGCATTCAGTCTCTCTTAATCTGAATAATTTCTTAAAAGTAATCTAGCTAATTAATTAATTACTCCTATCGGTTATAGCTTTTCAAATAGCTGAAATAACCTTCTTATCAGTATATATGTTGGCACCTTTAGGATGATATGCGAGGATTATGACAAGGTTGAATGACCGAGAGAATCGTTACTATTCAGGATCTAATTAAAGCTTACGGCCCTACGTGAATATACATATGCTATTCCCAGCGTGCGTGTGTGTGAACATACATGCAATGCGTGGGTGTACAAGGTAATCCAGACATTTCAAGAAATATTGCAAATATACGTTCCATCATTAATATAGGGATCATTATACTCGTACTCTTACAAGCTAACCGATCGGAGAGCTAAGGTCCAAGCTAATTGATCGTAGAGATGTGCAGTGGGCAGTCCGTATGCGTTTTTGTAGGCAGTAATTCAGTCTAGAAACCTAGATTATTAGATTATAAGCCAATCCATTCATACAAGGATCCCAGTTTTTTCATTCTTAATCAATGTACGTAGGACTCCACTCATGTGTACATATCCCAACAATCTCTCTCTATATGTATCTCATTCAACATAACTCTCCCTTCAATGGAAGCTTTCATCTTTTTAATGTGATAATCACAATCCAGGTATCCGCTATTTCAAGAATCTGCTCCTTAGGAGTCCATGTCTACTTGCTCTAATCCTAAGCCAGGAGTCGCGTATGAGCCATCAACACTAGTATTCATCAAAGAGTCCAATTGACTCTTCAACTTATCATGGAGCAAGAACCATGAAATTTAATTCTGTTGTCTTCATATTCTTTCTGTTTCTATCCAGTGGTCGTTATTGGCTCTGCAAACATTCATCGTACCCACTCATATCTAACTAAACCATATGGTCTCTTTATGGGCGCGTCCATAAGAGTCTGTATATATGAATTAACACTTTTTTTTACAAGTTAAGTTTGGTTGCATGGTTATAGTTTTTTTTTTTTTATTTGAATGATTTTTTAAAATTTGATTATGATAGGGGGCTTTGTCTTTATAAATAAGTTTTTCTGACACATGTGAGATTTTATTTTCTCTTCATTAAGATATGTTTTTATCGGCTATAAAAGCTAATTTACATGTATGCTACTCTACTCTTTTTTTAATTATTAAATTTGATGATTAAGTTTGGATTCCGTATAGCCACTTTATGTGTGTGTATGAGAGTCTATATGTATGGACTGACACTTTCAACCCAGAAATCTATTATTAGGTTGTAGATCCATTCTACATGTAAGCTACTCAACTCATTTTTTTTTTAATTACTAAATTTGATGATTAAGTTTGGATTTCATATGGTCTCTTTATGGGTGTACGTACACGAAAGTCTATATGTATGAATTGACACTTTCAACCCAAAAGTCTATTATTAGATTGTGGATCCATTCTACATATATTAAGCTAAATTTGAGATTTTGAATTAAGGAAGGATATTGCCAAGAAGATGAACAAGATCACTGAAACAAGTCCTTAATTGCATGCTTTGAATATGCATGCCTTGAGAACTGTGCAGACTTAGCATGGAGATGGGATCAATAAAATCCATTTGAAGAATGAAATAATATCAATCAATCTGGTCAGTTATTTAAAATCAAGAGATTATGTTTCAATTATGAAGAAAGAAAGCTGGAGGGCTTGTGTGAAGTTATATCAACTTAACTGATGGAAAGAGGCAGCTGACGACGCTGGAAATCAATATGCCTTGATATCGAGATTTAAACTATAACTAGATTGAATTGTAAATAGGTCAACGAGCATAGTTCTTTTTTCAGCATTTGTTTCCTGCATCTTTTTGGTTATATGTATCTTCGTTCTCTCTTTTTTTCATTTTTCTTTCTCGCTAGAAAGAGGGCATAAAGCCCTAGACATCTTCTTTCTCTTTTCAATATTATAAAACAAAAACACCATAACCAACAACTTTTTTGGTAAGCTTCCGAATCACCACTTCTTTCATGTTCTCACGATGCATGTTGTTATTCTGTTAATTTGGTGCCAAGAAATTTATCGAGCATTTATACTATCACATCACTTCAGATTCGATTTGCGTACTTCATTGGGATCTTATCAGCTTTTGCGCTACTTGGCTGCATTTCCATCCAATAAAATCTTATGCTCTCGTTCTAATAGGATTTGAACCCAGGAATCAAAGATTGAGACCCCGTGCATTTATATTCCAGTGAATCGGAAATAAGATATGGCATCCCTTTGGCTGCTATCTACCCATCCTTGATCTTAATATTGTTGCTTGAACAACCACTCAACCTAAAAATTCAAATTATATATGATCATATTGTATTTCTTAATATGCTTTCTGCTTTTATTTGATATTAAGAAATACTTTTAGACATTTAAATTTAAAGGAATGGTTCATGTAAGTACTGTAAAGCCATTCCTATTTAGCTCTCCTCCCTCGTGAGTTCATAAAGGCCTGTATAATGTACATGGACGGCAAAAGAGAAAATATTCGGTTTAAAAATCATCAAAAAAGAGTTTCAAGGTGTGGGAAGCACTGCAAAGTAGAATAATCATCTAGCTACTGATCACCGTACTTCCTTTATAGTCTAGGGTGGGAATACAAGCACATCCCAATTGTCAAGATTTCAGTATTACTTGACTAAATGAAGCCTAACTGTGTGTTTATATATATATATATATATATATATATAGTAGCATACAGTTCAATCCATGCCGTAAGGAAGGAATCTTCAAGCTGGAATGCATGCATCCACTGGCATGGCTTGCCGTCGCCTCTGAGATGCATGTGGAGCAGTAATAAAACCTAAGCTTGGAACTTGGAAGCCTTTCGGTCCCACGTGCACTGAGACATGTTTAGTGGTCGTTAAGTTAGTTTAAAGCAAACAAGGCGATATGATCAGTAGATTTTGACCCCACCAGTTATCATACTCTTAATTTGATAGTATTAATTAATAATTATGTGCTGATCTTGGATCTTATTTTTATTTCTTATCATCAACGACAAAGATACATTTCCTCCCTGCTGATCTTTTTATATTAATTAATAATAATAGAGTGTCGTACGTCAAGGGTTGCTTAAGAAGATTACTTTTTATTTCTTATTTTTTCTGGGTTTGGTCTCATTCGGGGACAGAGGCTCGTGGGTTCTGCTAAGAATTTGCAACTTGAAGCATGCGTTGTGTACGGTTTTAATACTGTTTATTTAATTAGTGCATAAATAAATATAGATTAGTTAATTGATTTTCTACTTAAAGTGCTTAATGCATGGAAGTTTTTTAATTAGAGGTCCACCAGTTGCCTTTTTGAACTGAAATTTTCAAATTGACTGACCACTTTTCAAGATTCGTTTATTTTCTTGACTTATTGATTGAAAATGGAAGTACTTGAGTCTTAACCATAAAAAAAAAAAAAAAAATTAGTACTAATAAGAAAAATAGAGTGCTGGATCACCCTATTTGTCCCGGCTTTGACTATGATATGTATTATTTATGGAAAAAAAAAAAAAAACAGATGGAGAGATGGTCGTCACAGGTGACAAAACCCCTTTTATTATGTCTTTATTAAAACTTTATTATATATTGCTATCTTTTATATTTTGTGGAATATCAAGCATATCTCTTAGTATCATGGCGAATATGGTAGTGGAGAAACCTGCCCCGCCTACATATTCATAGGAGCATGGAGAGACCTCACCCTTTCATCCTAGATTAACACTCGGTAATCTCACCTAACCTCTTCAATCGATCCGCTTTGAAAGTCCATAACAAATTCCTCATTCTAGAAGACCATGATGAGATATATAAATTTTAGGTCCTTTAATTAACATTATAATTTGATAATAATAATAATAATGTTATATGTAAGGATGATGCAAGTAAATCTTCCCGTACGATTATATTCCATCTCATACTCTACATCATGATTGTATATATACTTTATAACAATTGCTTTATTTATACAAGTAGACTTATACTATTTTGTATTTAATTTTTATTAAATAAACAAGAATGACGAGATTAAACTTATGATCGCTTAGTTATTAAAACTCTGATACCATATTAAAGAATCAATTCAACTCAAAAATTTATAAAATTATTCATATTATTATTTTTTTTACTTCCATAAGACAAAATGATCTAAACCCAGATCTCATGTTTTGCATATTTTAGCTCCAAAACAACCCATTTATGTAAAAGGTCTTGTAAGAAAATCGATGATTTTTATAGAAATTGACCAACGCATTAAAAATTGCTCAAATCTTTATCACGGTATTTTTTTCATATTATTATTGATCGTCAAGACAACCATGTATATTTTAATTGCTCTAGGAAAAAATATAAATATAAAAATATTCTAAGTTAATTTAAAAAATATTTTAAAAAGTAATTGTCTATTAATTTTGGTAGCAACCTATCTATTGTTGTGAGATTCAAGCCCAATAAGAGAGCTCACAATCTAATTAGCCAGCAGGCTTGATCTCTGGATTTAAAGGCCCTGGACCTCCTAGGCATTCACGACCCACTACAATCTCTAATCCTTTTGTGCTCTCTGATGAATGATGGCCGTGACATCCAAACTATTGGGGGAAAGAGAACAGAATAAACACTAAAGTCCAAAACAAACCTACCTCTGGCATTTTCCTTGTAAAGAAAGAACAAATCCTTTCAAGTAATTCAAGGACACAGGTACAATTGATTTTATATTTGATCCGTCTACGCTTTGACTTTTGAATTTATATTTTTAGGTGCTATTATTGATTAAAAATATGCTTGATATCATTATAATTCTTATGGTCGCGGTTTAAAAATCTAAAAAGTTGCAGTCTTTTTCCTAATTAATATCTAAGAAAAAACTTTCTGTTGAACCCAAATAGAACCACCTCACAATTGTTTTATTAACCAGACAGAATTGAATTTGAAGCAAAATATAGCCTCAATCATGTAAACAAACTGTAGACCCCTAAATAAATCTTTTTTTTTTTATTAGCGTGGGGTGTCCGGGGCAGCTTGCGCACACCACGACTATTCCCCACGACCCACTGAACACCCTGCAAGCCCAGTGAGCAGGTAAGGCACCACGGGGGTGACAGGCGTACGCAGAGAGAGTCGAACTCAGGATGGCAGAAGAAGACAAGCCCCCACATACCGCTGGAGCACTACCCCTAAATAAATCTTATTACATGTCTTAATAATTATAATTTTTTTTAATTATAATAGTATAATGAAAAGAAGCTCAAGTCTGAATAACTATAACTTTCTCCATTAAAAAATAATATAATAAAAATGGTTACATCTTAGTGGGCGTTTGAAAATGCGGTTGTACCCGTGTTTTCAAAAAAAAATTTAAAATTTAAAATTTTTATACGTTTTGAATCGTTTTGATACGTTGATTTCAAAAATAAATTTTAAAAAATAAAAAAAATTATTTTAAAGTATTTTAGCATGAAAAATATTTTAAAAAATAATCGCAACCATACTTTCAAGTATAATTTCCAATGAAAATGAAGAAAATAAATAAATTGTAACTTTATCAAGGCGTGGCTTCAAATATCCTCAGTGCATTTTCAATATGGAAATGATCACAAAGCGACGACCTTCGTGATTTGGGAATAGCTACATGACAGTGACTAAACCCTTTGAATAAGTGAACAGCCACACTTATTTTAAGCTTGTGAGATTGAAGAAGAGCCATGAAGTGACCCTTTCGCTTTCATTTCCAATTGAAGACGGCTGATCGAATGGTACAATTCGAGTTTAAAATGCTTTAATAAACCAATAAACCACACGAAAATAACTGGAGTGGCCAAGTTGGCTACTCCTTTTCTTGTATGCATGTGAGCATGACGATAATAATCCTCTCGTAATTAACCAGAGGATTCGTCCTGCTAAAAGATGAGATGAACTATCACGGGTCAAAGCCAATAAAAAAGAATTATTTTTTTATATAAATATACCAATTTAAATGTCTATGGAAGTGGAGATCCAGACGATTCAGAAAGTGACTTTAACCCTACTCCTAATCTAATTATCTCTTTAAAATCAAAATTACCTTCTCTCGTGGGTTTTCATTAAAATTCAAGATACAATTGCTTAGAGATAGTTTTTTGTTTTTATTTAAAAGGGAATCTTGTGGCTGACTCTTTAGCAAAGAACTAATTTCCATGTTGCGCTATATATGTTGCAGGTTAAGTTAAAAAAATAAAAAAAACATAACAAAAAGTATTTAGAGAATTATTTAATATTGTTATTAAACCCGGTTCAACAGGTCAATCTTAAAACTTTTCTATCTATCTTTTTATCTAACTCAAGTTTAAAATTTAAATATATAAAAGTTGATTTAACGTAACTCAATTGACTTTATCGATCTAAAGGCAATCTGATGGTCTAGTAAAAAAATATATAAGGATAAAACTAAGAAATTGATAAGAAAAAAAAAACATTCCGACCCAATTTCTTGCCTAACCCGGGTTTAAAATTAAAACATGTTAAATTTGCCTTGACGTAACCCAATTTACTTAGACAAAAATAACCCAATCGACTGGTAAAAAAAATATGATGATAAAATTGAAAAAAAAATATATATATATATATATACACCCAACTCATCAAATTGTGCAGGAGTTATTTCAATGTGATTTAAATGTGACTGAATCGACTTTAACAGTCTAAAGGCAAATCGGTTGCCGAGTAAAAAATATTCAAGGATAAAATTGAGAAGAAAATAATAAAATTAATATGAAAAAAAAAAACCTTCTAACCCAACTTCTTACCTAGCTCGGGTTTAAAATTAAGGCATGTTGGAGTTGCCTCAACATGACATAATCGACTTGATCAGTCCAAAAACAATCCAATTAATTGATAAAAAAAATATGATGATAAAATTGAAAAACAAATATATATCAACTCAACTCCTTATGTAGTCCGAGTTTAAAATTAAATTATTTAAAAATTATTTCAATGTTATACAGTTAATTTGATCTGTTCAAATGTATCATGAATAATTATTAAAAAGAAATTAAGAATGAAGTTGTGGGGGGAAAAAAGGAATTTAAAAAAAAAAATGAAAGTTCTTCTGTTCTCTTTCGAGACGTGCCTCAGCTCAGTAACAAGGTCTACAATCAGATTAGTCAATTTCCTCATAATCTAGAACTATAAGTTCCACATAGCCATGAACCTCTCCCGTGAAAACGCTAGTGGCTCTGCCCTAGGAAGAGCTCATCTTTCTGCATTCCTAACTCACTCGACCTAGCTACACTCTCATTCACATAGGACCCCTCTTTTTTAAGTTTCCAGGGCTTCTGTTGTGAACCCGATTCTAGTTCTAGATGCTCCCTCACAGACTCTCCATTAAATTGCCGAAGTGTTTTAGCATATTAGGGTAGTAGATGAGAGGATTTCTTAGCTTGGTTGTAACCTTCTGAATTATTTTTGCCAGCACCTAGCTAGCTTCATTTTCTTTCTTTATTAGCCCCTGGTCCACCCGTTCGGTAGAGTTATTAAGCTAAATTTGTCTTTAAAAAACCTTATTTTCTTATGTTTCTATTTTAACATTATTCTTTATTAAAAATGAAATTCAAACACTTTCACTTCGATTTTTCAAACTTAAAATAACAATATAATAAATATTAAAGTACTTTGTCGATCCTCGTAATTTAGATTAGTGGCGTTAAAGAAATCAAGGTATATATAAAATTTATGTTATTCAACTCGTCCCAACATGTTAAAGTCAATTACTGTAGATATTATAAATAATAATGAATCAAAAAAACTTAATAACTTGATATCACAGTTTGAATAAGGGTTGGAAAGTTTAAAACTCACCTAACTCGACCCAATTTGTATAAACCATTAAGTGTAAGTAACTCTAGAAAGTACTATATACCTGTATCTTTTGCTCATTTTCGAGGACAATAAATATTGAATGTCATTGAAATTAAATGATAAGAATTTTGTCTAAGAATTAGTAATTTTATTGCTAAATTATTCTTTTATTTCACTGATGTTTTGATTTTACATGTATTTTTTAATTATAAAAATGAAATTTTAGTTGTGTTGAAACATTATAAACTTTGTGTTAGTGTGATTTAAGATGGAATTCCTTTTAATTCTTTTTTGACTAGCTAAAAATATTAATAGGTAGAGAAGTTTGTTCTGTCTTATGGACATGAGATTGTACATATTAATTTCATCTTGTCTTTGACATGGTTTTTTTTTTCTTTTTGTTAATGGATTAATTTTGTTTTCTTGTTATGCAAATTACATACAAGGGTTCTAATTGTCTAACAAGTAATTTAAATATATATTGTAAAGTAATTTACTCAATTATCTATCTTTGTAAGTATAATTTTTTAGAATCATCAAAAAATAAGAGATTTTATACACTCAACTCATAGATATTTATAATATCTATACAGAATTAGTCTAATCAAATAATCCAACCTACTCTAGCCCCAAAAAAAATTAAATGGGTTGAGTTAATAATTTATAAAATATCAGAAGTTGAGTTGATTATAATTATAGACTGAACCCCAACTCGACCATATTCATGAACACCTCTAATTTAGATACATATATATTAATTTAATTTCTTCATAAAACTAGAGTAGATGTGTATTTTTTTCATGATTATCAATTCCTATTTTTTTCCCATTAAAATTCTATCAAATTGCTATTACCATGACCCACTCTCAAGCTTTTACTAAGTTTCATAAAAAAATCATTTGGGAATGGGAAAGATATAAGAAAAATAAGGACAAAAAAAATTGGGTTCAAATTCTATAGCTAGTATTTAGAAAATATTATTAAAAAAAATAAATAAATGCTCTATATTAATAAGAATGTGCTTTTAAGATACGTTAGAAAAGAAAATTTATCTTGAATGATACGTAAAATGACCCAAGAATATTCTCTACAATCCAAACAAGAAAAAGAATACAAAAGTCATTGTTATTTGTGGCATATTAGTCAATGTATCTCAAATATCATTATATATATAAACTGGAATGTATGACAATTCATCCCAAATTAGATTAAATAACAAGATAATTCATCTTAAATAGGTTACCTTATGTAAGAACCCCATGGTCAAACCCACTTTGCCGATCTTGAAATTTTTTCATCTATGGGTCAAACCACTTGTTGGTAGCTCCGTTCTCAAAGCTATTACAGTCCTTGTTGTTACTGCTTGCTGCTGCAATTTCTTCAAGAGATGAATCAACCATGCATCACAACGACTTTTTTCATGCCGCTATTTGACTGATCATGCATCTGGTTTTCTAGAATCCCATAGTATGATCTAAAGAAATGAATGTTATTAAGTATATAAGTTTAGAGTTGATTAAGTCAACAAGTTTAGTTGTTGCAGATATAGTTTTAAAACTTAACCCAGTCTAGTGAGTTGATCTAGGATCTGGTTTGGTTTGGGACCGAAACCAAGCCGTTTAAAAAAAAAAATAGAGGAATGTCAGAATCTAGGTGACTTAGTCAAAAATCTAGGTTGACATGAAAAGACTCGGTCAAAAACCTAGTTACAATCCATTTATTATTTATTTTTTTAATAAAAATAACGTTATTTTATTTTATATAAAAGGAATCGGGAGTTGACCTGAGATAACCTAATAACCCAATCAAAACCTGCAACTCAAGTTTTGAGCTGGTTCAACCTTTAGCCGGATTTAGTTCCTGTTTATTTTTGCGTTTTAAAAATGTTTTTGAAAAAAATTAAAAAAAAATTATTTTTTTTTTAAATTAATATTTTTTTTAGAGTTTTTATATCATTTTGATAAATTGATGTTAAAAATAATTTTAATATATTTTTAAATTAAAAAATTCTTTAAAAAATAATTAGATAATCCAATAAAATACTGGGTTAGTAATCCAGTCCTGGTTTTAAGGATTACAAATCCATACACATAAATCCACGTGTCAAACCTACTGTGGAAAAGGAAAAACTTTTACAATTGGACATGCATAACAATTCTGAGCCGCTAGTCTAATCATGAAAGAAATAGGCATTTTTGGTCCTAATCAAATCTGTAGAAAAAGTAGGATAGATAACAACTTGAGATTAAAAGTTTGTTTTTTTTATAGTTTTAGGTTCGAGTTCTGTGGTTGCTCATATAATAATTACTGGAGATTTATATTGTTATTAACTTCAAGGCTGTCGCAAAATTTAAACAAATAAGAGACCATAAAGACCATTAACCATAAATATGTGATATGGAAAACAGCAAAGCATATATTTGTCGCCCTCTCTTACCAATATTCCACAAAATGAATCACTCCCTTTCTTAACAGGACTACTACTCATGGCCTTAACAAAAACATCTCAGCATTATAATCTGATAATGATTATTTTTTAAAGTATTTTTAAAAAATATATATTAAAAAAATATTTTTTATTTTAAAAAATTATTTTTAACATTAGCACATTAAAAACATCTAAAAATATCAAAAAATATAAATTTAAAACAAAAATAAATTAAATTTTTTTAAAATACAAAAAGAAACAAACCCCTCATATTATTGAATAAGCCGATGCCTCACATTGTTGATAAAAAGAATGTCACGCACCGTCCTTTTTCTTTCATCAACAAAATGGGTTGGCATCTTTGATGGAGGTTTATGGAATGAAATCAAAAGTAGAGGAGTAGGGGGATTCGATTCATTCTTCAATTAATTAAATGATCATAATACAGGGAAAATGTGTGTATTCCATCCCAAAATTAATTAAACTAATTATTTAACCTGCACTCCTGTAACGAGCTGTAAATATTTTTTAAAAAGAATCTGAATATACAACCTATTTTGATATATTTTTTACATGAAAAAATAATTAAAATATAAATTAAAAAATTTATACAAACATCTAATTAAATAAATCAATAATTATATATGTAAAAAAAATAAAAATAAAAAGTTTTTGCCAATAACTAAAAGAAAAACTAGAAAAATTAAGAGATGAATGTAGATCAAGATATTTGATCCTATAAAATGAGATATTTATTCGGTTGTGTCAGCTAAATTTTTTTATTAAAATCAATAAAAGATAATAAAAATAAAAACATACAAGAAATTGGTTGAATAAAATAAAAGGTAAAAAAAATATTAAACAATGCCCAATATATTAGAAATATTATTTGAAAATAACTATTTTAAAAAAATAAATTTCATCTGTATAAAATAAGAAAAAAATGTTCAAAAATAAAACACAAACACAATAATTTTTTAAAAAAACTTCTATTCAAAAAAGATTTGCAAAACATGTGACTAAGATAAACTGATATAAAAAAAATTAAAAATAAAAACAAAACCATTTTTTTAAAAAAATAAATAATGTAGAATGATAAAATCATATAAGAAAATAAGAGTGAACCGTATTAATTTTTCAAATCCTCTTGTTTGATTTAAATCATAGACTTAGTTGGGTAAACCATGAAAGATTAGATGAATAAAGAGTATGGAAAGTTTGATGGGTGTATTCTTGAATGTTTGGAGATGATGGGAAAGTCTAGGATGATTGGACCATTAAGTATAATATATGTATATATATATATATATATATATATATATGTATATATATATATATATATATATATATATATATATATATATATATATGGTTATTGATGTGAGATTGATTGATGATTATATTTGGATTGTTTAAAATACAAAAAAGACTCTGTTGAAATTTTAATAGAAATCTAAAATATAAAATGAGATAATGTGTGTGTACATAAAAAATTTCCTAAATTATGTTAACTTTAGAATTGAGATTAAGTTAAAATAGCTAATATTTTTATGAGATGTTGCAAGCCATATTTTTATGGGATGTTGCAAGAGGTAAATAAATAATTTTACTGTTTGATTTTTTTTAATGAATATGCTGTCTAATAATATTTTAAGTACTAATAAATCATTTGAAAAGACTAAAATGCTCAATCATTAAGGTTCTTGTTTTTTTTTTACTTAAGGATAGAATAATAATTTTATTATAACAATTTATGGTAAATTATATCCAGTGCTACAATAAAAGCCACATGCCTTATGTATCTTGTTAATTTAATTTATGTATGAATCCCCTCAATCTAGAATTGTAATAGTGTAGTATATGTGTTTAGTAACAAGATAAAGGTGTTTCATGAAAATATATTTGGATCGACGTTTTTCACGTGTTTTTTTTAAATATATTTTCAGCATTAATACCTTAAAATCATTCAAAAAAAATATTTTAAAAAAATCAAACACTGTATAATAGCAGGAAAAAGACGGAGATGAGGTGGGAGAAAAGAGGACTCTTTGTAAGTGGTCCATTTTCGTTCAACGGCTCCCTCTGCACTCCAAAGTGGGGTCACGTCTCTCCTAAGTCGTTAGATCTGATCAAAGCACTTTCGTCAGGTCCACCAAATGCCAAAAGGAGCGATCAAGACACAAGGGCAATATTATATAAAAATAAAAGGGAATGTGTGAGTGACTGTGAGGGTCATTCTCGATGCCCTTGGAATAGGTATTATTACGTGGCTGATGAGTTTCAAAATCCAACCGTGGATGATGAACATTTTCCAAATAGACGGCGCAAATTGTACGTCTTAGAATCTAGGGGACTATGACACCATCCCTAGGAAGAAGTGTCGTGTTTGTTGGTTGAAGTTGGCAGTTAAGTAGGCCATTGATTTTTTTAGCGTGCTTCGCGTTAGTTATTCAGTATTACGGCGATTTAAAATATATTTTTATTTAAAAATATATTTAAATAATTTTTTTTTATTTTTAAAAAATTATTTTTTACATCAACACATCAAAATATCAACACCTCAAAATACCTGAAATTACAATAAAATTAATTTTAAATAAAAATATAATTTTTAAAAAAATATAATTCCAACCGCATTTTCAAACACTGTGTTAATTATTTATAGTGGTGGTTTTTGTTTTCTCAATTTTTTTAATATATATTAAAATATATATATTTTTATATTTTTTAAAATTATTATAATAAAATAATTTGAAAATATAAAATAATAATAATAATAATAATAATTTAACCACAAAAGCAAACATCATATTTGTCAACGAGGAAAATTTTCTTGAAATGATTCACGTGCATCTTTATTTCCACCTGGCGGTAAGTGTGGGACACGTGTGGAGGCCTAGTAATGGGCATACAGCTTGTTACACATCCAACGATTTCTTCTGAACGATTTTACACGGCAGAAACAAAAGGTCCCCGTATTTCCAACTTTTGTTTAATTATTATTCACTATCCGTACAAATTTGTTTGGCAAAACTGTACTCATTTTTTAGTCAATTATTTATTTTTATTCTTAGATTCTTAATTTATCAATAGGCGCTCTGAAAATTCCAGTCACTATTGACACTCCCCTTAAATGTGTCTTTCTCCATAAGATAAAACCTTTATAGTTATTAAAATGACTTTGGCCTACAACATTATTTAAGATAGACCTCTTCTTCATTATATTAATGCAATTATCAATACCAGGTATTTAGCACTGGAATTCCCAACTCAGAAGAGAGTGGTCATAGTGTGAGAGAATCAAGTGACCTTAAGGTAATATGTCTCTATTTGCTTGAAGGGAAAAAAAAAAAAAAAAGGCTATGGTATTGGACCGACAATGGTCCTTTAATGAAAGTGAAGGTTAGAATTGAAGTTATAGAAGAATTAAGGATGTCCCTTTAGGAGAAAATGAGCAAGCCTTTACGGAAGTGGGATTCATCATGACACCAATACAATAACAATTACCGACAAATCTCCTCAATATTTAAAGGTTTAATTTTGCAATGGGCACCTCCAAAACTTCAGGAATCAGTCCTGAAATTACAACTCATCAGTTAAAGGTGGACCCAAATGGTTATTCAGTTCTTTAGAAGAAAATGATTTTGAGGGTGAGAGATAGAAAATAATAACACAAGAGGTAAATAAGCTTATGACTACTGATTTTATTAGGGAAGTGATGTGCCCTACTTGGTTGATTAATATGGTAATGGTCAAGAAAAACAATGGTAAATGGTAGATGTGTGTGAACTTTACAAATTTGAACAAAGCTTAACTCAGATCATGAACATATTGGATTGACTTGGGTTTTGCGTCTTAACTCGTCAAACATGCAACTCAAATTATGAACACCGCTGAATTTAAAAACTATTTTTTTAATATAATAAAAATATACGATTATAAAATTAAACATCAATCAAATATCAGGATGTTTGTTTGAGATTGTGATAACCTCATATAAACCAAATCAAAATAAATTATGATGACCACTTTAAAATCAACAAAATATTAAAGGGTAAAATTAAAAAAAAAAACATTCAATAGAAAAAACAAAAATTGGAAGATAGAATTAAAAGAAAAGGGAAAAGAAGAAGAAGAAGATAGAATTTAAAAAAAAGAAAAGAAAGAAAGGAACTATTCATATGAACAAGGAAGTAGGTAGAGAAAACCCCAATTTGTTTTTTATAGTATTTAATTTTTAATTAAATTGAAAATTTTATCTCATACAATTATACAATTGAAAAAAAAACAAATCAAATAAAAAAGAGAAGAATGTATAAGGATCAATTATCAAGAAAAGAAAAAAAAGGAGAAAAAAACACCAAATAAAAAAAGATCCAAGAATAAATTAAAAAAAAAAAGCAAAACAAAAGGAAAGAAGAAGTGAGGTGATATGAACAATGAAGCATCATCACATAATCCAAGTTGTTAGATATGTAAGGTAATATCAATATTGAATAATTTGTTTAGTGTATCAATGATAAATAAGCCTGCATAAGACCTCTAGATATTGTGGATTTTTTTTCCTTCCTAATGCATGACCCAATATTCCTCAATGTACTAGCATAGTTAAAAAATAATAATTAGATTGTGTTATTGAAAACATCTATATATATATATTAAAATTTAAAATAATATTTATCCTCTATAAATAAAAACAACTAATTATTAACATCATTTTATTCTTAAAATTATGATTATTATAAATAAAAAATTAATTGCAGTCAACTTAAATTTAAATAGAATTCCTTAACTTATTTGGATAATTAATAATTAGGAATGAAAATGATTGGTTATAATAAATTTAAATTTCAATAGGATTATTTAATTTAGTAGGTTAATTAATAAACACGAAAGAAGTTAGAAATAAAATTATCACTTAAAATAATTAGTTGTAGTCAATTTAAATTTAAATAGAATTCGTTAACTTATTAGGTTAATTAACAATTATGAGAATTATTCATGAAAATGATTAGTTATAGTGAATTTAAACTTTACTAGGATTCATTAATTTATTAAGTTAATTAATAAATAAAAAATGTAAATAAGATTATTAATGAAAATGATTAGTTGTAGTCAACTTAAATTTAAATAGAATTTCTTAACTTATTAGATTAATTAATAATTATAATAATAATTATCATTAAATAATCAGTTATAAGTCGATTTAAATTTCAATAGGTTCTTTAATTTAGTAGTTTAATTAATAAATATAAAAAAGTTAGAAATAAAATTATCAAACAAAATAATTAGTTGTAGACAGTTTAAATTTAAAAAGAGTTTAGCATTTTACCAATTCTCAAAAAAGAAAAAAAAAACACAGAGAGATATTTTTGGGTATCATTATTGGGGTTCTAAGTTCTAACTAATATCTTGGAGTACTGTCGTAATTTTTGTTCGCGTATCTTACATTGCATATGTCCTCTCTATGAGGATTTAGTTTTATCGTGCCATTCCAAAACTACCCTTGTTGGTGCCACTCAAAGGGACAGGGTCGACACCTCCTGGAGCCTTGAGCTCCGAACCGTGCGGTGCGGTCAGGCTCGGACCACGATGTTACCAGAGTGTACCCTTTTCATGCCAATTGCATCCATCTGCCATTCAATATCTTGGTCCACGTCAGCAGTACCAAGGGCAAAAACGACCGTTCATCCTTACTTAATTCTAGGATGATCAAGCACCGTTCATATGTCAACGAGCATAAAGCACTGTCCCATCATTAGATATTAAATTAGATTAGCCACATTTTAATTTTAAATATAAAATTAGCAATACACCCAAAGCCTTCTAACTCCTCTACGAAGCTATTTTTTTTCTCTCCCCAAATTACGATTTTACCTTACTATTTTAATTCAACAAATGTTTCATAAGACTTTAAAACTCAGTTTACTGAAGTTTTTTTTTAAAAAATTTAAATTTTAAGATTAATACTTAAATTTTTTTATTTAAATACATTTCAATCAACACACAAATTGATTTTTTTTATCAATAAATAATTTTTTTTAAAATACCACATAATCATAAGATTGAGATTAAAATAGTGTTTGATATTTTATTAGTGATTTTTTTTTACTTGAAAATGTATTAAAATAATATATATTTTTTTAAATTTAGTTTTAATATTAATATATCAAAACAATTAAAAAAAATAAAAAATAATTTAAAATAAAAAATTAAAATAAACACAAAGAAATCGCAATATCAAACATGCGCTAAGCATGACATCTATATTGGTATTGAAATAATAATAATTATTAAAATATAATATTAATATTAGCATATCCCAATCAAGAAATTTAGTAGAGTGGAACTATTATGTGAATATATACCAGGCATTAACCATTAAGCACCGATTCATAGTAAAGCTTAAAAATATTTATAAATTACACATAATTCTTGTTTATTACTCCTTTATACACAAAAATAATGCATTTTAATGAAATATATTATACTTAATTAGTCTTGTGATTCAATGACATTTTAATTTTCTTTCTAACCTTTTCCTTATAACAAAAATAAATTGGGTTTGTTTGAGAGTATGGTTACGGTTACTTTTCAAATTATTTTTATGTCGAAATACATTAAAATAATATTTTTTTATTTTTAAAAATAATTTTTGAAATCAACACATCACAACAATTCAAAACACATATAAAAAATAATTTTTAGTAAATTATTTTTTTGAATTTTTAAGTAACACCGCGTTTTCAAAAGAAGTTATGGAGAATTTTTCTTTGGAGACATTATATGGAGAAATTTAATACAACAATAGCGTTGATAATTTTCACTCAAGAAACTATACATGTATAATTGTGAGAGTTCTTCCATTATTATTATTTTATTATTATTATTATTTAAACATTCTTGAATTTCTTGCACGGTGATTGTTGAATTCTTGTTCTTCTTACCGCGAAAGGAAACTATGACTGTGCAAGATTAGCATGGCTGTAACTTTTTTTTTTTAATTAATTATATATATCAAATATGCTAGTATTTTATGTAATTATATTTTAAAATTCTATTTTTTTTATCATGTTATATATATACATATATATTTAAATAAAACTATTTTCACGATATTTATTTCACTTAAGAATGTCGTCTTTTACTTATAAAAATTAGAAATCGTTTTTAAAAGAAAATATCCTGACAGTAAATTCAAAGAGAGTATGATAAAAACATAAATAATAAAATATAATCATATATAATCATATAGTTAAAATAAACAAAAAACATTTAATAAATATTTATTTTACTTTTTGCATGTATATTATTATTTTCGCTCTATGTTAGAATAAAAGGTTATTAATAGATTAGATTTTCAAAAAAGTATATATATAATCATCTATTTATATTGTCGTTTTATTTATTTATTTTTAATTTAAAAATTATTTTTATAAAAATATTTATAAATGTTATATGAGTTTTAAAAAAAATCATACATTGCTTAATATAAATAAAATATATTTTTAGAATATTTTTAACATTTCAAATACTATTTTTAGCTTATAATATGGTACCGAACAACAGAGTACCAAAAACACCCTGGTCTCAGGTTTGGTTTTTGAAAGCTATTCATTCGTTCACTTTTTTTTTTTGTTATATATATTTTATTTGATACAATATAATTTAATTATATAAATTTTTCATAATATCAGGAGCTACTGCTCTTCTCCTCTTCTCTTCTCCTCTTTCGTCTTCTTACAACCAACCAACCTGTTTCTTTTCTTTTTTTTTTGGTTTTGGTTTTTGCTTTCTGAAAATCAGACCATAAAAAAAATCATCTGCTGATTCCTTGCCTTTCTGGACATGGATGACTTCCATACCTTAACAATCACACCTCGTCAACAACATAAGCACAACCTCTCCATGTTCTGCCTCGGGTAACTCTTTATCTCTTACTCCTTTTCACATTTTTAGTGTTTTTCAAAATCAGTTTTTGGTTTTCTCGTACTTTATATTCGTCTATTTTTTAATCGCCGATTTTTCTTACGCTGATTGTTGTTTCTGTTTTCAATATTCTTAAAAAATGGTTCTTTTTTAGTATTGTTGGATTTTTATTTTTAAGGCAAAGTTTGTGGCTTTGAGTGATAAAGATGAGTATTTGATGATTAATTTTTGTTACTAACTTTTTTTAGTAGTAATAGTTGCTATTGGGTTGTTAATATGAAGTTCTGGTTAAATATTTATTAGGATAAGTGTAGCTTCCAAATTTATGGGAACGAAAATGGTTAGTTGTTATTTAGTATTTTTATTTATGGTGAGTGTTTTTTTGTTGTTGTTCTGTTGGATTAATGTTTGATTTGGAAATTTTGAGTTGGTGTAATAAATTAAGGTTAGTTTTTTTTTTTTAATAGTAATATGTCGTATTGGGTCTGTTAGCTTGCTGAGAAAATGGTGGGAAGTGGGAAAAATGTCTTTTCTATGATTTTAAGGGAAAAGTTATGTGAAGTTAGTGTTTTACAATAATATGAACAGGTTGATTTTTGTATTTTATTTGTTTATAGTGCTTTCTTATGTTCTTTGTGTTTTTTTTTTTTAAAATCTTCCTGTGTTTGGAATGGCGTATTTACAGTTTTTCTTGAATTGCTAATGGCCTTTGATGTGGTGGTTGGTTTCAGGGGATTGTTTCACCAGGTCAAAGCATTTCATGTTATTCTGGTTCTGTCATGTACCCTTTTATGCTTTTCTATGTGCGGACCGTGCTTGACGAATGGATTGCAGAAACCAGCAGAATATGATTCATGTGGGTCCTATGGAGATAATGGTGCTGTGGGATTTCAAGATATTAGCGTTGGTGATACTAGTTTGGGCTATGCGGCAGGAAGTTCTATGGCCCTTCTAAATTTTGAGAATATTTGTACCAATTCTCATTCATTCTGCTTCCTTTCAACATTACCTGGTTTTTCATCAAAAGAGCACAATCTTAAAGTAGCTTCTTTAGAAGTTTCTGGGAGTCCGTCTGATGGTTCATTATTTGTAGGATCAATTCAGGGTAGCAGGTGGGCAGAGAACAAGAGCTGGTCATTGGATTATGGTATGTTCCAGTTATTAAATGGCCAGGCTGTTTCCTGTTCTATGAACTCTAGAGAAGATGTTGATGAGTTATCATCAATGCAAACCAATACTTGTGACCAATGCGATCCTTCTTCATGTAAAGGTCCTTTATTAAATCAGAAGAGAACAAGTGTCAGCCTGAGGAAAAAGTCTGAGATGATGAAATCTAGTTCTTTTGATGCTTCTCCTCCCAATGTAGAAATTAGCCCTCCTGTACTTGACTGGGGGCAGAGGCATTTATATTTTCCCTCAGTAGCATCCTTAACAGTGGCAAATACCTGTAATGACAGCATTTTACATGTCTACGAACCATTTAGCACTGATACACAATTCTATCCCTGCAATTTTAGTGAGGTTTTGTTAGGACCAGGCGAAGTAGCTTCAATTTGTTTTGTGTTTTTGCCCAGGTGGCTGGGTTTGTCCTCAGCTCATCTGATCTTGCAAACGAGCTCTGGTGGATTCCTGGTACAGGTTAAGGGCTATGCAGTTGAGTCGCCATACAATATTAGTCCTTTATCCAGCCTGGATGCTCCTTCTAGTGGACGGTTGAGGAAGAATTTTTCTTTGTTGAACCCTTTTGATGAAATCCTCTACGTGAAGGAAGTAAATGCATGGATATCAGTTTCTCAAGGGAATATTTCGCATAACACTGAAGCAACCTGCAGTTTAGAAAATTTGGGAGGTCCTGATGGGCTCAGCCACTTGGGTGTTAAGGATTGGTTGGTTGTTAGAAGCGCACAAAATGGTTTTCCATGGATGGCTATGAGGCCCCAAGAAAATTGGGAGATTGGTCCTCATAGCAGTGAAACCATTATGGAGATAGACTTCTCAGTTGAATCTGAAGGAAATGTTTTCGGTGCATTTTGTATGCAGTTGCTAAGGTCCTCTCAAGACAGGACCGACACTGTTATGTTTCCTCTTGAACTTGAACTGGATGGAAAAGTAGCATACAATGGCATTTCTGGTTCAGTTTCTTTTGAAACTCTGGTTCCATATGATGTTGGCAACACTGTTGTTGTTGCTATCGCACTGAGAAATAGAGCTCCTCATGTGTTAAGTGTTGTCAAAATCAGTGAAGTTGCAGCAGCAAAGGTTTTCCAGATCAAGTACATTGAAGGACTGTTGCTTTTCCCCAGCACTGTCACACAAGTTGCTACAGTTACATGTACTCAGCTACTTGTTGAATTACATGATTCTCCATCTGAAATGTCAAATATGAACAAAGACTGCAAACTAGTTTTACTGACAAATGACTCCAGTACTCAGATTGAAATTCCTTGCCAGGATATATTCCATGTTTGTTTGAAACGTCAAAAGGATTCATTCATTGGATACGACAATCACTCTGGCGGGGCTGAAACTGGAAATAGAAGGACAGGGTCATTGGGCAGTGGCAAGCAGTCGCTGTCAGAGATTAAGGTATGCTGATTCTGATTTATCCTTTCTAATCTGTGGTCTTCTTCATCTTTCGTATTGGCTTTGTATTATTCCACTGTTTCTCTTCAAATTGTCTGTATAATTTTTTATAAGCCTTGAATTCTTGTGATTTTCTTGTGATGGAAATAGTAATCACCGTAGCCAGTGATTTATGCATAAGCAGCTAACTAATGTGTTAAAACCCTTATGTGCATAGCATAAGAATATTAGAGAACAGCTAGTAATATAATAGCAGTGTCCTTTGTTTTCCTTGGCTAGATTAACTTTGACTGCTGTCCAAATTGGATGGGGCCTTAATTTATGTAAATTGCTTGCTTAGTGAACATCTGTTTTCGAATACTGCACGTATTCAATGAAATTTGTCTATTACATGTATGGCCTTACTAGATATTTGCTTCCTGTCCGTTACTATATGTTAATGTGACTTGTATATATATGCCTTGCATGTTTACTAAATTGTTAAATTTCATGTTTATGGTAAGTTAGCAGAGTTATTCAGGATCTAACAATTCCACTTTCTGAGTTCATTTGTCCAATCATTTATGGGAAGTGATGGTGATAAGAGAAAGTATATGGAGGAATTAAATAAAAATGGCATTTAGTTTCCTACTTTTCAAGGGCTTCAATCTCTGCTGTTTTTACGACTGTCAGAACGTAGAATGGATGGTCACTTTTTTGCTCCAGACACTCTCACTGCATGTTCTTGTGTCTAAGTGAATGTCTGTCTGTCTGCAAATGCACACATTCACACACATCCTAGAGCATCTTACCCTTTGTGTGACGCAGCTCCCCAAGGACATGCAAACAAGGGATTTCATTCTCTGTATTTTAGTATTTTTTCTCTCATTTCGATGTTATACCTGCTGGCTGATTAAAATGGTTATGTGAATTTATAGGCATTGGAGATAGCAGAAGCAGATGAATTTGTACTGGGTAATTGGAAATCTCAAGGTACCACAAGTGGCATGTCCGTGCTTGATGATCATGAGGTGTTGTTCCCAATGGTTCAGGTTGGAACTTATCACCCTAGGTGGATCACTGTAAAGAATCCTAGTGAACATCCAGTTGTAATGCAGCTCATTCTTAACTCAGGAGAAATTATTGATGAGTGTAGGGGCACAGATGGTTCTTTGGAGCCCCCTTCATCGAATATTTTTGTCCATACTGAATTGACTCCTCCTACTAGGTATGGATTCTCAATGGCAGAGAGTGCACTAACAGAAGCTTATGTTCACCCTTATGGTAAAGCATATTTTGGGCCAATATTCTTTTACCCTTCAAATCGCTGTGGGTGGAGAAGTTCAGCCCTGATAAGAAATAATCTCTCTGGTGTGGAGTGGTTATCTTTGAGAGGATTTGGAGGGTCACTTTCCCTAGTCCTGCTTGATGGTTCAGAGCCTGTTCAGAGCATAGAATTTAATCTGAACTTGCCAATGCCCCTAAATATCTCTCGTATGGATGGGCTGTTTAACATGGAAGAGACTACTTATATTTGTTCTGTGCCCTCGTCTAAAGAGCTGTATGCCAAGAACATGGGAGACTTGCCACTTGAGGTGAAAAGTATTGAAGTTTCTGGGTCTGAGTGTGGGTTGGATGGATTTATGGTTCATGCTTGTAAAGGATTTTCTCTTGAACCTGGGGAGTCAACAAAGCTTCTGATCTCATACCAGTCCGATTTTTCCGCAGCTATGGTGCACAGAGATCTTGAACTGGCCTTGGCTAGTGGAATTCTTGTGATACCCATAAAGGCAAGTCTTCCTTTGTACATGTACAATCTCTGTAAAAAATCAGTATTCTGGATGCGGTTGAAGAAATTCTCTGCAGCAGTCCTCCTCGCCGCTTCCTTAATGATTCTGATATTCTGTTGCATATTTCCCCAAGTGATTGCTTTTGGCTCCCAGGATTACTATTTTAACAGCAAGGAAAGCTCCTCTACTACTGTAGGAAGTGCAGGAAAAGCTTCTCATATGCATCGTAACCAGAGAAAGATTAAGTTCTCTGAGTCTAGGGGAATGGACAGTTTGTTATCGTCTGTGCATCGTAACCAGAGAAAGAGTAAGTTCTCTGAGTCTAGAGGAATGGACAGTTTGTTATCGTCTGTCGGGGAAGACAAGGCCTCTAATCAGGAATCTATTGGTAAATATGCTGATGGTCATGATGGAGCCTTAGAACAGGGGCTAACCATTAAGAATTTGGCATCAACTCTAGAAAATCACAAACAAGGTTACATTTTGTCATGTACTGAAGAGGACAAATCTGTAGCGGTTGAGAATTCTGATTCACTCAATGCTCCCCAACCTCCCAACCTTACAGTCAGGACCGGAAAAGATAAAGGAAGAAGGCGAAGAAAGAGGAAGGGTGTTAGTGCATGTTTAACAGGACTGCTTGAAGTTTCGAGTAGTCAAAGTGGAAATTCTACACCTTCATCTCCTTTGTCGCCTGTATCTGCAACACCCAATCGACTGTGGTCGCCATCTTCTGACGTGGAAAGTGTTGGGGTTAGAAATCCATTCACTCTAGCGGCATGCCAACAGTTTGAGAGGTTTCAAGTTTCGAAATCTTCTTCCAAGACGGTTGTCGTGGAGCCCAAGGGTTCAATTAAATACCACAGTTACAACTACTTTTCGGCTACTCAAGAGCGACCTTCAGTGCCCAACAAGACCTTTAATACACCTTCTGCTGCCTTTCCTTGTTCTGGTGGTGCTGCCCCCACTCTGCATTACTCTTCTCCCTTGTCATCAACATCAACAATTGCACCTATTGTGCGAGCTCCTGGGGCAAAACTTTTAAACCAAAGAAGTGTTGAAGTAGATGAAAAGGTGGGGGATGAATATACATATGATATCTGGGGTGACCATTTTTCTGGTCTCCATTTAGCGGGTAGTCCAAAGGATACAACAATGAAAACAATAGGAACAGAAGGCAATTCCGATACCTTCTTTGTAAGGGGTCCACAAACCCTCATGGAAAAATCTCAACCAAAATCTGTGAGTTCCTTTCACCAAGAGGGTTAATAAAATTTTATTAAATAATTAAAATACATTTGGCTCCCTTTAACTCTCTGAACTCTTTTTAAAAGGTTGGTTTGTTTGTTTGTTTTTTTTTGCAATTGGTAAATAAGAAATTGGAAAACTAACATATAAGTATGCTCACCTTTATATAGTGATAGATTATATATATTATATATTTCCAATTTTGCAGTTTTCAATTTTTTTTTAAAAATTTATTGAACTATTATTTTCAATCTCAATGTTTTGAAGAGAATTTCTCTTTATTTGCCTGTTGGAGGTCCTTTCCTAGACTGTTTTCAGTGAGAAAGAAGTATGCTCATATTGGCTTTGATAAATTGGAAATAATGATACTAAACATAAAACCTAGCAGCCAATGCATTGGACGGTGGTACTCTATTGTTCATTTAGAACTCCCTGTGCTTGCAAGTTGTAATGATCTAATATCATGATTACAGAAATGAAGCGTAAGTTAAATGAAACCTTCAACCTAGGATGCAATACCTGACTTCTGAGTCAGTTATCTTTGTGCATCTGCATCCATTTACATGCAATGTAGGAATGAGGAGTAAAGTCTGGATGTGATAAGTTTCCTTATATGAAACTATGAGATTGGGTATCCTTGATGTGATAAGGACGTGTTAGAATCAAATATGAAAACTTTATTTGATTGTATCATGTACTACATACTAAGTGATAATCATGCAGTTCCAAATATCAAAGGAATTGATTACAACAGTAGTTCTCAAAAGATGTGGGTAGATGGCCTTTTAGTTTCCTTATGATGCTAAATGACTAGTGTGTTGTTCCTGTGCATGCTGTTTTATTTCAAATACACTTGTATGTTTGTCACATGCGGTTACAAGGCACGCACACTTTCTTGATTTTATTATTACGAGGGATTATTGAGATTGTTGAGAAATTTGCAAGCAGTGCAAGAGCAGCAGCAACAGTTAAGGTGAGTGTATGCGAATTGAAAGCAGGGGAAAAGGATTCAGATTCTGGACTTGTATAGTTGCAGTGCTTGTGTTTATTTACAGAATATTTTTTCGACTTTTTTTTGTTTGTGTGCATGTATTTTGCGTATTAATGCCTCTTTCTCACTTTTGATAGTGATGTGTGTGTACTGGTGGATGAAATATTGTTGCAACATTTAGCCTCTTGTAGATGTTTGACTCAAGGATACCCAATCTGCAGAAAGAAAGAGTAATATAACTCTGTAATTTGATGAAAACGTGGATATTAGTTCTCATTAAACATGTATCAAGGATATAAGTTAAATATGATTGAGCTGTGTTCGCATGGTGTTAATGTTCTTGTTCATTATAATAGGAGTGTTCTTCATTTGTTGTAGCAGTAAGGGCACCTTTGGTTGACATGCTGTATGAAAGTGATCCGACACTGGAAGAAGTTCCCCCTCAAATCCATGTGCATGAGCATGGAAGGGTATGGTGTAGATGTAACAATTTGTCGAGACTTGAAACGTCAAGTATGCAATGCTTGTGATAAGGTAGCTGGAAGAACTGGAGGATATGTTGCTGTGGGTCTTACCTGACTTAACGGTACGCTAGGGACATCTGAGGATTTCTCAGATTTTAAGGACCTTCCTTGGGAACTTAAGGAAGTCCGTGGGTTAGAGGGTTGTAATCACCAGTAATGCAATACAAGTGCTGCAATTGATGCTTCGTTTTAAGAATTCTGTCCCCACAGAAAGTTTGCTTCTCGTGACAAAAGAATTTCCCACCATCTCTGTGAAACTGGCTGACTGTTCTCGCATATTTTGTAAGAGTGCAATTTGCCTGTCGATTTCTTACAGTATTCTACGAACTGTTAATGCATGTGCATACACAGGCGTGCACGCTTACAAGCCTATAATTAGCATGGTAGACCATTTTACTATAAAGATTGTTAGAAAGCTGTAACTTTCACAATAGAAGGGGCGAGCCCCAAGACTGATGCATGCCATTATTTGAAGTTAAAGCTGCGAGGACGTACAGATGAGACGGATTTTTGGTCCATGAAATGGTGATGTTGACGAGAGAGAAGAGAGCCCTGTGGAATTTATCACCAAAGAGACAGCAACCGAGAAAAGATAACAACAATCAGATTTCGAGTAATGGTTATTTGCTCCATACTTGATGGGACCAATTTTTTCTTAAAAATAGCTGGAAAAACGAATGGAAACAAGACAGTGACCTTGCTAACCAGACAGGACAGTGACCTTGCTAACCAGACAGCAGAATCCAATCTTCTTGTCATCATCAGTTGGTTATGGTCTCATGCTCTCATTTTATGTTATGGGGCTATACCATTCAATCCAATCCTTCCTAAATTCTTAGCTTAAAAAATAAATTGCTGGAACCGATCTGTGTGTTATTACTCATGCTAGAAGGGCTTAAAAGAAGGGGAGCCAATAGAAGTGGTCCGATTTCTTGTCTCTATTGGACCACATCTACAGCAAGTAATGACTGTGACTTATCGTTCTACGCGGGCTTTTTTCTTGGGTACCTTTCATATCCTAGCAATTTGTATGTAGCGAGAAGAAGGTAACTTTCTGTACATAGTTCAACTTGGTGACAGTGCACAATCCATCAAGTATACTCTCTCAAGATTGACATCATTTAATGAACTGATGGGACTCTGTTAAAAAAATTCTTTAATATTAAATAGGAATTGTTATGTTGTTGGTTTTCTAAAGTATTTTAAATTAAAAATATATTAAAATAATATATATTTTTTATTTTTAAAAATTATTTTTGATATTATTACATTAAAATAATTTAAAAATATAAAAAAATTACTTTTAAATAAAAATAAAATTAATTTTTTTAAAAACGCTGTTTGGAACACAATTCCAAACGACCTCGATTCAAATTAACTTTTAACAATTAAATTTACAAAAGAACAATTCTAGTAACTAATCATTTCATGTGAGAGGTGTGTCCTTAGTGGAGGACCTTGGGTCAATGTATGCTCGCTCAATATAATTGCCAACAAAGATACAAAACTACAGAGACACAAAAATCAAATAGCATTGATGGGTCTAGCATTTACACCAATAGCTCAGCCTCAAGGTGTAGCGTGTGAGGCGCGACCCTAGCCTGTAAGTTAATGGATTAGGGTATGCATCCAAGCGTATAAATTTGGATGTGATTCACATTTATTTTTAGGCCTATTATGTTGCATGACCTAACACATTACTGGATCTAGGTAGGATATCATGACTTTCAAGAGTCTATAAACCATTAAACTTCTTGATTGGTTTGGTGTGAGTTCGAGATCCCCTTAAGAAATTGAAGGTACGTATCTAGGTACACTTGCCCCAAGAACACTTAAGGTCAGACATAACATGTTAACCTTCGAGTATATTCACCTACCCTCCCTCTTTATAGTTGGTATCCAATATTAAATGCTCACATCTTTTTTCCATAACTAGGCCCATAAAATGGTATTTGACACACTTATGCATAATGTGTGGTCTATCATGACAAAATCTTTCCCACTTAACAGTACAACACCAATTATTAGGGTTTATAAACCCAAATGATTGCTATTAAATCAAGTATTATAGTCTTTTCTCCCCTTTGCCTTTATCATTATGCAAGTTCGCTAGTTTATGAATATATAAATGCCCATGAACCATGAGTAAAATATAACACAATTTTATACTTTCCAACATTCTTATTTTTATTATTATTCTCTATAAACACAAACAAAAATAAAAATACACATCACAACCTTTAAAGTCATGTTTCTTCTACAACCTTGCTAACTTAAACACGAATGGTTCCTTAAGTCCAACAAAGAACTTGTTTTGTAAGTGCTTGTGATCCTAAGAAATTAGTCTAATTGCACCATCTCAACCTATCTGTAAGTTTTTTGTAAGTTTGTTTTAGATCTATACCAGCTTACCAAGCAAGTAAAAAATGCTCATAAAGGCTCTTTTGTCCATATAAAAATGTTTGAGAGCCTTACCTTTTTCACAACAAGTGACTCCTTCATCAACTCCACCTCATAGAACTAGTGCATGCAAATAACTCTAATTTGAATAGAAGAAAAGCCAAAAAGAGCTGCAAAAGAGTTCCACTATTCTCTTAGTCCATATAAAAATTGCTTACACTATTATAAATATTCTTTAGTGCATGTTCCAAATATGGAAAGAAAGACTCAAATGATAAGTCAACATACAACCACTAAAATAACCATTGCCATCACCATTACCTTATATTTAGGTCTCTTTTGGACGTCCTAAATAGAAAAAAGATCCAAAAGAAAGTTAAGTCCATGGTGATAAGGGCTTTATATATAGCGGTATACAACCTTACTAGGTAAATGGTTCTCCATTGGCCAAATATATATTGGACACGCATCACTTTAGAAAGTTCATCTCTATTAAGATGAAACTAGATAACTTAGATAAGCTCATAAACCTAATAAAACATGTATAGAATATGCATAATAATCTAGAGTTGTTCATGCAAGACACAAATACTATATGCAATATTCTCCCAACTACGTTCTAAAGATCAATTCAAACATGATATCATAATTAGATCTAGGATCCAATCTTGGTTTTAAGAATCTTTGTGCAAAGCTCATAGTCTACTTTAACACAAGTATTCCAACCAAGAAAAGCTTGATCAAGTTGTTCCCCATTACCTATGAGGTGAATGAGAGCACTAAGGCTAACTTGAGTAGATTCAATTAAAAGATGTTAAAGGTAGAGAGCTTGTTAGAATAAGTTACCACAGAGGCCTTGGTAAATGGGTGGGTGATCAGGGCCTAAATAGGATCATTAAAAGAAATGAAGAAGATGTACTAAGGCTATATAAGAGTTATAAAAAGTTTAAATTTAATTAGACAAATACAAGTACTACCACTAATATAGGTTTTATCTTAGACCATTGATATGACCAAACCTTGATAAAGCTCCTCATTATCCAAAAAGATAACTTTACCTTAGGGCTGTTAGACATGCTTAACATCAGCTCAAACATGGTCATCTATAGATTGAATATGATCTATATTTCCCTCTTGTCCACTAGAATAAAATAAGTTTTATGGGAAGAAGATAAAAAGCCATATATTAGGAAATGGATAAACTTTTACATGTAGACCTTATTTGGGAGGTAATGTACCCAAAATGGTTGATCTATATGTATATGGTGATGATGAAGAAAGCCAATGAGAAGTGAAAAATATATGTGGACTTCACCGACCTCAACAAAGCATGGTTAAAAGACAACTTCTCTTTACCAAAGATAGACATGTTAGAGACTTTATGAGTAGGTTCAGATTTTTAACCTTATTGGATGTGAGCTTAGGTTACCATCAGATCTCCAAACAATCTAAAGATGATGAAAAGACATCATTTATTACAAATAAACAAACATTTTGTTACAAGGCCATGATTTTTGGGTTTAGAAATGCAAGAGCCACCTATCAAAAAAAAGTGATTCGGGTTTTTAAGGACTAACTATGCAGGAACATAAAAACCTATGTTGATAACATACCAGTGTAGATCATGATATTTGAATAACGCATCCATGATTTTTAAGAGACTTTCACTATTTTTTCCAGTACAAATTAAAGTTTGAATGTGTCTAAGTGTGTATTCACCATTCGGTGAAAGCCTTTTCCCTCTATTTGGGTGTGAGAGACATGATTAGAAGTTACAAGAGTTTGTTAGACATCCAGGAAAAGGGAAAACAGAAGAGAAGAACAGTCTCCTAATAGATTAAGGGCCAAAAATAGGAAATAATTTCTTATGACCTAGTTTTGAAAAACCACCTTTAAACCCACAAATAGTTTCACAACCACCTACCATCCGGGGGCTATAAAAAGAGAAGAAATCATTGAGAAATAGGGAGGAATCTAAAAGAGAAAAGCCATGAAAGAAAAAAGAAACCTTGAGAAAAAAACCAATTCAACAGTAAAAAAAGAAGAAATAAAGAAATAAATAAAAGAAAGAAGATATTATTGGATAAAAAGGTCAAAATCTGTTTGGAAAGGGCTATTAAAATATACTCAAATCAAGAAAAAGTGACAGAAAACCAGTTGTAATAATATTTTGAAGGTGAGATATTCAACTTGATGGTTAGGTATAACTCATTAAGAATACCCCTCTTTTCTGCATTGTAAGCTTTAATTTTCTTTCATTCAAGTATTTTTCATGATGTTTATGATATGATTTGACTATGTTTTGGTTTGTTTTTGCATATATTTTCAATTTGTTTTGAATACAAGTTTGTTATATATATGATTGTTTTGTTGTTAATCATGTGTTTTATGGTGTTTAATGGATGATTACTGATATGCTTTTGATGCTTGAATACTTGTTTTTTATGAATGAAAAGTGTATGTTATGATTTGATGATTATATATAAAAATGAGATATATAGCAATGCTTGCCTATTCAGGTGTTTTTGTTCAATTTTGAAAGTTCATATAAGACATTTTGATGTTGAATGAGTTTTTGAATTGATAAGAACATCATATGTGCATGTTTGTATATTAATAGCAGGTTATAAGCTTTGAATCCTATGCATTTTAATATTTACCTGTTTATTGTTGTTTCTGAAGGCTTAAATATATACACATGAGCGTATGTGATGTATTTGAATAGGTTTTAGGCCTTTATTCCGGGTTTTGTTTCATTTTTTGCATTTTGGCAGATTTTGGATTTCTAGGTTTCATGTTCATCTGTTGAAGATTGCATTGGGTCCATGATTTGCTTGTCTTTTTTATCAATTGTTAGTTCTTGTATATGCATATAAGTTTGTTGATAATTAATCTAGAGTCCTAATGACTTAAAAAATATTGAAATGTTGTCATTTGATATTCTGTTTTTTTATTTTTTATTTTGTATAAAATCAAATAATCATGATATTAGGTTGATTATTATGTTAATTTAATCTCAATATCTTGTTTGAATGATATTTTACATGTCTCTATGCCTTTAATTTGATTTGATTTATTCTATAATCAAATCCATTTTTTAGGTTTCATCATTATGTTCTTCGTGTTCATTGTCAATTTTAAGCCAAAAAACCTCGTTTGATTTTTTATTTTTTATTTATGTTTTTGGACTGTGTTTTTGGGCTTGGGCTAAGAAGCATAACCCATATGACTAAGGTTGTGTTTGGCAGACTTAAAATTCTCAAAGGAAAAAACATAATATTTTGTTCTTAAGGCGTGTTTGCCAAACACAACTTAAAGATATTTTTTAAGCCTCTGATTTTTAGTTTAGGGCATGTTTGGCAAACATGCCATACTGATTTTCCAACAAAGCTTATTTTTTTGTTTTGTTAAACAGACCTCAAATAATTTACAAAAAAATATTAAAAAATTCAAGAACCATTTCAAATTTATTTGTGAGTCCCTCACATGTTTTCCAATGAATTTTATTTAATATTTGGGTTTTAAAATTACACTGTAACATACTGACCCAACATTAAATATACTTGCTTTTTTCTTCAAAATTTCAGAAAAATACAAAAAATAAAAAAACTCCTTATTTGAAAAAAAATATAAAAACTTGTCTTTATCGTTGTTCATACAACCAAGTTCTAAAAAATTTCATGCATATTTTATAAAAAAAAAATGTATTTTTTTTCATAATTTGGAAAATTAAAAAAAATTCAATTAATAGTCACAACAAGTTTATGATTATCCATTAGGATTTAACCAAAATTTCAAAAATACCCAAAAAAATCAATCATTTTATTTAATTTTTATGATATGTATTTTACATAATTTTTTGAAGCTTTAGAATGGTTAGGTTTTTGTTTGATAAGATAAAAAACTCTTTACTGAGAATGATTTTTTTTTTTAACCTTAGATAGACCAACAAATAGAAACACGATCTTAGAAAACAAAATCAATAAATAATACAGCTTACCACAAGTAGGGTGTACTAGGGGTGATGCGTCTTCCCCATGCACAACTAGTCCTCTAACCCAAACTCTCGCGGACCATTAGGTTTCCCATTGACTATAATACGTACTAGGTGGCGACTCTTAAACCCTATTAATCATATCTTTATGATTAATTCCCAACACTTCCAAAACCCCCTTGATCTAGAAGGAAAACCTGTCATTTAACGTCGTGCATTATTTACGCCTAGTTGGAGGACGACCATCACAAGATCGTTTTCACTTAACAGTACACCATCAACTATTAATGTCTATAAACCTAATTGATTTAAATTACATCAGGTGTCACACCTTTTTCTCCCTATTTCCTTTATCAGTATGAAAGTTAATGTGGTTCATAGATATATAAATATCCATTAAACATTAGTTGGAGGACGACCATCACAAGATCGTTTTCACTTAACAGTACACCATCAACTATTAATGTCTATAAACCTAATTGATTTAAATTACATCAGGTGTCACACCTTTTTCTCCCTATTTCCTTTATCAGTATGAAAGTTAATGTGGTTCATAGATATATAAATATCCATTAAACATATCAGTTTAAAGATTTAAATTTAAACTTTCTAGCACTCTTATTTTCTTCATTAAACACAAACACAAACACAAACACAAACACATATCACAATCTCTAAGAATTTAAATCTTATTAAAAGAATCAATGACTATGGTGTTGTGAACAACATGATTTGATAGAGCAGATACACTCTATACTTCTGTCACACTAAATATCGCGATGACCTTTAAAATTTTCTATGAAAAAGAACTGATATCTGGCATCTTGTTTTTTACAGGGGAAAAAAAGTCTTGTTTAAGGAGTCACCGCCTATTATTATGGTCATTAGGAACCTTAAGTGATCAACAAAGATTCTATGGTACAAGACTAATTACGCGAAAGAGAAGATACTATCAACCTTTAAGCCTCCTACCTAAGATAGTATGCATTGCTGCTTTTGTTTTAAATTACTAAGGGTTTGTTTTGTTTTGTTTTTGGTGGTCTTCTTATAGTATTTCTGACTCTGATGCCAATGAATATTCATCTACGAATACTTCCAACTTTAGCATTGATAAATATTACGTAACCAAAAAAAGTGTGGTATTTTTAATTCTGATGCCAGTGAATAAATTAGTAAAATTTAGATTGAAAGTAAAAACCTATTTTTTATTTTTTATTTTTTTTTTAGAACTGGATCTAGCCCAGTTATACAGGTTGTCCAGCCTGATCACTGCCCAAGCCATTGTCAGCGAGCACGTGTGAATTAATTCACCTGTGCATGCGTAGTAGAAAGGTAATTAAAATTCAAGGGGAGGGAAACGAGACTTACTTGGTTTGGTTGTTGTGGGAGATGAAGACAAAGCTTGAGAGCGATGGTGGTGGCTGATGGCTGAGCAACTTTCTGAACGTCCCTCCTCTGTCTTTTCTTTTGTTCTTATATGTTTCTTTTTTCTCTCTGGTCTCTGTTGTAGTACCCCTATCTCTCTACGTGTCTGTCTCTCTTCTGTTTTTTTCATTTTTGTGTTTGGTTGATCCCAATGATTTGCTGTTTAGGGGGCAACCAAGATGACAATGAAACATCAGGGAAGGGTTGTGTGGTTGGCGTGGTTTATGCTTAGAGGTGATCCCCTGATTATTGTTGCTGGAGTTTTGAAGGAAATTCTATAGTCCCTCTCCCCTGTCTCTCTTTATTTTCGTTCATTTTTTTTCATGGTGATCTTTTGTCTGGCTTTTATAGCACCAAACCCCTGGTTGTTCCTCAACAAACTTCTCTTCTCTCCTAAGAAGAGGATAAACGTGGTTGGGGAGTGTTAGTTTTTTGCTGGGATTAGGACACTAACAATCCTGCCATGGTTGGACTGTTGGTGATGGGTTTTATCCCGGACACCAGAGGCGTGTCGTGGGACGAAGGAGATTGGATTGACTCGGGATTTGTGGTAGACCATTTGGTCTACATTCTGCCTAGATTGAGATGATGGGATCTTGGCACACCGATGTTTTTTTTTCTTTTGCAGGTGGCTTCCTCTATTCTAGGAGAGGAAGGGGATGAACAGTGGGTTTGTAACGACGCCGTTTTCTCGACCAAAATGGCTATCTTTAATTTGCCCCTTGAAATTCTGACATTTAGCAATTAGACCTTTATTCATGGAAATCTTCCTTTTTGTTTATAATTTTGTCCTTAGATCAAATGCAATTGGACCCCTGGATTTCAGTGTCATTTACAAAAACAGTCCTTGGTTTTTAATTTAATTAATTCAGTCCTTAATTGACTCTTCAACTTTTAATTTTTTTAAAATTACTCCTAAAAAAATCAATTACCCCCATAGTATCATTGCCTATTCGCTTTGATCATTGGACTTTAATTTCTTGCAATTTTGACCCAAATCAGCCTCGAATTTTGATATTTCTTCAATTAAACCTTTAATTTCATTAATTAAACTAAATCAAAATTTAATTAAGTCCCTAAGCTTATCAATTCTTCCACTTTTCAGCTAAATTGACTTCCAAATCTATAATTTCCTCCTTATTAGTCCCCGGACCTTCAATTTGTATGGTCTTGACCCAATTCTCAAATTATTTTTCATTCATTCATTTTTTATTTTTGTGGAAATTTAAAAAATAGGTTATGACAACTTCAATGTATAAATCAAAACATTCTTGATGAATGAATAATAGACTTAGAAACTAGTTATTGAAAGGTTAAGTCGAATTACTTATGAATTCTCTAAAATTTGAGGGATCATAACATGTTGCTAGACATTGCACTTAATATTCAAATATAAATCAATTAATTTTTGAATTGGTAATAAGTTGAATTATTTAACTTATTTAATCTTACATTGTTTAGGATTGTGATTTTTATTTGGGCCAACATATTAAAGAATATAATGGGTCACACGTATTAAGATCATTAATAAGAAATTAAACTATGATTATTAATCAAGTGTGATTTGATTGCAAATGAATTTTAGAATTGTGGTCTAAAATATAATTTAAATGAGGGATTAAAATTCTAGACTTAAAAAAATTAAGTAGGGACTTGATTGAATAAATTTCTAAATGTGATATTTTTCATAGGGAAAAGTGATATTTTATCATTTCTAGGGTCATCATGTATTCTCTATAATAAAATGTTATGTCATATATTTTCTAATGACTTCATAATGAAAAATCTTATGTGATCAAATACACATGAAAACACCAAATACACACACACACACACTAACACTCAAGACATAGCATTCCTTTTTTTTTTTTTTTCTAAAAAGGTTTTAGGATATTTATTACTAGTAGTTCATGTGAATTATTATTAAAGGTCAAACAATTAGATAACTTGTTGTTTGCAACAACTTAACCTTGAAAAGTTAATTAAACCTCATTAAAAGAATTGATCTTCCGATAATCTTCAGTCAGACCCTAAACTAGCTTAGATTATCTAATAAGATTCTGAGACTCCCAAATTTTTTTTAAAAAATTATTGTTTTCATTGTATTTATGTATTTCAGGAAATCCAACAAGCATATATATATTGAGCAACTTATGCATGCTGGGTTTCAACTTATAAAGAATGTGTTTGCAATTGTGTATTAATATTAAGTTAATTGACATGCTGAATATGATGCCCTTAAAACTAAGTTATATACCTGAGAATTTGCTGGAAATATAGGAACATTATTTTAATTTAATATTTTTACTTCCTTTAGATACTTATTCTCTTCCTTGTCGTCAAGCTTAAAAATTTCGACTTACATACAAAGGTAGCCTACTATTCTGTATTTTTTTAGTCTTTTGGTGATGGTGTGATGCTTGAAATTTTATTTGTCCATATTGGTATAAAATATAAAGAATTTCAGATATTGTACAGTACAGACAAGCACTTTATACCAATCGCAAATAAGAAGCCCCTGGATATAGAATAAATGCTACGAGAGTGTGCTTTATACCAATGACTGGAGAAGTTTAAGTAGGGATCATAGAGCCTTTTTTTTTTTTTTCCTTCAAAACGTAAGAATATAGAGCCTTTCTTTGCATGTGGCTGTGTCTGCCCTTTTCCCTCAGTTTTACATCAAAGATTGCCAATCCAGCATTCCTCCCACCTTTTTGCTTTTGGCATCACCTCACACTTTTACTCACATAGCATTGAGCCCTGAATTCCATGGTGGGTCACTGGCCTCATATTTGGGACCATGCATAGCAGCTTGGGACCGTACCAAGGCTTTATTATAGGAATTTTCCTAGAATTATCTGACTCATTATTTATAAGTTTAATTACTTATATCCAGCGAGTATAATAAAACACAAACACACACACGTATAGAAAGGATACATGCATTGAAGAATAACGCAATAATCAGATAAAACTCTGATATTTCTGAAAAAAATTGTAATTTGATAAAATAACATATTAATTGTTAATATGGAAGTAAAAACTCACATAACCAAAAGAATCTAAAATAAAAAAGGAAAAGTAATTAAAATTTAAAATTAACAAGAAAAATAATTAAAACAACGAAAATAACATCTTGTAACTCTTATTTATATACAAGCTTTTTAGATCTCGACTAGTTATTGCTAGCCGATCTTTTTAAAAATATAAGCCTAAAGAATGATTTTGTAAAATTTAAACATAATACAACTATCAAATATGAAGTTGATAATAAATAAATTGACCTAAACAAAACAATTAACAATGATTAACCGAAAAAAATGAAACGTGTGCCAATATTATAGAAAGATATTCTCTCAATATTCATAAAAAGATCTTCATGATCTTATTTTGATAACAAAGAGAAAATTAAATGAGAACGAGATAACCTTATAAAAAATAAAATACAAAAACAAATTCAAAGTTCAATTCCCAGTAAATCAAATGTTGAAAGACAAAGTAAAAAAAATCAATTTAAAAAAAGATAAAAAAGGACTCAGGTCCACCAAGTTAACCTGCTAAATCCGTGACCTGATGGTGAGATCGAGATAATCCCGTTGAAAGAAAATTGAATAAAATTAGGAAACTCAATTCTCAAACCAACCTAATGTTGAAGGACGAATCTAGAAAAAAAAAACTATTTTAAAAAAAAAACCCAAGTCAACTTAGATTAACCTGCTAAGTTCGCAATCTGGACATGAGATCAGGATAATTCTATAAAAAAATAGAAAAAAATCACGAAGCAAAATCCTAACCAATCCAATGTTGAAGGATAAATTAAAAAAAAATCAATTTTAAAATAGGACCTAAAAAAGACCGAAGTGAGCTTGGGCTAATCTTTTAAACTTGTGATTTGGTCATGAGATTGAGATTACCCTATAGAAGATGTCATAGCCCAATTTCGACCTCGATTTCTAAAATATTTTTCAAAAATTCAAAAAAAAGAGAAAAAATAATATCTTTTCAATGCATTCAGCCATTCATAAGCCCATTTCATTATTTTTTTCACTATTTTTCTCTTGTTAACATATTTTTGAAAAAACAAAAGTCAAAATACAAAAAATAATTTACTTTTTATAGTAGGAGCATTTTTTCACATCAAACAAAAAGGAAAAAAAACATAAAAAATATAAAAAATGATTGCATGCTATTTTGATGAATTGTGATTTTGTTAAATATGAATATGAATTAGTGAGTTGAAAGGAGGCTTTGACAATACCCTCTCGATTTACTTTTTGCATCGTACAGTAAACCACTATCCTACTAGTAATGTCACTCTCAAAGTGACAACATATGATTTAAAAACAAAAACAAAAACAAAAATTATAATGTTCTTTATGTCATCTTTATTTGTAAATATACATATTCAAAAGAATGGGGTCAAATCTTAATTTTTACTATTCCTATAGGTCCAACGTATTTTTTTTTAGAAATGATCAATTCAACAAGTTATCTATTTTTAGGGACATATGTTCAATTTTTTTTTCTCGATAACCCAATCAACAAGTCTTTTATTTTTAGGGATGGACATCAGATTTGTGTTAATCGCCAAATTAATGAGTATCCTAATTTTAGGGGTGGACATCAAATTTTTCATGAATGACCTAATTTAGGAGTTTACTATTTTTAGGGATCGTGAATAGCATAATTAACGAGTCTTCTATTTTTTAGGACATACATCAATTTTTTTTGAATGACCTAATTGACGAGTTTCCTATTTTTAGTTATGGACGTTATTTTTTTTTTATGAATGACCCAATCAATGAGTCTTTTATTTTTAGGGACGGGTGCCAATTGTTTTTGCAAATAACCTAACAGACGAGTTTTCTATTTCTAAGGATGAACATCGAATTTTCTTGCAAATCATTAGAAATAAATTAAAATAAATTGCAAATAATCTAATAAAATAATTTAGATAGCTAATGACATAAATATAATAATATTTTGGAAAAAAACACAAAAAACATAACCTTTTATTTGAAAAGATACGGTAAGGGTGATGTCTTTTAAGTACAATCAACCCTTTATCTGAATCTTTGAAACTAATGCATACTTTAGGATTCGTAGTTTCCTTTAGTTATTAGGTGGTAATTCCATTATCCCATTTTTTCCTTTGATTTAGGAGGTCCAAACATCGTGTCAGGTGCGATAGAAGACAAACCCAAAAAAAATCATGAAATCAAATTATCAATCAACCAAATAATAAGGGTTGAAATTTAAAAAGAAATTCAATAAAAAAAAGATCCAAAACAAAACAAATAGCAATAAAAAGAACAACGATAAAATTTGATATAAAAGAATGAAATCAAATGTTGAGGGATAAAATTGAAAAAATGATTAATTGAAAAAATGATTCAAAACAAAATAAATAAAAAGTAAAAGAACGAGGACCGAAGTTGATAAAAAAAAATGACAGGACACATTCTAATTTTGGTAGACTAGTGTAAATCTCAAGAAGAAAAGAAAGAAAATAATTAGAAGAAGAAAGAAAAGTTTATAGAGTTGATTTGCAAATCTGTTGTTAACACACGAAGGACCATCAAAAAGATCTTGGTGCACTACTTTGAAACCAGTTGTGGGTAGCAGTGTTACGCCTTCGAACAAAGCCTCACACTTGCACATGCCTTCAAAGTTGTCTTGCCCAAACTTTTCAGTTCCTGTAATTGTTTTGATGTCAAATTGGATCCGTCAAACCTCAATTGTTTTAGATCAATACAATTTTATTATGCAAAACCAGGAATCAAATACATGTCAGAATTATTCCATCACATCATGGAATCCTCATATAAATAGGTAACGGAAAACAACTATCAAGTCTAATCTAAAAAAAATGTATTGAAAAGCAGCGAAGAAGCTCAAGTTCGCAACTGTGGAAAAGAATATGTGAATGTCTGCATCTTTATTTGATGATGAAGAAGAAAAAAAAGGCAATGAAGGGTAGAACCAATTAAAAAGAAACAGAGAGAGAGATCAATTATTATATATAATAAGATTAGCTAGAAAAGTTGATGATTTTGGTGGCATGACGCATGGCATACATTTCATCACCGCAGCTCGTCCTTAAAGGTGGATATGTGAAGAAGAAGGTTGTCTCCCACTAACACACTCACTTCAGCTTTTACAGTGACAGATCCACCACTCTGATATAATGCTCTCATGGCCACAGGGGGTAAGAACTCACAAATAATTAATTAGTTATTAAATTTTGAAAAAGGTTTTTTCAAAATTTATCGATCAAGGATATGATTTGTGCAAGTAATTAACCCATGAAAACACTTCCTTTTACCTCAACCAAAAGGTATGCATTAATGTTCCACTTTATAAGAAAGGCAAAGTATATGGATGTTGGTTCATATGAAATGCGGCTCACGTGCTTTGGCTAATAGAAAATTCAACATCTAATCAATGCTCCTAATCTTGCTTCTTGCAGATTAGTTTATCATTGTAATCTCATTTGGAACATTTTAGTTTTATCTCCTCCGCACCCTTTCCTTCAAAACAAATAATTCTAGTTGAAACCCTAACTGGGTTTTAAGATATTTTTAAGTACGATGGTTGATTATTAAAAAAAATAAAAATTATTCTAAAATATCTAAGATAAATTCCATTGTTATTTGATTTTATGATAAAAATATATATTATACATGTATGCTAATATTTTTTCTAAACTAAATGCTTGTATTTATTAGAAGTAATAATTCCTGTAATAGTGATTTGGGATTTACTAGTAACAACAAACCCTAATCCTCGCAGTTTAGATTACACAGGAAGAGATTAATTTAAGATAATAGTAAATAAAGAATTGGGTTTTGATTTGGTTCCTTTGATTACCCAATTTAAATTAATCTACTGTAAATTAATTATTTCACCAAGCATGTCTACAATAAATAACTATAAATATTCTAACTATTTCAATTAATACGAGTATAAACAGAAAAAAAAAATCATGTTCTCATCACAAATTTATTTAAAATAACATACAAATTAATACACGTTCACTAGTTAAAAATTAACGAAACAAATCACAAGTTGTTTTAAAAAGAATATATCACACATGGAGAATCAAGATTAACCTTTAGGAGTTGTTGGAGTGGGTTGGAGCTGTACTAGAGTGGCTGGAATAGTAGAAACAATACTAACACATATTATTCACGTCACCAGCAACGAGCAGTCAACTTTTGAGTGTTGATTCCATGCGCTTGCAGGTCAGGTTGCGCATGGACCACTCCGCCAACTACTCCTATTCTCCTTCTTGCTTCCTACACCTACGGTGTATATCATCCTCGTTCATGGTGGGAGATCGGAGGCTGCAAAGTTCCGGTTTGTTATTTACGCATTACATGGCAAGCTATAAAAATAAAATGAAAAAACCACAAATTGATTAGCCACTAAGACGAGAATCTCTTGTCCAATATATATCATGATTGTGTTTCGAAATGGAGGACTCGTGGGGGTCTTACAATACTATGTCCGAGAGGATAAATTCGAATTCTATCCAACTCAAAAAGAAGAAAGAAATCTTCATTTATTTTTTTGCAATTTCTAATTGGGTAAGAAAAAATAAAGAGCTATTTAATCTGACGTTCTGCTTCAAATATTCAACAACAGATTGTTGGAAAATGCCATGCATATATATGTACGTCTAAAGCCAGCATAATTTCATTTTCTGAACTCCAAATTATGTTTTAGCTTCGTATAGCCTAGGACAACGTTAATTAAGAATCTGTCTTTACTGGCTGTTAATATAATAGCCTCTATAGGTTTATATATAATCGTTAATTTCAGGATCCGTGAAATTAGTAGAGGTGCGTGTAAGTTAGCCCGGACACCCATGTTAATCAAAATAAATAAATAAAAAGAAGAAAAGAATCGTCTTTGACTATAGATGCAAGGAGTAGACAATTTTTTATATATATATTTAATGATGCAAAAGTTAAAGATGATAAATTGGGCACAACATGAAATAATGTAAGAATCAAGAAATGTCATCAGAAAACAAATTAACAATGGCAATCGTGGTAGAGCTGGTTAGTGTCTAATGTTGTCTATTATTAAGTAGCACGTTGCCTTGCTTGCCTTGGACGTTCCTTTCCTCTTGTTTTTTTCTCTCTTTCTTTTGGGTTAAAGCACGATCGATCAATCAACTGAAGATTTTGGGATCCGAGGTGCATTAACACTAAAATTAATCTATCAATGATCTATTAATTATGATTATATATTATCATTAATCTTCTCTGCAGCTGGACTAATCAATCAAAGTGGTTGAAAATAAAAAGGTGTAAATCAAGTTGTTATAACATGTGCTAAGAGCTACTAACTTGTTTTTTGTTTTTGTTTTTTTCTTTCTTTCTTTCTTCCAAATGATAGCACAGGCAGCGAGCCAAAGCTAAAAAGGAGAAGAACGCATAACAAAGGGAAGCTGCTATGCATAGATGTTTGATTTAATTTTTTTTTATATATATATAATAAGTGCATAGCTTTTACTCGTGGACATAATTATGCAAGCATATTTTGTTTTTCTTGTAAAAAAAAAAACTAATATTTTTATTCATGAATAGATTGATTAGTAGATTTTAGGTTGTACAATCACAATGATAGTTATATTTCAATTGAAACAACAAGTTTCAAATCTCAATCTTATGCTTAGATCTAACGTTGGAATTCTCATTAAATAGCTACCATAAGTTGAAAAATAAAATAACATGAACATCATTCATAAAAATATATGCCTGTGGATCCTAAAATTTAAAGCGATAAGTGAGGATTAAAAATATTTCGTGCTATCTTATTCTTATATGATATTACTAATTTTTCTTTTTATTAATGTGGGTGTCCAGGCCAGCTTGTGCTCATCTCAACTAATCTCACGGGTCCTAAATTTAACGACCATGTAAATCTCCAGTAACCCTGAGGTTTGTGAGACTCGAACTGGTGATCTCTAGAGAGCAAACTTATTATTAATTAATTATAAATGTTCTATATCATATTAAATATTACATATGAAAATGGTTATTCACTAATAACATGATCATTAATTTAACTTATATTTAATTTATTCATCTTGCCTATTACTTTTAACTTCTAAGAATTTAGATTTAACAAGAATAGCAGTAATTAACATGTTCCACACATTAGAACTCATATTTATAAGGTTTTAGATTCAATTTTTTATTTTTTAAAACTATTATTATGACCATCACAAGGTCATAAACTTGCATTCTCTGGCTGTTTTTATTTATGTAGATTTGTTTTCTGGACAAATAGCAGATTCCTTGTGTATAAAACATTGAAAAAAATAAAACAATAACAACAACATATGAATGGACACTTAAATGAAGAGACAATCACAATTCACAACCACAGGTTTTGCTATACGATAAAAGTGAGTAAAAGAAAGAAAGAAGAGATGAAGAGGCACGTTAGCTAATGATGAATAGAGCGGATTTCCACACCCACCCATGGCTGAAAGATAGTCACTCACCATCTCTCCCTCTCGCCATCTCTACTCTTTCCCCTTTTCTCTCTCTCTCACAGCTTTATACTACTACAGTACACTACATGCAATGGAATCAAAGATGAACGAACTAAACTAAACTCCAACAACGAATGAGTCTAGAAGTAAGTGTCTGTCTCTCAAACGTATATATACATTAAATTATTAGTTTTTGTTTGTTTGTTTTGATTAATAATAGGAGGAGGGTTTTGTTTGTGTCCTAAAATTTGTTACCCTTTTCTTGGGGATTGGATGACCAGTTTCAAGATTCTCGTCGTCGTTTTCTACCTTCTTCTCTGCTCTGTGTACTCTTTTGTTTGCTTGCTTTCTTTCTTTCACACTGTTTGAGATAATAATAAAAAAAACTACTACTAATACTAAACAAATGCTTCTCTCCTTACTATGACGCCTAGCTGCAGCCATTTCTGTTTCTGGGCCTCTTTGCTTTCATGTTTTCCCGCTCTCTGTAAAAAGAAAAAAAACAGAGCTTGGCTAGGTACTTTTTTTGTATTATTTTCCCTCTCTCAGTGTTTTCCTTTTCTTTCTTAACATGTGATAGCTAGTGAGTTGGTGTATATATGATTTGCTTTTGTTTTTGCAGGTTAATATAATTGATATAGAGAACGTTGGTTCCATTGTTATCTTGTTTTCAAGTGGGGATCAATCCAAAAGATGAACACTAGAGTCCGCACTGCTCTTCAGGCTATGAAAGCTCCTTTAAACCATGATACTAATAAAGTAACCTCCTCCTCCTCCTCCTTCTTCGCTATATGTATTTCAAGACTTGGAAGATTTTTACTGAATTGGTTTTTTTTTTCTTTCTATTTTTCAAATGGTTTAATATGGGCTTAATTTTACAAATCCTTGAAATTTAGTTTTTTCTGTCCACTTAATTTTCAGCCACTTTTTATAAGAAACTGGATTAAAGATAGATAGATAGATAAGCTTCTAGCTCTTACAGACCAGAAAAAGTAAGTGCTTTAGATCCAGCAATCTGCATTGGATTCTTTCACTCATCTCAAGAAAAGAATATATATGGCTTCTTCTTTTGCTTCCTTTCTTTATAATACTCTTTTTCTCTCTTTTACTTCGAGTTTGATTCTTTATTTGTTGTAATTGATACTGAATTTATCAAGAAGGAGAAGATGGAGGCTCAAGGGAGGAGCAGAGCAGTTGGTGGCCATAAATCTGCTATGAATTGGCGTAAAGCAAACAAAGAAAGGAAATTGGCCTTGCTACAAGATGTACTTGAAATGTTTCTCAACAAAACCATTCAATTCTGTTTATTACAATAAGAGCTGAGTTGTTTTAAACTCGAATGTTGCTTTGGTTTCAAAATTTGCAGGTTGATAAGTTGAAAAAGAAACTTAGACATGAAGAGAATGTTCATAGAGCTTTGGAGAGAGCTTTTACTAGGCCTTTGGGAGCTCTGCCTCGCTTACCTCCTTATCTGCCTCCTTATGTTAGTGTAAATTCGCTATATTCTATCAATTAGATCTCTATCTATCTACACTCCCTCTAATTTAGTCAAGAGAATTAGCCAATCCAATGTTTAATTTTTGCATGTTTTTCTATAAACAGTAATTAATGTGGGTTCTTATTTGGTTTGGTTTAGATCTTAGAGCTACTTGCTGAAGTGGCTGTTCTCGAAGAGGAAGTTGTTCGGCTTGAAGAGCAAGTTGTGAATTTTAGACAAGGACTCTATCAAGAAGCTGTCTACGTCTCCTCCAAGAAGAATGTGGAGAATTCAAAGGATGCAATTGATCAACAACCATCAACTACAAGATCGAAACACGCGAGATCAAAATCACTCTCGCTTAATGAGACCAATTCAGCAACTTTTGCAGCAAGGCCTCAACCTTCTCTTGCTAGGTGCACTTCGAGTAGAAGGCTGTTTTCCACTGACCCCATTATTGAGCGATCAGGGCAGTGTTCTAATAGGCCATCAAATAGAGGAAAATATGCTTCTGGTAAACCCAATTCTTCTTCATCTCTTGTGGATGATGGACGGGGAAAGGAGAATCGATCGTGTATTAATTATGTAAAGGATAAGCAATCTCCAGATAAGATGGCAAAAATCACAACTCCCGTGAAGAGAACTCCAAACAAGCGTGAATCAGAGGAGAAGAGTTTGGAGCCTTCTAAGTTGCAGGTACGTAATTGCTCACTAATTTTTACAGGGAGCCAGCCTTTCATTATTTTATGGTCTTCGAATCGGTGATCATTTTTGTATTGCCAGCTAGAATGCAGGTTAATAGAGCAGGAAAGAGCACAGGAAAGCACTTCTGCTTACATGAATGATAGAATATGCGAAAATAACATCACACCAAACAAGTTAACTGAGGATATTGTGAAGTGCTTGTCCAGCATTTTCTTGAGGATGAGCACGTTGAAGGACAAAGTAGTTGAATTAGGAACTTTCTCATCACGAGCGACTTTGACATCTCCTGAAGGTGATAGAGGAAATGAAATTCGAGATCCTTATGGCATGTCTGCAGAGTTCAAGATTAGAGATATTGGTTCTTATAAGCATCTTTATGCAATTGAAGCTAGCTCAATTGATCTCAACCGTACGACAAGTGCCTTGTTTTTGCTCCAGAGACTAAGGTAAGTTTTGTACGGCACTTCATTCGAACTTCAAGCAGCTATGGTTTGTATTTACTGTATTTTCAATAATGTTCAGGTTTCTACTAGGGAAGCTTGCCGCTGCAAATTTAGAGGGTCTTACCCATCAGCAGAAGCTTGCTTTCTGGATAAACACTTATAATTCATGCATGATGAATGTAAGATCTGAATGCTAGTCTCTTGTTGTTACCGATGTCGGCTCCATGGGCTTTGTCTTTCTCAAAACAAAAATGATATGCCCAGTATTAAAATACAAACTTGTAAAACATTTATAGAGCCAGAATGTTAATCTTTCAGGCAATTTTGGAGCATGGGATACCCGAGACTCCTGAAATGGTTGTTGCTCTAATGCAAAAGGTAGGATATATTTATAATTCGCTCTATCCATTTTCAGTTTCTTCTATTCTTTATGTTGTCTCCATATTATTGATAGTGCGTTTTCATTTTGTGTATGCTTAAGAGGTCAGAACTTGTACTATATTTCAATACCTAGCAGACTAGCACCGTCGCAGGGATCGGGTGCATCTGTATGCCTAGGCTTTAACTCTCTTAAAGCTGTGTCATGAGTTTCTTGGAATCATTTAAAGTACATGTATGATCTGCTAAATGGTCATTGCTTTCAAACACAGTCACTGACCAAGTGTTTCTAAGATTCTGTAACACTAGCTTTCGATGAAAACAAATTTGAGATTGACTTAATTCAAACTATGATTCCCTTAGGCAACAATAACTGTTGGCGGACACTTGCTAAATGCAATTACAATTGAGCATTTCATCTTGAGGCTTCCTTATCACTTAAAATTTGTAAGCCGCTTTCCTTGGAGCTTCATTGTTCTCTTTATTTGGTAATTTTTAGCATTGAATTGCTAACTGGGTGGTTTTCTTCAATATGATAGACCTGTCCAAAAGCAGTAAAAAATGATGAGATGAAGGCACGCAGCATTTTCGGATTCGAGTGGTCTGAGCCTTTGGTTACTTTTGCACTCTGTTGTGGAAGCTGGTCGTCCCCTGCTGTAAGTTTCTACATAGATGAGGCTCCTTGAATTTGTTGCACAGGCTAGGTCACCTCACCATTTTCGTTTACACTTCTTTCCCAAACTACCAGGAAGTGCATCATTATAAAAATAAATAAATCTTTGATGATGCAATCCAAATATTACTTGTAAACGTTCTAATGTTGATCTCTACAAAAATGCAGGTAAGAGTTTACACAGCCTCTCGAGTTGAAGAAGAGCTAGAAGTAGCAAAGCGAGACTATTTACAAGCGACAGTTGGGATTTCAAGAACGAACAAGTTAATAATTCCAAAGCTGTTGGACTGGTATCTACTAGATTTTGCGAAAGACATGGAATCTTTACTTGATTGGATATGCCTGCAGCTACCGAATGAACTCAGGAATGAAGCAGTCAAATGCCTTGAGAGAAGGGGAAGAGATCCCCTTTCGCAGATAGTACAAGTAATGCCGTATGATTTTAGTTTCAGGTTGCTCTTACATCGGTGAAATATTCTCCCCATTTTTATACTTGATCCTTCCTAGATCCTGGCCTGCTATCAACTTTGGGACGGTACAGGGATATTACAGACATGGTAAAAGTACATGTATATGCGAACATCATGGGCTTTGGTTGTGCTGATTGTTTCGTAAACCTTGATTGATACCAGAGAATGGATAAAATAATCTCCAGTTGATTCAGTGTATGTTCATAACTCCTGTCAGTCTACTCTATATTCTATAAGCTTGAGATGAAATCACTGAACAGTTCTTGTTGATGACGCAGTTACAGTTAGTGAGGGTCCCTGGTTTTAGTCTTTTTGGTCCCAATGGTAAGGCTGCTTTTGGATTGTATCGTGTGATAAAAGAGACCAATATAAAAGATATAAAAACGTTGAAAAAATAAGGATATAAAAATAATTTTTTAATTTTTTATTGGATTTTTGTCATTTTAGAACAGGAAAAACAGGAAGGACAGAAGACCAATCCTTTCTTTCTTAACAATCATCGTCTTTTTTTGTCTCGATTCAATACCAGAACAAGCACGGATGGATCACGAAGGCCCTGTTTCAAGGTTTTATTTGTTTTTTAATTTTAAAAATATTTTTAATTTTTTTTTGTTTTTAATTAATAGTTTTTGATGTTTTTAGATGATTTTAATGTATTGATATAAAAAATAATTTTTTAAAAAATAAAAAAAATATTATTTTGATATATTTTTGAATAATATATATTTTAAAAAACAATCGCAACTATATTTTCAAACATACTTTCAAACACGCTTGAAGGAAATCCCAAACTAATAGCAACACGCATTCTTAGAAAATTCAATGTGATCACAATAAAATTAGCTTTGTTGTTAAGGGGAACAGTTGATTCTTGATTAGTAAGCTTCTCAATGTAACAGTGGCCGTGTTTAAATTTGGAATAGGTTTCTCTTCACTAGGAATAAAGTAATTTATGTGCTGGTAATTGAGGAAAGTAAGGAATTAGTAAAAAGATTATATAAGAATTACAATTACATTACGTTACAATTACCATTATAATTACAATTACAAAAAACACTAAAAATCTTTTGGTTTCACTGTATTTCTACAAAGAAAAATTATTGTGCATTTCTTGATAAATAGGTTTAATAATTTGTATCATTTTTTTTTTCATTAGGTTATCATGGTGTTAAAAGAAGTCTCAACATTGATTCATGCTGGATTTTACAAAAAAAACAAAATCAATTTTATTGCTTATAAAAAATTAAAAATTCTAGGATCAAATTGAGTTTGAGAGAGGATAGAGAAAATAATTGGCAAGCTAGATTCCACAAATAAAAAAAAATGCATGTTTAGTGATGTTTCTTTTGACAAGATGAATGTTATTAAGGTGTTTTTCACATTACACATTGTTGAAAAAGTAGATTGGGTTGGGAAAAAAATTACAATTGATTTTGTGTTTTTTAACTAATTTAGGTTGTTTTTATTTAAGGAATTAGTTTATTGAGGTTCTAAGGGTTCTTATTAGAAATTTTTATTTGAAAATATGTTTAAAATAGTTTTTAGATTAAAAAAAAACTTTAACCTAATTTTCTAGTCATCTTTCTAGTGGTTGAAATATGACTAAGCAAATGGCATATCGTCTGCTTTATAGTCTACTCTTGAAAGAAAAAAAATATTAAAAAAAGAGGAGCCAAGTGTTCGGGTCTAGCCTTCTAAGCCCACACATTTTTTTATGTTTGGCTAGGCATGCAAGGCCCATCTTTTTGGCACAAATGTCTAACCTCTTTCTATTTCTTATAATGTTTTTGGATTTTGATTGAAATGCGCTTTAAATCATTATTTAATTTTTTTATGATTCTTAAATAATATTATATATTTTATGGGAATGATAACAATTTTTTTTCAATCATTATGTACCTAATATAAAAAAATAAAAAATTAATCATGAATATTCAATGAAAAATAAATTTCATTTCTTTTTTTTTAATGGATTTTTTACATGATTTTATTTCAGTTATTTTTTTTCTTAAATCACATATAAAATATTGAGGAATTGTTTTAATATTTTATTTTTAAACTTGCTTTTAAAATTATGATAGGTTTTTATTAAATACAGTGCTTATAGTTAAAGAAAATGCTTCTGTTAAAATAATAAAAAAATGAATTTTATATTGAAAAAATAAATTTCTTCATCATAGTTTTTTTTTTTTGGTAGTCTTTCATATAGATTGTAATAACTCCAAAATTTTTTTTATCATGTTTATAGGAACATATAGTATTATCATTTAAAGTACAAGATATATATATATATTTCTATCAAAATTTTAGCAAAGTTTTCTTTATATTTTTCAATACCAAATTATCAACTCAATCAATTTTCATAGCCTACAAATAAAAATTTCAACATATTTTCATCATTCGGGACTTCTATATTTATGTATTACCATCAACACAAGAATAACTTTTTATTTTTTCCATATTTCCTCAAATAAATCAATTATTATATTATTTCAAAATATTTCATGTTATGGGATGATTAACTTAGTTACAACATAAAACTAACACATATTCATATTAAAGCAAATTAAACCTGAAACTCGGTCTGCAGAATTACAGTCATATGGCTTAAAAAGAACTAATTAAGATACATTATCCATATTTAATTTAGATTCATGTACTACTTGGTTACAAAATTATATTACATAACAAAACATCATTGATTTCACCAAAATTACATATGCGATATTCATTACTCATCATGACATTGTGAAGTACCTGAAATTTATATAATACTCAGCATAATTAGTTTATATACAAAGAATATTTACTATTATTACTTTTATATGAAATTATTCTCAATTCGTATAATTTAATAACACAACATCTTATCTTGCCAAACCAGTACTTGTTTCATTTCTACATTATGAATTTCTTCAATTTTCCATTAACCAAGTTTCAGTAATTACAAAGACTAGTTTCTCCAATTTCCCATTAATAACGGAATTATCTCATTTACCAAGGAGTCAAAATCTTCATCTACCAATTAACCAGGACACTAATCTCATTAACTAGTGAATCAATATATTCATCTTCCCATTTATCAGGGCATTAACCCCATTAACTAGGGAATCGATATCTTCATCTGTCCATTTACCAGGGCACTAGTCTCATTTACCAAGGTAATTATTTTTTCAACAATTTATCGTTTATCAAATAAGATTACTATACATTTAAAGAAAAATTACAAACACAATTAAATAATGCTTAAATTTTAAGATGTCAAGCACCTACCTGACGTCTGGACGCGTGAAATGACCCCCTACTACTGAGCGGGTCCTACGACCTCTCTTGTACCAATAAGAACAAAGTCATTTAATCCTCAATTTATTTCAAAATTTGACTATATGGATTGTCATTTTGCTCTTGACTTAAAATGACTTACTACGTGTCCATATCACTTAAGTTAATCATCATTAACTATTTAACCCATTTTAGCTATTTTATTCTTATAGTTTCCATCATTTTAAATTTTACATTAAGAGCAATTCTAAATGAATTTTTAAAGTTAGCTAATTCTAGCCAACTTAACCTAACTTACTCACTTAAAATACTGGTTAACATTTTAACCATATCCTAAGTTATAAAATTCAATTTCGTACATCGTTTATTTCTTTCAAAAGATTATATATATGACTACAACTTTATTAAAGGGAAGAAAACTTAATTTTATCATTTACACCTCCTAAATTAATCGTTAATGCAACATCTAAAAGTTGTCAAGTATAAATTTAATCCGACCCTCCGTCTATTTCTAACTCGTATCTGGAGTTTTAGAACTCCGATTTAAACGAAGTCAATTTCATTGGATAGCTAATATTTCTAAATTGAACTTTTTTGAAGAAATTTATTCTAGTTTCCATCATTCTCAAGCCCTAAACCCTGAGTGATGGTGATGTCCAATTTTCTAATCTTTGTTTTAAACATACAACAAAGTATTTTCATTCATTTTTTCATCATTCAAAGCAATTATTTCTCCTCCATATATTTCATAATATTCCTTCATCAATAATACTACAAGATTAAGTATAATTCCATAATTCCTCGTAGCTTAAATATTCACAATTCAAGCTTAACCAAGTCTTTCCATTACAATTAAACATAAAATTTCTATTTCTTTTCAATTCATTCTTCACATTTCAACACATGCTACAATAATCATGACCTAATAATGTTCATTCATTGGTTTAAAAAAAATTCCAATTTTCTCTCCTTATGGCCGACACTAATTTTTTCACAACACTAGGATTTTTTCTTTAATTACTCATTATTCTAAGTTGTTTTCATCCTTTACTATTCTAATTTTATCAAACAAGATAAATTTCTTAATTTTTCTCATGAACCCTGACCTAGAATTTATAATTTAGACATCAATTATTAATCAAATTCAATATAACTTACATAATTGAGTTTAAAACCACTTACTTGGTGATAAAGTGAACTTTGATCCTTAACTAGTAAAAAATGTTAGGCACTCCCTATTTCCCCCCTCTTAGTCAATTCTAACGCTCTTCAAATTTCAAAATTCTTTTCACTTATTCTCTTTTGATTCTTGATCCTTAACCAGTCAAATCTTTTAACATTTATAATTTGACCCCATTTTGCTTAATTATTATATTTTGACCCTATATTTTCTTCTTTTCTAACAACAATGTCATACTTTCTTTTATTTCTTTTAATTGCATCCTTTGTTATTTAATTCTAAATCCTTAATTTAATTTAACTCATTCTATTCCCGGGTTAAAATTTAAGATTTCAAAAAAAAAATAACTGGGGTTTTACATAGATGTTTATTTTTATAATAATTTAATTAAATAAAAAATGGATTCCAATAAGCAAGGTTATTAAACTTGGCTAAGGTCATGACTTAGATCGCGGGTTGGACGAAATAACCTGAGTCAATCTAAAACATCATTTTTTTAGTAATTTTTTTAATAAAAAAATAACATCAATGTTGTTTTTATTTTTATTTTTAAAAAAAGTCAACCTAGATTTTAATTAGGTCGACTGAAACGCGGACAAAGAGTTGACCCATACTGAGTCAACTCTCACTCGGTTTGCTTTGAAACTCGACCCACTCAAAGACTGACTCAATGGGTCACCATGTTGACCTGCTGGGCTCAGTTGAGTTTAATAACATTGTCAAAAAGTTCATTGTAGTAGTAGACAGACAACTAACTAGTTACAACTAATTTACTAAAGGCATAATAATCAATTAGTTTTTATTCTTGATCTTGTGTATATATAAGGACTAGATGAACATACTCAAATGAATTAAGAAAAAATATTGAGAATTTAATTGATGCGTGTGTGTGTGTGGAAGGACAAGATAGTTGGTATATCTAAACTGAGGGACCAAAATGAATTATGATCCCTATAAAGCCAATGTAGCAACTACTTCCCACAAAATATTATAATACTTGTATAGATGTCCTTGGATGCCAATTAGCAATCTCTGGCGAGAGACCTAATTACCTAGGGACATTGGATATGTAATCTTGTTTTTCAACCTATTTGAAATGGTCCTCCACACCGTAGTGAAAGAGACAATGTTGTTGGAAGAAAAATTTAGTGTGGTAAGAGTTTAAGGACAACAATACAACATGCAAAACTAAAGAACACAAAGAAAATTTGAGAAGAAGGAATGTTTCATTAAGTGTTTTCTCTTCAATACATATTTTCTCTCTATTACACTTATGCTTTATGCTTCTGATTACAAACTTATTTATAGGCCTAAAGTTCTAGACAATCAAGGAATTAAACTAATAAAAGGAAAGCCTATTTTGAACAGGAAAAGTAATTTTGCTGACTTAACCGGTCGACCGGTAAACCAGTTCATTTAACTCAACTGGTTGATCAGTTCCTAACTAGTAGACCGATTCATCTATTTTTCAGAAAAAAAAACTAGAAAATCATGTTTACTTTTCAACATCCTTCTTTAAACTTAATTTCTCATAACTCCCAGCATATCCCTCATCTTGGCAAAAACATCATGTTTGAGTGGCTTAGAGAAATTGTTTGCAACTTGGTCTTAGGTCTTCACATACTTGACTTCAACTTTCTTGTTTGTAGTGCAATCTCATAGGAAATGAAATCTTGTGTCAATGTGCTAACTTCTATCATAAAACACAGGATTCTTTGCTAAGATAATAGCTAATGAGTTGTCCATATAAATTTTTATAGGCTTCTTTTGTGACATTCACAACTCCTTCAATAATCTTCTTAGCCAAATGGAATGACAAACAAATGTTGTAGTGGCTACATATTCAACTTCACAAGTGATTGTAGATGATATGAGTATAGATTGCTTCTTCAAACTCCATATAAATGTTATATCTCTAATATAGAAGACAAAACTTGTAATGCTCTTTTTATCATCGATGTCTTTAGCCCAATCATTATCGTTATAACCCACAAGATCAAAGTTGTTAGAGTAACCATAGAAGAAGCCAAAATCTATGGTACTTTTGATATATCAAAATATTCACTTCAAAGCTTTGAGATGTGTCATAGTTGGTGTTTTCATGAACCTGCTTACAAGTCCTACTCCAAAGAGAATATATGAACGAGTACATATCAAATATCTCAAACTCCCAACTAGGCTTTTGAATGCTATATAGTTTATCTTCTCTATTTCATCATTTTTTAACATCTTCACTCTACACTCAACTGGAGTATTTGCTTTTGCATAATCCTCAATCTTAAACTTCTTGAGAATCTCTTTTACAAACTTCTTTTTATTCACAAAGATTTCATCTTCTCCTTGTTTGATCTCAATCCTTAGGTAGTAACTCATAAGACCAATATATGTCATCTCAAACTCCTTGACCATTGCTTGCTTGAAGTCTTCAAACATCTTTAGGTTATTGCCTGTAAAGATCAAGTCATCAACATACAAGCATACAATAAGAGTATCACAACTCCCCTTTATCTTTACATATATAACATATTCATAAGGGCATTTTACAAATTCATTCTTTAAGAAATAATTATTAATGCGACTATACTAAGCTCATAGGGTTTGCTTCAATCCATACACGACTTTGTTTCACTTTAATACCTTGTTTTTATGTCCCTTCACTTCATAACCCATAGGTTACTTAATATAGACCTCCTTTTCAAGAAAGCCATTTAGAAGGCTAACTTGACATCTATTTGGTAGATCTTTTATCTATGTTGCGCAGCGGTGACAATTATCAATCGAATGATTTTCAATCTAGCAACTAAGGAAAAAACTTCATTATAATCAATCCTTTGCTTTTGAATATAGCCTTTTGCTACCAATCTCGCCTTGTACACTTCTTTTTTGGCATTTTTTTTTCTTTGTAGATCCACTTGACATCTATTGGCTTCTTTCCTTTCGGTCTAGGAACCAATTTTCATGTGTCATTCTTCTAAATTAATGCAATATCCTTATCCATATCAATTCTCTATTTTTCTTTCTTTATTGTCTTTTTTAAACATGCGACAAGATGAAAATATAGTGTTAGATCATCATCAATTGGATTACTTACCCCATACAAGTCATTAAGACTCCTCATCTTTCTTAGTGGACTAGGTAAGCTACTTTTACTTAAACTATCATTAGCTAAAAGTGAAGTTGAGTTCATTGGTGATTGTGGAGGTATAATAAGTTTTTGATGCTCTTCATATCTCTTATAATCTTCATCAATAACTAGAAGAAAGTCATATTTCTCATCATCATCATAAGGATTATATCTCATGCTCTTTCTTCATCAAATTCAACATCTCTACTAATCACCATATTTTCTTCATTGAGGTTGTAAAACTTATATCCTTTGGATTTTTTATCATAACCCATAATATCATTTTTTTTTCTCTTGTTTTCTAGCTTGGTCATTACTTGATCATCTATATGCATATAGTCAATGCTCTCAAACACCTTAAAGTGAGTAGCATTTGACTTTCTTCCATTTCATGCCTCTTATGGAGTCATGTCATTCAAGCCTCTCACAAGACACTTATTTGACAAGTAACATCACAATCTACAACTTCATTCCAAAACCCCATCAGCATCTTCTTGGTTTTTAGTATGCTTCTCTCCATAAGGATGCTTCTATTCTTTCTCTTCACCATGTCGTTTTGTTACAGGGATCTAGGAATTGTTATGAGTCTTTTTATACCATGATCTTCACAAAACTCATTAGAACAAAATTCACCCCTTATCTATTCTAAGTGATTTTATAGAATAAACACTTTTTTTTTCAACTAATGCATTTAACTTCTTAAAACAATTAAATACATTAGACTTTTGTTTTAAGAAGTATACCCATGTTCTTTTACTAAATCTTTAATAAAAAGTAAAAAATACAATTTTTTACCAAATGAGCATGGTTAAATAGGACCATATATACCTGCATGTATCTCTTATAAAGGTTGACTTCTTCTAGATGTAGAGTCCTTTGGAAAGCTGTTGCGGAATTGTTTGCCCATAAAAATCCTTCACACAAGTAATTTGGATGTATAATGGATGGTAGACCCTTCAACATCTTCTTTTGTGTCATCATCTCCAAGTTATCAAAGTTTGCATGCCTAAGTCTCATATGTCAAAGCCAAGTCTCATCTTTCACACGTGTCTTTACGCATTTAGGCATGTCCATCTCTATGTTTAGCAAAAACTTTTTATTATTTTTCATGGTTACTTTTGCAACCATAGATTCATGAGTATCAAGTAATATCAAAGTACGATCTTTCATCTTAATCTCATAACCCTTCTCCAATCATTGTCCCAGACTCAATATATCGCTTTTTACAGTTGTGATATAATAAATATCACCAATAAATTGATGACTACTATTTTTCAATCTAATGAGAATCTTACATTTCTCTTTGATGGAAACCTTTGAATGATCCATGAAGGTGACATTACCTTTAATCAATTCATCAAGCTCTATAAACTTGTCTTATCTCCACACATGTGATTGTTGGCACCATTGTCTAGATATCACATGTGTTTCTTTGGCTTGTATTTGTTCATCATGGATTAATAATAGGTTGGTTTCTTTCTCCTCTTTTACAACAAAATTGACATTCTCTTCAACCTTTCTGGTTAAATTCTAGCAATCCCTGGTATAATGACCCATCTTTTCATAATTGTAACATTTAACTTTTGTTTTGTCAACCTTGGGTCTCGGATTGCCGTTGTCAGTTAAATTGGTTGATCAGTTTGCTTCATTTAGTTGACTAGTTGACTTGTTGAGACTGCCCCAACCTCCTCTTCCAAATATGTCTATTCCACCTTTTCATCTGCCTTGTTTATGTCTTTTATCCCCTTGAGTATATCCAAAACCATCTTGCTTCTCTTTTGGATAGTTTTTTTTTTTAAGTGTTTGTGCACTTATGTCTTCTTGAATGTCATTGACTCTTTCTTAATGGGCTTGTAGTTTTTCCATGAGTCCTTGAATTGTCAAAAAGTCCATATTTTAGGGTTCTTTTATCGCAACTGCCATTTAATAGAACTTCTTTTGCAGCAAGCATATAATCTTTTCTACCACACGTATTTCCTTCATCTTCTCTCAATATCTCTTCATTTGATTGTATATGGCTCATACTTTAGCAAAGTAGTTTGAAATACTTTCTGATTCAAGCAAATGTAGCTTTTTGAAGCCACCTCATAACTTTTGTAGACGTACCTTTCTAACATTGTCAGCTCATTAATTAGATTGTTGCAAAATTTATCATACTTGTTTGGCGGTTGCTATGTTGTCTACTATCTCAAAAGTGGTATCATCCAGATATTGGTGGATGATTGTAAGTGCTTGTTGATTATTCCTTTGTGCCTTTTGCACGGCCTCCTTTTGGGCTGAAGTCAACGTTACTCTTTTTATAAGCTCCTCAAAGCTTTTTTTTTTCAACTGTTTCTCACACATCTTAGAAACCTAGCCAAGCTTTCACATGGAAACATCTAATTTCATAATTGTTCTTTGTCAAACGAGGACATTGAAGTGAGAAGTTTGTATTGGTCATGTCAAACAATAATAATAAAAAAAACTATGATAAAACTTGTTGGAAGAAAAATTAGTGTGGTATAAGTTTATCGTTAACAATGCAACAAGCAAAACTAAAGAATAAGAAGAAAATTTAAGAGGAATGAATGTTTCATCAAGTGTTTTCTCTCCTATATACATTTTCTCTCTATTACACTTATACTTATGTTTCTGATTACAAGTCTATTTATAAACCTAAAGTCCTAGATAATTAAGGAATTAAATTAATCAAAGGAAAACATATTCTAAACAAGAAAATTAATTCTGCCAACTTAACCAGTCGATCAATTATTAAATTATCAATTCTTTTAATTTAACTAAGACCAATTCCTCTATTTTTTTCATAAATACCAAATTATGTTTACTTTTCAACAAATTAAAATGGACAAAAGTTACTGAAAGCCTAAAACGGCTGCGCCAGTGGTAAAGCATTTTAGGGCCGGTGGCACGAGTCACCAACAAATGGGGGGTTCACTGATGTGCTAGGGAATTAGAATATGTTGTAACATAATGTGCCTCTATAAGATTATAATATTATGATTGTATTTGTTTATTTGGGTATATAAGTATACACAAATTATTCAAGATATATATAAATGGTGTCATTATAATTCTTATATTTTTCTAATACTTACCATTAAATATCATCCCCTCGCCACAAATTGTTTTTCCATGTTCCATCAATACTTTTATTTTTGGCTGTCTTGAAATATTTATCTAGTCATTCATATTATGAAGTATTTAGTTTTCCCATTATATCTTTAACTGAAACAATATTTATGGTATTTCTCTCGTCTTCATAAAAATGTATATATAAAAAAAAGAAAATACAACTTCGAATGATGTATCATTTTTGGATATACCTCATGAACATAATATTTATTGTATTTCTTATTATTTATGAAAAATCAAAGAGAACAAACAAATTAGAACAGAGGGAGTTGACAAGTGTTCCTATCCCTCTGTTAAGAAGCCAGAACTAGATAAACCAAAACACAAAATGAGACTGAAAAATATATTAAAATAATAATTTTTTTATTTTAAAAAAATCATTTTTGATGGTATAGAAACATTAAAAACAATAATTTTAAATTAAAAAAAAAATAAACTTTTTAAGAAACGCCGTTATTACAAACGGCACCAAAGAAGCTGAGGCAGGAAGAACATTTTGGTTATTGGTTGCCATAGTCTCTGAGATGATGCACATTTAGTGACCCGTAAAAGACTCACATTTCAGCGAAGAAACTCATCAACATTTTCAATCTTATGCTCAATGCCTATATATTACAAACCACATGGAACTATATCATATTCTACAAAACTACTTACATAGAATATGTTCCATGACACAAACCGGCTATAACATCACAGTAAAAAAAACGGGATGATGATTGTACAAAAAATTGAACAACGTAAAAGAAGAATTTAAACTCAAATACAAACAGATCAATCACACTTACATGCGGTCACTTGCGCTGCTAGTTCCCTCCTGAGGATGTAGTGCGGAGGTTCTTCGAAGAACATTTCCATTACAACTTTGTTGGTGAAGGACCCGATAATTTTTAAGGCCGGATTTCCTGAGCCAAAATCTCCTCATTTAAACATCAGCCAAATGGTGAAGGAACAGGCCCTGCGAGGGCATCTGATCTCTTAATACTTCCCATTCCACAGATGATGCATCCAGGTGCAGAGAGAGCTGAAAATTTGGCTCCACAGAGATCGCAAACATCATATCCGATTGTTGAAAGACGGCTGAGTGTGGCAGCACAGAAATGGGAAGGATCTTCCAAAGGATCAATAGACTTGTTGGATGAACCCCTCTGAACACACATGTCAATCAGGCTTCTCAACTCATCCTGCTTACTTGATGGAGCTTTGGAAATGAGGAGCTCAAGCATCTGCTTGCCATAAGCAAAGTTCTGCACTTCCATGTTTCGCTTAATGGCAGTTCGGATGCAATTTATTCGGTGCTTTGCCAGAAGAGGCAAAGAACCCAGATGCCGTGACAATCTTGCCATCTCATCTTTTGCACTGAGTGCACTTGGCCCTTGTACTTTCTGCAGCCGTGCTATTTCCTGCCCAGATGATTACTAAAGCATTATTTTTGCTGGCATTAGGAAAGGGACCTTGAATGCGAATACTAATTGATGGAAAATAATTTTATACATGCATTGCTGGAGCATAACTTGACAAAAGGTATCCATGAGAGAAAAAAATAGTGTTAAGTAGAACTGAAGTTCAATTTCTTTTAATCATCATTAATAAATGTACAGCAATCACAGATCTTATTTTAACAGGCTCAAGGGAATGCCATGATTATATTCCTGTTCATTTGTTTCAATTTAAACCCATCTAGCATTACTTAAGCTTGAACTTGTCAGCTGGTTAGGCCAGTCAAGGCCTATAACAATTCATATTTTTTACTAACAAACTTAGTTTTTTGGGTCCAAGATTTAAATGACATCTAAGTACCTTGAGAAGAGTAACTGCTATCTTGTACTGAGCACAGATGGTTGCTTGAGCTTTAATATCAGCACCACGAGAGTTATCCTTAGCTAGTGCCAGGAAAGCTTCATCAAAACATGACAAGGCATCAGGAAGTTGATTCTGTTCAAGGTGTGCAAGTCCAGTCTTGAAACATACTGGTGCAGCTGCTCCTCGGGGAACCTATAATGAGCCAAGCCACAAGGGTAAAGAAAGAGAGCAGGATAAGGCAAGCTAGACTACAAACATGTCAACTGAGCATAGCCAATACACATAGCAGTAAGTTATACAGCATGGGGGAGTACAATCAAATGCCTGCAAATCAATAACCTCTCAAGTGCCACCACTCTCTTATATACCCCACCCATAGTTGGGTGAAATACTTGGTTACTCTAATATTCTATGAGAAGCAATAGCATACCCTGGCAGAAAAAGGAAAAAAAAATCAAATATAGGAAACTAAAGCCATAAAAAGGCAGATTCACCTGTCCAGGTCTCACAGATGATGGCAGAGATGCAGGGGCAGGAGTTTTTCCTGAATCTGTAACTCCAAGAACACTAAGATCAAGAGGTTGTGTGGAAAGGGGAACCTGAGGCGCTTGAACTTGTGGCTGAGGTGGAATACCAGCCTGAATGGAAGCTTGAGGTGGGACACCACCATCAGCAAGTCCAATGGACGCAAGTGGGGCAGCTAGTTGAGTTGCTTGTGGTGGAATACCACCATCAGGAAGACCAATATCACTCACAGAAGCAGCACCTGGGTTGGGAATACCACCTGCATTGTTGCTTCCAACCCCTTGAGAAACTTGATCCAATTTTGCAAGGTAAGTTCCTGGAGGTGGCAGAGATGCTGCAACTTGCAGGGAGGGTATTGTGTTCTGGAAGAAGTCCTCTGGGATGGGTCTAGCTGTAACTCCTCCACCCATAACCATAGGACCTGGTTGTGATACTGGCGCAGGTTGCATTAATGAATCAGTAACAAACATATCAGCAGAGGCAGAAACTGGGGCAGTGGTTGCAGGAGGTTGGGATAAAATTTGACCAAGGTCCTGGGAACCAGTTAATGACTTTGTCCTCATGGGTGGGCCTAAACCATCACCAAGTTTAAACTGTCTTGTGGCTTCTTTGATCTTATTGACATCCACGGTAGTAGATGAAACTGGCTTATCCCGAATTCTAATTTGCAGCTTCTTTGTTTTTGACACTCCTTCCTCGTCACTGCTGCTACCATCATTAGCAGTTCCATACATAGTTTTCTTGAATTCCTCTTCTGCTTTTGCCTGTTCATCAGCAGCAGATGTACCTGCGTTTTGCTTGGTCAGAGTTTCCAGACCCAACAAAGAATCAAGCTTCATGTGACCATCAGGCAGCCCATTTGACTTATTGGATATGGATTTGGCTAAAGCATTTGGAAGCCCATTTGGCTTATTGTCACCAGCAGGGATAAATGCTTTGACCAAACTGTCTTCCCTTACTTCAACAACATTCCCTCTTCCTTTAATTGAACCCAGGTAAACACCAATATGATCTGTAATGATGGCCGGGATGGTACCATCATCAGTCTTCATGTATGGCATCACTTCTCCAGCCAGCTCCCACTGAGGTATACTCTTCAAATTAGTAGGAGTTTTAATTTCCCAGTTCCCACCACCCCATTCAGGACCTTTGGGAACCATGCTCTCAGCAGCAAAGTTGGCAAAAATGCCTTGTGTCCACCCAGTAGAGCGAACTCTTAATATCCTCTCACAGTACCGTCTCAATTGTGAATCCAAACCTTCTTCTTCCAGTTTCTGAGCAAGGCGCCGCATGGCACTGGGGTTAAGGTGGCATATAAACAAATCAAGCATGCCTTCGTAATCTGCAATGACTTCAAAAGTTTCTTTTGCACTATCGAACTGGCCATACCTGCAATTTGATATTTATCAGTAGTTTAAGAAAAAAAAGTGGGCTATTTAACAAGAACTATACAACCACAACAGGTAACCATCATTGCATCTTAAATCACAACAAATCTGCACTTCAAGAAAATGAGAATCTTAGTTGTAAGATGGAACATAAAACCACCTATTTCTAAAAACTAAACTTGTATTCCACAAACAAAGACAAAGCAACAATACTCATAGATCTAATGTTTTAGGTAACCCATATTTCAATCTGCAAAAAGAAAACCATGAAATGTTCAGAAGAGAGAATAATATTGGCTACAGATTTTTTCCAGCAATTTAACTTTATATTCATTCTACATCGCATGCAACACTAATTATTCCAATTCTCTGTTATGCTCATGTGGAGGGAGAAGAAAACAAGAATGAGAGAACAAAAACCAGCTGTTTTATCATGAAAGTTGTGGGGAGATGCAGTGAAAGACTAATACAGTTAGAAAAATGTGAAGGAATCTTTAAAATAATGTTCTTCGCTCAAAAGAATGACCAAGAAATACAATTCCTCACATGAATGTACTTGGTAGATGACTCAAAACTCAAACCTGTCATCAAAGACTATTTTAAGATGAATGGAAAGATTAAAAGCATGCCAGCATCCATGTTTTGTAGGATGGCATATTGGGTGGCTAAAAGTGTTCCATAAAACAGTTTGGAGGAGATCCTTGAAATGTTATATTAAAGTTACAGAAACTAGCATGCAGGCAATATAAAAGTTGCTTAAGTTACCAAGAAGGAAATAATAACCCAGAGAACTGAGATGGATTTACCAAAAAAAGGTTCAAATGATAAAAGAACAAACAAAAAATAAAATATAAGAGTATTGACCTCTATCCAAAAATTGAAAATTAATATATTTCTAAATATCCTCACATGAATGTATTTTCTCTAGATGACCTTAAGACTTGAATTTTGTAAAATTAATTTAGGAAAAAGAGGAGAAAGTAAGGTGAAACCAAAAATCTTGTTGACACATGCAGAGAATGCCAAAAAAGCTATTGGAGTGAGATAGGAAATTGCAGAAAGTTGCAAAAGGGAGAAAGAATGAATGATAAGAATGTTACAGGAGTTTAGAGAAAATCAACAGCAAGAAAGTGTGGTGATTGGCATAATTAGGTCTATAAATGAGCTACAGCCTACAGCCTCTCGTAGGTTGTCCACCGAAACATGACTTGATAAATGACATTACACCTAAACAGTTTCACCTCACAAACATACATAACAATCACACAGTAAGTACCAATCATTGTACGGATAAGAGATAGATGCAAGAGGTGTATAAACACGCACAGGCAAAGATATTTTTCATTTGCTTACTTGATGCAGGCATATCCCAACTGTCGAAATCGGTGGAATAAGTGTGATGTTGGAGGACATTTTGGATAATCTCTAGAACGCAAGAACTCATCCTTCAAAACATCTAAAGCAGTAGAAAAACGGAGAGCTTCGATAGCATAAACACCCCGCAACACCTGTGTTTGCCACCCAACATCTTCAGAAACTATTCAGATGAAAAACAAAAAAGTGGGGAGTACTGCATCAGATTTCACTCACCTGAGTGAACTGTGGACCAGCTTGGGATAATGAAACTGCAAGATCTCCACAAACAGGAGGACCTCTAGCAAGAATATCAAGAGATCTTGGTGTAATACGCAAGCTGTCAAACCTTCACTCAGATAACACATTAGAGAAGTCAGAAGCCTAGCATTCATGTGCAGCAACAAACTGGTATCGCAGAAAAGTGTATGGAAAGTGCAAAAGGTCCTTAATTAATATAGCGTTGGGAACAAGGTTTTGTTTCATAATGCAGTGAAATTCCAGTGGACACAAAAGATAGCTTGTGCAAAAGAGAGGAAGACCTTGATGTTATTTGGTACAGTATTTCTGACAGGTCAAGCTTCTGCTCAAAAGTGTGTTGCATTGTGGCAAATCCGATAAGAAGAGGTTCAAGGAGTCCAACAAGACAGCTCTTAATCTCAACCCCTTTCTTTTGTCTGGGATTAACATCTGTTGGGTTAGCAAGCACCAATCTATCGTTCAGAGCACCAACCAAAACTGCACAGAGAGAGTTAGTATCAATCACCAGGAAGATGATAGTGCATGCTAGAGTTGTAATTAATGCCATAAACAACTTCTGAGAACACCAAGCTATGAAGTAAAAAGACTAACCATTCAAAATATAATAAGATATGTACCTGCATAGGGCAAGCTAACAGAAAGAATTGTCCTCACAATTCCATCCCAACCAAGCACACTAATCGCAGTGGCAGTAGAAAAAAGAAGAGCAGGTCCAAGCCACAAAAGGGATCTAAAGTGCAAATAAGTTAAGTGTTCCAAGAAATATGTATAATTCAATAAAATCATTGAAATCATCATTAAAAGGGACAAGTTTCATCCAAGAAATTTTCTGTTAGGATATTGAAGGAAGTCCTTTATCAAATTTTGTGGAACTGCTTGCCAGTATATCAAGATCCGCTGAAACCATAAGCACCCTGTGTGTGGTTAATATCCCTGCAACATAGCCTCGAAGAGTTTCTTGCCAATGCACCTGTAGCAGCAATTGACAGTGCAATGTTTTCAGAAAATAAATTCAAAATTTAAAACATCAAACCAAATAACATATTACATCTCAATGGTCAGTGATTAGAAAATTTAGACTCAGGTTTAATTATACAGTGAGTTAAAAGTCTATTTTCTTGATGCAACTATATATACATATTTATCATATGACAGGCGCAACATATATTAGCAATGAAGGTGATAACACACTACTCTCTTTATTACTTTGGCTTATGCGTGATAGAACTTGAAGGTGGCAGTTTGTTCACAACGATAATGGTATTTTATTCTTGGTTTCCCTTTAATTGATGCTTGTAGAAAAGAGAAAATGCATGAGAGACTACAACAATATTCATTACATTCATTAAATACAACACAAAGTTCCAAAAGCACGAGTCGGTATGTAAAATATTGTCTTATATTCCATCAAACTAAGCACTCAATCAAATGCAGTATGCCTGAGCCACTGCAATGACCGAGCATGTATTTAGCCAACCATAGGCAGTAACTAGAATTAAAACTGCATATCCTATTATAAAACCTACTAATAGTTATGGACTGCAACCTGAACAAATCTACTACAGAAACATGTATCAACCATTGGCCCATATGCACACAGTTAAGTCAGGCCACCATGTCAAAATAATGTGTTTTAGGACAATACAATTCTATAGGTTTTTAGCAATGTACACAAAGGATCTTTTAACTGTAAACAGCTACGATCCAGCTTTCACAGAAGCACCGCTACTGTTTGACATTTTGCTTCAGAAAGCACTCCATGTGGGGCACAGTTCAGTAATCACGATAAAAAGGAGTGGTAAAGAGGTTTACTTGTTGGGGTATAGGAACACGAATTGCTTCTCAATTAAGACTCAACTCTATAGCATGGTCCGTTTTTATTCTTTGCCATTTTGTTTTTAAACATCAAATATATGTATTGCTTGGAAAATTAACCTATTTACCTGGAGGACAATCTCATTCACTTTCAACTTGATTGACTTTTTCCCTTCAGTTTTTGTTGATATATAATTACCATCTGAAGTTGAGAGCCGGTATCCTTGCACCATCTTTGCAAAGCCAATATGGCTCCCGGTAGAAGCAAACATCAAAGTTGACTCTGCAACAAAGTGTGATTTCTGTAAATATCATATTCCATTAATGAACATGATATCAAATAAGAATGATCTCATTTCCTCAAACACCTAGTGGCGTGGTAAAGATACGATCAACTTCGCTTTCAAACAGGAACTGCATAGGACCCCGAAGAGAGGCACCATTTGTTTCAGCAAAATGGTTTTCTTCGAGTAATAAGTTTTTTTCACCAGCTTCTTTTGAAGCTCCTCCTGGCAGAATATACAGAGCCACTCCAGTCTTGTCTTCATCAAGAATTGCAAATTGACTTTCACTTGGACCAATAAATGCTGCATCTCGACCTAGAAAAGTCGAAATGCAGTGAAGTTAGTCATTGGCGGATTGTTATACCTTCACGTGCACAAAAACAGTGGGCAATATCAGCCACAAACAAATTTGACAGATGCATACCTTTGATTGTGCTTCCTTTGTTGTTGGCTGGCTGAGCATTAGTATTTTCCCAATATAGTACTACTTCATTTGCAGAGCCACTGAATTCATAAACAACAAGAAATAAATGTTGTTTTATACTGTACACCATGTGCTTCGCTTGGTATTCCACGTTTCCAGGAATCTGAAAGAAAAACTTGATTTAGCAGCTCAAATTATGAAATTAGCTTGCAAAAAGGATCTGATAATTGAAATTCAAGTTGCAATACATTGCCTCCCAATATCACTAGCAAAAAATAATAGCACTTAGTTTTAACATTACCGATGTGTAGAGTTTCTTGTATATATTATCCACACCAGAGCAGAAATTATATGCCATGAGGTTTAAGCCATCAAGATAAAACGCCCTGACAGGATAATGAAGTACTCTGTTCTCTTTGTTAAAGAAATTTAGCTCCAAATGAATAGGCTGTCAATGAAGCCAACATAGTCAGATGCAAGATCAGGCAAACGCAAATCAAAATAAATAATTAATTCAGTTACCTGGCAAACAGGAATGTCCCTCAGATGATGTTTGGTATCCAAAATAGTGATGAGAGGCAGCCGAGATATGGGAGCACTTTTGGCATGGCCTTCCATGAAATGCTGTGATTCATGAGTCAGCATTAGAGCAGATTGGAGATACAGTTTATGACCCAAAAAAGGATATTTGTAGAGACATTTCTGGCCTATGCAATAAAGATATGCAGATGGATAGCATAGAATAAAAAAAGTAATATCGAGCATATAAATTCTGATTCACTTGAAGGAAGTGTTATAAACCAATAGGACAATGGTTATGGACTCAAATATGAACTGAAGGAGATCTGACACATAAAAACACAAGTCACAGTCATGCAATTTTAGTTAAAACTTTTAACATCCCATCACAGCTAGGCCCAATGATAATTACATAATGCCTTCTACAAATTATGAATTCAATCATTTACTTAATGATAGTCATAACACAGCAAAGAGGAAGGGAGATAATTAGGTAGAATGTAAGTCATGTAAAGGCCAGGTTCTGGGAGCAGTGACCTTTCTTTTCTAAATGAAGAACTGACGATGGTCCAATTATTCAACATTTATAAAAGAAGGGAAAAAGAGAATGACTGGATAATAGCATTAGTGTGGTAGGGAAGCAACATACACTGTAAAGGAATGCCTTCCTTGCAATGTCTGAAATTGTCAGCTGACTTTGGCTGCCACGAAGGATAATAATTTGTCATTAATCATACAACAAAATAAAAAGAATAATAAGTGTTTTTATTATTATTTTACATAGTAGAGAAGATTGCATGCTAAGTATTGATAGCATAGCACAGAAATAAAAGGAAGCCATGATGAACAAATGCTAGCTCAAAATGAATTCTGAAAATTCCAAACAATCACCATCAATGTGGCCCCTTTAAAACCATTTTCACTAACCCACCTAAGGGTGGAGCCAACTATTCTAGAAATCTACATGACCAGCCTCCCTTCTGTTGGTCAGAACCAATAACTAGGTAATTGTTCACACTTACCCCTTGAGGTGATGCTCTTGCAGTTGTGCTTGAAGTTGATGGTCTGCCAGAATTCCTGATGAGCCCAATGATGAGAGCTTTTCTTTCAAAACAGAAGCTGCAAGTCACCTCTACCATTAGCATATCAAGATAATAATCACAAATCTACTATATCCACAATATGATAATATGATGGTGGCAAGATGGTATCAAAAAATTAATCATCCACTCTTAAAAACAGAAGTTATTGCAAAAGAACATAACTATCATAATGAAAGAAATAAAATTTCATTAACTGTTGTTGTTCCCATTAAACAACAACCAGGGAAGATTCTGGATAGGGTTATTACTTTCAAGATTTAGGAATCACTATTATATATAGTTAAGAACCTGTGGTGCCTGTCGTAAATATAAATCAATATTTTAACCGTACATTCGCACCATGTTTCCCACCATGGGTGATAATGACTGCCCTGCCAATACAAGCAATTCCATGTTGTTGCTGTTCTTGTAAACAACAAAATTCCATTTATTGTTCCAAGAGATGCATATGACTATTGGCGGGCTCAGGGATGGAACAAGCTAAAGTGGCACTAGGACTAAATGGCAGGCAACTTAATTCTTAAAACAATGGAATGAAGCAACAAACAACACTGAACTACAAGCAAAGATTTAACAGTCGTCTAAGTTGCAGAAACCCTATGAAGTTAGATTAGAAGTTCCCACAAAGAGACCTAAAAATATTTTAAAAATTGTCATTTCGGAACAAACAGGAAGCCTCCAAAATAAGACAACAGATATTTGTTGAATTAATTCAAGGCATCAAGGGGTGAGCGCCCGCTGTAGCTCTTAGGCTGCTCCTGTTAAACCAGGAATGCATGTTCTGTGTCAGGAAAAAATTAGCAACTTCTAGCACATCAAAGTGGGTAAAAGCTTTTTCATAGTCCTGGAGGCTTCCACTCCATGAATGTCTACAGGCTTCAGGACAAATTATTATAATTTGGGAATAAGTAAAAAGAGAAAAGAAAAATTAGAACAGTTGTTTGATGTGGAAAGAAACAGTGAAGTTCAGGTCATTGATTTGTTAAGGAAGAAGCCACAGGCGTTAGATATTAGATGATAAAACACAAAAATTAGCATCCAGGTCCCACAAAGCAACATTCTCCAATACTTGGACATCAAAGAGATAAAACAATATCATCTATATGGATGTACAAAAATGTTTCTACCATTTTGCATTATTGTGACCTTTTCCAGTGCTAGGGTTCTGATTGTGCATTCCTGTCACTTATCAAATTCTGTCCAGTTCAAATGACAACTGTACTTCAAATAGTAACTGTAGTTAGACTCAAAATCACTAGGCTTAGTCCAGTGACCCCTGCCCCTCTTAATAGATGGAGACCTCACGTTTGAACCTGAGACTGGGTCGGATGGATGAGTTAGGGGAAAAGGATTTACTGCTAGGCTAAAGACACTGAAGAACAAATAAAAATTAGCCCCTTGTATACGTCACTCAACTTTTATATTTTTCTTTAAATAATTCAACAGAGACAAAAGTCTTCTCGCTTAACCTTCCTACAAGGATTTGGATCTAAAACGAGGCACAACTCTGACTATAACTTTCCAAATGTTAATAAATCAGTGACTTTTATACACACACATAACACCCTGCAAAAAGAAATGAAACAACTTGAGATAGAATCTCATCCCAATGAAAATCAACCCACAAAACACCTCACAAAGCCCCCAAAGTCTTCTCACTTAACCTTCCTACAAGGATTTGGATCTAAAAAGAGGCACAACTCTAACTATAACTTTCAAAATGTTAATAATCAGTGACTTTTATACACACATAACACCCTGCAAAAAGAAATGAAACAACAACTTGAGATAGAATCTCATCCCAATGAAAATCAACCCACAAAACACCTCACAAAGCCCCTAAAGCATCACACAGTAAAAGGGAAAAACTATCCCATTCTAGAAAATGATCATGAAGATAAATCATTCTATTCCACCATATAACTGAAGAAACAGCTGATCTCTACAATAATCTTACAATCTGCCAAAATTCCATTAAAAATGTGTTTGTTTACTCAGTACATCTCCCTCCCACCTATAATAAACTCTTGTCCTCTTCATTTTTCAGCTTTCCTGGTCATTGCACACTAATTTCCATACTTCTACATCTCTAAATTTTATTGAAGCGTTATCCTTGTCCATAAAAATAAAAATTCTCTGAAATTCATATATTAAAACTACATTGTTTGCAGCTAGCTAACCCTGCAACTGGCACCTAGAACTCAACCCACCTAATATCTGTTGAATTACTGTCAAATCACAAATGTTCAACCCCATTTCAATAAACAATTAACAAAACCTAAATCCATTGCTGTCCACCACATGTCAGTACTCCTATGTATCATCTTTCATAAAACACATAAAAATTAAAATCAGAATAGGCTATTGAATAAAGAGTATTAGCAAGATCATTTTGCAACTTTGAAGAATAAATATCCCAATGTGCTAAGAAAATCAGTTGAAATAAATTGAAAGAACCGATTTTCAAACAAAAAAAGATGGAAGAGTTTCCAGACAGATCCAGGATTCCAGATTGAACAAATCATTCACCTGATGATCCCCTTGCACTTTGCAGAACAGCAAAAAGCTGTTTCCTTCCATCCCTAGTGTAAGCAGTCCTACTTTTTACATTGTCAACACCAGTCATATTCTGTCACGAAGAAAAACAAATCCACTTTAAGCTTCTGGTATAAGAATTTGAATTTGACGAACAAAGATGGTTGTGCTTAACTGCAAATAAAAGAGCTGCTAAATTTAGTTTGGGGTGAGCTTCTAAGGCTTTAATTTTCGGTAAAGGGTAAATTGCTTCTCCACCCTGTTGAGATAAAATACGCGGGATGTCAATTGATTCAATTCCTGTACAGCAGCATTCATAAAGAAGAATCAGTCTCTGACTACAATTAACATTACAAGAAAAATGAACAAATTAAAAATATTGAAACATCAGTCAAAATTCATCTGAAATCTCTAGATCTTAGGTGTCTTTTCATGACCTTTCAACTCTTCCATTACTTAAGCCTCATCCCCTGAAAATTTTATAGATGACATCCATTTCTAGCCCACAAGAACAATTTATCTTGTTTAAAAAATGTACAGAATATTTAAAGAAGCAAAACATTCCACTAACTCCATCACATTGCGACAAATAACAAAGAAACAAAACATGCTGCAGAAGTGACCTTCCTCGCTAGCATCAAAAACTAAATTCAGACCTTGGGCATTAGCTCAAATGTATGATGGTGGGATGGGAATGAGATATGTCTAATGTTTAACTTTTACCTCTACCACCAGCAAGAATTAAATAACTTTCAAGTACAACTAAGAGAAGTTTATGAAACCATATAGAAAAAACAACATGGATATATCAGTGTATTCTTTTGATATTGAAGCAGAATGGTTGTTCGAAAAGACAGCGACTAACCAGCAGGCTCGAAAAAATTTGCTTGCATTGGAGGTCTATTGGGATTCAGTATCACTCGTGTTTTCCACGTTTGTAAAGTCCCATCCTTGGAAACAGTAACAAGTAACCGCAACGCTGGAAGCCAAGCAATTGATGTGATTGGTTGGGAGCCCACTTGTGTTCTGCAATTGCACACAAAGCAGATCATTAGAAATGAAGTCAAATAGAACAATCAGCTGAAAAATGGAAGAATCAAAAGCTTCTTGAACAATTCATTAGCTTATTTCCAATTATGGCCAAAGCAGAGTAGGGTTTGGAAGAGAATCAGTAATAGATATGGCCATTTAGCACTCTGCATCAAGTAACTACTCTGGAAACTCAAACCCATCGTCACACCCTAGCAATACCAATTCAAAACTTCTTCCTTTGCACCAACTAATAGCCTAAGGTCATATGCAATATGAGACTATACATTTAAATTATATGCACTTTTGGCTTTTAGTTTTTTCTTGAAAATAAATGTATGCTTCTTGTATTGACAAACTATGATGAGGCTATTGCCTTTTGGAAGATGGAATTATGGTATAAAACTTAAGAAAGCTGAAAGCATCATGATTAAATAGAGCTGCAAGTGTACCTCCATCGTCTGGGAAGGTCCACTCATCACTGAAGTGATTTTATTAGATACCTATATGTTCATTTAGAGGTGCCGCATTCAGGCATTTGATTTTCCACTTTGATAAAGGTTAACTTTTCTAGTTATATTGTAATATTTTCAAGCCCTATCTTTTAAAATCACAAGAACAACGAGGGTCTAGCTTTCCCAACCCTTCATTGCAAGACAAAAAAAAACTGATAGTTGCAATTTATAGTTTACAAAAGAAAGGTAATGGATTGCATTTTTATTAGCTAGTCCAAAATAGATCCAGGTGTTGTGCATTCACCACAACTATACTAAGAAATTTCCAATGAGTGAAGTCACTAACTTCCAATCAATGAACTACCAGCAACTGGAAGATACCAAAATTCTCTTAGCAGTAATTTCTATACATATTAGTAAAGGGAGAATCAGTAGTCTCTCCATTAACAATTTCTATTAGCAAAACCAAACAACAAAAATTAGGATAGAAAGAAAGATGAAATGCATGTCAAAACATGTTGGTATAGCCTGTTAAACATACAAGAAAACAGAATAACTGCAGAACAACTAACATTCCAATCATACTAGGTCTCTCTGTTGAGACATCCCATGCCAGAAGGGTACCACGTCTATCACCAACAAAAATCCATTCCAACGTTGGATGAAAAGCAAATGCACCAGCACCAATTAGCTTAATGGAATTATCAACTGCAATGTTGAACCAAAGAAAGAAAAGGTGAGTGTAATGTGTTTGAAGAAGGCTAAATAATGAATCCTCTAAAATAAATACTGGTATTATCAATAATCTTACGTTGTAATGTGTAATGAACAGCATATGAGTGAATATTGTAAGCTCGAATCAAACCATCTGCATAAGCAACATACTGGAAGAAATAATGCAAAATTAAACCAAACAGTTGGTAGAACTTCTACTGAACATGAAGTAAGTAAGCTTAAAGCTTAGACACAGCATTCAGTAGGCAGACACAAGCAGTAATCAGGACTTGCACTGGATCAGACCTCAGCAATGTCTGAATCCAATTTGATCTGATAATATAGATTTGATTGAGAAGATTTTATCCATTAATTTCTTTACAATCCAAATGTGAATGATCTGATTGTTAATAAAAATCAAATGTGAACTTCGTAATACAGCCCTCCCCCTTTTCTAATGGAAACATTTGAGATGTAGACTGTCCCCACAACTTATATATTATGCAAGTCCATGTACAGCTATCTTCACCATCCGCCAATATAATAGAACAAATCAACAGAAACATATACATAGCTACTACACATTCAAACACAAGCTGGCATCTCAAAGTCTCTAAGCTCCATCAGTATTTGTCTCTACTCCATGTCTAAAAGGACTATGCAAAGCAGTTGCTCTTATATGGTCAACTACTTCTGCTCAAACCATGACTCTGTGTACTTCTATCATATTTACTATTCTCCCTCGCTAGCACCATCAGCAGGATTGAGAAATATATGCTTATTTTCATGTTTGATAAACAAAGAGTATACTGCTCTTCTCCATCACTTTATTCTTGGGGTCATCAAATAACTAGTGTTGAATGTGAGAATCAATCCATGGATGATCCCTAAGCTTATAATGTGAATGTTCATAGATCCTCTTCACTGATTCATTGGATTACCAGATAAAATGGGATTTATTTTATTTTATTGCATAAACTATAAATAAATTACCAGGACAGGATGGCGCGTATGGCAAGCAAGATTTACAATAGGCTTCTTCAGATCAGTCTTTATTTTTGTGGGTGCTCTTCCTCCATCAACCGTTCCAACCACTTAACACAAAACATTTTCACAATTACAAAATTGCTGCAACTTATAACAAACAATAAGGAAATAAAGAGTGAACAACATGAACCAACCAGTTACGCTCATCCTGCGGTGGAAGCCGAAAAAAACAACAGGTTGCAATGGGGTCAAAGCCATATGAACTTCCGTATCAAAAGATAAGGGTTCCATTTTCTTTTCAGGCGAATGCAAAACCCAACTTTGCTCCGTATCAAAATCACACGACCGAATCGTACCATCCTAAGATTAAACAAATCACAAATCATCACTAAATGCTCTCAAAATGCTAAACGCGAAAATGCGTGCGATTTGGACCAACCTCAACCATAACAATAACAGCATGGCTAGTATTAGGACTGTAAGCCATGCGAAGAACGGATGCACCAATGTCAATGGAAGATAATTTGCTTCCTGTTACTGCATCAAATTCTAAGGAAAAAGAAAAACACTAAATTATTATTATTATTATTATTATTATTATTATTATTATTATTAAAAAAGCATGAAAAATAAAAACCTAACAAATTACCGATGATGTAAGTTCCGATCGCGGCGGCAATGAGAGTTTGAGTAGGGTGAAAAGCAGCAGCATGAGGTTGTAATGGTCTGTGAAAACCACGAGCGACATGTCGTAGATCCAGATGCTGCACAGTTGTCCACTCCATTCTCTTAGCTTTCTGGTGTTTCTCTTCACTGTTTGTATAATTATAATAGTATCAGCATCATTAGACTTCAAAATTTTATATCTGCTTAGATCTGAATATTGAATTACAACTTTGTAAATGGTGAGAGAGGAGAGAGAGCAGTTGAAACTTGAAAGAAGAAGACCATAATAATAGGCCGGCTATAGACTTTAGTTTGGGCTTATAAGAAGTTTTCATGTTTGGGCCTATCGTGGGCTCTAGTCTAGCCCTCTAAGATTACTGGTGTGTGATATCCCTTTTATTCAATATCCTTTCCTTCCTGTGAAAACGTTGAAATGGTATTGGTGTAATAGTGTGGTGTAGGAAGTATTTTAAAGTGTATTTTATTTAAAATATATTAAAATAATTTTTTTATTTTTTAAAAATTATCTTTAACATCAATACATCAAAATAATAAAAAACACAAAAAAATTAATGGCAAAACAAACAACCATAACGTTAAGTAGGTACTTAGAGTATATTTGGGAGTATGATAGTGATTTCGGTTCAAAGTGTTTTTTGCTCAATAATAAATCAAAATAATTTTTTTTATTTTAAAAAATTATTTTTGATTTCAGCAAATCAAAACAATCTGAAAATATAAAAAAATAATTTTAAAAAATAAAAATAAAATTTTTTAAAAATACAGTTTCAACTGTATTTCTAAACACCGTTTTAGTATCTTTGCATGGATTTTATTTTTTTTTTTGGTTTAGTGGGGACTTGAGTATACAGTATGATGCAATCCTCCATCAATATATATAATTATAAATATAAATATAAATAATAAAAGTTACTTGAGATTTGAGTTTTATTTTACTGAAAAAAGCTATTAAAAATATTAAATCTGCTTAGGTCTCAAGAGAGAATGAATTACGAGGCAATCTTTTTTTATTATTATTTTAATATGAGTATTCGGCCTAATTTGCGCGCACTTTAACTAATTTCACAGACCTTAAAGTTAACGATCATATAAACCTCTAGTAACCCTGAAGTTTGTAGAATTCAAACTATTGACTTTTAAACAGCAAATCTAAAACCTGACCAATTAAACTACATCACTCAAAACTAACCATACTGATTTGATATAAAGATAACTATTAATGCAACTAGATTGATAACAATTGAACTACATCTCGCACGCAATTGAAAAATAATAATAATCAATGAACTCTGTTTACAAGAGGATAGAAGAAGATTTTCCATCTTTAAAATCTTACAAAGTTTCAACTTTTCCAATTAATGAATGCTGTTGTCGCTACATGTATGGGAACTTATTAAAAAAATTGAATAAAAAGATTGAAGTGGAAATATAAAAAAAGGATAAAATAAATGGTATATTCAATTTTATTTAAAAAGTACATTTCAATCCTCAATTCTTTTTAATTATTAAGTAATTGGTTCCTTTAGTTCTAGAAAATTAATTTTAATACTAAACTTTATTTTCATTGTTTTTCAATTCTTATTGGGTAAAAGAAAAGAGAGACAGAATCATCATATTCTAATATAGAAAGAGAAAGATATAATTTCTATGATTTTAGCAATCAAAATAATAGATTTTTGTTTCAAATGGTTCTATATGATGAGGAGAGATTGAATTATGTATTTTTTTTTATCTTAAAAGTGTCTAAAAACATATATGAGCTCAGGAAAAAATCGGGTTTCGAGTTGATTTTGGGGTTTAAAGGGGTTTTTTGCACTTTTGAAGGTTAAGGGTTGTTTAACAAGGTTATTATGATGTTTTCTATGTGTGTTTGGGTGGAAAATAGGTTTTAGAATAAAAAACCAACCAAACCAATTTTTTACCACCATTATAGTTGGAATTTGGGGATTTCAGAAGATATGTCGTCTATTTTTTTTCAAATTTAATTAAGACAGACAACATGTTGTCCGCTCCATTATCTTATAAAAAAATATTAAGGTCCATGCACGGGCTCTTTATTCATGGGTCAGACGTTTGGCTTGGCCTCATTCTTTTTATATATATATATAGTTTTGATTTTTTTTAATTTGAAGCTTTTTATATTTTTTAAATAATTTTTTAGTTTGTATTTTACTTTGGGGTTTTTTTTCTTCTTTATCCTTTTTGAAATAGTGATTATTTTTTAATTATATAGGATATGTTTAATTTTTAAAGAGATTAGTATGATTCATATTTTTTTTATATTGAATTTATTTTTAGAAATAAAAAATATTTATTTCTTATAATATTTTTAATATTTGCAGCCATGCATAATATGTCTTTTCTTTTTATTTTATTCAATAAATCTTATGTGTGTGTTGATTTCTATTTCAAATTGATATTAATAAAAAAAATTTAATTAAACATAACAAAGTAAATAACTCATATTACGATATTAAATATCTTAATCTATTTTTGTCTCCTAATTTTTCCAATTTTGTTTTTGTTTAAGAAAACAATTATGAAACCAAAATGGGTTTGTTGGGGTTTTTTTTTAATTGAACTTGACTTTTTTTTTCATCTATTTTTTTCCATATTGTAAAAAAAAATAGTTTTAGAGAAAAGCCATCCATTAAACTTTTATAAAGTTCATGAACGTGTTCACATGTTTGGTTGGTTAACACGGTTCGCAGATCAAGCAAGTTTAATTTTTATTTCTTTTTTTAATTATTTTTTTGACATCTCAGTATTGGGTTGATATTTGATTTTACGATCGTCTATTTCTATTATCATATAGTTAAATAAAAAATAATTAAAAAAAACAAATTATAATCCAGTTCACATGTTTAGCGTGCTAACCTGGGTTACTCGGTTCATAAGTTTGACGAGTTCACCTACTAGCCAGATATACTTTTTTTGTTTTTGATCTTTTAATTGTTTTAAATTTTTGTTGTTTTATCCTTCAATATTATATTGTTTAGGAAATAAACTGCATGATTTATTTTTGTTTGTTTTCTATAGGGTTATTACTGTCTCAAATAAGTTTTTATTTTTGGGTTGGTGTTCAATTTTATGATCATATAATTAAAAAAAATATTTTATAAAAAACAAATTATTAAATCCAATGGAGTCCATGAAACTGTTTGCTAGGGGACTGAGATCGATCTAATCTATCATTGTCTCAATACTATTTGTGAAAAAAATATCATCTTTAAGTTTTGTTAAAAGTTAAGCCATGTTTTTACTAATCATCAAGATTGCATTTTGATCTATGAAATCAATCAATTTAATTCGGGCTAGCTCCTACGCGATTTAGTTAGAAACTCAAGTTAGACAGATAGGTTATGAGATTTCAAGATTGATCCATTAAGATAGGTTTAATAACATAGTCAAAAAATTATCAATGCTCTTAATGTATTTTTTTCTTGCATTTTAAAAAATTAGTCCGACTCGCAGCGGATTGCGGACCAATAAACTAGTGTGTTTGATACCATGTAGCTTATGTGGTTACATTTTTAAGTTTTTTTTTTAAAAAAACTATAAACTATAAATATTCTTATCTAAATTTTTGAGATAAAGTTTTCAATAAGATTCATGAAAAATTGTCATATGTGTTAATTAATTAAACACTTTTTAATTTATGATTGGAGCAAAATGCAAACTATACCACAAAAACAAACAAAACCTTATTAGTAGCCCACGCAGAATTAAAAGGGAAAGAGAAGAAAAACACATACACAAATAAACATCCACACAAACTTTGTTATTAAAACCAGTCCAATAGGTCAAGTCGGCTCAACTCAAGACCTAGTTGGGGTTGGATTTCAAAAAAATCATGTGCAAGTTGATGTGGTCACATTCGAATGGTTCGGTTAACCCATTCAAAACATGGTTTGATTTTTTCTAAAAAAATAATATTTAAAATGATGTCATCTAACTTTTTTTAAAAAATAAAATAATGTCATTTTAATTGATCGAATCAACTCATATTAACTCACCCAACTGATAAACCAGATCATGGACTGAGCCGGGTCTAATAACTTATCATATGCATAGTTTTGAAATTAGGCCCAGAGGGCCGACCCGAGACTCGGGCGACCTGGGGCTGGAACCGGGCCGGGTTGATGAAAAAATAGGAAAAGTCATGACCCGGTGTGACCCGACCAACCCGACGGGTTGATCCGGCAAAACCCGGTTGCAACCCGTCGACTTTTTTTTTAATAAAACGACGTCGTTTTGAATTTTTTTAAAATAGGAATTGACCCGGCCGACCCGGTCAAAACCCGGAACTCGGGCCTTGGACCGGGCCGGGTTTAAAAACTATGATCATATGTTTCCATAAACTCTTTCTAAATAAATAAATGTGTTATAATTAATTGAAGCATCTTTAGCATATATTATCCAATTACGCATCCAAGTTTTTATATATATATATATATATATATATATATATATATATATATATATATATAATGAATGGAGTTGAGAGCATATTTGACATCCGAATTTTCTTGATCATCGTATGTACTTTTGCAATGGAGAGATAATTTCCTGGTGAAAAAAAAAATTGAGATATAATGCAATGCCTTGGCTGCTCGTGAATCGGAAAAGAAAGGCCCGAGACCTAATTAAAATCTTGCCTCCAAAAATATCAAATGCCTAAGTAACTGATTATTGTAGCTTTCTCTGTAGGTTTTTTTTTTCATTTTTTTTTAATCTTTTTTTTTCTCATTTTTTTTAATCTTTTTTTTTCTCATTTTTTTCGGGTTTTGCATTTTTTTTCCAAGATTGTCCTTTTTTTTTTATTCTGTTTTTGTTTTTGTATTTTTTTAAAAATTATCTTTGTTGATTTTTTTAATATTGAACTGGTTGAAAATTTAGTTTTGTAGTTTTTTCTTTAAAATATTATGGATTGTTACAATGTTTCCCTACATGGTTTTTTTATTTTTTTATGAATTTGTTTTTCCAAAATGGTCTTTGTCGATTTTATTTTTTTCATATTGAGCTGGTTGAGAATTTTGCTTTGTAGTTTTTTTTTAAAACACTGTGGATTGTTACAATGTTTACCCACATGATTTTTGTTTTGCTACAGTATTTTCTAATATATTTTTTTTTCAAAATTATCTTTGTCGATTTTTTTTTAATATTGAACTGGTTGAGAATTTAGCTTTAACTTTCCCCACATGTTTTTTTTTTCATTTTTGTTTTTGCTTTTTTTTTCCAAAATTGTCTTCTTCTTCTTCTTCTTCTTTTTTTCATTTTTTTGTGTTTTTTTTTTCAGAATTGTTTTTGTTGATTTTATTTTTTTAATATGAAGCTGGTTGAGAATTTAGTTTTGTAGTTTTTTCTTTAAAACACTGTAGATTGCTACAGTGTTTCCCCGCATGATTTTTTTTTCTTTTTTATGATTTTTTGTTTTTTTTCCAGAATTGTCTTTGTCGATTTTATTTTTTTAATATTAAGCTGGTTGAGAATTTAACTTCGTAGTTTTTTTTTTCTTTAAAACACTATGGATTGCTACAGTGTTCCCCTATATGATTTTTTTTGTTATGATTTTTTTCAAAATTGTCTTTATCGATTTTATTATTTTTAATATTGAACTGGTTAAAAATTACAATTGTAGATTTTCTCATGAAACACTATAGATTACTACAGTGTTTCCCTAAATGGTTTTTTTTTCCTTTCGTTATGATTTTTTTCAAAATTTTCTTTGTTTATTTTTTTTAATATTAAGTTAGTCAATAATTTAGCTTTATGGTTTTACCCTTGAAAACATTGTGAATTGCAATAATTTTTCTCCATATAATTTTTTTTTAATTTTTTCTATAAATCCACAATAACGCACAAACATGCTACAAACCCGCGACATCGCATGAGTATGACATCTAGTAGTATCTATAAGCCCCGCCAAGGCTATAAACTTTCTCTTATATATTATATAATTTTATAAATTAATAACCTTAATTAAATCATATTTAATTCCAATTTAAAGTTTAAATAATATCTCAATTAATTAATAAAATTTTATTATCCCAGAAATATTAATCGGTTTAGCTGTCAGTTCTTAAAATTTGAATCGAATAATTTATGTCATCCTTAACAAAGACTCCCAACAATTTGGTCCCAACTCACCGACCCTCTAAAGCCTAAGGCCTAAATTAAGATATTGAAAATGAATTATTCTATGGGCTAGTTATGTGCCAGCCTCCACCACCTGCCATTGTTTTGTTTTAGATTAACATGGTTGTTGGGTTAGTTTGAAAGTATCTCGATTAATTTTACGGGCTTCAAAATTAATGATCATGTAAACCTCTAGTGACTCTAGATTTATAAAACTCGAATTGATAGTATTTAAAAAGCAAATTGATAATATTTAAAAAACAAATTGACGAGTTAAACTACACCCTCAACCCTCAATATTAACACCCCGTCATTATTGCTGCTACGTATCCATGTCATTGATGAGAAGATTGTTGCCATTGCTCATTTAAGGCTATGTACAGTGACGTTCATGCACTTGCCTCCAATCCAAATTCAGCCACTGAGTTATTTTACAGGGACCATGCCATTGCAGCTTGGATGACAGGATTTAAAGCCCTGTTTGTCTTCATCTCTTTTCTCTATCAATTGGGATTTCTCTTGTGATTTATAGGAAGGAGCCACATATCCTAGAAGAAATATTGGTTTAAATAAGGTAGAATGTAGTGAAAATGACCACATGCCACCATCCTTGTCCATCTGCAAACAAGAAATTACTATCAGTATAAATGCTACTATATTTTGTAGCATTTACCCTAATTAGTTAATGCTTGATAACATTTTAGCAACATTTGCTATAACCTAGAAAGTTTTGCTAAAAACAATTGATATAGGGAAGTTTATTTGTTGCTCTTCTTCTTCTTCCAAACACAAATAAATAGGTTTAATTATGGTAATTTTATCTCCTTGAAATTGGATTTATGACTCATGATACCTTTACTATCATTTTGATCAATTTTATTCTTGAATTATCCTATTTGGATAAATATTGTCGCTATGTTTGATTTGATCATTATCATTGACCAAAAATCCCCAAAAAATCAGTTTTTTTAAATATTTTAAACTGCAGTTTTCCTTATATCCTAATAAAAATTCAATCTACTTTTAAAAAAATTAAGGTGAAGAAAGATTTCTTAATGTTTCTTAAATGTTAAAGATTATCAGAATTTTATAAAAATAAAAATAATTTGGAAGGTGCTAAATTTTGTTGGGGGCCTAAAAAATCATTTAAATTTATTTATTTAGTCTTAGTATGATTTTCAAGTATATATTTTGGGAACCACAAATGCAAAAATCTTGAGAGCCACTCTAAATTTACTTATGTAAATTCATATACCTCTTGAGCCTTCCAAAAAAAAATTAAGATAATTCGAGTTTCATTTTTTATTTTTCAAAAAATTTCAAGTTTATATTATTCAAAAAATAAACTACTTCTTAACTTTTTAAAAAGTACAAATTCTATTGATAAAGTGGATTGAATTTTTATTCGCATATATAAAAAAAATTAATTAAAAATACCTAAGTATCAATTTTTTTAAGGGGTTTATGGTCAATATCAATAGTCAAAATAGATGAAGGGACAATTATTATACATGATACATAATGCTAAAACATGTAATGTTTTTTATTGTTCACAAAACAGTATTCATTCTTTTTTATATATTATAATAGTGAAATTTTTTATTAGATTTTTGAATTTTTTTTGAACAAATGAAGCCACAATATCAAAATTTTAAACCACAATATCAATTAAATTTTTTTAATTATTATTACAATTAAAAACCATAATATTTTATATATTAAATACTATATTTTTGTACCACAATATCAATTAAAAGAATTTTGGGTTCTCAACGCTATATTTGATCATCATTGCAAGACCTCTCTTTCTGTTTAGCGTCTTCCTTGATTCTCTTGCAGCATCATGAACCATTTACAAAATATGATTCTTGAATCCTCAATGTCAATTCTCCCTCAAAACCAATTTGGATTTTTTGATGTTCCCCGGCCCATTCTCTTCATCTTCTTCTTCATCATTACTGGTGAGATATCTGATTGAGCTGGAAAGGAACCAAAGCATCGAAAATCGAGTCTTATGTTTCTGAAACATATTGAATTGCATTATATCTTTCTTGAATCTTAGTGAGTAAGGCCATGTTGATTTTTTGAATTCTTAGCTTTGAATTTGTGGGGTTGTCGTAGAAGTAATATGGATGTTAAACCCTGGCGCGAAATCTAGGAGGAGGGAAGGACAAATTAAAAATATATAAAACTAGTAAAATAGAAAAAGAAACACCCAATCTTTTAAGCTTTGGAGCCGGTTTAATATTTTACATAGTTATTTTAAGTATTTTTTATTTAAAAATATATTTTTAATATTAACATAACAAAACAATATAAAAATACAAAAAAATAATTTGAAACAAAAATAAATATATTTCAAATTTTCACAAAAACATTTTCCAATAAAAAAACAAGCGAAACCTTGGAGGTCGGGTCAAAATATTGTTGAAAATGAACTTTTCTTACTTTGAAACAAATGAACCTGAATTCCAACAACCTATCACCGAAATCTGGGCAATGTAGACAACGCGTCGATTGTTATTTTTTTCAAAGTATTAAGGGATAGACAATCTATCATTTGCCTCTTAAAAAATTAAATAAAAATAAGACCCAAATGCGTGGGTTGTTCCAAACCCGCACACCTCGGCCTTTTTTCTGGAGGTCTAGGAGCTTTGGATCTTCCTAGCCCGAGAGACTGAGCTTCTTTTTTTATCCATTACAACTGTATTTTTTTCTGGCTTATTTTTTTTTAATTTTATCATTTAATATTTGGTTGTTATTAAAACGAACTCATTAACACTAAGATCATCATTTTTGTTGCAAGAATATAGCCGATCAAATTAATAGTTCTTTCATTTCTTTTTTTTTTATGATTTTATCTCTCCTCCCTTAACACACATGGATAAAAAAAAAAAGGTTTAGGATTTAAACATGAAATCCTTAGGTAAGAAGGATAAAATATGTAAACATTTGAAAATTCAAGTATCAAGCTATGATTTTGAACATCAAAAGTGGAAATTTTTTTTATTATTATTTTTCTTGTTCTTCTAATTTATTTTCCATCAACAAATTAAAATATTTTTTCATAAAATTGATGATTAATTCAGAAACAAAACATTCCAAGAGATTTTGCACATGTAATAGAATGACAATAAAAATGAATTATAAGACATAGATGCAAACATCAAGTTTACTCAAATTTCAGCACTGCTGGTCGAATTTCAGCAGCTTTCAAAGACAACATTCGCTTTAAAATGGGAAATAGGAAGGCTATTTATTTTTTAACAGACTGGTGGTTAGAAATTGGCATTCTTAATTATCTTTCCCCCCATTTATATGCTCTCTCTACTAAGCCAGATTGTTGGTCTTAGAATCTATCTTGGAAAAGACCTCTAAGATCTTAGGAACTTGATCAACTTAATCTTCTTCTCACAAAGCTAAATGGAGCTAGTTTAAATCAATCTCATGAAGAGTCCAAATACCAGAGTATTGAAAGAAATGGGAAATACATTGTCAAATCCCGTAGCATCTTAGTTGACAGAATTGCTTATCCCGGTATGTCCTTTCCCCCCTCTTCCATGGAAAAATATGTGGCTCCCTAAAAATTGAAGTTTTCATATGGTTAGTACTTCATGACAAGATATGCACTAGGGACTTCCTTGATAAAAGAAATTTAATAGACAATGATCTTGTGGGTTTTTTTTTTTATATATAGAGAAACCATTGAGCATCTTTTCCTTCAGTGCTATATGAAACCTAGAAGATAAGGAGTTGCTCTATGAAAGGAGTAAGTCTGGATCAAATGGTGTATATATGCCAAGTTCCTTAGAATCACTCATGATTCAAAGGAGTGTCCTAATTAGAGGGAAGTTTCAACGTGAAGCTATATATATCTTCACTTTGGCCTTCGGAATATATATTGTGGGGATATTTAGTTGGCCAGAAATCTTTTGATATTTCAAGATGAAATACCGGATTAAAAATCGGTCTTTGAGTTAATACTTCATTGTCTAGCTTTATGGTTGAAAAAAGTTGATAGCTTCACTTACACGTGCTTGGATTTGATTAGAGGTTCTCGAAGTTTGCTTAGCTGGTCTAATATGTTCTGAAGATAAGGTGTATCTTTTGCCTCTTGCTGTTGCCTTCCTTCTCTTTCTATTACGATCTTTTGTTTGTACAGAAATGCTTTTATAACTGTTTTGTGAAATAACCTACAATAAAAATGGTTTTTTTAAAAACAAATTGGAATGTAATTGTAATATTTAGAGTAGCGAGGCTATGATCGATGTTAACAATTTCATGAACTCGTTGCTGACGTACGCCGATGTTGTAAACTCTTTGAAGATTAATGATGCCCACATAGCCACCTTGCAAGTTGGAATTAGGCTCTTACAATCAAATCTGTTAATGAGAAAAGATAGATTCCTGATCAACCATTATATATGAAAAAGGAGTGTATCGGAATCAAACCATGAAGTCGTCATGCAGCTGAGTCATAATTTAGATGCTGCACTATTGAAACTTCCAGTGACATCGAATGATTGGAGTGGGAGCCATGTCTGCGTAGTATTGTTGCCATGCATGGCACACCCAGAGACAATAAGGGCCCCAAACGACGGTTCTTCAAAGAAATATATCATAACTGGGCACCCTATACATGCATGAACATTTTGACTGAAAGCCCCACTGCCCTCCACTTTTCTTTTTTGTGAAATTCGTCAGAAATGACACCACTGCATTTTTTATGTGGTTCCTGACCCTTGTAGCCTATCTATAATGTTGTCAGTAAATGAGAATTAAACTCTATCAGTCTTTTTTGAACCAAATTGTTATATCTGTAATTGAAATTTGATTTGTATTCCATTCATAATTTTTTATAATTTTTATATCTAAAATAAAATATTAAATTACATAATTGAATTCAATTATACCATTTGAAATATTCATGGAATTGAATTGAAATAACAATCTTGATTATTTTGCTTTAATGCAGAATTGCAAGTACATCTCCTCAATGAATAGCTTGTTTATAAATAAAATATTACATCTTCTTAAAAGGATTTCAAATACAAAAATTAATTTAACTTTTGAAATTAAATTTAATTTCAAGGGTTCTAAATAGGCGGTAAGAGGTTGATCTTGTGATAAATAAAATTTTTTAATTCAAATTTTAAAGATAATATTTTAAAATAATATTATAGTAAAAAAAACCCAGATGGGTATTGGAAGTTATATTTTTAAAATCGTTTTAAAAAACAAACTTAGTCTCTTGATATACATTTTAAATTAAAGATATCTTTATTTGAAAAAAAAACAAAAAAAGATGGATAAGGATAAATGAGAAAGAACTAAAAGGAAAAAGAAAAGAAGCTCGTAATCGAGTATATGAAGGTTTGTGTGTCCTAAATTAGAACACGAGGGCATTCAGGTATCCATGCAACCTTCGTACCCCTCCTGCTTCTCTCATGCCCAACTTGAGGTGGGGTCTTAAAACTAGTTGCACGCTAAAAAACAAAATATTAGCACCAAATAAATAGATCAATATAGCTTGATAACCACCAAAACCAATCCTTTAATCACACTTGTAGAGAAAATTATGTAGATACAATTCAATTCCCAACGGTGCTAATATGAAAGTTCTTGCAAACCCAAAAGAAAACGGAAACTTTGAAACTTAAGAGCACCAGTCCTTCCTTTTCTGACCACTTGGAGAGACTGTGGGGCTCTCAACGTGGATGCATCCTTCAAGTGGATTCAAAAGAGACCATGAGCCTCTATGGAAAAGGAATAAAACAGTGTAGCCTGGGGTATAAGAGCTACAATAACCCAAAATAACAATGATAACCATATGTAATGAGAGAAATTAAGTGTTGCTTGTCATAGAAATAGATCATGATTGTGATAGTGATGATAAGGTGAGTGAATGATGGAAGGGAAAGACGAGTTCACGTAGCTTGGGACTAACAGGATCTGGGGTTGATGGAGTTAGAGGGACGGAGGTCGATCTCCTGGGTCCAAGCAGTCCGGCCTTGAACATGCAAATGCCAGTAGGTTTGAGCCAGCGAGTCTGGGTCCATCATCATCTCTCCACCTCCACCGGCCATACCATGTTGCTGTTGTTCCCCAGCTGACGTTCTCTGAGAGCTTGGTGGTCCCCTACGATTGCCAATTTTCCTTCTCTTTCATTAATTGCTCATCATTATCCCTTTTCATTGACAGCTATTTATCACCCCTTTTCATAATTGAATCAAGTTTTTTTATGAAAATCTCTTTGCTTTTGTTTGTTCATTTGGAGAATACCACTTTGAACTATCGCTCCCACATAGAATGGATATCCACCCATGTATAGTTTTGGTGGTTACTGTGTATAATGAACTAGTAATAGGACTGTCTCACACTTTGCATGGACAACCATCATGCTCATTTTGTCATTGAGGTGTAATTCGACTGTGTAATGGTATTTTGCTTCGGTCAAAAAGTATCTAGGAGGAATTCAGATATCAAACTCATCTCTCTCTTTTTATGGATGGTAATGAATCAATAATCGATGAAAGTAAAGTGTTTTGGAGACAAAAGTAGAGTAAGGAATTTAGAATCTTGCTGTCTTCTGTTATATTGTTGAGAATATGAAAGATAAAATAGATACTTATAAAGGAAAAGGAAGGAAGGTATGGATGAAGATAAAACCTACCTAGGTGTAGGTGGGCCAATCACACCATCGATGATAACATGTGCAACGTGCACACCTTGAGACTGAAACTCCCTGGCTAAACATTGTGATAGAGCTCTCAAGGCAAACTTTCCACAACCTGTATTTTGGGGGCAAATAAATAAGTACTGCATACTTAGCAGATAAAATGTATATATATGAGAATAAAGTGGAATCCTTTTCAGAATTGAATTCGGGATATCTTAAGAGAGAGTTCTTACACAGTTCAGATAAACAAGCAATGCCATTTAAAGAAGCTGAACAGCCGGTGAAAAGAATTGTCCCTCTCCGTCTTTCTACCATGCCTGGAAGAACCTGTGTATTTCCATTAACAGAAGCCACATAACATACTGAAAAAACAAGAAGCCTTAAGATTCTTGAAAATGGAACACGTTCATGGTAATAGGCTTTTGGTTTTGGCAAATTTGAGGGAATTAAAGGAATACCTGTTGGGCGCAAAGGAACGCACCGACGGAGGAGATTGCGAGGGACTTCACGAAAGAGTCGATGCAAATATCGGTGAAGTTGGTAGGTTGTGGAGAGACTGCTGGTTGATAGGCATTGTAGACGAGTACTTCTACAAAGCCAAGTGAAAGAACACCCTCAAATGCCTCTCTCACACTTCTTGAATCCGAGCAGTCTATCCTGATGGCAAAAACTTGAGCTTTCTCCTCCCTTGCTATCTCATCTGCAAATCTTGATAACCTCCCTACAAATATCTCACTCTATTATCTAATTAGCTCAAAAATCTCTCTCAGTCCCCGACAAGTTTTAATTTACAACATCTTCAAGTTTGATTCTTCTTTTACATGTATCAAATGTCAAACAATTTATTATATACGGGTAAAAGATATGAATTGATTGAGAGTAGAACGTATATGGTTTTCTTCATTTACTAATCTCTATACAAGTAAACTAATTGTTAGCAAAAGCAAAACATATTAGTTTTCGAAAAAATGTAAATTCTTCTCTTCTCGTCCAGGGAAGCTAATTAAACTGCAGGAATATGTAGTGTGAAATTCTGCTGCACTTTCAAAAGCATCCAGCAAAATCATTGATTACTAGCAAGAGATATATGATTTTTTTCTATGAAATAGCGTTGATAATCCTGTTTCCTTTATCTTTTTCTTGGGAGCAAAAACAAGTGAAGGATAGAGAATTAGAGAGCTAGATAAAGTACCTAAGTCCCGGGCAAGGATGGCAACAGTGTAACCTTCATGGGCAAACTTGCGGGCAATGGATCGGCCGAGCTTCGGTCCAACGCCTACAATGGCTGCGATCCCTTTATTGGAGGTGGAGCTTGTCATGCTCCGCATCTTTGCCGAACTTCGAGGATTTTTCTTCTTGTTTTGGGAAGTGAGAATTTGAGCCCCCGGGCCGTTAATAAATTTCACCAAGAATTGAACAAGCAACTTGCTAGAGGTTTTAGAAGGAAGAATCTGATATATATATATATGATAAGATGGGCGATACAATTTCCTTCGTCAGCTGTTTCTGTCTTTGTCTCCTCACTGAGAAGCACTTTCTTGCCTTGTGAAATATGAACTCTCAAACTTTGAGTGCTGCCTCTCTACCCTTTTATGTTGAAGATATAGCCCCTCTTTCACTGTTAATTGTCATCATAATATTCGCTTCCCGAGGAAAGCTAGAATTTCTCATGTGTAGGGTTTTTTTTTTTTTCTCCTGTGTGAAACTTATTGTGTAAGGCATCTCAAGTTTGAATATATTTTTTATAATCAAAGGAAGGAAAAATTAATAGGATGCAACTGGGGTGCTGATTAATTATCTGTCTTGATTCCTAGACTAAATTTGTCACATATAAACTAAGTATCTAGTTTAATTGATAAATTACTTGATCATCAAAAAGGAAAAATTAATGATAAAATTAAATTATATGTTAATGACTCAAGAAAAAAATTGAAGTTGAAATTTCTCTTGTACCAATGATTTGGGAAATTGATATATAGAAGTAGAGAGCCATGCATTGAACTTAGAAGTAGGTTAGGGCCCTCATTTTCCCTTTTATTTTACGAGAGAGGTAGAGGGGAAATTAAAAACATCAATGCCGACATAAGTTAAGTTGTTCTAATGCAAGGTCATATTATTATCTGATCTTGTCCTCTCTTTTTGTCCCCCCTTCTTCATTGAAGGTGAGAGTTGCAGAGAGATCATATTACTATATACAAAAAGAATTACCAAGCTAGATAACATCAAGTAAATACACAATTATATTTCTTTTTTGTAATATTATTTTCTTAAAAAAAATGTTGTTTTGAACTAATTCTTAGGATTTTTTTATGTTTAGTACTGTGATAATAGTTATTTATCAAAGTGTTTTTCATTTAATAAAAATACATCAAAATAATATATTTTTTTATTTTTTAAAATTTATTTTTGACATCAGTATATTAAAATAATAAAAAATTAATTATTTTAAAAAAATTAAAACATAAAAACAAACATAATCGTAAAAAACAACGTGCATTAATTCACAAAGTATATAATATGTTACGAGATGACATGCTCGCGCGCTGCCGCGGGCTTATCAAACAAATGCACTTGATAGTATTATAATTGTAAACCAGCGCTAGATAAGTAATAGAAACTAAAGGTATGATGGAGCAAAAATTTCATGACTGAAAAAAAATTGTGTTGGTGATAAAAAAAACTTAGAGACTGAATAAAAAGATTTGTAGCAATCTATAGTGTTTTGTGAGGAAAGATACAGTGCTTTCGCCACATGATTTAACTTTTCTGTTAATAAAAAGAAAAAAAATTACAAAGCTAAATTCTCTACCAACTTAATATTAAAAAAAACCAACAAAGATAATTTTGAAAGGAAAAAAACCAATGAAGAAAAATGTTGTAGCAATTGACAATGTTTTGTGTGGAAAACTACAGTGTTTTCCACAATTAAATAAAATAAAAAAACCATTTAGAGAAATAGTGTAGCAATCCACAGTATTTTGTAAGAAAAACTACAACGCTTTCCTCATATGATTTAGCTTTATTGTAACTATAATTCTTAACCAACTTAATATTAAAAAAAAAATCGACAAAGATAATTTTGGAAAAAATCATAAAAAATCATATGGAAAAACACTGCAACAATTCATAGTATTTTAAAGAAAACAAATTTACAAAGCTAAATTCTTAATCAGCTCAATATTAAAAATTAAATCGACAGATACAATTTTAGAAAAACAAATAACAAAAAAAACACCAAAAAAAAGGAAAAAAAATCATGTTGGAAACATTGTAGCAATTCACAGTATTTTGTGATGAAAACTACAGTGCTTCCCCACATGATTTAGTTTTATTTGTAATGACTTGTAATTGTAATTCTCAAACAACTCAATATTAAAAAAAAAATTGGCAAAGATAATTTGGAAAAAATTATAAGAAAAAAAAAACTATATGGAGAGACATTGTAGCAATCCACAATGTTTTGTGAGGAAAGCTACAGTGCTTTCCCCACATTATTAAGCTTTATTATAAAGTTAAATTATATCCAACTCTATATTAAAAAAAAAACAAATGAAAAATCACGCATTTTAATTCTTACTAGTTACATGACCCGCGCGATGCCGTGGGTTAATTTTTTTTACATAAAAAATATTAAAAAATAAGATCTAAAAATATTAGGTATTTCTAAAAAGCTATAACCAAGAGTTTTGGGTTCGGCTGCAACACCTGACCTAAGAGTAATATTTATAATATTAATAATAACATTAAACTTGCGTGAACCACAGAAAAAGAAAAAAAAATCTAACGTTGGATTCTTGTCGTGAAAGTTTGATAACTAAATAGAAAAAAAAATTGACGGGTTACCCAGAATTAATTGGGTTAACCCGTCAAACCAGGTTAACCCGTCAAACCCGGGATCCGTGTCATGAAAGTTTGATAACTAAATAGAAAAACATTGAACATTAACAAACTAAATTAAATGAAAAAAATTAATTAAAAAATAAAAAAAATAAAAACAAACAAAAGACATCAACCTTTTCACTGTGGACTGCACAGTGCAATCCACAGTCAATGATATAAAAACGATAAAAAAAAAACTAAAGGCATCAGCCGATAACTAAATATAAAAAATTTAATATTAATGAACTAAATTAAATAAAAAAATATTAATTAAAAAGAAAAAAAACTTATAAGAAGAAAAAAACTAATGAAGAAAAAGAAAAAGAAATCTAAATTAACTGGCTTAACTCGTCAAACCTAAGATCCATATCATGAAAGTTTGATAACTAAATAGAAAAAACTTTAATATCAACAAACTAAATAAAAAAAATTAATTAAAAAAAAGAGAAGGCATCAGCCTTTTCATCGTGGACTGCACTGTGCAGTCCACCGTGAAAGGCATAAAACGAAAAACAAAAACTAAAGTCATCAGTCTTTTCACTGTGGACTGCATATAATATTAAAAGATGAAATTGGAAGAAAAAAACTAATGAGAAAAAAGAAAAAAAATCTGAATCAATTGGGTTAACCCGCCAAATCAGGTTAACCCGTCAAACGTAGGATTCATGTCACGAAAATGTGATAAATAAATAGAAAAAAGATTTAATATTAATGAACTAAATTAAAAAAAAAAGATTAATTAAAAAGGAAAAAGCAAAGAGAAAAAAACCTACAGGAAGAAAAAAAACTAATGAAGAAAAAGAAAAAAAATCTGAATCAACGGGATTAACCCGTCAAATCTGGGATTCATGTCATGAAAGTTTGATAATTAAACAGAAAAAAATTTAATATTAAGAAACTTTAGACAAAAAAATAAACTAAAGGCATGAGCTTTTTCACTGTGGGCAAAGAAAAAAAACCAATAGGAAGAAAAAAACTAATGACGAAAAAGAAAAAAAATCTGAATTAACCCATCAAAACTTGGGATTCACGCCATGAAAGTTTGATAATTAAATAGAAAACAATTGACGGGCTAACACAGAATTAACTGGGTTACCCGTCAAATCAAGTTAACTCGTCAAGCTTGGGATACGTGTCATGAAAGTCTGATAATTAAATAGAAAGAAATTTAATATTAACAAACTAAACTAAACGAAAAAAATTAATTAAAAAGAAAAAAAATTCCAGGTTAACTCGTCAAATCACATTAACCCATCAAACCCGAGATCTGTATCATGAAAGTCTGATAATTAAATAAAAAAATTAACTTTAACAAACTAAATTAAACAAAAACATTTCATTAAAAGAAAAAAACACAAAGAAAAAAGCAAAAAAAAAAAAAACTCATAAAGGCATAAAAAAAATAAAGATGGAAAAAAAATTATAAAAAAAAGAGACAGCTCATGCTTTTTAGTATATGTTATAATAATTATAATATAATAATAATAGGGAAAGTCTAAAAGGCGTGGGGAAAGCTACGACACTTTCCTCTCGCCTTTTAGAGTATTTGTAACAAGAAGAAAAAAAGTAATCAAGAAAAAGAAAAAAAAATCTGAATCAACTAGGTTAACTCATCAAATCTGGGATCCGTGTCATGAAAATCTGATAATTAAACAGAAAAAATTTAATATTGAGAAACTATAGACAAAAAAATAAACTAAAGGTATAAGCTTTTTCACTGTGGACTGCACCGTGCAGTCCATAGTAAAAGGCTTAAAAAGGAAAAGGAAAAAAAACAAAGACATACTCCACGAGTTAATTTTTTTTCTTGCATAAAAATTATCAAAAATAGCTAAGATCTAAGAGTGTTAGGTCTTTCTGCAAAAATATACCCAAAAGTCTTGGGTCTAGCTGCAACGCTTGACCTAAAAGTAATATTTATAATATTAATAATAATATTAAACTTACATGACTTGCGTTTAAGTGAGTCTAGCTGCAACACCAGACTCAAGAGCATTGGATGTGGGTCTGGCTATAAGGTCATGTCATAAAAGTGTGGTAATTAAATAGATTAATTAAAAAGAAAAAAAACAAAAAAAAAACCAATAAGAAGAAAAAACTAATGAAGAAAAAGAAAAAAATCTGAATTAACTGAGTTAACCATTCAAACCAGGTTAAACCCGTCAAACTTGAGATTCGCGTCATAAAAGTTTGATAACTAAATAGAAAAAAAGAATTGACAGGTTAACCCATAATTAACTGGATTAACCCGTTAAACCAAGTTAACCCGTCAAGCCCGGGATACGTGTTATGAAAGTCTGATAATTAAATAGAAAGAAATTTAACATTAACAAACTAAACTAAATGAAAAAAATTAATTAAAAAAAAATTTTGGGTTAACTCGTCAAATCAGGTTAACCCGTCAAACCCGGGATCCGTGTCATGAAAGTCTGATAACTAAATAAAAATAAAATTTAACATTAATAAACTAAATTAAACAAAAAAAAATTCATTAAAAGAAAAAACATAAAGAAAAAAGAAAAAAACCCATAAAGACATAAAATACAAAAAAAAAGAAAAAAATAGTTCTGTGTTTCACTGTGGACTGCAAACACTGATGCTTTTTAGTATATGTTATAATTATAATATAATAATTATAATAATATAGTATATTAAAAATGGGAGCGTGGGAAAGCTACGGTACTTTCCCACGCCTTTTAGAATGTTGTTAATTACGTGGTCCCATTATGGCATTATCCGTATTTAGAAACTATTCTTCTCTAGTCTTCTATGCTCTTCCTTTGAGATGGAAACAAGTGATATTGGTTGCGTGCTATTCTAGGAATTTTTTAGAATATATTTTTTATTTAATTATCTAATTATAAAAATACAATTAATAAAATCATAGGGGATAATTTTTTTTCAAATTGTTTTTTTTCTGATTCATTTATTTTCTTAAGAACCGAATAATTTTTTTTATTAGCAATAGAGCTCATTGAATAAAAACAATAGTAATTAAAAAAGATATTCGCAAAAACTATAATAATTACAGCTAAAAAGGAAAGATCATATATTTTTAATAAAAATTAATTTTTTATTCATGAATTTCTTTTTTATTTTGATTGAAAAATATTTTTTTAATGAAAAGTATTGTTTTTTAAGTAAAAACTTATTATATAATAATAAAATTAAATTTCAATTAAAAAGATAAAAAAATCTTGAATTGATTATTTTTGCACACTTATATGAAAAATATTAAGAACAATAAGTTAAAGAAAATAATATAAAAAAAGATATTTATTGCCATTAAATATTAATGAGCAAATTATTTTAAAAACTCTACATATTACGCTCATACATAATTATTCATAAAGCAATCTATAATATCATTATAAAAAATTCATAATCTTTTAAAAATAATGGTATACTTGGACAATCACTATAATATTATTTTTAAAAATCATTTAAGAGATTTTTTTGTCAAAAACTTAAAAAAAAAATAATGGACATCTAAAAAAAGGCCAACGAGCCAACCACATGATGTTCGCTCAAGGTTTTTTAAAATAGTTGATGAGGTCTCCTAGTCAACTTTCTAGCTCACTTATGATGATCAAAAAGTTAGTGTCCAGTTTTTTTACTCTAAAAACTTAATTTTCAACTTGTTTTCATTTAAAAAAATACATTTAAAATATCTTAGAAACTATTCATTTCTACCCTCCAAAAAGACCTATAATCACTCATTGAAAACAAAATCTAACCGAATAAAAAAAAACTTTACTGCCCGATCTAATTTTTACAATATGTTCAAAGAAAAAACAACATTTTAGTTGAACCCCGCTCTCCAAGTCGAACCCATGAGCACTAAGATATCTTTTTAATGGCTGAAATATAACGGACCAACCATTTTCTCTATCATCTTTCACTTTCTAGCAACTCTTTCTCCTTTTAAATTTTAAAGATTGAAATATAAAATAAATAAAGTATAAGATTGAAATGTGAGACTCTTAAAACACCAGGATAAAAAATGAAAAAGTAGAAACTTCAGGAACCAAAATATAGTTTAATGTGCCTCATGAACAATAAAGAAGAAAAAAGGGTTGTTTTTATTTTCGTGTTAAATTTGATCCCTACTATTTTAATTTTTTTAAATTGATAAAATTAAATCTTATTTAACAAAATTGAGTATCAATTAATGCCTAGACTTTTTTTTATATCATGAATATGATGTAACACACAAACAAAAACCAATTATTTGGCTTAACACAGTGTGATCAAAATGTGAATAATGAAATTGAAAGAAAAAAAATTAGTGATAGAAACCAAATAATTGTTTAAGAATAAAAAGAAAAAAGAGTTGAATCAAGCATGCTATAACAATCTCGCGCCCCGCTGTAAGTTGGATATTTTTATTTCTTATAACAAATTGTATATGCAGGTTTTTTTCAATGCATTTCTGTTGTTAAAAAAATCTAAGTTCAAATCATACATTTTATGCATACATGTAATGAAATAAATCAAGAATTATGTGTGTGAATAAATAAATAAAAAATCATTAACGATACTTATAAATAAAACTTGAAAAATTTAGAGACATGTGTAGATCAAGATATTTAATCTCGAAAGATGAGACATTTACTCGATTGTGTTTGCTAAATTTTTTTATTAAAATAAGTTTTTATTTAAGCAAACAATAATAGAAATAGAGACACAAATTAAATTGATCGAATAAAATAAAAGGAGAAAAAAGCAACATGCAAGGCTACACATATTAGAAATATCATCTGAAAATAATTTTTTTATTTTAAAAAATAAAGTTCATTCATACAAAAGATAAAAAAAAAATTATAAATGAATTAGAAAAACTATTGAAATTTAAATACATAACTAAAAAAATAATCGTTATTTAAAATAAGCTCTCCAAACAAAATAAAAGACAGAAGGGGTATTAATTTAAATATAAATTAAAAAAAATTAGAGAGAAAACCATAAAAAAATCATTAATTTAAAAAAAATTAGAAAAAAGCAAAGGTTAGGGCAATGTTGAGCCTGACACGTTAAGCTCAGCCAATCTGTCTGGCCCATTTTGTTAGGGCCTACAAATCACATGTCGGAGCCCTAAATGTTTTTTTTTTGTTTACAACTGAGGCGGATGACATGTCGTCTGCGTGATTGGGGTTGACATTTTGACCCAAATCACATATAAAATATCGTAGGAACCGTGATAAACCTATTTATGGCCTCAAAACCAAAATCTAAAAATCAACCTGAGCTCAGATCTATTTTTTCATGAACTTTAAAGGTACAAAAACACCTAATATAAACTCCTCTCATCAAATAGAATTATTTGACACAATTATAGTCTGTTTTGGTGGCCTAAATTGGTGTCAATGATGCTTTTCTCTCTCTATCGCCGAAATCTAACAACCTCTCTTTCTCCTCTCTCAACTAAGGACTAAAAAATAACAAAAATTAACTTTTATACCAAAATTGAATTGGAAAATATTGAGGTACTGGAACTTTGTTTTACCAAAATTGAATCTAACGACCTTTCTTTCTCCTCTCTCAATCAGAACAAATTCTTGTTCTGCATACAAGATCGATGATGGCAGGGGAAAAGAAGGAGGAGGGGGAGGGGGAGGGGGGACGGTTACTTGGCGTGGGGAGTGTTGCTGATGGTCTGGCTAGGAGGTTGAGGTGAGGTTAGTGGCAACGTTGGTGGAGGTGGTGGCTGATGCAAGAAGGAAAAGAAGTTTATGGTGGAAAGGGAGAAGTTCATGACAATTATCCTTCTTGCTGGTGAGAGTATGGATTGGTGGAAAAGGTTGGGCCACTTTTGGTCATGACATGGGTGAGGTTGGAATGGATGAGATCACGGTGGAGAAAGAGAGAAGAGAGAGAACTAACGGCAGAAAAGAAGAAAATTAGGGAGGAATGCTGGTTTTTTGTCAACTTTGCACCCGATTTTCTCCATGCTCAGGCCATGAAATTCACCTCTATTTATAGGGGGTGGAAGAGGGATATTTTGTCTTTAATGATACAAAATCTTAGCCTTTGATTCAGCCTCGACGGATCCCAACTGTTGGCTCAAAGTATGTATCATGAACTGTTAATTTTAGTAGTTAAAGGTTGCTTGAGTTGGCCTCTTTGGGCTGGTGCCACTTCCAATGTGGTGTCAATCGGCCAGAACGAACTATACAAAGGTGTAGTCAGATGTTAGGTGATCATTTTCGTGCAAGTTTTTTTAAATTTGGTGAAGAGATGAAGCATAAAATGATAAATTGTCAGACATGGGCTAATTTGTCTTTTCATTCTGATTTTTGTTTTATATCTATGTTTGCTTATGTGAAATTTTATCTTTTAATAAATATAAAATAAAAAAAAAACAAGAAAAAGGTTTTGATGCGTGGATAACACGTGTTAGCACATTACGGAGGATTCTGCTTTTGAGCGACGCATCCAACCATGTCCAATGATCACTAACAAGCTTCCTTAATATGGTTAGGTTTATCTTGGCGACCCCTTCTTTCCCAGGTGGTGCGTGTGGCGTTCTAAGTTCCAGTTTGGAACCGGTGGGCTTCTCTCTCTGTCTGTCTCTCTCCACCTTAATTTCTATGTGTGGCACTCTAAAATTTCAAACTATCATTTCAATTTGTTTTTTCTTCATATTTGATCCATGTTCTATTAATTACTAGTTTTTTTAAATGGATTATATAATTATTATTTTTTACAGTTTCATCCTCTTTAATTTTTTATTTATCAGATTTGGTCTCAATTTTTTTTTAAATAATTTTTTGAATTGAAGGTTTTTTATGATTTCATCCTATTTCAATTTTCTTTTCTAAGTGATTTAATCCTCATTCTTTTTTTTTTCCTTGCAATTTCTTTTTTCTTTGGAACATTTTTTTTAACTTGATCTTTTTTTATGATTTCGTCCTCAAACGTTAAATTTGTTGAAAATTAAGCTTCATGATTGAATCAAGATCTAGGATTTTGCAGGTTACGAGTTTGGAGGAGTAACCCAAGTTTAGGATATTCATACATGTTTGCTTGGTTTTTTTAAGTTAAATTTTCTCATTTTATCCTTCAGCATTTATTTATTTTTCAGTTTTATCCTTCAATTTTTTATCTGTCATATTTTATCATCATTTTTTTAATTGCTATTAGTTTTGTTTTAGATGATTTTGAGAATTAAAGTTTTTTTACAATGTCATCCTTCTTTAATTTTTCTCCAATGTGCTTTGGTCCTTTTTTTGTTGCAATTCTTTTTGTTTTGGCAATTTTTTTAATTGTGATCTTTTTTACGATTTTATCCTCCAACATTAAATTGGTTAGGAATTTAGTTTCTTTATTGAACTTGGATCTTGAAAGGGTTGAAAGTTTGGATGACTAATCTTGGTCTAGGTGATTCGCTCACGTTTTCTTTTTTATTTTTTTAAGCTACTTTTTTTATTTTATCCTTCAGCATTTAAGTTTTATTTTTCAACATTTATTTATTTTTTAAATTTCATCTTCATTCTTTAATTGAACACGAGGTCAGTTGAGACCCAGTCAAGACTTAACTGCGAGAATAATTAGAGAAGGAAAAGGAAAGAGACAGATTTTCAAACTTGGTTAACTCATTGTAGCCGTGTCCATTGCTTGGGTCGTCGATCTTGCAAGTTAGCATGAGTTAATACAATGTGTCACCATCTTTTCATTTTACTTCATAGATTATTTATTTTTATTTTTTTATAATTTAATCATTTGATAGTCCATTGTTTTATATTTGAGCTAAGGTTAGGTGAGGGTTAATTTTTTTTTAACTAGATCACAATTTAAATAAGATGACCAGTTTGCTTGTGACCCATTACATTGAATGTCACACCAACTTTTTTTTAACGCATATGATAGTCACTTAATTTTATCTAATATATTTGTGAAGTTTTTAATCCTCATTTCAAATATTTTATCACATGCAAAAAATAAAAAAAATTAGTAATGCTAACAATTTTTTTTATGCGGTAAATGGGTTTGGATCCTACCGGCAGCGTATCGCTACCCGGACCTAGTTTAATTCTTAAACGAGAGTCTTTTTCTTGTCCTGTATAAAACGTTCACAACCATAATGTCCGTCAACAGCAATTGCAAAACCAAGAATGAAGATCTAGATAAACTGGTTGAATTCTCTCAATAATCTCTATCAAGCACACTATAGGGCATCAATTCCAGCCAGCGAGGATAACCATGACTCTAGATGAATAAACATTCGATAAAGCTTAAAATGTAAGAATTTCCTTGGCGAATTCTTGGGCTAAACAGGTTGACCAAACATTTACTAGTCCACAACTTCCAAGTCCAACCAAAAAGATTTGGAAGCTCTAGAATGCCCAGTCCCATTAAGATGAAATGGAATTTATTATCTAGTAATTCTTGTAAATGCGGTTAATGTCTTCAATAATAAAGCATATAGAAAGGAAATGTGTTCATTTAACAAGATGATGTTACCAACATGAGAACAAAATGTTTATGCAGAAGGGTCATGGTTAGCAAGCATTGCTGGCACCAATTTCCAGACCTGGAATTCAGAGAGAACATGAATGCAAGATGGAAGCAATCTTGTAGATAGGTCTTGCAATTTGCGGGAAAGGACTATGCTATTTGTTTTTGCATGAGAATTGGTCAAACTATCAATACAATTGTGGCTGTTTGCTTCTCACCATCAATGTCGCATCGCAATCATTGATACATGATCAATAAAATCCAATTTGAGAGGCTACTGCTATCATGTCCTTCTCCTGACCCGGTGAGCCTTTGACGGATGAATATGATTGAAGCATCTCATAAATGATTAACGTGGATCAACCAAGAGAGAAAATCACCAACTGGAGTAATAACTGGATTACTTACAACCAAATTAGCGCATCAATTGGTTGCAAGGCATCTTGCTACTCTTTATCAGCGTCGTTTGGATGACAGGAAATAACCCATCTTTCATATCCCAGATATGACATCTCAACGATGATGGTCCCTATGTCTCCATTCTTTGAGGAATTCGGTGTAATGGTCTGTCAATGTTAATCATTTCTGGTATGTGGCTCGAATTACTCCCTTCGAAGTTGTAGCTAGGATTTGCATGGCCATAACTGGTTCCACTGTTTTGAATAAGCCCCTGATATTGTGCAGGCATCACAGTTGATGGGAAGGATTACGACACTATGCATATGTCAACATCGTGGATGAAATGTGACACGGTAGGTTAATGCTTTAGAAAAAGAAAACCCCAAACACAAACCCTACGCATACCTCCATTTTTAGACCATGTCATCTTAGATTTCTTCTTTGTTCTCGGACGTCTTGTTGCTGCACCTCGTTTGTGCTTTTCAGCAAGCACTTCATGTCTTTCTGCTACACCATTCCAACACTATACATGAAGTGGACAAGAAATAGATAAGAAAACAACATATTAGAAAGTCAATACTAGAGAAACTTCTTGTTTTATCATATGCCCACCGACTTGTCTGATAGTTCTCCTTTTGAGAGATTCCGGCCTTTCACAGGCAGAGGAGGAAGCGGAGGCAATTTCTTAACCCCCTTGCTCCACAGTACTTCAACCTAGTACACAATAACCAATCAAAAAAGGTAAATCACCATAAACTAAGCTAAACTTCACAATGAAAACCAATAAATATAGCCAAGAAGGATACTATCATGTGCCCATAAAGGTAGACCGATATTTGATAATCTCTTCAGTTAAAAAATATTTGATTATTACTGGAGATATAGAACCCTAGGGCGCCCAGATAGAGGTCATTCAGAACCCAAATCAACTTAAGATTTTCACCTGAAAACAGAGTCTTAGTACTATAAATGTATGTTGCTGTTAGGCAGAACCATAGCTTTCCTTAACTAGCCTTCCAGCTACAGCTCTCCTCCCGAGAATCTTCCAGTGCCTTGTCCCTTTCTTAAATCTAATTAATACCAGAACCCTGATCAACAAAGCAATAGAAAAATCACAATCCAAACTTAAAGATCATAAAGGAAGATAATATAGCACAACCAGAAATGAGACAAAAGGGTACTTTGAATAACCTTTCTGCATTAACATCACCTGATTCAATTATCAAGACTTCAAATTACCCTCCATGGCAGCTACAAGCACAAACACAATCGATCAATCAAAGAAACAATATATATGCCTCTACAATTTATAATAAACGATGAACTTCGACAAACTTCTTCTCCATTTTCCATCCCTTAACCTGAAAATAATAAAATACACCAACATTGAGAATGAATTTCTATCCTCTTAAAATAGTAAGAACAAGAATACATGTCCCTGTGTTTTCACTATCTCCATCGCTGCCGCCATCCTCCTACTCCTCGAGTCTTCTTCATCGCTATGATTGCTTTCGTCTCCATTGTAATTGATAAGAGACACAGGAAAACAAATAAATTAAAAATGAAGCTAAATATTAATAGATGCTAATTTATTGTGAAAATAAGGCCTAGTTTCTTCAACTTCACTATCGTCGCTACTGTCTTCTGAAGGATAGGGGCAAACCACATGGCGTTTGCGCTTCCTGTCGCTTCCAGGCGCCATGTCTAAGAAAGATTCCTCGCTGCAATGACGTTTGAATTGTGGGAGTTATAAGCTTTTTTTTAAAGAAAAGAATGACAGTTACATAATTAAACAACACGTTGCTCCAATGAACGGCCGGCCGAGCAGGCGAGCACGCTGATTTTTTTTTCTTCTCCTATAAGATATCATCTGTGATTTCTTTTTCTTGTTTTTTTTTTCATTGTTTAAAGAACATAAATAAAAATTTACGACACTGCTGTGATATCATCGCTTATAGATTGATTCAAAGCCTTGTGTTTTACATCAGATTTTTCACTCTTTTTTTAAATATTTTTTATTAATTTCCTTTTCTTTTTGTTTATTTTTTCATTTAAACCATGGCCCTTGTAAAAGAAGATAAGAGGAGCATCATGGATAACTGTACTTCGAATTATATATGAAAATTTTACGTACCGAAAATCATTATGTATAAGAAAGTTATAAACTTTCTTGAACAAGAAGGTTTTTTTATATATATATAAAGGAATGGGAGATAAGAAATTAATCATTCATACGAGTAATTAAATGGGATCACAATACAATGATTGAAAACGAAGAAAAATTTCTGGGGTCATGGAAACTGATCCAAATAATCCAAAATCACATCAATTTAAGATTTTTTATTTTAAAAAAAAAAGTTAAAATGATGCGTTTAAAAAACAATTAAGTCAAATAATGTGTTACACAAATTTTAACTAAATCAATAAAGTCGCAAAGAATTGACTTATTGAATCAACCAGTTTAACCAAGTTAATTTCTACCAAATTTAACATGAAACCAGGCTTATATTAATGAGGTCCCGAGTTAATCGGGTTAACCTGCTGGGCAAGTTTAATAATACTGAATGTTACACCCTTGACATGAATTAACAAATCTTACTAACAAAAAAACAAGGAGAAAAAAGGAATGACATCTAGACATTTGAGAAGAATGAAGCAACATACATTTGACAAGAATGGAGTCGCAATGGATTCTTAATACAATTTTTATGGATTAGTGTTAGTTGAACTATAATGTGATTAGCAGATTCTTAACACATTTACCATTATATCTCAGGAGAGAGAACAAAAAAAACAGAACAGAACAGAAACTTTCCATTAAACATTGATGTTGGCAAAGCAATGCTTTGCAGAATTAACTTTTGACTAGAAAGCATAAACGTAGAAATGATACATTTCAATCATGGACCCAAAGACCAGTCCAATATGTCAGAAAATCAATTTCTCCTAACCAGTTTAATAAATATTCTCACCTGCAACTAAACACTTACTTAACTACAGCTTTACAGTGGAAACTGTGAATGCCCATGCTACGTTTGCCTAAAGTATCACAAGCATCACAATTGTAAAAGTATTATACAAGGTTGCGCCACAAAAATTAAATTGGTCTAAACTTCTTTTCTTCTCCCATAAATTGGAGGCAAATATACCTGTGTATCAGACCTGGGGTTGGGATTTCGGTGCCTCTCACCCATTTTCTTTTATTGGCAGCAGCCACATCTTGGAGCGTCTAAAATCAGCTTCAAAACTTCTATTGAGGTTTCGCAAGAGTCCTGCTAGATGCACCATGCAACAATTTGACAAATCCAAGGAAACTCAACTTTCCATCAGTGTGCCGAATCCAATCATGTAGAACAGCATGAACAGGAACAGAAGGGCCAAGGCCGAGTTCCTGAAAAATGAGATTGATTAGTCTCTGCCTTTTGACTTACCATATTCATGCTTTAATGCTTCAGCAATACAAGTTTAACACACACACAAACAGTGGCATAACATGCATTATGATTAGACCAAAAAGTCAACCACAATCAGTTTGCCAATAATTCATTTAAAGAACTGAAAAGTTGTTTCTAAGATGTATGGACCACTGGAACAGTTAAAACCACATCTACGATGCAGAATTTGTGCAGGTAAAGTAAATAACTGACAAGAAGCCTATGTGCAAAGAATTCTTTGTGGGGTCAGAGATAAGAGAGAAACATACTGATGCCAGCTCCTCAATGACAATGGCCCTGTTCCCAGCCTTCTCAAACAGTTCATAGGCACAACGGGCATGTTGCTCCCATCTATCAAGGGCCTCTAGCTGATGGACACTTAATGCAGCTGCGGAAAATTCCTCAAAATTCATCCTTCTGTATTGAAGTGCATTAAGCTGTAACCAACAAAAACAAGCACCAGTTGGAATTGAAGATTAGAAAGTAGAAACTGCAAAACCACAAATGACAATCTAAATAGCTACCACAATTGAAACACCTACAGATGCTAGAAAATCAGGAATCCGTGACTCCTTCATGGCGTCTGTAGAATTTTTCATCAAGGTCTGACCATTAAAAAAAGTATTAGCATAACTAACGACAAATGAGCTAACAAGTAATAAAAATTAAAGCACTCAAAAAGCAACCAACCGTTTTAATATTTTCTAAGCTTATAGTGCCATTTTTGTTTGGTTCTAAGAGCACAAACTGCTCCTTCAGATAAAATAGCTCATCCACAGTCAACGTTTTAGATAGAGCCTGCCAAAATGCCAACAAAAAGTTCAGTACAAAATCGTAAGAGCGTAATCATCAAAGGTCGAGGCTACACAAAAAACTCCCAAGTAATTTGCTTAATGATAGCCCCAAATTGCTTGATAATAACCACTTGTAAGAATTATTACATGGCTGTTCAATGACAACCTTGTAATCCATAAACTGCATTTCTGGAGCCCATTAGAATCATTAATCAGCCAGTGCTAAGCTGGGCATATATTTGGAGTTACAGTTACTTGTAATCCATAAACTACAATCAACATTAAAAGCTAGAGAATAGCAAAATTGAGGTGTACCAAACAAGTTCTGGCTAGCATTTCTGGCTCTAGCCATGTATACATTTTCAAAATAAAATATGATCTAAACATCTATGCATATTGTCTGTATTAACCCATAGTGACACCTTCACAACCACTCAACATAAGCACATGGAAGCAACATAGGAAAAATAATGACATAAGTTGAAAGGAGCTTTAAATGAAAAGTTGCACTTCACACTCAAGTAGGCAGCATCAAAGCACATTACAAAACAATCTCATTGGTAAATTGCATTACAAACCCATAAAGCAGCTTTCCGAAGAGATGATGAGCGCATATAAGCCTTCATGAGTTTGAGTATGAGTATATCCAGAGGCACTTTAACCTCATTAGAACTTTTAATCCAAGGATGGCCTGCAACAAATAATAGCAAATATCAATTCAGATTCAAGAAAGCCAGCAGGTAGCGTTTGAACAGTGGTCAAGGCATTTACTTAGTGCCTGGGCAGCAGTCAATCTTTTTCGTGGGTCTTTATTCAATAGGCGCTTGACAAAGTCTTTTGCCTCTGGAGAAAGTGAAGGCCAAGGGGTCTCATCAAAACTTGGATCGGCTTTTAGAACAGCACGAAAGATCCCAGATTCAGTTCTGGCCCAAAATGGACGGCTTCCACACAACAAAATATATGCAATCACACCAATACTCCAGACATCAGCCTCTGTACCATAAGATCTATGTAGAACTTCAGGTGCTACATAGTATGCACTACCAACAATGTCATTCAACCTTTCATCTGTAAAAAGAGATATATTTTAGAAACCACTAGTGAATTCATGGAGCTATTGAAAACAAAGCAGCCAGCTACATCTCAGAATAAAGAGCAAGTGCAAACCTGGCTTTACAAAATCTGACAAACCAAAATCTATGGCCTTCAACTGGGAGTCCTCATCCTTTGATGTGAACAAGAAATTCTGATCCAGCAATCAGCTACACTTAGATAAGAATGCATGAATAACAAAATGCAACTATGCACGCAGTAAGCAAATAAGTAGTCAGTTTTCAACCAACAATTGATGACCAATAAATTAGCAAAAAAGACAGCCAAACTTAGGTCGTTGTTGTCTTCTTCTTCTTTTTGTCTCAGTTTTTTCACTTTTAATTCCAGTAAAATCTCTAAAATCGAAAATCCTAGCAAAAGAGAGTACATGTTATCACATGTTCTTCCCTCTTCCTGATCATTTTCATCAAGTTGCATTCAGGTCAAAAAAAACCTTGATGCACGTGATACCAAACAGGAAGAACTTTTTGACGCCTATAAAATTACAAAAAAATATCTCGCAAGGGGCACACACTTATATTCCACTCATAGCTCAAAAAGGGAAAACAACAAGGACTCCTTAGAAGTCGCACTGGTCTTTATTATGCAAGCAGATTCAGGTGCTCCAGTTTCATACTCTGCCTCAAATAGCACAATTGATCCTAACTAAAAGCTAATGAATGAACAATTTGAAGAATTGGAAAGGAATAATCTTTCAAAATGCCCAGGCATGAGACTCTGAGAATATGACTCTCAACTGAAGCTGCAGGACAGAATGCAACTGGCTATGCATGTTAGTAACACTGTATCTCACCTCAGGTTTAAGATCACGGTGCACCACACCCTGAAGATGGCAAAATGCTACAACATTTAATATCTGTATCATGACAGCCTTTGCATCGTCTTCTGTATATTTTCCGCCTCTACATGAAAAGAGCATCACTTGATTAGCTGTGAGCAGCTGACCAACTAACTCCATTAAATTCCAGTTCTTTAGTCCATCAAGTAGATCAAAATGAACTAAATACTGGTATAGCTACTATTTTATACCTTGCAAGAATTCTATCCAAGAGTTCTCCTCCTTCACATAACCTGAAAAATGCATGATAATCACAACAACCCATTAAAATAGATGCAGAATACCATCAACAAAAATGAAACTCAAAAGATTACAATCTATTTCACAACATAACCATAATAAGGATCTAACATACGAAAAAAGAAAACACAGAACAATCAGCACTTACTCCATTACTATATAGACATTATCATGATCTTCATAGGCATCATAAAACTGTACTAAATTGTTATGCCCGTTCAATGCTCTCAGTATGTTAACCTCCCTTCTCACATCCTCAATGGCAATTGCTGTAGTCATCTAACAACAAAAACAAAAACCAAAATAAGCAAATGAAACAAATTGGCGAAATGCAAGAGCCAAATGTCTAACACCATCAAGCAGCAAATAAAATAAACCAACTAAGACCGATCCAGCTGGTCTAGAAATTAACACAGAGACAGACTATTCTCCATGTAGTTGAAACTTAACAACAGGTTTATCTTGATCAAAGTAATTTCTCCCCAACAATTTAGCTTCCCAAGACACTACATTTCATCATAATGCTAAATACAAAAACAGAAATCAGAAACCAACAATAAGATTACAGCACGCGCTAAAGATCTACCGCGAATGCACAATTCAAATATATCATTAACGTTTTTTTTTTTAAAAAAAAAAAAACTAACACCACATGTATCAAAGAAACAAATTAAGAAAGTAACAGCACACGTATCCCCACAGATCAAACACACCAAAAACACTAAACTTGAACCCTAAAATCACTCAATTACATAAAATCACCAACAAATTAACTAAAATAATAAAAATACCTTTGCTTTAGGGATTACTTTAACAGCAACTTGTTGTCCTTTGAGTTCACCTTTTTTAAACTTGGCTTGACAAGTATACCCAAAATGTCCTCGCCCTACTTCATCTCCAAGCTCATACTTATTTCCAAAATGCTTAGAGAATCCAAAGCTCTTAACTAACCCTGCCGCCTCCGCCTCGCCTCCTTCCGGTATCGTCGCCTCGTTCGGCTTCACCGATCCATGCCGCCTCGCAAGCACTGCCCGTATATGCTTCGCCGGAGACGGCGGCGGGAACGGCCTTTTAAAAAGCCTCTTCGGCGTCGAGTTCGCACTGGCCGCATTCCTCGCCGGAGATCTCGCTGGCGAAGACTTCTTAGAAAAGAAGTAGTGAGCCGGACTCGGGCTGAAAAAATTGAAGGGCGATTTCTTAACGGATTCTAAGCCGGTACTGTTGTTCTGATCGTTAACATTTGGGGTTCTGGGATCCGGTCGAGGTGTGTCCTTGGTAGGAATAGAGTTGTCATTAGCTTGGATAGCGATGGGAGAAGAGAGAGTGGAGTTTGGGGAGGGTTTAGAGGTGCAGATACCCATTGTGTTAAGCCTCTCCCCAAACAGAGAGATTGTTGGAAAAAAAACAGAATTGGAAATGAATTACTTAAAGCATTTGAATTGGAAGTGAGTTTTCTTCCAAAGGATTTTGGAATTTGAAAAAATAAAGAAACGTAAAGGAAACTGAAGTCTGCCTGTCTATGGTGATTAGAGGAGAGAGAGAGAGAGAGGATAGGGAGGGGTCTGTAACTGTAACTGTAATGTAATATGGTTAGATAGAAAGGAAGCAAGGACGGTGTGTTTTGTTGTGCTTTTTGTTAAGCATGGTTTCGATTTTTATTAGTTTTGTGATGTTAACAGATAAATAAGTTTGGACAAACCTCACATTAGCCCTCCAACTATCAAGAATGCGGTTCGACCACACTTCTCTAAATTAATTCTTGAATTTTGTTTTTTTTTAAGTTTTCAATTAATATATTTTTAGTATTTTTTTAATCATTTCAATGTTAAAAATAAAAATATATTATTTTAATATATTTTCAGAAAAAAAATATACATTACACCACAATTTCAAACACGATATGATTAAACTTATAATCTTGATTTCTATTTGTATTTTGTAACGAGTCTAACATTATAAACTGAAATTTAGCTTATTTAAATCTTATTAAATTCATGCTTAATTTTTGCTTTGACTTATTTAGATTTACTTGATTAATAAATGAGTAAATAAGTTTATTTGAGATTTTCATTTTCTCATCACATTAAAAACAAATAAACAAAATAAAATATTAGAAAAGAAAACTGTAATTATGTCTGTTGCAATTAACTCGGGTACTTTGTGAATATTGGAAGATCTAATTGAGAAAAGATAACTCTAAGAGCGAAACTGAGAATAACTTGATAGTTAGGGGATTAATTTGAGGTTTTCCCAACAATTTCTATCAGCTTTCTGCTTTAGAGGTGGTGGTGGTCCCAACGAGCAGAGTAAGTACACGTGTCACAATTTTGGAAGGGTTGTTTAGAGCCCGTTTATTGTTATAGTTAAGGTACAACCGTATTTTTGAAAAAAAATTAATTTAAAATTATTTTTATTATTATTACATCTTGTTAATGTACTCATATAAATATAAATTTAAAAAATAAAAAAATATATTATTTAAATAAATTTTTAAAATAAAAATATTTTAAAAAACAACATTTCTAAATATAACTTTATTTTATTACCTGAATTTTGACTGGTGCTTGTTGCTTTTGTTGTGGGTTCTTTTTGCCTGAATTAACGAGAAAGAGGGAAGGTTCCTAGATTTTATCTTAATTTGGATAAATTGAATTATTTTATTGATAAATTAATTTTCTTTTGCCTTCAAAAAGGCCGAGGGGGCATAAAAAGTCAAAAGCATTGCCGTTTTAATTGCCCGCCCTTATTAGGCAGCCATCAACCTCCTTAATTAATCTTTCTGTTTAGTTTAATTTGTGATTTAAAGTGTTTAAAACGTTAAATTAAAGTTCCAAAAAGGGAAATGAAAATTGGGAGAATGTTCTTCCGACAAAAAGAAAAGGAGGTCAAATGATTCATTTTCCTTTTTACCAAATGCTTCCTGATCCTTTCCTTGTTTTTTCTTGCGAAAAAATAAATAGGAGAATCTATTATAGATTTTTTTTTTTGATTTACGTGAGGTGTCCGGGCCAGCTTACGCGCACCACGACTATTCCCCACGGCCCACTGGACATCCTGCAAGCCCAGGAGCAGGTAAGGCACCGCGGGGGGTGACAGGCATGCACATAGAGGGTCGAACCCGGAACGGGGGCGGAACAAGTCACACGATTGACCACAGCAGCTAGACCCTCAAGTGCATCTATTATAGATTTTGTTTGTGTGTGTGTGTCTATATATATATATATATATAAGATTTCTACTAATTTTACGAATTTTTCCATAAAAACTATGTCTTGATAAAAAGATAATTATATACATTAATTTTATTTCACCAAAACAATCTTTCCCTTGTTATTATAAACAATTTGATAAATGGATATCATGCGAGATTTATAATCAACTTGTGATCAAATTTGTTTAATGAAAATAAATTGAAAAATCTCTTATTTATTTCAAAAATACTTTTATTTTCGGATGTGTATGCTCTAGTATTAATTTAATTGAGATTATCAAATAAGTAAAGTTTGAGTTAAATTTAAATTTGTGGAATCTTCTTATAGTTATTTTTATTAAATTTAAATGGATAATTGCTCAAAATCTTTTATAAAATTTAAATCAATCAAAGCAATTTCTAATTTTAGATTAAAATTCCCTCAAACTATTTTTCATTTAAAAGTAAGTTTTTTATTAATTTTTTCTTCATCTAACAATGAAGTGCACTTTTTCAATAGCTAAAACGTGACCAAATTTATGGATGCTTGGCTTTTCCCTCCAAGACTTGTTTCTTTCCTCCTAACATGTTTTTTAATTGTTAGTTAATTTCAGACTCGTTGAATTAGTTAAAGTATACACAAGCTAACCCGGATACCCATATATATATATATATATATATATACTCCCAAGTTTTAGGGTATTTTTAGCCATTGAGAAAGTTAGAAAGTCAATAACATACAAGTCAACTGTATTTATTACTTTTAGAATTTATGAAAACCTAATAAAAGGATCCAATCTTAAATAAAAAATAGTTGGAGGGAGGCCCAATTCGAAAATTAAGAGTTGAAGGACTTATTCTTAAATTGCTTGAGGTTCAATAGAGGTTTGGACTATTTTTAGCTAATCTAACTCATTAGATTTAAATTGTACCGTTATGATTTAGTATAAAATAAAATAGAAACAACTTAGCTCTTTATTATAATATTCTATTTCTCTCGTTTAAAATAATTTTTTGAATTAATGTGGAGATTTGAAATATAAATGATTATATTACAAGGAGGATATAAATTATGTATTAAGCTGTGACAATGTACTTTTGCTTGTGCAGTAACCAATCAAAAATGATTAGTTGGAGCGGCTTTATTCACATGAAATTGAGAGCAATTAATGAAGGAAAATTTCAGCATTGTCACGGGTGTTATTATTATTATTTGCTGATATATTTTCAAAATCGAGTGACAGTTAAATTGATGATTTTCACATGACACTAAGGTTGTGGTTGTGTTTATACTACAATTTTGTTTTTAAAAAAATTAAATTTAAATTTTATTTTAAATTAATATTTTTAATGTTTTTTATATCAAAAATAAATTTTAAAAAATAAAAAATATATTATTTTAATATATTTCAAAACAAAAAATATTTTAAAAAACAAATATTTACCATAATTTTAAACATTAACTAAGTCATCATGGTAAATTAACTTGATGTGGAAGGGTTTGGTTTTTTTACAATAACCAGGTATTTGTATTATATCTTTTTATATATACTAATATATTGGATCGATCTTCGTAACAGGTTAATAATAATTTTTTTAAATATAAAAAAATATAAAGAGTATAAAATTATATTAAATGTCTTAAGTCTGACAGCAATACTAAATCCAATGTTATTGGACCTAGCAACAAAGCCAAATCTAAAATTGTCAAACCAGACCCAATAGGGCGGTTAAGAAATCCAAAAGTTGTTGAGTCTAGTTGGGCAGCCGGATCCAATGTTGTTGGGTCTTGATGACAACAGGACCCAACGCTAAGAAAAAGGTAATTCAATCCAACAAAATCTCAAATGAAAATTTTTTATCATCACCCAGCTTTTATACAATATAAAAAAATATTCCTATCAATTTATTTTCTCTTTGCTGTATGAAAAAAATTAAATAAAAGAAAAGAAAAAAAACCTAGAAAGATAAGAAAAAGAAAATTGAAAATATTTGGATGTGGCTGAAAGCCAGACTGAATAGCGTTGGATGTGGCTACTAAACCAGACCTAGCATTTGTTGGAAGCGACTTGGATCTAGCTGCCCAGCCAGATTTGTGTTGGGACTCAACAACTTTTGGCACAGAAAAAAAAAAACGATGCCCCTAATAAAATTTTTTGAACTAAAAAATAACAAAAATAATACTTCTATAACGCTACAGTGTCGTCTATATAAAGTATAAATACTTTATATATATCTATAATGTGTTGCTTATAATAATAAATTTATGTTCATGGTACAGGCCCCGTATTTTTCCTAGTTTTTTAAAATATAATATAATGTATATATAAAAGTACAAGTATGTTACCTTTGAACGAAGACGCCCAGGCACTGGATTTGATGCCTTATTGTAGTCGTGGCCCAGCTTATGATTATAAAAGAAAGTCAACCAATTACAATGCATGTAGACTGTAGTGGTGGTACAGCAAATCTAAGGTGGCCATGTGACATACGATCTGTCGTGTAAGTAAACAGATATGGTTGTGTGAAATGCAGAAACCATATCAATATATCAATGTAGTTTGGTGAAGACCCTTCAATTTCAATCCGATCATTATTTTGCCGATTCCGGTGGTGTTTGTTACTATTATAAATATTTTTTAAAGTAATTTTTATTTAAAAATATATTAAAATATTATTTTTTTATATTTTAAAATTTATTTTTAATATTAACATATCAAAACGATTCAAAACACAAAAAAATAAATTAATTATAGATAAAAAAATAAAAAATATACAAAACTCCGGTTGAATCCGCAAATTCTTTTTTGTTTTATCAATTATATAATTGGGTAATGTGGTTGAAAATATTTTTTATATTTAATATTTTTAAGGTTTTTTAAATAAAAAAACATTTTAAAAATCATTAAAATACAATGGTGCCTTAATCATTTAGCTAAGGAAACATCAGTATTTACTTTTTATTTTTTTGGTGAGGAACCAGTGATCGGAATTTTAAATTTAAACTCCATATTATAGTGGGGGGCAAAAGAAATCATGAAATTAAATTCATCAAGTCTATAGTGGTTGGTTGTAATAATTCAGATTTCAATTCCAATAAAGTTCAGACATTACTTTTTATCAAAATTCTTGTAATGAAACTTTAAAATTATCAAACAAATTTATTATTACCGGTTCCGAGAACATAGCGAAACAACAACAGTATAATAAATATTATTTTTTAAAATATATTTTTGATATTAGTACATCAAAATAATAAAAAAATACATAAAAAATTAATTTAAAACTAAAAATATTTCAAAAGTTTTAGACTCGCACTTCCAAATACACCTCAATTTTACGACTTAGCACATAATTCTAAAGCTTGATTTCAATCTGAAACTACATTCATTATCTAACCGCCCACTGACATGCTATCATCATAAATTCATTATTCAGCTCCCCACTAGTTACAACCTGCCATTGAACTCATCGCATTCTCCCTTCTCCTTCTTGCCCTACCAAACTTATCCAAACATGTCGTCATTCTCAGAATTAGTAACATTAATTTATTTGAACCTTATCAATAAGAACATTGCAAGGCCAATAATAATAATAATCAGAACGATGATGATGATAAGTTGCAAGACAAAAATAAAAAAAAAATCATGGAATAATTAATTAGGAAATCCCACATAATAAGTTTAAAAAAGATGAAAGATTCTTGGATTAATAAATTGAAGAAATGGTGGGATTCAAATCTCCCACCCCAAGTATTAAAAGAGATCAAATCTGAACGTGTAATTGAGGCGTGCCGGCAAAGGCATCAATATCTTTCTAGTGATCTGAGATTGACTACGATACGGAGCATTGCTGGATAATAATACAAGATACCCAGTATTTTCTTATTATGGATTCGATCCTTTCCTCCATTGTTAAATCAAAAGGCCTTAAATACTGTGGATGTTGGGGGGTAGCTGAATTTAGAGCAGGAGGTTGACTTGTAATAAAATTGAAAGGGAGTGCGGTGTTTGTTTTGGAGAAAAAAAGAAAAGAAAGAGAGAAAAGATAGTTGCTCGTTAGATCATAAATTAAATATTATAAATAAATTTATTATTAGATTTATCGATGGATATTGTTATTTTTATTTGTAAAAATAATATGTCATTGTATTTTTTTCATCGTAATTTACCGATGAAATACTTATATTGGTGTATCTGTTTCTGTTTGGTGATTTTCTAGTATTGTACAAGCAACTAAATTATAATCACTACATGGTTTTGATTGATTGACATTTCTTATAATACTATTATTATTATTATTATTTCAACTGCTAAAGTAAAAAAATATTGTGATTGTCATTTTTTTTCATTACATTAGATTATTTTTTTTTATTATGTAACACTCCAACTCTAAATATTGTAAAATATATAAAAAATAGCATATATAATATAGATCAAAATAACATTAAGAAAAAAAATCAACTCGTCCTAGTATTATGATAAAAACATTATATTGTATTACGATAAAAAAAAAAACAATACTATTTACAATATGATAAAATTTATCATTAAGATATAAACTCTCATCAACTTTGTTCTCAGTCATATCGAAGAACTTTTAGATAAATATATAATTTGTATATGATATTTAATAGTTAAATTATAACGAAAACTAGTAAAAACAGCTTAATTAGATATCGTGTCCAACCACTACGACGTCAATGGAAATATTTGATTATATACACAGCACTTTGTCTAGCATGTGGTGACTCCACTTTGCCAATCTTGTCATGAGGTTCTGCCATACTGTTCATACTGTGGCTGAGCTGAGAAAGAAGAAGTAGAGAAACATATTCATTGCAGAAAAGCTGCCGAAGGTAGCAGTTGAATAAGGTTTTGACTGCTGTGGCTGCGCATGATGGCGACGATGATGATGATGCTCATCTCTTTTGGAGCCAAATCATAGTGGAAGTTGGTGCCGGATAACTCCAAGGAAATAAAATCACTGTAAAGAACACAAGACCTCCCCTGGTGGATTCAGGAAATGACACTTTATTTGAACTAAAGCCTCAATATGACAAAATGCATTTAATTTGACTTTACTGAATGACAGGATGGTACTATAGCTATAGATGATGCATGATTAGAGTGTTTTGTTTTTCTCGTTCAAAATTTATTTATTTTTAAATTATGTAATATTTTGTTCTATTAATTTTAAAAATAATTATTTTTAAAAATATTTTTTTAATATATTTTTAAACAAAAAATACTTTAAAAAATAACTATAATAATAATAATTACAAACACTACGGCAAGCTTCTTGCCAAGAGCATTTGAAATTTTAATTATTTCACCAATAAATATATATACGTTCTTTAGCTCAATGATTTATATAAACAAAGACGTGTTTGGTCAACATAAAAGCAATTTTATTTTGTTAAAAATGACCCTTTGATGACAACATATAGCAAACCTTTTTGCAAGTAATATTTTCTTTCTGTAGAGGAGAAAAAAACTTACTAAATTTTAAAACATAATTTTTCCATTTAACCAAATACATAGGAAATTGCGTCTAGTTAAGAAGGTTGGGTTAATTATACCTTTAATTCCTTAATCACTAAAATTCAAATATTAATCATCTAGATAGCCAAGTGGTAAGAGTTTGAGATTAAGAGATTTGTTCCTCCTATGATCTCAGGTTCGAGATTTATGGTTGCTAATATGATGATTGTTAAATAATATTTATGTAGTCTTATTTATTAAAGGTAGAATAGTACTTTCAGTTTGACCTATATATATATATACTTTATTTGTATTTAGATTAAGACTATGCATTCATAATATACAGATTATTCAGAATTCTAGCCTCCTTTTCTCTATTTGATCTCAATTAATTTAACAATGATCACTGGAGGCATACATGATCGTTAACTTCAGGGCCAGTAAAATTAGTCAAGGTACACGTAAGTTAGCCCGAACACCCACATTAATAAAAAAATTCAAATATTAGAATAGACTATGAGAATAAAATTCTTGCTGAACCCCTAATGGCGGATGGATGGTCAGCCATTGATAAGGAAAGATGAATTCATGTAAAAATTGGATTGAAAATACCAAGCAGAAATTTAATTATTATTTCTTTTTTTAAAAAAAAGGATCTGTCGGCTAGGAAAAGAATCTTTACGACCATGGAACGAGTACAAATTAATCTGTTTCTTTCTTCCAATAAGTATAAATGTTTATTTGTTTTCAAAGCCACTACAAGGCATCAAATTTGACCACCTTATTATATAGTATGATCATCGCGGGCATAATCAAAAAAATAATTTTTATTTTCTCAAGTCCGAAGATAAGAACCAGGAGAAATAAGCTTAAAGAAAGAAGAGAGAAGAGAGAAGGTGTCCCCTTCTTTGATAACTTGCACTGCATACAGTAAAAGAGAGAGTCCGACCTATCATTGCACATGCCGTCTCACCTACTTGAACATGAATTTGAGTGTGGTCCTTTCTTTCAAATGAAACTGGTGAAATTAACAGTTACTTAGAATTAACGAAGCATTTGATAATTGATATCCTGCATGCCCCTCAGCCCCACGAGACTGCTCCACACAAAATTTAGCCACACACAACGTTTAAATCTGTATGATTCTGGGGACAAGCTGAGGGCTTGCAGATCATGCTGACTAAGACAATGTTTCCGGAGTATATTTCTTTAAATAAAAATTTTTTGGATTTAAAACTTATACAGACCTATACTGTCTTGTATTTTATTTTTATCAAATAAACAGAGATGATGAGATTTGAACTTATGATAGCTTGGTTATTAAGGCTCTGATACCATGTTAAACAACCAATTCAACCCAATAATTTAAATTATTAAATAAAATCTCAAAATATAATTTATATTATTTTCTAACATATAAAGGTATTTTGAAAATGCGGAATGGCATGCAATAGCAGCGCATAGATTCCAGCAAAACACAATGCATTCAACGTGTTTTTTTCTTGTACCAAAATAAAACCAATGTATATATTTGCTGAATATATTTAAAACTGATGGCATGTTTAAGATATAATATAAGTAAATTGTGTCATATCAAGTTAAAAAATCAATTCAATTTAAAAATAGATTCAATATATGATTTATATCATTCACTAATACACCTCCTTAAAAAAATGTTATTTGCGCTTGAAACTTATACAGACCGATACTATCTTGTACTTAATTTTTATCAAATAAATAAAAGTAATGAGATTTGAACTCTTAATCACTTGATTACCAAGATTCTAATATCATATCAAAGAACTAGTTCAACCTAAAAACTTAACAGGACTTCTCTTTCTCTTTTGGGTTTTCAAGTGCAGGTGCTGCATTATGTTAATTATCACTGTGAGCTGTGCTAGATCTTATGCTTGCAATATTTTCCATCTTGTTAATTAAATGTCATGTGGTGCAGGTGAAATGTCGGGGTCATGCAACTTCACCTACTGTGTTTCGCAAGAGGTAACATCGGTCCTTATCAGTCCAGTGGGCTAGCTCACATGATATGTTTTCAGTTTACAGATGTGTAATTTATTTGTAACTCCATGTTCATGCAGCTGAAAGCAGATTATTTACCATACCATAAAATTAATTACTGTACTGAACTCTAAAAGATTTGCAATCCTGAGACCTCTCGAGGGAGGGCAGACATGGGTGACGAATTGAGCTACAAGCTCGTTGGTAATTTCCCCTTCTTTATTCAAATTATAAAACGGCACGAGGCATTTATTTTTGCAAATTTTAGTATGGTCACAACAATATTTACTACCAAAAAAATTGAAGAATACCGACGAGGAAAATTCTGTCGGTATTATAAATTATTGATAGAATATTTTTGATAATTTTATTTCATTGATGATTTCTAATATCGATAGAATATTTCATCATTCAAATTAGTTTTTACCACCCATTTTTGTTGGACAATTTGTTGGCATTGAATAGCGCTAAATAAATTATTGATGGAATAAATTTTGTTGGAATTTTTAATCTAATTTTTTAGTATTTCACAATTAGCACAAAGGAAAATTCTTCATTTTTTCATTTTTCATTGATTAACATCACACAATTAGCATAAAATAAAATCAGCATAAGAAAATAATATCTAAACAATAAACTTGCAATAAAGCTAATGGTTGGGTAGATTCCATATTCTGTACAGAATTTTAAATTGTTTGATGGTAAACAGTCTCTTTTCTCTCCAAATCCCACATATTAGTAAGTTACAACCAATCTTGTAAACTGTATATAAACAAAAGCACAGAGATTTTACACTTAAAGAATCTCTTTCTGTTCAATATTTGGTACAAAAGAATGATAAACAAAAGCTGGAAGCTCAGTCTAGATCAACAATAATGTTTCTGTTCATCTGTCCCTATCGACTTACTTGTAAGAAAACAACAAAGCGAAAGAAGCAAGATAAATCCTACCACAGTATCAAAATTTCAAGAAGATGATCATCTGCGTGCCTGCTGCTTGAAAATTAGTTCCAGGAATCAAAACAATCACAGCTTTAATAATTAGTCATCGATGAACAAAATTACAGAACAGTAAGTGGAACACGAAGCATGTTTGCTGCTTGAAAAGGCTAAGCTTATTGCTTGCATAACGCAAAAACTGGTACAATTCACCGAAGAATACATGAAAAACTTTGGAGTCTCTTCATCTTGAGTCTGCATCACTGCATTCTACAAGCAAACACCCTTTCAGCATTATATTAACAAAAGGCTAGTTAGATGCTTTTCATAAATGTTGTTCTACCTGCATTAATCAAACACCCAGGAGCCAAAAATCGAAACCCCTATCATAAAATTAAAAAAAAAAGATCTAACACCCTAAATCCAAAAACCCACCAGGAAAAAAAACCCTAAATACATTCCCATAAAATAAACATTGTTTTTCTTTTTTAAATGCTCATATTATTTAATAAAAAATATCAAAAATCAAAATCCCCTTTAAACAGAAGGAAAACCCAGAAGCTGAAAAACCAAACCCAAACACCAAAAATAAACCCAAATCAAGAAACTTCAAATTACAAGTTGTACCACCATCACCAACAATCACAAGCTTGAAGTTTGTATATAATCAACAATTTGTTGATTCGACAAAGCCTACAAAAATTACTAAAAAACAAAAATCATAAAAAAAAAATGAAAATGAATCAAGAGAGGGACGTTGCATATGTTGATGGCGGGTTGGGTGGTTGTTAGAAATCTAAAGCGGGTGGGAGAGAGATCGGAATAAGGGTTTGAATTGAAATCAAATAAAAACAAGAAATGGGAAGAAGATAGAATTACTGAGTTTTAATTTCTTTTAAAATTATCAACGAAAACGAAATCTCCTTCGGTAATTTAACATGTCAGAAATACCAACATAATTTTCTTATTTCCTCGCCATTTTCATCAAAAACTACTAACAGAATATGTTCATTGAGTTTTTTCTTTGTAAACCCCGACAAAGTTTTTTTTTTGTCAGCGTTGCCGTTGTTGTTTTTTCTAATTTTCTAGTATTTGATTGATTTGTGACAGAAAGCCTATTACACACCAAATTGGATGAAAGATGATGAGAAAAGTGTCTTCCTTCCAAAATGTGAAATTTTTTCCTACGCCATCTAAAGAGACCCCAAAAAGAGAAAAAAAACAGATCTCACGCGTATGTCATCAGATACAAGAAAGACGTTGATAGATCAGAGATGTGTTCAGTATTGTTCTCCAAGACCTTTCAACCAAAACACACAGCACTTTGGTCAGAAATGTTTTCTTATCACTATTAGAACTTAGACAGGCCTCGCCTATACCCTCAAGGATATGATATCAAGCATAATTCATGTCAGAAAGAATCACCCTTGAGAATTGTAGAAAAAATAAATGAATTTAAGATATTTTCAACCACGTCCACTTGTTTCCTTAGAAGGAAAAAACGTACGAAAAAAATTATGATCTAACTCATTTACCATGTAACTATGATCTAACTCATTTAAAAAAAATGTCTTGAGGACATCAACATGAAATACATGTAAAAAAAAGTTTTTTTTTAAAACCTACCTCTACTAGAAAAACCTACCTCTACTAGGAAACAATGTTAAGAAAATTTAAACATAGTCCAAAATAAAAATAATAAATTGAAAGAATTCTAGAAAAATAATAAAATTGACCCAAACAATAATTTTTACACCTAATTATAAAAGATTCAATAATCCGATAAAAAACAAAGTAGCTTTTTATAGAAAAACTACTACCTAAAAAAATTGAACATGATTCAAGAGTTGAATCTCACGTTATCTTAATTTTAAAGTACTAATTTAATTTAGTGTGATCAGAAAAAAAAAAAAAAGTAATACATGTATAGAGATTGACTTTTGAAGGTTAAAAGAAAAAAAAATCCTTTGGGTTCTTAAAGAAATGATTTTTTTTTCTTTTGTTCGGGAAAAACCGGCCAAGGAAAGTCAGGGGTTAACATGGTGGTGCTCCTTTTCAGACGGCTATAAGCCTGTAACAGTGGTAGTAAATATTAAGGGTGATCATTTTTTATTCGGTTTGGTTTTTACATGAAAAAATTAACTAAACCAAAATTATTATTTTTTAAAATTCAAAACTGAAACCGGTTCAAACTAACTAGTTTTGGTTCGGTTTATACTGTTCAAAAACGATAAAACCGAGAAGAAACTTGAAAGCCCAGGAGAAGTTCATCAATTAAACCAAAGTTCATAGATTGAATCATCGATTTCAAGATGTGTAAAACAATACTTTATCTAATTTTTCCAAGAAATGTGATCGAGACCAATATGGTAAACTTACAATTATTCACTCCTTTTTGGAACCTCATGATTTTTACAATCCACGTGAACAAAAGCAAAAAATATATATACAACCATGAAGTGAAGAAAAATGGCAGGAAAAACAAAATTCAAGAACATGTTTTAGTTTACATGGACCAAGATATGATTGAATTCTATTTAACATACAAGCAAAATCAAAGTTGCAAATTATAATATGATGAAAAAAACAAAAAACCCCATAAAATATCAAGAAAAATAAAAACTTGAAATCGATCAAGATAAAAAAAAAAAAAAAACAAATCTACTCAACCAGCTACTCTAGAAGCAAGTCTATAGGGTTAAGAGAGAGAAGATAGTGTGATGGAGAGGAGAAGATAAGATTGGGGACTGCGGCTAGGTTAGTATTAGATTATTTATATTTTATATTCTCTTTTATTTTATTAAAATGCTAGTTGAATTGGTTCAATCCGGTTCAATTGATTTCAGACATTTAAAAATAAAACCAAACCGAATTGAACTGGAATTTTTCTTGGGTTTTCTAATCAGTTAATTTAATTTTTTTTTCTCTGTTCACTTTTTTTAATTTTTTTTTTAGTTTTTTTGATTTTATCAATTTTTTGAATATTTTGCTCACCAACAGTAAATATTTACAACTAACTATTAGCATTCACACCACATGTTTGGCGAGTCATAAAAAAAATATAAATAAATAAACCCTCTGGTTGTGATGGTTTTTCCTTGTTTGCTTCTACTTTTTGGGGAGGAATGGATGAAAATAATAGTAAGGGGAAGATTTGTCCAATACATTGAAATTATTATGCCACTTACAACATTAGTATATCATTTACCCACGTTTCACTAGACGCGAGATTAATTTTTTAAAAAATTAAAAAACATATTTAAATATTGTAACGTGTTTTCAAAAAGAAAAAAAATTAAAACTATATAGGGATCGACTCAATATGATCCGATCAATATAGCAAGTCCAAAGATAATCTAGACAACAAAAAAAAAATATAGTTTAACTAAAAAATCTCAAGACAATATCTTATTTTTTTAAATACTGAGATGACAATATATTGGATCGACTCGAGTCAACCCAAGTTCATATGAACAATCTACGACTCCAGTCAACCTAGGTAACATATCAAATTTATGATCCAGATCATAATACCGTAATAACCTCATTAAAAGAAAAAAAAATATTGAAGCTCAATTCTTGATTAACCCAATGTTGAAAAATAAAATTAAAAAAATCAATTAATAAAAGATGAAAAAAAATTCGAGTGAACTCAGGTTAACCTATCAGACTTGGATCATGAAATTGTCCAATAAAAAGCAAATCAAAACAATTATTTTGATTAAAATCAAACAATTATAAAGCCCAATTACTAATCAATTTATTATTCGAGGATGAAATTGAAAAAAAAATAAAACACAAAAACTCGAGTCAACTCAGGCTAACCCTGCAAACCTTTAACTTGAGTCATGAGACTAGAATAACCTCATAGAAAAAAACTGAAACAAATTATAAAATTTAATTCTTTATCAACTCAAATATTGAAAGATAAAATAAAAAAAATCATTTACAAAACAAAACAAAAAAAAAACCTCAACTCAATTGAGTTAACTCACAAAACAAGTGATTTGAGTTATGAAATTGAGATAACCTAAAAAAAAAACCAAAATAAATTATAAACCTTAATCCCCAATAAATTCAATGTTAAAAATCAAAATTTTAAAAAAAAATTAAAAAGTAATCTAGGAAATAATGATTTCCCTCCTCAATAATAATAATAATAATAATAAAATAATAATAGTAGGAGGAGGTTATGCAATATCCCACATAAACCGAATTCAATTTAAATTTATTTGCTAGAAAATAATTTTTTTTTGAAAAATAGTATTTCATAAAAAAATAGATTTTTGAAAAATAGATTATTTTTAAATATTTGATAATTTCATAAAAAATAAATTGAAAAATACTTTTCAATGTTAAACTATGCTATAAAAAATAAATTGAAGAACAACTTATTAATATTTTTTTTGAATTTATTAAAAAATAAAAACCACAGAAAAATAAAAAAGTTGAAGGATGATAAAATTAAAAAAAATAATTAATTTTATAAATTATTTCAAATAAAATAAAAAACAATCAAAAAATTAAAGTTCAAATCTAACAAAAAAGAAAGGGTTGAAATTAAAAAAAAATCTAATTTTATAAATTATTTTCAATAAAATAGATAACAATAAAAATAATAGAAACTTAAATAATAAAGACTATATATATATATATATATATATATATATATATATATATATATATATATTCTAATTAAAAAATGATAAGAAAAAACAAATAGCAATCACAAAAATAAAAAATAAAATTAATATAAAAATTAAATTAAATTAAATTATAAAAATTAAAATTAAAAAAAATACAAAAAAATTCAAAACAAAATATATAGTAATAAAAAATTTAAGAATCAAATTTAATATAATCAACAAATTAAAAATATTTTTAATGTTTTTTATAACTTTATGAAAGTATATTAAAATAAAAAAAATATTTTTCTAAAACACCAAGTTAAATTTATCTTTAGCTGAAGAAAGTTTTTAATTAACTACCCTTTTTTAATTATAAACAAACATGAAAAAATTTCACTTTCCAGGATATAACTTTAGTTAAACTATATTTTAGCTGTGATGATTATACACTGTAACAAGGTTACTGTACACCATTATTGCCACTCCTTGTCCCAAACACATCTTTCCATATCAAGGAATGAAAAACCTGTATGATTAGAAACGCATGCAATCCGATGAGCTGTCTTCCCCCTGTAATTTTTCCATCCATGGGTATTGGGTGCAATGCTGTTCAGGTAAACAGTCGGTTTCAAGCAACCTCTACCAACGTGTTTCACAAAGCACAATGCAGATCCTTGTCGCAACTATTGGAAAATGCCATGTTATAAAAGAACTAGAAATCAAAAGATGGCCTGCCAGGTGCGATTCTCCCTTTTATGCTTCAGATAAAGAATTATCATAGCATGAAGAATTGATTTGTGCACGTTTTGACATGGTCATAAAAATACCTAGGGCCCTAGAGTGTATGAAAGATCATGAGAACAGTGTCTTCCATTATGGTGTTATTTCTTTCTCATCCTAAAACTCCAGCACGCCATGAAGAAACTAACCAGATGTTTTGTCCCCACCAAAACCAGACTTCAGGTATCCTGTTTCATTGAGATGGCTAACATCACCCCATGTTTTAATGGTCCAACGATCCCCATCAGATATGTGGAAGATGTTGATAGACGTGTTCAATACCCTTCCTCCAGACTTTCCATTTGGGCAAGCTCGTTGGTACAGTTCTCTGATGACACCCCCATGAGTGACCACAACAACTCGCTCTCCTGCAATTCGAAACAGGAAACATTATATATTTAACTTGCACCTAAAATGCAAAGTTTTCCAAACACTTGAAATAGAAAATAAGAAAGTCATACTATCAAATGATTTCCACCAAAACTAAAAACGAGATGTTGTTACTCTTTACTGATACTATACCTGTATGCTTCTCAGCAATTCTCTCCAATGAAGATGTACAGCGATCGTAAAGTTTATCAAGACTTTCTCCACCACCCTGACATGTAGTAAATCAGAGTAACTACTAGTTCGGAATCAAATTCAAGAATTTTAAATAATCAACCTACATCAAAGCAACTGCTTTGGGATAAACTAGCTTTGAGGCTTCTTTTAGTACACTTTCCAGGGCTTTTAGAGGAGTTTCATCATAAAGACTCGAAGAGATTCAAAAGAGCTCAAATTTTTTCAACGCATTTTGTTTCTGCATTTGCTCATTTTCCTAATGTTAATTTATAAACTTCTTTGCTTTTTGGCTGGTCGCTTTCCTCAAGCATGACACATGCCTTGCATAGATTTTTTGAGAAAGTATGCATGGTGAGGTAATAGAGCATGAAGAGGTAGTGTTATGCACAAGTAATGTCTGAGTAGAGGGTCGGGTGAGTTAAGAAGAGACTTGACGAGAGGAGACGATCTTGCTAGGATGAAAAATATGCATGATAGGTAAGAAAGACGAGAAGATTGCACATATGGCGGAATATTCATAACAGCTGTGCTGTGAGAATTGACAAGATAGACTGACAATTAGTACAAACAATTACGGGAACTCATTGAACTAATAAGTTTCACAAAATTTAGGGTTTTAAACATAGCAATGTGATGCCTACAAAGAGCCAAGGTTGAAATGTGGTAATGGACCCAATAGGACTTTCCAATAAAGAGATACTGCACCAAATAATCAGGATGTTTGAAAGAAGAGATCAGTCTGACATACTGGGATATCTTGATTGGTTCTGTGGGATTTAAAGGCCCGGTAAGCCACAGCACTAACTTTGGCAGCTTCTTGAAGGACAAGGCCTTGAAGATCCCCTAAATGTCTTTCCCGTAGGTCAGGATCCTTAATAACCTGTAATTGAATTTCAATTGAATAAGTAGAAAAAAATAAAATTAAAAATTAAAATGCATTCCACAAAGTTTAATACTTTCCAAATCATGGCTCAAGATTGCCAGGGTAGAACTACCATAAACAACATAATTGAACTTGGCCATGTAGGTAAAAACCAGGCCGGTAAACAAGTTATATTAATGAATACATAACTAACCAAAAATTATATATAAATCAAACCCAAAACTCAAAACCATAGTCTCATCACGTCAGTAATATACCTCAGCAATACCACAAGTAGCAGCGATTTTCTCTGCTGTCTCAAAAGCTCTCTTCAAATCAGAAGAATATACAGCAGAGACTTTAAATTCCCTGGATAGTCTATCAGCCACCTGCAAGAAGTTAAAAAAGAAATTTTCCTACATGAGAACAAGAAACGCTAATGCTAATAAACCCCACATGAAATACAAATTGGTATCGTACCACAGCTGCCTGTTCTCTCCCAACTTCATTCAATTCCACATCAATATGTCCCTGCCAAAACATAGCAACCAACATGCAATCTCATAACACTGAATTCTAATGCAATCATATCATATCATAAAAAAATGATTTAATAACAGATTAAAGTTATTGTTATTTTTGTTTAAACTATAATTGCTGGATTCCACACAATCCAGTCTCACTGGAATTAATCAACCACAACTTGATTTCTACAACAGAATCACTAACCAATAAAACCTAATTAAGCTGGTTTAAGCAAAGAAATTCAAAACTTGAGGAATAAAAACCTGAAGTCTTCCGTCAACATTCCACACCGTCTCGCCGTGACGCACTACAATAATCTCAGCACAAGTAGGATCCACAGTATCAGAACTGTACCATAAGAGAAATCTTAATTTTTAATATTTACAAATTAAAAAACAATTCAAATTAAAAAGGAAAAGAGGGGGAGGGGGGAGGATGGGTGAATGCGCCTGCCTGGGATTATTAGAGTGGGCCATGGATGGGAATGGGTTGGGTGTTTTGAGTAGGTGAGGTGAGATTAAGCTATGCCTATGCCTACACCTATGATTGATATGGAATTTGAAGCTGCAGAGAGGAACGGTGTTAGTTAAATTTGAATGTAAAGGTGAAGAAGGGAGGCGGAGGCTGAGGCAGGTGGTGGTATCACTTGCCCTGGACAATGCACTCATAAAAATACCTAGTTTTGAAGCTTCGATTTAAATCAGCCTTTTTATTCCTGTGCTGTGGACAATTCGTCTCTAGGCTTGGGCCCATTTTACGAGTAGCCTATATGGCTCACGGTGACTCCAACCTTCATAAATTGAAAGTCCCAAAGAAAATTGGCTGTTTAATTTTTTTAATTTTTTTTAATTTAGGAAAGAATGACTGTCTAAATTTTTAAAACCCCAAGACAATAGATATGTGCCGGCGCTACTCCACGGGCACGGATCCATATTTTTCTTGGCATAAAAAACAATGTCTAGACATTAAAAAAAAAGATATATATTTTTCTATAATACACACGCACACACAAGAACAAATACACGAAATCCAAGAAGAGTCAACAAAGTTTGTGGAAGCATTTGTACCAAAGACAAAGAATTTTTAATAGAATTAAAAGAAAAAAATAGAGGAACCAGAATTAAAGAAATATTTATACCAAAAACTCAAAAATATAGTTTTAGAAGAAGAAAAAACCATTAACCAATAATATTAGGACAAAAGGTAATATTTGAATTTGTTTATTTTCTATTAAAAAAGAAAATTAATTATATTAAAGAAAACATCATAAGCAAAATCAATATAATCAACAACGCAAGAAATCATATCAAATACCTTTTAAAAAGATATTAATTATAAGAGGATAAAAGAGCAATTAGAAACAAAAGAAGTCCAAGAGAAATTTAAACAACAAGAAGAATTAATTGAAAAGAAAATCTTTTTAAATTTACGTATTGTTTTTTGGGAAAGGAAGAAGCATACAATGACATTAACTTGTTAAACAATTTCGATGAAACACAAGACCTATTCAAATAAATAATGAATTCCATGACTATTGCAAAAAGGAAATAGAAGAATTACTAGATTTTTTTATGTCAATAAACAAGTAGAAATATAACCAGGAATACCAATATTAGTAATTAATTACGAACCATTAAATAAAATTTTAAAATGAATTAGATATCTAATACCCAATAAAAAGACCTTTTAAACATATTATATAATGCAAAAATATTGTTACGAACCATTAAACATATTAAGGACAAGAATCAATTACAAATGTTGTTTTTTTATGTCTAAATTATATAACGGATTTCTTCAAAAACCTTAGAAAAATCTATGCATCCTTGTACCAAAGATTAGAAAAGAATCCTTCAATGAGGTCTCAACACACCTTAATAGTCCAACAAGTTAAAATACATGTCCGAACTCTTCCATATTTAGGAATATTAAACCCTAAAACATTTCACATAATCGAGACAAATGTCTCTGTACAAGATATGAAGTAATATTAACAAAGACAAAAGACAAATAACAAAATATAAAATAATATTAAAACAAAAGATAAAAGACAAAGAACAATTGAGCAGATATCATTGAGGTATTTGACTTGGATCTCAAAAGAATTATTCTACTATTAAAAAAAACTATCTATTATTTTATGTGTTCCAAAATTCCAAAATAATCTTGTCAATATTTTAATACAAGTTGATTGTAAATCTTTAAAAACAATTCTTCAAAAAGATGTCAAAAATATTGTCTTAAAATATTTTTTTTCTAGATGGCAAGCAATACTTTCTTGTTATGATTTTCAAATAGAACATATCAAAGGAGAATTAAATTATCTTCCTAATTTTTTTGACAAGAGAATTCTTACATGGAAAAAAAAATTGATCGAGACTACTATCAACAATAAAAGCCAATAATGGACACTCTTATAAGGCCACCAACACCTTCTCCAAAGAAACAAAATCTTCCTATGCAATGAACTTTCATCAAGGAAGTTCAAGAAATCTTTTAGCACCATCAAGACAAACTAGATCATATAGCAATCTCTTGGCCAAATACCAAAACCATATGTCCTTTCATCACCAAGACTTTATTCATTTTCTCTGGTTGTCAATACTTCACTAGTCCCTACTAATTCAACCTTACCACCCAACCTAAGACCAGATCATATACAATCTTCCTGATATTAATAATAGGAAATAAAAATACCAGACCAAAGACCAAACTCTTTCCATTACAATACTAGAACTTGAATCCTTAAAACAAACTTCTAAAGAAACATACAAAACAATATTCCCAGTAAACTTTCATTACTTACCAAAAAACTTGATAAAACCAGATAGTTTTATGAGTTTATTACTAGAGACATTGATTTTATTGAAGTAACTCATACCCCAAACCGTAATGATCCAAACATAATTGTCTATTCAAAGTGCAGGATTTTAGAAGTTCTCACTCTTTATGAGTCAAATCAGAAAATTTTTACAGAAAAACATTTTTCTCAAAACTATTTTCTCAAACATTTTCATATCAAGATTACAAAAATGCATGGTATAATATTCTTTGTCATAACCCAATTTTTGACAACATAAATTCACCAAAAAAATGAAGAAAATTGAAATTTGAGTTAAGACAACACAAATTGGAAGCTTTGAGGGTTTAATCATGTTGGATTTATGACTTTGGAAGTTAATTTTGAAAGAAATTGAAAGAATTAACAAGTTTAGGGTTTCAATTAAGCTTTAATTCGGTTTAATTAATGATATTGAGAGTTTAATTGAAGAATAGATAAGTTTAGGGGCTTAATTAAACTTAAAATTAGTTTAATTAATGAAATTATGAGCTTAATTAAAAGAATTTGCAAGTCTAGGGACTCAAGTAATTCACTCTCCACTGTTCACTTTGCAGAACAGTGGAGATGGCGAGGCAGCAAAAGTAGAGAAAGAGGAGAAAGGCCGGGGAGAGCAGACCTGGCGGTGACTCATGATGCTGCTAGTGGCAGTGAAGAGGAAGAATGGCAGTGGTTCGCGGTGGTGAGAAGAAAAACGATGGCCACTATAGTTTTTCCTTTCTGTGTAGAGGCACAAATTTGTTCTTTTCCTTTCTTTCCTTTTGTTTTTTGCTTATGTTCCTCCTCTTCTGCATTTTCATGCCCTCCTCCTCTTTATTTCTGTTTTGTTCTCTCCCCTCTGTTTTCTTCTTCTATTTTCTGTTTTTTCCTCTCTGTTTTCCTTTCTTTTTTCCAATATTTCTCCTTTCCCTCTCCTTCTTTCCATATCTGTTTGTCTCTGTTTTTCACCTCATCTTTCTCTTCCTGTTTCAGTCTCGTCCCCTCCTGTTTTTCAGCTCTCAGAATTCCCCTTCTCTGTTTTTGTTTTTTCCCCAAAAATCCTCATTGTCTTCTCCTTTCTTCCCCCCTCTTTGTTTTCTGGTTCTCCCCCTATATTTATAGGAGGTTGGGGGAAATGGCCACCCTGCCCTGCCCAAGCGCAGGGTATGGTGGCCGGGGCATGGCTCGCCTTTCTTTTTCATGATGGTGGCAGGGTAAGGGGGTATGGGTTATGCCAGGGGAGAGAGAGAGAACGAGAGAGTGGTGTTGCAAGGGAGAGAAACTTCCCCTACCTATGAGTTGATGTTGTCATGACCCGAATCTCAGGTATATGACCGGTAATGCAAGATCGGTGTCATAAGGACACCTTACATATGCTAAGCCTCAGAAAGGACATATCAAAAGAACAAGTTATTTAAAAATATGCAGCATTTTATAATCTTTCAAAATATTATATTATTCAAAACTAATGAAAACAAATAATAGTTCAAAACTTCTCATCAGTAATTAAAATAAAAACAATAATCCATAATACTCATTATATTGTCAAAATTCAAACTTAATTAAAACAGAGTAATAGTGGAGCATCTAAGAGATCAAATCAAAACTAAAAGAAAAGCCTCGCGAAACAAACAAGACATACCGATCAAAATTGAAGAAGTAGGAACACTCAGCAAAGTCCACCTACTAGAAACTAAGAATCTGAAATAATATTAAAAATAAGGGGTGACTTCAACCAACTCAAAGAGGAAATAACATTTAATATACATTTTAGGTATTAATAGTTTGCAAGTCGATTTATCTTGATATACATATACATACTAAGCATATTATCATAAAGTAGTGTAATACATGTCAGAGACCAGATGACACATGAAAGTGACCATGTAACACCCGAAGGTGACTAAATGACATTCAAAGGTGACCAGATGATACTCGAAAGTGACCACCATGGGAGGATTAGTTGCCACAGACTGGTGTTTCTCTCACCAGCTATATATACAAAACACTATGTGCACATATCAAGGTATAATAGATATTCGCATAATTATCAAAGTAATGTATATCATATCGAATATAATTTAGTTCAACAAAATGCGAGTGCAAATTCAAGAATAGATGAGTACTTGGAAAATAAAGCAACATATATAAAATTCAAGAAATTAACTAGTTGTACTAATCATATAATTAACATATATATATATATTAAAGATTATCTCTCACCCGAAAAATGTAGAAGTAAAAAGAATATCAGATGAAAGACCCGGAAATCCTATTGAGGATCATTAAAAGTACTTACAATGAAAAATATACTAAAAAACAACTTAAAACAGCACAAATAAAAAACTCCAATGCATAAAAGAAAACAAGGTTTAGTCTTCTAAGTTTAGGGACTGAAACGATAATTTTTTAAAATTAGGGACCAAAACATGATTTTACTAAAATTGAATGACGAAATTGTAAATGTTAGAAATACATAACCATACTAAAATTTCACCCATAACCCATCATCATTTCTATCCAGAATCCCAATTTACTTTCTAGGGATCAAATTGTAATTTTTTCAAAATTCAGGAACTAAATTGTAAATCTCCAAAATGGAGGGACTAAAATAAAAATTACACAAATCAATTATCAGAATGAGATTTATTATCCTCAATCTTGTAAGAATACTGCCCAAAATTCCAAAATACATTTTAGGAGAACCATACTTCTAATTTAGTTCAGCCATAGAGATAGAATGATCCCTTTTCAATGCGTGACAGGGGAACCATACTTTCTAATTTAGTTAAAAGATTCTAGATAACTAGAAACCTAAGTATTAATAACTGGGTAAATTAGTATGAGTATAGTATAATTTGGTTTTTTATATATATATATATATATATATATATATTTTATAATCAAGTTTTTTAATATCTCACGAGTTGGTGCAAAAAAATCAATAAAAAGATATTTTTATAAGATTGTCATCATATTTAAAATGATAACTAGAAAACACCCAAATCATAAAAATAATAAAAATATCAGTAACATTTTTTCCCTGCATAACAAGTTAAATCCTAGCCATCTCATCTTCCTCAACAACAACAAGAACAACAGGGACAGCATATCTATAAGAAATGATATTTTATAAACGCGCCTGCCACGCTAGCACACATACATACAGAAATTAATTATTAAGAGTTAAGAAAGCCGCCATGGATTACTTTATCTCATATACTTCCAAGAAAAAATAATTCAAAAGTAGTCCCATATATATTTGATTAATCTGTCTATTCTAGAGAGAGAGAGAGAGAGAGAGAGAGAGAGAGAGAGAGAGAGCTGTGCATCTGTTAAAATTTCTTTTAAGAACTTGATTATATAAGATGATTTGTTCATTGATTTAATTTATTCTAATAATAATCATAACAACATGAATTTGCATGCTAAGAGTTAGCCTAGTTAATTATCTGCATTAAACAGCATTGACCAATGGCAGTGTCCGATCAAGGAAGGAAGGAAGGATACATAGCTAGAAAGTTTGGCAATTCAACAAAGGTGTCTGTACTACAGCCATGAAAATAAAGAAGAAGAGTTCAATAATTACCAAAGGCGGATCCAAGGCCTCCGTTTACGAAATTTAAAGTAATTTAGAGTTTGTTTATTTTTTATTTTAAAAGTAGTCACGTGTAATAACAGTGTTTGAGGTGAGAATAATTGTTTTTTAAAATATATTTTATTTAAAAATATATTAAAATAATATTTTTTATTTTTAAAAAATATTTTTGACATTAAATTTTAAAATAATCCTAAAACATAAAAAAAATATTATTTAAAGTAAAACAAAATTTAATTTTTTTTAAAAAATATAAAAATAAAGATGGCCGTGGACTCTTTATGGCGAGGTCGTCGGTGTCTTTCCCTTATAAAGACTAATCGATCGCTTAGATGCATATTCATACCCAGCAACCAGTAGTGGAACATAACTAGTACTGTTTCTTTTTAATTGAGCGCCCATCTCTCTTGAAAGTTGAAACCGATATGGCTACTGGTTTTGATAAGAGAAGGGTGGCAACAGTGCTAAGCATTGATGGAGGTGGCATTAGAGGCATAATTCCGGGTTCCCTTCTTGCCTTTCTTGAATCCAAACTTCAGGTAGTTAATTTACTAACCAAACCATGTCCTTCCCTTTCATCTTTTCGTTTATGCTTATGCTTTGTTATTTGTTAGGAGCTGGACGGGTCACAGGCAAGGATTGCAGATTATTTTGACATCATTGCTGGGACGAGCACTGGTGGACTGGTAGCCACCATGCTTGCAGCTCCTAATAAGGAAAACAGACCTCTGTATGCAGCAAAGGACATCAATGGCTTCTATTTAGAGCACACCCCCAAGATTTTCCCTCAGAAAAGGTGAATTCCAGTACTGGATCGATTCTTTTCTCCACATGCTTTAGCTGCCATTACAGGACTTTAAGAGAAAAGTTCCATATTAGCATGATGAAGCATTGTTTCGAAGTATTCAGACTGTTAATAATTTGTTTTTTTTTTTTTTTGTGTGGTGGATGTTCACTTCGATCCGTTGAATAGTAACCTGTTAGGTCCGCTGTCAGTTTTCTTTGGTGGGCCAAAGTATGATGGGAAGTATCTGAGGTCATTGACGAACAACTTGCTAGGAGACATGACTATCGCACAGACCCTCGCAAATGTTATTTTGCCTACTTTTGACATGAAGCTCCTTCAACCAGTGATCTTCTCCACCACTGAAGTATGATGCTAGTATCTATTAAGCCAGTTAGAAAAATCTTTCTGTACTTCGAAAGTCACAAATTAAGTGATCTTTAATTTTTCTTTTGTTTTACAGGGAAAGACTAATGCTTTGAAAAATGCTAGGCTAGCAGACATTTGTGTGGCCACCTCTGCAGCTCCAACGTACTTGCCAGCACACTTCTTCACGACCAAGGATCCCAATGGAACGTCCGCTCGCAATTTCGACCTGGTTGATGGTGCGGTTGCGGCAAATAACCCTGTAAGTATCTAGCTAGGTTACATGAAAAAGTACATACAGTTTACAATAGCATGGCTAAGAGTAACCAATTCAATCCAATCATCCACAGGCATTATTGGCCATATCTGAGATCCGCAACCAGATCAGGATGCATACCGGTGAATTTCCTGGCGTGGAACCCACAGAGAAAAAGGGTATGCTAGTCTTATCGCTAGGAACTGGAGAAGCCAAGTTTGAAGAGAAATATAATGCATCCACAGCCGCTAATTGGAGCATGATCAATTGGGTTTATAACGGTGGCAAAACACCAATTATAGACATGTTTAGTAGTGCAAGCTCTGATATGGTTGACTATCATATCTCCACCCTCTTCCAGTCTCTGGACTCAAAGGAATGTTACCTACGTATTCAGGTATATATAAAAGGGATTATTTTTTTGCGACCATAATATTTTTTTGAATTAATTAGTCCAAAACAATTCCAACAACACAGGGTGACATGATTATATGAAAAGCAATCGTAACTAAAATGGAGTTTGCTGGTGTGGGATTAACAGGATGACAAATTGAGCGGGGATGCAGCATCTGTTGACATTGCAACTCCCCAGAACTTGCAAAGGCTTAAAGAGATTGGAGCTGAACTCCTAAAGAAGACAGAGTCAAGAGTGAATTTGGACACTGGCAAGTATGAAGAAATTGAAGGAGGACGCACGAACGAAGCAGCTCTTGCCAAGTTTGCTCAGCTTCTCTCAGATGAAAAAAAGCACCGGCAAACCAATTAATGGTGTTCACTTCCTACATAGTTGGAATACAGGATTTGTGTATTTGGAATAATAAAAACCGCAGGGTTTTTTTTTTTCTTTTTTTATGGCAATGTACAAGAAGCATTATCTATAAGTAATAAGAGAAGGGAGTTTTAATTTGCTTTCATATATATATATATATATATATATATATATATATATATATATATATATCATAGAATAATTCATAAAAACAAAAATAAATTAATAAAAAAAATCATTTTTCATGGGGCCAACGACCATGAAAGATGGACATGCCATTAACTCATTATTGTCATATCGTATGTACTATTGATAGCAGCCACCTCAGTTAACTTCAAGAAATTTACCTAATGATTAATTTTTTTTTCTTGTTTAAATTTTAAAGTCATTTAAGAGAATATTTATTAAATTTATTTAAAATTGTTGGATAGATGTGAGAAAGGTGTGTTTTTAAAATTATTCAAAAAAAAACTTAATTTTAGATAATGTAAAGACTATTCCAAGAATAAGTTTATCATAAGAAAAAAAAAATTACCAACCACGTCGAAAGGAATACATGAATCATTGAGTATACAACCTAGACACGGTAGATATTGACTTTTGTAGTCAATCTCAAAAAACCATCGACTATTGGATCACAGCTGTTGAGGCCACGTCAAACGCGAAAAGGAAGCTATTTACATGTGTTGAATGCGTTAGATACCGCCGTGAAACTCATTTTTAATAGTGTTTTTTAATTTAAAAATATATTAAAATATTTTTTTATTTTTTATTTTAGCACATTAAAATTAATATAAAGAACTGAAAAAATATTTTTTTATCTTTTAAAATTTAATTTTAATATTAGTACATCAAATTGATCCATAAATATCATAAAAAATTAATTTTAAATAAAAAAAATTTAAATTTTGACAAAAACAAAACCCAACTGCATTGCCAAACATAATGCCTTTTCAAATGAAATTCACATGAAAACATAACTATTAAACTCCTAAACACTTAAAAATTAAGCATGTTCACCCATTAAAGTTATTGAGAAAATCTCATTAAGTGGTCATTAGATTTATTAATAATGTTAAATAATAATTATTTTTTTAATAAAACCCTAAAATCTCGAAGATTCTTAAAGAGTAAAAAAAAGTAAATTCAAATTTCCCATATAAAACATTAAAAACATGTGCATCCATTTTAAAGAAAGAATTTGCAAAATCTATAATGATTTGAACTTTATTTTTATAAAATATTCATAATCATAAACGGTATCTAATGAAATAATATCTCAAATATAATTTTAATTATTTTATTATAAAGAGTTTTAATTGTATCATTTGATTGCAAACAAAGTAATATGATCGTTTAATTTTTTTCTTTTCTTATTAATTTTTTTCTTTTACAAAAAAATATAGTTTTTTCTGTACTATGTGCTTTATTTGATAAAATAAAAATAAATTAGAATAAATATATATAAAAATTGAACGATCATAAATAAGGATAAAAAGGTATTTTATTAGTTAAAATATCTTTATCTTATTAATATGTTTCTCTTTTTTCTTGGAATTGTTTGCACTAGATTATTTATTTTTTTATAAAGAAAAGCTTATCAAAATCATAAAAACAAGTTTTATTAAAAAGATGTTTTTGATGGTTTTGATGTAGATGTATTAAAAAATATAAAAATAATAAATTTCTCATGTGTTGTCGTATGTGTTGTCGTGGAGAACTTTTTAGAGTTTATTTTTATTTAATTATATGATAATAAAAAAATACATGCTAAAATAAACCAATAAATAAAATTTAATGAAATGGTTGTACAATAACACCAATAACTAATATATAAAAAGAACTTTATAATTTTATTTGAAAACTAAATAAAAATAGAATGATATTTAATAAAATAATATCCTTAATATAATTTTAATTAATTAATTTTAATAAAAATTAAAGAAAAATAACCTTAAAGGTTTCAACAAAAAGAAGTGGACTGGTGCTTAACAAAGAAGGACAAGTGGGACACCTTGCCACCTATACTTTTTAAGTTGGTGGACTACCATTGTTTTTTTTTTTAAAAAACAAAATAACAAAACATACTATTTGTTGTTTACTGGTCTAATTTGCGCCCACATAAGAGGTGGTTGGAAATTCGATTCCCTTTTTGGTTCAAAAAACTTTTAATTTATTTTCATATAAAAATATCTAATAAAATTTTTTAAATCTCAATAAATTAATTTTTAACTCAAAATACTCCTAAATCAATCAAAAATCACAAACTTAAACTGAAAAAATTATTTTTCAACTTAATCTACTTTTTAATGATATAAAAACTTAAAAACATATCGGTTGCACTTTTCTCATAAAAAGAAACATATTAATTTCAAATTCAATTTTATTTTTTGAAATTTGGCCAACTAACCATTATTTCCACTTAACTATTTTCAAGAGACTTATATTCTCCTCATTAAATTGAAGATCTGAAACGCAAAATAAATAAAGTGTAGGAATGAAATATCAAACTTTAATAAAAAAAATAAAAAATACAGGGCCAAAATTTAAAGATCCATGCCTCATGAACAATAAATATATATATATATAATTTTTTATTTTAGTGTCAGATTTGAACCCTTATAGTTTTAATTTGTTTTAAGCAATAAAATTAAGTTTTATTTTGCCAATTAAGTATTTAACTTAATATTAAGATTTTTTTTATATCAAGAACTTCTATATATATATATATATATATATAAAGCTAATTGAGATTAATTATTATATCTAAATCTCATTAATATAATTTATATGGATGGATTTAAAAAAATGATATTTAAAATAGAAAAAGCTTCACGAACAAAAAATAATAATTGGATTGTATATTGCGAATCCACATTGTAATGATAATAATCGAAGAACGAGCGACGAAAGGGCCACCTCCAGATCCAGTAGCTGTCTTGGACTCTTTAGAGGCCATCGCGCCTCTGTCCATCCTTCTAATTTTTTAGCCTTTACTTTTCACCGTGTAACTACCATTTTCACTGATTTTTTCTTAAAATAAACTTAATATTTATTTAAGATTTTGCAGTTCTACGTACGGAGAGTTAAGAATTTGGATACTGTACAACATCGAACAGTATCATCTGCTTGGTATTCGTTTAATAATTATTAAATTAAATTCATTTTGTTTCTTGTAATTGATTTTCTAGTTTTTATTGGATGAAAGGATGCATGGTGCTGCTCTTGGGAATTTCTCTGGCTGCTAGTCCTATGATTGGTGAAAACAAAGTTACCAGGTGCTTTTTTCTCTCTCTCTCTTTTTTATATTTTTTTTTACTTTAATTATATTGTTTTCGTGATAATTTATTTTCTTCTTAGACTTCTGTAATATTTTATGAGTCACCTGCAAGACAGGTTAAAATTAGATTTAAATAATTTACAACTTGATTCAACAAGAACTTATCGTAAATAACCAAAATTATATTTAATGATCACCTTCATTTTATGCCTATAAAAAAACATGAACGAGTAAATATAAAAACATAATAAAATTGATCAATCATTCAAAGAGTTTTGCAAATTCAATCAAGAACTTAGTAGGAGAATCAATCAACTATAGAAGATAGCAAGAATACCATTTTTTTTTTAAATAGTCTAACCTAAAAAAATCTTTACAAAAAATATTTATACTAGAAAGAATCTTAAGTCTAATAAGATATTTTTAATGGATATAGATAAACCTAATAAATAATAATAATCCAATAAACTTAAATTTAAATAAAGGCCGTGATATTTTTAAAATTTACTTAGATTGAGTTAGTAAAAAAAATAATCAAACTATAAAATGCTCAAAGTAATTTACCATTAATAATTACTCCACGCTTACAAATTACAAGCATTCATAAACTCATAGAACTAGAAGCTACAAGGTACATGGTATCAACATTAGTTCCACTCCATTTCAAAGAAGACTAGCATATTGGCCCGCGCTTCGCAATGGATCAATAACAAATAGTATAGAATTTTTTAAAGGTATTGAATTTGGTGCAAGCCAAACCTAATAGCTTTGGGTCTGATATAAGGTCCAGAAACAGCCCTGCTGATTAGCAGGACCCAATTTCCATTCTTGTAAAGATGTTAGGCTGCGTAGCCAAGCCATGGGCAAAGATGCGTTATTCTCAGAAAGAGACGGGAGTTCACTTGATTGTAGTTTAGGAGAGCTGTTAATATTTAGACGCAGCAGAGAAGTTGAGTGGCATAACTCATGAGGAATAGATTTGAGCCAAAGCTATTACCTCTAGAGCCTGTCATGTGCAAGACCTACAATTACTTTGAGTTCGTTGGTGTAGGACCCATGTGGGTGTTGGGTCCAGCCGGTGCAGGACCCAATTAGGTGTTGAGAATACTCTGTTGTGTCTGGCTGGTAGGTAGGGCCCAATGCTATTGACACCTTTGAAAAGTGTTCTGGGTCTTGAAATGTCAACCAGATCTAAGAATGTTGGGTCCAAACCCAGGGGCGTTGGGTTTTGCATCCGGCAGGACACAAAGCTATTTTGGTACAGCACACGTCAAGACCTAAAGTAATTTTACCTAATATTGTATGTATTTAATAATATATATAATTTAAAACCATTGCATTAAAAATCTAAAGACAATAAAACATTGATAAGACTTTGAATCTCATATACTAATGTTATAAAATTAACATATTTTCTATTACCCAAAATAAAATTATATTATAATATTTATAAATTATTTTTTAATGGATTGTAGTGTTCAAAAATTCTCTTATATAATACCAAAAATTTATAAAGTATATGATGCGAATCAAAAAGTTTTTGAGAGCTCCATCAACTTTAATATGACAATATTAGAGAAAGAAATTAAAAATAATAAAAATCTTAATTTGAAGTGTAGGAATTTTTTATTTATTTTTAAAAACATTTTTGAAAGGCAAAAACAAACATGGTTAAATAAGGAAATCCAACTAAATCTCAAATGGAAAAAAAATTCTTTTATTAATGATAATAATAATAATAATTTTTAAGTTTAGCCTCTAAATTAAATCTATAGTTGTTTTTCAATACCAAATTTGTTTATCAAATTTGTTAATTACTATATTAATAATATTAATTATAATAACAATAAGAATATTTATAGTACAAATAATAATACTTTTAATATTAATTATAATAAAAATAACAATATTTATAATAGAAATAATAATATTTTTCATATTCATAACAATTTTAAATTTACTAAATAGTAGGGATGCCAAACCCAAGTTAATAATAATAATAATAATTGATTTTATCCTTCAAATCAAATCTATGTTTTTTTTCAATAGTAATAAAATATATTTAAAATTGAATATATTAATGAATTTAATAATATTTATAATATTAATAATAATATTAAATTTTTTTGGCCCAAGTGTTTAACCCCTTCAAATAAAATTTATTATTTTTCTTTGATAGTAATAATATTATTTTTCAAATTTATTAATGGTGATAATTTTAATAATAATAATAATTATTATTATTTTTAATTTCTATTCAATTAAATGATATTGAGCATGTTTCCCATCTCTTCTCGAGAAGAAATGGGCTATTTCTTTGCAAAATTGTTGCTTAATTTCATACGTGGCAATTCCACCAAGACCTCTTCGTTAGTTGGGGGAATAATCTGCATGAATCAGATTTTTTGAGGAACAGATTGAGAAAGAATTGGATTTGGTTAGACAATGTGTGGTTGTCAAATAATTAAAAAAATTTAAAAAAGCTCCTAAAAAAAAAGGAGGATGTTTTGTCTATTTTTTTTAGTTTTTGGTTTTTTAACCCGTCATGTCAATTTATTTTGTATTTAAACCATCTAGAAAATATAAAAGAATAAAGGTCTAGGGTAGGAGAAAAAATACATTTGAAAAAAAAGGGTTCCTTCCAGGTTTTTGCCAGATCACTTGAGTTTTGGGTTGACCCGACAGGTCGACTGGTTTACTCCGGGTCAATTATAGGCTCAAATTTTGAATAAAAGAAACTCACCCAATGCTGTTAGGCCTGGCCTTTTAGCAGGACCCAAAGCGTTGGGTTCTGTTCTGGGCATGACTCAAGCTGTTGGGTCCTGGTTAACAAAGGGTCCAAAGATGTTGCCTGTTGGGTCCTAGTGCTAGAAAAGCCTAATTGGGTGTTGGGTCACGATGGTAGGCAGGGCCCAAAGCTGTTGGGTCCAGTGGCAACAGGGCCCAATTGAGCGTTGGGTCATGGTGAGGTGGGAGGCAAGACCCATAGCTGTTGGGTCCTAATTCCGGCTGCCTAGTAGGACCCAACGCTATTGGGTCCTGTTGGGGGGCAGGACCCAATGCTGATGGGTCCTGCCATCGCTGATGGTGCTGCCCTAAGTAGATCCAACGCTTACAGATCCTGTTGTGGGCAAGACCCAACGTTGAAGGGTCCTTGTTGCAGCAGGACCCAAAATGGATGGGTCCACTTCCAACAACACGCAACTCAAATAGGTCCTGCTCTCAGCCGGACCCAAAGGTATTTTAGGTCTTGCTGGGGGCAGCTCTGGGTCCAGCTTCCACTAAGACCCAATGGCGTTAGATCCTGTTGGACCCATTAGAGTTGGGTCATGTGCCCAGCAGGACCCAAGCAAGCTGCTACAATGAATGTCTGGTGGAAGAAAAGGAAAAGGAGAAGTTGCTCGACGAGCGGTTATTACGCAAAACATCAGCTTAGTATCGAATCCCAAGCTGATAAAATTAAAAGGCGTTTAAAAAATGCTTAAATACATGTCAAAGGCATATAACCTTCCTTCCTTATGTGTGGAAATCGAATCCTGTTTTGTCTTTTTTTGCATAAAAATGGTAGATGAGAATTTTTCCCATTTGAGATTCGGTTGGATTTTCTTATTTAAATATGTTTGTGTTTACCTTTAAAAAATGCTTTAAAAAATAATTTTTTATCTTTTACTTCAAATTAAGATATTTATTATTTTTAATTTCATTTTCTAATATTGTCATATTAAAGTTGATGAAGCTCTCCAAATATTTTTGATTTGCATCATATACTTTATAAATTTTTGGTATTATATAAGAGAATTTTTTAACACTATAATCAATTAGAAAATAATTTATAATTTTATAATATAATTGTTTTTTGGATAATAGATGATAGTGTATGAGATTCAAAGTTTTATCAATGTTTTATTATCTTTAGATTTTTCATGCAATAGTTTTGAATTATATATATTATTAAATATATGTAATATTGGGTAAAATTACTTTGGATCCTGACATGTGTAGGACGTAATTGAGTGTTGGGTCAGGATGCATGACAAACAAATATATGTTTGAAAGTAACCATCTAGGTAGTGGCCTAGTGGTAAGAGCTTGGGACCAAGAGGTTTGCTCCCTCTGTGGTCTCAGGTTCGAGCCCTGTGGTTGCTCATATGATGGTCACTGGAGACTTACATGGTCGTTAACTTCAGGGCCTGTAGAATTAGTCGAGGTGTGCGCAAGCTGGCCCGGACATCCACGTTAAACTAAATATATATATATATATATATATGTGTGTGTGTGTGTGTGTGTGTGTGTGTGTTTGAAAGTTTAACAACATTCTATGAATGCATGGCATCTTTATTACATTTTATACATGTGTTGTAACTGTAAAAAACAAAACAATGCAATCTAGGATACCATGTGTGTGCATGAAATCTTTATTCAAATTTATTAATTTGCGTCTAATTGATTTTCTGGATAATCTAGTGTACGAAAAAAAATCAACAAGATGAAATAAGATGCCATCCTATACATTCAAACGTGTGGGGATTTTTTATTATACATGCCAACACCCAATTAGATCCTGCAGCTAGTAGATCCAAAGCTATTTTGGGTCTTGCACTCACTGGACCCAACAACCCTGCATACAGCCGAATCTAAATTTTACTTTCATTTCCTCTGCTATATTTTCCTGCCAAGGCATGTTCCATATTCGGTAGCCTGTCTCAGACCATGTCCCTCCACACGCTTGTATGGTCTCACTTCTCTGTTTTTTTGGCTCCCTCCATGAAAAGAACAGTAACCACATGGATGCGTGATGTCAGGGGTTAGGAAGTCGCCTCCTAATTATTAAATATAAAATATATACAAATATATATTTTTTAAAAATGCTAAAACACATCAAGTATTTTTATATTTTTTAAGCAAAAACATGATTTTTGAATTTTAGAGATACTTGATCGTACGTTGTTAAAACATTTAATTTTTTTTCATGAGAGCAAAGAAAAAAATTTGCAAGCATTGGGTTCTGACAAAAACAAAATAGCAAAGAAAAATACCCAATTGAATCTTGCATACGTTAGGACCCAAAGCAATTTTATCCAATATTACATGTATTTAATAATATATATAATTCAAAACCATTGAATAGAAAACCTAAAGACAATAAAATATTGATAAAACTTTGAATCTCATACATCAATGTTATAAAATTAACATATCTTCTATTATCCAAAATAAAATTATATTATAAAATTTTTAAATTATTTTTTAATTGATTGTAGTGTTCAAAAATTCCCTTATATAATACCAAAAATTTATAAAATATATGATGCAAATCAAATTTTTTTTGATGATGCTTTGCTTAATAACCGCTCGTAGAGCGGCTTCTCCTTTTTCTTTTCTTCATAATATTTTTAATATTAATAATAATATTAAATTTGTCTGCCCCAAATTTTTATATTTTTTAATCTCTTGAAATAAAATTTATGGTTTTTCTTCGATCGTAATAATTTTTTCTCTTTGAATTTATTAATGATAAAAATAATAACAACAACAATAAAATAATAATAATAATAATAATAATAATAATAATAATAATAATATTTCCTCTTTACCTGTAAAAAAAATTAGAAAAAAAAACACACATTACAATATTGGGTCCTGTTGAAATAGGACCAATGTTTTTTGATGGGTCATGCTTGCCGCAGGACCTAAAGCTGATAGGTCTCATAAAACTTACACTGGCTAAATCCTCATTGTGTTAAACTCATGCAGAATATCTTCAGCATTGCTTCCATTGCCATTCAACCTTACTGCATTTCCGACAATGGCTTGAAAAACATCTTCAGGTGCATCAAACTGTTCAATCCTCTGAGCCACTTTATGAAGGTTGATCAATAATGCACAGAAGATAAAATCAGTCACAACAGGGACAGTTTTCCCATTCTTTGAAAGAGATTCCTTGATTAAATTAAATTAGAGAAAGAGGAGAGAGAACAGAGCATTCTCTTGTTCCTGTTATAGGATTTCATGCTAATTCACATTTCCTTTATTTCCTGTCTGTCCTGTTATCTTTAAATGGCTTTACTGCTGTGTAGCTTAATTTCTTACAATGAATTTTTATATACCAGCCTGGTGCAGTGTTTCTTAATCCTAAATTTTTTGCAGCCCTTTCCTCTTCAAACAAATTCCCTTTTTGGTGGTTCCCTTTTTTTCTTTGAATTTATTAATGATAACAATAACAATAACAATAATATAATAATATTTTCTCTTTACCATGTGAAAAAAAAAAAAAACACATTACAGTATTGGGTTCTTCTTAGGGCAGGACCCAACGCTTTTTGATGGGTCTTGCTTGTCGCAGGAGCCAACACTGATGGGTCCTGAAGGATGGCCCATCGCTGCTTTAAAAGCATTGGGTTTTGCTACGGACAGGACCCACACTGACCTGAAGGACAGCCCACCATTACTGTAATATCTCACATCGGCGGGTGAAGACTTGAGGGAAGGTCTTATATGAGCATGCTCACCTTGACTAGTAAGACACGTTATGAGATCATGTGTGGTTGCTAAGAACAAATCCGTGAGGTCCATGGGCCAAAGCGAACAATATCTTGCTAGTGGGGCGGGCTGTGACATTTGGTATCAGAGCCGACCTCACTAGCTGCCCGATGGTGCCGACGGGGTTATCGGGCTCCTTAAGGGAAGTGGATTGTAATATCCCACATCGGCGGGTGAGGAGTTGGTTGCTGCCCTTATTAGTAGTGCTGATTGCTAACTTGTCAGACGCGTTTTGCGGCCATGCGTGGCTGCCAAGAACAAATCCGTGAGCGCGGTAAGGCCCAAAACGGACAATATCTTGCAGGTTGGGCCGGGTTATGACATTTTCATGAGGGTGTTAAGGCCCAAAGCAGACAATATCTGGCAGGTTGGGCCGGACTATGACATTTGGTATCAGAGCCCGACTTACTGGCTGTTCGATGGTGCCGACGGGGTCGTCGGGCTCCTTAAGGGGGTGGATTGTAATATCCCACATCGGCGGGTGAGGACTTGAGAGAAGGCCTTATATGAGCATGCTCACCTTGACTAGTAAGACACATTTTGGGGCTATGCGTGGCTGTCAAGAACAAATCCGTGAGGTCCGTGGGCGAAAGCAGACAATATCTTACTAGTGGGGTGGGGTGTTACAGCTGCTTTGAAAGCATTTGGTCCTGCTACGGACATGACCCACACCGATGGGTCCTGGAGGACAGCCCACCACTGCTTTGAAAGCATTGGGTCCTACTACGGACATGACCCACACAGATGGGTCCTACTTATACCAAGAGTTAAGGCTGATGGGTCCAGCCGCAGGAGCACCCAAAGCGATTTTGGGTCTTTCTGGGGTAGGACCCAGCTCGACTTGGCTCTACTTAGCAGGACCCAACTGAATATGTTCTCCTTGGGTCTGACAGCCTAGTCATACCCAATCTCAATATTAAAAAAAATACAAAAACATCAAAAATATTAATTTGAAGTAAAGAAAACAATAAAAAAATTTCAAAATTTTTTCAAAGCATTTTTGAAATGCAAAAACAAACATGCTTTAATAAGGAAATTTAACCCAACCTGAAATAAAAAACAAATATCATCAATAAAAGAAAAAAAACATATCAAGAGGAAAAAAAATTGGAAATATCTTAAAATAATTTTTAAAAAATATATTAAAATATTTATTTTTTATATAATCACATCAAAATAATACAAAAACATTTTAATATGAACTAAGGATGAAATAATAATTTGAAGTAAAGAAAGAAATAAAAAATTATCAATTTTTTTTCAAAGCATTGTCGAAAAACAAAAAAAAACATTATCATCACCTCATTTTTTTAGAATATAAAAATAGGATATTGGTTCCAGCTGCCCTGGCAAACCCAAGCCAGACCCAACAAATATGCATAGAGAAGGAGCAAAGCAGTCCCAATGCCCACAGATCTGCTATTGGGTTGTGATAGCGAATCAAATGAATAGATTGTATCTCTTTTATTAATCAGAATTAATAGATATGAAAAAAAAAATATTATTTGAAGTAAAGGAAAAAATTAAAATTTAAAAATTTCTTGGGTTTAGTTTCACAGTCGGACACAATCTCAACATCTTTTTTTTAAAAAAAATAATTTAAAAACATTAAAAAATATCATGATTTAATTGGAAAATTCAACCCAACTTGAAACGAAAAAAAAAATTATCATCACCCAACTTTTATACAATATAAAAAAAACTCTCATCAATTTATTTTGGAAAATAAATTTAAATCAGGTGTAAGAATTCAAATCTATTTATTTTCTATTTACCATATGAAAAACAAATTAAAGTCTTAGGTCCTGCTGGGGACAGAACCCAACTTTAATACGTGCAGCAGGACCCAAAGCCATTTGGTCTTGGTGGCAGTAGGACCAAAAAAACAATTATGGTTTTTCTTCCATGGTAATAATATTTTTTTTCAAATATAATAATAATTTTTGAAGTTTACCCTTCAAATATATTAATGATGCCCGCGCGATGCTACGAGCGTTTTAAGTGAAATTTAATTCTAATTAGTATAATGGACAATGATAAATTGGATCCTAATATGTGCAGTACCTAATTTGGTGTTGTGTCCTGCAGGATGTAAGACTCGTTTGGGTGTTGGGTCCAACGGGTGTAGGACCCAAAATAGCTTTGGGTCCAATGGGTGCAGGACCTAAAATTACCCCGCAGGACCCAAAGCTATTTGGGTCCTGAATCCAGCAAGACCCAAAGTTGTTTGGGGTCCTGCACCCGCTGGACCCAACACCCAATTGGATCCTGCACATGTAAGGACCGAAAGCAATTTTACCCAATATTACATGTATTTAATAATATATATAATTCAAAACCACTGCATAAAAAATCTAAAGACAATAAAACATTGATAAAACTTTGAATCTCATACACTAATGTTATAAAATTAACATATCTTCTATTACCCAAAATAAAATTATATTGTAATATTTATAAATTATTTTTGAATGGATTGTGGTGTTCAAAAATTCTCTTATACAATACCAAAATTTTATAAAGTATATGATGCGAATCAAATTTTTTTTGAGAGCTACATCAACTTTAATATGACAATATTAGAGAACAAAATTAAAAGTAATAAAAATCTTAATTTGAAGTAAAGGAAAAATTTTTTTTTTGACTAAAAACACAGGAAAGGAACGCCCCCCAGGGTGTTACAGTGTCGTCTACAGTTAATTGTATCTTGGTCCACAGTGCATGTAGAGTAAAAAATCCCCATACATTTTAATACATAGCAAAGCAATTGTGTAAGTCCATAGTTAATTGTCTCTTGGTCCACGGTGCATATATTTACAGTAAGTCCACAGTGAATTGTCTCAGAATCTAAATTATGTTGTAAAAATATTGTTCATTAAGACTCATGGGACTGTGGATTGTAACATTCCCTTGAGTTTTTTTTCGCTTTCGTTTAGGCTCACGATTGGGTTGGCTATTGCAGACTTTGGCTGAGTTTGTTGGGGATTTGTTTGGTTCTCTGTTGTTTTTATTAACCTGCGTAAGGTTTGGCTTGGCTAGTCTTTGTTCATTTGTTTTCTTAGGTTAGCTACAATATAGGGAGAGCTGTTTGCTGTCAATTTGTACATTAACTAAGCGGGGTTGTAGCATCAATAATGACACCTATTTGCTCTCACATTGGGTCTCTCTATAACATTGGGAGAGCTGTTATGGTTTGCTTGAGAAATAGTATCACGTTTATTAAATACATGCAATTTGCTTTGGGTCCTGACATGTGCAAAACCCAATTGGGTGTTGGGTCCTGACGTGTGCAGGACCCATTTGATACCTTTAACGGGGTTGTATTTTTGGTTGAAATGAGATGATGTTCAAACTCCTAAAATGCAATCAGCAGGCCTTCCCTTTTATTGACTAGACTGGCTCGAGGAAGGGGTGATCTCCTCCGGAGCATGCTGCACGCGAAAAAGAAATGAGATTCCCTTACCTAGTTGTGCGTTAACCAATTGCAATCCCCCCCACAAGCGCTACAGTGTCTGTGAAGTGTTTCGGGTCTGGCTTGTCAACCAGACCCAACGGATTTTGGCAAAGATGCCCCCAACCACAATTCTTGACTAAAATCACAGGAAAGAAACGCCTTTCAGGGTGCTACAATATCGTCTACAATGAATTGTATCTTGATCCACAGTAAAAAAATCCCTATACATTTTAATACATAACAAAGCAACTGTGTAAGTCCACATATAATTGTCTCTTGGTCTACAGTTCATATATGTACAGTAAGTCCACAGTGAATTGTCTCTTAGTCCACAGTGCATTCATGTATAGTCGAAATCCTTATGCGTTAATTGATTGTCATTCCGCCCCCCATAGGCGCTATAGTGTTTGGGAAGTGTTTTGGGTCTGACTTGTCAACCAGACCCAACAGCGTGGGGTCCGACTACCAAAGCCAGACCCAACGGCTTTTAACAGAGATGCCACGCCCTCAGCCACAATTCTTGACTAAAATCATAGGAAAGAAATGCGGGGGTGCTACAATGTCGTTTACAGTGAATTGTATCTTGATCCACAATACATGTACAATAAAAAAATCCTCATATGTTTTAATACATAGCAGAGCAATTGTACAAGTTCATAGTTAATTGTTTCTTAGTACACAATACATAAATATATAATAAGTCCACAATAAATTATTTGGTTGAACGACAACTGTCAATATTAAAAAAATATTTGAAAGTGAATTTCAATCTACTTTTATAAAAGCGCATGACACACTAGCACACATACATAGATTACTTTATCTCATATACATCCAAGAAAAATTAATTCATGAATCAGTCTATGATAGAGAACTGTGCATCTATTAAAATTTATTTTAAGAACTTGATTATGTAAGATGATTTGTTCATTGATTTCATTCATTCTAATAAGATGACAATATGTTTTGCATATTGGCATGATTCGTAGCTTTGTCCAATCAAGGAAGGTACTCCAGCCATGAAAATAAAGAAGTTCAATAAAACCATCTAGGTGGTGGCCTAGTGGTAAGAGTTTGGAATCAAGAGGTTTGCTTCCTCTATAGTCTCAGGTTCAAACCCTGTGGTTACTCATATAATGACTACTGGAGGCTTACATGGTCGTTAACTTCAGGGCCTGTGGGATTAGTCGAGGTGCGCGCAAGCTGGCCCGGACACCCACGTTAAACTAAAAAGAAGAAGAAGAAGTTCAATAATTACCATAGGCGGGTCAACACATACATTGTCCAAGGCCGCTGTTTATCGAAATTTAAAGTAATTTAGAGTTTTTTTTTAAAAAAATTAAAATTAATTTTTTTTATGTTTTAAATTAATTATTTTTAAAATTTTAAATTATTTTAATATACTTATACTAATACTAAAACTAAATTTAAAAAATATTATATTAATATAATTTAAATAATTTATGTTTAAAAAGTAGTTACTCAAAGTTTTTTTTACTTGAAAATATATTAAAATAATAATTTTTTTTAAAGAACGGTTTTTAACATTATTACATGATTTAAAATAAAAAAATAATTTAAAGGAAAAAAATAAAAAAAATTAATTTGTTTTTAAATAATTTTTAAATATAAAAATAAACATGCCCGTAGACTCTTTATGGCGAGGTCGTTGGAGTCTTTCCTTTATAAAGACTAATCGATCGCTTAGATGCATATTCATACCCAGCAACCAGTACTGGAACATAACTAGTACTGTTTTGTTAAATTGAGCACCCATCTCTCTTGAAAGTTGAAACCGATATGGCTACTGGTTTTGTTAAGAGAAGGGTGGCAACAGTGCTAAGCATTGATGGAGGTGGCATTAGAGGCATAATTCCGGGTTCCCTTCTTGCCTTTCTTGAATCCAAACTTCAGGTAGTTAATTTACTAACCAAACCATGTCCTTCCATCTCATCTTTTCGTTTATGCTTATGCTTGGTTATTTGTTAGGAGCTGGACGGGTCACAGGCAAGGATTGCAGATTATTTTGACATCATTGCTGGGACGAGCACTGGTGGACTGGTAGCCACCATGCTTGCAGCTCCTAATAAGGAAAACAGACCCATGTATGCAGCAAAGGACATCATTGACTTCTATTTAGAGCACAGCCCCAAGATTTTCCCTCAGAAAAGGTGAATTCCAGTACTGGATCCATTCTTTTCTCCACATGGTTTAGCTGCCAGTACAGGACTTGTAAGAGAAAAGTTCCATATTAGCATGATGAAGCATTGTTTCGAAGTATTTTGACTGTTACTAATTTGGTTTTTTTTTTCGTGGATATTCACTTCGATCCGTTGAATAGTAACCTGTTAGGTCCGCTGTCAATTTTCTTTGGGGGGCCAAAGTATGATGGGAAGTATCTGAGGTCATTGACGAACAACTTGCTAGGAGACTTGACTATCACACAGACCCTCACAAATGTTATTTTGCCTACTTTTGACATGAAGCTCCTTCAACCAGTGATCTTCTCCACCACTGAAGTATGATGCTAGTAACTATTAAGCCAGTTAGAAAAAATCTTTCTGTACTTCGAAAGTCACAAGTTAACTGATCTTTAATTTTTCTTTTGTTTTACAGGGAAAGACTAATGCTTTGAAAAATGCTAGGCTAGCAGACATTTGTGTGGCCACCTCTGCAGCTCCTACGTACTTGCCAGCACACTTCTTCACGACCAAGGATCCCAATGGAACGTCCACTCGCAATTTCGACCTGATTGATGGTGCGATTGCCGCAAATAATCCTGTAAGTATCTAGCTAGGTTACATGAAAAAGTACTTGCAGTTTACAATAGCATGGCTAAGAGAAACCAATTCAATCCAATTATCCACAGGCATTATTAGCCGTATCTGAGATCCGCAACCAGATCAGGATGAATACCGGTGAATTTGCTGGCGTAAAACCCACTGAGAGAAAGGGTCTAGTCTTGTCGCTAGGAACTGGAGAAGCCAAGTCTGGAGTGACATATGATGCACCCACAGCCGCTAATTGGAGCATGATCAATTGGGTTTCTTACAGTGGCAAAACACCAATTATAGACATGTTTAGTAGTGCAAGCTCTGATATGGTTGACTATCATATCTCCACCCTCTTCCAGTCTCTGGACTCAAAGGAATGGTACCTACGTATTCAGGTATATATATAAAAGGGATTATTTTTTTGCGACCATAATATTTTTTTGAATTAATTAGTCCAAAACAATTCCAACAAGACAGGGTGACATGATTATATGACAAGTCAATCGTAACTAAAATGGAGTTTGCTGGTGTGGGATTAACAGGATGACAAATTGAGCGGGGATGCAGCATCTGTTGACATTGCAACTCCCCAGAACTTGCAAAGGCTTAAAGAGATTGGAGCTGCACTCCTAAAGAAGACAGAGTCTAGAGTGAATTTGGATACTGGCAAGTATGAAGAAATTGAAGGAGGACGTACGAACGAAGCGGCTCTTGCCAAGTTTGCTCAGTTTCTCTCAGATGAAAAAAAGCACCGGCAAACCAATTAATGGTGTTTTTTTCTATGGCAATGTACAAGAAGCATTATCTATAAGTGATAAGAGAAGGGAGTTTTAATTTGCTTTCATATATATATATATATATATATATATAAAGGAACAAAATATCTCTTGCTTTATGGCAAGAGAAACCTATGGACGTGTAAAATATGTGTAATGCAAAGGTTTGATCCCTTGTATAAGCTAATTAAACTGCCAAAATTTCTGCATGTAGATCAATTGATCCCATCCCCATGGCGAATTGCTCCTCTTCTTTATTCTGTAATACCGACAGTGATACGACCAACCTCAAGCGGAAGTACGTAGTTCGGAGCGTCTCTTTCTGTGCTGTTATGATTCCATGATCTTCTCTGAGGTAGACCTGCTTATCTACTCTAACAGTTCGCCTTCAGCTCACCTTGGATACTCCAACCTTGGTCAAACACTTGAAGATAGTCCTATCAACACGAGCTATTGCCCTTTGATGCTGGATACGCTGGTGTAGATTTCTTTTCTGTAATTGGATTAGAATAATATAAGTAGTGCTAAAGTCGATGCGCTAAATGAGAGTTCGAGGTGGGATGAGTAAATTAGCTCGAATTCATTAGTGCATCTGCTTCTATTTTCATAGTGAATCACAGCGACTCGTCCCGTGTCAATAAAGGTACAAGTTTTCTTCTTATGACTAGAGAAAAGGTTTACCTAAACTGATAGCAAATTAATAGCACGTTAGTTTTATTTTTTAAAATGATTTTTATTTGAAATTATATTAAAATTATATATTTTTTTATTTTTTAAAATTTATTAGTATATTAAAAAGATTTAAAAATAAAAATAATAATTTAAAATAAAAAAATGAAAATAAAATCAATATTTTTTTAAAATATTTTTTAAATACAAAAAAATAGGTTATAAGAATTTAAAGTTCCTGGGTAAGTTGGAATATACTCCCAAAAATTTAATCATGGAATAATACTTAAAAACAAAAACAATTAAAAAAAATCATTTTTCATGGGACTAACAATCGTGAAAGATGGACATGCCATTAGCTCATTATTGTTACATCACATGTATTATTAGATTAAAAAATTTAGTTTAATTAATCAAGTTTGTTTTCTAAAGGTTATCAATTCGAGTTTCACAAATCTAAATTTCAGGGCTTGTGAGATTAGTCAAGGTACGTATAAACTGGACCGAACACACACTTTAATAAAAAAAAAATTTACCTAAAGATTAATTTTTTTTCTTGTTTAAATTTTAAAGTCATTTAAGAGAATATTTATTAAATTTATTTAAAAGTGTTAGATAGATGTGAGAAAGGTGTGCTTTTTAAATTATTCAAAAAAATTAATTTTAGTTAATGTAAAGATTATTCCGAGAATAAGTTTATCATAAAAAAAAAATAATAATAATTACCAACCACGTCGAAAGGAATACATGAATAGTGTACAACCAAGACACGGTAGATATTGACTTTTGTAGTCAATCTAAAAAAACCATCGACTTTGGGATCACAGCTGTTGAGGCCACGTCAAACGTTTAAAGGAAGCTATTTACATGTGTTTAATGTGTTCGATACCGCCGTGCACCTCATTCTTAAAAGTTATTTATTTATTTATTTAAGAATATATTAAAATAATTTTTTAATTTTTATTTTAGCACATTAAAATCAATATAAAAAACTGAAAAAATTATATTTTTTTCATATCATTTAAAATTTATTTTTATAATTAATATATTAAAACGATTCAAAAATACTAGAAAAAATTAATTTAAAATTAAAAAAATCAATTTTTTATAAAAACACAACTCAGCCATGTTGGAAAGCATTTCAAATGAAACTTGCCTAAAAACATAAATTACTAAACTCCTAAACACTTAAAAAATTAAGTATGTTCACCCCATTAAAGTTATTGAGAAAATCCCATCAATACTTGGTCATTAAAATTATTAACAATGTTAAATAATAATTATTTAAAAAACCCTAAAATGTTGAAGATTCTTAAAAGTAAAAATAATAAATTCAAATTGCCCATATAAAACATTAAAAACATGTGCATCCATTTGAAAGAAAGAATTTGCAAAAACTATAATAATTTGAACTTTATTTTCATAAAATATTCATAACCATAAACTTAAAAAAAAAAAAACAGCTTAGTAGGTTCACATATAATAATTGAAAAAACAATTACTAATACTTTTTTTTATTAACATAGGTGTCCGGGTCAGCTTGCGCGTACCTCGACTAATCCCACAGGCTCTGAAGTTAATGACTATATAAATCTCTAGTAGCAATTATATTAGTTATTACAGAAATCAAATCTGAAATTAAAGAAAAAATAACTCTTTAATTACAAGTTTTTATCACTAAACTGCCTAATAGGTAATAACAATTACTAATATTATAAAATTAGAAAGTGGCATTCGTTCATGTGGGGCGTGCGTTATATAAAGCTAAAAAGCACATGGTGTCAAGGAAATTCAAACAATACCCATCACAGCAAATCAGCTCCCTGGGTAGAGGGAAGTCACATCCCATGTTTCTAGGGTCAAAAGGGTAAGTACCGCCTCACGTGAAGAGTAACATGGTTAGGACATATGTCTGACCAATCTGCTGTTTCAATATTATGAGATGAAATGCCCGCGTGTTGATGTGGACTTATAAAATAAATACACTTGATAGTGTTATAATTGTAAATCAGCACTAGATAAGTAATAGAAATTAAAGGTATGATGGAGCAAATATTTCATGACGAAAAAAAAAGTTGTATTGGTGATCAAAAACTTAGAGATTGAACAAAATGATTTGTAGCAATCTACAGTGTTTTGTGGGAAAAGATACAGTGCTTTTGCCACATGATTTAGCTTTTCAGTTAATAAAAAGAAAAAAAAATTACAAAGCTAAATTCTCTACCAACTTAATATTAAAAAGAAAAACCAACAAAGATAATTTTGGAAGGAAAAAAACCCATGAGAAAAAACATTGTAGCAATTGACAATGTTTTGTGAGAAAACTATAGCGCTTTTCCCAATAAAATAAAATAAAATAAAAAACCATTTAGAGAAATATTGTAGCAATCCACAGTGTTTTGTGAGAAAAACTACAATGGTTTCCTCATATGATTTAGCTTTATTGTAATTATAATTCTTAACCAATTTAATATTCAAAAACAAAATCGACAAAGATAATTTTGGAAAAAATCATAAAAAAAATCACATGGGAAAACACTGCAACAATTCACAGTGTTTTAAAGAAAAAAAATTACAAAGCTAAATTCTTAATCAGCTCAATATTAAAAAAAAAAAATCGACAGAGACAATTTTAGAAAAAAAAAACAAAACAAACACCAAAAAAAGGAAAAACAATCATGTTGGAAACACTGTAGCAATTCACAATGTTTTGTGATGAAAGCTACAATGCTTCCCCACATGATTTAATCTTATTTATAATGACTTGTAATTATAATTCACAAACAACTCAACATTAAAAAATAAAATTAAAAAAGATAATTTGAAAAAAATTATAACAAAAAAAATCATGCGGAGAGACACTGTAGCAATCCACAATGTTTTATGAGCAAAGGTACAATGTTTTCCCCACATGATTAAGCTTTATTACAAAGTTAAATTCTAACCAACTCAATATTAAAAAAAAATCGACGAAGATAATTTTGGAAAAAAATATCACAAAAAAAACACACAAAAGAAACTGGAAAAAAAACTATGTGAGGAAAAACTGTATCAATCCATAGTGTTTTGTGAGGAAAAACTTGTATTTACTTGTAATTGCAATTCTTAACCAGCTTAATATGTAAAAAATAAAATTGACAAAGATAATTTTAGGGAAGAACATAACAAAAACAGGAAAAAAACCATGTGGGAAAAAACATTGTAGCAATCAACAGTAATTTTCGAGGAAAGTTACAGTGCTTTCCTCACATATTGTAACTGTAATTTTTAACCAGCTCAATATTAAAAAATAAAATAAAAAAATATAATTTCGGAGAAAATCATAAAAAAAAATCATGCGGAGAAACACTGTAGCAATCAACAATGTTTTAAAGAAAAAAAATTACAAAACTAAATTCTCAATCAGCTCAATATTAAAAAAAAAAATCGACAAATATAATTTTAAAAAATAAAGAAATAAAATAGAAAAACTATGTGAAAAAATATCGCAGCAATCCACAATATTTTAAAGAAAAAAATTACAAAGCAAAAATTTTAACCAGGTTAATATTTTAAAAGTAAAATCAATAAAAATAATTTTGAAAAAAAGAAAAAAAAATGAAAAAAAAGAAAAAATAGGAAAGTTGAAAAACAAAAGTAATTTTGAAAAAAAAGAAAAAAACAAAAAAAGAGAGAAAAGTTAGCAAAAATAAAAAGAAGAAGAAGGAGGAAAGCACTGTGGATTACTGTTGTAATCCACAGTGCTTTTGGGTGTGGGGGAACAATGATTCCCCCACACCATTTAGATATTAGTTAATTTTTTTTATAGATTTTTTAAGGTTATTTATAAATAAATAAATTTTAAAATTCATTAAATAAACATGTTTATTTATCAAATAGTTTTATATAAATTTGAATAACTAAATTAGTTTGTTTAACTTTTTAACCATATCATATAATTTTTTTAGTGGACTTTATATTTTTTATAGACTTGTTATTGAAACCTTAGAGTTTTGATACATAGAATAAGACACTACTATAGTACTATATACTATATAGCTTTTAGAGGTGATTTAAGAAAACAGGAAAATAACGAAAAAACAAGATTAAGTTATATATTAGGACATTATAAAAGAAAACCCTTTTATTTTATGTTATTTATAGTCTTAATTGGTGTATAAATAAGGAAATACTCACAAAAAAAAAAACTTGTATTTTAGATTCTTTCTACCTTTTTGGGGGAATTAATTTTTTTTAAAATAAAACTACGGTTGAATTAACTTGTTGTATCTGTAGTACATATATTATAATATTACCTTTTGTATCATTAACTTTAATGATTAACATTGTTGCTACTTGATCTCACGGCAACCAAGAAAAAAAAACATTTTTTGGTGTTTTTTTTTTTTTTGAGGAAATGTCTATAATCATGAAAGAAATTTATCACTTGAAAATTAGGTAAGGAAAATTACACTTGGAGGGATGCAATTCAAGAAACATCAAGAAATCTATTAGAGATTTCATTGGTTAATGAACAAGATTGAGTCCTTAATTACAACAAATAAATAAAATGATACTGTACAACATTGAACAGTGTCATCTGGTTGGTATTCGTTTTATTAATTATTAAATTAAATTCATTTTGTTTCTTGTAATTGATTGTCTAGTTTGCATTAGTTGAAAGGCTGCATTGTGCTGCTCTTGGGAATTTCTGTGGCTGCTAGTCCTCTGATTGGTGACAACAAAGTTATCAGGTGTTTTTTTTTTTTTTACTTTAATTATATTGTTTTCGTGATAATTTATTTTCTTCTTGGGCTTGTGTAATATATTATGAGTTCTTTATACACCTTATAGGATACAATAAAATTAAATTTAAATGGTTTATAATTTGACTAAATAAAAACCTATCTTGGAGAACCAAAATTATACGCAATGATCATCTTCACTTTATGTCTATAAAAAGACTTGAATGAGTAGTATAAAATCACAATGAAATTTATCAAATCTTCGAAGAGTTTTACAAGTTTAATAAAAAACTTAGTATGAAAATCACTCAACCACAAAAGATAGCAAGAATACCGATTTTTTTTTAATAAAAATAGTCTAACCTTAAAAAATCTTCACAAAAAATATTATACTAGAAAGAATTCTAAGTCTAATAGGATATCCCTAATGGATATAGATAAAACTAATAAATAATAATAATTCAATAAACTCAAATTTAAATAAAGATCATAATATCTCTAAAATGCCTAATAATAACTAAAAGATAAATAAAACAGTAGTCCAACTAATTTTAAAAAAACTAAAGTTGTTCTCATAGTCTACTGGCAGAATTGAAGCCCAACTTCAAATGCATGGTTCTCTATTATCTTAATGAATTAGAAGACTCTCCATATATCACTAAAAAAATATGAATATCTAATTTTCAATGCAATTGACATCGCATTAAAATACCTTTTGTAGCTCTATTTGTAACCAAAACATTAGTGAACAGTTAAAATTAATTTATCGGAGTCTTTTTATTCTAATCTTTTTTTGTAATGCTTTAATGTACACCAACAAGTCTTTCTTAAACATGAATTAAATTAATAAAAACTTATTTTTCATTATTTAATATCTTTTTAAAGTTCACCTCAGCTCATGTGTATTGAAAAAATTCATTGCAAACCTCTTTGAACCTCTTAGCTCTAAGTCTTGTCATTGGACCAACAAAAACCTTCAAAAAATCTCTTGGTGTTTCTACAATAGCATCATCATGGTATCATCTAGAGAAATGAGGTCGCGTCATATCACAATATATTTATTGTTGTAAAATTATTTTTTAATGAATATAAAAATTAATAAAATTTTGATGTTCAATAAAATTGATAGTTTTTTGTTTTATTGTTTTTAAAATTAACAACTACATAACTAAGAAATAATAATAATAAAATTTAGATAGAATCACAAATAAATTATTTTATCCGTTGGTGATTCCTTTGAAAATATAAGAACTATTTTATCATAAAGTTATAAAATGGTTAAGTTTCAAACTTTTCTTAAAGAATTAGCGATAGATATTTTGTCACCTATTTTGTTGGCAATATTTAGTTTTGGATGATGGAATAGGCTACATAATACTTCATTGGTAATTTATTTATCAATAAAATATGGTCGGTGCATTTTTTTTTTTGGTGTCAATATTTTGTAGGTATTTTTTTTGGCATTACAAATTACAAATGAAAATGCCGAAGAATAACAAATCCCAACAAAACTTTTTTTAACTACGCACTTCCATCAATAAATTCACCGGTGATGTAAATTACCGATGAAATGATTTTTACTTGCCAATGGAATATTCCATCAATGTTTTTCAATATTTTGTTGGTGAGCCCACTATTGTAAGGAAATTTATTTTAAAAAGTTATGAATATCAATAATATGAAAACTAGTTTGAAAATAACTTAAGAATTATTTAAATATGTACTAAAATGATCCAAGTTAATTAAAACAAAAAAAATATAAAACTTAATTTGAAAATAACTACAAAAATAAAGAAATTGTAAACAATATATTAACAAATACTGAAGCTTGCAAGTAAAATACTATGCCTTTTATATAGTTCACCTTCTCACAATTCACTTTGGATTATAATATTGAATTTCTTTTAAAATTTTCAATTTGATCCTTAAATGTTTTTCTTGCATGATTGGGTCATTTTAAACTTAAATTAGTACCCAATTGCATTTTTTTTTTAGGAGGAAGGGTTGAATTGAGAGACATTAGACTGAAGTGAAAAATATAATTAAAATAGTGGCAGATTTGAAATTTGTTTGAAAATTACATTTTAATCCCCCATCTTTCTTAGCTATTAGATGACTAGTCTCTTTACTTTTTCCAAAAATTAATTTTGGTACCAAACCTCATTTTCATAATTTACAGTCCTTTTAGGTTGAGAAGAGAGAGGGTCTCACTGGATTTCAGCCTAGAGAGAGAAAATTGTTGTCCTAATGATTCTGACAACCAAAATGGTTTATTTTTGTGCCAAATGGTCCCATATGATAAAGGGAGTTTATATTAGGTGCTTTCTTTCCTTAAAAAAGCCTAAAAAAATAGATTTAAGCTCGAGAAGATTTTTTTTTATTTCGAGTTGATTTTGGGTTTTATGGCAGTTTTTGTGTTTTTAGAGGTCATAGATTGGTTTAACAATGTTCCTAGAGTGTTTTTTAGGTATTTTGGGTTAAAATTGAGTTTTTAGAAGGAACAAACATCAACCTTGTTGTTTCAGCCACCATGGTGGCTGGAATCTAGAGAATATCAAACGACGCGTTGTTTATTTATTTTCAAAATGAATTGGGGTAGATAACATGTCGTCCTTCCCATTAAATAAAATAAAAGCCTGCATGTGGGTCATTTCTTCATGGCCAGGCAGTAGGCGTGGCCTCGTTCTTTTCTTTTCTTTTAAAAAAATATTTTTTTTTATTAAAACCTTTTTATATGTTTTTTTTAAATTAAGTTTGTATTTTACTTCTCTATGATTTTTTTTTCTATTTAGCCGTTTTGGAATAACAATTATTTTTTAATAATATTGGATGTGTTTAATTTTTGAAGAGGTTAGTATGATTGGTTTTAATTTGTTTTTAGATTTATATAGATTAAATTGTTTTTTTAAAATAAAAAATATTTATTTTTATAATATTTTTAATATGTGCAGCCTTGTATAATATTTCTTTCTGTTATTTCATTCAATAAGTGTTATGTATGTGTCAATTTCTGTTACAAATTAATTTTAATAAACAAATTCATTAAACATGACTTGTGTTGCGATATAAAATATCTTGACTACATTTGTGTCTTAGTTTTTCTAGTTTTGTTTTCATATATCGTTATTGGTTTTTTTTTTTTCATTTATTTACACAATAGTTCTTGATTTATTTAATTAGATGTATGCATAAATTTTTCGATTTATATTTAGGAATGTTTTTATGTAAGAAAACATGTTGAAATATTCTACATGTTCAATTTTGTTTTTTTTTTTTTTTATCATGTATTGATGTTTTCAATTTGATCTTTATTCTTTAGATTTCTGATTTTTTTCCTCGACCATTTTACAAAATTTTTATTATTTTTAATTTAACCCTTCAATTCAAGTTTATAGTGTATTGTGTTTGTTTATTTTGGTCCTTTTTCTCTTGATTTTATTTCATTTTATTGATGTTTTTATTCTTTTCAATTTAACTCTCAAATTGAAAATTTGTAGTTCTCTTTTAATTTATTTTTATTTTGGTTGTAACCTTCATTTTTTTAATTGGTATTTTTTATTTTGGATTTTTTGTATTATTATTTTTCAATTTCATCTTTCAATGTTTCATTTCTTAGGGATTGAGCTTCATAATTGTTTTATATATGGTTCTGACATCTTTTTTTGTTTTATTTTTTTTTCTTATATCAACATTCAATATTTTTGTCTCAAGTGATTTTTATGGTATCATACTTCTATAAGGTTATCTTGATCTCACGTGGTAGTCATAAATTTCGCGTGTTAATCTATCTTTGTCCAGGACAATTTTTTTTTAAAATTGTTTTTGTTGTTGCCTCATTTTCTTATTATATTATTAAATTAATCAAGATTTAATCTAATAATTGAATTTTCTTTATTTCTTTAAAAACATGATTGTTTCTTGAACTTTTTTTTAGTAAAAAAAAAAATAGTTCAATCGACGATATCACGCTGGCCCAATCTAATTCCATGTTAATTTGAGTATGATGCTAACATTGGCCATGTTCTTATTATATTATTATTATTATTATTATTATTATTATAAGCTGCAAATCCCATGTTCGTGTCTATATTTCGCAAATAAAAGTTAACCGATTATCACTAACATTGGTTTCATGAGATGTGTTTGTCTGTATTATTCATGATTTTTCAGATAAAGTATACAAAGTTTAAAAATAAATTCATTATCGTATAGCTAACCAACGATTATTAATTATTTTAGTTTTATATAATATCACTACAAGATTTCATAGTTTTATCGACGGAAATATTCCGTCAGTATGTGATTAAGATTTCGTCGGTAATTTATTTACCGACATCTACACCAACGGAATACGTCCGTCGGCTTTCCTTTCGTTGGTAATACCATATTCCGTTGCTATATCAGTCAACAAAAAAAACATTTCCCGCTTGAAATATACCGACGGATTTATCCCGTCGGTGATTGTGTGACAGACCGACGGATTACAACTGTCGGTAAATGTTTGGAATACCGACCGAAGATATTCGTCTGTACATTCATCGGTCATTGTGGCAGGCACTGTAAAATACCGACGGATTAAGGTCGTCGGGAAAATGGTCGGTGAATCCATAATATCGATCGAATATATCCGTCTGTAAATTCGTCGGTGACCGTGGCAGCTACTGTCAAATGCCGACAAATATATTCCGTCGGTAAAACCCTCTGTGATTATTTTTAAATATGTTTTTAAAAAATTATTTAGAATAGATAATATAAAATTATATAAATTAATGGTAATAAAAACCAATTATGCAAATAAAAGTTTTATTAAACATCAAAAACAAAAGAAATAAAGTTAAATAATATTCATTACAAACTAAATGTGTTTAAAAAAAATATTAAATTAACTATTAAAGTTAAATAATATTCATTACAAATTAACATAATGGCGGAGCTGGAGGAGGAGGAGGAGGCTGGTTGTTATACGGCTAAAAAGAAAAAGACGCATATGTATCACCACTCTGTGATGCTATGTTCATGACAAATTCGCGAAGCTGGTCATGGTCCGCGTTTTGTTGTGCATTCTCCGCTTTGAGTTGTGCAGATGCCGCTGATAGGTGGTCGTATTTTTCGGTGAGCTGAGTCGTGTGTTGCTGGAAGGCCATGAACTCCTTAGATTGGGTGCTCGATACTGATTTGGAGCTCCCAACGATTGAAACACTACGGGCCGCCCGCAAGTTCTCGGCCGTAGTGTTGGAGAGCCCGTAAACCCAATTTTTATCGGGTCCACGAGATGATCCAACCTCCATCCACAAATCCGGATCGAATTCTGGATGGGTCAAAAGATCGTCCCCATATCTCTCCCTCAACTAGCTATTATAGGTCTCCTGAAAATAAAATAAGTAATCATCATATTCAATTCAATAAAAATAATAACTTACAAAATAAAATGGTTGAACAAACATACCACGAAGTGTTGAGCACGGTTGTCAACGAACTGTTGCGCCCCCTTTTGGCGGTCTTGACTCCGCATGTGCGTCTCCACAAACAGCTCCATTGAGCTCGGCTCACGTTCAAGAGACGTAGCCTATAATGAAAAAAAATTAATTAAAAAAAAATTAATTTAACGATATATTTCATTTAAATTAATCTTACCATCCGTTTCGCATGTGCAGCAAACAGAACGGAGCCGCCGGTGTGCGTTGTCACCGAGCCATGAATTGGCCGATTCCGGTTGCCAGCACCGGACTGTGAGCATCGTGTGAACCGCTTAGACGTCACGTGGTCAAGATGGTGCGGCCATATATCTTTCGGGATGTATATCAGTTTGAAATCCCTCCAAACTGCCACGTCGTTCCAGCCTTGGAGACCCCTATCTCTCGCTGTTTTTTTTTGCCTTTTTTGTGATTCATACTAAAAATCACGAAACCTACTTCCATAGCGAGAAATTAGAAGTTGAAACATAAATTTTTTTCTAAAAAAATATTGTATTGTTTTCGATGTTATCTAGTTGCTGCGTGATTTTCCCACACCCTCCTCACAACTTTGTCATGCGCCCTGTCCCAGGCGAATTTTGTGCTGTGTATAAATAATTAGATAAATAAAAATAATAATTTATTTACAATTATATTAATAAATTATTAGAAATAAGCTGTAAATTAGAAATTAATACCAATCTCAAATCTGTTAAACCATCAATCGATTTGAGGTATCCATTCAGGATGTCTGGATACCTAACTCCATTGAAATAATGGAATCTCCATCGACGATTTAAACGCCGATGATATTACTCGGGCGACCTCAATATTTGTGAACCTGAAAATAAATTAAATTCATGAAATATTGATTAGTTGTTCATAAATTATTTTATAATTTTAAAGAAAAAACTAAAACCTTAACAAACTTACATTGAAAGGTTGTCCTTCCATTGTGAACCCGCGCTGGAAGAGGCAGCATCGGTTGACGGTGCAGGTGGTGTAGGTGCCTCTTCTTGAGAGGCACCTAAGGATACGTCATCCTCGCTGCTAGAAGAACTAGCTGCGACCATACGTGAGCGACTAGCTCTGGTTTTTGTTCTACGCATCTACACAATTGTATACGAATAATTATATAATTAACTTCGAATGTTAAAAAAAAATCGACAGAACCTCCCCTATACTGGATTCTACCCAAATCCACAAACCTGCAAATATTGACAAAAGCCACAACCAATTGACTCCATCTATACTAATATTGTATATAACATAACATCTATACATATAACATTCATACTAATTACAAGGTAAATTCAACATTAACAACATATTCAATTATTATATAAATACAAACAATAAAAAATATTCAAAAAATTCAAAAAAAACTCTAGACTAACAATTAAAATTAATGCAAATAATTAAACACAAATCATGAATAATGTAGTAAAATTACTAATTATTCCAACATATTCAATTACTTATTCTAAGGTAAATTCAACATTTACAATTACAATTCAACAAATTATTCAATCATTATATAAATACAAACAATAAAAAATATTCAATAAATTCAACAAAAACTCTAGACTAACAATTAAAATTAATGCAAATAATTAAACACAAATCATGCAATAATGTAGTAAAATTACTAATTATTCCAACATATTCAATTACTTATTCTAAGGTAAATTCAATATTAACAATTACAATTTAACAAAATATTCAATAATTATGCCAATACAACAATAAACTATATTCAAAAAATTCAAAAAAAAAAAACTATAGACTTTAGGAATGAAACATGCTTACCTTAATAATGTGTTTATTTCAAGACTTTATCTACATTATAAAAATACACCAAAACCAAAAACACAAAAAATAAAAGTAGCTAAAACAAAAAAAAAAAACCCTTAAAATAAATGAAATAGAGGAAACACATACCTTTTAATCTTATGAATATTCACAAGAACACTTGCTAGAGATTGTAGGTGAAAGCCTTGAAGAAATTAGAGGAAAAAAATTGAAATTGAAGGTGAAGAACGGAAGAGATGAAAAAATGAACTGAAGAGGTGGTCGCTGGGATTTATAGGGCAGTATTACCGACGGATTCACCGACGGACAATAAAAAAATATTATTTTAATTTATTCCGTCGGTGACATTTGAAATTCCGTCGGTAATTTTTGAATTTCGCACTAACATTTTTAATTCCCTCCATATTTTTCGCGTTCCGTTGGTAAGTCCGTCGGAAAACTCACGCAGTCATAGATGCATTTAATGCACCGCCCTTTGGAATTCTCACAGTTCGTCGGTGATTTTATCGGTAATATTATTCGCCGACAACTTACCGACGGTCTTTATTCCGTCAGTAAATTCATTGGTGATTGTGGCATTTCAAGTGATTATTTTTGAACTCTCTGTGAAATGCCGACAGACCTTATTCCGTCGGCATGGACGTTGGTAATTGTGGCATTTCAAGTAATTATTTTCGAACTCTCTGTGAAATTCCGACGGACCTTATTCCGTTGATATGGACGTCGGTAAGTGTACAAGAAAAATTATATTTGTATTGCCTATTTACCTTCCTGCAAACACTTAAATGATAAATTGTCCATCGCACAAAACAATAACAACAGTGCTTAAACAATACATATTTCGTGTTACAAAATATATCATCCATAATCTATATTACATAAAAAAAGGGTTTTACACAGGGTTTCATTTTGATAGTTAGTCCGAATTTTCTTCTTCTTCGTCATCAATTGAATAGTTATCACCTTCATCGCAATCTTCAATATGGTCGTCATCTTCATCGACATTTGCTTGTCCGCTAGAGCTCAAAACAACATTCAACTCCTTTGCGTCAACATCAACAAGACTATCATCGAAAACACGAAAATTTGAATTTTCTTCCAAGTCAATCGAAGGAGCAACTCGATATGGTTCAACCAACTCACCAACTTGAAAGACTTCATCTCGCACACTTGTGTCTTCGTTCTCATCCTGAACAAGCTCGACACGACCCCTGGGTTTCGTTTTTAAAACGGACACCCAATCCACTCTTGATCGATCCTTTCTAAAAAAAGGGTGTATGTGTAATAAACTTGTTGACATTGCTTTGCGAAAACAAAGACATCGTTTACGTTGCGGAGTCTAGCTTTTGAGTTGATTTCGACCAGACCATAGTGCGGATCAACTCTGATTCCTCTGTCAGTCATGTCATACCAATAACATTTGAATAAAAACACTTTATTCTGCTCGCTATGATATTGCAGTTCGACGACCTCTTCTAATCTACCATAGTAGTCAACTTCTAACTCACTACTAGTCGATCCCTTAACACAAACACCGCTGTTGTATGTCTTTCTACCATGCCCGTATTCTTCTGTATGGAAAATATATCCATTGACAAAATACTCGTTGTAGCACTTAACTTTTCTTTCTGGGCCCAGGCTTAGTGAAGACAATGACTTAGCAACACCCCTTTCCATTTGATAAACCTTGTATATAATGTACATCAAGGAACAGTAAACAAGAATCACGTAATGACATGCATACAATAATTTTGCAAGTGAGAATGAGTTTGTGATAGTGTTTACATGTGTTCTGAACCATGTGGCAAATTGTTCATCTTGTTATTGAAAGATCTGGGATTCGGTCAGCTGTGAGTTATTGGACAGCATTTTCATCGGTGAATCGGTCTCGTCACCGTACAGGGCTAACATTTTGAATCCCTCTGTAAAAAATACCCGCAATAACCTCCACGTCAGCGAACGACCCTTTTTTCTTAATTCTCAACATTCCGTTGGTAAGTCCGTTGGTAAATACTGATGGATGTTTTCCGTCGGTATATGCCGATGACCTTACCAACGGATTAAATTCTGTCGGTAATGGTGACCTCAAATTGCCGACGGAATTATTCCGTCGGCAATTCCATTGGTATTAAACGAATTTCTGGTAGTGTATTTAGAGATCGATTTTAAAGATTAGTTAAATATTTATGATTGATATACTTTTAAAAATCCAGACAAATAATCATGCACATGTAAAATTCCTATGCATATTTACATTTTCTAACAAGAATTACTCATGATTGATCAGTTTTAAAATATATATATATATATATATATATATATATATATATATATATATATAAAGTATATATAAATTGATTTATTAATTTAATGGTGGAGTGAAAAACTCAATCTTAGCCCTTGCATGGCCTGCACAAGATGATGATACTGATATGCACGATTTGTTTTTTTTAAAAATTATTCTCCAGTTTTACAATATTAATTATATTTTTCAATATGAATGTTAGAATATGTTAAAATTTTAGGAGGAGTCTTTTTATATATTACTATATTTTAGGTTAAAATTTTAGTATAATAAAAGTTGAGAAAAGTCTTGCAAGACTTCCAAAAGTAATTTAAAAATTTGTTCAAATTCATAATTTTGTTTAAAAAAGTCATTTTATTGTATTTTTTTTTAGATTGAATTTTTTATAATTTCATCATTCAACAATGGATTTATTGGTAATTGAGTTTTATAATTTGTTTTGATTTGTTTTATTTAGGGTTATCATGGTCTCATGATCCATGTTATAAATTTAGAAGGTTAATCCAGATTGACCTGGATCAATCCAATATATTGTCGTCTCAATATGTTTTTTTAAAATATTATCTTGAATTTTCTTTGAGTAAAACAATATTTTTACTAGTTGTCTATGTTATCTTTGAATCTGTCGAGTTGATCGGGTTATATCGGTTCAACTCCAACTTTTTTACTTGTATTTAAAATTTAAATTCAAGTTAATTTATTTTGAGATTTAAATTGAAATTATATGTTTGTTGAGTTAATATTTTAAATTTTAATTGAAAAAACACAACGTAAACCCAACCCAAATAGAATTCACAACCTTGGTGATTACACAGAAAACACGTAACATACACACCAATTAAAATGATAAGAGTGCAAACTAGTATTCAAATGAAAAGAAAAAAAATTAAAGAGTCTGGAGAAATCTCATCACAATCATAGCCTCATAGGGAATAAAGCTCTGATGGAAGCCGAGGCTCCAGAACAGCAACAAGCGGGACTTTTCTGGGTGCAGAAAGCCCAAGAATTTCCTCCATGTTCAAGTCCTTGGCTGTCATGTTATTAGGCAATTTCCATTTGAATTCATGCAAAAGATTTGCCACACTTGTTTGAATCACCTTTAACCCTAGAGGATACCCAGGACATATCCTCCTTCCAGCTCCAAATGGTAACAGCTCGAAATCATGACCTTTAACATCAACACTCTTACCGATGAATCTCTCGGGACAAAATTCTTTTGGTTTGTCCCAGAGGCTTGGATCCCTCCCTATAGCTGAAGCATTTACAAGAACACGAGTGCCTTTAGGAATATCATAACCAGCAATTTGAATATCTTCACGAGCAAGTCTGGGCACAAGTAATGGTGCCACTGGATGCAAACGCATAGTCTCCTTCACAATTGCATTAATAAATGGTAAATTATCAATGTCATTCTCTTGTACCCATCTCTCTCTCCCGATTACTCTATCTAACTCTTCTGTTGCCTTGTCAAAAATCTCTGGTTTTTTCATGATTTCAGCCAATGCCCATTCGGTTGTCACTGCTGAGCTCTCGGTTCCACCATTAATCAAGTCCTGAAGATTAACTGATTACTTTACGTAAGAAATAAATTAAATAAAGCAAAAGATTGACTTTAGCGACCAATGATATATAGCTTATTAAAAAAAAAAAAAACCAATAGTAGGTACCCTTTTGTTTTTTTTATTCTTTCCTTTTCTGCCATTCTTTTCTTTTAGTAATTTTTAACTAGTACCACTTTCATCGTTTTATAAGAAGACAACAACGATCCACTACGTGGGAAAAAAATATTCAAAAGCATACATATATATCCAACGGCACAATTTGTTTTTGCATTTACATATATTTTAAAAAAATATTTAACTTAAAAAAATATTTTTTTAAATGTTTTTGATAGTTTTGATTTGGTAATATAAAAAATAAAAAATAAAATCTAAAAAAAAAATATTTTCAAGTATTTTCAAGTTAAAAATACTTTTAAAAAATACAATATTTATCACACATGTTAAGTACTAATAATATAAATAATATATATTCCTCCAATAATTTCTTAATGCAATCCCGTCATATATATATATATATATATATATATATATATATATATGATATCATGGAAAATGATGGGGCACCTGAAACTTTTAAAATGCTTAAGACGTTGTAATACTTGCAAAATTCTAATGGCAAGTTTTTCTTCGTGATACATCAACCCTTCTACAATCATCCATGCGCCAAGGTCCTACCTGCCCCATGATGTGTTATGGAGTAAAATGGTGTCACACTGTCCCTAGCTACTTGAGATATAGCTTCAGTATATTATACTGTAAAATTTGTATAGTTTGATTACTTTGTTGGTGGGAGAGACCACTGGTGGTGGCTCTGATACCAATTGTTGGGGATTTCTGCTCCCTATGTGGAATGGTGGTGTTCATGATCATTGCTCAAAGGAGACTAAGCACACTGACACAATATTTAACGTGGTTCGGCAAATCGCCTACATCCACGGGAGAGATCGATATTATTAGAGATAGAGAAAGAATACAACACACGGAGGAGGATCACATCCACTCAACTCCCATCTCTCATTGCTACATAGGGCAGCAGCTGCATACAGCAGCAGGGCTGCTGGTGGCAGCCCTTCTCTTTCTTTCTCTCTTCTTTTCTCTTTTGTAGCTCTACTACAAGACTCTCTCTCTCATTTTGTGCTGCACTCTTGGTGTCTATTTATAGTTTTCAATGACAGCTTCTCTTGCTCCTTTGTCAATAATGGTGGCTGCCAAACTTACCAAACTTTGACATTAGACAATGGTTGTTGGCTGCCACCAACAACCCACCATTGTAGCCTCTTTCTTTGACAATGTCAAGGGGCTGCAAATGCTGCACCAACACCCCTCTTTGACTCTCACATGGCAGCCATCTTCTTTGACAATGGCAGCCACATAATTGGCAATACTCCAACAATCACCCCCTTTGCCATTTATGTGGGTAATAGTCCTCTTGCTTCTTCAGCACATGCTTGCATCTTGCAACTCTTCCAAGCTTACCATTCCGAGAGCATCTCCGGCCAAGTTTACAGGTACTCACCAAACCTTTCAATCACCAGAGTCACCAAAGCACACCTTTTCTCACACAAAAGGATCACTACAACCAGATGGTCTGTCACATCACATCTGAAGAGTGTTAACGCTTGTCTCTGGGACAACATTCCCCTTCGAGCGTATCAACCATGCTCGGTCTGGAATGATTTATCAAGCTTCACATCAAGGCTTACAACACTCCCTCAAATGGAAATATCTATTTCCGAGTGCGACAGTCATTATTTGAGTATTTCAATGTGATCACGAGCTCACCACTCTTTCAAGAGTCTACTCATCCCGGAGTTGCGTCTGCCCTCTGTTTCACTATAGGAACCACGCCTTACATCTCCGTGAGTCTCTCGCTCTTAGTTCTAAGAGTCCAGGTAGCTCTCTACCTTTTACTATGGGGGCAACCGATTAAAGGTTGATCCATATCTGTCTTCATAGTATGAGTATTACAATGCCATTATCGAGCTCACTACCTTGAGTCAACTTGTTCCTGGAACCTGCGCATGTCCTCTGCTCATTCCTAGCAGTCGTGTCTTAATGCTCCACAAGTCATCCACTTATTGTCCAAGGCAAATGTTATCTAGCTCATTGATCTTTAGCCTAGGGGCATGAAAGTCAATCCTGCATTTGTATCCATACTCATCATAACCACTTCATTGGCTATACACCTGTCCACTCATATCTAGCCATCACATTGGCTTTGAGGCGTTCTGAACTGGGCTCCTTTCATGGCCCTCACACCTTCTCTAAGGTGTCTTCGCCCGTTGTCATAGGACGGTCTGAACTTGGGCTCATATTGTGGCCCACACACCTTTTGTCTGAGGTGTCTCCGCTCGTCGTCATGCGGCAGTCTGAACTTGGGCTCATATTGTGGCCCGCACACCTTCTGTCTAAGGTGTCTCCGCTCGTCGTCATACGGCGGTCTGAACTGGGGCTCCTATCGTGGCCCTCACACCTTCTGTCTGAGGTGTCTTCGCCTTTCATAGGCGGTCGCATCCTCCTTCATCCGAGATGCTTCAAAGTGGCTTTAAAAATCTCTACCACCATGTGGACTGTGGGAGAGATCACTACCATTGATTACATAGAAAGAGAAAGTTGCGGTATACTCCTCGCAATCCTCCACCTTGATTTCTATGTTTGGAGCTTCTGTGCGTTTCTGCTTGACAGCTCCACCTACACCAACTCTCTTCGGTGTCTTCGCCTTTCAGCATAGGCGGTTGCACCCCCTCAATCAGGTGCCTCTGCAACAGCTCTCTTTCCATCCTTGTATGTATTGGAAAGGTCTTCGCTTGTTGTCTTCATCAAGAGCATAAGAGACTTGATGTTGTACACAACTTCTACACAATCTCTGCTCTGAGCTTCATCTGGGAACTCTTCTTCTCCTTGCACCTGTTGTCTCATTTCAGTACCTCGTTGGATCACGGGTACTCTTGCACAATCTTCGTATGCCCTCGTGCAATTTCTGTTCTCCAGATTTCTCCCTATTCCTTGCTTATGTTTGACAGCAGCTCATCCTGTCACAACACCTGTCCAAGTCAAAATAGGGTGCCAATCTTTATCTCCTTGTTGTATTTCTCTTCCATTAACAGGGTCTTCATCAATTCTACCCTCGAGAAATCACAGTCACCGAATCTAATTTCTTTGGAGAAATCACCACTCCATCAGATCCTTGAATATATGGAACCCAACTGTTCCTTTGTGCTGTTGTCTTGCTAGTCTTCAACCATTTCATTTCAAACTGCTATATATACAAAAATAGTACCGTATGGATATTCCTTCAACTAAGCAAGTTCCCAGGAAAGATTGGAGGGGTCACACTGGTCCCGCTTAAAACCCAATCTCCTAGACAGAACTTCTTACGCCATATTTATCCATCGTACTGTCTTTCCGTATATACAACCATTTGCTAGCTTTGTTGCAGCTTTCCTTTACAAGAGATCTGGAATATCCTGGTTTTATACCTGATTTCTCAACATCTGGCGAGACTACCAGTGCTTAGATTCGTCAAGATTGGTCTTTGTCAATTTCCACTCTTCACCTCAAATTGTCCACATGATCGGGTGTCCAGAGTATCCCAATTTTTCCTTCATTCGACAAATAAAAAATCTCTCTATTTAGCAGTTCAACACATGTAATTGGGTAAACATGTGCACCTTCTTCTTCATCATCACCATCAACCACCATGATGACCTTCAGATGCCTTCTGATCGGGCAATCTCCTTTTGTTAATTCACCACCACCATTTCTAGTCACAATCTCAACGATCGGACCGTACCATTGCATCCGGAACGATCAAATTAGCTGGAAACAAGTCCGAAATCATCCAAATCGCATTTCAGACGGCTAAGATTTGATCAAAATAATTCTGGCCTGATGAGCGGCTCAGATTCAATCTCAAATCCGGTTGCACGTAGGATCAGCTACACTGGATCCTATCCCTCGGCTCGCGGCTCGGCTCCAACTCGGCTCGGCTCAACTCAGCTTGGCTCACGGCTGATGACATGGCTGGTGGGTCCCACTATGCTGACGTGTCAGCTGACTGGTCGCTGACATGACATGCCAACTGTGCATGCTGACATCACAATTATGTCATGCTGACGTCATCCTTATCCGGGTCAGTCTTGTGGGTCGAGTCATCTGGTATTCGGGTCGGGTCTGCCATTCGGGCGAAGAAGACGCGTGGCTTGCGTGTGGCGCGTTGGTGCGCGTGGGCAGCCTCCTCTCCGGCGCGTGCGGGTATGTCCCACGTTAGAATTTTGCGCCGTTTTCACCAGTGGCTTTGTCTCTTCCTCCTCTACACAGTGGTATGGTCAAAACATAATTTTGACAACTTTCATTTTTGAGCAAAAATCAAACACCACTTTAAACCATAGGCTCTGATACCAATTTGTTGGTGGGAGAGACCACTGGTGGTGGCTCTGATACCAATTTGTTGGTGGGAGAAACCACTAGTGGTGGCTCTGATACCAATTTTTGGGGATTTCTGCTCCCCATGAGGAATGGTGGTGTTCATGATCATTGCTCAAAGAAGACTAAGCACACTGACACAATATTTAACGTGGTTCGGCAAATCGCCTACATCCACGGGAGAGATCGATATTATTAGAGATAGAGAAAGAATACAACACACGGAGGAGGATCACATCCACTCAACTCCCATCTCTCATTGCTACATAGGGCAGCAGCTGCATACAGCAGCAGGGCTGCTGGTGGCAGCCCTTCTCTTTATTTCTCTCTTCTTCTCTCTCTTGTAGCTCTACTACAAGACTCTCTCTCTCATTTTGTGCTGCACTCTTGGTGTCTATTTATAGGCTTCAATGACAGCTTCTCTTGCTCCTTTATCAATAATGGTGGCTGCCAAACTTACCAAACTTTGACATTAGACAATGGTTGTTGGCTGCCACCAACAACCCACCATTGTAGCCTCTTTCTTTGACAATGTCAAGGGGCTGCAAATGCTGCACCAACACCCCTCTTTGACTCTCACATGGCAGCCATCTTCTTTGACAATGGCAGCCACATAATTGGCAATACTCCAACATACTTGACCACCTCTCTATCTCTATTTTGAACTGAAGGGTTTTGCTGTCAAAGAAAATTTGTTAATATGAAGTCCATCAATGGAAGCGGCCAGATTAGCGTATATAATCCAGCTTATATATATATGTATATACAAACAGAATCTGACAACTTCGTATATGCGATTTGCTAGGCCTTCGAGTAGTTTTTCATTTTTTGTCTCTTGTAATTATCCTATGCTCATGGTATGCAAAATTGTTGTCTAATCACTAATTTAACAAAATCAGAAGGACCAGATGATTTGAAAAAAGTTCAGAGCATACCTGTGTAAACGCCTTGACTCCGATTCTGTCGAGCTTGACCTCAAGATTGGGATCATCAGCTACCTGCAAAAGGATATCTAGCATATCCCTGGGCTCATAGTCCTTCACCCCTTTTCTCCTAGCATGATGCTCCTCTAACGCATGCTCCATAAACATATCCATCTTCTTGGCTACAGCCTTCATTCTCTTAATATACCCTTGCAGATCCAAGAAAGCAAGCCACGGAATGAAGTCACCTATAACCAACACTCCATTAAGCAAGAACATCTCATCAAGCACTTCTTTGAGTTCCTTGAGTGACAACATGTCTTTCTCATCTTCGGATTCGGCCATGTATTTTCTTCCTAACACTAAACGACTAATTACACTAAAACTCAAATCAGAAAAATGATCTCTTACGGTAATAGGTTTCCCTCTTTTCTGGAATAGAGTGTTTAGAAACTTCAGGTTCTCCTCTACACGTATATACTCAAACTGATCTAGACGTTTGGGGCTGAAAAGTTCAATGAGACACAGTTTACGTGCTTGACGCCAGTACGGTCCGTATGGTGCCCATGTAATATTCTGGTAATTGTAGGTAGTATATTTACCGGATGCAGTTTTGGGGCGACCAGCTAAGCTGAGATCATGAGTTTTGAGGATGGCTCTGGCCATTTCTACTGAAGAGCCCACAACCACAGGGTGTGACCCGAATTTGACCTGCATAAGGGATCCATATTTTTTGGAGAGGGCTTCAAGGGAACGGTGAGGGAGTTCACCCATTAGGTTGAGGTTTCCGATTATAGGCCATGGTTTTGGGCCTGGTGGTAGGTTGAGTTTTCTTCGGCGGATGAGGCGGCCGAGGAGGATTAGGGTTATGGTAGCGAGCAGAGGAGCTGCACAGGAAACCCAAGTGGAAGTAATCTCCATATTTTGGTGGTTGTGTTTCTGATTTTGGAGATTGTAGAGGATGATGGTGTATTTATAACTGGGAAAAAGGAATCAGCTTAATCAATTTGACTTTTTTTTTTAGTTTAATGTGGGTGTCCGGGCTAGCTTACGCGTACCTCGACTAATCTCATGGGCCCTGAAGTTAACGACCATGTAAGCCTCCAGTGGTCATCATATGAGCAACCACAGGACTCGAACCTGAGGTCACAGAGGGAGCAAACCTTTTGGTCCCAAGCTTTTATCACCGGGCCACCACTTAGATGGTTATTTGACATTTCTTTTTGGTTCAGAGAATCACACAACAAAAAAAAAGTAATATATGAATCTGTCACGGCTAAATGAACAACTGCTCCCAAAAAAAATTACCTATTTAATAAATATATTTATAGAGTAGCGTGACAGATCTAAATCTAAAAGGTAATCTAGTGATAGTCATGATAAATTAGAATAATAATTTTAAAAAAATATACCTCATTAAATTGAGTTGGAACTTTTATAAGAATTTTCGGATATTGTTTTCTTTATAAATATTAAAATCTCATTTATACCTGATTTTGATAATTTTGTTAATTTTTTTATGTTTTTTGGATTTATTAATTTATTTTAGAATGTATGTTTTTTTTCTTAGTATTTTTTAATTTTTATTTTTGTTTTCTAGTTAAAATAAAATCTATAATCTATTTAAAGTGTTGTAAACCTTTTAATAAGACATATATACTTTATTGTTATTATTTTTTAAAAAATAAATCTGAAAATTTAAGATTTATATCTAAAGCTTTTTTTACTCATTAAAATTTTGTATTCGTTATTTGTTTGTTGTCTTTAATGTTTTATTTTTTTAAGATTCACTTGATAAGTGAGTCTAATTAATAGCTGCATGTTGTGGGAGTAAACAGGTTTGACTTCTTGGATCTTGTTATCAATTGAAGGGAACATTTTAATACATCGCTAAATCTGTGTTAGATGTTTATTAGGTTCTTTAATTTATTACCCTATCTGTTCGATTAAAGGTATATATATTTTATTTCAATTTACTAATCAATCAAAATTAAATGTCACTTTCATATAATTTTAAGAATACATCATTTCCATCTGTTTAGAGTAATAAATTCATTTAGAGTATTCTAGAAAACATTAAAAGGTGTAAGTTTTTTTTTAGTGTAGATGGTTATTGTTCACTATTTTCATTCTTAATAATTAATTTCGGTGCTCAAAATTTCATTTTAAAAAATTTAATCATAATTGAAATCCAATTGCTTTTGTTTTTTTAGGTAATGATGGAATTAAAAAAAGAGGAACCGAAATGAAAACGACGCCAAACATAAGTGATGTGCCAAAGAGTTCATGAAAAATGAGTTTTTTTTTTTTTTCCATAGGTTCCATGCGATGAAATATGTTTGAGGTGGTGTTTTAGAGCCTCAATATTGCCTGTAAAATCATAACTAAGTCGAGTAAGATAAATCTAATTTGGTTTAATTAGTTTTGGGGTTTTGTATCCTTTTGGGGTTTTATGGAGTTGATGGTAGTTTGTAGGTGTTCAAAGAGTGTTGGTAAAGTTTTTTTAGGTTGGAATGACTTAAAATCAAGATTTTATGGCAAAAGATACAATGCTCCGTATGTTTTGCCACCACAGATGTGGCCAGAATTTGAACTCGCAAACGACACGTTGTCTATCTTTTAAAAAACATCCTCTAAAAAAAAATTAAAATCAAGCTCAGATACATGGGTCTATGCTTGAAGGCCCACCCACGCGTCTAGGCTTTTCTTTGCCAGAATGCTTGGGCTCCCCCCCCCCTCTCTATATACATCAATCAAGTAATAGGTTTGACAGGTTAAGCTACCACATCCAAGTTATTATTATTTTTTATTTTTTAAATGATACCATTTTTTAATATGTTTTTTTTAATAGTTTTAAACTTTATATTTCAATTGATATCACTCATTTATGATTTTTTTTCTTATTTAACCTTTTTTAGATAGAGATTTTTTCAAAAAAAGATATTTTGTGTGTATTTGATTTTTGAAGAGACTTTTTTATTCTGCTATAATTTTTTTTAATCTTTTTTATAGAAATTTTTTTTGAAAATAAAAAATGTTTATTTTTATGTAATAAGTCTAATATGTGCATCAATATTTTCTTTTTCTCTTTTATTTTATTCAATCAATTTAATATGTGTGTTTATTTTTATTATTGTTTGAATGAATAAAAAAATATTTTAATAAGTAAATTTAGCAAACACAACCGGATAAATATCTCATTTTGCGATATTAAATATTTTGATCTACACTTGTCTCTTAATTTTTTCACTTTTATTTTTAGTTATCATTAATAACTTTTTTTTTATTTATAAATGCACATAGTTGTTGATTTATTTGATTACATGTATATATAAACTTCTTGATTTGCACTTAGAATGTTTTTTAACTATAAAAACAAGTCAAAAAAACCTACAACGCACATAGTTCAATGAAAAAAATTAAAAAAAAAATTTTAATTTATTGAGAATGAAGATGAATTTTTCGTAAAACAAAATAAGAAATACATTAAGATTATAAATATTTTTCGGAAAAATAAAAAAACATAATTTATAATAGTAATCTTAATACTTTGTATGTGATAATATGATTCTAGAATATTAATTTTATTTCATTCAAATTAAAAATTACTATGAAAAGGTTATATTGTTAACTCAAAAGAAAATGTTTATATTAAATTTAGAATACAAATTAAATTTATGACACTAACTAAATATAAAAATATAAGAAAGTAATTATTTTAATCTCTTATATCATTAAAAACTGATTGTATATCGAATAAAAAAAATTGTATTGTTTTATTTTTAATTGAAAATAGTGAAAAAACTTGTAAGGAAAAAATATGAAAAATCTAAAAAATGTGCTCTCCAACTCACTATAAATTTAGAAAAATGTAAACATAATATTTTTAGTTTTCTGGATTGAGAAATGTTGTATAATTAAGAACATAAAATTTCAGTTTTTCTTTTTATGACTCCATTTATCTAAGAAACTAAAGTATTATTTTATTCCTGTATAGACTTTTAAATTCTCACAAAAAATTAAAATTAAAATATCAAATAAAAAACAAATTTCCAAAACTACTAATTTAACTATAGATAAAATGACAAAAACAAAAAATAACCGTTGACTTCATAAAGTCATTGGTTGTACAACTTCATTAGCTGTAGCTAGTTCTCGTTTCGATTAATACTTGATTGGTGTTCCGCGGGTCACACTAAAAGTTTTTTGCTTGAATAAAATAAAGACGATCATGTTTTATAAAAAAAAATTGAGAGAAATTCAATAATCAAAATAAATTTTAATAAATTTAATAATATAATAAAAAATAAGATAATAATAACAAAATAAAATAAAATAAAAAACTCTGAGAAAAATTGAGTTAGCAAAAATTCATGACGTGAACATGAGATATGTTAAGATTACGTGTTTACGGTGCATCTTAAACCATGAGATGATGATAATTTAATAAGAAAGAAAATTGATGATAAATAAAAATAAAATTAAAAAAATTAAAAGAAAAATATAAATTAATATATTTAATAACGCATCATGAATCATTTATCCTGTTATACTTAATTAATTTATTTATTAAAATCAATTTGTACTAGAAATTAGAAGATATATAATATTTATTGAATAAAAAAAATAAAAAAATATTATGTAAGGTTGTATATATTAAAAGTATTATAAAAAATAAACATTTTAAATTTATAAAAAAATTTAATTTATATAAAAAAATATAAATAAATCATATTAATTCATTGAAAAATTAAAAACACTCAATTCAATTAAAAATAATAATGTGAGCGTGGCAACTGGCAACTGATGCAAAACCGACAAGAAAAACTCAATGCGAAACTGATAATAAATGCATGCAGGGACGAGCGCGTGTAAAACAAGTGGCAAGTGGCAACCATATATAACAGTGTATAACACAACTGTTTTGCTTCCTGCAAGCTGTAAAAAGTAAGGCTATGTTTGTTTTTGAAATTTATATTTTGAAAACTTATTTTTAAATTTTTTTGAGTTTGTTTGTTATTAGAAAAGTTGATCAATGAAAAATATTTTTCAGTCAAATAAAAATTTAGCATGGTTTTTAAAAAAGTGTTTTCCTGAAAAATTTAGATGGAAAATACTTTCAAGAAGTTGTGAAAAATTTAGAAATGTCATATTATTTGCTGATTATATCAAATTTAATCCTCAAACTTTTGATTGTTATATATATTTTGTTTTGAATATTTATTTTTCAATTTCATTTTTTAAAATTTAATTTTTATATTAACTTTGGTTCTTATTTTATAATTGTTATTTGTTTTTCCCTTATCATTTTTTTATTAAAATTTTTTATCTATCAAATTTGGTTCTCATTCTTTTGATTATTACTTATTTTATTTGAAATAATTTATGAAATGTTAATTATTATTATTTTAATTTTTTCATCTTTTATTTTTTTTAATTTTTTAGATTTGATCTCTATTATTTATTTTATGTTAGATAATTTATGAAATTATATTTTTTTTTCAATTTCATCATCATTCAACTTTTTAATTTGTAAAATTTGTTCCTTATTATTTTAATAAACTTGAGAAAAATAAAATATTAATAAGTTATTTTCCAGTTTATTTTTCATGACATAACCAAACACTGAAAAATATTTTTTAATTTATTTTTTATTATACTATCAAACATAAAATATATATATACTTAATAAAATTAGAAAGTGGCATTCGAGCATGAAATGTGGGGGCGTTCGTTATCTAAAGCTAAAAGCCTAAAAGGCACATGGTGTCAACAATACCCATCACAGCAAAGCAGCTCCCTGCGTAGAGGGAAGTCACATCCCGTGTTTGAAGGGTCAAAGCGTTAGGACCGCCTCACGTGAAGACATATGTCTGATCAATCTGCTGTTTCACTAGGAATTAAAAAAAAACGACTCTTCCTCGGTTCACTTGGTAAATTCTAAGTTGGTCGTTTATGAGGGTGTTTGTGAGTGTGGTTGCTATTGTTTTTCAAATAATTTTTTGTATTAAAATTTATCAAAATGATGTTTTTTTATTTTTTAAAAATTATTTTTGAGATCAGCACGTCAAAACAATCCAAAACATACAAAAAAAAAATTAATATTTACAAAAAAAAATTAAATTTTTTTAAAAACACAATTAGCATCGCGTTCCAAAACAAAAGCTAAATCACAACTCAAACTATATCTACGGATATGTTAATGGGTACATGTTGAGCTCATGGAACCTAATCCGAGTTCTAGAAAAGATTCATAAAAAGAGCTTCGATGAAATTCACCTAACTTATAATACATCAATACTTTTGATTCTAGTTTCAATAAATATTAAATGGCTACCATTCATCAAGAAGGACCATCTTCGGGTTTCTAATTTAACCTTCTTCTAAAAAATCATTTCTAATAATTGAAAGGTTTCAACGATGATGAAAGCAGTCACTCAAAGAAACAATTTTTGATATTTAAAATGGTAGGATTTAACAAAATACCAAGTTACTGATAGGTAAGATTGTTATAGCAACATGGATGCAGTAACATTATCATCAAGTTAGATTACCCTAACCCTAGTATGTATCGTTACTTTTTGGCCTATCTTTTTTTTATTTTTTCAAGTTATTTTAACATGGCATATTTTTTGTTATGGTGTTAGGCGGAGAAAGCATAGGGTGTGTTTGTTTTAGCTTTTGTGGTTGAGTTTGAGGTTGGGTACAACCCATTATGCACAAAACTCAACTACAAAAACTACTTTTTATTGTTTTTTTTAGCTTTTTCGGTGAGTTCCACACACAAAACTCCACCTCCACCTCAAAAACAAACACCCTTTATATTTATATTACTCGGACTTATATTTATATTACTCGGACTTAACTGATAATGGATTGCAAAAATTAGGTAAGGAAAATCATATTTGGAGGGATGCGATTCAAGAAACATCAAGAGATCCATTAAAATTTTTATTGATTGAGGAAAAGATTTAGTCTTTAATTACATAAAATAAACAAAAGGATGGGAAAATTTTCATTCATAAGAAGACAAAAAAATATTTAAAAATGGGTTGTTATTGTATTTTTCTAACCCACAACCAAATCGTTGCTTCGAGAGGAATTTGTACCGTTTGGGAACGTGGTTGAAATCATGTTTTCTCAAATTTTAATTTTGTTTTTGCTAAAATTTATTATTTTTATGTTTTCAGATTATTTTGATGTGCTGATCTCAAAAATAATTCTTTAAAAATAAAAAAATATTATTTTGATGCATTTCTAAGCGAAAAGTATTTTGAACCGCTACCATAATTCCAAACAGGCCCGAATAAAAGTTTTGCTATAATAGAGAGAGAAAGAGATGGATTTTTTTTATTCTATTTATAAACGTGCATCTTTTTTATGTGGGATGCAAATCTCATGACTTTTATCTTAATTATTTTTTCTATATTCCTCTTTTAATTGTTAAGATTTTTTATTTTGTCTTCCTATTTACTATTATTAGGATATGTTAGTTTTTTATTTAAAGAGTTGTAATATCTTTTATAATAATACCATTGATAAATAAAAAAAAATTAAGGTTTTTGTGAGTTTTTCTATAGCTTTAGTATGTTTGTTTTTTAGGGCTTATTTTACTATAAAACCCTAAAAAATAATTAAGTTAAAAATCACAAGATGTACCTCCTGCATCAAATCATCCTGGTATCTTCTAGTTTAAGAATAATAAATTCATTGTTCTTCTTTCCAACACATGATGTTGAGGGGTTTTTTCTTCCCTTAAATATGAAATCCAAGTGAAATTGCTTGTTAAAGATCTAAAACAAAGAAAACTCAAATCATTTGGAACCCTATAATCAAACAATCAATTTAAAAAAATAGTTCTTGTAGTATTTTTATTGATTTTAGATAGAGAGGAACTTGAGACTATCAACTCCTCCATTTATGGTTTAGAGTGTATTGAATTAGTTAAAAAAATAATTAACCGAGATTGTCATTTGATTTAAACAGTTTGGATTCCAAATTTTATTTGAATTTATTTGGATTTCTCAGCTGTCTAGACAGCATTGATGCAGATCTTGAGAGATATGAAGAACTTGTGTAGCCATTATTACTTGCTTGGTTAACCATTCCTTGAGAACCTATAAGGAAATAACCATAGGGACCTGAAGGTTACTAAGATGAAGTTGGCAAACAGAAAGCTTTACACTGTTGATTATAACCAAACTGTTTGAAATCAAAAGTGAACTATCCAAGCAACAGGTAGTCTGTATTACAAAGCAAGAAATGGTAAGTTCAGCTCAAAATAACTTATCATAGAGAGAACACAAAGGTATCTACCATATCAGGTTACCAGCAGAACACTATTGAAACATTCTAGCATAGGCCTTTTTCTCCAGATCATGCCTATCAGCAACCTGTAGAATTTTCAACAGAAGAAAACCTTTAGAAGCAGGAGGAAGGAACTATATAATATTAAGAACAAGAGATGATACAAGAAACAATTTGGGGACCTTCTTCCTAGCACTGGCAAGCTCTTTCTTTATTCCACCTGGGAAAAAAAAGGCTTGTAAGTTGAGAATCCTAACATTCTAGCAAATTCTTAGAATTCATAGTAACCATGAATTCACTAAACTGATTTTGTCAGTGGTAGTGTAACAATGAAACTTGGAGATTAATCATTTGCATAAAATATACAAGTGATACAAAGTAAAAACTCAGTGGCAAAAGACAGACAGAGTTGTGCTCACATGCAACCAACTTTGGTTATAATAATGTTATAAACATGGTCCCTTCAATGACAATAAGAGAAAGAAAAGGATAAAATGATATCATAATTAAGAATGGCAACATAAACAGCCCCATCATTTCCATCACAGCACATCTCAAAATTCTTCTTGCTAAAAAATAACTAAAATGCCAAACAAAAAGAACCACTGACCATCATTTGGCTCCAATTCTAGAGCCTTCTTGAAGCTTTCAACTGCACCATCTATGTCATTGAGTGCCATATGTGACTGAGATCAACACGAAATCATTAAACAGATATCACATCATGAATTTCCTAAAGCTATTGTTGGCATCTAGTGTAGAAGCTACAATAAACAGTCTTACAAAAGCATGTGATATATCTGACATACTAAAACCAACTGGGAGATGAGAATAATATTTGAATTAAAATCAAGAAACACATAACGTTGAGAAATAACACAACATGAAATTACGATCAATTAAAATACATATTAATCAAAAGGACATAATTTCTTATTTTACTGCATGTTAAAATGCTGGTCCTTAAGCTGTATACTCTATGGAATAACATCACACTCACATTATGTTCGGTGTTTCTCCATAAGCATTAAATTTTCAATTCAAGGTTGTTGTTACTTAATTTTGGACCCCACGTGCTGAAGACGGTGTATACCTCTTTTGAACAGAGTGTAGGAGTTTAGCTCATATTCACCAAAAGATTGACAAAGGCACATAAAGAAATATTTTGAAACCTTGTTTGAGTTGTTTTCTGCTCTTTTTATCCTTCCCCTTTACTACCAAAATCATCAGGTTTTCTTAGGTTGATCAGGAGTCTTCATAATGCTAAATTCGTTCTTTTTTATCTGGTCTTTAAGGTTGAATAAATCCCTCAGAATTTGCACTAAAAAAATAGTTCTGCTGCTGTCGCAATTTTTTGGTTCCAACTTAGGCTCTGATTCTGACTCAGTTTCGTACGATATCTGACCATCCTAGGTATATCCTATCACTCATTACATATTGAAAAATTGACGTACACCTTTATTAGGTCCTAGGGATCATTGTTCTTAGAGCAGATTCTCATTTAGATTTGGATGCTCAGTATTGTCAGATCAAGAACCTTTTTGACCAACTAGATTACTACCAGTTTCTGTTCTGTAAAAAGATTTTATCTCACTTCGACTCCTTCATCAAAGTTGTAGTCCTAGACGCGTAGATGAATTTGAGCTTTTGAATCACTTGATTTCAATATCAGAGGCTCAAGATGTTCCCATTTGAATATCTAACGTGAAGGTAGAGAATTCTGCCGTGAGAAGGATATTAACCCGAGTCTGCACTAAAGAAACTCTATTTTTGGCCTAGTTTTGTGATGTTCGTACTTAGTTCATACTCTCAGTCATATCAGGATTCTCGGCATTCGTCAGTTTTTGAGTTAGACCCGGAGATTCCTTTTGACCAACTAGATTACTGCCAGTTTCTGTTCTGTAAAAAGATTTTATCTCACTTCGACTTCTTCATCAAAGTTTTAGTCCTAGACGCGTAGATGAATTTGGGCTTTTGAATCACTTGATTTCGATATCAGAAGCTCAAGATATTCCCATTTGAATATCTAACGTGAGGGCAGAAAATTCTGCCGCGGGAAGGATATAGCCCAAGTTCGCGGGGCTGATTCGAAGGATTTTTTTGGACCAAGGACTAAATCGAAAATTGTTAAAATGAGGGATTGAATTGAAGAAGGATATTGAAAGCTGGAGAGGGTGCTGGATCATCATAAATGACAGGATTGTTTCCACACCGAGTAAGGAAAATGAGACTTTGCAGCTGCACCTTCCATCTGATTTCTTTCCTTTTTTTCGCTGCAAATTCCTGTTGTTTTTCCTTTATCATCATGCCTGAATTTTGGAGCTGCAACCACGTTTTTTCTTTTCTCGTTTGAAAGGGAGCAGCTGGCCCTATGGAAGGAAAGAAAATAGCCACACCCTCCTCTAAAACTGGAAAGAAATCAGACGTAAAGCACCAGCACAAAATCAGAATATTGCAGCTTCCTTTTTCGTTTTTTTTACTGCAAATCAGTAGGGATTTACGTCCTAGAATTAATGCATTAAATCTTTCCTAAATAGAGATATTCTAGACTATATATAAACCCCTCTAATGACCTAGCAAGGGGCGGCAAAAAAAAAGAGCAGAAAAAGAGAGAAAAATAGCAAAAAGAGGGTGAAAAACGCAGAAAAGAGAGAGCATAAAAAGGAGACAGAAAACAGAAAAAGAGAGCAAAAAAAAAACAGCAAAATAAAGAGAAGGAAAACGCAAGTAACAGGGGAACAGAGGGGTTTCTTTCTTTGATCCATAGAGCCTTTGGTTCCCATACATCCTTTCGTCACTGTGAAAGAAACAAAAGAGAGGAGAAAGGAGATGCAGGCGACGGGGAAACCAGTAGAAGCAAGAGAAGAAGAACGTTCAATTCACCAGCACATCAGCTTCAGTATCCTTGTTTCTTCCGTCATCTACCACTAGCTAAGGAGGCACACGTGAGTTGTCTTTTGGTCTCTGGTTATTATTGGCTGCAAAAGGATCTGCAGGTATAGGCCCCAATCTCTCCTCCTTTGTTTTTTTTATAGGCATTCGTTGGTCATTCGGTTGTGAAACTTTTTCTTCCCTCTGAATAGCTGATTTCTGTTTAGACCAAGCCAGCACTTGTCCATTTCTTCCATGATGTTTGAGTTTAGCGGCTGTCCATGTAAAAAGGGTTTGTCTTTCATGTTTAGGAACTGTTACATTTAGGGACTTTGCTTTTGTTTTCCTTACACCCGCTGGAGAAGAAATCAGCCGGCCATTGTTTTGTTTTTCTTAGTGATTGCTCCCAGTTTTATTTTTGTTTTTGCTGTCTGCGTGGGATGAGTTGGATTTGAATTTTTTTTAGTTGCTTAAGCTTATTATAAATTTTAGAATATATATGACAGCTGGTTAGCTTTTATTGCGATTTTTTTTGTGTGTTAATTGTGATGCTTGTGTTTTCGATAAAAAAAATTAAAATTTTTCTTGTATGTTGCATACGGCCAATACCCTAACATGTTTTGAACGCTCTTTTTTTATATACAAAAAAAAACATTGGAAGTTTCGAAAATGTATTTTCGCATGGATTTCTTAAACACCAAAATTGTTTTTCTTGCATTTCTGGATTTTTACAACATGTTTGTAAAACTCCAAAGGGTATTGGCCAATATTCCAAAAAAATATAAAAATCTTATTTTGGGGGGAATTCATCTATTATTCACCGCTAATGTTTGGATAAAGAAATCCTTAAAGGACGAATATCCAAAATATTATTGGGAGTAATAAATCCACACACATCCTTGAAAGAAGCCTTGATTATAATCGAGGACATTTCAATTTTTTTTATCCCACGATTTACGAGCTGTGAGAGTTAAAACACTAAGACAAAAAAAAAATAGATTTCTAAATTTTTGTCCCTCCTCCTTGCGATTTACGAGTCGCAAACCCTTGAAAAACTAAGGGGAAAATGAGCTTTTAAAGCACATGGAACTTCCTTGGGTTTCTATCCTAATAAATTTAGTTTGAATCAAAACCTAGAAAACTGATGGGATTAGAAAACATCAACACCATAGCAATTATAAGACAAACCAAATACTAAGCAGCTTACCTTAGGTATGGCGTACTAGGGGTGCTAATACCTTCCCTTTACGCAACCAGTCCCTTGCCTTAGAATCTCTGAAAGACCAGTTAGGTTTCCTAGTGACCATAATACTAGGTGGCGACTCCTTTACACAAAAAGACCCCGAAACCAACCGATGGTCGCCGCGACGCCGCGCTCCGCTCGCGAGGGTGCGACAAAGGTTATGATCCCTAGTTGTTAACTTAGTTCAGATCTAGCATTTTGGTTAAATTCTAGAACTATTTTCAGAGGCATTTATTCTTGGGAGTAAAATATTGCAAATTATTACCGAAAAGGAAAGGGAAGAAAGAATGAAGATTGTATGTCTAAAAAAACATAAAAGAAAAGACAAGTTTATATTATTACTGATCCTATCAACAATGCAGTGTTGTCAGAGACGTAAGGCACTAAAAGGCATCAAACCTGTAAAATACCCGAGGCATTCACTTGAATGAACCAAGGCAATATGCTATAAATTAAAAAATATATGTATGTATGTATGCATGCATGCATGTATAATAATATATTATAATATATAAATCTAAAATATACATCTTTCCAATTAAGATTAGATCTTTAGAAAATATAAAATACCATAACATTATCATATAAAATTATATTTTTCACCCTTGAAACAAAATAAGAAATTTAAAGTAGTAACAGTGTTGTCAAAGGCGAAAGGGGCTAAAAGACACCAAGCCTATAAAATGCATAAGGTGCTAGGCACTTGCCTAGGCAGCGCTTCCTTAAAAATCATCCCATGAGGCTAATAAAGGCGATGTGGCCTCACCTCACCTTGCCTATAGCGCTTAAGCAAGCACCTAAGCGCCTTTTGACAACATTGCAACAATGTGAAAATTCCTAGTGATAGAAAAAAGCATGGAGCACCTCTGAATAAATCCTTTCATAAAGAGAAGATACAAACCTGGCCTTGGCGGAAAAAAGCCTTTGCATTGTCTTCTCCGTCACACGTGGCAAAGTCTGTGTCCAATAATGCTCCTTTACTATCTCCAAGCTTTAGTTTACAGGCCTAAGGCAAAAATGTTGGGCATCAACCTGTTAGATGACAGGGAAGGCTAAAATGGAGAACATTACAAACCGATGAGAAGAATAAAAATGAAGGGAAGCTACATGTATTATAATCAAGAATAATCTAATAGCATTCTTGATAAATTAGAATTCAAACATACTACAAATATCTTTTTTAATTACAATAAATATCCCTGTGAACTATGACCAGGATAATATTTTCAGGAAGAGTTATTCAATGACCATACAAAACTATTTGTAAATATCTGAGACTTTGTCTTCCGCAGTGACGAGCTCTTCTCTGTACAACACAAAAAAAAAAAGCAATCATCAATCAGATGGAATAAGGAAACTAAAGTCGCAGACTGATAGTGCTAGTTCTCAGCATAACAGGAAAGAACAAAGGACACACCTTCATCTATATCATCCTTCTCCCAACAAATATCCAAGTAGCGCAAAGCCTTACGATATTTTCGAAGAGCCATCTTAAAGTCTTGCTTCTGCAGTAGGAACAGGAGTCAACAAGAAGTTAAAACCAGAAGCATAATCATACAGGCAAATTGGAAGCCAAAGATCAAACTGGCTTAAGGAATTCATAATGTGAAACATATGGGATCACTCACATAACAGGGGTAAAAAAAAAGCACTCTGTATCTAATCTACAAAGTATATTTTCTACCAAATGAAACTAAGAAACAAGTAAAAAAAAAAACATTTAAGCACATGAGCTACCTTGTACTGTTCATTTCCAAAAGCTTTGATTGAATCAACTGCCTTCATCCACCAAGAAATCTCATCAGGCTTTCTGTCTAAATCAGCCGGCCAATCAGGATAAGTATCACCGTCTTTAAAGAAGTTGGATGCCCCATCATCCTCCTCTTCAAGAATTTCCCCACAATCAACAATCACTACATCTTGAGAGGGATGATCACCCACCTCAGTCACAATAAGCTCAATAGAACGAACCAGGCCCATTCCCTTGATTACCTTCCCAAAAACAACATGTTTTCCATCTAGATGAGAAGTTCGAGTGGTGGTAATAAAAAACTGAGACCCGTTGGTCCCGGGGCCCGTATTAGCCATCGACAACATTCCTTTTCTTTCATGTTTCAACTCAAAATTTTCATCCTCAAATTTCAATCCATAGATGGATTCTCCTCCAGTTCCATCCCCAGCTGATATGTCACCACCTTGTACCATAAAACCTTTAACAACACGATGAAAGCGACTCCCCTGCAAGTAAGTATTCAGCCTCCATCAGCTAAAAAAAATTATGTGAAATCACAAAAACAATCTGACTAAAGTGAAGCTTCATAATTTAGCACATCTATTACATGCCAGCAGTCAGAGTTAGGAAGTCATCTCCAAAGTTACAAATTTAAAACTTTTCTCACTGGATAAACTAGGTTACTGCTCAAAAATATGATCTTCCAAAAAAAAACTAGGTGACAATAACTTACTTAACTTCGAAATGTATTAACAGATATCCTAAGACATCCCAAGTTACAAGTTTGACAAAATCCACAAGCCCCAAGAAGCTATACTTTACCAATGAACAAAATTAAACAGACAATAATAAATCGTTTTTTAATTATGATAAAAAAAAAATCCCTTTACACTAAAACCCAGGGCACTCTTAAATTCCATACACAATGCACAAAGCATAATCAAAGCTAGAATATTACAGAAAGAAACATGATAACAAGACAGTATAATCCAGAAAAGTCCATTTCTTTCAATAACAAGCAAGACAGTTAAACAAGAAAATGTTACTCTAATGAAATGAAAAGAGTACAAATTTGAAGACCAAACAATTACAAACATCAAAAAAACACAAACTAATAAAAAACTAATCCCATTTCTTTAAACATAAATCATAAGAATTAAAGAACACGTAAAAAAAACAAACAAAAGAAAGGAAAAGAATGTGCAAAAACAAAGGAAGTCTAAAGAAGAAGAAGAAAATCCTGCAAAGAGTGAAAATGAAGAGAGTACGATTCTGACTTTGTAATGAAGAGGGACACCAGTGTTGGGTCCAATGCCTTTTTCTCCAGTACACAAAGCCCTAAAATTCTCAGCAGTTTTAGGGACAACATCTTTGTAAAGCTCCACTACTATTCTCCCTTCTAGTTCTCCTCCTATACTTATATCTAAAAAACATCTTTGCTTTGCCATCTCTCTCTTTCTCTTGCTTTCTTTCTTTCTCAAATCTAAAACCCTAAAACCCGCTTTTATAGTTTTTTTTTTTAAACTCTAAACAAGAGTAAACTGTGAAGTGAAGTGAAGTGAAGTGAAGTGGGCTCTTTTCTTTAAGTGGCTTGCTGACTGGCCTACGTATGCGGTCGATAGTTTGCGTCTCTTCGGAGTTTGGTTTTCTTTTTATTATTATGAGAGTTTCAACTTTGGCCATAGGATTTGGTTGTGGGACCCAGATATGACTTTGGTTTATAGGTTAGTCAAGAGTCGGCTGAGCATGAGAATGAGAACTGGATTACATGAAATATTTAGGTAATATTCGGTAAAATAATCCTACTTATTTTTTAAAATATTTTTTATTTAAAAATATATTAAAAAAATATTTTTTTTATAATTTTTATAATTTATTTTTGATATTAATATACTAAAATGATCCAATAAAAACCAAAAACTTATTTAAAAAAAAATTATTTTTAAAAAAACACGGTATTACCATAAAAACAAATATGACCTAAGTTCTTAATCAGATAGAAAAAATGGATTCATACAAAAACTAAAGACTATGTATCACACGACACCTTTCTCAAAAAACTTCATGGAGTGAGGTTGTAAAGTGAGTAATAAATGATATTTTATTAGTTATTTTTTTAGATTTATTTTGATAAAGAGATTAGATCGTAGATTCATTTTGATATAGACAAATTGCATAAGAAGAGAGATAAATTTTAGATGAGAGATCAAGTCGTAGATTTGGTATGGTAACCCAGATGGGCTCAAGTCGAGGGTTTTTTATATTTTTTACGTTGTTGATATTTTTCTCAGTTTATTTATTGTTATTATATATTTTTTTTATTATTATTGAAATTAGCCAAGCTTATTAAATACAATTGAGTTAATAACCCAAGTTTTGGATTTTTGTGGCTTTTTTAGGAACGCTGACATTGCCTTAGCATTATTTTTCTACACTGAAAAGAATTCGGGTAGGCTCGAGGCATAGCACGAATCCCTTATTTAGTCATTTCGTATGTATACTTAATTTTTTTTTATGGCACAACAAAAAAATAAATAGCCAATTGAATTTGTAATGGTTGGAATAGAAGAAAAAGAATACAGTGAAAGAATTAAAAGAGAAAAGGTTTTAATAGTCGAGAGTTGTTTTGAATATTAAAAACATTTTGAAATTGTCTGTTTAGATTGATGATTCTGGTAACTAGTTTAACATTCTTTATCTAAAAAATAAACTAGTTTTTATTTTAACAGATTCAACTCTCTATTTAAAAAAAAAAAACAAATCTATTTTAAGACATACTTTTAACAAATACAATTTCTCATTCACCTTAACAATCTCTCACATAAAAAAAAAATATCAAAATAAATTGTAAAGTAGGTGAGGCACTAAACAATGAAAAGTCATTGTATTCGGAAATGTAGATGTTGGCATGAAACCTTTTTTAATGAAGATTATCGGATTTACTTGAGTAAAAAGTGAACACAATATCTTGAAATATTCATCATTTTATGTGTACTCAAACAATAAAGATCATATAGTTCCTCTTCTTACAATTTTGATTCGGGGGGGCGTAACAATGAAAAGTCTTTGTATTGGGAAATGTAGCTATTGGCTTAAAACCTTTCTTAATGAAGATTATCGAATTTACTTGGGTAAAAAGTGAACACAATATCTTGAAATATTCATCATTTTATGTGTACTCAAACAATAAAGATCATATAGTTCCTCTTCTTACAATTTTGATTCGGGGGGGCGTAACAATGAAAAGTCTTTGTATTGGGAAATGTAGCTATTGGCTTAAAACCTTTCTTAATGAAGATTATTGGATTTACTTGGCTAAAAAGTGAACACAATATCTTGAAATATTCATCATTTTATATGTACTCAAACAATAAAGATCATATAGTTCCTCTTTTTACAATTTTAATTCGAGGGGGGCGTAACAATGAAAAGTCTTTGTATTGGGAAATGTAGCTAATGACTTGAAACCTTTCTTAATGAAGATTATCGGATTTACTTGGCTAAAAAGTGAACACAATATCTTGAAATATTCATCCTTTTATATGTACTCAAACAATAAAGATCATATAGTTCGTCTTCTTACAATTTTAATTCTCACAATTGTATTCATTTTAGCCCTAAGCATATACTGATTCCTATAAGTGCTCTAGAAAATTTAGTCATTTTCAATTCGCATATAAGTGGGTATTATTTCATATACACACACATGTGTGTGTATGTGTGTGATTTCTTATTAGAAGTATACTACAATAACCATATATGTATATGTGTGTGATTTCTTATTAGAAGTATACTACAATAACCTACTTGAATTTTTTAAGTTGTGAGAAACATTAAAAGCTTAGTTTATCATGATTTTTACTGCAGGCAACACTATTTATCTTATGAATGGATAAGAGTGCTATTATTAAGTTGACACACTATTCGATTATCCCTTTAAATCTAGATCTTGGAATCTTCAATCAATTAGGTTGGGTCGTCATCATAATAATTCTTTAAATATAGGCCTTATTCACATCCCCCACGATGATTTATCAACTTGCTCTCTTATTACGTCTTTTGTAAGCAAGTCTGCAATATTATCATTTGACTTTACATGGTCAATAAAAATAATATCATTTGAGAAAAAATATCTTGCGGTATTATGTTTTTGATGAACGTGTCAAGATTTATTATTATACATACTGTTTTATGCTCTACCGATAATAAATTGGATATCACAACGTATACATATAGCCGACATAGGTTTTTACCAACTAGAAATACCTAAAAAAATTTGAAACCACTCTACTCCTTCTTCGGCTTTATCAACAACTATAAAATCAAACTCCATAGTAACCATGTAAAGATAAACCCACTTATGGATTTTAAGTCTTTAATATTGCATATCTAGTTATTATCATTATACCCTTCAGATACAATTGAATATCTTGTATAACGCAGCCCATATTTTAAGATACATCTCAAAATTTTAAGAATCCTTATAATAGTCTTCCAATGATTCTTTATATGATTACTTGTATATCTACTTAGTTTGTTAAATGTGCATGTCATGCTTAGTCTAATGTCCTTTATAAGATACATAAGTCTTTCAATAATACATGAATATTCTACCTTAGATATTGCATCACTAGTATTTTTGGATAGATATAGGTTTACGGCAACCAATGTTTTGGCTATATTGTTCTCATTCTTGTCAAATTTGTCAAGAATCTTCTCAATATAATGACATTGAGATAATATTAAGCTATTATGTGTTAAAATTTCTTATTTCTAAAATCACCTATATCTTTCATATCAAACTTATTGGTCAACATTTACCTAGTAATCTTAATTATATCAGTATTACTTCCTAGTATCAGCACATCATCTACAAATGAATAAACAATGGCATGTTGTGTTTTTTTTTTCCATACAAACACATTTATCACATTCATTAGTTTTAAAACTATTTAATAGCATAACATTGTTAAATTTCTCATACCATAGTTTTGGTGGTTGTTTTAAACCATATAGGATTTAACAAGCATATACATATTCATTTCCTTCCCCGGTACTTTGAATCCTTATGGTTATTTCATATAGATTTATTCATCTCTCATTCAATAAAGCAGCTTTAAAATTCATATGGTGTATCTCAAGATCATTAAGCGCAACTCTATAAATTAACATACAAGTAGATGTTATTCTAGTAATTGACGAGTAGATATTAAAGTGGTCGAAGCCTTGCTTTTGCTTGTAATCCTTGACCATTAGTTTGGCTTCGTGTTTATGAATAAATCCATAAACTTTCATCATTTTCTCAAATATACATTTGCACCCTAATGGTTTATCCTAGGAAGAAGATCTATTAATTTTCATGTATGATTTTTCATGATGAATCTTATCTTATTGTTGATGGTCTCTTTCTAGAATGATGCTTTTAAAGTTGGCATTGCTTCTTTAAAGCTTTGAGATTTATTTTTGAACAAATAAGGAAGAAAATCAGGACTAAAGTTTTTAGAAATTTTAGCCCTCTTATTTCTTCTAGGTTTCTCTTTCTCCTCAACTTCTTGAGGAGCACTACTAAAGAACTCACTAATTCTTATAGTAGTCTTTTCTTCTTGTGTATTTTTGCAAGAAAAATTAATTTTAAAAAATGATGCATTCATGTATTATATTTGTGCAAATTAGATATTCCTGATATTCATTTAATATATTATAATACACAAGAAAGTGATAAACGACATTGTTGTTATCGTATCTTATGAATAGATAATTAACAATATTAAGTCACTTTCTTTGGCGGAGGAATTGCAACTTTAGCCACTCTTTCATGTATTTATATAATGATCTTTCACCCTTCCACAACTCATATGATGTCCTGTACAATTTATTTTGAGATTTTTTTATTCAAAAAATAATTTACTAATAAAATAGCATCTCCACACAAGTTTTAAGATAGTTTTGAACCTATCAACATAGCATTCATTATTTATTTCAACATTTATTCTTGCATTCAACAATACCATTTTGCTACAATGAATAAGGAGTTATGTTTTGATGGATTATACCATGTTTAGAATAAAACTCATCAAAAGATGAATCATATTTCCCATCTTTATGGCTTCTTATCTCTTTGATCTTCATGATAAATAAATTTTTAACCTCGCTTTTGAAATGCACTTTTAAGTCCTTATCTTTGCTTTTCAACCAATAAACATAACAAATTTTGTTCAAAATAAAAAAATACCTTTTACCACATCTAATTTACAAAAACTTTAAGTCACATATATTTGTGTGAATTAATTCTAGATGCTCACTGCTTTTTGTCTATGGAATAAAAAGATGCCTTAGTCAATTTAAATTTTACTCCGATTTCATACTTGTGGTTTTGATCAATATGAGATTTTGAGAGTGAATATAAGTTACTAATCAATTTTAATGTTTTATAATTAACATGAACTAATTTATTATGTTATAAACTCAACCAAATAAATAAAAGAATGATCTTTATTAATATATTTTTTAGGTGCCGTAGTCATAAAATTGAGTTTAAATAGCTCATCACATAACATTCCTTTCCCATAAGCATTCCACTCTTGGAGAAGACAAACTTATCATGGTCAAACCAACATAACCCCATTCTTGCTATATAATGAGCTAGAAACTAAATTATTTCAAATATAAGAAGCATTAACCATATTGTTTTGAGTTAACTCTTTTTCAAAAACCATCCTTAGCACTACCTTTTCATGCCTAGGATCTTGCATGCAAAAGAGTTGCCTAGTCATCTTTCCCGAACCAAGTCTTGTCCTAAACTCTGTGCCTCAAACTTGGTCTAGGTTCGAGTCCGAGGTTCCCAGACTATGTCCCAACCCAAACCCTGACCACCTAGACCAACTCTTGGTCCGAGCCCCAAGCATGATCCACGCTCTTTTCAATTTTAGCTATTTAGATCTACTCACATTTGTATCAACGTACTTGATAAAAAAATAGCGTAATCTCGTCTCCAAAAAGTCGATGCTTGAGTGGAGAAATGCACAAGTTTAAGCATGTAATCAATAGCTACACCAATTGAATTGTTGTATGGCTTGTGCAGGTATTGAGTCCACAGTGGCCATGAGCCTAGATCTGTTTTCCTTACGCAAAGCATAAGCTTCTGGTCCAGTTAATAATTGTAAATTCGTGCAGCTCTTACATCCCGCAAGAAGCCCTGCAAGATCTCAAGTAAAAACATGTGTAATAAATATTGTAAAATTTCCCATCAATTGCTGATCAGCAATTGAAAACAATCTTGCAAGCTTCACTTCAAGTGCTAGTTTTTAGGTTGAAAGGCCATGCTATTTTCTAGGATGGCAAGACGTTCTTGCCTGGTTTGATTTCGCTATTTCTATTTGACTGCTACAGTTTTCAAATGTTCAATATATAGTGCATGCAAAAACTTGGGCACCCCTCTATTCAATAAGTAATCTTTCAAGAAATGTTTCCATAAAATTACAAATTAAACGTGTGGTGCCTCACGAGCAGGGTACAATGGCCAGATTTGGTTAATGCCGTTTATGTTCGTTACCTTCTAACCATCTGAGAAAATAGGGAAAATCATTTCGTCATCTAGCCACCATAGTAGCCAAACAAAATTGGATAAATTTCATGCTTCCTTCTACCACTCATTAACCCAACTACATGCGTGACAGAGATTTTGATAAAATGAATGTTACTGTTTTCATGTACCTTCTTCTCAACTACACGAATAAATAAGATACTGGTTCCTTTGTCAAAATTAGCAACCATACACTTGATTAGTACAAATCTGGAGCAGCAACAAATGCAGCAGAGTTTTTGAGTGTCTTCCGTGCACGCCAACAAACAGCATTTGCTGTTTCCGATGTTCCCAACTGTTTAGTGCAAAATGTTAACAGTAAGTAGTATTGAACAATGTAAAAAAATTCATCTAAATCAACAATGAGGTAGCCACACAACAGAATGTGGCTTTTGAAGATAAAGCAGCATGAGGGAGTGAGTAAAGTTAGGAGCAATGGCAGAAAGTGGTGCAGTCCCATGTACATTAAGTCAGGCAATAAAAGACCATGAGAATTTGAATTTCCAGTGAAAAATGCAGGAGCTGATTTCCTTTATCAATCCAGCTGCTAGGATATGCTCATAGAGCATTGCCACGTATGCGTTTCATTCAGGAAGTGGGTGGTTTGGAGGAGAATAAAAGAAGGACAAACGAGTACTTTAAAGAAAGTAAACGTACAACAAGATTACCTTAATCTCCATCGAGTGGTAATTTTGCCACAAGGTCACATCTTGGCCATAAGTTGCGAGTGCAGATTCATATAGTTTTCGGGCATTTGCAAGGCAATCCTTATCACCAACAGATGCAAGGTTCACTTCCAACTCGATGCAACATCTGTACAAAACAAGACCAGGATGGGGTAGTGCGAGAAATCTGCAAATTAAAATCAAGATGCAGGTTTAGCTACTACAAATTAATTAGCAAAGCAGATAGAAAACTTGAGGCAGATTATAGAGTTTGAATTTTTTACCAGAACAATCTTAAACTTACAAATTATTTTGAGAACTGGAAAGGCTTTTTGTATATAGTATGTCACATACTGTTTTCACAGCTTATTGTGACATTGAGCAGGTACTTTACAGACAAGTTTCTTTAACTGATAATTTAGTAACTTACCGCTTATATGTCTTTCTTGCTTTATGAATTCCATCCTTCTGAAGCATAAAATTTACAATAGCAGAAGAGAGGGAAAATCCATCATCACTACCACCATCTTTGGCTACTGAGATAAGAGATATCTCAACCAGCTTGTCCAGATATTTCTTTTGTTTTGCAAAAACATTGAGTGCCTGTAGCATGAGATTATATTAAAAATTGGTTTGGACCCTAAAAGAGCTTTATCCTGATAGATTAAAAGGAAGGTTAAAACATTAAAAAGAAAAATAGTAGTTCAACAAAAAGAAACTTGTTTGAAAGCAAAACAATTGCATCATGGCATCAAGAGCTAATGTAGCTTTAATTAACCCATTAGAATATTTGCAGAGACAGTTTTACATGTTATTCAACCAAAAAGAAACAAACCTCGGACACTAAAGGAGGAGGACTAGGGGAGGGAGAAAAGAGAATGAAAGGAGAAGTACTGATGTTTTTTCTATACAAGAATATTAATAATTTGTTCTTTTATTTGTAATTTATAAGGCAATAGAGCTCCCCTAATTTTGATCGGGTTTCTGTTTAGGCAAGCATTTTACACAGACAATAACATATTTCTCAACAGACAGCTCTAAATAAAAACTAATAGAAAAGGTAAATCAACTGGGGCTGGAAGCATAAAATTCACATTTTTTAATAATGCCACAAACTTTAATAGCAGGGAATGGGTTAGAGTACAGGAGTATAGAGAGCATACCATTAGCCATAAGTCCTCAGCTTGTGATATTGACACTTTAGTCAATGCACTTCTAAGGAGTCCTAACACATATTGGAAATCATCCTTACTTGGTGCAGAAGTATCATCAGTAAAAGATTTTATTTCCATAGAGGCCCTTAAAATCCACAACTTTTCTGAATCTGAGAGTTTTCCGCTGCAAAGCCTGTCTGCAAGTTTTCTGGCTTCATCAAACCTACCAAGTTGCAGGTAAAATGAAACATATTGACAAGCAAGATCCTCAGTCATGTATCCCACCACATCAGCCTTCTCGTATACCACCAAAAGGTGTGAAATATAATCTTCAGTGGGGCTGGAGACCTTAGAAGGATCGTTTTCTCCTCCTTTGGGAGCAATAGCATCCATCAAAAACTTTATATATAAATTAAACATCATTGGAGAAGGCAGAAATTGTAAAGCCTCCTCATATACCTACGTACAGAAAATCAACCGTGATCATGATAGAGCACTCGGCACATTATCTGAAAAGCAGTCAGATGATATACCTACTTTTCAATTTTTGTAACCAATGACTCGAACACTTGTCAGATATCAAAATTTCACTAATTCATAAAAATCATACCTGAATTGCCTTTTGAAACTGAGGAAGCGCTAGAGTTACGCTCATCTCTGACATACTCTTAGAATCAGTCATTTCAAGTCTTGCAAGCCAGTCCCAATATTCTGGTTCTCTGGAAAAGTCTCTTTTCATATCACTTAGCATCTCCTTATGCATTTCTTCTGAATGAGTCAAGTCTGTTGCTTCCAGTATCTCTAATAACCTCTTTCTCAAGCCAAAACTAGAAGGCAGAGCTTCAACAGCTCCAGTATAGATTGTCTGAAGAATGAGCAAACCTTTCTCTCGAAACAAATCCACTTTCTTCTCTGACACCTCAGTACCAGCATTTGATCCATCATCATTTCCCCTTTCTTCATCAAGCAACATATCGTAATCATGAACCACATTTTCCTTCTCCTCTCCGAGCGCTACCTTCCGCACCCTTAACTTGTTAAGATATGTCAATTCCATCCGAAGATACTCTACCCAAAGATCCTCTGAATGTGGGCATACCCTCAAACCATTCTGCATAAGAGCACGAGCAGCTGAAACATTCAAGTTATGATCAAATTCCCAAGCTGCAGCATAAATCCAAACTCCAGGCGCCTTTGGATGAAACCTAATTAATTGAGCCAAAACCTACAAATGAACAAAGAAAAAAAAAGACATGATTTCACTGAAAAAAGAAAAAAAAATCCATCCCCAATAATGACAATAATTACCAATTAAACGAAGTGAACAAATCAAAAACAACAAAACTCCAAAATCATAAACAACTAAGCACCTAAACAAGAGAAAAACCAAGAGGGGATTGTTAATTCTACAATAGAAGATCCATTAAATGAGACAACGCCTAAAATGATAAGAAAAAAAATCCCTCCTTTATGAATCACAACAAGTGACAGTACCAACCGGCCTCTAAAATCACAAACTTCAAATTTCTAGATAAGAGCAAGATACAACCCAAAATGGTATCTTTATTTCTCCAAAAACAACAACGATAACACACTGAACAACACTAACCAAAGCGATCAAACATACAATTATACATCCAAAGAACCAAAACCCAGATAACCAAACAGAATAAAGCCAAAATGGGTACCCTTAAATTCACAACAAAAAAAAAACAGAGTTATTAACACTAAGCAAACCACGACCTCCAAAATAAAAGCTCTCACCTTTTTCATTCTTCCATTCTTTTTATCCTTACAAAACTCCAAATACCTAAACCAAAGCTCTAAATCTCCCTTAAACCTCATAACAGCAATTCTATAAATCTCAACAATCCTTGAAATCCCAGCAAAGTCAGAAACAGACTTTTTATTTCTCCTCCTCCTCTTATCCCCTTGCTTCTCCAGCTCGCGCGCCACTGATTTCTTTCGTAGTCTACGTAGTGAGTCAAGTTGAGTCTCGTAATCAATATATGCTAAGAAATCTTGCTTTAAAGGACTTGGCCTCTTCAATCTGTACTCAAATTTTCTTCTTTGTTTCACTATCTCTGCTATTTCTTGCCGCGTGAATATGCCTTTACGTTCTAGGTCGTCTAGCTCGTCGACCATCCGTTCGAGCTTGTATTGGACTGTGTCCGCCATGGCTGTTTTCGGGTTTGGTGAGTTCACTACGCGCTGGACAGCTAGAAAAAGGAGGGGTTTTTTGAGAGATTTGTGTTTAGGGTTTAAGAAAGGTAGTTGTCGTAATAAGAGACAACATCTTAAAGTTCAATATGGACTGGGCTGCTAGTTGGGCCAATGATTATAAGGCTGTTTCTAGTTAAGACTTGAAAACCTAATCACATATCTGATCCCGTTTAGGGCCGGGAGATTCTCAAGTCAATCCCTATAATGGTAAAAAACTCAAGTCTTTTCTAAAATAATATTGTTTTTTTTTTAAATTAAAAATTATAAAAACAAAGTAATTTATTTTACACAAATTAAAAAATTCATTGGAATTGATTGTAACAATCAATTGGACTGGGATTGACTCACTAAGTCACTCATGTTGGGCCGAGTCAATTGAGTCATAAGTTAATTTTTAACGTAAAAAAAAATATAAGAAAAAAATACATTGATGTAATGGATATATTGTTTTATATTATTTTTTTTAATTGAGAAATAAAAGGATAGTATTTACGCTTATTAAAAAACATATATGAACAAATAAATCAACAAGGATTTGTTAATGCTAATCTTAAATACTCAAGTAGAGAGTTAATCTTCATATTAAAGGCAAAAAATAAATTCACATGCAAATAATTTGCTTTAATTGTGCCTTTTTATTTTATACATTTTGTTTAATTTATCTAGATTAATTCTAGTTTCTAAGAACAAATGGTCTTCATTTTTATAAATCCATCATAGAAATATAACTTATATATAAAATATAAAAGAAAAAAATGAAAGATGAATTACAATAATATCTTTAAAGTATTATAGATTGAAGAAAAAATAAAAAAACATTAATTACTATTTAAAAAAAATAAACAATTTTAAAAATAACAAAGAGATATTAATTAAAATTAGAAAAAAATATTAAAAAAAAAAACAAGTCGCGACTGCATTTAGCCAAGAGTTAAAAAGCCTAGGCACATATAGACCTAGATACCCAAGGTTGCGCACCTAGTTTAATTTTTTTTAACAAACAACACATCGTTTATTATGGTATATGACTCACTACTAGAAAATTGAAAAACAATAACGGAAACTCTGACATAAAATATTTTGTCTCTATTTATCGATAAAAATCACAACGAAAATTTTTTATCGATAATTTCAATGATGGAATAATATATATATATATATATATATATATATATATATATATATATATATATATATATATATATTGTTAGCAATTTTATAGGCATGGCTAACATGTCAAATTGCCGATGAAATTTTGATAAATGATTTTAAAATAAATTAAAACTCGACAATTCCTCATCTCTCCTCCATTTGTTCTTCTTTCTTAAAATAAAAACACATCAGCCCTTCCTATTAACTCTAACAGAATACCTTCCCCCGTCACAAATATGGTGTTGAAATCATACCTCTCTTCTACCCATCTCAAGTTTGATTTCTTCTTCTTCGTTTAATAAACTTAAGGTTTGACATTATTAAATCCTATGTTATGGTTAGGTTTTTTTAACTGATTTGGGGGTGATTTATTTGCCATTTGGTTTACGTGATTTGGGGTTTTATGGGTTTTGTTGATTTTTGCATGTTGGTAATAAAGAAAGATTTTTTTTTAATATTAGGTATTGTTTTAAATTATTATTATTTTATGGGTTTAGTAAAGGATTTATTTTGTTGATAATTTAAATAGTTTCATGGTGAAAAGACATGAATTAAGTAGAATTTTGAGTTAAATGTGAAGTTGTGAAATGAAATTGAAATGAGAGATTATTGTTTAAATTTTGATTGAAGGTTAAAATGTGAGTTCAAGATTAAACTGGAAACTTTTATTGTAGCAAGCTATGGTTTTATGTTTTAATAAGTGCAAGATCTTTGAGTTTTGTAATGAATGGTGATACATGAATTAATTGTTATTAGTACTCTCATTTATTGTTGGGATTGTGACTTTTGGGATTATAACTTATTTACGAATATACAAAGAAAAATTATGATTTTTATGAATGTCTAGAAGTATGTGTTTTTTTTGGTTTAGTATCATTGTGTTAATTATTTTTTCTTAGGTATCATGTATTAAAAAAGAAACAAATTCAAGTTCAACAAGAGCGATATTGCTTCATCAAGTAGTAGTGTCGTATAATTGTGTTATGAATCTATATGATGATTATAAAGAGACATCTAATATACAAGTTACCGACCAATGCTCAACCACTAAAGACAATAGAGCATGCATCATTTTCTTCGATAAAGCATGTTTCAAGCAGAATAAAAAGGCATGTAATTAATGTTTTGTCACATGATGTTATTTGTTTGTCTTAAGTTTTACATTACATAAAAATGACTTTGATGAATTGAGTTTCAAGGTTACCGATATTGAAGCTGCATGTCCGCTCACCTCTATAATGAAGTGGTCATTCGAATAAACATTGTTTGAATGGAGTCAGTTTCATGAGTATCCTGAATGAATGTATATACTAGATGTATAAGGTTAATAATCTCTGATTCGAGTTACTAGTCTTTTAGATTTTAAAAACTAATTAATGTATGAAATCAGTTAAAAAAGAATTTTGGTGGGATGAGAGCAATGAGGTGCTTGTCAGGAGAGTGTGGGAAAACCACGGTGTAACTAGGTAAGTTTAAATCAAATTATGTTATATTATTGCAAATTCATCATGTTTTATTTCCTTATATTGTTTTTACTTAACAAATTTTTGTAACAAATTTTTGTATCAAGTTGCGTGATTTATGATACGATGCCTGTAAACAAACTATTAGGAAAGCCAACTCTAATGATGTTGAGAAGCGAAAATGATATAAGTTGAGGCTTGTTATAGAGAGTAATTGAGAATTGTTTCAATAATTTATGGAATAAAAAAGCTTTAAGAAGCGCTCCTGATCCGTTACACATAACAAAAATAAAGAAATGCACGGTTCAATGAGCAAACACATTAGAGAAGAAAAGAAAGGAGGAAAAATTTTGGGTGCGTGCGAACCAAATTTAATGGAGTTATAAGAGGACTCATATAAAGAAGGGAGACAAGGGAAAAGAGAAAAAATTTATCGATACAGGAGCAAAAATATTCATTATAAGGTTTTTTTTATAATTATCATTGCCTTAATAATATTTATCTGCATCAATAGTATGATTTAATTTAGAAATTTGACTTATTTTTTTTAATTTTATAGGAGCCATATATCACCAACATGGCTATAAAATTTAGCAATGCTTTTTATGATCCTCAACTATTGTTAGAGACTACTGCAAGTGATAGACTCAATAGGAATTGAGTTTATGGCATGCCTATGACATCAATCTAAGAAATGAGGGAAAACCAAGTTGTTTTAACTATAGGCATACCATATTCCACTCCAAAATAATGCATCATAGAACTTTGATGAACTGGTTTAGAATATGGTTCAAGAACAATTATCTATTGAGATTCAGAATATGAGAGCAGAAATGAAAAAAGATCTATGGCAAATCTCAGAGCATAAATAAGGGCAAAAATGAAAACAAAATCATAACAAAAAAAATAAGATGTATTGGGAATGAATGCATATATAGATATACCTTTTCCTCCCCTTCCAGACCTTCTAGTTTATGACATTTTCCTCCACCTTCTAGACCTTTTGGTTCAGGATCTTATGAGTTTTAATGTATTGTTCATATATACATTTGCTTAAAAATTGATTGTGTATGAAATATTATTTATCTTATTATTGTGAATTATTTAAATATAATGTGAAATTTGTATAAGTACATTTTATTTTGGTCATACGTTTTTGTTGTGGTTTATTGTGAATTATGGTTGTGGTTTATTGATTTTATAATTGTTGTTGTTGTTTGTTTGATTGTTTAGGTGATAATTATAGGCTAAGGGATTACAACTAAAAAACAAAAAAACACAAATGGAATCAGGATTGAAAATTTTTATCATCAATTTTGTTGCCAATGGAGTTTCTGATGGAAAATAGATCGGAAAATCTTATTTTTTGGCATGATTATTTTGTAAGCAATTAAAAATACCAATGGAATATAGCTTAAACGCCGACAGAATATTCAATTAGTGTTGTCCAATTTTATGGTAGAGTCTTGTCATTCATAAGATAATTTTCTGGTTACCTATTGTGATTGAGAAATCAAGGTCCAAGTCTTTAAACTTCAAAAATCCATTTTCAACTTGCTTTCATATGAAAATACATTAAAAATCCTAGTAACCTCAATAAACTCATTTTCAACCCAAAACACCCTCTAATCACTCTTAAAAAATAAAAACTAAACAATTTTTAAAAAAAAATTATGGACCCAAATTTACTTTTTTCCATCAAGGACGTTATAAGGCAACACCATCTCCTTTAAACACCTTTTGTAAAAATAAACTTATTAACATCAAGATTGAATTTTTTTATAACTAAAATATAATTATTTGAGCACTTTTTCTATCCTCAACTTTTTCCCATGACTTTTCTTACCTTGTTTAATTTTTAGCATGAAAAAATATCAGCTTTGATACCAGCAAATTCACAATAAGTTTTTTAGAATTATTTTGTTATAGCTTGTTTGTAATTCTGAGAATTGAATTCAATTTAGAAAGTTAAATGAATTTTTGTGTTTAGAACTCTTTTGAGAGTATTGATTGGACTGATTTCTCATATGATTTAGTTTTGCATCTTTTTTATAAATTGAAATTTTTATAAATTCAATTTATAAGAATTCAATTTATAAAAAAGATGCAAAACTAAATGAGGAATTCAATTTATAAAAAAGGTCCAAAACTAAACCGGATGGGAGATCCTCTAGTTTACTAAAGTAATCTCTTTATTTTTCTTAGCCAATTATGCGTGGATGATTGAGTTTTTTTGTAACAAAAAGAAATAAACATTATACAAATATTTCTCTATTAAGGACATTAATTTTCAATGCTCAGCAACCTAATTTCAGCTATTCAATCAGATTTATATCAAGCCAAAAACATATATATGAGTGGCCGAATTTTAACATATTTTCAACTTGAAATGGGTCGAAGTCATCCCCGCAAATAAGACTCCATATCCGGGAATTGATGCAATCTAAAGCCAAAGCCAGTCAATATATATATATATATATATATAAAGGAAAAAGAGAAGAGAAGAAAAACAAAGAGAAATCATCTATGTTTTCTTGCTAATTAAATGACATGATTTTCCCAATCAGCGTCGAGCTTGTACATGCCATGGCAGTTAATTGTAACGATGGGACTAATGAAGGAAGGAAGGAAAGAAACAATATTTTAGATGAAGTCGATAACACTTAGCAGAGGTTGAAACAGCAAAGGTAATCAAAGCAGCTCTCTGAGCAATCATAACAGCAGGAACAGCTGCATCCCCCGTCAAACACAAACACAAACAATCAATTACATACTCAAAAGAAAATTGGATTTTTTCTTTTGATTCAGAACGGAAAAACAGAAGACAAACCCAATAAAGATAGAGGAAATAATAATAAAGATACCATTCGTTGACAGCTTTTTCCTGTTCATCTTCTTCTACGTGGTAATCCCTGTCAATGGCCATTGTTGCTGGTGGCTCCATCTCTCTCTCTCTCTCTCTCTCTCTCTCTCTAGATTGTTGTTAACTGTTTGCTAACCAAGCAAGGCTCTTTTCTTTTTTGTTCTTTAGAGAAAAGAAGGAATGGGAAGTGAAAGTGAATGACATTGACAGGGAAGGGTCGAAGGGATGGGAAAGGAAATAAACAAGTGCCTATGATCACGTGAATGCATTCCTCTCTTTCCATTTCTTTATTTGTTTTAGTGTTTAATAATGAATAAAGATAATTCATCAATAAAAATAAAAGACATTTTTTATAATGGTGTCTTTAGTAATAACACCTTTATTGACTATGCTATCGATGAAAATAAGTTGAATAAGAAAAATAATATTTAAATTGTCAGAATTTTTTTATAATATTATAAAATTTAGTATAATTGTTTAAACTTGAAAAATCTTAACCTAATTATTTGCTTGACTTAGATTTAAAATCAAATCATATAGAAATTTTTCTGATATGATTTTATTAGCTGGATAGATCTGAAAAAATAAATCAACTCAATACAAAATAATAAAATTAAATAAAAACATGAAATTTAAAAAAAAAACTAAAAGATAAAAAAAGGTCAAAAAACTTTTATTATATAATAAAAATATATATAAACCACAATAAAATTAAATAAAACCTCATCCCTTTAAAAAGTAAAAAACTCATATTAAAAAGATGAAAAATTGAAAAAAAAACTCAAAAAAATAAAAAATAAAAAGAACCCAAATAGACAATAACAAAATAAATTTTTTTATTTTTTTAAAATCATATTTGAGACCAGCACATCAAAACAATCTGAAAATATAAAAAAAAGTTATTTTAAACAAAAAAACAAATTCAAAATTTTTGGGAACGCGGTTTGCACCACGTTCCCAAACACACCCTTAGGTAAAGGGTTGTTTTTTTAAGTTTTACCAGTCGAATATCCAACTCAATATGATTTTTTTTTGTTTTTTTATTTTTAATTCTCTCTTTAAAACTTTTTAACCCTTCACAAAATCACACAAGTCAATTAGTGTAAAGAATCTTAAATACAAATAATGTTAGTTTTGAAGTCATATTTAAAATATTAATATTAGATATAATTTTAAATATAAAATTGTATCATTAAATATCATTCGAATCTTCAATATTTATAATAACTATATATAAAATTATGTAATTAAATATCATACGTATAAATTATCTATACTAATAGTGGATTTTTGTTATTTATACTGTGAAATTTAGTTAAAAAGTATTAAATATATAAATATATTAAAAAAAGTTAAAAAAAATTTAGTAAAATATTAGGTAGAGTGCAGATTAGAATGATGAATCATACACGACCTAAATGAAAACAGATGGAGTTTTATGGATTTTTTTAAAAAAAAATAACACAGTTTGGTAAAATTTTGAGAGAATAATATAAATGGAAAAAATATTTGAAAAATAACATAATTTAAATACAATTATTTTTTATAATATCAATTTTTCAATAATGGTTGTTTAATCATGTTTCAAAAAGCATGTCTTTTGTAAATTAATTAACCTTAATAAAAATTAACTCAAAATTTTATGAAAATCTAATAGTTAAAATATAAAATTCAAGATTCAATGGCAAAAAAAAAAGATAATATGATATGACATGAGAAAAAAAAATAAAAAGAAAATGAATTAAAAAAATAAGTCATCAAAAAAATCAGAATTGACCCTAAATTAATCCCATATAAATTTTGAAATGTAGATGAATTTGCCGAAGAGGCATTTTTTTTTATGCAATCAAAATCAGGGGAAAAATAATAATATAAAAAATAGACGAGAAGATAAAAATGAAAGAACCAACCGAAAAATAATAATATAAGATACTGATTTGCCGGTGATTCTTTCAATCAATCAGCCAATATTTTTTCTCTTTGTTAAGCATACTCATGGATTTGTCATTTATGAATTAATTTGTCGTCAGGAGGGGATGGTTTCTACTGACATTTTGCCTAAACTATGTATATAAATATACATGCAGAAAGGCACACCACACAATTCCTGCTGCTGGTAGATATACCATAGTTTTTAAACCCGGCCCGGTGGTCGACTCGGTCCAAGATCCGAGTTCCGGGTTTTGACTGGGTCACTGGGTTTTGACAGGGTCGGCCGGGTCAATCTCTATTTTTTAAAAAAATTCAATACAGCGTCGTTTTAGTAAAAAAAATAGTCAATGGGTTGCAACCGGGTTTTGCCGAGTCAAGCCGGGTCATGACTTTTTCTATTTTTTTATCAATCCGGCCCGGTTCCAGCCCCGGGTCGACCCGCCGGACCGGACCGGTTTCAAAAACTATTAGATATACACTTACCTTCGACCCAAAGAATTAAACTGAGACACTGTTAGGAATGCCATATTCGATCATGGATATTCCATTTAAGTTGTGCCTATTATTTTATGACAAAAGACATCTTTTTGTTGGGGATTTAACATTTCTTTTAATTCAGAAACTCTTGCAGAATGCTCAATTAAAAAGATTAGTGGAAGCAACATTGATACAGATTCAATAATTGAGAGAGGTTTGCTGTTCATTCAAGTGTCACTTTTTACTTAAAATGAATTTATTATATTCTTTGTAGCAAAGATCACCAGACAGGGAGGAAAAAAAATTAAAAAAAAGGAGGAGGAATCACGTTCAAGATACCCTGGACTGGACTCGGCATGCTGCTCGAGACGAGCATAATCTTCAATAGACTAAAAGCCCGTAATTAAGTGGTAGGCACATATGCCTAAACATGGTTTATTTTTTAATAATTTGGCATAAAAGCTGCTATACCTAGGGCTAGAGTGATCTTCAGCAAAGTTTTAAGCACAGGTGGGAGGAAGGTGCATAGATCCTGCCAGATGGGTGTCCACTTTAATTCTAAAATAGATAAAAACCCGACGTGAGCAGACAGTGTCATGTAATGGATGGAAGTTGTAAGCCCTTTTCCCTGTACAAAAACGATGCTCTTATGTCATGTTAAGACAAAACTAAACGAGAAAAGGGTGATGTTGCCTGAAAAGTGCTGAACCGGTGGAGGTTTCTGGGGAGATAACATGCAGTGCATCTTTGCCATACAATTGACTACAAAGGAAGGATATCATGCAATGGTCAATGTTTGGACCCCTCAGTGTCATGTGAAGGAGGATTAGGTAGCTTTTCTGCTGTTCTTTATTGGTATGGTGGACCTAAAAATATGTTAGCCTCTAGTCTTGTAACAGATAGTAATTTGAAGAGAGAAATAAAAACGTGAGACTAGGGTTATGAATTCTAATTAATTTAATAAGTTTAGTTTAGTTAATTTAATAATATAATTATAAAAAAACATTAAGAGAAAAATTAAAAAAAAATAAAATAATCTCATAAAAAGAAAAATAAAAAGAATTTAAAGTTCAATCATCAACAAATCAAACGTTGAAGAACAAAAAAAAAATTAAAAAGATAAAAAGATCTGGTTTGTATCGACATGTAAAATTTATGGCGTGATTAATGTGAGGTTCAAATAACTTCATACAAAAAATATTGAATAAAACAATGAAGCTCAGTTATCAAACAAACTAAATGATGAAAGATGAAATTGAAAAAAAAAAAACAAGTTGAAAAAAAAAAACTAAGTCAACCAGGGATAACTCGACTAACTTGCAACCCGGGATATGAGATCAGAATAACTTCATCGAAAAAAAAACAGAAAAAATCACAAAGTTGAAAGCTCAATAACCTAAGATATTTTTTAAAGTATTTTTTATTTGAAAATATATTAAAATAATATTTTTTAAAAATTATTTTTTAATTATATCATCACATACAAACAACAAAAAAAATAATTTTAAACAAAAAAGTTTTTTTTTTTAGAAATCAAACAGCTCCTAGCACTAGACCCTAACTAGCTGAACAATGATTGTGGGCTGCAAGGTTATATCTAGGTTAAAACAATTCAGACAAAAATAGTAAGATTATGCATCGGAAAACATCTGGGGCAATGACATCGGAAAAATAATAAGATTCTGGTGGTGAAACTGAGCTAATCTCACAAATTGGCAAGGCAACAGATTCTATAATCACATGTTACACCTTTTCTCAAATTTCTAGATGACATAATGATCAGGAGTAACCACTTTCACTTATCTTCGACCTTCTGCTGGTAATTTTAAATTGCTCAAGTTGGCTTTTGGTGGAGAATCTCAATAGCCTCTCCAGCACATGCATGCTTACAAGTTACAATTGGAAGAGAGGAAGCTATTGATAACTAGCAAACAATGGAGAGATGAAGCAATCGGCATATCTAGAAAGCACAGCAAGCCTCGTACACATGCACAACTGTGTATAGATACGTCACTCAGTTACCCACGACAGCAATTTTCAACTGCAACATTTTCATGTAGCAAATGAAGATTTCTGTTGTTTACAATGAAGCTGATGATATATGCTTGACAGAAAAGAAGAAATCTGTTCAAGCTGATATCATATGATCATCATTCTGTCCAACAACAGTTTTCAAGATTCAACACCAACTACTAAAATATAAAATTTGCAAGAAGATTTTACAGTTGGGGGCTGCCCAAGAATCTACTGGGATTATTCTGTCACGTGAAATTTCCTTGGAAAATTGACAGGAACACGGTAGATGGATAGTTATGACTTTTCTCTAAAATCTAATGATGTTACATTAAGGCAAGAATAATACCTTAGGAAATGTACATACAGTTGAACTTCTGAAATGCTGAAGCTCTAAACTCAATGAATAGTGTACAAAACCTGCTCTAAAATCCTTGACACAGCCTGTATTAATTTCAGGATGAACAAGGATGTAAAACATCAGGAAGCATTGATGATAACGATAAAGCGAAGAATGTTCTACTCAGTAACCTGTGGCCACCGGAAATCTACCAGCATGCACAGGGGACAGCAGTAGAGCTTTTTCCAATTTAGAGTTTGTTGTTAGCTTAGCCTATTAAAAAAACAAGCAGAGGCTCTTCCAGTTTTGTGTTACCTGAAGCCATGGTTAATTTTAGCGCTACATTTGCTTAAAATGGGCATTGAAGAAGAAGAAGACCTGGCGTGATGTATGCTCCAATCCAAACTGCAGAGGAACTAGAGTAGGAAGAAACTCAGGAACTGGATGAGGAGAATGATGGAGACCATTTTGCCAGTTAAGTTGGAAGTTTCATGGCGAGGTCGTTGGACAGTCTTGCTGGAGAAAAAGAATAATGCATGTAGCTGGAGCCAGCAGTTATGCAAGAGCAGGAAATTACACATTTGAGAATGTATTTAATTCTATGTTCAAGAAATGAAGAGAAGTCTTGCAAGGATATAATGCAGAAACTCAACTATTACCTGTCAGAAGTCGCCTTTCCTTTGGTACCTTTTGAGCTTGGTAATCCTGGTAGATGATCAGACTTGAATTCAGATGCTCTTCGACTTTGGGATATATCCTGCCAATTAATACAATACATAATCCAAATTATTAAATTCTGCTTTGAATCTGAAAATGAAAGGCAAAAATAAAATAAAATTGGGAATGATATTGGTAGCTTACAGTCAATTTTATCCCATTGATTGACTGGATGGTATATGAGACATTGACGTGCTGACAGTTTTTCAACCACCGATGATCTAGTAGCATGGCAGCTGTTGGTCTCTCTGCTGGGTTTCTTCGAAAGCAACAGCGCAAAAAATCCTTGCCCTCAGGTGATAATATTTCAGGTATACCTGGGCTATCCCTCATCACTTTAAACATGGCTGCAGCCTGCATAATAGAAGATAACTTATAATTTTAAAATGACATGGAAAGACTTGAGTCTAAGATCACTTAACCATACCCTTAGCGCTCAGTATCAAATCCAGTTAAAAGTTTACATAATGTCAGCATCCTTCTTCAGCCATTTCCATGAAATGACTGGAGAAGGTAACCCTTGCACTTCCTCCACCACAATGTCAATGCTCAACCTTCCTTCATCTTATATTATTTTCTTAATTGACATCTATGTTTGGTAAACCAAATTGAAGGTGATCACGACATAAGAAAAGGACATTAAGAAAAATCGTTACTCACCCCCTCATACTCGCTCCAAGGAGGTTTCCCAGTGAACATTTCAATAATAGTGCATCCCAAACTCCAAATATCAACAGCAAGAGCAAGGTCGGAGCTAACATCCTTTTGCATTACAGCTTGCATGAGCTGCGAAGAAGGAAATTCTGTCAGAATAAAAGATACAAAATAAACGCCATACAGTATTGATGTGCAAGAACATACCTCAGGAGCCATCCAGTAAGGGCTTCCCTTAAGAGAAAGATCAGCTGCTTGTCCAGTAAGCTGAGCAAGAAAGAAGTCCCATTTTTATGAGCCGAGTAAGAGACAGAGCAAATCAAAACTTCAATGGAAATTACAATGATGATTTCACTCTAGCGGGACCCCAGGAGTAGCTATACTAAAGGAATGTTAAACTGTATTCTACTGAAGGTTGCAGAATTTCAAAAACGGAACAAAGTACAGTATGCCAAGAAAATTTATTTGCACAAAAGAAATGAATGTGAACCATCCCCAAATTTTCCCTCCTGCCCCAATTTGGTGGGTACTAATACCCATGACTAAGTGATAACCTTCTACATCTCTAAACACTGCACCAAAGTTATCGAGGAAAAAGAGGAAAGGAATAAAGAGGGCATGAACGACAGAGAGGAACAAAGTCAACAGTCATATCAGTCTCCACACTGCTTGCAGGAACAAACTCGTGATAGCATTAAAAGATATCCAAAGATGCAATAGTTCAGACGCAATGCATACACATTACACAATTTTATGCATGTTTTCATGTGACTACTATAATTTTGGAGAGAAGAAAAGAAACCAGTACTCACAAGTTTTGCCATCCCAAAGTCCGCAAGCTTCACAACTCCAGATGCATCAACAAGCAAATTAGCCCCTTTTATATCCCTAGATACACGAAGATATGAGATTCTCAGCCACAAACAGACGCAACATAATTCCACAGACCCTTTCCTAAAAGAATTCTTAAAATGTATGCTAACACTTATTTCAAAATATAAAACTGCCCATACTCCTGTACCTGTGTATTGTCTTCATGCTGTGTAAGTAAGCTAGCCCAGAGACGATATGGCGACTAAAATTACTAACAACACTTTCTGTTATGGCTCCACAATGTTCATGTACGTATTTATTGATTGAACCCGGATGAACATACTCCAGATATATATAGAATTTGTCATCAACCTGCACACAAAATTATTTGTTAACTAATTAAGTTCAAAAGGAATTCTATATACAGCATAAAAAACTAAAGAGATACTTATTCTGAATGAAAAAGAAAAAGGAAGAACCTAAAGTAGCCACTGGAATTACTCACTACTTCACTACCATAATACTGCACAATGTTTGGATGCTTCAGCTGGCTAAGAACTTTAATTTCCTGAAACAAATGATAGAAGTAAGAAAAGAAGCTGGGAGCGGAGCGGAATAAAACCTAATATTGTTTATTAGTAATCCTATAAAGCCTAAAAAAAATGTTTCATCTTAATGCATATGAAAAACCAACACAGAAGCATTAGATGTAAAAGTCCTCATAAGATTTAAAAAAAAAACCTAGCACAGATTCTTCACAGCATAAAGCTATGGAGATTATGACACATATACTTGAGTGTTTGAGAATGAAGCTACAGGATCAACCTGTTATAGACAAGGTGAATCACCTGTTCTAATTGCTTTATAGACTCGGCAGATTTCGGGTCATCAGGAAACATTTCCACTTCCTTCATTGCACATAATGCCCCAGTTTCCCTGTCAGAAACAAAAGACTGCAATTGGGGTTTACTGCACCAAAATAAGCCAGCACAACAGGGAATAGAATTCATGTACCTATTGCTGGCAACATAAACACTTCCAAATGTACCGCGTCCAATAAGCTTCCCCTTCTGCCACTGACTTTTCATAGATGGGAACTCCGGTTTATGTAGAGCTATAGGCACTGGCACTGATGGCGAAGGGACAGCTGCTCCTGGAGGAAGAGGTAATGGGTGGACCTCAAAATTAGCATTGCTTTCACGCCGTGCAGCTGAGCTTTCGATTGATGACCTGGAAGTCAATGGCGATAAAGGTCCAGTTGGGCTTCTGGCTCTCCGGCGGGGACTTATATTTGATGGACTTTGAAGAGGAGAACTGTCATTACTAAAAGCACTGACATCCATGAATGCTGGAGGAGGAAGCCCAGGTGTGTCTAATGCTGCCATCTCTGGTGCAGACCAGACTTTCTGTTCTCTAGCAATCATGCGGTAGTAAGGAAACATACCAGCAGTGCTACTCGTTCTTGGTGGGCTATGAACAGGGCTTGCAAATGGACTAGTAGGAGCACTCCTAATAGGAATATTGATCTCGAAGTTGTCTCGAGAACTCTGTGCAGAACTGAAATCTGGACGCACCGTCCTGGATGACCGAGTGTCTAAACGCTCAGCCATTTTCTTCATGTTTCGACCAGCAAAAACACTGTTATAGGACCACATATTAACCAAAAATATTCAATTCAGTGCCTGGAGAACAAATTATCTGCCAAATGAACAATGCATCTCTGATACAGCCATGGCAGAGGTGCATGTAATTGAAGCAGCAAGAATGCCTTGTGCATTAAAAGACTGAAAGTCATCATTCATATATCATCTCCAAAACTGTTAGCAAAATTTCTTTAAATCAAGAAAAACATGCCACATTGTGTACCAGTTTTTCCAGGATGTAGCATCCTACGATCTATGAATAGCATAAAAACATAATTTATCAAAAAAACCCACAATTCATATTCCATTTTGGAGATGAAAAGAACAATCAATTAATCATCGATCAACAAAACACCCTAAAAAAGAAATCCAAATAGCAAAATTACCTAGAAATAGGAGAATTCGAAGGATATAATCCCTCTCCAATCCTATCACCTCTGTCTCTTTCTCTTTCCCTAAAACCATCTCGAATCCTCTCCTTGGGCGAAGGAAACCTCGAATCCCCATCCCCAGAAGGCACCGGCAATGGAAGCGGCAATGGCACAGCAACTGAAGCCGAAGTTGACCTCGAAAGGGCACCGGAATCCACATGATGATCCGGTGGTGCCACCTGTTTTTGATGACCTGGAAGGTCTTGATCGATCAAATGTCTCAGATTCTTTTGCCTTGAAATTCTAGGCCTGTCACGGCAATCATAACCACCACCACCACCTATCCTCAAACCACGAGGATTATTCCAACTAAAACGACTGCCATGACCTCTCCTCACCGAAGAGAAATTTTCATCCGTGGCCATTGAAGGAGAAGAAAGAAGTTTTATGAAGAGAAAGGGACGGAGATGTTGAGGACGAAGAAGTTGAAGACGAAGAAGAAGTGAAGGAAAGGTTATGAATCCAACGCATGGGCCACAATAAATAAATTACTAGTAATACAGCAGAAATAATGTAACAAGAATATTCTGAATCGTCATATTTTTTGGTTTTTTTATTGAAGAAGAAGAAGAGGAAATGGTTTTGTTAGAGAGAAAACGAAAGGAGAAGAAATCCAAGGAGGGTGGAGGAGAAGAAGGAACAGGACAGGTCGTTGAGACGAAGAAACCAACACGGTTTAATAATAAATAAATAAATAAATAAATCTGGTTGTGTTTCAACGAAATGGAGGGAATGTGTGAATGCAGTTTGCATTTTAACTGTATTTCCAATTTCTGTTAAATTTCAGGTTAGGTAATTCTGTTGTCTTTTCCCTCCTCAGATTTTGGTGGTAAAATATTAGTTTACTGTTTTACAGCAATAAAATAAAGGAATTAAATGTTTTCCAAATCATTTTTTTTATTTTTTTTTGTTAAATTTAGAGTCAGTAAAATTACCAATAATTATCATAAAAACAAGTTACAAAATTTAACGTCGAATCCTGATTAGTTCTTGGCATAAAAAACAAAAAAAAAACAATCTTGTTTAGATTTTTATATTACTTACAGAAAAGCAAGTTCTCGTAACATAAAAAAATAATAATCAAGAGGTTGCTTTTTCTATAATTTCAGGTTCGATTTTTATAATTACTAATATAATAATCATTGAAAATTTACATGGTTGTTAATTTCAAGGCACGTGAAATTAGTCGAGGTGCGCACAAGCTGGCCCAGACACTCACGTTAATAAAAAATAATAATAATAATAATATTGGTTTTTATTACTAAATTTATAATCATGTTATAATCTTTTACCTTAAAAATAAGTCATCACTTCCTTGATTAAATTCAATTAATTATTTAAGTTTGATTATCTATGGGGATATTTTCAGATTATTCTATGCATTAAATAAAACTAAATTCATTATTTCAATCGGCATTCTATAATACATAGCTTTTGATCGATTTAAGGGACAAGTTCTGTTAAGACCATTAACTATCAATCTATGTCTAGTATCATATAAATGAAAATGCAGTTCAAAGTTAATAGGATAGCAATAATATAGACAACAAATCTAATTTAATAAGCTAAAAAGATTATAAATAAGAATTTTAAATTTTATTTTCTGAAAAAATAAATTTACAATAATTTTCTCCTCAAGAGATTTACAAGACCTTAAATATATCAGGAAAATACCTACCTTTACTAGGAGAGAATCTAAAATCCAAAGACATTAAGAAAATTAAATCAGAATCCACAAATAAACAGTAAATCAAAAAATATCTAGAAAAAATAATAAAATTGTCTCGACACAATAATTTATGGGCTTGATTTTGAAAGATTCAACGATCTAATAAGCGACGAAGTGGTTTTTCACATGAAAATTATCCGTAAAATCACCTAAAAAAATTAAAACCGATCTAACGATCAGATCTCTCGTTATCTTTATTTTAAAGTGTCATTCTGATATGACATGATTAGATTTTTTTTGAATTTAAACATATTTCATTGATCCATAAAAGTATTTACTCTCGTTATTTTTGTTTTAAAATGTAATTCTAATCTTAGATAACTTTTATAATTTAAACATATCTTATTGGTCCAGATACCTTGTTAATTTGCTTAATCATGCGTGAACCATAAGTGTGTTGTATGTGTATGAAAATAGAGTTATCCAAAACAAATTTAATTTATGCATAGATTATTCTTAATTTCCTTTTTATTTAGTGGAACCCAGTTGCCAATCTGGAATACCTAGCAGAATCTATAGTGTAGATTTGGATTCGAAGTGCTCAAAGTCAAAACATGGTTGATCTGCCACTTCTCATTGCGTTTTATAGTAATGTTTTATTTTTTCTGAACTAAAGTAGAAAACCACTTATTTTCTGGTCCGACAACCTTATTTTATAACAATATTCAATTGAAGTAAATGCCATGCACGAATCCCAGAGTTATTTTGGGAGGTCAATGGCGGCTACAATTTTGTTAAATAATGTGGAAAGGACGACAGATAGATAGCAGCCAGTAAAGTGTACTGTATTATTATAATTTATTCTACGTTTTGGGAACAACATACAAACTGCATTTTTAAAAATTTTAAAAAATAATAATTAAAAAAAAAACTTAAAATTGACCTTTAAATAATTTTTAAAAAATTAAAAAAATATTATTTTAATGTATTTTAGCATGAAAAATACTTTTAAAAATAACCACAACCATACTCTCAAACAAATCATAATTAATCTCGAGACTATATACTTGTAATTAATTAAATTCCTATAAAATTTTATAGATCATGTCCCAAGGGTTTTAAACATCAAATATTTGTTAAATTCTCTTTGATATTATTTTAGTGCATAAACATGTATATTAAAATCAAATTATTAAAAGAAATTGATAAGATAAACCTGACAGGTTTATGCAACTTCCAAGAACATTTTAAGCTCTCAATTAGGTGCCAAGATTTAATTATTTAATAACGTCGCCCACGATCTTGCAAGACAAAGAAGTTATAATTTATTGTTCTTCTAAATTGTTTCCATTGCTTTAACTCTCTACAAAGATGGTTTAAGCATTACTCGTGGATTAGCGATAATCAAGCCTTTTAACTAGCATTATGCTACGGGTTAAATATTTATTTTATTAATAAAAAATTAAATATGTAGACTTTTTTAATATGTGTTTTACATAAAAATATTTTTTAAATATAAATTAAAAAATTTATGCATGTATCTAATTAAATAAATTTAAAACCATTTGTGAAAATAAAAAAAAATCATTAACAATAAATAAAAATAAAATTAAAAAAATAAGAGACAAATATAGAATAAGATATTTAATCTTGCAACATGGATCATTTACTCGGTTGTGTTTAATAGATTTATTTATTAAAATTATTTTTTTTATAAATGATAATAGAAGATGACACACACATAAAATTGATTAAATAAAATATAAGGAAAACAATATTATGCAAGGCTCCATATATTAAAAATATTATTAAAAAATAAAATTTTTGTTTTTAAAAATAAATCTAATCTATATAAAATGAAAAAAAAAGATATATATATATATATATAAATCATATTGGCCTCTTAAAAACTTAAATACACACTATATAATTAAAAAATAATTGTTACTTAAACAAGGCTAAATAAACCCAAAAAAATCACAGAAAAAATTTATTAATTAAAATATAAATTTAAAAATTATTTAAAAAACATATAAAAAGTATTAACTAAAAACAAACAAAAAATCAAAATTAAAACTAAAAACAGGTCAGACGTTGTTGGACCTCATAAATCAGGTCAAACATCTGGACCATAAGGAAAGTGCCCACACACGGGTCTGCCCTTGCGTGAGCCCTTAATTTTCTTAAAAGTTGATGTCATCCGCATAATATTTTTTGGAAAAAAAATAAAACAAACGATTCATTATCTGGAATTACCCAGATTCTGGCCACTATGGTGGCAGAAAAATTATGGTTCTTGGTTTTCTTTGCTTAGAAACCCAATTTTCAGTCTATTTTTAATCTGAAACACTTAGAAAAGATCCTAAATAGATAAACCAATAAATATCCATAAAAAACTACAAAACTACAAAAAAAAACCCAAAACAAAAATTCTTCCCGAGCTCAAATCTGGTTTTTTAGGCAATTCTAAGGCTTAAAAACATCTAAGTGGAACCCCTCGCACTAAATGCAACATTTTGTTACAAAGTAGATAATTTTGATAGCAGGAATCATTGTAAACACTGATTTTTTCTCTCTAATGTCAGGATCTAGCAAGTCTTTCTATCTCCTCTCTCTAAATAGGGACTAAAATATAAGAAAAATGAAGTTTTAGACTACAATTGAATCTTAGACGTTTAAAGGAACCTAAATTATATTATTTGTAAACCTAAGGACCATAATGTATTTTTTTGAAAACTTTGTACACATCACACATTTTGGCTTCCTTTTTCATTTAGATCCTTCTTTTTTTATGTTGTCTTTGCATAAGAAATCATAAGCAATTAATCTTTAATTTAAGGTCAAATTGCCAACAACAAAACTTTGAGGACTAAAGTGAAAAAATAAAAATATACAGTAAGTGAACGATAATCTAATCTGTGAGTGTGTGAACAATACAACACAATGTTTTGTCTACAGCAAAAAACCCACAAGGTTTAGTGTTAATGATTATATATATATATATATAAAAGATGAGAACTTTATCATTTTGTGTTTGCTAATTTTGTTTATTAAAATTATTTTTTTAATAAAATAACAATTTAAATAGACAAACATATTAAATTAATTGAATAAAAAATATTATATAAGATTGCACATTTTAGAAATATTATTTGAAAATAAAATTCATCTATACAAAAGATAAAAAAAATTATAGATGAATCATAATAATCTTTTTAAAAATTAAACACACACAACACCATTAAAAAAAACTCTATCCAAACAAGTTAAAAAAAATTATTGAAGATGGATATTAATTGAAACATAAATTCTAAAAAAAAAGATATATTAAAAAAAGATATCAATTAAAAAAAATAGTCCTGGTATTGTGGCTTAACTCGTCAAACCTGTGATCCAGATCATGGACTCACCCAAGTTTAATAATTTTCTTCTCTTAAATTTATATATTTTTTAATAGAAAATAAGTCATCTTGATTACTTATTTTTTTGATCTAAACCTTATTATCTAGAAGTACACTAGATCCCAACTAATCCAGTCGAGTCAGGACGACCCACTAAAAGGTACCATTAGTAACAAGTAAGATGCATAATCATTTAACTCAGCAACATTAGTAACATTTTATATGATTATCTTCACATTAATCTATCATATTTGATGATGTCAATTTCTCATCATCCTTTGTCATCTGTCAAGTGACTACGGAACATGGCTCCACCCTCCGCACCAAAGGCAGCGTCAACGGTCAACTTCCCAAGAGAGAGGCAAAAGGCACGAGGCACGTGGCACGTGGCACGGACCCACATGTTCCACAAATAACTACATGGGGCTTGGAAAATTGCGGGCCCCCCTCTCAATTTGCAGATTCGAAATTTAGAGGGTGCGGTGCTGAATATAATTTGTTTAGATATTTTACCAGCGTTTCAGATTATGGTAATAATTATTTTTTATATAAAAATATATTAAAGTAATATTTTTAATATTAGTATATAAAATAATTTAAAATCATAAAAACATATTTTAAAATAAAAAAGTTCAAAAATATTTTTTAAATACAAAAACTTCGTATCTAGTAAGTAAGGAAGGCTATGCTAATATACAATAAGGCTGTGACAATAGCAATTCTTTTTTTATTATTTATTTTTGAGATCTCTCCAGATTAGAAGCATGAATTATAATTATACGAGTCGTGCAACTATGACTTCTCATCTGCTATTGGGAATTAATGGCAGCTACGTTTCCCTACAAGGACTATGACGACGACGTCCATCAGTTCATTAATATTAGGTTTGACTTGATTAATTTTAATTAAGATACCTCTCTGACCTAATCTTTAATATCTCAATCTAATACTTATTAGTTAATTTTAATTAAGATACCCTGTATAGCAGTTGCGGAGCTAGAATTTTTTAACTAAAAAATAAATTATTAATAAATATTTGATATTATATATTATATAAATATGTGTTATATAAAGAAATTAATTTGAAATATATTTACCAACTCAAATCAAGCAAAATTAATTTAAGAATTTTTAAAATAAAAAAACTTACATTATAATTGTTCTCTTCGAGAATTTATATTTTAAAACTGCTTCATAATGATTTTATTTTTAATCTCATTAAAAATATCTTTCTTAATATATACAATAAACTTTTATTTATCTATTTCTAAATCTTTCAAAAACTACAAAAGTTCTTGGCAACAATTCTATACCGACATATGATACATAGCATCTAAAATCATAGATTAAAAGGATTGTCACAAATTGATGTTGTTCTTTCTCACTTGTTGTTTTATACAAGTGGATTAAACATAAATATTAAATGTTTTCTTTTTAATTTATCTATTATGTTCCTAATTTTTTGAGCTATCATGTACTTCACTTTTAATCACTAGTAAATTCATCACCATCATTTTTCATATGAAATTCATAACAAAATACTTACCAATTCATCAAAACTCATTTCAATTCATATCCATTAGCATATAATATTACTCATACATATATTAATTCAACAAACCCATAAATTATTATAAACTCTAATATTTTCAAAACTAATTAATATAGAAAAAAGAAGCTAACAATTAGTAGCTAACAAAAAAAATTAATCATGTAAAGCTATTATATTAATATTTTAATATAAAAATATTTTGAAAAAAAAATTAAGGGGCAATTGCCCCCTCTTGCACTCATGTGGCTCCGCCGCAGGGCCTGTTTGGAAGTGTGGTTGTGGTTGCTTTTCAAAGTATTTTTGATGCCGAAATGCATTAAAATGATTTTTTTTTCATTTTAAAAAAATTATTTTTAAGATCAGCATATCAAAATGATCCAAAACATATAAAAAAATTAATTTTTAATAAAAAAACACAGGTTGGCTTACGTTTCCAAATAGGCTCTTAATCTTTAATATCTGAATCTAATACTTATTAGTTCCTATAATAATAACAATACTTAGGCTGGCATAATGTTTAGAAATATATTTTTAAAAACAATACTTTTAGGATTTTAATAACAATACTTATTAGTTCCTATAATAATAACAATAACCCTCGCTGGAATTGTGGCCGGCGGGGTTATTTGAGATTGTAATAATAGTAGTATTTTAAACTATATTTTTGTTTAGAAATATATTAAAAAAAAAATTTAATGTTTTTTCACATCAAAACAATTTGAAAAAAAAAAATCATTTTTTAAAAAAAATCAAATATTTTGAAATACAGTCCCGAAAGGTGACAGAATAAATGAAGAACAGAAACTGTCTGAAAATAACAACTAACGGGAAGAAACCAATTTCCAGATCAAAATAAAATGTAACTACTGACTACCAAAATTTTACAATCTGAATTTTCAAGTTTTTGATATAATTATCCATTGAGAAAGAAAAAAAAAAAAGAACATAGTCATAAGCCATCTCAGTTTTTCATGTTTGATACATTCATGCATCATTTAGCAGCAACTAATGCAACCTACCAACAAAGTAACTAAGATGCTAAAAGCATAAATATAACATGCCTAAGTATCTATCCATGAATGTCTTCCTTAGTTTGAGAATCCCAAAACACCAACGCAAGCCATAATCTAGACAAAACAACAAAGTTATTATTCTAAACTTCTAACATTGGGGTTGCTAATCTTTTCTGCTGAGGTGATTCACAGGCACTCCACTGGCTGTTTCTCTGCAGGTTCTGAGCTTTCTAAATTCAATGCCGCGGATTCTGGGGTATCCAAATTTGTTGCTACAATCTTACATACAGGCATGTTCTCATTCTTACTCAAAAGCTTCAACGATGAATGAACCTCGATATCACGCATGAATAATCCATCTTCAATATCTAGATTGCTTATGTCCACCTCAATTTTTTGAGGAATGTGTTCAGCTGGGCAGAGATATTTTAGAGTACTTCTCATCATCTTCAAATGGCCTCCTGTTACAGCATTGGAGTAAAGTGAGAGATGCAAAAACACCATCAGATATCTTTAAATTTTTGGAAGAATTTTTCAGCAAGGAAATATGATGATTTTGACAAACAAATTTACAGGTAAGGTGGCTCTGATGATTTTTTTCAAATGTTCTGTCTGAAATTTATTTCCACAAACAAACATATTTCTTTACCTAGCAAAGAAACATTATTTCTCAAACATGTGGTAAATTCAACGGGCAAGCATACCATTCTAATCAATGCCAGTGGTTGTTACTCTAGTGTTGTTTATGAAGATGGCATCACAAGCTTGGGGAGAAAACTAAGCCAAATGCAAATCAGCATAAAGTGGCATGGTTAAATAGCACTGATAACAAAATTCATGGGAGGTGTGCATTGATTTGTTCCATGGAACCATTCATTTCTATTACATACCTTGCTAAGACATCCATGGATATTTGACAAGAATGTGGAACAATTTCTTTCAAGTTAATGACCTTGTGATTAATCATAATACACCAATGACTTAGGACAAATCTCCAGAGAACCATAGGTTTGTTTCTCTTAGAACACATTGTGGAGAAGAAATTCTAGGATGAGCTCCTAACACAATGGAGTTGAGTTATTTTTGGAAGAGAGTTAATACCACATCTATTGCAAACATGGTTAACAGATTCAATTTCAGAAACCAACAGTCAGAGCATTATCCATATCATAATGAACAAGGCATTTTGATCAAAGGAAAGGTGTTCTTTGTAGTTGTATGGGCTCTAGTTTGCAGTTCATCTAGTCAAATTTACATCTTGATACTCTATTGTGTCAAGAATGTATTTATAACTTTTGCTGGAATGAATCTTACGTTATGCTTGAAAAATGATCGTCTTACCCATCAGAATCAGGACTTGTTACATTAACAGCTGAAAAAAGATCGGGAAAAGGATCGCAAAATAAAAGACTAAGCTGTCCTACACCGAGGATAATTTACATATCAGAGAGGGTGAAAAAAAGAAGTGCTTTGGTTGATGATGGAGCACTGCTGTCACAATATTTCAGCAGGCAAATTCTCCTATTCCAGCAAACAAAACCACCATTTTTCCTAGAAGCTCAACTGAGACACAAACTTTCAACCCCCTCTTTAATTTTGAACCCTCCACATTCCTACCTACTCAGCTAAAAGTTACATAGCCAGTTTTTTCCTGCATCAGACATCTTTATATATGCCTCATAAAGATAAAGGATTCGGATTGGGACTAAAGGCAAGACTCAAACAATGGTGAGTTGTCAAATAATTGTAATTTTCAACTTGCTTAGGTTTATTAGAATTGTCTTCAAGACATCTCATCTTCCATATGCTACCAAACCAAACTTTAGAAAAATATCCAATCAATGATTCTCGTGACATTTATCATTCCCTAGGACAAAAATTATTCACGAGAACCATGACCATGCACAGCATACCTAAATCCTTAAAGTTTTGAAGAAAGTTAGCATACTAAATAACCTACAAGTGCCACCTTGGAAAAAAAAAAAAAACCCAAATCCAATGATTCTTACAGAACTCTCTTCATACACTAGGAAAGACGACCCACAATCACACATAACTTATCTACAAATTTATAGCAAGTCTCATGACGTACTAATAATCTACAAAAATCTTATCTACCCTAACATTTACCCCCATAAGAAATTATGAGAAAACACAGTCACATCCCCACAAACAATATCATGTTACGAAGCCTCATTGATGGGCCATGCTGGCACCAGCCCCCAAAGTTCTTTAGAGGGCATTCTGAGAATAATCCCAATGCTCAAGCATTGAGTTGGCACATGGCTAAGATAGAAAACATAGTTGGGAACCTGAGTAGTATGGTAATTTTCAGATCTGCTGGAAAATCTGGAAATTACAGAATTTTATTTCTGTTTTAGCATTTTATTTTCTAGTCCTAAAGTTATTAGGTTTTCCTATTCTAAATAGGAATAATTATGTTGGAGGTTTAGGAATCCATGTACTTGAAGGATTTGGACTGCTACAACTCTATAAATAACTATGTTGTCTTTCAATATTTTCAATGCAATAATATTAAATAATTCCCAGCAATTTGCTTTGATTATGTTGCTCAATCTCCTCTCAGGTGTGACTGTTAAGAAACCCAGGTGTGAATCCTAGAAATCTATCCACACATTTAATCATAATCCACAGGAAATCTACGGCAACTCATCCCTGGACAGCTTTTGAAACTCAGATTCAGAACAGCCCCTAAGCTGTCCTGCGCATCGCTCATAGTTATAAAATTTCCATACTTTAACAATCTGGAAAGCCTCACAAAATAAATGAATAAATAAATAATAATGAATTAGACAAGAGTAAAACGTACCTTTCTTAAGACCGGGACAATTTTCTTCTCCTTTGAAAACAACCGGCACGTCAACTTTCATCTCAGTTCCTTCATCAGCCCAAGCAAACACCAAATTCAATATCTTCCCTGTCTTTTCATCCCTATGTATCTACAAAACAATCCGAAAAACATAAAAAACCAAACAAACTTCAAATCATTAAACCACTTAAGATTGAGAACGAACTAAAACAGTGTGACTTACCTTAATGGGCAATACAGTTCCGGATTCAAGCAAAACCGATGACCCGGTCCCAGCTCGGATCTGAAGAGGGAAAGTAGTGGAGCAAAAGAAAGGGATTTCTACGGACTTAAGAATGGCTAGAATCTGCTTTTTCTCAGTAGTCAATAATCTCTTCCTAGATGTATACCGATTTGACGGGTTTATATCAAGGAGACTCTGAGAGAAAACCACAGCAGGGATTCTACCTTGCTCTCTTTCTCTAGCTGAAACTCTGCTGCCTACAACCTCTCGAGGTATTGCTTGGATTGTGTGGTAACGTGAAGATTGAAATGGTTGCGGTGGTGATAATGGCTGTTGTGGGGATTGGATTGCCGTCCTCAGGCTTCGCCACCACTTGGCCATTGTGTTATTTTTAGGTGTTTTGAGTTGCAGATTTTAGGGGTTTAAGGTGCGGGTGGGGTGTTGGGGCTTTAAAATTTGAGTGTATTTCATATGCCCTACAGATGCAAATGTGGGGTGGTTTTCAAAATATATTTTTATGGTGCAGAGGATATCTTCATGAAATATGTACGAAAAGATTAAAATAAAAATGAAAAAGGGAAAGTTTGCTTTTAAAAATATTTTTGTTATTTAAAAATATATTAAAATAATATATTTTTATTTTTTAAAATTTATTTTTAACATAAATATATATCCAAAATCATTAAAAATATATTAATTTAAAATAAAATTTAAATTTAAATTTTTTTTGAAATATTTTTTAAATACAAAAACAAACAAACTCTAAATATAAAAATCTAAAAAGGTTTTGGAGATATTATGGATGTCAAAGGCAATGTTTTGGAGCTATCAATGGTTGGTTTCGAGACTGAGATAAGTCTATTATTATGGATGTCAAGGGTATTAAAAGGTTGTTGTTGGAGGGTGGTTGTTATGGATTTGTTTTGATGGCTTCAATGTTTGGTGGTTGTTCAGGGTGGCTTGGATCGATTTGTCGAGTGGGTTGTTAACGGTATGTTTTGGTGGTTGTCGGCTAATGTCTTGGAAGTTATTCTTAGGTCTCGAAGGCAATGTTTATTAGAGCTATTGTGTGGAATGTGATGGGTCTAGATTAGGGTTATAAAGGGTGGTTTTGGGGTTGAGATGAGTTTGTTATTATGGTTTTCAAAGGTTGTTGTTGAAGTGCGGGTTTTAGTGAGGCTACTTCGGCCGTTATTCAATGTGGTTTTGAGTGGATTATTATTAGGGATTATTATTAGGGGTAAGCAAAAAAATTGAAAAACAGAGAAAATCAGAAAAAATAACTGAAAAAACCGAACCATGAAAAAAACCGATTAAACCAAGTAAAATTTTTAAAAAATCGACCAGTTGGGTTCAGTTTTGGTTTTATAAGCTTGAAACCGAAAAAACCAAACCAAACCCAAACCGGAAAAAAACCAAGCCAAACCTGAACAAAACCGAGCCAAACCAAAAAATCCGAGTCAAACCGGTTTGAACTGGTTTTTGTCCTAAAAAACTGAACCGAACCGAAATAGGTCTGTTTGAACCGGTTTCGATTTAAAAAAAAAATTAGTTTGGTTACTTTTTTTTTTCATAAAAACCGAACCCAACCAAAAATGATCACCCCTAATTATTATGGTCTTTTTTAAGGTTGTCAATGATAGTTTTAAGGTTAAGATAAGTCTTTAACATGGTTGTTAATGATGGATAATGTTATAAATTTAAACTTGATTGATAATTGGTTTCAGAAATTTTATATAAGTGATAGGCCCTTATAAATAATTATTAAATCTGTCAAAAAGTTTATATGTAAAAATGATATGTTATTGTATTTCTTAGTTTTTTTTTTCATTTCTTTTTTTTCCACTGTAATTCCACTGAAGAAATATTTTCATCGGTATTTACTGATGAATACTGTGAAGGCATATTTAATCGGAAAAATTACCAATTTTCTAATAAAATATCTTATTTCTTTTTGTACAAGATGAAATGTGTGACTCATAATGTAATACTTCTTATTGTTATAGTATTTTATTTGGTGTTTAGATAGGAGCCATAATAATATAAAAAGAAATGAAATATATAAAGTCACAGCAAAGCTATCAATAGAATAATCATGGGTTTTTAATGTACATTGACATATTCTTGTAGGTCTATGAAATATAGACCTAACAAACCAATGTTGTCTTACTGGTGTCTATTGTATAAAAAGACATCACATGTATTAATGCATATTTCAAAATAAAGGAATTGTAAAACATGATTATTGATAATTAATTTTAAATATAATTTTATTATAAAATATAAAAAATAAAGAAATTAAATAAAGAAAAAAAATGTGAAGTGAGAAAAAAAAGTCAAGCCTGGGCACACCTGTTGTTTTTTTTTATAAAACAACTCAAGTTTTTTTTTTTTTTCAATGAACAAGCCAGGCATGATCAACTAAGACATTTTTTATGGCTGAAAAATAAGTATTTTGAATAATTTGGATTTCAAAACCCAAATTTCAACATATGATTGCTTAATATCACACAAAAAAAGGCATAGAAACCTAAACAAATCTATTTTCAACTATCATCTAAACCCTAAAACATCTTCTAACTAGTCTCAAAACTTAAAATTAAAACAAATTAGAACAAACTTTGAGAATTATTATCTTTATTTTTTAGAATGACTAAAAGTCTAAATCACTTCAATTGAATTCTTATCTTCAAGATAAATTCATTAGCATAAAAAAAAATATTTTTTGTTATAGGTCAAAAAATTTCTCTCTCCTCTCTCTTTCCAATAACTTTCTCTCTCGTTTCCTAACATTTAATGACTAAAATATAAGAAAAATAAAATTATATGACTAAAATGTAAACAAGTAAAACTATACGTACCAAATAAATATGAAAAATGAAAATCATATAGACCAAACGGTACTTTTCCACATCTCCATGAACAATAATAAAAACACTATGGATATACAGTGCAATCCATAATAATATTTTATCTTTAGTTGAACAGAAGGGTGGAAACTTTATTTTATCAGTATTAGTAATGGTTGGAAATTGCATTCCAAGCCTCCAAATGCAAACCTAGGCTTAGAATGGCCTCATCAGCCAAGGCCCAAGAGTAACACAGAGAAACAGCCCAAATCCATACAGAAAAGTTACCAATTGATTTCCAGAAAATTTCATTTTGTGAAAACCATTTTTGCACCTTGTTTCCCACCAGAGAAGTCTCAAGAATTCTCACTAATTCAACAAGTATATAGGTTAAAAAGAGGTGGGCGAAACTTCTCAAGAAGCATGAGGACCCCAAGATCCGTGGAGACATTGAAATCTCTTTTTTTTTAGGCCAGGGCTCGTCTTGAACATCCTGTTTATGGCTCTGCTGGTCATGTCTATTCCCTTCAAGTCTTCAACGACAAATTGTCAAAGTTAATGAACACCTTTTTAATGCCAAGAAGGAACTTGCAAGTTATATTGGTGAAGAGCACGCAGGGCTTCCTTCATGTTTTCCACCGATCAGACTGCAAAAGCAGTTGAATCCTTCTTCTTCGTTTCCAAGTCCACCAATCCTGAAATCTGCTCCTCATGCAGCAGTGAAATGGGATCTTTTTAAAATTGATCGGAAGGAAATTGACTTTTTTACCGCTGCGGCTACATTACATCATCAGGGTATTCCTACTGTGATACCATTAAGGAATAATGGACCAACTCCGGACCTACGACAACAGAAGCAGCAAGATTTTGTAGGTGAAACAGACCTGACTTTGGATCATGAATTGGATAAAATGGATTACAGCTCCTCAGATTGATCAATCACCAGCGGATCATTGCCTCAATATCAACTCCAGTCACAGAAGCGACAGCACCAAACGCAATCGAGAGGACATTTTAGTGTAAGTTGGACCTTTCTTGGTTCTTGTTAGTTCCCTGAAGTTATTTTCCTTTCACGTTTACTTTCTTCGAATCATGTTTGTTGTTTGTGGTTTCTTTTTGTTCATTTGTCATCGACAGCATTTGAGTTTATTCTTCATAGCATAATTTTGATAGTTGATGCATTTTTTTTTATCATGTGTACTCACTCGTATAGCTAGATTGGTTTTTCATAGTTACCTAGTTCAGTTACTTGCATATAATCACTAATCACTATTCCATCTTTGATATTTCCAGTTTGTCCTTGTTCATGGAAAAACTGTTTGCTGATATATCCTGCTGAATGCCAACAAGCCAAAGTTAATATAAGTAGGATCTCTGTATGAAAATGAAAATATACATCTGAGCTCTCACAGCTAAATGAATTTATAATCAGATTGACATCTCCTCATTACATTTTCTCTCTTTCCTCCTTTACGCAGCTCAAACACGCCTGCCAAGCCACCAATGAACACCACAGAGAGACTTACGTCTGATAAATGAGGATCCAGCAATATTATTTTCAGAAGACTTTTGGGATACTAATGAAGGATGTAAATTTGATTTTTCAGTAGAGATTTGTTTCTCTTTTGCAGTCGCGGAGTTAATCACTTTCATGCAGGTGTGGAATATGCAAATGATTAGATGTTAAATGGTTTCAAAAGCTTTAGTGATTGTACAAACACCAGATGACGGATGGAGTTTGTGGCCTGGAATTTCTTCTACAAAACCATGGTAGGTTTTCTGAAACAATGCCCTTAATTTGGCGTGCTCGGCGCATCGAAAAGCACACATGGCCACCAATTTGCAAGCAGATTTGGAGTTTTCAGAAACTGTACATCTCTTTTGAAATTGTCTTTTATGACATAAACTCAATCCAACGTTGTAGTGTTCATTAGATTCATATGATTTTGTTTAATTTCATGATATTATTATGTTGTACTGATAGGAAAAAGTAATATTTTTAAGAGCTCCCTTTTGAATGAAAACTGTAATCAAATTCAAAACATTATATGATTTACATAATATCACAATTACTTACCAGTTTTCATAATTAATCCAAGTTGATGACAATCTAAGGGAAGAGATCCGAGGTTGCCTGAAACACAACGGTTAATGGTTCATCACTGTTCGAGTTTAAGTTAATTAGGAGGGGTAACATGAAAGGTAAATCCAAATCACTGGTTTTGAAATTAATGTTTTGAATTTTTTTATAGAAAAAATAATTATCAATTTTAAATAGACTCTAACCACCCACTTATGTTGATGATTCAACTACATTTATTTTTGTATTTTAAAAATATTTGTGAAAAAAAATTAATTTTTTTTATTTTAAATTAATATTTTTTTGTGCTTTCAAATTGTTTTAATGTGTTAATATTAAAAATAATTTTTTAAAAAATATATATTATTTTGATATATTTCCAAGTAAAAAACATTTTTAAAAACAACCGATACCACACTCTCCAATATCCACTATTAATTTTTAAAATTAATGGAATCAATATACCTAACATGGAGATCATGTTATCCCGAACATGAAGAGAGCCAAATTAATGTAATTTCTCTGTCTTTTGAGCTTGTTTCATGCCCCATCACGAAAAAAAAAAGTTTTAGTAGCCAGAACAAGAACAAGTAAACTGACATGACACCCTTAGTTGATAAAGAGGTTGTAAGGCAATGTATTTATTAGGTTTTTTTTATTATTATTGAAAAGTGAATTTCATGAAAATCTTTTTTAAAAAAAATAATAATTAAACCAATCTTATTTTTACCAAATTTTATTTTTAAAAAGTTCATAAATTTTTTACTCATGTTTTTTCTTGAGTTAACTTGGTTTTTTGATCAAGTAGATCAAGTCAATTTTTCCTATATTTTTTTTTAAATTAGATCAATTTAGAACTTAGATCAACCGATCAGTTAGTGTTGGTTCAATAACCAAAATTATTATAATATCATTAATTTTAACATTCAATATAAATTAAAATGAAAATAATAATATTTAATTATTTTTTAAAATATATAAGTTTGACAACAATACATATTAATGGTAAAATAGATTTTTTTATATTTTTTATTTTGTTTTGTCTATCATAATCAAATATGATACAGAGACAGTTACTTTGTCTTGTATATCACTATCAAACATAATTTTATCTCCGTTTTTTTCTCTGTCTTCATTGTCTTTGTTTTTTCTATCTTAGAATAGTAATGAAACGTTATCTTAACTTCGTGGATTTATTAATAATAAGATAGCAAAGCCAGAAAACAGAAAGAAGCCATAAATATACATGGAAGAGCATATAAAGCACCCAATATATATTCTACCAGATAAAGAAAATTCAACTATGATCAGGGAAAAAACAAACCTCTCTTCCTTGCAAATAAAATCGACACTCTCGAGACTACAGCTGATTTAAAGTCAGTAGCTAATTTAAGGTTCATGATAAGAAGCCATGGTGATCTTGAGAGTCCTCGGCTAGTGAGACTTCTTCTCATGGATAAAATATTTTCCTCTGTAAGTCTGTGAATGTGTGTAGAATATGAAAAGAAAGTCCCTTCTATATATAACTCCTCCAACAGAACCCAAAGCTTATTAGCAAAGCACTAGCTAGTTTAATAACTTTTGCACATAAAATAATTGCATCTAGATGTTGAAAAGTTTCTGCTATTGTAATTAAATTCGATATAATAGTTCCGACTTAAAGAATCTCGATCCAATTTTTTTTAATCAACATGAGTTTTAAATTAAATTGTGTAGAAATTATATCGACGTAACCTTATTGACTAGATAAGTTCAAAGAAAAATAAAGGTCAAGTTCACCTTACTCAACCTGCAAAACCTACAACTCGAGTTATAAATTCAAACAATTGAATTAATTTTTTTATTATATAATAAAAATTATAAAACTGATTCACAATTAACCATATTAAATGATATAATTAACTAAAACCTCAAGATAAAATTTAAAAAAAAGAAAAAGTTGTGAAAACCTCAAAAGGACTAGTTACAACAAAATCCAGGTAAGTGCATCTAATAGAGGCCCCACTATTTATTTATTTATTTTTAGAAAGGGCAAACCACTCCTTTTCTTTCTGAAAAAGAATCACATAGACGACATGTCGCTCCCATCATTTTTCGTGCACGCAACCTCACACCAATACACTTCAACCACGTAGCAACATGAATTTGTTATAAAACGTGAGCTCATCTTTTTATTCTTGAAAAAACATTACATAGACGATAGGTGTAGATATTGTCACATTAAACATAACATTTTGCTCCCATTATTGTCCGAACACGCGACCCCCACCGCACACCACACGTTTTAATTAATCAAGCTGCAACATGAACTTATTATAAAACGTTTACAAACCCGATTAATTGTCTATATATATATATAAATAAATCATTTATAATTTTCGTAGTTGTAATGCCATAAAGGAGGGCCATGCCCATTATATTTCTCGACCTTTTGGGCCTCCTAAAGAACAAATTAAACAGAAGGTCTAAGTTGATTTTTTTAATTTTAGAATTTATGGGATTAATTGAGTTGTATATAAGCTGGTTTGGATATTTATATTAATTAAAAAAAACATTCATTAATTAAAAATAAAAATAAAAATAATTCATCAGATGATAAAATTATACCCCTGTTATTTGAAATTGCCGAAGCTCACTCTTGGAAGAAACCTTTGAGGGTCAGCTGAGTTTTACCTAACTATTATATATCAAATTCGTGTATTTTGTTTTCCACAATTGCTGCATCGGGTAGCCTATCGAGGACAAGCACAAGATCCACGACCTCTGTATTATCCTCTTCATACTTCATTCTAGAGCCAAATTAAAACTATTGACGAGCCTCATCAAGATTAATTCACATTTTTTCTTGTGATGCGATGGATTTGATTACTATAAAATATTTATTTATCATTTTTATTTTCAAATAACAGAAATTTATTCTATAATTATTATAAAAAATATTTATTTTTATATTTTTCTCTTTAATTTTTTAACTAAACATATTTTTATTAAATATTTATGTATTACTTTGATTTTTGTAGATTAATCAAAATAGTTAATACCACCCCTTTTAAAAAAAAATATTTAGAAATGTGGTAGCGGTTGTTTTTTAAAGTATTTTTATTTAAAAATACATTAAAATAATAGTTTTTAAAAATTTTATTTTAACATTGTCACAATAAAATAATTAAAAAATAATAATTAAAAATATAAAGAATCAAATTTTCATTAAAAACAGAATTTCAATGTTACCTTGCACAGACTCTAAATTAAGAGAGAGAGAAAAAAGTGATAAAGATGGCAAAGCAATATGAGTGGAAAAAGAATAAGGAAAAGTAGTTTGGTATTTTAGCATTCCACGTCAAATCCATGCACGTGATAAACTGTATAGCTCATGCCAACTCATCAAGAGCCAGGCAACAGTAGAAAAGGAATCGAAAGGAGAATTAAAATACCAATTAAATAAAGTTGAAAGAGACAAAATGGTGATTCGCAGGCGGTAGCTCAACTCGTGATGATCATCAGGTTATGATATTCGCTTCTTTTTTAACTTAACAATTCAATTACTATGTGGTGTGTTTGGAAGACTATTCGTTGTTCTTTTTTAATATATTTTTTATTTTTAAAAAATTATACAACATTAAACATTATAAAATAATAATAAAAAATCAATTTTACAAAAAATATTATTTTTAACTGAGCTAAGCTTGTTGGGCCACCAAAAATATGTTATCTTTCCTTTTCTTTTTATTTTTTTGCCTCTTTGGTCTAATTTTATGTTAATTAAAATAGATTGCTGAAATATATGTGTGTGTGTAGTGCCCGTTTTAATTAAAATAAAAAATTTAATATTTTTATAATAAAATATTGTTCGGTTTTTACTTTATTTTTAATAAAATTAGAACATTTTTATAATATTAGCATATGTTATTTTTGTGTACCCTTATATAGTATTTTTTTTCTCTTAAATTTTATTAAATTATTTTTGTGATGGTTTATTTTCATCATCTTTTAATTAAATAAATAAAAATAAAGTTATTAAACTCAATCTCATCCACATCCTTTAATATATGGTTTACTTTCATCATCTTTTCTCGATTATTTTTTTAATTAATATTTTTTCAATCTTATATTTTAATATATGATTTATTGAAAATTAAGCTTCATAATTTGTTATGATTTAATTTCTATGGGATTATTATGGTCTCATGAACTGTCATGTAGATTAACAGGTTAACTGAGGTTGATCCGAATTGATCAGATATATTTTCGTCTCAATATTTATAAACAAATCTCATCTTTAATATTTATTTTGAGTCAAACTATATTTTTACCGATCATCCACATTCAGGTTGCTTTTGGACCCACAAAGTTAAATGGGTTACATCAAATCAATCTCCACACGGTTTAATTTTTATTTTTTTTACAACTAAAAAAAACATTAGCAACAACTAGATTTTTTTTCTTAGGTTAAAAAATAATTGATCTGAATCGTAGCGAAGTGCAAACCAAAGATCTAGTACCTTGCAAAAAAATCATCATTTACAAAGGACCAAACTACAAAAACATCAACACAACTTATTGTGGAAAGAATTTTGGTTATCACAAACAATCATCCTAAAAACCTTTATTGTAAAACCCAAAACAGGATCAATCTCTATGTTTTTATAAAAAAAATCAAAACAATATCATTTTGATAACTTTTTTTAATTTTTTTATCATGTCAGCAAGTCAACTTAAATTTTTTACTGGATCAATCGAGTTTTTTTTCTTTTTCTATTTTTCTTCAACCTGAATCGTCCAAGCCCTTGGTTAGCTGGGTCCCGAATCAACCCACCTAGCCGATATGAGTATTATAATAGTGCCTAAAACCACTATTTAATGAATACACTCACCATACCTAATGATCCACCCTCCTGAAGCCTCCTATCATTTAATTAAAAAGGTTGTTTGAGAGTGTAGCAACGATTGTTTTTTATAGAGCTTTATGGTCATAAATATATCAAAATAATATATTTTTTTATTTTTAAAATTTATTTTTAATATCAGCACATCAAAATAAAAAAACATAAAAAAATAATTTTAAACAAAAAAAAAAACATTTTTCCTGAATTTGTGCGACTCTCCATTTGGACCGCGCTTCCAAGTTCCAAACATGAGCTAACATGGAAAGCTTCGTTGTTTGTAAGATTTTTTTTAAATTCAGAAATCAAACTAATTGAGATTTCACATAAGAAAAAAGAAAATGAAAGTTATTTAAAAATTAAGAAAAACTTTCATAATTTTGAATTTCTAAGCATTTTTTTGAAATCTGAATTTCTTTAAAAATATATATTTTTTTAATTTTAACAAAATTCAAAAGCTTTTGAAATAAATTTTTTCTCTTTTTCAAGATTTCAATTATATTGACTTTTCAATTTACGTGCATTTTTCTAATTTCAATTTTTTTGACCAGTGTCGACTTTACGTGACATGTTAGGCGATGTGGCGAAATGTAATGATAAATTGGACAGGAACTTGATGGACGGGTCAAAAGTTTTCTGAGTGTCTTAAAACAACTGTGGAGAGCTGTTGCATTTGTTTTTATCTTTTAAAAATATTTTTTTAAAAAAATTAATTTTCTTATTTTAAATTAATTTTTTTTAATAATTTTAGATTATCTTAATGTACTAATATTAAAAATAATTTTTTTAAAAAAATAAAAAAATTATTATTTTAATTTTTTTTTTTTATGGATGCCATTTTAATTGATATTTGATAGACTTGTCGAGCTGACTGTCTGCCTGTCTGGACTTTGTCCGCCTGCACCTAAAAAGTGTGGATCGGCATTCCTTCCTCGAAAACAAAGAATATTTACCATTTTTATCGTACCGAAATCCTATTCATTTACCATGTTTGAAATAATTTGAATTTTTTTATTTAAAATTAAATTTTTAATATTCTTAAATTGTTTTAATATACTGATTTTAAAAAATAAAAAAATATTATCTTATTGTGTTTCCTTATCATGCTACTAAATATAGGCTAAATAAAATTAATTATTTATAATTTTCACTTCAACTTCAATATCTAAAGTCAAATCAAGAACCTCGAAATCGCCACTGGTTAAATAAATTTATACAATATTCTAACTTTATTGTAGAATGCTACAATATGAGAAGGTGTTGACCGTACCAAACAAAGAATCGACGCAAAAAAGCTAGAGGGAACCGATTGTTGCTATATTACCACGTCCGCTCTCCATTTCGCATGGCATCTGAAAGGGTGTCTGAGAATTTCATAAAGATTATTTTTTAACTATTTTTTTATTTAAAAAATATTAAAATAATATTTTTTTTATTAATTTGCTAGCTAGCCCTTACTTATGTGAAGTAAGCAAAAGATAAATATTATTTTTTTGTTTTAGAGTAAACAAGGACGTCTACGTTGGTTCGGTTGGATTAGCTAGTAATTAAAATAAACTGAGATTTATGAAAGCAAAGACCATCATCGAGGAAGACAAAGGGAGGAGAAGGTCACAAGCACAAGCCAACAATCTGCATGTTATAAGAATTTGTCCCGCACAGGAGCAAGAGACAAAGAAGGGGTAAATTTAATTAATGGAATGAAGCTCTGTGCACGCAAATGCTCACCAACACACTGCAAAACCCTCTACGTTGGCTGATCAGCAGTCAGTGCAGGCAGTATAGTGGGCAGCAGAGCATGGGTGGTCTCACCACAGAACAAGGAGGCACGATCCATGCCAAGAATTCCTGCATGCAGCCACGTCTCCAAACATTTTATATCCTTAAATCACACAGCCTTTTTGTCCCCTCAGGTTCTGGGCCTTCAAGAGTTCTGTGGGTCCTTCTGTCGTCGTTTACCCTAAAGCCATCTTCGCTTACTCTTGACATTCTGTCCCCTCCTCTATCTATATTCACACTCACTCGGCATCAGCACCGATCTCCCTATCCCTCCTCCATCGCTTCCCGTTGAAGATAAGCAATGCCCGTTGTATTACTGCCCTTTACACCTGTGTTACTTGCAAACCTGGCCTCGTACGTATCAATCTGTACACTTTTTTTCTTCTTATTTTACTGATATAGTTGCCTTGATGGTGTTTTTTTATTGAACTAGTTTATAAGACGTTACAGAACTTGAGTTTCCATTTAAGTTCCCAAAAGAATCAATCACCTATTCTTGCTTACAGTGGTCATTTAAAAAGGCAAGAAACCCCTTTTAGTGAGAGTGGGACAAAGCCTATCCTATTCTAATAATGCATGCTTACATCTTACTTACTATGGTAATAATGTAATTGAGAGGAAGTCAAATGGATAATAAGGTCATCTTCGGGACAGCCGAATGAAAAGCTAAAAGAAAAAAAAACACTATTTTTTTATTTTTTTATTTTCTCTAATTTTGCAACTCTAAAATGGTTCTTTCTGTCAAAGATAAATCATTCCCGCCTGTATATAAACAATTAAAAATATTAAAATAGATTATTTTTTATTATTATTAGCGTGGGTGTCCGGGCAGCTTGCGTGAACCTCGACTAGTTTCATTGGCCCTGAAGTTAACAATTGTGTAAGCCTTCAGTGACCCTGAGATTTGTGAGACTCGAACTAGCTAGTGATCTATAAAAAACAAATTTAGAACCTGACCAGTTGAACAACATCTTTTTAGGATTAAATAAATTATTTAATGATTCTTTATTTTAACTCCGGAACTTTTCTTGATGCTTTTCTTTAAAAGGATAAAAAATGTTAATATTAATATTAAATATATTAAAATATAAATGCGGGTATTTAAGAAGATGATAAATACTGTTTTTCAAAGTATTTTATATTAAAATAATATATTTTTTATTTTTTTAAATTTATTTTTAAAACTAACAATTTTAAATAATTTAAAAAATAAAAATTTATAAAACCACAGTTAAACCGTACAGCCTGATAGTCGGCAGTGGACCCAGTGAAGGAAGGAGGAGTGCATGTTAAAATTAAAATTTTCTCTAAGCATGAAAAAGCAAGTGAAGTCAAAAACAGCTGCGGAGGAACACCACCAAATAGCCTGCACATGGCATCGTGTCGTGCTCCGAAGAAATCCTTTCCTGGCTATATATACAATTTCAGCGTCGGCCACATCTCACATGCTGACTTGTTTGAAGTCCAAGTTTTAGGTATGGTGGTATTGACAGTGGTTGTGTTATAAAACTTTTTTGTTTTTAAATATATTTTTTTATTATTAAAAAATTATTTTTATATTAATACATTAAAATAATATTAAAAAATAAAAAAAAATTAATTTTTTTTTTAATTCTTAAAACGCAAAACAGATACTAAAAACATGCTGCCAGGTATAATTACAGATGTGACGGTTATGTTTGTTTTTACATTTTAGAATTACTTTTGAAAAAATTAATTTTTTTTTTATTTTTTTATATAAATTCACATAATTAATTATTTTTTGTTGGGACATCATTGTATATAAAACTAAATTTATTTCTAATTTAAACAGATTATTGAAATATCATCAGTACATTCAGGTGTAGGGAAGGACCCATGGACACCTACTTACCTACCAAACTATTAAGGAGAGTGGTGGATTAATTGGGTGAAATAATATTGTGGATTAGACCCAGAAATGAAAGGATTAATAATGACCGTTGTTGATTGATGGACTGCTTGATTGACGTAGCAGTATAATCCTTAATAATTCTTGCACCATTCCTCAACGATAAATTATGCCATTACCATGTCAATTATAAATAAATAGCGAAATCACATCCACGCAAAAAATATTTTTGGTAAAATAATATATTTTTAGATGTTGCAGTTGGAAATTAAGATAAATATTTAATTATTATTGTGGATTTTAAACATGATATTTATTTAAATTTAAGATTAATTGATCGACCTGTTTATAAAAAAATAAAAAAATTGAAAAAAATAGTCTCTATCCGAGATTTTTGAAATTTAAAAAAGTTAACCTTTAGAAAATCCTATAAAAATCTGAGCGTGATCCAACAGTCACATAACAAAATATAACTCTTTTAAGCTGTTACTTTGATTTGACACAATCAAATCTCATCTTGAGTCTAGATCTACCCTGCTGGTCTATAAATGTATCTGCTAGGTCATCCATGTAATCTATTTGAGATAGATCTTTATTTAATTATGATAGATCCATATTTGATTGCACAGAATCATCAATTATCGCAAATTCGACTACATCATTGACATTGAAAAACAGAAGACAACTATTGCGTGAATAATAACCTTTTAATATTTTAATTGGAATCTATTTTCGAGTCTATAAGTTTGATGAAAATATATATTTTGACTTATAAAATATATTTGGAAGAAATAGTTCATACAATTATGATTTTTGTATGAACCGATCGATCAATTCATGCAACTAGATCAACAGTTTAACCAATTGAATTAGATGATTTGAGTTTTACATGAAATATTTACTTAAATATCTTATTTTTAATCATAATAAGATTATTGTTTCATTTTAAAATAATAATATTTAATAAATATCACACATGTAAAGAACGAAAATATAAAAGTGCGCTATTTTGATAACTCTTTCGCAAATGATATTATCATGCAAAAATGTGCTAATTTTTTTAAAATATCCATTCACCAATCCTTTATTAAGGATTAGTCACTTTAATGATTGAATTAGAGAAAAACAGTCGGTCAAGGAAAGGATGGATTTTGCGTATGTGACAAGAGTACATGGATCGCTATCAGGAGAATAGCATTATGGCTACCATCATCTAGTCAAATTTAATTCATTTTCTATAACTAAATTACAAAAATATTTTACTTATTTTTGAACTAGATCTGGGTTAAGAGAGAAATATTTTATATTTGATTTTGTAATTTTGAACTAATTTATAGGTGTTTTAAGTTTAAAAATTATTTTTATAAGAAGCTAAGGATGTTTAATAGAATTTTTGGGTCAATTTAAGCTAAAAAAAGGATTTTTTTGACCCGAAAACCCCAGCTATAATTTTTTTACCATTTTTATGGTGGGTAGAACCTGGCATTATTTTTCCAAAAAAGATAGAATGGATTACATGTTGCCGTCTCTTAAAAAAAAAAAGGGGTCAGCCATGTGAGCCTGACCTTGCAGGCACTCGTCTGTCTGGTCCCGAGTCTATTGGCTTAGGCATCTAGCCCCACCCCTTTGTATTTTTTTATTTTTTATTTTTCTCTTTCTTTTTTGAATTTAGATTTAAATTCATTGTAAAAAAAATTAACATTATTTCTCAATTATTATTCATTTTTTCATATTTATCATATAATATTATAGGTTTCCATAAGAATGTTAATATTCTTTTGAATTATTTTGTGCTTAATATGAATAAAAAACCATGAATATTTTATTAACATAAATTTATGTTTTTTTCTTAATTTTTAATATAATTTTATCACATTTATCATTTCTTTTTACTTCAATTATATATAAAATACTAAGACTTTGTGTTAATGTTTTATTTTAAATTTGCTTTTAAGATTGTAATGGATTTTTGTATAGAAAACAGTGCTGGTAATCTACAAAATATCCTGACATTAGGTTGGTTTTTAATTTTATAAATATCTATTTTTTATTATATTATTAAATAAAAAGATAATTTCAAAAAATATTGAGTTATTAGTCTCACTTGAGTCCATGACCAAGTTGTGGATTTAGAGAGTTAACCAAAGTTATTAAACTTGGTAGAGTTCATGACCGGAATCGTGGGTTAACCTGAATTAAATATTTTTAAATTTGATTTTTTTTTAAATTTCATCCCCCAACATTGGATTAATTGGTAATTAGTCTTCATAATTTATTTTGATGTACTTTTTATATGGTTATCACAGTCACAAACAAACATCCTCACATTAGGTTGATTCTCGATTTTGTGTGTGTCTATTTTTTATCATATAATTAAATAAAAAATTGTTTCACAAAAAACAAAGTTATTAAACTCAATGAAGCACATGACCTGAGTCACAAATTTGACGGGTTAAGTTACGGATGGAAATTAATCAAAACTGGATGGATATTGACCCGACCTGAATGGATAGATTTTTTGGGATAATTACTTTATCTGATGGGTACTGGATATTATCAAATCCGGCTCAAACCTAACCCAATATATATACAACTTTTGTTGAATAGTAAATAATAGTCACGCAATGGATATTCATATAGATACCCGAAACTCTATGGATAGGGGATAAATATTTGAATTTCTTACTTTATATATATATATTGACCCATGTATATTCGTTGTCATCCCTAGGTTAAGTCAAGTTAATCTAAGTCGATTCAATTTGTCTTCATTTTAAAAATTTAGAAAAAATATCATCTTAGTTTTTTTTAATTCAAAATAAATTTTTACTTCTTATTCAGCTTGTTTTTAGATTCATCAAGTCTACTAGATCATGTTAGGGCAATTTTCATACCATTTAATTTGAAGTCAGTGATAAAAAAGGAGTCGGGTTAGGAGGTTTCAAGGTCAACCCATCATATTGAGTTTAATGACAATATTAAAGAGTTCCCGCGACCCTAATCCTTTTTTTTACATTAAAAAAAATTAAGTTCAATCTACGACGTGGCCCAACCAAGTTATCTAATTTTTCCACTTATCTAACAATGATTTGCCCTTCTCTTTGAAATGTTTTTTTTATATACATATAAATTAAGGATATAAAGCATTGATTTTTTTTTATCTTTTAAAATGATTTAGTTGGTATTTATTATGTTAAATTAAAAAATACCATTACTTTCACTCTATTTTCATATAATCCAAATAAAAGGAGGGAGAATGATTATGTTCATCTAATTTCTTTTTAATCAATTGATCAAAGGTGTAGAGTAGTTTTTTTATTTAAAAAATAGAAAAAGAATGAGACTCATTTTTGGTATCTATTAAAAAGCTGTGTGAACCATCTAGGTGGTGACCCAGTAGTAAAAGCTTGGGATCAAGAGGTTTGCTCCCTCTGTGGTCTCAGGTTCGAGCTCTGTGGTTGCTCGTATGATGGCCACTGGAGGCTTACATGGTCTTTAACTTCAGGGCCCGTGGGATTAGTCGAGGTGCGCGCAAGCTGGCCTGGACACCCACGTTAAACTAAAAAAAAAAAAAGTTGTGTGTAATATTTTTAACATTTACTAGAAGTCAAAATTACTTACCACTCTTACAAATTATAATAAGTTACACTCTCAATCTTGAAGGATATAATTCAACTGATTAGACGATAAGTTTATTATTCAAAAATTACCAGTCAAGTGTCACAAACTTCAAAATCATTAAAGACTTACATGATTGTTAACTTTAGGGTCTCGATGATTAATTTAAGAATGTGTAAGTTGATCTGGACACTCACAATTAAAAAAAAAAAAAGTTACACTTTTATATATATATATATATATATATATATATATATATATATATATATAACAACAGATCGATTATACATATCAACTTGTAAAATTTAAAACAAGACGTGCTTATCTTCCCACGTAATTCAAAGGAAGGGAAGGAGAAAGAGTATACATATTAATGTGCGAATCGAGAAAAGATGTACTATAAATTTAGAATAAAATAAAATGACATATTGCCGTTTTGCCACTTGGCCATATATAATAAAGACAACCGTCAATTAATTAAAAAAAAAGGTACATGAAAGAGATCAGGGGTGTGGTGGCACTTCCCATGTTGGTACAGGAAGGACGTGCTACTACAAAAAAGGACACTTGTTATCAAGGCAATTACAAAAATAGCCCCTTCTTTATATTTGGAGTCGTGATATAAATAAAAATGTTTGCATAATGTTTTCAAATTGTTCCATAGAAAGAAATTTTATGTTCTATGTTATCAAACAAGTATTAAGTGTTGTATTAATAATAATAAAAAAGTGCACTGGGGTCTTGGTCTGGCGGTGGGAGGGGCTTGTCTTCTTCCCCTGCTCCTGGGTTCGAGTTCTCATGTGCACGCTTGTCACTCCCGCGGTGCTTTACATGCTCACTGGGTTTGCAGGGTGTTCAGTGGGCCGTAGGATTAGTCGTGGTGCGCGCAAGCTAACTCGGACACCCACGTAAATAAAAAATAAAAGTAGCTAATTGTATTTTTGCTGACATACACAAAAGAAATTGAGGAAAAATCAATCTTAAAAAAATAAAAATAAAAATGACAAAATTTTTTTTTCATTAAAAACAATATTAACAATTTTCTTAATAAAGAAATATTGGAACGATAATGTTTTGAATTAACTTGGATCAAACCAAGTTAATCTACCCAGCCCATTACATAAGTCATGGCCCTATCCAAGTTTAATTTGCGTTTTGGAATTTATTTTTTATTTGATTAAATAATTATATGAAAGACAATGAAGAAAATTATTAAGAAGAAATGTAATTCAAGAGCTATGATAAAATTGGATAGTAATCTAAATACCATGTTTTTTTTTATATAGCTCATTTAATCAAAATAAAAAAAGGAAAAAAATTAGACGACGTACCATGTGTTTGCTTAGATTTCATCCACCTTTCAAGTGGTTGAAAACTTATTCTAGAGTTTATGTAGCAAATATATATATATATATATATATATATATATATATATATATATATATATATATATATTTAATAGAATTTCACTTAAAAAACATAATAAACACACTTGAAATACCTGTTAAATAATTTATTAACTTAAAACATCTTTAAATCGGTTTAAAAATTCAAAAGTATATATAAAAAAACTCTTAACATCAATCTAGTTTGTTAAGCAATATTAAGATTGTGTTTGTTTCTCGAAAACTGGTTTTGGGAAAACCACTTTCCAAACTTTCATGTGTTTATTTGCCATTAGAAAAGTTGGTTAATGGAAAACACTTTCCGGTCAACGGAAAACACTTTCCAGTTAAGGAAAAATTTAGCTTGGTTTCCAGGAAAGTGTTTTCCTTTTATTTTGAGCGGAAAACACTTTCCGGAAGTTGTGAAAAAATTTAGAAATGTCATATTATTTGTTGATTATATTAAATTTGGTTCTCGAACTTTTGATTGCTACATATATTTTGTTTTGAATATTTGTTTTTTTAATTTCATCCCTTAGAAATTATTTTTTATATTAATTTTGGTTTTTATTTTTATAATTGTTATTTGCTTTTCCCTTATCATTTTTTAATTGAAATTTTTTATCTATCAAATTTGGTCCTCATTCTTTTGATTGTTATTTATTTTATTTGAAATAATTTATGAAATGTTAATTATTATTATTTTAATTTCTTCATCTTTTAATTTTTTTATTTTTTAGATTTGATCTCTATTATTTTGATTATTATTTATTTTATTTGAGATAATTTATGAAATTATTTTTTTTTCAATTTCATTCCCATTCAACTTTTTAATTTGTAGGATTTGTTCCTCATTATTTTAATAAATTTGAAAAAAAAATAAAACATTAATAAGTTATTTTCCAACTCATTTTCCATGACATAACCAAATACTGGAAAGTGTTTTCCAACTTATTTTTCATTATACTACCAAATATCAGAAAATAATTCACTCTCTTGGAATTCACTTAAAATAAAAATACTTTCTAACAAACAAAACTTAAAGCTTAAAAACACTAGAATAACACTCCTTTCATAAAAAAAAGAAACTTTGACTTTTTTTGTTCAAGATATTTTCTCTATTCTCCATTATTTACTGGTAACACTGTCTTCTCTAAAAGTTTTAAATTGAAGGGATCAGAAATAAATAAAAAAGATTCTAGAGGCAAATTTTTTTTAGAAAGGAGCTTGATGAATCCTTTTTTTTATATATAATAAAAAACCAGTATTTTTTTCCTTATCAATTTTGGTCCTTGTATTTTTATTTTTTCACAAGCAATAAAACTAGATTTGTTTTTGTAAAATTGAGTATTAACCTAATATTGGGATGCTTTTTAACACTGTAATATCACCATAAAAAATAAATTATTAAATTTAATTCTCAAATAATTAAATTGAAAAAACAATTTCGATGACCGGAGCAGAAAAACTTCAAGGAGCACAGAAGAAAAGGAAGAAACAGACACTGCTCTAATAAACGATGACGCATGAGATGAGCTATAGTATTGTTGACTTTTTTTAGATATTTTTTTTTTAATTTGTATTCTAATTATAATTATGCGCTCCCAAGAAATTCTTCATGGTTGTTGCCAAGTGGTTAAACCTTTTTTTTTTTTTCATAATAAAAAACACAAACTCTGTTCTTTTTACATTTTCTCTAGAATTCATATTTCAACAAATCTCTTCGATCTTTGTGCATTCATATCTCAAGGTAGCTATTTCCAAATTTCATTGTATGCCATAAATTGGATACTCGGTACTGAAAGTGTTTTTGGCTTATTGATTATATTTAGTTTACTCTAAATTAAAGAGAGCGGATAATTTAGTTGTTTGTGATTGTGTTTGTGGTTGTTTTTCAAAGTATTTTTTACTCAGAAATGTATCAAAATAATAATTTTTTTATTTTTTAAAAATCATTTTTGATATTAGCGCATCAAAATGATCTAAAAACACTAAAAAAATATTAATTTGAAGCAAAGAAAAAAATAAAATAAAATTTAAATTTTTTCAAAAACGCTTTTGAAACACAAAATCAATTAAACTAGTAAATTTCAAGTAATTATTGTCCTTCATTATATGTTATATTATGATCCCCAATGTTGTATCACTCTTTTAATTAAGCCATGCTTGATGCCTCATGCACTTAATTATTTCTAGTATTGTAATCAACTTACATGATTTTTTCTTTCAATTTTAATCCCACTTGTTTAAAATTTTATAATTTTTGAACAATAAACTAATAACAATATAACAAATTTGGCATATAACGAGCAATCATGATATACAATTTAAATAAAAACTAATCAAATTAATTATCACAATGTTAGTCTTTTTTTAAAAAACTTGATAGGATATGATTCATTTAAATAAAAGCTAATCAAATTAATTAACAAAAATAAACTATAATCAACCTTGAGGGGTGTAATTCAACTGGTCAGGCTCTAAGTTTGCTCCCTAGAGGTTATCAGTTCGAGTCTCACAAACCTTTGGGTCATTGGAAGCTTACATGGTCGATAACTTCAGGGCTCGTGAGATTATTTGAGGTGCGCACAAACTGATCCGGACACCCACGTTAATAATAATAATAAAAAGACTATAATCAATAAATTGGACTTTGGAATGTGTGAATGTACAAATATAATCTAATGCTATATATAAATGTAAATGGCAATAGAATCCATTCAAATAAACATTTTTAGATATGATTGAATAGATCTAAATTTTACAATTTCTTAAATGTTGAACAACCCTTTGTAATTTTACCAAGAATATAAGATCCACTCTAATGGTGATTAATTAGGTAACCTCTCAAAGTCTCAAATCTTGACACTAAAGGCATTGATTCAAAAAAGGAAAACAAATATGAAACTCCAATCTCTAAAAAAAAATAATAATAAAAAAGAGGGCGGGGGGATTTTGGACTATAGGGACGAAGAGGTAAATATTAAGTTCTCGGGTCTTATCGATTGTTTTTTATAAAATTTATTTTTGATATTAATAAATTCAAAACTATAAAAAAAATTGACAAAGAAGAAGAGAGGCAAGCATTGAATTCTTGGGTCAGCAGTGTTTATTGATTATTTTTTTTAAAGTAATTTTTTTAAAATATATTAAAAAAATATTTTTTTATTTTTTAAAATTTATTTTAAATATTAATACATCATTCAAAAACACTAAAATATTAATTTAAAATTAAAAAATAATTAATTTGTTTTTTTATATAAAAAAACAGGTTGAACGGGCAGTGACAAAATGGTAACTACCTCTCCTCCACCTCTCCGTCAGACGCACACAAAACCACCATATGATCAGACAGCTAATATTCAACCTCTTCAACCATTCTAAAATCTCAATGGCAGACATTTCACCTCATGTGAAAAGGACCCTTTCCATACTCTAACATTACCTCTCTTCTCTCCTTTGTATCATTTCTGTTGTTTTCTCTCTTCGCAACCTCTCTCTTTTTATAAAGAAAAAGGTTGCATTTTTATTTTAGCATGCATTCTTCTCTTTCTTGTTTGTTGGGATTTTGAAACTCAAAGATCGGATCGATAGTCATCTCATTTCGGCGACCCTACACATGATATCTCTCTCTTTCTCTTTGTTTTTCTAAATGGTCTCTCTTCTCTCTTTCTCTCTCTCACTCTCTCTCTCCCCGCCATTGTTAATACAGTTATGTTACAAACAGTCTGTTGTTCTTCTATACCCTTTTAAGTCAGTGTTTTCATTGCAGGTTTAACATGGACCTTTTGAAGACACACAGGGAGAGTGACTGATCTCTGAAAACACATAGCTTTCTTAGCAAAATCAAAGGTAAACTTAGGTGGTCTTTTGTTCCTTTTCAAAGGTGTTTCTTCGAGTGTTTTATTAAAGTTTGCGATTTTGGTTGACCAAAAGATGTCAATATCTCTTTGGATATGGAGATTAAAGGATTTCTTTGATTTGGTTGTGAGAGAAAACAAGAACAAGAAAAATTGTCCTTTTTTTACTTTCTTTTTCAGAGAGAGAGAAAAATTGAGATCTTGAAGCATCCTTCCACCTCATGCTTCCTTGCATTTCAAGGTGTCAATGAAGTAGGAGAGGCACTCACATTCAAAACTTATAGAAACAAATCAGTTTTCAAGAGATAAAGAGCAAGAGCTTGTAGGAGATTCATTGGCTATATCTCTATCTTCTTCTTCTTCTTCTTTTTATATATATATTGGTAAATAAATTACACCAAGTAGTTATTAGATAAATATTGTTTTCTGTTTCACTCTCCCTCTCTCTCTAGCTAGGCTTGAAGAAATATTATTAGCCCATCAGTTAACAGATGATTCAGTTTCCCTTTAATATCTTCATTATTACAGTTTCTTTTTCTTTCATTACAAGTTACTGTTTGATTGTCTATATCGTTTTTGACTCATCATGTATTATTATTTATTTCCTTTTATTGGTAAATGAAGCTTCTCTGAATCTCTTCACCTTTATCTTCGTGAATCCCAGATTTCCATGCCTTAATAAAACCTTTCCTTTATTACCTAGTGATTTGAACTTGTTTTCTTTAATGGGTTTTGATTAATTGTAGTTGTTGGAAGGAAGGGTAAATGTCTTCTTCCAACTCTCCATGTGCGGCATGCAAGTTCTTAAGGAGAAAATGCACGCAAGAATGTGTTTTCGCACCTTATTTTCCACCGGACCAGCCTCAAAAATTTGCAAGTGTCCATAAGGTATTTGGTGCTAGTAATGTTGCTAAACTTTTGAATGAGCTCAATGCTGCACAACGTGAAGATGCTGTTAATTCACTTGCCTATGAAGCTGAAGAACGGCTCCGTGATCCTGTTTATGGCTGTGTTGGGCTAATTTCAATTCTTCAACATAGACTGAAGCAACTCCAGAATGATCTTTATTGTGCTAAGAAAGAACTAGCTAATTATATAGGGCCTCAAGCAATGCTACCTATGGTGATGCAGCCACAACATATGGGTAATCCTTCTTCTTCAACTGTGATGCAACATAGTGTGATGCCAATGATGGGTATTCCTTCTGTTGGACAAATGGGGATGCGTGCAGAGGCTCATCAACATCAAAACCATCATGTCCATCCTCAGCAACTCTACGAGGCTCAACAGTTGGCTGCTGTGGTGGCTGCAAGAGAGCAGGAGATATTAAGGGCTTATGAGCAACAGCAACAACAGCACCATCAGCAAGAAATTGTGAGATTTAATGGTGGACTTGAGCCAGCTAATTCAGTTTCTGATACTGGGTATAATCAGATCAATCCCTCTGCTGCCATGCCATCCTCTTTGGCTCTAGGAACTTTTGACAACACTTTTCAGATTCAACCACAAGGAGAGCCCCATCCCAATCAGCTTCAGGCACAGGTTTTGCTTCAGCCACAACAAATCCAACAGCATCCAAAATCTGAAAGCGAGGAAGGTAGGAGGAGTACTGTTGGTCCTTCTTGTTGATGTTTTTGCGACACTGTGTACCTTTCTTGCTAGTTTCTTATGGCGATTTTCCAATCTAGCTAGGTATGGTTTCTTCACTTCCTCTATGTATTTAGGCCTGCACGTGTTTGTCTGAAAAAACAATCTTTGCATTTATGGATGGGTTCTCTAGTAAGTAATCTGGGTTGGTATCCTTTCACAAATAGGGTAATGTAGTTTGTTGGCAGTAGAAAGCCAAAGTTACTGTTGTTTTGTGGAGAGCAAAAGGGCTAGCTCGTTGAAAGAACTTATTGTCTTTTCATAGGCAGGGACATATCACCTTCATGGAATATAAGAAGCACGCACGCACGCACACACACATACATATTGTCTTTTCATAGGCAGGGACATATCCTTTCACATATATAATTGATTTTTTTCAACGAATAATAACAAAATTAAACAAATTAGTTTTTGATTAAATATTAAATTAGTTATAGAAGTATTATTCCTTAACACAAACTTCTACAATTATGAATATAATTCTTTTATAATTATGAATTGATCACTATGTATGTGCTTATTAGTCACATTTCCTTAAATATAATTCTTTTGAGAATTCATATCCAATAACTTTTAAATTCATTTTTTTATGAGAATTTTGTTGCAATATTATGCACTAACTGAAAATGAACTCAGGTCTACAAGGTCAGCAGGATAATGTTAATTATTAATGATGAATCCAAGGCATGTTTAAGTTTGTCATTTTCTTTTGGAAGGATTATGAAATGATTTTTGTAGTAATCATGCAAGGAAATTTAGTCCTCTTTTTTTTTTTTAATTAGTAAGAGACGTAAAAGTGGTAGATAGAAAGATTTTATGGAAATTTGGTGTGCTAATTCCATCAATGATCTTGACTTTTGTTTTGTAATTTTTCTTCAAAGACATTAGTCCCCTTGTTAATGGTTTTCTCATTTCTAATGAGTGGAAGACTACATTTGCTTTAGGAGAAACTTCAATTTAGTCTCAAAATGTTGATGAACATTACAGAAAGACAATAATCTTTAAGAAAACACTCAGGATCAAATTGATATAGTTTATTGGTCTTAGACTCAATTAAGAATGAGTACATAGGTTTCGAACTAAAATTAGGTTGTTCTTTTGTTTTATCCTGAAATCATGTTCCTTTTACCGGTTGACTAAGGTGCATTAATGTTTTCAAACAGTCTAGGTTACTCTAGTCTGCATCTAGCTTATTAACCAAACCATTCATGATGTGTACTCCCTAATTAAGTTGCGATCAACGTGACAGTTTTATTTCCATCTTTTGTTTTTTTGGCACAGACAGCAACATCAATTCATTGGTTTTAATTTCTATATGCTTTTTTATGCTTTTTTTCTTCTCTTGTGTGCGTGAATATATATATATATATATATTATTGATTATATTTTATAATGATGTTTTAGCTTTCCTTCCTCTTATTTTCCTCATGTCCATGCAGCTCTTATATAAATGCCGGACACAAGTGGATAGAAAGAAATACATAGAGAGAGGGAGGGGGAGTTTGACATCTAAAATCTCAAGGCAGCATTTTTTTTTATAAAAATTTTGGCCCCTGGAGAAGAAGACTTTCTGGAGAGACGCATCTTGAAATGAAGGATCTGTCTTGGTTTTCGAGTACAGCTTTCTTTTATCTGGCGTTTGGACTTAAATTAATGCAGAGAACGTTTATGTAAATCTGAAGCATGGGAAGCCTTCTTTGAAGCTTTTGTTTATTGCCCGTCCTTTATATTTTCGCTATCCCTTTCGTTTTAATTGTTAGAATCTCATGCTTCTAGTTCTCCTTTAGCATGCCCAATATTAGATCTTTACAGGTTGTATCTAGCCATATGATAAAAACTTAGTAAACTGTATTTTCTCAATGCTCTATTTTGGCTTCTTTTTTTTTTTAAATGAAGATAGATTGCGCAACGTTTGAATATTGTAACCATAATCAAATGATATAATTTAGAATGTGCAGTTTGGCATATTCAAATAGACTCAATTTGTTGGGAAATTAGAACCAAAATTCAACATGCATAATCATTATGAACAACCCAATTCAATGAAAAAAAAAAATTTCAAATAAGAATTCAAGATTTAATATGGTCAGGTTAAACAATACTAATTAAATCAATATGTTCATGAATATGATTGTAATTTTTATATTTAAAACCCAAAAGCTCCTTGTAAACCCTCTTCCCCACTTAAAAAAAAAGCCTCTAAACCCTTGTGTTTTTTACACTTTAACCATTCATCTTCTAACCTATTTATAATGGCCGGCTAAAAACACTTGGTGGGCGATGAAGGAACAAACTTGGTGACTAAACTAGGAGGCTACTCCACATTTCTTTATCTCCACCCTTTTTACTTGACCATTTCTTTAAGAAAAAATAAGTCATATCACCAACAAATGCCCACTTTGATGAATTTTAAACCTTTTAGAAGATTTAATGACTTTACTTGCTTGTGAATACCACAAAACCGAAAATAAAAGTATATGTTGATCTTTAGATTTACCAGCTACACATAACTTAAATCAACAAACAATTTTTAGCTTCAAAAACTAGAAGTAATCGTTGATCTTAAAATTTAATAGTTACATATGACCTAAATCAACATACAACCCTCAGCTTCACTTGATTTAAAAAACATGGCCAATGTCCATCAACAACTATCTCCGGTCAGCATTACACATTAACTTTAGAACACGACCTTTATTTATCCTCGCTTTATATCTATCCTCGCTTTTAGAAGGATCTTTCCCCCACACTCATCTAAAATCTAAAAATATTTAACTCCTTTCTTTTTACCATTCACTGAAAAGACTCATTTTAAGTAGTTGTCATCTCGTGTGCTTCATTCTAAACAACTATTTGAGGTCATTATCTTTCTAATCAAATAATATAAGCCATCATACTTTTCTCTTTCCATTAAGATTGTGGGACTTTCAAGACGCCACTTACAGGAGAATAATTATATCCTTTGAAGTCAAGCTGGCTCAACGATATCAAATTCTTACACATCTTTGAGACATAGGCCACATCACCCAAAGTATAGGCCATTACATCAAACATTTTGATTTTTACCATTCCGATAACCATAACATCACAATATGGCATACCATCAATAGGCACAGTGACAAACTTTCCTCCTTGGAACTCATCAAAATATTCCTTTTTGGAACACATATGTACAATCTAATATCCAATTATCATGAAACAAAGTGTTAATACCTTCAAATACTATGAGATCATCTTCATAATATTGTATCACTATCAAAGAATTCTCATCATCATCATCATTAAATTTATCCATCTTTTTTTTTTTTTTTATCTTAGGACAATCTCACTTGATGTAACCAAATTCTTTGCATATGTAACATTGAATGCCTTTTTTACCGGATCTAGACTCAAACTAACCACTTTGACATCCTTTTTTAGTCGATCATCCATTCTAATTCTCTCATCTGATCACCAATACAAACTTATATTCCTTTTCTTAATTTGACTATCTTTATATCTCATGAGATAAATGTGTAGCTTGTACTTGGTCTAAACTCATTATATCCTTATCATACAACATCGTTGTCGCTAGATTTTTAAATGAAACCAATAATAGATGTAAGAAGTAAACGGGCTTTATATTATTCCTCAATTTTGACATCAATTTTTCTCAATTAATCTAGTACGCTAATGAACACATCTAAATGCTCCATGATATTCTCATCTTCCTCTATTTTTAACTTGTAAAATTGCCACTTAAGATGTAACTTTTTGGTCAAACTTTTACCATATAAAGATTGTTCAACTTTTCCTTTATTGCAAGTGTCAAATCCTTCTCCATAACATTATTAATATTGTTATCAACAATATTATAGTGTTGAATCATGCACACATATATTAATTCTAATTCCTCCTCCTCTTCCTCTTTCATCTTCACTGACTTCTCATCTTTTCTTTTCAATAAAGCCAAGCTTTATTGAATAAGGATATCTTTAACTCTTTATTACAATAGAGTAAGACTTCCATTCCTATCAAATTGTTCTATGGTAAATTGCGGCTTGCCATTGTAGACATTATTTAAGATAAAAAAAACTAATTTTTCTAAAATCAAAGCTCTTATACTACTTTATTAGAAAATTAGGATTAAGATTCAACATATACCACCATAAACATTCGAACTCAAAGGTAAGATTAGGGATAACGATGGGTATAAACGAGTTAGGTTTTTTTATATACATACCTACCTATTATATATTACTTTGTCATTACTCTAAGGAAAAAAATAAGCCATATAACCAACACATTTTTGGCATTGTAAGCTATAATGGATTTAATAGGTGTTTGATTTACTAATGTACTATTTAAATTTTAGTTATAAGGAAATAAATCTCGTAATAAGACTTATAAATTAATTTTTTTCTTGACAATCCATTTAGAAGATATACATTTACTATATTATTTTTTAAAACATTTCACATATGTTATTGCAGAGTTTATTGGATTTTGTTCTGAGTTTTTTTTAAGCAAAACAATAAAGCACTAATTAATAGCATTATTCTTGTATTATGTATTGTCAATTTAGATATGATAAAGAAACATAATTTTTTGTATGTAATTTAAAGTAGAGATAAAAATTAACTAAATGAATAATCCATACTGTAGTTTTTAACTTGATACAATTTTATTTAAAATTCAATATATTTATTTAATGTATTATTTTCAGAATTATTAGTACTAATCATGATTAAGATCCTAATGTGTTTCTTTGTTTTAACAAACCCCCGGTATTCCTAAACTATTAGGGTAATATCAATTTTGTACCCTAACTATTTTGTTTTATATATTTATCCTCAAATTATTTTGATTTCTTAATTTAGAGTATTTTTGTTAAATACACTTAAAGAAAAATATTAAGTTTCTTATAAAATGGCTTTGCTTCTTAAAAATGAAATAAGAATACAATTTGGATGGAGATATTGATGAAAAGACTTAAAAATGGATGAAAATCCTTATTTGAGATTTTTAAAAAATATGAGAATAAAATTGATATAAAGAATAATTTTGTGGGAATATTGAGACTACTAATATTAAGAGTATATTTGTCAATTCCTTTTTATGTTATTCTCTAGTCTTGTGGGATAAACATTAATTGAACCGAATCTTTTAAAATACAAGCATCACTCTCTCTTTAAACTCATTTTTGTGCATGTATCTTCGCCTAGATTCTAACAATCTACTTATGATAGAAGTCTTTGTAGAGTTTGTTAGTGTTTTACCTAGATAGATACAAGTTTCATGATACATGTAAAATGTAATTCATATAGTTGATTGTCATAACTAATGTTTTCAATGGGTCAAGTCTAGAATATAATTACCAGATATAACCTTTTTGGTTGTTTAGTTTGAAGGGCGACCCAAATAAATTAGGATATTGGGATAAACTTATTAGATACAATTCATATAGCCATCTTGCTTAGTAAGTGGCCTAGAGGGGCTAAGGTTTTATGATAGACTTACCAGATATAATTTGTATGGCCATCTTATTTGATAAGTGACTTAGGCGGGCTAAGATTTTAATATAGACTTACCAGATGGAATTTGTATTGCTTTTTTTATTTGAAAAATGACTTAAATTGGACAAGGTTTAAATGTTGAATTACTAGATTCAACCCTTATAACCATTTTTTTCTGTAAGTGACCTGGATGTGATGAGTTTTTAAGATGAAGACCAAGTTAACATACATGGTGGTATAAGATTCTTGATCTTTCCAACAAACCTTCATTAAAGGATTAATATTTTAAGACAAAGATGAATATCAAAATTTTACTTTGTTAATGGGTTTTGAATTATTTGATTATGAAGGTATTATAGATCTATTAAATGGTGATATAGAGTTATCTTCGGGTTTATTTTAGGCACATCAGTTAGTCAAAATACAAATCAATGTAGAACAAGAAATTGTGTCATTTTCTTTTCTCGAAGAAAGCTGTGGATCTAACATTTGAATAAAAGGATGGATCACTCTAAAGCTTATAAATTTGAAAAAAAAAAGGTTCCATTTTTTTCACTTTTTTTTTAAATAATCTTTGGTTTTACAAATAGTGATTTTTTTTTCTTTATACTAAGGTGTTGTATTATTGAAAGACAATCTAGTTTTCTTGTACATGTTGGTACCTACTTTTAACCCAATAAAAAATAAGAAAAAAGAATCTAAAATACAAAAGGATATACATGAAAAAAGCTTAAAAGATTGCCCAAGTTGGCGGTGAAATACCAAAATGACAAGTGGAAAAGTTGGAAGACAAAAATGTATAAGATTGACAAAATTGGCAACCCAATTTTGATTGAAAAAAGGATCATTTGGTGAAAATATTTTTATTTAGGGTAAAGAAAATACAAATTTGGATAGGTAAGGACTCAATAAGATTTTCAGAAGGCGTAATTAATTTTATTAAGGACTTAATTGCAAGAAAAATTGATATTTGAAATCAATTTAGTCTTTAGTTGGAAGAAAATAAAGTCTAGAGTCGATTAACAATTCTAAAGAGTTAATTTGGTAAAATCAGGGGATTAATTGTATATATAATAAAGTTTGATGGGCAATTACGGACTTGATTGAAGAAATTCAAAACCAAGAACCAAACTGAAATAAAACTCATGATTATAGGGGTTGAAATTGACCAATCAAGGGTTAAAAAGAAGAAAATTAAAAGTTTGATAGTCAATTAAGGATCCATGAGCACAAATCAGAATCCAAGGACAAAGATGAAAATGACGCTAAACTTTAAGGTTGATAATTGAGTTTGACAGGGGTGAAATTACATGAAATTAAGAGTGTAGAAGGCAATTACAGGTGCAATTAAAAGCAATTAGAAGAATAGGAACTAAAATGAAGTATATGAGATCTCAAATTAAAAACCCTAATTTCTAAGTTTTAACCTAGACGACACGACGTTCAACCACTATTTAACTTTTTTTTCCTACAATTTTAACTGGTCAAGTAGGCATTTTCAGGCGAATGAATGTGGCGTTTTCAACTTTCTCTAGGGTTGTAACCACCATCATTCAACTAAAAAACACCAATTCTGCAAAGATTAGCCATTCAATTCAAACATTTACATCTCATTTTCTTCAACAAACTCAATAACATCTGGTCCCTAATTAACCATCACTTCATTTTCACATTTTAGACTGATTGAGTTGACACTTTCAAACGAATAAATGTGGAGCTAAATACCTCCGAATTAAATAAGGTTGGATCTAAACAAAATATGTGCACCACACCCCCTCTATCAAAATTAGGTGGTCTTCAACAATGATGACATTGGAGTTGCTCCGACGAAGCCTCGAAAGTGGTTAACTCAGTCATCGATATCTGTAATATTTATTTTACAAAACCACAAATCTTTTTCATGTGTTCACACTTCAAACCTTATTAGTGGGTTCTTATCAAATATTGACTATGTTTCTCTCAAGATCAAAAGGCTAGAAATAAGCTCCTTGGTCTCCAAGTTTGGGAAACCACCAAAACCTCCAAAAATCAAGTTTGTTACAAAACCACCATTGAAAAATCAGCATAGATACAGAGCTCACAGCTGTGAAATGTACTTTAGAACCTTTTTTTTTTTATTTTATCAAAGGGCTAAGCTTTGATCAATCTATGTTTGAACCCATCAAAAACCCTGGTAAAACTCTGTAAATACCTCCTGGAAAGTAAAAGGAAAAAGAGAGGAAAAACATGGAGACACACATTGTGAAAAGACCCTAATGTGAAGGTCTACGAGCCTAACATAGAGTATCTAACAAACTTTGAAAGGAAAAAATAATGAAAGGGAAAAAAGAAAAGAAAGGAGAAGAGAAGGAAAATAACATTTCATAGCCAGCAAGCTTGGAGAAGGTATAACCATGTAAAATTTCAAGGGTGGAGTCCATATAGCATGCCTATTCATGCTTTCTTAATGTTTAAACCTCTTCTGATATTGTTTGAGCTCATCTTGGATTTTTAGATTGATTTTAGTGCTAGAATAATCTGATATTTTTTGGCAGAGTTTATTTTGTTCTTGTTTTAGACATGTTTTAGATTGCTCAAGCTTTCCTTATGATAGTTTGTTCTAGTTTTGGTCAATAATGTGTTAGTGAGGTGTGCACTAAAAGAATGATTCATGGTTTTGATGCTTGTTTGATTATGTATTTTTAGCCCAATAACATATTAATGATATATTTGAGGTATTTTGATTGGTGTTTGAATTTGTTTTATAGTAAAACAATGAGTTGCTTTTGTTTGCGGGTTAAAGATTTTGGAAGCATGTTGATCAATTTAATGTTTTTTGCGCAAGTTCATGGTTTATACAAGTATTTTTTTTGGCATATATATGTTAAAAATGTCAAGTTCTGAATTCAAATAACATGAATATGTTTATTGTTTAGCTTTGATAGTTTTGAACTTTAAAACTTCATGCATGTTATTGACTTCATGCATGTTATTGATGATTTGATGTTATTTGTTAGTTCTTTGTATTCAATTATGCTTGGTTTTGGTAATGTGGTTTATGAGGACAAAAAACAATGTATTTAAAGGCTTAAAAGGCCAAATATGGGTTTTGGGATTGATTTTTCAATTTTTGGAAATTTCCTATATTTTGGATTCATGTTCTTTGCATGAACTTGACTTTAGCCTCTTCGTTTTTAGCTATTTTTAGTTAATTCGTGGCACAAACATGTTAGTTTGTTATATTTAGCAAATAATCTAGGGTTAAAACGCATCAATAACTCGTATTTATGCTTTTAGATTCTAGTTTTTTTTCGACTGCCCAAATACATTTCGATTAAACCATGGCTTTTGAGTGTTAATCGAAGATAATGGATGCTTGATTATTGATCCACATATGATTATGAACAAAACCTTATCTTTCATTACATAAAGACTTGCCTGATTTGTAATTTGTGTATACTGAGTTTCGGTTTGAATGTTCATCATGTTCTTCAAGTTCTTGGTGTTTGACTGTTTTTGTTAGAAAATTTTATGTTTTTGTATTTTTTTATATAGTTTTGATATGTTTTTGGTTTAGAAAACTTATGCTTCAATCATTTTTATAAGATTGTATTGGGAAAATAAAATGTTAAATTATGTTAAAAAATTGTAAAAATTAAGAAATAAAAACATTAATAACCTTATTCTTGTAGAATATTAACGAGGCAAATTATTTACTCTTGGATTCTATGACTAATACTAATAAAAAAAATATCTTATCTTATTTGACAATTATGTTATCATTAGGTATTCTTAAAATATTACTCTAATCATTATATTTGATGATAAATTAATTTCAGAATATAAAAAACAAAATAAAAAACAAACAAATAAAGAAAAAAAATACAGGAGCCTTTAAATTGATAAATCAAAGATTAGGTAGTATTTGGTAAGTATTCCGGAACAGAAAATATAAAAACAATTGAAACAGAAAATAAGACAAAACAAGAGATGAAACAAAATTATATTTGATAATAACATATAAAATAAAGTGAATATCTTTATATTCTATGTAGTTGATGGTGTATAAAATAAAATAAAATATTAAAAAATTTGTATTACCGAAACAACTTCAACATTGCTTCTGCATCATCTACATTATTATTATATTATTATTGTTGTTGTTGTTGTTATTGTTGTTGTTGCTGCTGCTACTGCAAATCTAAACTCATTGCTTTTTTTTTCTGTTCTGTTTTGATTTTGTGTGTGATAAAATTTATATTCTACATCTGTTCTTCAATCTCCAGATAGATTTTAATCTCTCTTCACTCCAAAATTTCACCACAAAAATATAAATACATAACTAATTTTCTAATATTTTGAGATCAACAATGCCAATTTTTCTTTATCAAAATTAAGTTTTTTTTTCCCTTTCCCAAACCCTTCAATTCAATCCTTAAATTAACCAAAAAAACTATACTTTATTATTCAATTCTCCATCTGAGTTTTCTTAATTGTGGCCGTTGGATTTGTTGACTTTCTGAGTCTGAATAGTTGATCAAAAGATGATGAGATTAGCGGGAATTTGATTTGGTTGCAGCCACGTCAATATTATTATTATTACAATAATATATATTGTCTCTCAATCCCAGACGTTGATATTGTTGAATCTTTTTGTTACTGCTTGGATTAAAAAATAATGGGATAATTTTGAAATTAGAATTTTTTATAGGAATATTCTAAGGATAAAAAATAATATATATTATCTTTGGATATATATATATTATCTGTATATGAAATTATATACAAAACAATTAACCTTGAAATACATATTTGTATGTTGCATGATAGAATTTCTTAAATAATCATGTACGTGACTTTTAGTCCCTGTATTTGTTTTTAATTTAAGAAAAAAAATAATTTTCCATAACATAATTTGCATACATTAGAATCAAAATATACTAATTTTATATGAATAGAAGCATGGTTGTTGTTTGTATTTCTTTGAGCATTATTTTAATATTTTGATTAAAAAAGAAATCAAATTTAGAATTTTAAAACTAAAAAAAAGAGGCATAGGCCAAGAACCTAAGCCCATGCTTACTTGGGCTTGGTTTAGATTAAGAAATTAATATTAATTTATTAATTGGTAATTGTTAATTTTAATATAATTTTATAATTGTTAATGTTAATTGTTGCTTGTGCGTTCTCGTGAATTTGTCTTGGATATTTCCAAGCAGCTATGATTTTCTCTTAGTAGATAACAACAAACCACTTTGAGTAAATTATAAATTAATCCCTTTAGTCTTGACAAAGAAATTAAATAGTTCATTTAGTTTCAAAAACTAATTAATTAATCTATTGAAAATAATCGACTATGATTAATTTAGTAGTATTATGATCCAAAAAAATATCTTCTTTTCTCATTAATGTTTCTCATTATAATGTTTTTATTTTATTTTTGAAAATAAAACATAAATAAATTGAAAACCAACATGAAATGGATGAAAGAATTAAATTATAAATGAATTTGAGAACATAAGGATTAAATTTTTAATTTATAAAACTATATATCAGGAGTACAAAAAACTTTAATTAAGCTATGTTTGATGCCTCATGCACTTAATTATTTATAATATTACAATCAACTTATCTAAGATTTAAACAAAAAAAACAATATGTTGATCTAATTTTTTAACAATAAACTAATAACAATATTACTCATTTGGCATATAACCTTTATCTTCGTGAATCCCAGATTTCCAAGCCTTAATAAAACGTTTTCCATGACCTAGCGATTTTAATGTCAAACTTGTATATTTAAAATGTAAAGATTTATTTACCAATAATATATATTATTATCAAAATTTTATATTTTTAAGAAAAATAATTAGATAATATATATATATATATATATCAATTAAAATTAATAATAGTATAATAATCCTAATTATAAAACTCGAATCAACTTGACGGGTTGTCCCAAGACCTGGACAACACAAGGCCTAAACCGGTCCAAATTTTTTAGAGAGAGAGAGAGAGAGAGAGGATTGACCCAACGTAACTAGGTTAAAAACTTGGGTCTACCCGCAATCTGATCAACTCAGGATAAAACCTGATAAAAAACTCATTGACCTTTTTTTTTGGAAAAATATTGGTCAAAACAACGTCGTTTTGATCCTTTTTTCAAAAAAAAAAAAAATTGGGGTTGACTCTCTTTACCTGTGACCAGAGCCTTGTCTTGGGTTAGATTTTAAAACTATGATAATGACATTTTATATTCTTACATGTTTTAGTTGGACAAATTTAGAATTAAGAATTTTTTACGATGATATTTTAAAAATAAAAATAAAAATATTATCTTTGGAGATATGTTTCATTTGCACCTTCTACTCTGGAACTGCCAAAATTGTTTCACGTACATATTTGTTTTTATCTCTTTATCTTTTTCTCTTCAACCAAATATATTTTTGTCTCCACTATCTCCGGGATAGTAACCAAACACTACTTAAGGTTTCAATGGTTCAAATCGATACTAGGTTCGAAGCCCATAGGGATCTTGATGGGACCAAATTTGGGGCACTAGAGTTTTGAACATCTAAGGAATTATACGGAACCATGTCCAGAGAGCATGAGGAGGAAATTTGGTGTTAGGCATCCTGAAATACACAAAAGCAGCAGAAAAAATAACTTTAAATTATTTTTTGGAGTCCCTAGAAACCCGTTAAACAATGTAGAGTTGTTTAGGGTTGGGGCAAAAATTACTTTAAGATCAGATATTCTTTCTATGATTTGATTAACTCTTCAAAGTTGAATTAACATAAAACATAAGCTGTCCAATTATTCGACCTTTAACAATAATATTTTATATGAACCACTATATTAGAAATATCTTAAAACCATTTTAAAAGAGAGTGGTTGTTATGCCTTTAATGCTAGATCTTTCTTTTATGTTTTCAAGTGTTTTTGTAACGTATGTGTTGTAACGTACTTCTCACCTCTTTTTTTTATCTTGTATATAAGACATAATATTTTATCAATAGAGAAACTTGATAACTGTATTAATTGCATATTATCAATTTTTCTTGAAATAATATCACATTTATTATTTCAAGATAGTTTTAGAAATTTATTTAATCAAATCTCTATTTTATTTTTCTAGGTCTAAAATTGTGATTCTCTGTAAATATTACATTCTAGTCCTTAATTTTTAAAACTTATTTACAATCAAGTCTCACTTGATTAAGCATTCTGGTTTAACTTTTTGCTAATGATTCTTTATGCGTGTGACCCATTAGGTTCTCTAATATGTTAATCACAATCCTAAATAAATTAAGATTAAATATATAAACAATTTAATTTATTATCAATTCAATAATTGATTGATTTATATTTGAATATCAAGTGCAGTGTCTAATAACATATCACGATCCCTAAAAAATCAAGAAAATCATAAGTGATTTGACTCAACCTTTTAGTATTTAGTTTCTCAATGTAATTATTATCCCTTCATCAAGAATATTCCGATTTGGACATTTGAGCATGAAATATGTATACTCTGTTGAATCATATTTATTCTAAACATTATAGTTATTGATTCTTTGATTAAAATTTAAAATTCTTTTCAAATCTCATTCTACTTAACGTTAAGATCTCATAATCAATACTATTTAAGAAATATATGAAATATTTTCTTTAATTTACCGAGAATGATAAAACCTCTCTCTATTATTTAAATACCTTCATATATTCATTTTACACCTAATATCTACCTATTTATAACTCTTTATCAAGGCAATATATAGTCAAAATTGAAGTATAGCATTTCATCTATAAAATAACTTAGTAATCTTAGCAATAACAAATATATTATAGAATGTGTCAGTTTTTTTAACGCAAAATCAAACACACTCTTAGCAATGGGCCAAATCTCACCTCAGTATTGTGGGATGTGTTAGTTCTTCTTATCTCATGTCACATTGCTTCATGGACTTGATGTTATATTGAGGCTATTACTGCCATTGATAGTGCCCCAAAGAAAAGAGAAGAGATATGTTTAATATTCCAACTTCCAAGCCAGGAAAACAGAAAGGATATGTCTTAATGCTTTGACATTAACAAGAAAAAAATAATTGAAGTTGCTAGCTACTACTACACACACACATACACATGAACATGGAAAGATTCCAACAAAAGTGCACCTATCATTTTGAGTCATTCAATGTTATGGGCAAAATCTTTGCGTGGGCTCACCATATCCTCTCAATGAGGTTCACAACTTTCTTTTTTATTATTATGAAATTGACAACTTTGATGCTTCTTCCAAATTGTCTTTGCATCAAAACCCTAGCTAGCTGTAAGAAGAAGTTGAATATATATATATATATATATACACACACAAAAAAAAAAAAGTAGAAACGGATAATTTAAACAACAAAACTCAATGGTTTGAGAGAAAAAAGAATGTGCTGAGCAGGTGAATATTTAAGAATATAAAGTGCCTCCCTTTTATGGTTTCTGGTCGATTATATATAAACAATTGAAGTTGGGGTAATTATCCGTTGTTATATGATTATTATTTTATTTTATTTTTGCTCTTAAAGATGGTAGGCCCAGGCCCAAGACTAGATTCTAAGAACCTTTTGTTCCTGGGTGTGCGCGCACGTGGTCGGTGTCTATTTTTTTATTTTTTTATTATTATTTTTGGTGGATGGAGATCATTGGTTTAGCAGGATGAAGGGACCTCTAGTGGTTCATGGTTTCTGAAATTAATGAAGTGATTGGCACTGCAGAGATAGATTAGGAAACTGCCTTTCGTTTGTCTGATGTTGAAAAGAGATAGATTAGGCAGTCACATGGTTACTGTTTTTTCCTGTCAAATTGTTGCTGTGTTTCTCGACATCGGATTCTGCTAAATGTCCTGGATGCCATATGACTAGAGAAAGGGGAAGGCAGAGATCTCTGATAGGATGCTTCTTTACACACCCTACTGATGATATTGATGCCAATATCCCCATGGATTCGAAGTCCGAGGGCCTGCGCACGGTGGTCTTGTTTCCCATCAACTAACAAGCTATTTGAGATTGAAAAAAATATAATAGCTATATGTTTCAAGTGTGAATGAAACTGAACAAACAAGTAATCACAAGGCAAATGAAACCTCAATCATGTGCTGAATAACAAATTGAAAAGGAAATTAATAGGCATCTGTAAATGAAAGCTGTAAGTTTTAAAAAAAATTTACGAAACTTCTTAGAATTCGTAAATATGAATTACAGAAATTCATGATGAACTCAACAGGAAGGGACATAGCCTATATTATCTGCCAAATTTCACCATGCCTCTAATGTTACTGTCTCAAGGTAAAAAAACACTCCAATTTTGAATCCTATCTTTGTAAACTTCATTATTCTGCTCATCTCTACAGACTACAACCCAATTCCCTATGTATATTTGTATCTGCAAAATTCATGGGATCAGAATCGGTTTGTCACACTATACATGAGCTTCTCCTGGTTTGTGAAGCGCACCATTCCAACTATGACTCTCTGATTTGTCATCGTCTTCTGCTTCCATGCTATCTCCTCCAGTATTAGAGGTAGCCTTGGCAGAGCCACTTGCATGGAGGGATCCTTTCGGAGAATTAGACTGTGAAATGTTACCTGTTGAAGGGTCCTTGCATTGATCTTGAGATGCTGGGGCTGCTGGGGATGCTGGGACTTTACGGAGATGAAGCCTGTATTTCTGCTCACACAAAATACCTCATGTTAGTTAGTACTCCATGAAAGAAAATAGCCAAGAAAATATGTTTGTTAATCACAAACTTACTTGCAAGTGGCTTTTAACTTCATCATTGGTGAGGCCATCCACTTGCATATGCTCTCTGATCTGTTTAGGAGTGGCCACTATATCACAGGAAAAACCAATTAGTTTGAGAGAAAGATAATCATAGTATAACAAGAAAATGATTTGCTAAGGAACAGAATCCAGCATACCGGCCTAAGAACAAGCAAGCCTCAGAATGCCATTTCATTTCTCATATTAGCAAATTTCACAAGTTAGAATTCACTCAAAATTGAAGTTTTCAAGCAAATCGATCTTTTGTTTATTTCCCATATTTTCAGAGACTCTTTAAGGACCAGCTACACCAGTCTAATTAAAAGTTCCTTGCAAAAATCCCTTTCTAGTGCAGCAGTTTGGAATGTTTTTCTTTAATTACAAGTGTAAAAAAGAGAGAATTTAGCAAGCATCTAACCTTGACAACCACCAAGTTGTTGAAGGGCATCAACAAAGCGCCGGTGAAGCTCTGGTGACCAGCACCGCCGCTGCTTCCTGTAAGCCTGCTGTTGTGATTTACTCAGTATCTTCGTTTGATTACTACAATTGTTGCTCTTTCGCGTCCAATTGCAGGAACTCAAATCAGGAACTGGAGTCATAGGAGAAAGTCCGGTAACTTGCGAAACAACCTCCTTTTCTTCCTTCCTTTTACTCCCTTCAAAACCAGAAAGAGCCTTGAAAGGCACAAAAGCCTCTCCCTTGTTGCTATGATCACCTAACTGAACTGGGTTCTCACAAGTAGACCTATCATCATCTTCTTCACTTTTCTAAAAAGGAAAAGCATGAAATCAAACCGATTCCCATCTTGCAAAATCCAAATAAATCTGCTACCTTTATTCCTCCAAATCAAGAAAATTTAAGAGAATTTGAATTACCTGTTTTGGTTCTGATTTCGAGTCTTGCTTTTTGCAATCCAAGTGGTTGTTAGTGTTCCAAAGCTGAACAGAACTCATCCAGTTCTTTTTATCATTCCCATCTTCATTGGAATTCCCTTTCAATGGTATCAAATCGTTCAATTCACTGCACTGCATTGCCTCCTCCTTTAATCTCGCAATAGCTACAAACCCCACAAAACCAAACAACAACAACAAAAAAAAACCCCATGAAATCAAAATCACATCTTTAAAAGCATAAAAGCACAAAATCAAAGATATACATACAAAAGCGAAAGCAAAAAAAAAAACAAAAAATACCTTCATTCAAGAGAAGCATGCAAAGAGGGAGTTCACGTTTAAAAGCATCAATCTTTCTCCGTTCATCTTCTAATCTCTCGACATAATCATAAAGCTTTGTTAACTTTTGGCTTCCATCTTTAACCATCGAAACCTCTTTAAGACATTCATTTATTGTTTTTGGTTCACAAACCAAACTCAAGTCCAAGCTAAGCTCCATCGTTTTAGCTTTGTTTCACCCAGATTCTCTCTATTAAAACCCTCTAACATGACCAAGAAAATGAATAACAAAAATGAGAGATAACCCATGTCCTTATATAGACAAGGGGCAAAAATTCAGATTCAAAGACGCCAAGATTCGGTTACTCACTCACCTACGGGTAGTCGCATAAATTTGAGTCAACTCGGTTGACTCGGTGGCCTTGTAGAGGAAAAACTAGGTGAATTGTATTTTTGTCTTTATAGATTCAGTAATGATTCAATTTTACCCTCACGGTCTATAATTTCCCATCGTTACGATTTTCATATTTTTTATTATCCTTTTTTCTTCATAAATTCGTATGATACATATAATCTCTTACTGTCTGAAAGGTAGAAAATTGTAATTGTGTGCCATTTCTGCAAAGGTTTACTTCAATAATTCTCAGACAGCTAGATCATACGTGGCTAAGTTCTTAACATTCTATGTGAAATTCATGATAATGTTAACGTTGATGCTTAGGTTCTACAAGAAAATTCATGGTGGCTACGTTGCTTTATATATATATATATATATATATAAAACTTTCAAAGACCAATTTAGAACTTGTTTTATATTGTATTAATGATTGTTTTTTAAAATATTTTTCATGAGTAAATACATCGAAATAATATATTTTTTTTATTTTTTAAAATTCATTTCTGACATCAACACATCAAAATAATCTGAAAATATAAAAAAAATTGATTTGAAGCGAAAAAAATAAAAATTTTAATTTTTTTAAAATATTTTTAAAATATAAAAACAAACAAATTCATAAAAAAAAGGTCACGAAATACTATTTGGAAATTATAAGGATAACATTGAAAAACTTTGCACTAAGAATAGAAGCAATATTTAAGAGGAGAGTGACGAGTGGATACGAGTTTGGTGATTTATGGAATTGAGAATCTTCAAACGCGGCGACTTGTGGTCACTAATTAATTAGCATTTCTATATGGTAAAGGGAAATTTATTAGAAAATGAAAAGGAATTATTTTGGTATGGTGTGTGCTCTATAAGATTCATTATGTTGGGTGGGGTGAGGGGAGGTGAGGTTAAGGTATCTTTGAAAAAAAGAAAAAACATAAAGTCGCTTTAGGTAAGAAATTTATTGTTGTTTGTGTTTTCCAAAGTTGTCCTTCTATTTTAAAAAAAATACAAACAATTTACTTGTTTTAATTATTATTATTATTATTTTATTAACGTGGATGTCCAGGTCAGATTGCGTGCATCTCGACTAATCTCACGGGCCCTGAAGTTAACAATCATGTAAGCCTCCAGTGGCCATCATATTAACAACCACAGGGCTCAAACCTGAGACTATAGGGGAAACAAATTCCTTGGTCCCAAGTTCTTATCACTAGATCATTTACTATATGATTTATTATTATTATTATGATTATGTATGGATTTCTAAAATTAATATTATAATGCTCTCTCCAAGAAACAAATGATATATCTAATGTGTGGTCGATGAAAAAAAATTATAATTATTCTATATTTTCATTTTTCTAAGGTTTTATAGCCTTTTATTGTCAAACGATAACCTTTTATAATGATGGATTGATTGCTAGCATTAGCAACCAAGATTTACATGAAATTTCTTCCTCTGCCGCTTTTTAGAAAATCTCATCAAAATCCACTTTGCAGATCCTATGAGATTTCTTATAAAGTGACGTAAAGAAAAAATCATTGATAAAATATTCGTTCCTGTCTTATATATATTGAGCATCCATGATTGTTTTTTCTTTAAAAAGTACATTAAATATTTTTCATGATTAAAAAAAAACTTTAAATGTTTAAAAAACGTTTTTGAAAATTTTTATTTATTTACTTTAAATTAATTTTTTTAAAAAAATTTGAATCATTTTTGTATCGATGTTAAAAATAAATTTTAAAAAATAAAATAAAATATTATTTTAATATATGTTCAAGCAAAAGAACAACTATTTTTTATACTCTCAAATACTATCCAAAATAATTTTTAGTATTATTGCATAACAAGACTAATAGATATTGAAGTTTTAGTACTCTTAATGACTATACTAGTAATTTACAATATATATTATCAAAATCTTATGATTTATGAGTATAATGTGGATGTCATAAATGAAATTGAAATTAAAATTATTGAAATTTTAAAGAAAAATATGCAATATCGAGAAATTAACCAAATATAATATTCACGTGAAAACATGAGCACATTTGCGGAGGCAGGGAAGCTAACCCATGCAATGAAATGTTTTTTTCAGCTCTTTCCTTGTCAATGTTTACAATTTTAGTAGTAATATAACTGAAATTTTATTTTTTTTAAAATATTATTTTTAATTTGACTTCTTTTAATTTTTTTTTCTTGCTCTGCCTGACTAATAATTCTAGTAAAAACCTTGAATAATCAAAATTTGGATCACCTAAAAGAAATGGGCACATCTTTTCATATAGTTATATTAAAAACAACATTTTCTATAATTGTTTTCTCATGAGTTTTTTTCCATGATTGTTAGGTTGATTAGTGAGGGTGAATTCCTTAATATTCTTCCTTTAACGAACACAGAATACATGCATTTGTCTTTCTTTCTAATACGGAAGAATCCTGTGTATATATAAAGTTCGAGTCACTACACATTCATCATGCTTATCCGAACTCCCCCGTACATTATAAAGATCTAAGGGAATGTGTGGGAACGCGGTTCAACCCGTGTTCTTAAAAAAATTATTTTTTTTTATTAAAATTTAATATAGTTTGTACGTTTTGGATCGTTTTGATGTGCTAATGTCAAAAATAATTTTTTAAAAATGAAAAAACATCATTGGCATGTATTTTGGCACGAAAAGTTATTTTAAAAGCACCCGCAACTACACTGCCAAACAAACTCTAAATATGATAATTTTTTTAAAAGAACTTTGCAACCATCTAGCACAGCCATGATTGCGACGATAAGATGATATTTAGAAATATTATAATAATTGATTTTTAAAGTGTTTTTTAGTTAGAAAAATATTAAAATAATATATATTTTTATTTTTTAAAATTTATTTTTAAGACAGCATATTAAAATAATTTAAAAATATAAAAAAATTAATTTAAAATAAAAAATTAAATTTTAATGAAAAGTAAGTTGCAACTCCAATACGGTAAGTAAATTTCAACAAAAGGAGATGGGTAGTATCGTCTAATAATAATCTATCAAATAGTCAACTATTTGTAGCTTAATAATATTAATATTTTCTTGAAAAATCAAGTTCTAATTTTTTCATTTAAAGTAAAAAGAGAGAGGAAATAATTAACGAGCAGAAACAAAGAACTATTCTATGTCCTATTGATTGTAGGTTGTAGTAGTTTATAAGAAAGGCACCCTACGTGGAATTTGGATTGTGCTTGATTAGTATTTTAATATATATATTAAATTCGATATATGTTCTCTTAATTTGATTATTGTAGATGTTCATTAATCGGTCCTTTAGCATACAATAATAAATTAATAATTATTAATTACTCACTAAGAATTAATTTTTACCCATACATAAGAGTTTTTCAGTTAACACAATAATTTATTTTTTGCCGACATGACCACTCTTTAAATATCTTTTTAATTTCTTTTATCTAGAAGACCACCATTTTCAATTATTTTCAATATTTTATCAAATGATTTTTGGTTCAAAGAAGCTACTTTGAAATGTTTTTCTTTGTTTCTACATTATGAGCGATCAACCATCAAGAAATACTCTTTAATATATGTTTCGAAGACAACAGATCGCATTCCTCAATTAAAACCAATAAATCTATCTTATAATTTTTATATTTTATTATTTTTAACTCAAGTTTTTAGCCGAGTTTGGTTAAATTACTTATTTTTTAATTTTTTTAAATTTGAATCGTTCCAAACTCTGAATCAACTAAGTCCTATATCAACCTGGTGATCCAAGTTTTATAATTAGGTTTATTGAGTAAGCATTATAAAACAAATAATGGTTTCTATGTTTTTTTTTAAGGGCAAAATCAAACATATTTTATGTGATTGTAACCGCGTAATATGATAGATATTATTTTTTAAAATATTTTTATTTAAAAATATATTAAAAAATATATTTAATATCAGCGTATGAAAATGATCTAAAAATATTAAAAAATTATTTTAAAATAAAAAAAGTTCAAAATTTTTCAAAAACATGATTCACCTACACTCCCACACAAACCCCAAAATAAAATGAAATCAGAATAATATGCTCCAACTAGCATTTTCACGACAAATTGTTAATTTTTTTTTTCATAAAACAAGAAAAACACGAATTTCACACATCTCTGACGCTGTTTTGGGACATTAAAGTTAAAGCCTTACCTCACCAAAGGCATCATCATTCACAACTTCGATAAAAATGTCAAAAAGTGTTAAGAGACAGACAACCGTGTCAATACTGTCAATCTCATCGCATCTCAAAGCACAATGTCAGTAATGCCCCCATGTAGTTGATCTCATCTCCCCTCATCCAAAAACACAAAAGAATTCATATCTTAAAAATCCCTCGTTAATATTTTTCTAGAGTGCTCCACCTCCACCGTAATTATTATCTACACTTATTTTATGTATCCATTTTTTTAAAAATAGATTATAAAAAATAAAATTACATTCAAATCCACAAAAACAATAATATATATATATATATATATATATATATATATATATATATATTTTAATCAATTTCCTATCATCCCTCCCAAGAAAACACATTAGAGGATTAAAAACACTATTGTAAATTCTGAGTTTAGTTGGTCAGTTTTTGAATTTGTTTTTTAATAGTCACGAGTTTGAGTTTGAGTTCTCTCAAGAACACTGAAGATTTATATAATTATTAATTTTATGATCTATAAAATTAATCAAAATAAACGCAAAACTAATTCAAACCCTTGTATTAATTTAAAAAAAAAAAGCGGCATTTCAAATGCCCCGATGAAAAACTCAAAGGGCCCACTAAAGAGATAATAGTCAAAAAGAGAGAGAAAAATCGCAACAATAAGTTATGTTAGTCGTGTGAAGATTCTCTGCGCAAAGCGCACCCAAGTGTAAACATGGCAGGCATGGCCCTGATTTGTTTTGTACAGTCGGTTGTAACCACCAGCCAAACCGCGCCACGTTGCAATCAACTTTTGATGAGCGGTGACCCTCTTCTGTCCGTCACAGCTTGCCCAAGGACAGAGTAGTTTCTTCCAGAAGTGACACAGGGAAACATTAAAGGACAAGCCGTTGATTTCTCGATCCCTCTGTTTCAATATTCTCTTGCTGATGCAACCGACACGTATCCTAAGAGTTTACAACATGTGATATATAAATCAGTAAATTGTAAGGACTTGCAATGCTTCGTACGCATCGGCTCTTCCTTTATCTTCATTGCTGATAAGATTCCTTTTCTTTTTAGATTTTTGGTACGGTTTTTCATTATTTTGCTTAAACGACAACGAAGTGGATGCCTTTCATGCAAGACGACAATCATTTGCAACCACAGACTCTGTGCTTTTTTCGGCGTGTTTGAGAATATAGTTTCATTCCTGTTTTTTTTTTTAAATATTATTTTTAAATCATTATTATAAAAAATTAATTTAAAAAAATAAAAAAATATATTTTAAAAAATAACCACCGCTATACACGGAAAGCATAATAAACATAATCAATCCTTTTGGCCGTGTGGCTTATGGAGGAATTCTACTAGCTAACTAAGCATTCTCTATTGCTTCACCGACATGTGGCGCGCTTTAAATCTAAAACCTGTAGTATTTTACTTAATATCTCGAGATAAAAAATAATATATTTTTTATATTTTTATTTTAAAAATACAAAATATTATTTTAAAATTATCTAGAAAACATTTTTATTTTTATTTTGTATTTTTTATCTCTTCAACTAAAAATAATTATTTTATTTTTATTTTTATTTTTATATGAGATGGAAACTAAACACTAAAAATTTAGTGAAAAAAAATAAATTAAGCTTCGTTTACTTTGAATCCTCTGAACAAAAACTTTATGTTTGGCGAGTTTCAATACACATTATAACCCTTTGTTTTGCACACTCTTTCTCTATAAAATGTATAAAGAACAATTTTTTTTAATTATTCTTGTAATAATTAAAAATAAATAAATAAAACGATGGATGCTATCTTTTATGCCATAAATTAATCAATTTTGTGAATATTATTTCGAAGCTAGATTCCACAAGTTAGCGTGCTCACATGTGGTCGAGTGATTAGAATTTAAAGGGTGGATATTAAAAATTGGTGTGTGTATATCATGATTGTCTCTTTCTAGATTATAATAATAGATAAAAAAAAACATGGGTTAGTTAAATATAAACAGTTAACAAAGTTAATATAATGAACAATTAACCAAGTTAAATGTTAGTTTTTTTATTTTTATCTTTGGATTATTTTTTAATTTTATTATTTAGTATTGATTTTTTTATTGAATTTTATCATTAAGTGTTAAGTTGATTCTGAATCGATTTTGTGTTATTTTTTTAATGTTTTTATAATGTAATAAAATATATATAAAAATTAATTTAACTCAGTATAATCCATAACTCGATTTACGGGTTTGGTGGATTGACTAAGGTGAATATATTTTCTTTTTTTCATTTGATTTCCTTTTGTTTTGACATACGTAAAATCATATCATGACAACTCTCAAATGATTTAATTGAAAATTCAAACTAACTAAAGAAGCAGGACGAGATTTTTTAAGTTTAAACTGTTATACCAAATTTAATAAAAATTATAAAAAGTTTCTAATTATCTAAATATTATATTTTTATATTAATCACGGGCGATACACTAATAGTAGGTTAGTTTTCAATTATCTCGTGAGGGACTTTGGGGGTGTTTAAGAGTATGATAGCGGTTGCTTTTTAAAGTAATTTTTATTTAGAAATACATCAAAATAAATTTTTTTTATTTTTAAAAAATTATTTTTCACATCAGTATCTCAAAACAATATAAATTTTTAAATTTTATAAAATACTGTTTACACTGTGTTTGTAGACAGTCCCATTGTATAGCCAGTAGAAACTATACTAGTTATGAAAGGTACGAGGTGGTGCGAGGTATCGGTTGTCTTTATGATAATATTCTACAAACCAAATTCTTATTTAAAAACGAAAGGAAGAAAGAAAAAGCGAAAAGCTTTTTATGTTATGAATGCAGTAATGACTCCACTTTATAAATTCTCCATTGTCGCCTAGCGGTTAGGGTATGGGAGACCCAGTTTTTTTTTTTTTGAAACAATTAACTAAGAAAATTGATAAATAAAAGAGTCCAAAATAAAAAAAAAATATTTAAAAGATAATAATGTAGCAATTCTTTTTCTTTCCTTCTATTTCTGGAATCAATTTATTCTATCCATGGTGATCTCTAAAATTCCAATGGACATTATAGTTTAAGTTATTTATTTTTGTGGTTAGAAAATGTTTTTCTAAAAATTTAATTTATTTTGCTTCAAGTTAATTTATTTAGAGTGTTTTTAGATTATTATAATGTGTTAATATTAAAAATAAATTAAAAATAAAAAAAATATTATTTTAATATATTTTTAAATAAAAAATACTTTTAAAAGAACGGAGGTTAATAGCCATTCATAATTTTTTTTTTTTTTTAAAAAGGGAAAATTCTTCCCCTATTTGAGATGTCTATTGTTATCAATGGTGGCAGGAACTCCTTAATAATATATAATACTCACTACTATAGCCTAAGAAAGATGCCATGAAGTCTCAGAGGGCTCGACCCAATCAGCCCAGAAGGAATTCAAAATTCGAAAATGCTGCTGAATCCTGCAACCCCACCTCGAGAAAACAAACAACAAGAAATCCACAACTGCAACCTGAAAATTTGAAAATGGGGTTCTTATTGCGCCTCTTAACAGGCAAATACATGTAACTGTTGGTGGACCTTGTTGCCTGTAAATTAATCACGAGCAACTCACTGTTAGGCCTTCACAGAATGAACGGAAAAGAGTTTTGGAGCAGTCAATGTCAAAGAGTTCTTTCAGCTTCACATCACATGGTATTCTCCTCTTGTCAGATGGATCCTTCAATCAAACAGAAAATGGTTTGAGGCACAATTTAGGTACAGTTCGAAATCAATCTCAAAAGATCATAAAACAGCACCGTGTCCAAGTTTCTTTATCTAGTAGTTTCTCTTCATAGAAACTACAAGACCAAGCCACGATGCTATGAATTCTGAAGGGAATGCTTTCTTTCACATATATTCCATCTAATTCGCAAGCCACTGCAAACAGAGGTGGAGCCATACTTGAAGAAGGTGTGAAATCTGAACACGATGGAAAACCAATTCCTGACTATCATGCAGAGTTATCCTTAAGAATAATTAGGAATGAGAAAAGTGGGCACGATACTACATTATCACCATCAAGAAGTCCATTATAGACGCAGTGGCCCCTGATAAGGTTATAGATGGTCAAAACAGTGGAAATGACACTGCTGACATGCTAATTGACTCTCTCGATCTTATCTTCTCAACTTGTTCCTATTTGCTCTGCAGACAAGTCAAGGTTCAATTTTAAGTGCAAACCATCTGGGCTGCCCTTATCAATCTAATAATTTCCTTGGTAAAACCCTTTCATTTCTCCAGTTACCACTACTCCATCTTATACAGATTATATTTCCCATTTTGTTTTGCAAAGCCTAGCAATCCTGTCTGCATCCCCAGAGATGGATTTAAATGAGCATGTATGGTGTGATTCACATCAGTTTTGGCAGCTGGAATCATCTTTAATGGTTAAGTTATACCTGTGCAGCAGTAGGTGTTTGAAAACACAGGCCTTTTCTTCACTTATTAGCATACGCCACCAACAACTATGAAATTATGACATAAGATTTCACTGAGCACAGTAACCACATACCTGGAGATTGTTTTGCTTTATGCATTCCCAAATTCTCTTGACAACATCAGATCGTGATAATGAACTTTTTCCAGTACCAAGGAGCTTTATTAAAGCATATGAATGTTGAAGTGGGGCAAGAAAGCCTGAATTTCCTCCCTTATGCTTCTCTTTTTCCCGTTTGGCTCACCTTCCTCTGAGATGTTATCACCATAAGATTAACAAAGATTATGATGTTCAGGAATCATGTAAATGTGTACAAACTCCCCGTTGATTTACTCATAACTCATAACTCATTTGAAACATGTTGATGGAATCGACACCGAAAAGAGCCTGCAATGGCTTGTCACAATTTATTTTCCGTCTATCACTCGGATCTTGCAAATTCTTCTCCCTTATGTTGACAAACCAGAAAAAACTTAAAAAGTTAACACTATTGATAATCCCCCATACCAGATTATACGATGGGAAATCAAAATAACTTTCCCCTAACTTTTAAGGTGTTCCTCTGTCCTGGCCATTTGAGGCACCCACAATGAATTCTTGAAGCTGAGGAGACAGGCTAAATAATAAGCTAAAACCACCCCCTCTTTTCTTGCCTCCCTTGTTGTTCTTGTTGGATCAGGACCACGTTTCTACAAAAACTTGTAAGCATGCACAGCAGCACAAAATGACAGCAGCTGTCTTGAAAAATCCTAAAAAAATGATGAAGACTGAAGAGAGTCACTTGTTTGGTATTTCAAATGCACAAGAGAATGCATAAAATTTGTTTTAGAAAAACCCTTACTGTTGTTCAACATTGAATGAGCAGCAGATGCATAGCTTGGACTTTGGAGGGGCAACAGCAAAATAATAATAATATATCATAAGCGGGAAATTATTGCTAAAATCTGTTTCTATATCATTTTTCCATTTTCACAAGTTAAAAAACCTACAGCATCAAAGAACACACACCAAAAAAATAGAAAAAAAAATCTGCAAATCCCAGAACTAAGAATTATTCAGTGATATACAGGAATTGAGATAAAAGTACCCCTTATATTGATAAATACATATGAATATAACACACACATGTACGTTTATTCACAACAATTTGAATTCTCTTCACAAGCATGTAATCAGAGTTCACTTTGAACGTTAATATGAATATACCCATTTCTTGAGATTCATGATGGGTAATAAATAATATCCGAAATTTTTAAAAATATAACAAGATATGATCATATATTTGGAGGGAGCACTGAAAGTAGTGTTGATCAATAAAGAAACATAATTGTGAAAGCTATTTTTAATATTTATTTTTGAACGCAGAGTCTTTTATCTTTTTGTAAAATTTTATCATCAAGAACAAGTACACCACATCTTTGTAGATAAAGCTGCTTATTATTTGTATGAACCACATATAGATATATATATATATATATAGTTTTACAATTTAAATTTATATTATATTTTCATGCCGTGTAATTTTTTTTTGACAACCTCTCTATTAACCCTATTTATCATTGTGATTTTAGTGAGTTCTTTCTTTTCTAGGACCAAATTGAAGATGATCCATGCATGTACTTGTTGATTTTCTATTGAAGTCAAGTGATTATATTTTTCTATTCAAAGGGTTTTTTTTTTTAATTTTTTTTATTGAAGCATTTTATTAGAACCTGCTTAAAAATCGTTGATGTAGGATAGTTGGTATAAAAAATGAGTCTCAGTTATCCAGCATTTCATGAGAGTTATTGATTACAAAATTCGTTTTTGTTTTGGTTGAATTTTTCTTTCATTTGAGTGCTTGCAGTCGTTTATTTTTTCATTTGAGTGCTTGAATTTTTTTCATTTCAGTCCTTATATTCGTTTATTTTTCTATTAAAGAGTTTGTATTATAAAAAATCAATCAATTGAATATTTTTTAGGTGTTTTTCTCATTTATACCATTTTTCCCCCAAACTTTGTCCTTATTTTGAACATTAGTTTCTAAATAGATTAATTAGACACATTACAAATATTTCATTTTTTACGAAATTCATAAATTAGTAAAAAGAATGGAACAATATTAAAATTAAAAATTAAAAATTAAAAAAATAATTAACATCAAATAAAGTTAACAAGAGGAACCAAGGTTAGTATTATAATTAAGAAAATAATTTTTTTCTTGAAAAATCAAACCAAATCAATCTCATTTTTCTTCACCACCATTCAACATGATATATATATATATATAACACTATGTACCACCAGCTACGATTCCTCTAATAATCATATTAACCATCTAATAGGTAACTTATTGGTAAGAGCTTGAGATTAAGAGGTTTTTTTTCCCTGTAGTTTCAGGTTCGAGCCTTGTAGTTGCTAATATGATGACCACTAAAGGCTTACATGGTCGTTAACTTCAAGGCCTGTGAGATTAGTCGAGATACACGCAAATTAACCCGAACATCCACGTTAATAATAATAATAATAAAAAATCATACTACAAACCACCCCAAATCGTTTACGTGCGTGATGCATGATCAGAAGTCGTTGGTGCTTAAACGAAATATTGCTCGACCTTTAGGCGATAACTAATGGTAATAATAATAATAATAATAATAATTTGATCATGTGATTTAGGGACAAAAATTACAAAATTAAGAATGCTAATCCACGTGGGGTTGTCCTTAATAAAACCAAGCCATGTCATGAATAAAGCTAATAACATCAACAATTAGCAGTTGGTGGTGCTAGGGTGGCCTTTTGCTAGATGGTAGCTTTAGTAACTCATTCATGTAAGAAATAATAAAGTGTTTGAAGTTAAAATTTAAATCTATTAAAAAGTGTAAAAATTAAAAATTCATGTTATATAGAAAACTTTTAAAATGAAAACTTTGTTTCATTATTTTATTTTATTTATTTATTTAAAGTTAAATAATTATTTTTAATTTATATTTGTTCTAGTTCATTATACATTGTTAAGAAGTTTATTTTATTATTAAACTTATGTTAGTTGATTATTAATTTAAGCCCATTAGTTTGTAACTCAAAAATAGTCTATTAAGGTTAGTTAAAGGAGATTGTATTATATTTTTTTGAGCTGCAAATTTCAGGAGCAGGTTAAAGAATTAACGTGGATTTTTTTTTTGTTTGTTTGTGACAAAACAATATTTTTTTGCAAAGATAAAAATTATATATTGATTTATTAAAGATTAACTGATTTTGTGATATAATTCACAGATTCACAAAAATTATATATTAAATACATGGTTATTTCTGGATTAGAGTTATATCAAATTTGATTTTTGATTTTTTAAGTTATTATCTAGGTGATTGGGAGTTGCTTTATCATGTTATCAAGAGATCCGTATAAAATAAGCCGTGTTGTTCATGTTATTTTAGGAAGCTACCTGGAAGGTACTCTAGAAGCAATCCCGACCTTCAATATTTATGCATGAACTTGTCCCCTTTCAAGGCTGACAGTAAATGTTGATTGTCAATATCCCATTTTTCGGTTCATGGAGGAAGTTTTGCTTTGCTTCCCCTTTCACTAGCAATACCCGCAGCTCTTGCAGGACTTGGGCATGCTTTAATTCAATTAGTATGCCTTTGTTTTTTTTTTTTTTGCATCTAGTCGTTGGTTACTTAACAAGGTATTCCAGTTGTCAATGGGATTTGATTCTGTGCCGCTTGGATGGCACTATTTATTGGCTAGTGGATGGTCTTGTGTATGGTAAATAGTTACCTTGGAACAATGGTTGATCAAAGGTCAAAAACCATTAATTTATTTGTAATTATGTAAAGATGATATAGCTGTGTTTTCAGTGCCTCGTGCTTTAACTTAAGCTGTGTTTTCCGCATCTTGATTTTGCTTTAGATGAACATGTGTTCATATGAGGAGGACACAGTTTTACCATGGTGCTCTATGCTTTGAGATTTAAGCCTGTGTAGGCAAGCTTGTAAATCTCTCTCTCTACCTCTCTACTCTTTTTTCTTTTCTTCACACACACATTCATGCAGTTCAGCTGCATTTATAGCAAAACAAGTCGCCGTTTTGATGTTCTGCAATGCCAGGTTGCAGATGTTTGGTCGTGTGGTGTAACCTTATATGTGATGCTGGTTGAGGATCCTGATGAACCTATAGACTTTGGGAAGACAATACAGGCACCAAATGGATCCTGCTGTTACTTGCTACTCGCAAATGTTATTCAATTTACTTTTATGAAAGAACATTTTGTTGATTCTGTGCAGAGAATTCTTAACGTCTAGTATTCTATTCAGGACTCCATTCAGATAACATCCAGAATGTTGCCACCTGATTTCAAGGATTTCTTATGCCGATCCTGCAAATGTGAGTGATTCCTTTTCTTTTCCTTTTCATTTTGTTGGATACTTAAAATTGTTTTAAAAATCATTCAAAGCATGATATATTTATGATGCATTAAACTTGTAGCACTGAAGTTTGTGTGATCTTCTGGTAATACTCCTGCTTTTGGATGTTTGCACGCAACACAGGATTACCATTCCTGAAATCAGGAATCATGAGTGGTTTCTGAAGAATCTTCCCACCGACCTGATGGATGAAAAGACAATGGGCAGCCATTTTGAAGAGTCTGATCAGCCCATGGTCTTAATAGATGCATGTTGGACAATCTGGACATGGACTTAGATTGTGAATCCGAGCTTGATATTGACAGCAGTGGGGAGATAGTTTATGCATTGTAATCCTATCATTATGCAGTTGTACTTCCGGCATGCCTTTGCAAGATGTTGTCCATGGAGCACATGGATGTATGGAGTTCAAATTCAAAAGAAACGTGTTGTAGAATATAGCAGGTGTAGAATAGGCAACAGCATGGGAAAGTTCAATTTATGCTTCTTTACGTTTCATGTTCATATTATAAGCTTTCATACCATTGTGACCGGAGGGATTTGATCTGATTCATGTAGGGTGGAAACTGGTACAAATTCTGGATGTCAGGGGTTGTCCACCCTCTGCCGTCCGATCGAACTAGTCTGTTCATTATTCAGTTTTGCGTCTGTCCCTGTATTTTGTCTGTTGTGCTATGGCATATTATCCGTTTGTTTACTCTAAATGAAAGGTGCCTGAAAGTGTCCTGAAATGCCTTGTTCTATCCCTTCGTTGATTGTTCCTCAAGTCTCATGAGCGATCAACATTTTCCAGCACTCAATTTAGACACTAGGCTTTAACTCTTCTGGCATATTTAGACAGGGTTTGTCGAAGTCGTTGGTGCCAGAGTTCTCTTTTCTGACTACATATATCTTATAACTTCCTGTTTCTTCTTCAATGGTCTAAGTCATAACAGAGTTATCATAATTTTGTATTTCCTTTACCTGGAAATGAGATACTAACCTTTATTTGTTGTTGCCGAGTTGCAAATTTTTCTGGGTATCAATGGATTAAATAGTTCAGAGAAGGATCTTGACGCCTACACGCTTCAATCCCATCATTTATGGATTTCTGCTTTCTTAATCCATTGAAAAATCTGTAATTTGTAGTCAAACTCTTTCTTTTTCTAACTGTTATTTTATCCATCAGCAGTATTACCCAGAAGGAATGATATTGTCACCATGTAACCAGATAAATCAAGTCAGGCAACATTTTTATGAAATTGGTCCCTGTTAAAGAATACAATCACTTGATCCAGGATATTTCAGCTTCTTTTCTTCTACTCAGGGTAATCTCCCTGCTTCCACCCAACAAATCCAGCAAGGACAACAGAATAGAAAATTTAAAATTCACAAACGATGAAGGGTTTTACAAAGGAATTAAAAATAAAGGCAGAACAACAACATTTTCAGAACAAAAGTCGGTCAAAAACGATGATTGTAAAGCCAGTTTAAGTTGACTTCTTCTTTCTGAACCTTAATCCTCAAATTCTTGCAAACAAGCATAATTGGTTTCCACAAAATGGCTGTTTCTTCATCACAGACGACTTCCTTCAAATGTTCAAGGTTCATGATTGATTGTGGCAACTCACAGTTGCATGAGCAGCCCATCATAAGGAGCTGCCTTAGATTTTGCAGCTCGCCGATCTCTTCGGGTAATCTTTCAATTCCTAAACACTCTGATATGTCAAGAACACTCAAGTTACAGAGACCCCCGATTGTGTTCGGTAACTCCAACAATTCAATACAGGAACCAAGCCTTAGAACCTCTAAATTAACCAACTTTCCGATTTCTTTAGGCAATGCAACCAACTTATGACAATTGATGATGCTGAGTTTCTTTAGCTTGGTAAGAAGACAGATCTCAACCGGTAATTCTATCAGATCATTGCTGTACTCAATGTTGATTTCCATTATATTTGGCAATGCTTCTGAAACCAGGATGGTAGAGGTACTAAAAGCTTGACTAATGTTGCACATATACAAGGTTAGCTTTTGTAGAATCTCTAACTTCACAGTGGTGAAGGCAAAGGGAGGAATTGAAACACGCTCCAGTCTGATTCTCTTCAAGTTGGTTACGTAGCCAAGAAGTAGGAAATTATTTAATTCAGTTGGGAAGAAACCGTAGTTCTCGACTATCAAAACTTTCAGCTTCTCCATTTTCTTTATGAACTCTGGTAAGGTGTGGTTCTTTGATCGAACATTAAGAACCAAAACCTCAACTTCAGGTGCTTGTATGAAGCACCAACTTGACGAGAACTTTTCATCTGCGAAAAATGTCCCACTTTCATATGATGCAAAAGGGCATATCAAAAGAAGATAAAGCAAATGAACTATACCTCATGTGCAGGTGCACGAGGGATTGTGTGAAAGTAAAGAGACATGAACTACCTGTGGAGATAGACAAGAGGCGGCAACTAATGTTTGGCTGCTTCTGTTCCATCCACCAGGCAGGAACATTATTTGCACTTATCTCCAGAATTAGTCTTTTTCTCCGCTCAATGGACTCTGAGTCGCTCTGACAGATGGCTAGCTCTCTAAGAAGGTCATGTTGCATGGCGAACTGCTGATTGTAGCAGCCACTAGCAACGTTCCTGGAGAAAGAAGAAAAAATATTTGCTTAGGGAATATACTACAGAATTTTCACGTACAAAGACATATATAATACATGCTTTCCTATACAAGGACGGATATAGTAACTAGAGAGGCAACTCCATCAGATAGATTACAATTAAACATTAAGAACCATAAACAGCTTGCTTGAAATTGTGTTAAAGAAAAATCAAATGACAAAATATATTTAGTCACATGAAGTCTGAAGAAGAAGAAGAGAGCCAGTCGGCACGGCAGCATACCCTGTGACTACAAGATCAACTAGATTCCGGTTGCAGAGTTCCTGGAGTTTGGCGACAGCATATGCTTCTTCATCTAGATTGTACAATTCCATCCACATATCAACAAGGGCATTAACAGGAATCCTTTGATCTTCTGGAAATGAACATAGGTCTATGAAGCACTCCTTCAAGATAACCTTGTTATCTAAGGTATCCAAACTTTTCTGGAGAGAATTGAGCAGGTCAGTGTATTCAAAAATAGAACCAACTTTAGACAACTCCATTGCTCTAGTTTTCCAAATTTCTTCAGGCTCTCCACAGAGTGAACTGCCAACCACTTTAAGGGCCAGTGGGAACCCCTTGCAGCCTTTCACAATCTGCAAAAAATGAATATTTCACTTTTTGGTGGTAGTTAGGGATTCAACAACAGCTGAAGTCTCTAGGAAATTAGTTATTTGTAACACACATATTGTTTCTCAAAGGTAAAAAGTGGCACCTTGCTGACAACATTTTTATCTGGAATGTCCTGGCTCTGATGAGGTAGGAATGCGGAGCTTCTGAAAAGAGTCAACGAATCTTCATAATTCAATGGTTTTAATTCATATGTAGAACCAAATCTTCGAAATACAGATCTTGATGTTACCAAAATCTTGTAATCTTTGATTTGGAACATAAACTTTTCAAGAAACGACTCTGATTCAGGCCAAACATCATCCAGGACCAACAATATTGGACTTGGTCCAATGCTGTTCAAAAATTGCTCCAACCGGTAGACTATATCTTCATCACTTCGAAAATCACTTGGGGGCTTCTGACCTTTATGATTGAATAGTGCCCTTACAATGCCTTCCATGTTGGTGTTTTTCGACACAATAACATAAAAAATGTTATCCTTGAATTTTTCTGTCCAAAGACCCATAACTATATCAGAGACTTGCTAATAAGAACTTGCAGAAATTCTTAGATAAAAAGGAAAACATTCACATGATCACATCAGAATATTTTGAATCGATACCTTCAACTTCTTTATCATGACAAAGTAGTCTTGCCAATGTTGTTTTTCCGCAGCCTGGAGGAGCAGACAGTACAACAATAGACACCCCATCCTTAAACAGCTTCATCTTCAATTCTCCTATGGCCACCTGTAATCCAACAGGATTCACCAGAGACTCTGGGACTGCACATGAGACATCACGTCCATCAATCGTTCCGTTTGAACCTGAACCCTTGCGGCCTCTTACCTCCAACAGAATTTCTTTGGTGTCTCTTGCTATTTGCGCTGGCATAACAGTCTGAAAGAATTGGTTGATTGATCTTTCTAACTCGATGAGCTTGTCTGTGTATTTTGGCCTTCTCCAACAATGATACCAACGAATTTTTGAGCATTCAAGAACGAGCGTCTCGCCATTCCTGATCACTTCCATTAATTTTTCAATCTCTTCATTTCTACGATCCAATTCTTCATCCAACTGTTTGATTTCATCTAAAATTGGAATGTTGGATTCTAGAGTTTCTTGTATTTGCTTCAATTTGGTCTTGAACACGAGGGCTTTTTGTGCCACATTCTCAATTACTTTTAGCAGCTCTCCGAACACTGCTCCGCCAAGCAATTCAGCTGCCATATTCACTGTTTCTTTACAGCACAGACAATTTTTTTTTTCTTTTTCAAGAACCTCAAGTGCTCTCAATGTTGAGTTTTGTAAGATGCAAATGCAAACTTGGACGAAGACAGAAAAAAATATGACAAATGTATCTTGGTCTTGCAACTTACAAATTAAGAAAGGAATAGCAGAAGCTGTAAAGGAAATTCCATGCCTTATTCTCGTTGACATTGACCTACTTACTTTATTATATGGCTTAGCTATGAAGCTAGAAGTTAGGCTGTTTGTGCTTACACTGTATGATAAACAAGGGAAGAAAAAGGAAAAGAAGAATGGAATAAAAGATCGTGTAATTTGTAGGAAATTCTTTTCTCAAGGAATATGCCTTCAAATTTTTCTTATGGAGAACAGATATTATCATTAGTAGGGAAATTCATGCTCCTTAATTAATGTGGCATGCTATGATTGCACCATGCAAGTTAACAAGTTATTGGTGAAAATGTTATTGATAGAAAATATCATTGATACAGAAATTAAATAGTGTTTTCTATGCTAGAAAAACTCTTGTATGTGTAAAGAAATTATTTGCATAAAGAGTTTGCGTGGGCGTGCTTATAAAATCTTGAAAAAAACATATATCAAAAGCGTGCTGGACATGATCGGATAAACCGAGTCAACACTGGATCTGAGATGAATTTTTTAGTGGAAACTGGTTTGCAACAAAGAAACTGATCGGCAACATTCAGCAGGCGTTTCCATTGGAATGATTACTTCCATTATTTCTTCTGTCTCTTCTTTCTAGGATCGAATTCTTTATTTAACTTTGCCATGTCTTGTAAAATTAGAATGTTGTAGAACGTCTTCCATTTGCTTCAATTTGGAATTGAACACAAGGGTTTTGTTTTCTGCATGCAATACTACTTGCAGCTCTCTGGGATTTGGCGCGCTGCTCTATTGGCAGCTCGGTTAATCAATTGGGCTTTCATCACCGTTTCTCTACAAAAGTAGGCAAGTTTTAATTTCAAGTCCTCAGAGTTTTATTTAGATGCGAAGTTAAGCAGAGAAAATATGACAGGGATGGATCTTGGTCTTGGTCTTGCATATACGTTAATAGGAAGATAGAATTGGTTGTCCCTTGCCGTGAAGTGTGAAGGAAACTTCGTGTCTTCTTCTCATTGACATTGACTTGATTGCTCTAGGAGGCTAATGGCTCAGTTATTTTTAATTGGACAAAGCAAATCAGGCACGAAATCACACAAGATGGGCAGTTGATGCTGTTGTGTTCTAATCTTCCAGTCAAAAGGGAAACAAGGAAAGACGATGGAAAAGGAGAGGAAAAAGAAGTATATGCAATTCTTCAATGATTATGCTCAGTTGTTTGCTCTAGGTTGGTAGGCAATGCTTTTTCTGTAGAATCACCATTGCTTTTTGCTCACGGTTAAGCAAATCTTCAATGATTATGACTCAGTTTTTGTCCATTTTATTGACCATCTCTTCTAGGGGTAAAAGCACCTTTCATGAAAACATGAAATAGGCACTGTGATATATATCCTGCCATGTCTAATCTGGCAGCAACCTTTTCTGTCCATAGTTTCATCAACTGTAATTTGAAGGATCGATTACGAATATGTCACTGGCTCCTTTAAACATTTCTAAGAAAAATTTCCTGACCTTCTTAACTTTGTAAATTCATTTCCTATAGTCTAGGCATTCAGAGTTGTCTTGGTTACGTTTCTCCTTGACTTAGAACTTCAAGTTGTTTAGAGTTTGATGCCCCTAGTAGTACTCTGCTGCAACAAAGTATAATATGTTGTCCGTGTTGCCGGGCTGAATAATTATTTTTTTAATATAAAAAAAGTAATATGTTAAAAAAAATTCAAGTCCCTTGGTTAAATAAACAATTAAAATATTTACAAAAAAAAAAAACCAACAACAGTAAATAAATCAACAAAAAAAAACCACACCTGAGCTTATTTAGATTATCAAACAACCCTAAGCTAACCTCACTAAAAAAAAACCAAGAAAAAAAAGTCAAACTTCAAAAAAAAAAAAAAAAAAAAAAAACAAAACATCAGTTTTAAAAAAAGAAAAAAAACCAAGCAAATCTAGACGAATCTCTTAAACTTAGTCCAATCTAAAAAATTACAACTTGTTAAATCATGAACTTGAGTTCAATCAAGAAGGTTAAATATCATCTAATTTAATTTTGAAGAATAAAACTATTGAAAAAACTATTAATAAAAAAAATTTCATTAAAAAAACAAAAAAATTAAGGCTAAAATCCTACAGGAAAAAACCAATGAGGATGAAATCCAAAAAACAAATTATCACAAACAAAAAAAAATTGCAATTTAAAGAATTATGACCAAACTTGAAAAATTAAAAAATCATAGGGGAGTGAAATTAAAAATCATTTGTAATGTAAGAGATTATTTATAGATTAAAAAATAGTGAGAGTGAAAAAGAAAAACATTGTTGAGAGCTAACCCAATAGAATCATATAAAAAAAAATAAGAAAACAAAAGTTACAAAAAAGAGAATTAAACCAGAAAAAATAACAAAACAAAAGTTAAAAAAAGAGGATAAAAAATAAGACAACAAAAATTTAGAAAAAAGGAAAAACAAAGGGGGCAAACCTCTTAAACCTGTTCTAATATCTAAAAGTCGCATCCCGTTAAATTTCTTACCCAAATTCGATCAAGAAGCATAATTCTCAACCAATATAATTTTAAAAGACGAGATCGGTAAAAAAGTATTAATAAAAAAACTTGTAAATGGAAAAAAAAAATGAACATAAAATTTGATAGGAAAAAACCCAAGGAGAATGCAATTTAATGAAAAAAATAAAAAAATAATCCCAAATAAAATAAATATCAATTAAGAGACTAGAAACTAAATTTTAAAGATTAAAAAAATCACAGGGAATGAAATTAAAAAATATTTGTAGAAACCAAGCAAACCTGGACAAACATCCTAAATATAGCTAAATCTTAAAACACTCGCAACCTATGAAACTCTAGATCTGGGTTCTATCAAGAAATTTATTATAAATCAATTTTAAAATATAAATTTAAAAAACTTATCAAAGCAAAAAAAAAAAAACAAAAAAAAAGTTTATAGCAAACCCGACAGCCAACCTGGCTCAACCAATCAAACACATGACCTACAATATGAAATTGAGATGTCCCTATAAATAGGAAAGCAAAAAAAAACACTAACAAAAAAATATTAAAAAAAGCTTTAAAAAAAGACATAAGTTGACTTGGGCTAATCCTTCATATATATTACCTAGGACATGAGACTGAGGTGACCCTATTAAAGATAAACAAAAAAAAACAAAGAAGTAAGATTCTTAATTAAACAAACATTGAATGATGAAATTGAAAACAAAATCAATAAAAAAACAATGCAAAAAAAAAAAAGGAAATTAAAAGAATTAGGACTCAATTTGACATAAAAATTAAATGAAATTAAATATCTAGGAAAAAGTAAAATGAAATTAAATGTTTAGAGATGGAATTGTAGAAAACAAATCCGGTAAGAAAATGATTTAAAAAATAGCAATTAAAAGAATTATGATCAAATTTAAAATAAAAATCACATGAAAATAAATGTCTAGTGGTGGAATTGAAAAAAAGACAAATCAATCAATAAAATGATTCAAAACAAAACAAAACAAATAGAAATTAAAAGAATAAGGACCAAATTTGAAAACAAATTAACAAAATCAAATGATCAGGGATGAAATCGGATATAAAATCCAATTAGAAACAATCAATGTAAATAAAATAATTACAAATATGAGAAGAGGGATTGAATCAAAAGAAAAAATAAATTGATGGGCTAGTATGAATTTTTTCATGGCCAACACGCAATACGAGGAAGAAAGAGAAGGAAAAGAAAGAAAGAAAAGAAAAGCAAATTTGGGTCAAACTAGGCTAACCACCATACACGCGCCACTCATAGAGGAAGAAGATGCTAAGATGAATCAAATAATGTGGCAAAATTATAGTTACAACTACCGAAACCAGCTACACGCATCGCCAGAAGGCAGCATAGCGGCTGACATATTGGTGTGTGAGGCACGCGTTAACAAATTTTTTGTTTTTTTGTGTAAAAACCAAAAATGCTATTAGGACTAAACAATATTAACAAACAAATCATGGTTAAATTACAACCAAACCCCTGAAACGAATGCTATAAAATTCAAATTGCCAGGGTAATGTACTAATTCAACTGTTGTATAAAATTTGAAAATACAAAAACACCCTAGTGCAAAAGGCATTTGATTATTTTATTAAAGAGTTACATTAATAATTTTATTGTGCATTTAGAAATCTAATTACCAAAATAACTATACACAATCCTCAAAAGATATTTATTTCATGATGAAAGATCATCTCATTCTAAAAGCCAATGCAAAAAAATAAAATAAACCAGGTAAAAAAAATCATGAAACTATTATAATAAATAGTGTTACATGTCTTGAGAGACAGTAAAACCCCTAGGATAATTAGTGTTTTTGATAATGTTTTTGATCCAGGAAATTGCTGCCACCTTCTTTATTCATGTTAACGTCGCTACTTCCCACTCTGGAATTGCACACACCAAATCCAGTTAAGAAAACAAAATGCAATCTTCTTTATGTTCTCAAATTCTTGAGCACATGCGTAACCGATTCCCATAAACTGGCTGTTTCTTCATCGCATACGACTTCCTCCAAATGTTTAAGATTCAAGATTGATGACGGCAACTTATAATAGTTCGAGCAGCCAATCATGTGTAGCGTGCTCAAGTTTTGCACCTCTCCGATATCTTCTGGTTATCTTTCAGTTTCTAAACACTCTGATATGTCAAGAATCCTCAACTTATGGAGGCCCCCAATTGTGTATGGCAACTCTAGCAATTTTATACAGGAACTAAGTCTTAGAATTTCTAAATTTACCAACTTGCCAATTTCTCTAGGCCTAGGCAATGCAATCAACTTGTGACAATTGGTAATGCTGATTTTCTTTAGCTTGATAAGATAAAAGATCTCAGCAGGCAATTCTATCAGATCATTGCTGTAGTCAATGTTTATTTCCTCTAACTTTGGCAATGCTTCTGAAACCTGGATGGTAGAGGTGCTAAAAGCTTGACCGATGTTGCACGTAAACAAAGATAGCTTTTGTAGATTCTCAAACTTCATATTTGTGAAGGCAAAGGAAGGAATTGAAACCTGCTCTAATCTGATTCTCTTCAAGTTGGGTACAGAAGTAAGAAGTGAGAAATTACTAAATTCTGTAGCAAAATAACCACGGTTCATGGTCGACAATTAAGGATCATAACCTCAACTTCAGGAGCTTGCATGGAGCACCAACTTGGTGAGAAGTTTTCATCTGCAAATGATATTTATTCCATAGGGTGTGAAAATGCAGTTGCGCATAAGTTAAACTACTGTTATTTGTTCAAGAGAGGGAAATGATAACCTGTGGAGATAGACAACAGGCGGCTACTAATGCTTGGCTGCTTCTGTTCCATCCACCAGTCAGGGACATTGTTTGCACAGATCTCCAGAACTTGTCTTTTTCTCTGCTCCAGTGGTTCCAAGTCACTTTGATGGATAGCTAGCTTTCTTAGAAGATCATGCTGCATAGCGAAGTGATGATTATAGCAGCTGCTTAGATAATTCCTGGCAAATGATCATAAGTTGATTGGTTAGGGAAAATCCCAACATTTTCTCATACTAATCAGAATTTCATTCTCTTTCTACTTCTCTGTGATTTGAAGTATCAAACGACTAGCAGAATTGACATGAATGAAATGACAATCCAGAAAATTAAACAAGAAGGGAAGTTTTTGTCTCATGCATACCTTGTGACTACAAGATCAACTAAATTCATGTTAGAGAGTTCCTGGATTTTGGCAACGGCATATGCTTCTTCATCTAGCTTGTACAATTCCATCCACATGTCTCTTCCGTTCTACCATCCAATGCTTCGTTCAGTTTTTCAATGTCTTTGAGAATTGGAATGATTGATTCCATTCGCTCCAAGTTGGACTTAAACATGAGGACTTTGTCTTTCACGTCCATCACTGCATCCAACAGCTACCCCATGAATTTCCCCAGAACAGCTGCACCAAGTAATTGAGCTGCCATTGCTGTTTCCCTATGAAAGTTTGTCAAATCCTAGATTTCAATAACTTCCAGTTCTCTCACGTAGGTATGCAAAAAAAAAAAAAAAAAAAGAGTAGACCAAGCCTGTTAGGTATGTTATATTGGTCTTCAATCAATATATGAAAGGGATTTGTACTGTTGCTGTGAATCAAACGTCGCATCTTGTGCTCATCGACTTTTTCTCTGTATTTTACGCGGTTTAGTTATGAAACAAACCAACGCAAGCCTCCAATAACGCAAGATAATATATATTCTTTCGATATATAAATACTTCTAAACAAAAAACAAAGGGGTTTTTCTCGATCTATACAGGGAGTCAAGTCATAAATTTCATTATTTATTTTTTAATTTAATTCCTAAATTTTTTTTACTGGCCAGCCGAGTTTTTTTTTTAATCGGTCAAGCCGACTAGGTCGTATCATAAGAATTCTCATATAATTTAATTTTAAATTTAAGTTAGGTAAGATATGGAGGTTGAAATGTTTTTTCTATCAATTTCATCTTTTTTTTTTCCCTCTATTTGTTTCTTAAAATTTTTTAACCGATTAGTCTCAGGTTGTCTTCGAACAGACTAACTCGACTAAATCATATTAGAATAATTTTCATACAATTAAAATTTTAAATTCAAATTAAACAATAATTAGTAAATTAAAAAATCTTAAAATTAATCTATTAATTTAAATTTAATAATAATATCAAATAGTTTCTAAATGTTTATATTCTTTTTAATCCTAGCACCTATGTAGCCCGAGCATGCAAATTGCAAAATACTTTATTAGCTAATATTCTAAAAGAAGTGGAAGTCGCAGTGAATCAGTTCCGTTTTTTTTTCTTTTCATTTTTTTTGAAGTATACTAAAAGAGCTTCACTGATGATTTTTTTTTCTCAATTTGTTTTTGTGTTAGAAAAGAAGTGGGAGTTGCTTTACTTGAATAGAACAGTGAAGTAGCTCGTTTTCTTCTTCTTTTTTTCTCTTTTTTTTTTTCTTTTCCTATATTTTTTTTTTTTTAAAGAAGTGTACTCAAAGAAGTAGAAGCAACTTTATTGTTCACTTTTTCCTTTTTCTCATATACATTTTGGAGTTTATTTAACCAGCAAAACAAAATAGCTCCGTGTACTTTGTAGTTTATCTGTGGTTCTTTGAAATTTTGAGCATTTCATATTTTAGCTTAAAAATTGATTTTTTTTAAGTTTGGAAGGTGAGAGATGAGAGAGAAAATTCCCAAAAAGTATTGAAAAGAGAGAAAATAGTTGTCGATATTATAATCATCAAAAAGTGTGATCTTAGTGCTAATAAATTAGAATTTTAAAAAGAAATTTGATGAAGATGATTTTTTCCTCTCGTAATTTTTAAAAAGTATATTAGGGTTAATTTTTTTTATTTGATTATTTTAAGAGGGATTGGAGGTTGTTTTATAGTTTCAAATGGGGTTTTAAGGCTTCTTGTGTTTTTTTTTTTCCCTGTTTTTGTAGATGAAAACAAATTTAAAAATGAGTTTTTAATTTTTTTTTAATTCAGAACCTGATTTTTCAATTACAGCAGTCTCAGCAGACAAAACTCCCATAAGATGTCAAATCCCAGGACATAGATAAGGCCACACATTCACTTCGATTAGATTTTATTTTAATAGATCTAGTCCTTGACATCCATTGCTTGATTGCACATATATCACGACAAATCTGGTGCTGTCAGCCTGGGTTTTTTTGGCCGACTATTGTCTGGTCGACGCTTGCGGTGGCCGGCCCGTGGATTGATGGCATCGGTAAAGTGACCCTGTATTTTTTCTAATCTTGATTATTTCTTAAACTTTAATTAATACTCTCTTTCTTTAAATCGTTCGGCTCACCCTAGTTGATTTTTTTAAAATTATTTTGTATTTTTATAATGTTTCAAAGAGAATTTTCTTTAATTTGTTTGTATTTGATATAAATAAAGTATTTGTATGATGTATTTATAAAAATATATAAAAGAGAAGAAGCACGCACATAGAAACTAGTTTCTTACAAATTACTTTGAGGTTTGTTGAATGAAGACTTCTGCACTCTTTCCTTGATTTAAAATCTTGTCAAATATTGCAGCTCTTAGAAATTGCTGGCAACCTGCGTTTTGGGTTTATGAGGAAACGTCTTTTTGCTAGGAAAAATGGTTTGACATTTGATCCACGCCATTACAGTACGATTTTTAACGAGGGCTACTAACAATTTACAGAATCACACCTTCTTTCTATGCATTAAAGGAAAGCACAATGACATAATTACAAATTAAAGGCTCGTCAGAATTCTTGGAGAATAATCATTATCAGAAAACAATGGCTACCCAAGCCAGTTCAAGTTGTTTTCCTTATGTACCTTTATCGTCAGAGATGGAAGGCAGGGTTTGAAACGATTCCATGACATGGCAGTTTCTTGATCGCCTATTACTTCTTTTAGGTGGACAAGATTCGCAACTGATGATGGCAATTCACAACTTGAGCACTCTATCATGTAGAGCTTTCTCAGATCATCCTAACTGACCGATCTGTTCTGGCAATTCTGTTACACTTAGACATTCGGATAAGTCAAGAATCTGCAACTTATGAAGTCTACCGATTGTGCCCGGTAACTCTGTCAATTCGATGCAGGAGTTGAGCCTTAGGACCTCCAAATCAAGTAAATTTCCCATGTCCTCTGGCAGTGCCAAAAGCTTATGACAATTCGTGATACTGAGCTTTCTTAGCAAGACAAGATCACAGAATCCTGTTGGCAATTCCTCCAGATCATTGCAGTAGTCAATGGTGAGGTCGACTAACTTTGGGAATGCATCCGAAATCTTGTTGGTAGATTTATTAAAAGCTTGATGAATATTGCACATAACCAAGGACATCTTTTCTAGCTTCCTCCATTTCATTGAAGTCAAGAAAAGGGATGGTATGGAAACCTTTTCCAGTCTTATTCTCTTTAGATTTGATAAAGAACCAAGAAGTGGGAAATTGCTCAATTCGGCTGGAACGAACCCATAATTGTGAAGTACTAAAACTTTTAGCTTATTCATTCTTTCTATGAACTCAGGCAATGAGTATTTCTCTGTCTGAAAATTCAGAAGTAAAACCTCAACTTCCGGCGCTTGCATGGTGGACCAACTTGATGAGAATGTTTCATCTGCAAACAAGGTGATGAAAATACAAAAAAATTAAAATTGGTTGTGTATGTTTGATGCTTGTGCGCATGTATGTGCGCAGAGGCCAGGCTATCTTTGTATTAAGAAAATAATAGGGATTAATAACCTGTTGAGATAGATAAGAGTTTGGCCCTGATTGATAGCTGATCTTGTTCCATCAACCACTCAGGGATTTTATTTTCAATTATCTCCAATAATACTCGTTTCCTGTGCTCAATTTTTCCTGAGTTGCTTTCCCGGATGGCCAGCTCCCTGAGCAGGTCATGCTGTGAGACAAAATGCTCATTATAGGAGCCATCGTCTTCGTTTGCATCTTTCCTGGTGAATCACAGGAGTTGATTGCTTAGAGACTCACACTCTTGACAAGTTAGCAACTAACAGTACACAAGTTAATTGAAATGAATAACATAAGTGGAGTTCTAATGACCATCAAAAGTTGCAATCATAGCAGTTGAAGCTGGTCATCCATCAGCGAAACCCAGAAAGATAACCAATTATTTTAACCCCCATAAACCAAGTTGGTAATCGTTTTGTTCTTCTAATATTTTCCATGATTTTCTTCTTCTAATATTTTCCAGGATATCTCATTTTATATATAAAGGTCCATGTAGTAGTAGGATCCATATGATATTCGTAGCATCGATGTTTGATGTGAAGATTCCACATACTATTACTAGAATATATACCCTGGCCATAATAATGTCAATAGGGTTCACAGCTATCATACCTTGTAACTACAACTTCAATCAGATTCCTATCAGAGAGTTCATGGAGATTGGCAATGGCGTCGTCCTCATCTAGGTTATACAATTCTGCCCACATATCAATAAGGGTAGTGGCAGGAATCCTCTGGTCTTCAGGGAATGAACCAAGGTCCATGAAACATTCCTTGGCTACTACATTATCATTGAAGGCTTCCACACTGCTTTGAAGACAATCGAGAATTTCATTGTCGTAAAGAATAGAAGCAGGTTTAGAGCATTCCCTAAGTCTCTTACGCCATTCTGCAGCGGACTTCCGGCACAAAGATTTTCCAACCACTGAAATGACTAGAGGAAATCCCCTGCAGCATTTTACCATCTGCAATTCAGTGCCATGACAAAAATCAGTCATTCCGTGCAGGTTGGTGGGCGGTAACAAACTAAAAATAAAGTTGCATTGTGTAAACACATCGATGGTTTCTTAAAGGTGTAAAATGCATGTTTTTCTTTTCTTTTCTACAGTTGCAAAATTGTAAGATATCATCCCTGGAGTGAATTTACAGATTCAAAACACATGGTTTCGGAATTTTTATTTGAAGGTCTGATAGCACTTGATAAGACAGCAAACAAGTAAGCACAGGTGCATGCTAATTCAGAGAGTCAAAATATTGGACAGAGAATATTTGTTCACTAATTTGTATTAATGTAGAAGGTGAAAACCAAATAAAAATGAGCAAATAAACATTCATAATTGCATGTTGATAAATCACCTCCTCTAGACTTTTTTGATCTGGAGCATATGACTGCTGATCCAATGGTAATGCCAATTTCTGAAAAAGGGTCATGGCATCTGCAAGATTCAATGTTTCCAATTTATATGTTGATCCAAAACTTTGAAATTCATATCTTGATGTCACCAAAATCTTGTAATTTTCTATTCGGAACTTGAGCTTGTCAAGAATATATTTCGATACTGGCCAAACATCATCAAGGACCAATAATATTGGATCTGGTCCTATCTGCTTGAACAAACGTTCCAAATGGTTAGCTGCATCTTCTTCACTTCGAAAATCAGGTAACTCGATTTCTTTATGCTGGAATATCATCTTCACAATGACCAGCAGGTTGCGCAGCTTTGAAACGTTGATAAAGAAGATGTTGCTCTTGAATTTATCTGAAAACTCGGAAAAGAAGAAAGCTGTAATGAAATTTCTTCAGAAATTCTTATGTTTTCACATATAGTTAAAGGAAAATGGATACAAGAGCCTACATGTGGAACTCCAAATTCTAATCCTCAGAAAAACTAAAAGCAAAATATGGGAATTGCTTCATTTACTCTGCCAAAGAGTTCCAAGTAATGAACTGTGTCTAAAATATCATACATTTGCCTATTTCAATCAATAACAGCCCCACAATTCTGCAGAAACACAAGTCTTTATGTGTGGTTACAATTCAACATGACAAAATCATCCGTTTTTATTTCTTGAAAATGAATAATTGAACAAGAGAATGTACATGAAGCTTAATAGAGATACACATTAGACCAGAAAAACAAAAGGGAAAACAGCAGCAATTTACCTCAGATACTAACAGAACAAGGAAATGGATGTACCTGGCAATTACCCTGAAGAGAAGAAAACATAAGGAAGCCTTTTCGGGCACTAAAGCTCAACTTTGTTCAGATACCCTATTCTGTTTGCAAAATTGTTTGCCTAACATGATCATAGAACCTTTATAACAGGTGTACTAACTAAAACACTCTCTTACCATCAAAAAGGGATACAAATAGCCGGACCAAAAATAAGCAGAAGAAGTAGAAAGACAAAAGGAGGTAGTCAAAAGAACTCTCAAGTAGTAAATGTGTACCTTTAACATTCCCATGTTGACAAAGTGCTGTAGCCAACGTTGTCTTTCCACATCCTCCAGGAGCAGATAACACAATATGCTGTGATGTCTCATCATTAAGCAGCTTTATCTCCAGATCACTCAATGGAATCTTCAACCCAACAGGATCCACTTTCAGTAGAGGAGGTGAGCACACACCAGCTAAAATAGTATTACTATAGCTCTTGCTTGAATCCACCCTACTACCATTGCTTAGAGTCATGCTTAACTTCCCGATTTGATCATTTAACTGTCTTACTCCAAAAGAAACATCTTTCACAGCAACCAAATTCGAATTTTGTGTATGCAAAATCTCTTTTGTATCTGCTACCACCTGAAGTTGCAAAACACTGCTAATATGATCACGAATATCCTTCTCTAACTTGAGAAGTTTCTTGTTATAAATAGGCCTCTTCAAATAGTTGTATTTCTGGATTTTTGAGCATTTATTGACTAAATCATTGCCTTTTGTCACTAATCCTTTGAGCCTTTCAAGTTGCTTTGGTTGATCAAGTTCTGCGTTGAAAGATTCTATTTTCTTGATATTTGGAGCCATATCTTTCAACATCTCCTCTAGGCGCTTCAAGCTTGGCTCGAACTGGGAGTTGTTTTTCTGTGCTTTTAAAACCATCTTTAAGAAATCACCAAAAATTATCTCGAAACCAGCCCCAGCAACTGCTGATACAGCAATTTGACCTGCCATGGCTTCTTTTTCACAAAGAAAAACCAGCTGAGTTTTGTACAACAACTAGTGAGTAACTGAAGTTAAGAGGACAATGGTTTCTGGGCTGTTTTGGGTAGATGGAAATCTTTTCCGGGGAACTGGATTTCCTATCTTGTTTTCTTTCTTGAGAAACGAAGTAAAGCATCATTATATGCTTGCTATCTTGTGTTGATGATGTGTAAACTGTGTTGAATTGAGAGGATTGACTTTTCAACCTTAAATTATTTTTTGACTGGTGACCATAATGTAATTCTCCTATTTTGATTCAAACCTCCCCTGAAGTTTTGATCAAAAGAAACTTCGTCCCTAATCGTTAAAATTTTTGAAATTGGTCCTTGACAGCCCTTCTATCATGTTTTAATTTATGAACAAATTAAATCTCATGTGGGGACCCATAAGATCGTGAGATGTGTGTCCTTTAAAGGATATTTCATGTGTAGATTTTAATTTATTAATACATAGAACTTGGGGGTGACATTTCATAAAGAGAAGAACACAAGGACCAAATCAAGAATTTTAAATGCTTAAGGACTGAGTTTCCTTTCAACGGAGTTGAAGACTTGAAGGATTCCATTAGAAAGTTAGAATACTGCTACAGTTAAGTCAAGTCAACTGTCGAGGCAGGTGGGGGCATGGCAGCTTGCAACAAGGAATTTCACGGCAGCTTCCTCGTCGGAGCATCGAGCTTTCATTCTCTAGATTCTTTCCAACTTTTATTGCCCGTTGGTCCACTTTGAGGATTAAATAAATTCTTCAAGATGAATGATGGTTCTATATATATATATATATATATATAGTTAATGAAATATATGCTTCTGGATTTCTAAGAAACAACGTTCACCTTGGAGGGCAAATAAATAAATAAATTAATAAAATGACAATTATTATTTTGCACTTAATTGTCCAAAACAAAATTCATAGGAACAAAATAAGTAGTAGGTTAAACCGTGTAACGTTGGCATTTTTTATTGACAACTCTAATTTCAATTATAAAAAAATAACAGGTATAAATTTAATATAAGAATCAAATTATATTAAATTAAATTAAAATTAAAAGATAAAATTAAAAAGATTTAACATAAAATATATAACAATTAAAAAATTACAACTAAATTTGATATATTTAATAAATAAAAAGATATTTTTATGTTTTTTACAACTTATAAAAAGTATTTTCCACTCAAAATTTAAAAAAAATACTTTTCTGAAAAACTAAGCTAAATATTTTCTTTAATTGAAAAATATTTTCTATTTACTAACTTTTCTAATGTTAAATAAACACAAAATAATTTTAAAAATAATTTTTAGAAAATTACTTTCTATAAAACATTCGTTGCCTAAATATTTATAGTGTTTGATTAACATTATTTTTATTAGATTTTCTCCATTTTAATTTTTAAATATCTCATGCAACACGTGTTTTTCCTTCAAAACTCACCCAAAAATCATTAATAAATCCATATCTCATCAATTTAATAAACAAGTTTAGAAATTTGAATCATATATATTGTATAATAGATTCATTTATTTATATTAAATTCAAATAAAGACCTCGACTTATTCATATCTCTGCTTCCAAATATTTTATTGTAATTGCCACAAGATTAAAAACATTTTTTGAGGTCATATATATCAAAACTTAGAGTTTAAGACACACTCATTAACGATATGAAAAATTAATTATTTGATTAATACTTAATTTTACAAGTGTTTATTTTTGTTATTATATAATTAAATAATTTTTTTTCTAAACCTAGTGGGGTCCATAATCCGGGTTATGGGTTTTGATAACTATTCATATCTTTTATGTCCTATTTTATAATAGTGATATTTTTTTTTTATCCCAATTGGAATAAATAATGAGAATGCATTTTTTTAATTTAAAAATAAAATAGTACTTCATACCTATGCAATTATTTTTTGAAGATTGCAATGGCAAAAACATTATAGCATTGTAGGACTAAACTATATATATATAATTTTTAAAGAGTGATTTCTTAGTAATATCATTGTGAATATTTTTAATAATTATAATAAGCTCTTCACAATTTGATTATATTTAAAAGGATATAAGAATGTAAGTGATACATATTCAAATTAGTAATAAAATATGGAAAGCTTAAGATATTTTGAAATTCCTTTTTCTTTAGTCTTTATCCTGTACAAGAAAAGTAATAATATTGATGGATCTATATTTTTGGCAACTTTATGAAAAATAAATTTGAGCCTAAGTTCCTATTTCAAAGGTCAAAATGCAAGATGATAATGTCTTGATAAGAAGGTAGGTCTCGCGTTTATACCCAACATCTCTAGATTTGACAAAATGCTTAGTTCAGATAACATGGATCTAGCTCAAACTTAGTTACATGCCAAGTCTAAATAAGCATATGTATAGCTCACTACCATACCTATTGATCATGGATTTGGCAATGTGCTAAGCATAGAGGGTTAAAGGCCTATAAATTATTATAGGTCTCATGTTGGATCCTAAAGGCTAAGATTTTATTTGCTTATTCTTATGACTTTTAACATAAAATGTTAAAATTAGAGATATTTATCTATTGTTAATGTATGTATAAGATATATTTGTCTTTTATTAATGTTTATATAAGAGATATTTATTCATTATTAATGCTATCAGGACAAAATTACATTACAACCCCTCCACTCAAACTAAAGAATAAGGTTCATAGGCTATACATATCTCATGAATCATCAGGTAAGGGGTTAATAATTTTTATTCTCTAGACAATAATACTTTTAAATCCCATAGCATTTATCATATCAAAATAAGAACAAAAAACACATGTTTTTGGAATTTAATGTTTATTCTTTTATTTATTGTAATTTTTTTTCTTAAACGTTATTAAGTTTATCATATGAGAATTCCAAACATCACAAAAAATACAAAAATAATACAATCTAGTATTCCAAATATAAAATACAAAGAGGACACTATTATGTTCTATGTTATATGGTTATTTAAGAACAAAATACATATATAAATTTTAAATTTTAAATTTATAAAAAAAAAAACTAAAAGACCTAAATACTAGTATGACATGCGTGGAAAGGATTAGTAACTTTTTGCTACACCTAAATCACTTTTAGTTTTCAAAATTGACAGCATCTTGAGGTCTTCGATTTCATTCCTTCCAAATTAAGAAAATTAAAAAACGCGAAGCAACTCTCATGACACCGGACTTGAATCATTTTATAATCTACAATATTATTATAATCTTATCATGGATTTATATAAAAAAATATAAAAATAAAATTTTATAGAAAAACATTATTATAATCTACAATGTTTTTTTTTAAAAAACAACAAAGATAATTTAAAAAAAACATAAAAAAAAGGAAAAAAAACCATGTAAGAAAACACTGTAGCAATCTATAGTATTTTGTGAAGAAATATATAGTTGTAATTCTCAACCAGCTCAATATTAAAAAAATAAAATTAATAAACATAGTTTTTTTAAAATCATAATAAAAAAAATCATGTGGAAAATGACTATAGCAATCCACTGTGTTTTTTTTTTAAAAAGTACAAAGCTAAATTCTCAACTAGCTTAATATTAAAAAATAGAAGCAACAAAGATAATTTTAAAAAAATTCATATAAAAAAACAAAAATCATAAAAAAACAAAAAGAAAAAAAGAAAAAAAAGACCTATGCAGGAAACACTATAGTAATGTATAATGTTTTGTGAGGAAAGCTAGAGTTGTAATCCTCAACCAGCTCAAATTTAAAAAATAAAATCGATAAAGATAATTTTGAAAAAAATTATAAAAAATATAAAAATCATGTAATGGAATACTGTAGCAATCCACAATGTTTTGTTTTTTTTTTTTAAACTACAAAACTAAATTCTGAACTATCTCAATATTAAAAAAATAAATTCAGCAAAGATAATTTTAGAAAACAAATATGTGAAAAAACACTGTAGCAAAACAAAAACCATGTGGGGAAACACTGTAGCAATCGATAATATTTCTAAGAAAAAACTATAAAGCTAAATTCTCAACCAATTAAATAATAAAAAAATAAAAAAAGAAGAAGATAATTTTTTAAAAAAATAAAAAAACAGGTGGAGAAAAAAAAAAAAAAAAAAAAAAAAAAAAAAAAAACAAAAAAAAACAAAAAGAAAAACACATGCAGGGAAAGGGAAAAAAAAAACAAAAAAGAAAAAACATGTGGGGAATGGAAAAAACAACAAAAAAACAAAAAAAATAAAAAAACAAAAATAAACAAAAAGAAAAACACATGCAGGGAAAGGGAAAAAAAAAACAAAAAACAAAAAAAAAAATACGAGCAAAACTACATTACTTTCCCCGTGCATTTCAGAATATTAGGTAATAATTTTGGTATCTTCAGCAGTAGAACTACAGCAACTTGATTTGCCTTTTCTTGTTTGTTAATCTATCAAAGAATGCAAGCCACCATACGAAAGTTTGCCTTAGGACATGGAAAGTCTGAACCACCCAACTCTCTTCCCTTTCTTCCTGAGAAATTCCCAAGCAGTCTCAGCAGAAAAAACTCCCAGGAGATGTCAAATTCCAGGAAGGAGATAGATAATGCGCACACATTCACTTCGATTAGATTTTATTTTAATAGATCTAGTCCTTAACATCCATTTCTTGAATGCATTCAATCATAACAAATCTGGTGATGTCAGCGTGGGTTGTTTTGGTTGACTATGGTGCTGGTCGACGCTGGCGGTGGCCGGCCCGTGGGTTGATAGTATCAGTAATTTACCCTTTATTTATTTATTTGTTTATTTTTTCTAATTTCTCTGATTTCTTTAACTTGTTTGGTTCTTTTTTTTAAATAGTAGTTATTTTTTAATTATTTTGTATTATTATAATATTTCTGAGAGATTATTGTCATTTTTCTTTAATCTTTCTGTATTTGATATAAGTAAATGTATTTGTGTGATGTATTTATAAAAATAAAAGTTATTTCTTCTTGATAAGAAATAATAACTTATAAGATAAGAAAAGGCATAAATTAAAAAGAGAGATTGGGGTTAAATATTTGTATGGAATATCTTATTTTGATTAAATCAAATTTTATTGAAATGTTACTTTGTGATTATTTAAAGTCAGAATTAATTCAAGTAAAAAAAGAAATATATAAAAGCTTTTCAAATTATAATCGCTCTTACAATAAAAAATAAATTAATCTATTATATATATTTTCTAAATAAAAATTTTATTTGAAATTTGGAAAATAAAAAAAATATTGAAGAAAAAAACCATAATTGGACCCTTTTTTGAAAATTTTTTTTGATGATAGGTAATGATAAAAAAAAAGAGTAAAATTTGAATAGTATAATTATAATTACAACAAAGAAAGACATTCTGTTATATATAAATTTCATACTAATATTTAATATTCCTCATTCATGAAAGATCTAATTATAGATATTTTAGTCTATCTAAGTAATAAAAATACACTATTGAGTAAGATCGACACAATTGGAGTGAATACTATTTTTTTTTAATGAAATCTTATATTTAAAACTATTTTAGTATCAAGAATTAAATTTTTAATGGAATTTAATCTTTAAAAGTAGTATAAAAATAAATTAGAGAACAACTTTTCTAATTTAATACACTAAATAAGATTTATTAATGTTAAAATACCCTTCTACCCATATATATATATATATATATATATATATATATATATATATATATATATTATCACTCTTCTCTCTCATGTCAAGAGTAAATATGCACTTTCATTAAATCCTCAACTACACTATCACTAAAAGAGTCTTCTCTTCTGTCATATTATTTGATCTCAATAAGAAAATAAGATCTTATTGAAAGGTAATTGGATTTGATTTTTTAGGTAATTTTGCAGTGATGATAGCAGAGAAAAATTGAAATAATTTAAGGGTGACGAGAGTAATATAAAAAATAAAAAGAATTAAATTAAGTGATAGAATGTTTCTTTTATATTTGTGAATTTAATTTATTTATTTATTAAATTCAAATTAAACACTATAATTAAATTCAATTATAAAGGTAGTTCCATGAATTATTATTTTGACATCATATTTATTACAAAGTTTATTGATAGACTATATTATCCTTATCTTTCATATAAATACGGAGTGCATTATTTTCACAAAATCAATTATTTTTGAAAAGTAATTTTTTTAATTATTAAATTTCATAATTACTGTAAATAAAAAACAAGTGTATAAAAATTTAATTTTCAAAAAATATCAATTTATTAAATTATAGTTTTTGAAGAAATATTTTATTGGAAAATAATATTTAAAAACACAAAGAATTCTTTGACGAAAACAAAATATAGTATGACCAAAAAAACATTTGTTCAAAGAAATTGAATTTCGTGATAGGAAATGATTAAAAAAAGGTAAAAATATGAATATCTTTCAACTTTTACCTATTAAATATATAGATGTAAACACAAGAAAACATTTATTATCATCATTTGTGAATAATATAACTAAGGGTATTTTTTTTCATATTTTTTTTATTAATTAAAGAGAGATTATGAGATTGGACTAGCAAAGTATGAAGTGGGAATTCTAATATCTAGTTGTTACTTAGATAATTGGCTCGCTATGTTGAGGTTAGATAATTTTTTTTTATATAAAAAAATATCTAAGTATTACTAACATGTTTTATAATAAAAAATTATGAACTCAAAATATAATGCATATTGAATGATATTTTTCTTTTAAATTTAATACAATAACATGTTGGTTGTCTTTTGTTATAAAAAATATTAAGACGATAACATATTATATCGATCCGAATTAACTTCTCAAATTTATGATTTGGGTCATCAGACTATAATAATCATATAAAAAACAAATCAATATAAATTATAAAGGTCAATTCCTAATTAATTCAATGTTTAAGGATGAATTTTAAAAAAATTAAAAAAAGAACAAAAAACTAAATCCATAAGACAAAAATAACCTCATAAAAATAAAATTAAAAAAATTACAAAACCTAATTCCCAAATAACCTAATATTGAAGGATGAAATTGAAAAAAAAAAACTAAAAAAAGAAGAAGAAGATTTGGTTGTTGGAGGGTGAAATTAAAAAAAAATCAAATAAAAAAGGACCTATAAAAATTAACCAAGTTAACACAGGCCAACCTGTCAAACCTACGACCTAAGTTATGAGATCCATATAACTTTATAGAAAGAAAATTGGATAAAAATTCACGAAGTCCAATTCTAAATCAACTCAATATTAAATAAAAAAATAAAAAAAATCGATTAGAAAAATCAGCAAAACAAAACCTCAATCAATCCAGGTTAACCTGTTAAATCGACGGTTTAGATTATGAGATTGAGATAAATTTATAAAACATAATTGAAAAATATTATGAAACCTTTCTTTCAAAATATCTAATGTTAAAAGTTGAAATAAAAAAAATTCATAAGACTAATATATAAATTAATAAAAAAAATTAAATTGTTAAAAAATAAAATTAAAAAAAAAACCTATTGGCTATGCAATTTAGCCCTTCCGTAAGTATTTTTTTTTTTTTTTTTTTTTATTGAAAGACCATATGGGGTTTTGGCATTAGAATACACCCACCCATGACCCACCCCTACCATTCTGTGGCTGTGGTTAGCAAGCTAATCTGTATCTGTATACTGATTATCCCCCCTGAAAGGTGTGTAGAATTCAAATCTCCCAGTCTCTAAAAAAGACATTTCAAAGGTAGAACATGAGAGCTTTTATATATATATATAAACACACATCATTTCAAATAAGCTCGTCCAAATGGATTCTATGATAATCCTCAAACCAAAAATCCATCAAATCTAGTCAAATATTGCAGCTCTTAGAAATTATTGGCAAGCTGCGTTTTGGGTTTATGAGGAAACGTCTTTTCGCAAGGAATAATGGCTTGACGCCATTATAGTACGATTTTTAACGAGGGCTACTAACAATTTACAGAGTCACACCTTCTTTCTATGCATTAAAGGAAAGCACAATGGCATAATTACAAATTAAAGGCTCGTCAGAATTCTTGGAGAATACTCATTATCACAAAACAATGGCTACCCAAGCCAGTTCAAGTTGTTTTCCTTATGTACCTTTATCGTCAGAGATGGAAGGCAGGGTTTGAAACGATTCCATGACATGGCAGTTTCTTGATCGCCTATTACTTCTTTTAGGTGGACAAGATTCGCAACTGATGATGGCAATTCACAACTTGAGCACTCTATCATGTAGAGCTTTCTCAGATCATCCAACTGGCCGATCTGTTCTGGCAATTCTGTTACACTTAGACATTCGGATAAGTCAAGAATCTGCAACTTATTAAGTCTACCGATTGTGCCCGGTAACTCTGTCAATTCGATGCAGGAGTTGAGCCTTAGGACCTCCAAATCAAGTAAATTTCCCATGTCCTCTGGCAGTGCCAAAAGCTTATGACAATTTGTGATACTGAGCTTTCTTAGCAAGACAAGATCACAGAATCCTGTTGGCAATTCCTCCAGATCATTAGCAGTAGTCAATGGTGAGGTCGACTAACTTTGGGAATGCATCCGAAATCTTGTTGGTAGATTTATTAAAAGCTTGATCAATATTGCACATAACCAAGGACATCTTTTCTAGCTTCCTCCATTTCATTGAAGTCAAGAAAAGGGATGGGATGGAAACCTTTTCCAGTCTTATTCTCTTTAGATTTGATAAAGAACCAAGAAGTGGGAAATTGCTCAATTCGGCTGGAACGAACCCAGTAATTGTGAAGTACTAAAACTTTTAGCTTATTCATTCTTTCTATGAACTCAGGCAATGAGTATTTCTGTGTCTGAAAATTCAGAAGTAAAACCTCAACTTCCGGCGCTTGCATGGTGGACCAACTTGATGAGAATGTTTCATCTGCAAACAAGGTGATGAAAATACAAAAAAATTAAAAATTGGTTGTATATGTTTGATGCTTGTGCGCATGCATGTGCGCAGAGGCCAGGCTCTCTTTGTATTAAGAAAATAATAGGGATTAATAACCTGTTGAGATAGATAAGAGATTGGCCCTGATTGATAGCTGATCTTGTTCCATCAACCACTCAGGGATTTTATTTTCAATTATCTCCAATAATACTCGTTTCCTGTGCTCAATGTTTCCTGAGTTGCTTCCACGGATGGCCAGCTCCCTGAGCAGGTCATGCTGCATGACAAAATGCTCATTATAGGACCCATCGTCTTCGTTTGCATCTTTCCTGGTGAATCACAGGAGTTGATTGCTTAGAGACTCGCACTCTTGACAAGTTAGCAACTAACAGTACACAAGTTAATTGAAATGAATAACATAAGTGGATTTCTAATGACCATCAAAAGTTGCAATCATAGCAGTTGAAGCTGGTCATCCATCAGCGAAACCCAGAAAGATAACAAATTATTTTAATCCCCCATAAACCAAGTTGGTAATGGTTTTGTTCTTCTAATATTTTCCATGATTTTCTTCTTCTAATATTTTCCAGGATAACTCAATTTATATATAAAGGTCCATGTAGTAGTAGGATCCATATGATATTTGTCGAATCGATGTTTGATGTGAAGATTCCACATACTATTACTAGAATATATACCCTGGCCATAATAATGTCAATAGGGTTCATAGCTATCATACCTTGTAACTACAACTTCAATCAGATTCCTATCAGAGAGTTCATGGAGATTGGCAATGGCGTCGTCCTCATCTAGGTTATACAATTCTGCCCACATATCAATAAGGGTAGTGGCAGGAATCCTCTGGTCTTCAGGGAATGAACCAAGGTCCATGAAACATTCCTTGGCTACTACATCATCATTGAAGGCTTCCACACTGCTTTGAAGACAATCGAGAATTTCATCGTGGGAAAGAATAGAAACAGCTTTAGAGCATTCCCTAACTCTCTTACGCCATTCTGCAGCGGACTTCCGGCACAAAGATTTTCCAACCACTGAAATGACTAGAGGAAATCCCCTGCAGCATTTTACCATCTGCAATTCAGTGCCATGACAAAAATCTGTCATTCCGTGCAGGTTGGTGGGCAGTAACAAACTAAAAATAAAGTTGTCAAGTAACCATCTTAACCCAATAGCTTAAATTGTTAGTTAAAGTTTCAAGATATGATTTATATTATTCTCTAACACAACCCCTCAAGTGAGGGTCTTTTGGACTTGAAACTTGCACAGATCAATATTACCTTGTGTTTAATTTTTATCAAATAAATGAGGATGGTGAGATTCGAATTCGTGACCGCTTGGTCATCAAGGCTCTGATACCTTGTCAAGGAACCAATTCAACCCAAAAGTTCAAGCTGTTAGTTAAGGTTCCAAGATATGATTTATATTATTCTCTAACAAAAGTTCCATTGTGTAAACACATCGATGGTTTCTTAAAGGTGTAAAATAGACGTTTTTCTTTTCTTTTCTACAGTTGCAAAATTGTAAGATATCATCCCTGGAGTAAATTTACAGATTCAAAACACATGGTTTCGGAATTTTTATTTGAAGGTCTGATAGCACTTGATAAGACAACAAACAAGTAAGCACAAGTGCATGCTAAATCAGGGAGTCAAAATATTGGACAGAGAATATTTGTTCACTAATTTGTATTTATGTAGAAGGTGAAAACCAAATAAAAATGAGCAAATAAGCATTAATAATTGCAGGTTGATAAATCACCTCCTCTAGAATTTGTTGATCTGGAGCATATGACTGCTGATCCAATGGAAATGCCAATTTCTGAAAAAGGGTCATGGCATCTGCAAGATTCAATGTTTTCAATTTATATGTGGATCCAAAACTTGGAAATTCATATCTTGATGTCACCAAAATCTTGTAATTTTCTATTCGGAACTTGAGCTTGTCAAGAATATATTTCGATACTGGCCAAACATCATCAAGGACCAATAATATTGGATCTGGTCCTATCTGCTGGAACAAACGTTCCAAATGGTTAGCTGCATCTTCTTCACTTCGAAAATCAGGTAACTCGAATTCTTTATGCTGGAATATCGTCTTCACAATGACCAGCAGGTTGCGCAGCTTTGAAACGTTGATAAAGAAGATGTTGCTCTTGAATTTATCTGAAACCTCGGAAAAGAAGAAAGCTGGAATGAAATTTCTTCAGAAATTCTTATGTTTTCACATATAGGTAAAGGAAAAGGGATACAAGAGCCTACATGTGGAAACCCAAATTCTAATCCTCAGAAAAACTAAAAGCAAAATATGGGAATTGCTTCATTTACTCTGCTAAAGAGTTCCAAGTAATGAACTGTGTCTAAAATATCATACATTTGCTTATTTCAATCAATAACAGCCCCACAATTCTGCAGAAACACAAGTCTTTATGTGTGGTTACAATTCAACATGACAAAATCATCCGTTTTTATTTCTTGAAAATGAATAATTGAACAAGAGAATGTACATGAAGCTTAATAGAGATACACATAGACCAGAAAAACAAAAGGGAAAACAGCAGCAATTTACCTCGGATACTAACAGAACAAGGAAATGGATGTACCTGGCAATTACCCTGAAGAGAAGAAAACAGAAGGAAGCCTTTTCGGGCACTAAAGCTCAACTTTGTTCAGATACCCTATTCTGTTTGCAAAATTGTTTGCCTAACATGATCATAGAACCTTTATAACAGGTGTACTAACTAAAACTCTCTCTTACCATAAAAAAGGGATACAAATAGCCGGACCAAAAATAAGCAGAAGAAGTAGAAAGACAAAAGGAGGTAGTCAAAAGAACTCTCAAGTAGTAAATGCGTACCTTTAACATTCCCATGTTGACAAAGTGCTGTAGCCAACGTTGTCTTTCCACATCCTCCAGGAGCAGATAACACAATATGCTGTGATGTCTCATCATTAAGCAGCTTTATCTCCAGATCACTCAATGGAATCTTCAACCCAACAGGATCCACTTTCAGTAGAGGAGGTGAGCACACACCAGCTAAAATAGTATTACTATAGCTCTTGCTTGAATCCACCCTACTACCATTGCTTAGAGTCATGCTTAACTTCCCGATTTGATCATTTAACTGTCTTACTCCATAAGAAACATCTTTCACAGCAACCAAATTCGAATTTTGTGTATGCAAAATCTCTTTTGTATCTGCTACCTGCTGAAGTTGCAAAACACTGCTAATATGATCACGAATATCCTTCTCTAACTTGATAAGTTTCTTGTTATAAATAGGCCTCTTCAAATAGTTGTATTTCTGGATTTTTGAGCATTTATTGACTAAATCATTGCCTTTTGTCACTAATCCTTTGAGCCTTTCAAGTTGCTTTGGTTGATCAAGTTCTGCGTTGAAAGATTCTATTTTCTTGATATTTGGAGACATATCTTTCAACATCTCCTCTAGGCGCTTCAAGCTTGGCTCGAACTGGGAGTTGTTTTTCTGTGCTTTTAAAACCATCTTTAAGAAATCACCAAAAATTATCTCGAAACCAGCCCCAGCAACTGCTGATACAGCAATTTTACCTGCCATGGCTTCCTTTTCACAAAGAAAAACCAGCTGAGTTTTGTACAACAACTAGTGAGTAACTGAAGTTAAGAGGACAATGGTTTCTGGGCTGTTTTGGGTAGATGGAAATCTTTTCCGGGGAACTGGATTTCCTATCTTGTTTTCTTTCTTGAGAAACGAAGTAAAGCATCATTATATGCTTGCTATCTTGTGTTGATGATGTGTAAAGTGTGTGGAATTGAGAGGATTGACTTTTCAACCGTAAATTATTTTTTGATTGGTGATCAAAAGAAACTTCATCCCTAATCTTTAAACTTTGTGACATTGGTCCTTGACAGCCCTTCTATCATGGTTTAATTTATGAACAAATTAAATCTCATTGTGGGGACCCATAAGATCGTGAGATGTGTGTCCTTTAGAGTATATTTCATGTGTAGATTTTAATTTATTAATACATAGAACTTGGGGGTGACATTTCATAAAGAGAAGAACACAAGGACCAAATCAAGAATTTTAAATGCTTAAGGACTGAGTTTCCTTTCACCGGAGTTGAAGACTTGAAGGATTCCATTAGCTCAAAGACTTAGAATACTGCTACAGTTAAGTCAAGTCAACTGTCGAGGCAGGTGGGGGCATGGCAGCTTGCAATAAGGAATTTCATGGCAGCTTCCTCGTCGGAGCATCGAACTTTCACTCTCTAGATTCTTTCCAACTTTTATTGCCCGTTGGTCCACTTTGAGAATCAAATAAATTGTTAAAGAAATATATGCTTCCTGACTTCCAAGAAACAACGTTCACCAAAAGATTGGTGGGCAAATAAATAAATAAATAAATAAATAAAATGACTATTTGGATCTTTCGCAAACAACTCAACAAACAAGAACAATTCTAGGGTGTTACCATATATAGGTCTATTTTAATTTTTTTTTTTGTGTAATATAATTTATTCCCGTCAATGCTTCATAAAAATTATTTTGCACTTAATTGTCCAAAACAAAATTCATAAGAACAAAATAAATAGTAGGTTAAACCGTGTAATGTTGGCATTTTTTTTATTGACAACTCTAATAATTATCTTTTCTAATTTCAATTATAAGAAAATAACAGGGATTAAAGTTAGAATAAGAATCAAATTAAATTATTTAGAAGATAAAATTAAAAAAATTAAACATAAAATATACAACAATTAAAAGATTATGACTAAATTTGATATATTTAATAAATAAAAAGATATTTTTATGTTTTTTACAACTTATAAAAATATTTTCCGCTCAAAATTAAAAGAAAATACTTTTCTGAAAAACTAAGCTAAATATTTTCTTTGATTGAAAAATATTTTCTATTTACTAACTTTTTTAATGTTAAATAAACACAAAACAATTTTAAAAATAGTTTCTAAAAAATCACTTTCTATAAAACATAAAACATACATTGCCTAAATTTTTATAGTGTTTGATTGACATTATTTTTATTAGGTTATATCCATTTTAATCTTTAAATATCTCATGCAACACTTGCTTTTTCTTCAAAACTCACCCAAAAATCATTAATAAATCCATATCTCATCTATTTAATAAACAAGTTTAGAAATTGAATCATATATATTTTATAATAGATTCATTTATTTATATTAAATTCAAATAAAGAACTCGACTTATTCATATCTTTGCTTCCAAATATTTTATTGTATTCGCCTCAAGATTAAAAACTTTTTTTGAGGTCATATATATCAAAACTTAGAGTTTAAGGCGTACTGATTAAAGATATGAAAAATTAATTATTTGATTAATACTTAATTTTACAAGTGTTTATTTTTGTTATCATACAATTAAATAAATTTTTTCTAAACCTAGTGGGGTTCATAATCCAAGTTATGGGTTTTGATAACTATTCATATCTTTTATGTCCTATTTTATAAAATAGTGATATTTTGTTTTATCCCAATTTGAATAAATAATGAGAATGCATTTTTTAATTAAAAAATAAAATAGTACTTTATAACTATGCAATTATTTTTTTGAAGATTGCAATGGCAAAAACATTATAGCATTATAGAAGATAGTAAAAGTTTCAGTATATTAACTTGTTTGTGTTATGATAAAATTTTAGGACTAAACTATACACACACACACACACACACACACACACACACACACACACACACACTTGACAGAATTGGTAATCTCAAGGATGGCGGCATAGTAGGATTGTGGTTTGGCTAAATTCCAGGGTTTGTAGTGCTAATTTGGAGGGAAAATTTTTGAAGCAGCAATGGAAGGGTTTTCATGATAAAATCCTTCTTCCATAGTTAAAATATTTTGGAAAGTAGTTTTGAAAATATATTTGGATTTGGTTTTTGGAAAACTGGTTTGTTGTAAAGAAAGGAGGGGTTTTGAAGCAGAAATGCCTCCTTAGAGTTTTGAAAGGGATTTGGAAATATTACCTGTTTGAGATACAGAGTCACTGGAGGCCTGTTGGGACACCTTTTGTAATGCCATGAATAATTCTGGTGATTTGGATATAGTATCAACCCACTATTGAACTGCATCTGTTTGTACCTGTGGTGGTCTTGTAGTTTCTTCTTCTTCAATAACTGCCTCATACCAGGATTTGATAGATTTGGCAGCTAAGATGGCCGAAGACATGAGTTTTGCAGAAGGCTTGGGGCTTTCTAGTTTTGTAGGTTGGGTTTGAGGGGCTTTCCCCTTGTCTTTGGCTTTTGCTCTAGGAGGCATCAAGATTTGTTTTGAAAGAATTCTCGGGTTAGAAAATCAAGGATTGAATTTGAATTTCCTTTAATGCAGACAATATCAAAATAAAAAATGCTTAAAATAGCTTGCCATCGGGCAGAATTTTGTTTTGAAGCAAGATTTTGGATATTTTTTTGTAAAATTTCTTTTGCATATTTGAAGTTAACACGTAAAAGAAATTTGTTTTGAAGCAAGATTTTGGATATTTTTTTGTAAAACTTCTTTTGCATATTTGAAGTTAACACGTAAAAGAAATTTTTGATTTAACAAATTGCTTTGAAATTTTGTAATACAAAGAACAATTGAAAGGATCTCCTTTTTTATAGTAGAGTAAATTTTTTGACAAACATTCCAGTGGGCGGATGTGTACTGGAGAATTTGTACTTTGTTATCTTGTACTTGTTTAAGAATCCCACCATATCCTAGGTCAGAGGCATCGGTCTCGACAATCTTAGGAGCTAACGGATTAGCTAAATGGAGGAGAGTAATGGTTTGGACCTGTTTTTTAATCTGTTTGACCAGGTCGGTATGGAGGTCAGACCAGGGAATGAGGTTAGTTTTTAACCTGTCATGTAAAGGTTTGGCTAGATTACTAATATTGGGATAGTAATCCAGAACATAATTTAGACTGCCTAAAAACCTTTGCAATTGGGTTTTATCAGTGATCTTATCAGGAAATTTGTTAGTAAAGGTTAAAGATCTCTCTATTGGTGTTACAGTGCCTTGGCAAATATAGTGACCTAGGAAACGGACACGGGTTTGGAAGAGAGAAATTTTTATTTTAGAAACAACTAAACCATTTTGTTTTGTAGTATGAAAGAATGTATGTAAATGTTTGAAATGTTGATCTATGAAATGTGAAAAAATAAGCACATCGTCAATGTAAACAATACAGAATTTTGAATGTGCATTGAAGATGTCATTCATGATGCGTTGAAATTCAGATGGTGCACTTTTTAAGCCAAAGAGCATGACATTCCATTCGTATTGTCCAAAAGGAATTGTAAAAGCAGTTTTGTATCTATCTTTGGGATCAATCTGGATTTGCCAGAATCTGGATTTCATATCAAATTTAGAAAATATGAATGCAAAATGCAATTTTTACAACAAATCTTTTTTGTTGGGGATTGGATATCTGATCCATTTTAATGCAGAATTTAAAGGTTTGTAATTGATCACAAGTCTTAGTGTGCCTCTTTTGATTTCAGAGTTTTTATTCACATAAAAGGCTGCACACGACCAGGGTGATCTAGACTTTTGGATAAGACCTTTAGACTTGAGATCGCGGATTTCAAGTCTGCAATGTTGTTCTAAATCAGCATTCATCTGTAAAGGTCTTGCTTTTGTAGGTACAAGTTTTTCTAAAAAAGTATCTTCATAAGAAAGATCAATGATGTGTTGTTTTCTTTTCCAGAAAGCATTAAGTAAGTCTAAACAGATCTATTGTTCAATCTTATTTTGTAAATCAATGATTTTCTTTTGTAAATCAGAGTTTTGTAATTGTTTGTTGATACGACAAAAAGAAACATTGTTTTGTAAATCATGTAGGTGGAATTGTTTTCCATGAATCAGTGCATTGATATGATAAGTATATATGGAGCATGCTTTAATCAAATTCAAATTTCTAGTATTAGATTTTTCTAAGAATGAGAAAATGAGTTTGATGCTATTGATTTTGGAAGTGATACAATTATGATGTGCTTGATATGGAGTGATCATGTCAATGAATAGAGTGTCAATAATGATGGTATGATTAATATCTTTTGTAACGACAAAGAATGTTTTAAGAGAGATGCCGTTGTTGAAAACAGAGGCTTGGATTTTTCCTGCAATATGCAATTTTGAATTATTAGCAGCAGAGAGTTTTTCAGAAGTATTTTATAAAAATCATTTTGGAACTACGCCTTCTTTGATGCAGTTTAAATCTGCACCTGTGTCAAACAGGGCAATAGCGTCAAGTTTGAAATCGTCTGAGAAAATAAGTGTAATCTTAATCAAATACTTTTTTGAAGATATTTATGTTAATACATTCAGGAAATCATCTGAAACATGCTCAATATTTGTAAGTGTATGGGGGCAATGCATGAGATTCATATATATATATATATATATATATATATATATATATATATATATATATATATATATATAGAGAGAGAGAGAGAGAGAGAGAGAGAGTATCATTTCTCTATTTTTTTTAAATATTGATCCAATAAAGTTAAAGAGTGATTTCTTAGTAATATCATTGTGAATATTTTTAATAATTATAATAAGCTCTTCACAATTTGATTACATTAAAAGGATATAAGAGTGTAAGTGATACATATTCAAATTAGTAATAAAATATGAAAAGCTTAAGATATTTTGAAATTCCTTTTTCTTTAGTCTTTATCTTGTACAAGAAAAATAATAATATTGATGTATCTATATTTTTGGCAACTTTATGAAAAATGATTTTGAGTCTAAGTTCCTATTTCAAAGATCAAAATGCAAGATGATAATGCCTTGATAAGTAGGTAGGTCTCGCGTTTATACCCAACATCTCTAGATTTGACAAGATGCTTAGTTCGGATTGCATGGGTCTAGCTCAAGTTTAGTTACGTGCCAAGCCTAAATAAACACATGTATAGCTCACTACCATACCTATTGATAATGGATTTGGCAGTGTGCTGAGACTCTATTTGCTTATTCTTATAACTTTTAACATAAAGTGTTAAAGTTAGAGATATTTATCTATTGTTAATGTATGTGTAATAAATATTTGTCTCTTATTAATGTTTGTATAACAAATATTTATTCATTATTAATGCTATCAGGACAAAATTACATTACATCCCCTCTACTCAAACTAAAGAATAAGGTTCATAGGCTATATATATTTCATGAATCATCAGGTAAGGGGTTAATAATTTCTATTCTCTAGATAATAATACTTTTAAATCCCATGGCATTTATCATACCAAAACAAGAACAAAAACATTTGTTCTTGGAATTTAATGTTTATTCTCTTATTTATTGTATTTTTTTTAAACGTTATTGACTTTATCATCCGAGGATTCCAAACATCATAAAAAATATAAAATAATACAATCTAGTATTCCAAATATAAAATACAAAGAGGACACTATTATGTCATGTGTTATATGGTTACTTAAGAACAAAATACATAAATAATTTTTAAATTTTTAATTTATAAAAAAAAACCTAAAGGACCTAAATACTAGTCTGACATGAGTGGAAAGGTCTCATTTTCCTTTGTCAGTAGCTTTTTGCTACACCTAAATCACTCTTAGTTTTCAAAATTGATAGCATCCTGAGGTCTTCGATTTCTTTCCTTCCAAATTAAGAAAATTAAAAAACGCGAAGCAACTCTCATGACACCAGACTTGAATCCTTTTCCTGCAACTTTCCTTTGGCCCCACAAGACTCAATTGTCCCGTCTACGCAACTGAGTTGAAAATTAGATTACATGACCCACGTTGCCGCGTACTTATAATATATTTATATGTTGTCATGGATTTATATAAAAAAATAAAAAATAAATTATATGAAGAAAAAATATTGCAATTTATAATGTTTTTTTTAATAAAAAAACAACAAAGATAATTTAAAAAAAAAATATAAAAAAACAAAAGGAAAAAAAACCATGTAAGGAAACACTGTAGCAATCTATAGTATTTTATGAGGAAATATACATTTGTAATTCTCAATCAGCTCAATATTAAAAAAATAAAATTAATAAAGATATTTTTTTAAAAAATCATGTGGGGAATGACTATAGCAATCCACAGTGTTTTGTTTTAAATACAAAACTAAATTCTCAACTAACTTAATATTAAAAAAATAGAAGCAACAAAGATAATTTTTAAAAAAATCATATAAAAAAAAAAATCATAAAAAGAACAAAAAAGACCCATGTAGGGAAACACTATAGCAATCTATAATATTTTATGAGGAAAGCTAGAATTGTAATTATCAATCAGCTCAATATTAAAAAAATAAAATCGATAAAGATAATCTAAAAAAAATCATAAAAAAATATAAAAATCATGTGAGAGAACACTGTAGCAATCCATAATGTTTTTTTTTAAAAAAACTACAAAGCTAAATTCTGATCCATCTCAATATTAAAAAAATAAATTCAACAAAGATAATTTTAGAAAAAAAATATGTGGAAAAACATTGTAGCAAAACAAAAATTATGTGGAGAAACACTGTAGTAATCGACAATATTTTAAAGAAAAAAACTATAAAGCTAAATTCTCAACCAATTCAATAGTAAAAAAAAACAAAAAATTGAAAAAAAGAAGAAGATAATTTTGAAAAAATACAAAAAAAAAACAGAAAAAAAACATGTGGGGAATGGAAAAAACAACAAAAAAACAAAAAAAAAAATAAAAATAAAAACAAAAAGAAAAACACATGCAGGGAAAGGGAAAAAAAAACAAAAAAGAAAAAAAAATATATGAAAAAAACTACATTACTTTCCCTACCCGTTTTAGAATATTAAAATATTAGGTAATAAATTTGGTATCTTCAGCAGTAGAACTACGCCTACTTGATTTGCCTTTTCTTGTTTGTTAATCTATCAAAGAATGCAGGCCAACATACGAAAGTTTGCCTTAGGACATGGAAAGTCTGGACCACCCAACTCTCTTCCCTTTCTTCCTGAGAAATTCCCAAGCAGTCTCAGCAGAAAAAACTCCCAGGAGATGTCAAATTCCAGGAAGGAGATAGATAATGCGCAACACATTCACTTCGATTAGATTTTATTTTAATAGATCTAGTCCTTAACATCCATTTCTTGAATGCATTCAATCATAACAAATCTGGTGATGTCAGCGTGGGTTGTTTTGGTTGACTATGGTGCTGGTCGACGCTGGCGGTGGCCGGCCCGTGGGTTGATAGTATCAGTAATTTACCCTTTATTTATTTATTTGTTTATTTTTTCTAATTTCTCTGATTTCTTTAACTTGTTTGGTTCTTTTTTTTAAATAGTAGTTATTTTTTAATTATTTTGTATTATTATAATATTTCTGAGAGATTATTGTCATTTTTCTTTAATCTTTCTGTATTTGATATAAGTAAATGTATTTGTGTGATGTATTTATAAAAATAAAAGTTATTTCTTCTTGATAAGAAATAATAACTTATAAGATAAGAAAAGGACATAAATTAAAAAGAGAGATTGGGGTTAAATATTTGTATGGAATATCTTATTTTGATTAAATCAAATTTTATTGAAATGTTACTTTGTGATTATTTAAAGTCAAAATTAATTCAAGTAAAAAAAGAAATATATAAAAGCTTTTCAAATTATAATCGCTCTTACAATAAAAAATAAATTAATCTATTATATATATTTTCTAAATAAAAATTTTATTTGAAATTTGGAAAATAAAAAAAATATTGAAGAAAAAAACCATAATTGGACCCTTCTTTGAAATTTTTTTTTTGATGATAGGTAATGATAAAAAAAAGAGTAAAATTTGAATAGTATAATTATAATTACAACAAAGAAAGACATTCTGTTATATATAAATTTCATACTAATATTTAATATCCTCATTCATGAAAGATCTAATTATAGATATTTTAGTCTATCTAAGTAATAAAAATACACTATTGAGTAAGATCGACACAATTGGAGTGAATACTATTTTTTTTTAATGAAATCTTATATTTAAAACTATTTTTAGTATCAAGAATTAAATTTTTAATGGAATTTAATCTTTAAAAGAAGTATAAAAATAAATTAGAGAACAACTTTTCTAATTTAATACACTAAATAAGATTTATTAATGTTAAATTACCCTCCTACCCATATATATAAAATCACTCTTCTCTCTCATGTCAAGAGTAAATATGCACTTTCATTAAATCCTCAACTACACTATCACTAAAAGAGTCTTCTCTTCTGTCATGTTATTTGATCTCAATAAGAAAATAAGATCTTATTGAAAGGTATTTGGATTTGATTTTTTAGGTAATTTTGCAGTGATGATAGCAGAGAAAAATTGAAATAATTTAAGGGTGACGAGAGTAATATAAAAAATAAAAAGAATTAAATTAAGTGATAGAATGTTTCTTTTATATTTGTGAATTTAATTTATTTATTTATTAAATTCAAATTAAACACTATAATTAAATTCAATTATAAAGGTAGTTCCATGAATTATTATTTTGACATCATATTTATTACAAAGGTTATTGATAGACTATATTATCGTTATCTTTCGTATAAATACGGAGTGCATTATTTTCACAAAATCAATTATTTTTGAAAAGTAATTTTTTTAATTATTAAACTTCATAATTACTGTAAATAAAAAACAAGTGTATAAAAATTTAATTTCAAAAAATATCAATTTATTAAATTATAGTTTTTGAAAGAAATATTTTATTGGAAAATAATATTTAAAAACACAAAGAATTCTTTGACGAAAACAAAATATAGTATGACCAAAAAAACATTTGTTCAAAGAAATTGAATTTCGTGATAGGAAATGATTAAAAAAAGGTAAAAATATGAATATCTTTCGACTTTTACCTATTAAATATATAGATGTAAACACAAGAAAACATTTATTATCATCATTTGTGAATAATATAACTAAGGGTATTTTTTTCATATTTTATTTTATTAATTAAAGAGAGATTATGAGATTGGACTAGCAAAGTATGAAGGGGGAATTATAATATCTAGTTGTTACTTAGATAATTGGCTCGCTATGTTGAGGTTAGATAATTTGTTTTATATAAAAAAAATCTAAATATTACTAACATGTTTTATAATAAAAAAATCATGAACTCAAAATATAATGTATATTGAATGATATTTTTTTTTTAAAAATTTAATATGATAACATGTTGGTTTTTTTTTTGTTTAAAAAATATTAAGACGATAACATATTAGATCGATCCGAATTAACCTCTCAAATTTGTGATTTGGGTCATAAGATCATAATAATCATATAAAAAACAAATCAATATAAATTATAGAGGTCAATTCCTAATTAATTCAATGTTTAAGGATGAATTTTAAAAAAATTAAAAAAAGAATAAAAAATTAAATTCATAAGACAAAAATAACCTCATAAAAAGTAAATTGAAAAAAATTACAAAACCTAATTCCCAAATAACCTAATATTGAAGGATGAAATTGAAAAAAAAACTAAAAAAAGAAGAAGAAGATTTGGTTGTTGGAGGGTGAAATTAAAAAAAAAATCAAATAAAAAAAGACCCATAAAAATTAACCAAGTTAACACAGGCCAACCTGTTAAACCTACGACTCAAGTCATGAGATCGAGATAACTTTATAAAAAGAAAATTGAATAAAAATTCACGAAGCTCAATTTCAAATCAACTCAATATTAAATAAATAAATAAAAAAATCAATTAGAAAAATCAGCAAAACAAAACCTCAATCAACACATGTTAACTTGTTAAATCGACGGTTTGGATCATGAAATTGAAATAAATTCATATAAAATAATTGGAAAATATTATGAAACCTTTCTTTCAAATTATCTAATGTTAAAAGTTGAAATAAAAAAAATTCATAAGACTAATATATAAATTAATAAAAAAAGATAAAATAAAAATTAAATTATTAAAGAATAAAATTAAAAAAAAATAACCTATTGGCTCTGCAATTTAGCCCTACCGTAAGTGTGTAGAATTCAAATCTCCCAGTCTCTAAAAAAGACATTTCAAAGCTAGAACATGAGAGCTTTTATATACATATAAACACACTAGACGACCTTTTTATTTATTTACTTCATCATTTCAAATAAGCTCGTCCAAATGGATTCTATGATACTCCTCAAACCAAAAATCTATCAAATCTAGTCAAATATTGCAGCTCTTAGAAATTGCTGGCAAGCTGCGTTTTGGGTTTATGAGGAAACGTCTTTTCGCAAGGAATAATGGCTTGACGCCATTATAGTACGATTTTTAACGAGGGCTACTAACAATTTACAGAGTCACACCTTCTTTCTATGCATTAAAGTAAAGCACAATGACATAATTACAAATTAAAGGCTCGTCAGAATTCTTGGAGAATAATCATTATCACAAAACAATGGCTAACCAAGCCAGTTCAAGTTGTTTTCCTTATGTACCTTTATCGTCAGAGATGGAAGGCAGGGTTTGAAACGATTCCATGACATGGCAGTTTCTTGATCGCCTATTACTTCTTTTAGGTGGACAAGATTCGCAACTGATGATGGCAATTCACAACTTGAGCACTCTATCATGTAGAGCTTTCTCAGATCATCCAACTGGCCGATCTGTTCTGGCAATTCTGTTACACTTAGACATTCGGATAAGTCAAGAATCTGCAACTTATGAAGTCTACCGATTGTGCCCGGTAACTCTGTCAATTCGATGCAGGAGTTGAGCCTTAGGACCTCCAAATCAAGTAAATTTCCCATGTCCTCTGGCAGTGCCAAAAGCTTATGACAATTTGTGATACTGAGCTTTCGTAGCAAGACAAGATCACAGAATCCTGTTGGCAATTCCTCCAGATCATTGCAGTAGTCAATGGTGAGGTCGACTAACTTTGGGAATGCATCCGAAATCTTGTTGGTAGATTTATTAAAAGCTTGATCAATATTGCACATAACCAAGGACATCTTTTCTAGCTTCCTCCATTTCATTGAAGTCAAGAAAAGGGATGGGATGGAAACCTTTTCCAGTCTTATTCTCTTTAGATTTGATAAAGAACCAAGAAGTGGGAAATTGCTCAATTCGGCTGGAACGAACCCGTAATTGTGAAGTACTAAAACTTTTAGCTTATTCATTCTTTCTATGAACTCAGGCAATGAGTATTTCTGTGTCTGAAAATTCAGAAGTAAAACCTCAACTTCCGGCGCTTGCATGGTGGACCAACTTGATGAGAATGTTTCATCTGCAAACAAGGTGATGAAAATACAAAAAAATTAAAAATTGGTTGTGTATGTTTGATGCTTGTGCGCAGAGGCCAGGCTCTCTTTGTATTAAGAAAATAATAGGGATTAATAACCTTTTGAGATAGATAAGAGTTTGGCCCTGATTGATAGCTGATCTTGTTCCATCAACCACTCAGGGATTTTATTTTCAATTATCTCCAATAATACTCGTTTCCTGTGCTCAATGTTTCCTGAGTTGCTTCCACGGATGGCCAGCTCCCTGAGCAGGTCATGCTGCATGACAAAATGCTCATTATAGGACCCATCGTCTTCGTTTGCATCTTTCCTGGTGAATCACAGGAGTTGATTGCTTAGAGACTCGCACTCTTGACAAGTTAGCAACTAACAGTACACAAGTTAATTGAAATGAATAACATAAGTGGAGTTCTAATGACCATCAAAAGTTGCAATCATAGCAGTTGAAGCTGGTCATCCATCAGCGAAACCCAGAAAGATAACAAATTATTTTAATCCCCTATAAACCAAGTTGGTAATGGTTTTGTTCTTCTAATATTTTCCATGATTTTCTTCTTCTAATATTTTCCAGGATAACTCATTTTATATATAAAGGTCCATGTAGTAGTAGGATCCATATGATATTTGTAGAATCGATGTTTGAAGTGAAGATTCCACATACCATTACTAGAATATATACCCTGGCCATGATAATGTCAATAGGGTTCATAGCTATCATACCTTGTAACTACAACTTCAATCAGATTCCTATCAGAGAGTTCATGGAGATTGGCAATGGCGTCGTCCTCATCTTGGTTATACAATTCTGCCCACATATCAATAAGGGTAGTGGCAGGAATCCTCTGGTCTTCAGGGAATGAACCAAGGTCCATGAAACATTCCTTGGCTACTACATCATCATTGAAGGCTTCCACACTGCTTTGAAGAATCTGTCATTCCGTGCAGGTTGGTGGGCAGTAACAAACTAAAAATAAAGTTGTCAAGTAACCATCTCAACCCAATAGCTTAAACTGTTAGTTAAGGTTTCAAGATATGATTTATATTATTCTCTAACACACCCCCTCAAGTGAGGGTCTTTTGGACTTGAAACTTGCACAGATCAACATTACCTTGTGTTTAATTTTTATCAAATAAATGAGGATGGTGAGATTCGAATTCGTGACCGCTTGGTCATCAAGGCTCTGATACCTTGTCAAGGAACCAATTCAACCCAAAAGTTCAAGCTGTTAGTTAAGGTTCCAAGATATGATTTATATTATTCTCTAACAAAAGTTCCATTGTGTAAACACATCGATGGTTTCTTAAAGGTGTAAAATCGAACGTTTTTCTTTTCTTTTCTACAGTTGCAAAATTGTAAGATATCATCCCTGGAGTAAATTTACAGATTCAAAACACATGGTTTCGGAATTTTTATTTGAAGTTCTGATAGCACTTGATAAGACAACAAACAAGTAAGCACAAGTGCATGCTAAATCAGCGAGTCAAAATATTGGACAGAGAATATTTGTTCACTAATTTGTATTTATGTAGAAGGTGAAAACCAAATAAAAATGAGCAAATAAGCATTAATAATTGCAGGTTGATAAATCACCTCCTCTAGAATTTGTTGATTTTTTGTCAACTTTGCACTTGATTTTCTTCTCCCCCAGACCATGAAATCCATCTCTATTTATAGGCGGTGGAAGAGGGCAATCTTGTCTTCACGAGGGAAAAATTTTCAGCCCTTGATTTGACTGGAGGCATTCAAACCGTTGGTTCAAAGTGTGCACCTCGAACTGTCAAATTTGACAGTCCAAGGCTGCCCGAGGTGGCCACTTTAGGCCGGTCATCGGAGCGGTTTTGACGTTTATAGGCCTGACCGGACAATGCTCGGGGATAGAGGGGTTTCAGGTGGCCATTTTGGTGCATGAGTTGTCAATTTTGGGGGCCAAACGAGGCATTAAATGCACCTGCAAAACTGCTACCCTGATAGCTTCACGGGGAAGATGATGAACAGTGACCAGGCGATGCGTCGCCTGGTCTCTCTCTCTGTTTTTTTTTTAAAACGCAAAAACGACGCCGTTTTGGGTTAAAAATAGGGATTTTCACCGATTTTCAATTGAGTCCTCCAGCTTTCAATTGCTTTCAATATAATCCCTAATTGACCCTAAACTTTTGATTTAATGCAATTTGGTCCCGGCGTAACTTCAACTTCAGCCCCGGATTTACATGCCTTTTGCAATATGGTCCTTAGTCTTGGATTTATGCAATTTCGTCCCTAATTGACCCAAAAAACTTCATTTTTCTTCAATTTGACCCCCGGATTTTGTTAATTAAGCCCCCCAATTTTTGCGCCTTTTGCAGATTGGTCCTTGGCTGTGAATTTTGTCAATTTAACCCCTAATTGACCCCAAAACTTCAATTTTCTTGCAATTTGGCCCCTAATTTCAATCAATTAACTTGGTAAAAATTAAATTTGGTCTTTTAAAATTCCAATCTTCTCAATTAAGCCCAAATTAGGCTCCCAAACTTAATTTTTCAACAATTAAGCCCCAAATAAAATTAATTTTGACCCATTTAAAGTATAATTAAGTCATTGCACTCAATTAAATCCTTCAATTGGACCCAAATTAATTCTTAAACATAATTAAAATTTAATTTGGCCCATGATTAAATCAAATTGGCCTATTAAAAATTTAATTATGTCATTGGACTTAATGTTTATGCAAATTTGTCCAATAAACATTTAATTTGACCTTGAATTTGTATTTTTATTCAGTTTTAGGCATAATGGGGTACAATTAGACCTTGAATTTCCACCAAAAATTGCAGCTTGATTTTTGCCTATTTTTGCAGTCTTTCTTGATCTGCTTTCTCCACATTACCAGCCTTTATTTTTTTTATTTTTTATTTTTATTTTGAAAAAAAGTGAATTTTAGGGAATAACCCAGAATTGGGTTATGACAGTTGCCCCCCTCTTTACAATGCTTGCGATAGAAAGTCTCGTAAGAGACTTTAGATAGTAAGCGTTGTAAAGAAGAAAAAAAAAAGGATGAGAGATGATTGACTCATCATATTGAGAAATGATGAATCCTTTTGAGGGTTAGAAAGTGCACTCAGAGCAAAAACTAGAAGATTTCCCTTTTGAAAATTCAGATATTTTGAAATGGTCGAATTGTTATGGGTGACCTACCCAGCGAAGAATTTTTTATAGTGGTGAAAAATGCAGAGATTTTTTCAAAGTGGTGAGAAATGCGAAGATTTCTCAAAATGGTGAGAAATGCGAAGATTTCTCAAAATGGTTTTATTGTAATGGGTAATCGGCCCATATGGAAGATTTTGAAGGTGGTGAGAAATGCAAAGATTTCTCAAAATGGTTTCATTGTAATGGGCAACCAGCCCAAATGGAAGACGAAAAGAGTTTTCAAAGAGGTCTGATTGTGATGAGTGACCTACCCAGGTGAAATAAAATAAAATGTCTTAAAGAGAAGACATGATAGGGCTCGAAGGCGCACTATTCAAGAGATAAGAGCTTAAAGGAGTGTTCAAAAAAGGATGGGACCCGAAGGGGGACGAGGACTGAAGAGCGCACTAGAAAAGAGGTATGGTTAGAAAACGCACAACTCGATAGATGAGGGCTCAAAGGCGCACTCAAAGGTAGGCTATAAAGCACAAAACCTAAGATGGTGGAGGGCTCGAAGGCGCACTCAAAGGGAAAAAGGTAGGGCTACACAATGCATTAGTTGAGATGGTTGAGGCCTCAACAACTCACTCAAAAAGAGGCGACAATGAGACACCGATCTGTCAATGAAGAGAAGTGATATTTGATAGGTTTGCATGAGTGTTGAAAAATTTTGTTTTGCTTTTGATGAAGTGAAGTGATATTTGATTGGTCGAAAGGGTTCAAGTTTCAATTTGAGGGTTTCAAAGAACCAGTTTTCAAAGTTTTCATTTTGAATGCATGAATAATGACTTGTTTCGCATGGGAAAGCATTGCCTATCGATCCAGACTGCCTGCGTTTGATCAGAAAGGGCTTGATTGGGCACGTAACGTAGGGTTAGGCTTTTGGTTATGAAGAAAAAGGATATATATAGGTTCAAAAGGTGTTTAAAGGACTTTAAGACTAAGGATCACTAGTACTTATTTCCCAAATTCTTCTCTTTTTTTTTCTTTTTTTTTCATGAATTTGGAATTAATTTGTAAAATGGGTCATGGTGCCCCCCAGTGTTGGGCTTTTTCTTCTTTTGATTTTGAGCATCATTATATTAGTAATTTTTGTGGCACGCTCAAATCTTTTTAGGACTCTTTCATGCCCCCCCGCTTTATTTGGGCACTTTTTGTCATTAAGGATTTTTGCACTTGCCCCCTAGTGTAAGGTGTAATCCTAGCCAAAGTTATTTTTTCAAGAAAAATGCATTAGGCTCAAAAAGGGATTACAAGGGATTTTTAGATTTTGTGAAGGATGATCAAATATGGCCTTTCTTCATTTCAAACGCATGCAGTTAGAATCGACAAGCTTTGCTTTCTCACATGCGAATATGCAAAATGATTTCTCATTATTCATGCAGTCAAAACTCAGCTTTGAAGTTATTTCATGGTGTTTGGGTTGTCTTTCAGGTTTTTTAAGTGTTAGGATATCACTTGAATTTTTAGAACTTGTTTGTTAGAACAAACACCAATTTGATTTTAGTTTTGTACTAGAATTTTGAATTTCTAAGAATCTTTATCAAAACATGGGATCATGCATAGTTTTTTTAGGGGAAACACACTAAAGAAATCTTGGCCAAACTTCAATTTTATTGATTGATAAAGGTAAATACATCAGGCATAATACTTCTTTACAACATCTGAGTTTACAGGTCTAGGTAGATCCTTTCCATCCATATTAGTCAGAATTAAAGCCCCTCAAGAAAAAGCCTTTTTCACCACATATGGCCCTTCGTAGTTTGGTGCCCACTTACTTTGATCTTCTCCTGATGCTAGTGAGACCTTTCTTAACACCAAATCCCCCTCCTTGAACACCCTTGGTTTGACCTTTTTGTTGTAAGCTTTGGCTATCCTGCTTTGGTATAACTGGTGATGGCAAATAGCTGCTAGTTTTCTCTCATCAATCAAGTTTAGTTGCTCAAATCTTAACCTTGCCCATTCTGATTCGTCCAGTTCTGCATCCTTCAGGGTTCGCAGTGATGGAATTTCTACTTCTAAAGGCATAACCGCCTCCATTCCATATACTAAGGAATATGGGTTTGCATTTGTAGAAGTTCTAACTGTGGTGTGGTACGCATGAAAGGCGTATGGGAGCATCTCATGCCAATCCTTGTAGGTGACCACCATTTTCTGGATAATCTTCTTGAGATTCTTGTTAGCTGCTTCGACTGCCCCATTCATCTTCGGTCTATAAAGGGAAGAATTAAGGTGTTTAATCTTCCATTTGGTGCACAGTTAGTCAATCAACTTCCCATTGAAATTCTGAGCATTATCAATTACCAATCTTGCTGGCAAACCATAACGACAGACCAAATCCTTTTCAATGAATCTCTTGACTACTTTTGTGTTACATGGGCGTAAGAGTTGGCTTCTACCCATTTGGTGAAGTAGTCGATGGCCACCAAAATGAATCTATGCCCATTGCTCGCTTTAGGGTTGATTGGCCCTATAACATCCAAACCCCACATATCAAAAGGCCAAGGCGAGATCATATTGAACAGAGGCGTTGGAGGCACATTTATCTTATCACCATATATTTGACACTTATGGCATTTTCTAACATAGTCTATACAATCTCTCTCCATGGTCAACCAGAAATATCCAGACCTTTGCATTTGTTTCGCCATTGTATGCCCATTGGCATGTGTAACACAAATCCTCTCATGGACTTCTTTTAATGCTTGTTCAATCTCATTTTCATTCAAACACCTGAGCAGAGTCCCATCAAATGACCTTTTATATAAAATTTCTCCATCTAAGTAAAAATTCATGGTCATTCTCCTCAAAGTCTTTTCATCTGTCTTGGAAATCCCTTGAGGATATTCTCGATGCTGGAGAAACTTCTTGATGTCATTGTACCATGGTTTCCCATCTGGAGATTCTTCAATTAAGCAACAATGGGCTTGGAAGCTTCTGACTTCGATATCTATTGGCTGGACCTTGCTTTTAGCATCAACTTGTGTCATTGAAGCTAAGGTTGCCAAGGCATCAGTAAACTGATTCTTATCTCTGCTTATATGGGTGAATTTGATTTCTTCAAATTCATTGGCTAACCTCAAGAGATAATTTTGATACAACTTCAATTTCTCATCCTTGGTTTGCCACTCACCTTTGACTTGGCAGATGATTAGTAAGGAATCCCCAAAGACCTCAAGCTTCTTGGCTTTAAGTTCTAAAGCAGCTTCCAGGCCAATGATGCAGGCTTCATACTCGGCCGTATTATTGGTACATTCAAACAGTAACTTTGTTGAAACAGGATACTGCTTATTTTCTAGGGAAATTACTACAGCTCCTACCCCATTTCCTGATACATTTACTGCACCATCAAAGTAAAGGGTCCACTGATCGTTTTCCCCACCTTCATTCTCGATTACTATCACATCTTCATCTGGGAGGTCAAAGTTTAGAGGCTCGTAGTTTTCCATGGCATGATCTGCAAGATGATTGGCAATTATGCTTCCTTTTACAGCTTTTCTTGTCATAAAGACAATATCATATTCTGCCAACAACACTTGCCACCTTGCTATTCTACTTGACAAGTAAGTTTTTTCACAGATATACTTGAGCGGGTCTAATTTTGAAATCAACTAGGTTGTGTAATATAACATATACTACCTGAGTCTTTTCGCACTCCAAACCAAGGCACAACACAACCTTTCAATTGTTGTGTATCTCGACTCACAATCATTGAATTTTTTACTCAGGTAGTAAATAGCTTGCTCTTTCCTTCCTGACTCATCATGTTATCCCAGCACACAGCCCATAGCTGTTTCTGTTACTGTCAAGTATAGGATCAAAGGCCTCCCCGGTGTTGGAGGTACTAATAGTGGTGGGTTTTGCAAGTACCTCTTTATTTTATCAAAGGCTTCTTGACAATCATTATCCCATACTCCAGGATTTTTCTTCCTGAGCAAACAAAAAATTGGTTCACAAGTCACTGTCAACTGGGATATAAACCGAGCTATGTAATTCAGGCGCCTTAGGAAACTTCTTACTTCCTTTTCTGTCTTAGGGGCAGACATCTCCTGAATAGGTTTAGCTTTATCAGGATCAACTTCTATTCCTCGACCACTTACTATGAAGCCCAATAGTTTTCCTGTTTTCACCCCGAATGAGCATTTTGCAGGATTCAACTTTAGCTGGTATTTTCGCAGCCTTTCAAATAGTCTCCTTAACACTTGCACATGATCTTCCTCCTCCTTTGATTTTGCAAGTATGTCGTCCACATAAACTTCCACTTCTCGGTGCATCATATCATGGAACAGGGTAACCATTGCTCTTTGATATGTGGCTCCAGCATTCTTCAATCCGAATGGCATTGCTTTATAGCAAAACATCCCCTAAGGTGTGACAAAGATGGTCTTCTCTTTATCTTCTTCTGCCATTCTAATTTGATTGTAACTAGAGAATCCATCCATAAAAGAATATGTAGCATTTCTTGCAGCATTATCAACGAGAATGTCTATATGGGGTAAAGGAAAATCATCTTTTGGGCTCGCCTTGTTCAAATCTCTATAGTCCACGCACACCCGAATCTTCCCATCCTTTTTTGGGACTACGACCACATTAGCTACCCATTGAGGATATTGGACTACATCTAGAAACCCTACATCCCACTATTTTTGTATCTCGGACTTTACCTTGAGTAACATGTCCGGGCGCATTCGCCTGGTTTTCTGCTTAACTGGTTTGCTTCCTTCTATTAAAGGAATCTTATGTACTACTATGTCAGTATCTAGATCAGGCATATCTACATAAGTCCAAGCAAAAACATCTGCATACTCATGTAATAGAGAGACCAGTCTATTTCTTTCTTCAGTTGTAACAAGGGTGCCAATCTTTAATTCCTTCTTTTCTTGCTTGTTTCCCAAGTTAATGACTTCTAGTTTCTCACTAGCAGGTTCCCAGGCTTTTTCTGAATTTTCTACCAGCTTAGTAAACTCTCTTATATCTTCCTCTCCCCATTCTTCATCATCCATTGCAATCATATTATCAAAGTTTGGCCAATTATTCTTAGTGCAATGGTTTTGTGAATCGATGGAACTTTCAGGATTCCTGAAAGTGCAAGGTGTGCTCGTGTAAGTGTGATTCGTGAAAAGATAAAAAAAATGCAGGCACATATTGGACACAAGAAAATGCATGATCTCATTAAAACAAAAGTGCTCGGTTAACATAGAAAATCTTGCGGTATCATGAGCTAAAATACCGACAAGATCAGCACAAGTCAAAACAAGACAAAACAAGTTCGAGCATGATCAAACAAGAACAATTACTTTTTAAACACAATAGGAGCAGGCTCCATCTTCCAGTTCTGGTACACCTCTCCTTCAACCAATCTTCGTACGAAAAATCTGGCAGGAGGTTCATTAATGGTGTGAATGGAAAGCTGTGGCAGAACTTCATCCTTCATTTCCAAATCTGCTTCCTCTATCTGTTTTTCTTCTTGGCTCTCCAGGGTATTGATGTGAAGATCCATTATGCCAGATCTAATCACTTCTGTAGCCCTTGGGAAAGATACTTGGAGCGGTGGGATGACAAGTTCCTCCTGTTGCTACCCAATTTTTGACCCATTTATTTGATAAAATTTTTGAAAAAAATCCAAAAATAGCGAAAAACAACGAAAATCCAAAAAAATATGTTTTTTATATATTTGTATCGTTTTTAGCATTTTCAACGTCATCTAAAAATGAATTTAAATTTTCAGAAGTTTTCGAACGCGTTCAACTTTTCACGCGTTGTTTTTAAAATCCTTGATTTTTCTCTTTGAGTCAACGTTGATATTGCTCATTTTAAAAAATACAAGAAAAATCAAAATTTACAAAAAAAGAAAGTTGAGGGACCAATTTTGAGTCCCGGGCAACATTTTACCTATAAATATAAGTCCAAAACTCAAAACCAGGGGGATAATTTTACAATTTGGGGGAGGCAACACAAAAAAAGGAAAACCCTAAAAAAGCTTAACTCTTTCTTCTCCCTCACTCGAAGCCGCCGCCCCCCTCATCAGATTTTTTTTCCCTTCTTCTCGCCAGCCAAGAGCTTTGCTCCCTCAGCCCAAACACGGCCAGCCCCCCTCTCTCTACCAAAAGACACACCAGACTGCCCCCCTTCCTTTGAAACCAAATTAGTGATCTTCATCCCCTCACTCTCCCTTCCCTCTCTCGACTGCTCACAGGCCATCCCCATTCTCTTTTCCCCATAAGAGAACCGACCACACCCGAACACCCCCAGCCCACACAGACCTTCCCTTTCCCTCAGCCGGTTCTCTCTCTCAGCCACCTCGTCTTTCCCTCTCCAGCCGGCTCAACTTTCCCCCCCATTTCCTCTCATCACCGTCACAGCTGTTTCCTTCCAGCACAAGACTTTCCCTCTCTGGCAACACAGATAGAGACCGGCTTCTGCACCTCCCCGTAGCAGCCGGCCACTACATTTCTCTCAGCTGTTTGTCGCCGCCAGCAGCAGCAGCGCCGTCCTCACCAGTGAGCCACCAGCCCCCACACGGCAACGCCGGGGCACCACTCTTCTTCATCTTCTGCAACTGGCCTCCTGCCCGCCTTCTCCCTCCAGCAGCGCCCGCAGACCCAGCAGTCTCCAGTGGCGGCCCAAACACAGCGGCACCTACAGATCAGCAGCCATCCTTCCTCCTGCCAGCTACCCGAAACGGAGGAGAAGATGAAAAAACCCATGGAAGAACCGATCTGCAGTGAAGCAGATCTAAAGGAGAAGAGAGAGAGGCAGATCCGAAAACCGTGAAAGAAGATTAAAACAGTGTGCCTGTTGCCTTTTTGGTGTTTTGCAGGTCACCGCCGGCGAGGAGGGGAAGAAGAGAGGAAGCCGTGACTGACCCTCCTGCGCGCTTGGATTTTCTTGCGGCGGTGCGTGAACCCACGCGCCGCCAGTGACGGTGGCGCGTGGAGAGACGCGCCGCCAGTGTTCCTGCGGGTGCAGAAGGCTATCCCTGTAATTTCAGATTGTTTTGGGGCTAATTTTTGTAATTGTAAAAATTGTTTAATGTTTTTTTGTTTAGTTGACTTTTTATAATTTGTAGTGTTGATGTAATAAAAAAGAAAAGAAAAGAAAAAAAAAGAAAAAAGAAAAAAAGAAAAGTATAGTGAAAAGGAAATGTGTGATTTGTATTTTGTTTATGAATGTTTTTTTTTGTACGATAAAATTGCAAGAATAAAGAAGAATTTAATATTTTGATTTGCTCACGGATAAAGAATTATGAACTTATATGTAAGTCGTATTTCTAAAATTCGATGAAAGAACAGAATTTTTAAAACTTCTTTAACACATTAAGTCCACGAAGCAGTTTACCTCAGGTGGGGTGTGTTAGGGATGCTAATACCTTCCCTAACCACAACCAGTCCCTTACCCATGAATCTCTGACAAGACCAGCACCAGGGTTTCCTAGTAGCCTTCAATTAAATACTAGGTGGCGACTCCAACGAACCAATCAAAACGCAAATGAAATGAAAAATTGCCAGCCGATGCTGCGTGGATTTGACGTGCGACACCTCCTCTTCTGGCTCTCTTCCTTCAATCCTCGCCATTCTTGCCTCTCTTTTAATCTGAGTGACCCGCTTGTAATCGTCTTTCTTGGGCTTATATCCAAGCCCAAATCTTTGATTTGCACACTTTAGCTTGATCAGCCCAGGCATTCCAGTCTCAGGATTACATTGAAAAGGAGCCCCATTCTTTAGAAAGCATTTGGCAGCCATCTTTGCTGTTTCTGGAATTCTAGGCTTTCTCAGCACTGCACCTTCAGGAACCCATTCTGTGTTCACAATTTCAAAAGCATGAATATTCCCATCTCTACAATCTTCTGCTTCAATGAAGGGTATGACCACATTTTTTATCATGGAAACTGTCTCTTCAGCTTTGACAGTTATCAACATTCCATTCATGATATACTTTAAACACTGGTGCAATGAAGAAGCTAATGCTCCAGCTGCATGAATCCACAGCCTTCCTAATAATATGCTGTAAGATGGGTGAATGTCCATTACCTGTAATGTTATCAAGAACATCTGCGGCCCCACATATAGCTCCACTTCTAGGGTTCCAATTATCTGTCTTGGCGAACCATCATATGCTTTAGCCATCAAGGTGCTAGGTTTCATGTGTGACTCATCAACAGGCATTTCTTTTAACATATGCATTGGTAGGACATTCAATGCGGAACCATTATCGATGAGTACCTTTCCGATCAGAATGTCCTTACAACGCACTGTAATGTATAGTGGCTTGTTGTGCCCAGTACCATCGGGACTCAATTCATCTTTAGTGAAGTATACATAATTCGAGGCCTGGATTCTTCCCACTAAATGTTCCATGGCTTCTTGATTGATGTCTTGAGGAACATATGCTTCATTCAAAACCTTTTGTAGAGCCTTCCTATGTGGCTCAGAGCTTAGAATCAGAGACAATAACGATATTCTTGCTGGAGTTTTCTTGAGCTGTTCAAGAACACTATATTCACTGTGTTTCATCAGCTTTAAGAATTCATTGGTTTCCTCTTCCGTGACAGGTTTGTTTATTTCCTCAGTCACATCAACCCCCTCTTTACCCTTAGCTTTTCTTTGTTTTTCTAGCTCTTCTAGAGTGAAACATCTACCACTACGGGTCAATCCTCCAATTTCTGCTTGAAAAATAGGCGGTTGCTGAGTGCTTTTGAAAGAATACCCATAGTCATGAGGTAAAGCACTATAATTCCCTTTATGTTCTACTACTGGTTTGGATAAGACCAATTTGGGTGGCCTTCCTGTAGTGAATTCTACTCGACACACCTCTTTATTTGGTGCCTCCATCATGAACACCTCTTCACTTGTTGCTTTCTCAATTCGTAGCAACCCACGACTGATCATTTGCATCATTTTTTTATGAAAGCCCTCACAATGGCTGATCACATGGCCTTCTATATTATGATGTTCACAGCACTTCTCGCTACCCTCTTTGTACCTTGCATCTACCATCATTTGGTAGATCCTATCCATTGACACCTTTAAGATTTTTGAGTGTTCTACTTCTAACATGTTTACAGACCCACTACCTGAAGCATGATTGGGTAGAGGGTTCATATTCACATTAGGGGCATCTTCAAATGTTATCCATCCTGCTTTGATCAATTGCAGAAGCTTTCTCTTAAAGGCGTTGCAGGTATGGATGCTATGTCCAGCTACATCGGCATGGTATTCGCAAGTGAGATCCAGCTTATACCAGCTGGGGTAAGGTGGTTGTAGGGGTGTCAAAGGCACGGGGGCTACTTGTCCGATACTTAGTAGCTTTTGGTACATTTCATTTAGGGGTAACGACAACGGAGGCAATTGTTCTTGGGTTCTTTGGTAGTTCTTTTTGGAGAAACTTTCAGCTTGGTTGTTTACTTGGTGGTTTTGGGGTTCAAGTTTTCTGGCTGGGATCGGGAAGTTGAAATTGGTGTTGGCAATTTGGGATGAAGAGGATTGAGTGTTATATCTTTGGAATTGGCCTTTTTTGCTTTTATAACTACTTTCAAGATGATCAATCTCTCTCTTTTTTACTCCAAAACCTTTTTTCTCCATGGGTGTAGAGATTCTCCCACTCTTTACTCCTTGCTCTATTCGTTCTGCTACTGCCACGACATTAGTGAATTGTTGAGCCGAACTACCCATCACGTGTTCATAGTATGATGCTTTTAGCGTGTTAGCAAACAGAGCAACCATTTCCTTTTCTAGGAGAGGGGGATGTACCTGTGCTGCCAAATCTCTCCATCTCTGGGCATACTCCCTTATGCTTTCTTTGTCTCATTTCTCCAGATTAGACAGACTGGTTCTATCAGGAGCAATATCCATGTTGTATTTGTATTGCTTGATGAAAGCATCTACGAGATCCTTCCATGTATGGATCCTGGTATTATCTAACCTCATATACCAGCTCAACGCCACTCCACTCAAACTGTCTTGGAAGAAATGCATTAGTAGCTTCTCATCGTGCACTACTTCTACCATTTTATTGCAATAGGATTTGAGATGGGTAATAGGGCATTGAGTTCCGGTATATTTGATAAATTCAGGAACTTGAAATTTCTTTGGTACCACCACATTAGGGACTAGACACATTTCTGCAGCTCGCACAGGGTCATATAAGTCTACTCCCTCAATGGCCCTAATCCTGGCCTCTAGTGTTGCCATCTTGTCCTGATCAATGTCATCAGATGGCTTGGTTTTGTGGGATTCATTAACGAATGCATCTGTGACTGCAGGTGTTGGTACTGGTGTTGTTGACTGCACAAATGCTGGATTGTGTCAGGGCTCCTGTGCATGTTCTCCTATTATTTCTTCAGGTTGGTTTGCTGGGAAAGTGGCAGGTCTAGTTGAAGGGCCTTCACCAGAGGTATTCCTTAGTGCTTGCTCGAGTAAACTAGTGAGGCGAGCCACACTATCCTTTAAAGAATCCAACTCTTCTTGGAAATGAGCTTCACGGTAAGCACGTTCTTCATCTTCCATGTTCCTTGCTCGAAGTTGAGTGTTGTAGACTCTTTGGGGACCTATATTTTGACCTGGCGTATGCATGTGTGTTATAATGAATGAATGTATGAATATGGATGCAAATGAGAAATGCATGTATATGGATTAAAGAGCTAATCCGTGACTTCCTTTGTCAAATACAGGTAGCATCCGAAGTCTGATATACACAAAGAGGTTTTACCCAATTCCTTTGATTGATTAAATTCCATACACATTGTAAAAGTTCAAAAGTAGGCATAATACAAATGGTTCATACAAAGTGTCTTCATTCAAATGATATTCCTCTATTGGCTACATTCCTGATGAAAGATGAAACTTCATTCAAATACTCCTCATATCTATGATGGTTGTTGGCAATCCTGGCAGCCTTCACTCGTAGCTCATTTGCCTTTCTAGCCACCATGTCAATTAGCTTGTCCGTTTGTTCGATCTTGTAATGGAACAGGGTGTTATCTTGAAGCAGTGTTCCATTACTAGCGGCTAATGATTCATTGTTTGTCTCCAAAATTTGAACCATCTTTTCCAACTGCTGAATCTGCTTTCTGGCCCTTTGCAATTCTTCCTTCTCTATATCAAGCTCGACTACCTTAGTGTTTAGTTGTACGTCGAGGCTGCTGATATAGTCTTGCCATTCCTCAAACCGTTCTTGCATCTTCTTTACTTCTTCCTCTCGGGACTCAAGCTCGGCTTGTATCACAGAAACTCGGTTTCTCATACCATTTATTCTGTCCAGGTATTCCTTCATATCCGACTCAGCTATCCTCTTTGCTTCTCTCTCATCATCAGCTTGGACCTGATATCGAGTTCTTAAGCTTCTTTCTTCTTCAATGGTGAGTTCTGCCAATCTGTTCTTCTCTTTTTCAGCTTCCCATTTTAATTTATACTGGTCCCTTTCTTTCTTCAGAGAAGCTATTGTCTCTTTTGTCAGCAAACTTTCTATTTTCTGAGGCCCTTTTTAGAGTCACAAATTCTTGCTCCATCATTACATGCTTGTTCACCAACTCATCATACTTGACCTTCCCATCTTCCAATTGCTTATTTGCTTCGTGCTGGTTCTTTCTTAACTTAACAATTTGCTCATCTTTTTCTTTCAATTGCTAATCTAGAGAGGCCTTCATCTTATCTTCTTTCAAGAGTTGGTTTTCCAGGAATTTCTGATGAATCATGCTCTTGCTAAGCTCAATCCTCAGCTTATCCAGTTCTTCTTGGAGATTTTCCTCGTTGTTGACCCTTTTTCTTTTGAGCTCCAATGTCATGGATGACTTATCTTGGGTTACCCCTAGCTCTGTTGCCTCTTAAAGTATTTTCAATGAATTGCCACTCCTCCATATTGAATAATCAGGGCTAATTGAGAACTCTTTTTGAAACTCCTCTTTACGAACCAAAATAGGCTGCTTCTAGTCATTTTTTATGGCGTCTAACTCATCCAAAGAACTAGCTTCTTTAAACGGACTGGTATATTCGGCTAATCCCCAAGTTCTTGGTACGTATTGTACTCCTCCAAACTGTCTAGCCATCAACGAGGGTGAGTAGTTGATATAACCAGTCAAGCCAATTAATGGGACCCATGCTTTGTCGCCGCAACTCATGAGGTAAGATGAACCACTTACCCAAGGAGCTTTCCATCTGAAATTACTCTGGGGAAGTTCTCGGTATTTCTCTACCCACGCCTTTTCATCCAAATCATTCCACTCTTCAGTCAGCACTAACTCAAGAGGCCTCATGTTAAACCACTAGAAATTATTGAAGACTTCTTTTGACGCTTCCAAATGGCAAACTATCCACATGAATAAGAGAGGAATACAACATCTCATCGCCCCTTTCCCAAGCAATCTACAATGATTTAGAGATAAGAAGGTTTCAGCTAAGATAGCTGAAGTAGGGTTATTCTTTGTCTCTTCAAATTCAAGAAAGGCGTTAGCAACTTTAATGCTAATAATTCCAGCGGCTTTTGAAGGAAACAGAACCAACCCAAAGATGGCAAAAGCAATTATCTGATATCTTTCTTCACCCAACTTCCCTTTTTCCTTATCTGTCTTCAATTTATTCTCGATCATTTTCCACTTGAACCCTCCATTGGATGTCCTGTACCGATCAACTTGATCCAAATGTAGAAGTTTGGCAACTGCTATAACTGTACTCTCAATTCTTTGCCTGAAGTACACTTTGTAAGGGTCATTCAGAAAACTCAAGATCTGAGCATACTCTTCAAGAGTAGGGGTCATATCAATATCCCCAAAAGTAAAACATCTGTAGCTCGGATCCCAGAAATGCATCAAGGCTTTGACTGCTGAAATCTGAATAGGCATTCTTGTTAGATGAGCAATTCTTCCATACTTCTTCTCAAACAGATTCTCATCAATATATCCCAGAATAGGGGCCAACTTCTTTATACTGTCTACGGAACAGTGCACTTTGGTTATGTGTGGTAATTCTTCAACCTTGGTTTTTGGGCAATCCCCTTCGACTAATTGCATCATCTCAGATCTTTCCCCATATTCTGAAAAGGTAAGGGAAGTCATGGTCTTAGCTCAAAAATCTTGTAAAGTCCAGAAAAATTCTAGGTTATTATATGAGGGATATGTTTTCTAACTGGTCTCAAAAGGTCTATGAACTGCCCAGTGACTACCTTTCATGAAGGCAGTATAAGGGTTTACAAGGGATGGTTGGGGCACTATGTGACCACCATCACCAAGTAAACACTCAGCTCATAGTTGGATGTTTCACGAATCTGAACCCCAACTGAAAGTCATGAGGCAGACCGCTACTCCCCACCTATCCTAGAATTGGGTCTTCTTGCACAAATAAAAATGCATGAATGCATTAATCTTGATGTATTTATGTATGAACAGGAAATAAAAGTGTTGAAACAGTAAAGTTAAACAGACCAAAACAAATAATCAAACAATCAAACAAACAAAGCTTAGTCCGACTAAACAAGGCGGTCCCTAGTGGAGTCGCCATTCTGTCGCACGTCACCGCGTGGCGTCGGCTGGCGATTTTCTAGTTCATTTGCTTAATTCGTTAGGAGTCACCACCTAGTATTATGGTAACTAGGAACCTATGATCTGCGAGAGTTTGGGTAAGGGACTGGTTGTGCAAGGGGAAGACGCATCACCCCCAATGCACCCTACCTAAGGTAAACTGCATTGTTATTTGATTGTTTTTTAAGTCGAGTTTCTATTTGTTGGTCTTTTTTAAGGTTCAAGGTAGATCTCTTTTCATGAGAAAGTCTCTACCTTATTGGATTAAATCCTAACCGTTCTAAAGTCTAAATTTTAGCATCGTATTTATTTATACCTTGTATCTTTAATACCTGAGGGTGTACTTTATCGTGTAATTTTATACCCACAAATTTTAAAGTTTACATTTGGATCTTAAAAAAAATTGAAAAAAAGATTTTTGATATTTTGGCCAAACCCTAATGGATGATCATAAACCAGTCATGATATCCATTTCTATTTTCAAAACATGGGAAAGATGCAAGTCTTTTTTTTTAAAAAAAAAAAAATGCTTGGAAAAGTTTTTAGGTTTTGGCCGTATGCATGAAATTCTTCTTTTTTTTTTTTTCCGGAGAAAATCAGGTATTTAATACCGGATTTATATTTTACAATGTAAATATACAACCCGATATTATGCAAAATTGGTAGAAAAACATTTGAGAAAATCACAAATTTTTTTTAAGGATTTTTTGAAAATTTTTGGAATTTTTTTCGTTTTTTTTAATATTATAATATATTATTATAAATAAATAAATAAATAAAAATCTACATGGGCTAGGCCGGCCCAGCTAACTGGGCCAGGCTCAGCCATAGAAGAGGATGGGCCGATCTCGGCCCGAAACGGTTGGGCCGACCTCGGCCCGACACTTTTTATTTATTTCTTTAGGGCCGGGCCAAATCTGGCCCAGCCCAAAGTTCTGGGCAAGGTCCAGCCCGACCCTAAAGAAATAAATAAAAAGTGTTGGGCCGAGATAGGCCCAACCGTTTCGGGCCGAGATCGGCCCAATCATTTTGGGCCGAAATCGGCCCAACCTCTTCTATGGCTGAGCCTGGCCCAGCCCATGTAGATTTTTATTTTATTTTTATTTATTTATTTATAATAATATATTATAATATTAAAAAAAACGAAAAAATTTCCAAAAAAATTTCAAAAAATCCTTTAAAAAACATTTGTGATTTTCTCAAATATTTTTCTACCAATTTTGCATAATATCGGGTTGTATATTTACATTGTAAAATACAAATCCGGTATTAAATACCCGATTTTCTCCGGAAAAAAGAAGAAGAAGAATTTCATGCATACGACCAAAACCTAAAAAGTTTTCCAAGCATATTTTTTTTTTAAAAAAAAAAAACTTGCATCTTTCCCATGTTTTGAAAATAGAAATGGATATCATGACTGGTTTATGATCATCCATTAGGGTTTGGCCAAAATATCAAAAACCTTTTTTTCAATTTTTTTAAGATCCAAATGTAAACTTTAATATTTGTGGGTGTAAAATTACACGATAAAGTACACCCTCAGGTATTAAAGATACAAGGTATAAATAAATACGATGCTAAAATTTAGATTTTAGAATGGTTAGGATTTAATCCAATAAGGTAGAGACTTTCTCATGAAGAGAGATCTACCTTGAACCTTAGAAAAGACCAACAAATAGAAACTCGACTTAAAAAACAATCAAATAACAATGCAGTTTACCTTAGGTAGGGTGCATTGGGGGTGATGCGTCTTCCCTTTGCATAACCAGTCCCTTACCCAGACTCTCGCAGATCATAGGTTCCTAGTTACCATAATACTAGGTGGCGACTCCTAACGAATTAAGCAAATGAACTAGAAAATCGCCAGCCGACGCCGCACGGTGACGTGCGACACATAAAATTAAACATAAATTTCTTTTACAACATACATTTTTCATCTATTACCAATATCCATCTAATATTCTATCCTATTTGACGAGAATAAATCACCTCCTCTAGACTTTTTTGATCTGGAGCATATGACTGCTGATCCGATGGTAATGCCAATTTCTGAAAAAGGGTCATGGCATCTGCAAGATTCAATGTTTCCAATTTATATGTTGATCCAAAACTTTGAAATTCATATCTTGATGTCACCAAAATCTTGTAATTTTCTATTCGGAACTTGAGCTTGTTCAGGTAACTCGATTTCTTTATGCTGGAATATTATCATCTTCACAATGACCAGCAGGTTGCGCAGCTTTGAAACGTTGATAAAGAAGATGTTGCTCTTGAATTTATCTGAAAAGGCGGAAAAGAAGAAAGCTGTAATGAAATTTCTCCAGAAATTCTTATGTTTTCACATATAGCTAAATAAAGACGGAGACAAGAGCCTACATGTGGAACTCCAAATTCTAATCCTCAGAAAAACTAAAAGCAAAAATATGGGAATTGATTCATTTACTCTGCTAAAGAGTTCCAAGTAATGAACTGAGTCTAAAATATCATACATTTGCTTATTTCAATCAATAACAGCCCCACAATTCTGCAGAAACACAAGTCTTTATGTGTGGTTACAATTCAACATGACAAAAGCATCCCTTTTTATTTCTTGAAAAATGAATAATTCAACAAGAGAATGTACATGAAGCTGAATAGAGATACACATTAGACCAGAAAAACAAAACGGAAAACAGCAGCAATTTACCTCAGATACTAACAGAACCAGCTAAAGTAATATTACTATAGCTCTTGCTTGAATCCACCCTACTACCATTGCTTAGAGTCATGCTTAACTTCCCGAATTGATCACTTAACTGTCTTACGCCAGAAGAAACACCTTTTGTATCTCCTACTTCCTGAAGTTGCAAAACACTGCTAATATGATCACGAATATCCTTCTCTAAGTTGAGAAGTTTCATGTTATAAGGAGACTTCTTAAAAAAGTTGTATTTATGGATTTTTGAGCATTTATTGACTAAATCATTGCCTTCTGCCATTAATCCTTTGAGCCTTTCAAGTTGCTTTGGTTGATAAAGTTCTGCGTTAAAGATTCTATTCTCTTGATAATTGGAGCCATGTCTTCCAACATTTCCTCTAGGCGCTTCAAGCTTTGCTTGAACTGGGAGTTGTTTTTCTGTGCATTTAAAAACCCCTTTAAGAAATTATCAAAAATTATCTCGAAACCAGCCCCAGCAACTGCTGATACCACAACTTGACCTGCCATGGCTTTTTTTTCACAAAGAAAAATCAGCTGATTTTTGTACAACAACTAGTGAGGAACTGAAGTAAAGAGGAAAATGGTTTCTGGGCTGTTTTGGGTAGATGGAAATCTTTTCCGGGGAACTGGATTTCCTATCGTGTTTTCTTTCTTGAGAAACGAAGTAAAGCATCATTATATGCTAGTTTTCTAATTTCTTGTGTTGATGATGTGTAAAGTGTGTGGACTTGAGAGGAATTTCATGGCAGCTTCCTCATCGGAGCATCGAACTTTCACTCTCTAGATTCTTTCCAACTTTTATTGCCCGTTGGTCCACTTTGAGACTTAAATAAATTGTTCAAGATGAAGGATGGTCTAAATATATATATCAGGACAAAGTTAAAGAAATATATGCCTTTTGATTTCTAAGAAACAACGTTCATGCACCAAAAGAAATATATAATGTGGATCTTTGGCTAACAACTCAACAAAAAAGAACAGTTCTTGGGTGTTACCTTATACATGTCTGTTAATTTTTTAGTGTAATATAATTTGTGCCCGTCAATGTTTCATAAAAAAATAAGAAGTAGGTTAAACCACGTTGGCATTTTTTATTTACAACTCTAATGATTATCTTCTGTAATTTCAATAATAAGAAAAGAAAAAAAAGAATGAGATTAAAGTTGGTATACAAATTAAATTAAATTTTAAAGGATGAAATAAAAAAAATACAGCAATTAAAAGATTAACACTAAATTTGATATAATTAATAAATAATAAAATATTTTAAAGTTTTTTACAACTTCTAAAAAGTATTTTCCGTTTAAAATTAAAAAAAAAAACTTTCATGAAAATCAATCCAGGCATACTTGATTTAAGAATATCATCATTTGGTGTCGTATGTGGAAAAGTGATAAAAAAGCTATCAATTATTTTCTAGACTTGTTTCTTGACCTTTCTGAGCTAGTCCATGGTAGACAATCAAGATACACCTGAGATGAGACATGTAACATACCTCTATATGATTGTGAGCTCATCCACCCTTTTAGATTTTCAACAACTTTTTAATTAGGTTTAACTCCTCACTAAGGTTGTGATAGCCACTTAAGGGTAAAACCAGGCCCAACAACCTTAGCACATGAGGTAGCATCCTCAATCCCAGCTTTTCAACCACAAGATTCCCTCTTAGCTAGGAGACAATTACATTATCCAAATAAGGCCGGGCAAAATTAAACTGAGCGTTTTCAACCTAACAATCTCTTAGTCCCTCTAGAGGTCATTCTTACCGACATAAAGCTCTCATACTAAATGGTCATTCTAGATGTATTCCCTTTTGCCAACGTGGGATAGAAGTTAGCTACCGATCACGTCGTTCCACGCCAGAATTCTCCAGCTCCTAGAGTCTAGTAAACAAAAGTCTAGAAAAAATCTAGCTGGTAAACACATCCAGGAAGAGGTTTTTAGTCATCATTAGATAAAGGGATCACCTTTGTCTAAGTGAGTCTTGCACACCCACGTCTTTAAGGAGTATATCTATATAAAAATGACTTTGAACAATTATAATGGTCTAGCAGATCCACATGGACATGTTTGAAATGTGCATAGCAACCATGATCTAGTCATCTAGAATAATGATGTTTTGTGCAAAATCCTTTCTACAACTTTTAGGGGGTCAACATGAGCCTGATACAATAACTTGAAGTAGAGCCTATCAGTTGTTTGAGTGACCTTTATGATAAACTTGTATCACATCTGAACACCAATATACTAGCCAAGATGAGTTTTACAAAATGTTTTGGCATTACTCAATTATAACATAATTAACTAGAGTATATTTAAAAATGTTTAATAAAGAAATGCTCAAAGTAGAGGAACTGATTGAGCTAGTAGCCTCATACGCTTTGATTAGTGGAGTGAGAGAATGTTCTTTGTGGAAGGATTTTTATGCATTACCGGACAAAAGCCTGTTGAAGGTGAAACAAGTTATAGAAAATCATATACAAGTGGAATAAGCCAATATATTGAGGCATGAGCCATCTTGTTTTTACTAGGAGATTCACGATGAGAAACCTTTCAAATGGAATCACTCTCCTATCAAAGATAATAGTTCCAAGAAAAATTAGAAAAAGCCAGTTAGAGAGTATATGACATACCCTAAGAGATATACAACCCTGTTGAATGCCACCCTCACAAAAGTCTTTACATCCATTAAAGGGAAAGATTCTGTTCGATATCCACATGCTTTGAAAATGCCTCCACACACACACTCCTCCAAAATATTTTATTTGTTCCATAAGAACAAAGGACATGATATTGAGGATTGTTTCATGTTGAAAAAAGAGATTGAACGACTGATTTTTAAGGGTTATCTTAAACAGTTTGTAAAGGAGCATGTCTATATTTAACAAGATAGACCTTTTTTATTAGGATTGAAGGGTGAAAAAAGCCAGTAAAAGGCACCTTGAAGATCCCGATCACAATATGTACTTATCCTAAGTGTTTTACTCTTCAATAGATCTTCATGGTGATAGATATAACTCACCTATAACATTATAATGAGAAAGCCTCTTTTGCACAAGATCAATGCAGCCATTAGCATCTAGTATTTGATCTTGAAATTACATACTTTAAAAAGGGTGTCTATTATGAGAGGAAATCAAGAGGGCTCTAGGCATTGTGCCTATACATGTTTGAAAAGGAATAAGTTTTTGGTTTTGAACAACAAGAGTCTTTTAAGGAAAAGCTAGAGATCAAAAGCGAGGCCATAGAAGAGTTAAAAGAAGTACATGCCTCCACTAAAGTTTAGATAAAAAGAAACTTCATCCCTAATCTTTAAGGTCTCTGAGAGTCCTTCTTTAAGAGTTTAATTTATTAACAAATTAAATCTCATGTGTGGACCCATATATATATATATATATATATATATATATATATCAGGACAGAGTTAAAGAAATATATGCCTTTTGATCTCTAAGAAACAACGTTCATGCACCAAAAGAAATGTCTAATGTGGATCTTTGGCTAACAACTCAACAAAAAAAGAACAGTTCTTGGGTGTTACCATATACAGGTCTATGTTAATTTTTTAGTGTAATATAATTTATGCCCCTCAATGCTTCATAATAATTATTTTGCACTTAGTTGTCCAAAACAAAATTCATAAGAAGTTAAACCGCGTAAACGTTGGCATTTTTTACTGACAACCCTTATAATTATATTCTCTAATTTCAATTATTATACAAGAATTGGGATTAAAGTTTCGTATAAGAATTAAATTAAATTTTAAAAGATAAAATTAAAATAAAATATATAGCAACTAAAAGATTAGAATTAAATTTGATATAATTAATAAATAATAAGATATTTTAAAGTTTTTTATAACTTCTGAAAAGTATTTTCTACTTAAAATTAAAAGAAAATATTTTTCTGAAAACCAAACCAAATTTTTTTTTTAATTGAAAAATATTTTTTATTGACTAACTTTTTTAATATTAAACAAATACAAATAAATTTAGAAAATAATTTCTAAAAAACCATTTTTCATGAAACATATACGGGCCTAAAAGTTTATGATGTTTGATTGACACTATTTTTATTAAATTTTCTTCATTTAATCTTTAAATATCTTATGCAACACGTTCCTTTTCTTCAAAACTCACCCAAAAAAACATATTAATAAATCCATATCTCATCAATTTAATAAACACGTTTAGAAATTTAAATCATATATATTGTATAATAGATTCATTTATTTATATTAAACTCAAATAAAGATCTCGTCTACTTCCAAACATCTTATTGTAATCACCATAAGATTGAAAACTAACTTTTTCGTATGTGAGATTTTGAGAGGTCATGTATATCAAAACTTGGAGTTTAAAACGTACTCATTAAAGATATGAAAAATTAACTACTACAATAAATAAATTGGGGTTTCCTCATCTCTTTCATTATTTATATAAACAATGAATGAGGTTTTTGTTTTTTTGTTTTTTTTTTAATTCTATCTTCTTCTTTTTTTATTTTCATGTATTTTGTTTATTTTTATTAAATGCTTTTTTTTCCTTTTCTTTTAATTTTATCTTTTAATATTTTATTAAATTTAATTGGTCATCATAATTTATTTCGATTGAGATTATCGCAATCTCAAACAAACGCTTTACTATTTGATTAGTACTCAATTTTATAAGTTTTTATTTTTATTATCATATCATTAAATAAAAATAAATAATTTTTTTCTAAATCTAGTAGGGTCCATGATACGCGTTATGAGTTTTGGTAATTTTTCATATCTTTTATGTCCTATTTTACCATAGTGATGTTTTTTTATCCCAGTTTGAATAAATAATGAGAATGCATTTTTTTTAAATTAAAAAATAAAATTGTACTTTATAACTATGCAATTATTTTTTGAAGGATGTAAGAGCAAAACCATTATAGAAGATAGTAAAATTTTTAGTATATTGACTTGTCTGTGTTATGATAAAATTTTAGGACTAAACTATATATATATATATATAGGAATCGAGCGTGCAACTATCATTTCTCTGTTTAAAAAAATATTGATCCAATAAAGTCGGAGAGTGATTTCTTAGGAATATCATTGTGAATATTTTTAATCATTATAATAAGCTCTTCACAATTTGATTATATTGAAAGGATATAAGAGTGTAAGTGATACATAGCTACTAAACTGTGATAAACTATGAAAAGCTTAAGATATTTTGAATTCTTTTTTCTTTAGTCTTTATTTGTATAAGAAAAATAACAATATTGACGAATCTATATTTTTGGCAACTTTATAAAAAATGAATTTGAGCCTATATCCTTGTTTCGAAGGTCCAAAGACAGGGTGATAATGCCTTGATAAGTGGGTAGGTCTCGCATCTATACCTAACATCCCTAGGTTTGGCAAAATGCTTAGCCTGGATGGCATGAGTCAAGCTAAAACTTGGTTACGTGCCAAGCTCAAATGAGCATGTTTATGGCTCGCTACCATACCCATTGATCATGGGTTTGGCAGTGTGCTGGCCTAGAAATCATTATAGGTCTCATGTTGAGTAGGAAGACTCTATTTGCTTACTTTTATAACTTGTAATATAAAATATTAAAGTTAAAGATATTTATCTATTGTTAATATATGTGTAAGGGATATTTGTTTCTCATTAATATTTGTGTAAGAGATATTTATCCTTTATTAATGCTAGCAGGGCAAAATTACACTCCAGCCCCTCCACTCAAACTAAAAAATAAGATTCATAGACTATAAATACCCCATGAGTCATTAGGTAAGGGGTTCACAATTTCTATTCTCTAGACAATAATACTTTTAAATCCCAGAGATTTTATCATACCAAAACAAGAATAAACATTCTTGTTCTTGGAATTTAATGATCATTCTCTTATTTATTGTAATATTTTCTTAAAAGTTACTGATTTTATCATCTGAGGGTTCCTAAACACCACAAAAAAGGATTGTTTTGCAGGTGTTAGGCCCTCTACCATCAATCATCCACTTCATATGCTTTGAAGAATGAAATATTTACATGAACATATGATTTCCCATTATTCAAATAGCAAAAAACCTCATTCATAAGAATACTAGATTTTGAAACATCATCATTTGACGTAGTCTATGGGAAAGTGATAAACAAGCCATCAACTCTTTTCTAGATTTGTTTCTTGACCTTTGAAGCTAGTTCATGGTAGACAATCAAGATGCACCTGTGATGGGACGTGTCAAATACCTTCTTATAATTATGGGTACATCTACCCCATCATATCTTCAACAACTCTTTAATCAGGTTTGGCTCTTCACTAAGGCTATGCTAGCCGCTCAAGCGTAATATTAAACCCAACAACTTCAATAAGTCTTGGAACACGAGGTAGCATCCTCGGTCCCAGCTTTTTAACCACAAGATTCCCTCTCTGCTAAAAGACAATTACATTATCCAAATAAGGCTAGGAAAAATGAAATTGAGTGTTTTCAACCCTAACAATCTCCTAGACCCCCTAGAGGTCATTCTCACCGATGTGATACTCTCGCACTAAGTGGTCATTCTAGATTTAATCCCTCTAGCCACCATGTGATAGAAGTTAGCTACCGATCTTGCCATTCCACGCTAGAATTCTCCAGCTCATAGAGCCTAGTAAACAAAAATCTAGAAAAACAATTAGCTGGCAAACACATCCAGGAAGAGGTCTATAGTCCTCATCAAATAAAGGGATCACCTTTGTCTAAGTAAGTCTTGCACACCAACATTCTTAAGTAGTATATCTCCACGATGATGACTTTGGACAATTATAATGGTCTAGCAGATCCGCACGAACATGTTTAAAATGTATATAGCAACCATGAGCTAGGCATCTAAATTAATGATGTTTTGTGCACAAGATTAATGGTGATAGATATAACTCGCCTATTGTAACAACCCTGATTTTCTACATTTTTTTTTGCAATACATTGGAAATTTTCAGTAATTTTTTTTAATACAGGTTCCACCGAAATTTCTACCAAAATTTCAGCGGAGTCTCCCATATACTAGGAGATCCCAAGTTATCGACAAAATAATATTACACTTCCAATTTCATTTCACAACTCGATCCAATCATCCTGGATCTCAACCCAACTCATCATCATCAACACAACACATTATATTCAATAACATCGTACAATTCAAATTCACAAAATAATAGTGCATAATTCAATTGTTATATAATGTCTTCATATAAACTATATCTTGTATAATAACATCATATAATGTAATTTAAGTGAATGATTCAATTTATAAACATGCATGGTTAAATAGGTACTTATAATTACAAACATTAGATTAAAGTCATACATCCAAATTTACGAGTTAATATTACATTTCAAGTTTTAGAAGATAAGTCTCTTAATTTACAAATAATTACATGGCTAAAAGCAAAAGATAACTAAACTAAGATTACTCTTGACGCGACCCTGATAAACTTGAAAATAAAAATTAACATGTACATATAAATATAAAAAGGTAGTAACAAACAATAATAATGACAGATAATAATTTCCATGGAATTTCTTTTGACACATAAAATTAGGCATAAATCTCTTTTACAACATGTATTTTCCATCTATTAGCAATATTCATATAATATCCTATCCCATTTGCCGAGAATTATTTCATCTTAGAAATCTCAACACAACTCAATGGTTTCGAACGCCATCTCCTTATGAATCAATTCTCACTTAATACCAAGATATTCATCTCTTGGTATCATTACCTTAACCCATTCTTTTGGAATAACTAATCAATACTTTCTCTCCTATTTTCCGGAAGGTAATTACCGATACTAATGAATCTATTATAAGTGTAATATTATATATATATATATATATATATATATATATATATATATATATAATATTACACTTATAATAAATTCATTAGTATTACACTTTGCTTTTTAATGTATTTTGAGCTTATTTGAGTTTATTGAAAGTTATTTTTATGAGTTTAGAATGCCTAAGAGACTGTGAATTAATTGCTAAAGATAAGAAATTTTGCATTTCATGTTTTGGGTGACAGGTTTTTCAACAAGTTAGAGTTTCCAAATGAGAACATGGGCTTAATCTAAGTCGAAGTACACATGTCAATATTTTCAGGAAGGTATTATAGAAAGACATCCGATCTCATTTGGATCTCTAATCAGACCTGCAAACTCGGGCCAAAATCATACTCGCAACAAGATTCTCTACTTTCACACTAGATATTCAAACGGGAATATCGTGAGCTTCAAATATCAAAACCAAGCAATTGAAAAGCCCAAATTCATCTATACATCCAGGGATACAACTTTTATAATGGACTCCAAGTCAGATAAAATTGTTTTAAAGGCCAAAATCCAGACGCAATCTGAAGAACGAGATGAGTCTCCTGATTTAATGAGGAAACTAACGGTGCCAAGCATCTCACTATGACTGAGAGTTTGACATAAAAACAGTGAGCCTTAGGACCCAAGAAAGATGCAAATCAAGCCTCTAACATGCCTCGAATGAAAGAATACAACTGGGATGGTCGGATATTGCAAGAAACCAAGTCAGAAACAAAGTCTGAGTTGCAGCAGCGTTGGAATTATAGCAGAGTTGTGACAGCAGCAGAGTTGTGATAGCAGCAAAGTCAGTTTTCAATACAAATTTTGAGAGATTTATCCAACCTGAAGAACCACCAGATAAATAAGAAATGAATTAAGTATCATGAGTACTTCTAGTTAGCCTAATAATCTCAAAGAAATTTGGCAGCCAAGGGAGAGAATAAATAGAGTAGAACATAGATGAAATAGAGTTAAAAAAAAATTCATTTCTTCTTTGCTTTTATTAAATTTTTAGCAACTATGAACTAAACTCCTGAATTTGGTTCATGAGGGATACCCACCATCTCTATTACCAAGTTGTGAGAAGTAACAGTATCATTGTAATTCTTTCAGATTCAAGTACTTATTTTTTCTTATCTTGAATTATGCTATTGATTGTTATTTAAGCTTATTTAATTGTTTTGAGATGGAATGTATGCTTTCTAGTTTCTTTCAATTCATAATTGTTGTTAGGGATTGGAGTCAGAAGTAAAAGAATTAATTTGATTGCTGCAACTCTCATCTCAATTTATTAGGGAAGAATAAACTAAGTTAAAATATCAAGCTTTCAAACGTTTGCTAAGAATAAATGCACAGATTTTATTCTTAAGACTGCTGCTGAGTGAATGAAAATTGCTTTCAAAATTACATTTGCTTGATGGTAAGAAATGGATTAGAGAGCTTTTCCTAATTAATGTACTTGTAATTTCATCGATTTCCCTCACTTTTAAGGGATATCAAATTTATTTGATTGACCCTTGAACTGATTTAACAACATATCAATTTATTGTTTCTTAAATTTTTCATTCAAATCCCTCGTTCTTATCATTTTAGTATATTATAGGAATATTAAATAAAATTTCTCTTAGGTTTGACCTATTTTTCACGATCATACTATAAATTTATTTTGTTTGTGATAGTTAAGTCAGAATTATATTTTGGTGGTTTCAACGATTAATAAAATTTTGGCGCCGTTGCTAGGGAAGTTTTTATCTAATTTTCTTTTAATAGTAAATTGATTTACACCAATATCTTCTCGTACAGGTGAGCTAGTTTTTGATCCATAACTTGAGAGAACCACAAGACCAAATAGGAAGGCAAAGAGGCGAGATGAGAACCTGCCAATCTTAATGCTTTCAATCAACAATCTTGAAAGCGAAAGAGAAGCAGAAGTTTCTAAAAACATGGCAGAACATAAACCATTAAGCGAGTTAACAACTCCTAATATGAGCCAGCAGCCATTATACATTGAATTTCCAAATATTGATGTAGCCTTTGAGTTAAATTTTTTTTTGATTCATTTAGTACCTACTTTCTGAGGCTTTGCAGGTGAAGACCCCTACAAGCACTTTAAAGAATTCCATATGGTTTGTTCAACCATGAAGCCACGAAGAGTGACAAAGGAACAAATTAAATTGAGGTTTTTTTCCATTCTTTTTGGTAGACAAGGAGAAGGACTGACTTTATTGCCTTCCTTTTGGATCAATACTAATATGGAATGATTTGAAGAAAAATTTCCTGGAAAAATTCTTTCCAGCTTCACGGGTTGGAATTATTCATAAGGAAATTAATGGAATTTGCCAAAACAATATGGAAATGTTATATGAATACTGGGAGCGTTTTGATCAGTTGTGCACAAGTTGCCCACATCACCAAATTTCTGACCAATTGTTGCTGCAATATTTTTATGAAGGATTATTGCCCATAGATCGAAGTATGATAAATGTTGCAAGTGGTGGTGCACTTGTAGAAAAGACTCATGTGGAAGCAAGAGATTTGATCTCTAAAATGGCAGCAAACTCACAACAGTTTGGAATCAGAGCAGACCACACTCCTATAAAGGTAAATAAAATGATGCATTCTAATATTGAGACACAACTTTCAGAATTAACTTCTCTTGTGAGACAAGTACCGTTGGGACAAGTTAGGCAATTTAGAGAGTAGCATTTGTGTAGTTCCAGAACATTCTACTAATATGTGCCCACAACGTCAAGAAGATGCAACCCCTCAGGTGAATATGATAAGAGGGTCTGGTAGTCAACCAAGGAAATACGAACCATATTCAAACCATTACAACCCCGGTTGGAAAGATCACCCAAACCTTAAGTATGGTTAGCCCCTAAACCAACAACCCTTTTGGTCATATGTCAATGACAATTCAGCTTTTCCTCTTCACCAAGCATCAAATTCAGGTATGTCTTTAGAAGAAATTATGAAGTCTTTAGCCACTAATACACAGATGTTCCAATAAGAAACAAGAGCTAGCATCTAGAATTTGGAGACTCAAATTTTACAACTTGCATCGTCTGTGAGGAGCATTGAGGTAAATAGAGGGAAGCTGCTATCTCAAGTTGAAATTAACGCAAGAGAAAACACAAGTGTTATTAGTCTTAGAAGTGGTAGGGAAGTATAGACAATGTTGCCAGCTGTAACACCAGAATCATCAGCAAATATGTTGCCAGTTGTAATGCCAGATTCAGCAACTACTGTGGTATAGACTACCCAATTAGCTACAATACTAGGATAAATAGCTATTGTGGTGCAGACCATACTTCTAGCTATAACACTAGATTCAGCAGGAAATATACCGCTAGCTGTAACTCCAGATTCAACAGCTACTATAATACATACTACCCAACTAGCTATAATACCAGGATCAGTAGCTACTGTTGTGTAAACTGTTGTAACCTATTTTTGGATCCCCGCACAAGAAAAAGAAGAATATATATATATATATAGTCGGAAGAAATCCAAAAAAATAATAATAGCAACAATAATAATAATAGCAGTAGAATGTCGGAGCGCCCGATAAAAGGTCAGAAATTGATTGAGGAGGATAAAAAATACAAATATTAAACTTTGACATATATACTTGACTGATAAGAGCCCTGTTGAAAAAGAAAATTCAATTTTGAGGAGAAAAGTTCAAAATCAGATGTTTATAGACTCAATTGGATTTTATTGAAGGTTTAATTGAATTTATAGAGGGTTTGATTGCAAGAAAAATTGATTTTTAAGTCAATTTGGGCTTTAATCGGAAGAAATTAAAGTTCAGGGGTCAAATTACAATTTTGAAGAGTTGATTTGGTCAAATCAGAGGCTTAATTGCATGAATATTGAAGTTTGGTGGCCAATTGGTGACTTCATTAAATAAATCCAAAACCAAGGACCAAACTGGAAAAGACGCATAAATAGAAGGGCTGAAATTGAACGAATCAGGGACCAAATTGAAGAAATTTGAAGTTTATTGATCAATTAAGGATCAAAATGCACAAATTCAAAACCAAGAACTAAAGTGAAAAAGGCAACCAACTTTAGGGCCGGCGATTGAAGTTGGCAGGGATGCAATTGAATTGATTCTTAAAATCAAAATTGCATTTGAGGACTTAAATGAACAAAGGACGAATTGAGGATTGATTTGGAAGTTCACGTGTTTTGGTGCTATTTTTATTTAAATGAAACGACGCATTTTGTCCAAAACAATGTCGATTCATTTTTAAAAAAAAGAAGAGAAAACAAAACAATGTCGTTTTGAACGACATTGTTCCTTCTTCTTCTTCTCCTGAACGTGCAGCAGAGGAAGATAAAATTTTTGTTTTCTCTTTTTTATTTCTTCCTGCCTCTCTCCCTCCCCACGTGCTCTGTCAAAACCCAAAGCCCCACGCCCCCTCATAATGAGAAACCAGGGGGGTCGTGCCCTGCAAGCCACACCCATTGTCCAACTCATCCAGTGTCGTGACAGGGCAGGAAGGCCTCGTTCCCCCTGCGCAACGATAGGGCGGGAATAGGGTCGATCCCGCTCCCCTTTGCCCGATAAATACCACTCTCAACACAAGCACCAGAGAGAGGAAAAAAGAAAAGAAAACAAAAGACAGAGAGAGAGGGGGGGGAGAGAGAGGAAAGAAGACGGGCTTCAAAACAAGGGGGGATTTGAGAGAGAAAGACAGGGGAGAACAAGGAGTACAAAAGGCGAAGCCGCTTGACAATGAAAGAAGAGAAAGCAAAACGAAACACCAGAAAAAAGGGAGTGGACGGTTATGTCTCGCCGCTTCATGGAGCTTCTGTCCATGAGCCATTGCACCGCCACCATATTCTTCCCAGCTGCCACCACAAACAACCGCCAGTTCCTCCACCAGAGCCCCTTTGTTCTAGGTAACACTCTTATTCTCCTTATCAATTTCGTGTAGTTTATTTTGCATGAAAAAACATGCGCTGCACATGTTTCTGCAGCTAAGAAATATAACTAGCTGTTTACTGTGCATGAGCACAGTAACTGACTAATTTTAATTAACTGGTTATTGTGCTCATGCACAGTAACCAGTTCATAGACTCCGGGCCGGACAATCAGCCTAGTCCATGTGACTGGGCTAAGTCCGACCTTATAGAAATAAGTTTTTTTTTCTAATTTTTAGGCCAATCTCGGCCTAGTTTTCCCAATGGGCTTGCTATGGCCCAATGCCTTTTCTTTCCTTTTGGGCCGATCATGGCCCATGTCCTGTTGGGCCAAGACTCAACCTATATTTTTTTGGCCAATCTCGGCCCGAACTCATGCGGCCCAACCCTTTTGGGCTAAGTCCGGCCCAATTAGCTGGGCCGGCCAAGCCCATATATTTTATAGTATTATGTATTATATATATAATATTATGTATTATATATTAAAAGAAACAAATTAAAAATTCTGAAAAATCCTTTAAAAAATTTGTGATTTTCCCGTATATTTTTTATCAATTTTGTTTAATATTGGTTTGTATTTTTATACCGTAAATATACAAATCTAGTATTAAAATACCCGGTTTTCGTCAAAACATTGCAATTTTTTTTTTTTTAAAAAAAATATTTTGTTTTCATGCATACGACCAAGTCTCTCAAAGATAAGAAAAAAAAAATCATCATATGGTATTTTCATACAACAAAAAAATAATCTATGTTTTAGCATGTATTTTGGCTTTAATAACCAATTTATTAAAGCCATAAGAACTAGGCCAATATTTCAAAAAAAATACCTAAAAAATATTTTTTTTTCTTTTAGTATCTGGATTGTGAATTTATACATAAAACATATTTCCGATATTAAAAAGGAAGTTTCTTTTTATTGACATTAGAACGATTAGGTTTTTTACCCGATACAATAAGAACCTCCTTACTGAGGAGGACTTTTCTTAAATCATAGACGGACCAACAATTAGAAATACAATAACACCTTAGATTTTTATAAGATAATCAAACAATGTAGCTTACCTTAGGTAAGGCGTATTTGGGGTGCTAATATCTTCCATTTACACAACCAGTCCCCATACCCGATCTCTAAGACTAGTTAGAGTTCCTAGTGACCAAAATACTAAGTGGCGACTCTCATTCCCTCCTTCCACTGATAAAAGACAAGAATTCATTACCTCCCTATATTTGCCCGATACATTGATGAAATGGAATATCGCCGCGACGCCGCACACGTGCGACATAGACCATACTGCTAGCTGCAACACCAGATTCAACATGAAATATATCGTCAGTTGCAACTCTAGATTCAGCAACTACTGTGGTATAGACTATCCAGCCAGTTGCAATGCCAGGATCATAAGCTACTGTGGTGCATACCATACTACTAGCTGCAACGCTAGATTTAATAGGAAATATATCGCTAGTTGCAACTCCAGATTCAGCAGATACTAGAAACAACAAGCTGGAAACATAACCAATAATTTTGGATTCGCCAAGAAGAAAGTTAAATGGTAAGCCCGTCTTTCTTATTATTAAGAATCTAGTTGCATCCCTATTCCCTGGCAGATTAGCGAAGGCAAGGAAGAAAGAGTCAAAGCATGATATTTTTGAAACCTTTTAGAAGGTTGAAGTTAATATTCCATTGTCGGATGCAATCAAACAAATTCCACGATATGAAAAATTTCTCAAGGAATTGTGCACCAACAAAAAGAAGTTAAACATTAATGAGAAAATAAGAGTTGGAGAGAATGTGTCAGTAGTCATAAAAAGGAAATTGCCTCAGAAATGCAAGGACCTAGGTATGTTCGCTATACCATGCGTAATTGAAATCATAAGGTATAAAAAGCTATGCTTGATTTAAAAGTATCAATCAATGTTATGCCACTTTCAATTTATAAGGTTTTGAATCTAGGACCTTTAAAATAAACAAGGGTAATAATTCAATTGGCATATAGGTCTAATTCATATCTAGAAGGCATTGTTGAGGATGTTTTAATTAGAATAAATGAATTGATTTTTCCTGTGGATTTTTATATTATAGTCATGGATGATGAATTTGCTTCAAACTCAACTTATATATTGTTAGGCAGACCATTTATTGAAACAACAAAAACTAAGATCGATGTGCATAAAGGAATTTTATCTTGCGAGTTTGATGGGGAAATAGTAACATTTAACATTTTTTATGCAATGAAATATCCTAATGACTCTCAATCTGTTTTTCATGTTAATGTAATTAAATCATTGTGCAAACCCGGTCATCCATCTCGGATGCCATTAGTTAGAGCTAATCATAATATCCAACCTAGTCATCTATCTCGGATGTCATTAGCCAAAGCTAATCACAATACTCAATCAAATATTCCATAAGTGATTTAGTGTCATAACAAGATAAAAACAATTCTTTTATAACGAAATCCTTTCATAAAATCGATATTATTTAAGAAGAGGGCGGAGACCACCTACCTATTCTTCTCGTGGGGTGTCCTCGTCCGGTCGAAGGTCTGATCCCGGTCGCACCGCCTGACACATCTAATGATCATTAATCAATATATTCGCATTCAGTAATCGCATAAACCAATACCATACATAACCCAAAAATATACATGTTCACATTCAATTGTCCCACACATCATTTAATCATACAATGGAAGTCATTCTATCAAAACATTTCTCTTAATTTCAAATGGAGGTCACCCACTAACATCCCAGTGTTTAATTCTCAAGTCTCGTAACGAGTTAGGCCAAATTGATGATGAAATCGTCAATGAGAACTAGATCGTTCTAGCATGAAGTTTCATCAATGAAAATTAAGTCACTACTAATCCAGAAATCATCAGCGAAGCTAAGTCACTGTTGACACACAAAATCATTAGCGAAACTAGGTCGCTACTGACCCAAAAATCGTCAGCAAAACTACGTAACTGCTGGCACATAAAATCATCAATGAAAACTAAGTCACTGCTGACCTAGAATTCATCAGCAAAAACTAAGTTGTTGCTGGCACAGAAAATCATTAGCGCAAACTAAGTCATTGCTGACCCAGAAATCATCAATGAGAGTTGGGTCATTGATGACCCATAAATCATCAGCGAAAATTAAGTCACTATTGACACATAAAATCATCAGCGAAACTAAGTCGCTGTTGGCATAGAAAATCATCAACGAAAACTAAGTCATTGTTGACCTACAATTCACCAGCGAAAACTAGTTCACTATTGACTTAGAAATCGTCAACGAAAACTAAGTCACTGCTGACCCAGAAATCTTCAGTAAAAATTAAGCCATTGTTGACATAGAAAATCATCAGCAAAATAAGTCACTGCTGGCACAGAAAATCATCAATGAAAACTAAGTCACTGCTACCCAGAATTCATCAGCGAAAATTAGTTCACTACTGACTCAGAAATCATCAATGAAAACTAAGTCACTACCAACCCAGAAATCATTAGTGAAAACTAAGCCACGACTGACACAAGAAATCATCAATGAAACTAAATTGCTACTGGTACAGAAATCATAAAAAAAAACTAAATCGCTACCGACCTAAAAATCATCAGTGAAAGCTGAGTCATTTTTTGTTCTACTTTTCCCCTAGGTTATGCATAAGGTCTACGCTAAGTTTTCCCTCTTATAACACACCCCAACCTAGTTGAACATAGATTGTAACCAAAACACATCCAAATTTATCACAAGGTTATCAAGCAATACACAACCAAGTCTCACCATGTACATTTTCCAAAGGTTCTTCTAACCATCACTCTAAGACTGAAACCTAATGTTGCCATAATAATCCATTCTATGTTTTTAATTGCATCATACTAATTCATCAACATAAATTAATAGCAATTTCGTATTTTACACAAGGGTTTCATTTCCATCTTATATCTTGTTTCCCTAAGGGTGCTTATCATGCAAAGTTTCCTTCATGGTTTCCCATTTTTTCTTTGGCTGGACATTGTTATCCATTCTCCCCTTAATTCGCGTATGCAATTCTTCATTTCTATCACAAGTATATTCACAACAACATGCTATAATCACACCTTCATTCACTTGGTTTATAACCATGCAAATGAATCAATCACATAACAAAATCAAAGCATTAACATAGTATGATTTCTGTTTCAGCTCAAACATGTCTCTAAAGGCTTAATCACAATTTTGCATATTCCATCACTTCATTTCACTTCCACACAAGTTCATCAATCATATATGAAAAATCAAGAGATTAACATAAATATGAATTCTGTTTCAGCTCAATCATGTTTATAAGAGTTTAACAAGATCACAGTCCATGCATTTCATCATTCCATTTCATATTCCGTTCATCCTTTCAATTTGGCCATCTCTCCCTTAGGTTTATACACTCAAAATAATTCATGTTCATTCGTATTTCTTTTGAATAGGGTCTGCACTTGTGTTCTTTCATTCCTTATCCTACTTAGATCTTCTCATTTAGTTGTTAAATCTTGAGTTAAAATGTAAGAACCCTAATCTTCCATTATGAGTTTTCCCCCTCTCCTTTGTCCGAAATCATGAGATAACAACCAACCAAGAAAGTGATATTACTCTTACCTTATGATTTTAACAATCCTAGAAAAGGTTTTGGTGATTTTGTTCTTCTCTTCCTCTCAGTTTCCTTCTCTTCTCCTACTACACCAGTCGACCCTCTATGCTCTTTCTTCTTCCATGGTTTCCGGTTGTCTCTCTTTCTTTAACTCTCCATTCACTCAAGTACTCAAGAGAAATGGCATGCAAGTTGGTTTGGTTAGGTTTCTTCTTGGGAAGGGGTGGCTGCTGCAACTAAGGCTACTATCGGTTTTTGGGGAGAGGAAAAATCATCTTTTTTTCCTCTCTTGCAATTATACCCCTCTTAAATGAGATGGGAGGTGGTTGGGTGCTGGTCATTCTTGTTCTTATCCCTATATTGGGTTATTTGAGGGTTGGTTTCCTCTCTCACAATTCTCACCTAGAGAAGGCTGTTTCCCCCCCGTAATTTCTACCTAGAAGAGGCTAGTTTGATTCCCTTAATTCTTTCCTAGCATCGGCTGGCTTAATACTATATTTTTTTTGTTGGGTTTTACAGAAATTGAGTTAGAATAATATGAACTCATTTACTAACCAATACCAACTATTAAGGGGCAAACTCTAGTAGACTTCATAACTAAATGTTCTTTTGAGAAAACTATCCTAGAAAAGCCTATACCAATAATTGAGCAGTCAATCCCTTTAGGTGAAACTGAGATCCCAATAAAATCCATACAATTTATCCCATCTTAGGGATTATATGTCGATGGATCTTCTGATTTTAAAGGAAGTGGTGTTGGGTTGGTGTTTGTGAGTCCACATGAGCAATTTTTTTGAGTATGTGACTCGTTTTGAATTTTCAGCCACCAATAATGTATCAAAATAGGAAGCTCTCCTGGAAAAAGCTTTAAATGTTTTCCCTCTTCATGTCCACAATGACTCCTAGCTGGTAATGAGACAGTGCCAAAAGGCATTTGAAACTAAAGACCCACTTTCATGAAATAATTGCAAAAAGTCCATGTTCAACTCTTTTAAAAAGACAAAGAAATCTCAATTGATCATATTCCAAGAGAAAAGAATGGTAGGGCAGATCTCTTATCCAAACTGGCAAGCTCTAATTTGGTTGAACTCCTTTTAGATTATGTATTAAAACTTTAGAAAAACCAAGCATATAGGATGGACTAAGGGTTACCCTAATTAACATAGAAAACGATTTAAAAAATCCCTTCAGGGATTATTTGCTAACTAGGAAGTTACCCCTGGACAAAAATGAGGTCATTCGTTTAACTAGACAAGCAACAAAGTATTGTTTGGTTTAAAGGGTCTTATATATATGATTTGCCCTGGCTTCTTTGTTAAAGTGCTTGTCTTCATGAGAAAGCAGTTATGTTTTGAGAAAACTTCATAGGGGGATTTGTAGTTTGCACACCAGTTTTAGAGCTCTTGTTGCTCAGGGCATTAGAGGAAGATTCTACTGGCCAACCTTCCTAAGTGATGTTGCTAACTTTAAGATGTGATCAATGTTAGAAGTTTACATTAGTGTATAGACAATGCTCTAAAGAGTTGATAACCATATCTTCCCCGTGGCCTTTTTCCTGGTTGGTGATGAACATATTGGTTCCTTTCCTAAATGCCACTGGGAAACAGATCATTATAATAAGCTCTTCACAATTTGATTATATTGAAAGAATAGAAAGGTGTAACTGATACATATTAAAACTAGATATTAAATTGTAATAAACTATGAAAAGCTTAAGAGATTTTAAAACTCATTTTTCTTTACTCTTTATATTGTACCAAAAATAATAATAATATTGATGGATTCGTATTTTTGGCAACTTTTTTAAAAAATGAATTTGAGTCTAAGTCCCTATTTATAAGGTGCAAAGGTAGGGTGATGACTCTTTGATAAATAGGTAGAGATCACACTTATACCCAACATTCCTAAGCTTAGTATAATGTTAGGCCTAGATGACATGAGTCTAGCATGCTTTCAGACTCAATGCCCTTGGGCATGGCTACGGACCAAGCCCAAATGGATACAGGCCTAACAAGCTGTTATACTTAGCGCCCTTGGGCTTGGCTGTGTGCTGAGCCCAAACGAGTATGGGTCTAGTTAGCTGTTAAAACCTAATGTTCTTAGGCTTAGCTGTGCACTGAGCCTAATTGGACATAAGTCTAGCGAACTACCAAACTTATCGACCTTGACCTAGATTGTGTGCTAAGCCTAATTGGTCATGGATCTAGCGAACTGTCACACCCATCAACTTGAGTTTTGTTGTGCTAAGCCTAATTAGGTATGTGTTTGGTGTGTTGCTTGACCTAATGCCCTTAAGCTCAGTTACGTGCTAAGCTCAAGTGGGATTGAGTCTGGCTTGCTACCATACACATTGATCATGGGATTGGCAGTGTGCCAAACACAAAGGGTTAAAGGCCTGGAAATCATTATAGGCCCCTTGTTGGGTTGCAAGGCTCCATTTGCTTATTTTTATGACTTTTAACATAAAATGTTAATGTTAGAGATATTTATTTCTCATTAATGTATGTGTAAGAGATATTTATCTCTCATTAATGCTATTAGAGAAACATTACACTCTAGCCCCTCCACTCAAACTAAAGAACAAGATTCATATGCTATATATATCATATGAACATGTAAGGGGTTCACAATTTCTATCCTCTAGAACTAATACTTTTAAATCTTAGAGTAGTTATCATACCAAAACAAAAATAAACACTCTTATTATTGGAATTTAATGTTCATTCTCTTATTTATTGCAATTTTTTTTTTAAAAGTTACTGATTTTATCATCTGAGGGTTCTTAAACACTATAAAAAAATTGTTTTGTAAATGTTAAGCCTTCTACCACCAATCATCAACTTCTTAAACTTTGAAAAATAAAATATTGACATGAACATATGATTAACCATTATTTAAACACAACAAATCTTTATTCTTAAACATAATGGATTTTGAAACATTATCAAATACTCTTCTTCTTGGATGTTAAGCCTAGTGGGCTCCATGATTTGGGTTATGGGTTTTGATAATTATTCCTATCTTTTATGTCTTATTTTACAATAATGATGTTTTTTTTATTTCCAATTTGAGTAAATAATGAGAACACATATTTTTTTAATTAAAAAATAAAAGTGTACTTTATAACTATGCAATTTTTTTTAAAGGTTGCTAGGGCAAAAATATTATAGAAGATAATAAAATATTTAGTATTCTAAAGGATTTGTTTGTGTTATGATAAAATTTTAGGATGAAACTATAATTATATGTCTGTAGGAATCGATTGTGGGACTATCATTTCTCTATTTTTTAAAAACGTTTATTAATCCGAGAGTATCATTGTGAATATTTTTAATCATTATAATAAGCTCTTTACAATTTGATCATATTGAAAGAATAGAAAGGTGCAAGTGATACATATTAAAACTAGATATTAAACTGTAATAAACTATGAAAAGTTAAGAGATTTTAAAACTCATTTTTCTTTACTTTTTATCATGTACAATAATAATAATAACATTGATGGATCCATATTTTTGGCAACTTTATAAAAAAAAAAGAATTTGAGCCTAAGTCCCTGTATATAAGGTCCAAGGGCAGTGATAACTCCTTGAGAAGTAGGTAGGGATCGCATTTATACCCAACATTCCTAAGCTTAGCATAATGTCAGGCCTAGATGACATGGGTCTAGCACGCTTTCAGACCCAACATCTTTGGGTATGGCTATGGGCCAATCCCAAATGGATACAAGCCTAACAAGCTATTATACTCAGCGCCCTTGGGTTGGCTGCATGCCGAGCCTAGACGAGTATGGGTCTGGCGAGCTGTTAAAACCTAGTGCCTTTAGGTTTGGCTATGCGTTTAGCCTAAATGGACATGAGTCTAGCGAACTACCAAACCTATTGACCTTGGGCTAGATTATGTGTTAAGCCCAATTGGCCATGAGTCCAATAAACTGTCATACCGATCAACTTGGGCTTTTTTATGCTAAGCCTAATTAGATATGTGTTTGGTGTATTGCTTGACCTAACACCCTCAAGCTCAGCTACATGCTAAGCTCAAGTGGGCATGAGTTTGGCTTGCTACCATATACATTTATCATGGGCTTGGCAGTGTGCCAAGTACAATGGGTTAAAAGCCTGAAAATCATTATAAGCTTCTTGTTGGGTCGCAAGGCTCAATTTGCTTATTTTTATGATTTTTAACATAAAATATTAATGTAAAAGATATTTATCTCTCATTAATGTACGTGTAAGAGATATTTATCTCTCATTAATGCTATTAGAGCAAAATTACACTCTAACCCCTTCACTCAAACTAAAAAACAAGATTCGTGGGCTATATATATCTCATGAATTATACATGTAAGGGGTTCACAATTTCTATCCTCTTGAACTAATACTTTTAAATCTCAGAGTAGTTATCATACCAAAATAAAAATAAACACTTTTATTATTGGAATTTAATGCTCATTCTTTTATTTATTGTAATTTTTTTTAAAAAAAATTATTGACTTTATCATCTAAGAGTTTCAAAACACCACAAAAAAAGTATTTTGTAGGTGTTAAGTCTTTCACCACCAATCATCAACTTCTTAAACTTTGAAAAATAAAATATTGACACGAATATATGATTACCCATTATTTAAACACAAAAAATCTTTATTCTTAAAAATAATAGATTATAACACTCTTCGATCTTCTTGGATGAAAGTTTACAACATAAACATTTTCTGGTTTTAACAAAAATAAAAAATGAAATGAAAACAGTAACAAATATGTTAAAAATAATTGCAGTTAAATGTTCTAAACAAAAATTTTTCTTTTAGTTTTTCTCTAAGTATTAATTAATTAGGAATTGTATTTGCTTATTTTTCTTTATCTAGGTGTCGTTGAATCTGTGCACCTCAACATCTCACATAACATCACAGGATTTAAATAGAGGATATGAATTGAAATTTGTTTGTTTCCACTGTACCATAGCATTTTTTTTTTAACAATTATATGTTGATACATCGATTGTTATTTAAACATGATACACCTTGACATTTTTAATATTTTACCTCTGGAACGCTTCGTTAACGTTGCCGCTTTACACCTAACGCCTAACCCTGAAACCAAACCAGCCAAAGAAGGAAGAATTATTATCCTAACAATAAAAAAAAAAAAAAAAAAAAAAAATTTATCGTTGACAGAAGATGCTGAAAAATGAAAAGGAAAAAAAAATTCCACAGTGCAAGAGCCAGGATTTTGTAATTCCAAATGGGGGTGAGACATGTCAAGGATTAAATAGGCTTTTTAGGGCCACAAGAACCTTAGCAATCTGAAGTGCAGAGACTGGACAAGAGGAAAGCTCAAAAGCCCATCACAGCTGTCCATTAGATTGTAGCAGTTGGTTAGAAAGATCACAGAAGGAAGGAAAGATGACAGAAGTAGCGTTAAGAATCCCATTCACTGAATGGAAATTTTCTCCAACTTGTTAAAATGTATCACTTTATACTTCCTTTGCTCTTTCGTTGTTGGAAATTCCTATATTTATGCTATGCTCTTACCTAATAGTGCTTCATAAGTGATGATATTGTAATTACTGTCTAAATAGTTTACTGTCTAAATAGTTATGTTTTTGTTAACATTATGTTAGTTTCACCTTGCTGTTACCAATGCAGAATATGATTATATCAGTTAGGAATTCGTTTGTAACAAACTGCAATTGCAGGGGTCTTTCCGTAGAAGTCAAGGAATAGTTTCTACTGCCTACTGCTATATAAAGGCAGATGTATTGATGAATTAATTAACTTGAAATCTGTATACAAATATTATGAATAAAATTCGTAGAGTGAAACTCATTTTATCATGGTATCAGAGCATGGAAATGCACTGATATATCTTTCCCCTGAAATCTCCTTCTTGATAGAGTGTATCTTTCTCAGTTTCCTTCACCATCTAATCAGTACCTCTATTCGTAAATCCTGCATTATCTCTGTCAATCTTGCATCCTTATCGCCTTTCTCTCTTTTAAAGAAAAAAAAAAGGGAAAACAAAATAAACGTCTGCCTATACGATCATTCACCTGTTCTTCTGCACTCTAAATCTTGCAATCTGTTCTTGAATATTTTTCTGCATTCTGATCTTGAAAATCTATTCTTGAATATTTCCTTTTCTTGCATCCTGAGATCACTTTCTTTTCTATCATTCTTGATTTTTCATGATGAATGATAAAACAACAGAATCAACACCCATTATCCATGTACAAACTGAAAACTCTGGATTCACAACCAGTGTTATTCTCACTGAAACTAATTACGATGTATGGTCTCAGATCATGGAAATGCAGATTGCAGGAAGAGAAAAGCTTGAATATATTATGGGCAAAACACAACCACCACAAGATACTAATGCTGGTTATTCAAGATGGTTTGCAGAAAATCAAAAAGTTAAAGGATGGCTGCTAACGTCTATGTCACCAGACATCATGAAAAGATACATCCGACTACGCACTGCACGAGAAATTTGGAATGCCTTGTCTAAAGCCTTCTACGATGGATCAGACGAATCACAACTCTTTTCACTTAACTAGAAAGCCTTCTCCACAAAATAGATGGGTCGACCACTGTCAACATATTATGGTGATCTTATGGAAATCTTCCAAAAACTGGATCGTCGTGACAGAACTAAAATGAAAGACCCGGATGATGTTATTACTTACAGAAGATCTGTTGAAAGATTACGGGTACATGTTTTCTTGAATGGATTGGATGCAGAATTTGAACAAATCCAAGGGGAAATTCTTAGAAAAGATCCGGTACTGGATCTTGAAGAAGCTCATACTTATGTACGTCGTGATGTTGTTCGCAGAGCTACTTTAAACAATGAAGCTGGAGCTGGTCATGCTGAATCATCTGCAATGATGGCACGATGAGGTAAACCAAGAATATACCGATCAAATGGCCCTACTATTGAAAAAATTCAGACATCAGAAACTCAGAACAGTAGCTATGAAATTGGAAAGGCAAAATCAGAATATGTTTGCACACACTTTGGTAAGACTGGACATACAAAGATGAAATGCTATGAACTAATTGGGTATCCAGAATGGTGGGATCCTGCTAAAGCACCTCGTAAACGAAACTCAAAACCAAATACTCATGCTTTAGTTGCAGTGGCAGAACATCCTTCAATCAAAACAATGACCAGTCTCACGACTAAGGAAGAATCTGTGGCAGGACATCAACTTCCTTCAACACACACAAAGGAAGAATCTGGTAAAGTCTATCATACCTCCACTCTTAGCAGTAGAAATGAATGGATAATTGATTCCGGAGCTACTGACCATATGACCTTTGACAAATTGTGGCTTCAATCTTTTAAACCATCAGAACAATATATTATATCATCAGCAAATGGTACCTCATCGTCTGTTAATGGGGAAGGTTCTGTCATCCTTACTGAAAATATAAGTCTTGACTCCGTATTAGTTGTTCCAACTCTTAATTATAATTTACTTTCAGTTGCTCAAATAACTCTTGCTCTGCAATGCATTGTTATTTTTTGGCCTAACCTTTGTGTTTTCAAGGATATTCAAACTCGGAAGACAATTGGTTATGGTACTAGAAGGGGAAAGCTTTATTATCTGGATTTAACACCAGCAAGTTGTCACCAGTTAGCTCAAGCATTCTCCATGAATAAATCTACTGCAAACTCTGAAATTTGGTTATGGCATAAACGTTTAGGTCACTCATCCTTTGGATATTTGAAGAAATTAATGCCGAAACTCTTTGTGCAGCTACCTGACTCAGAGTTTAAATGTGATGTGTGTGAATTGGCTAAAAGCCATCGGGTTCCATTTCAAAACAGCATGAATAAAAGCCCAGCACCGTTTATGGTTGTACATTCAGATGTATGGGGTCCAGCAAATACCTGCTCTCTTAATGGTAAACGATGGTTTATTTCCTTTATTGATGATCACACATGTATGACATGGATTTGCCTAATGAAATGCAAAAGTGAAGTAAGTTCATTATTCAAACAATTTCATAACATGGTAGCCACACAATATAGTTCTGCAATACAGGTTCTCCGTAGCGACAATGGTGGAGAATTCGTTAATCAGGAGTTGAAACAATATCTGATTAATCATGGGATTGTTCACCAAACCACTTGCCTTTACACCCCTCAACAAAATGGGGTTGCGGAACGTAAGAACCGCCAGCTTCTTGAAGTTGTTCGAGCCTCTTTATTTGAAGCTCATATGTCAACTAAATATTGGGGTGAAGCTATCACAGCAGCAACATATCTTATCAACCGGATACCCTCAAGCACATTAGGATTTCAGACCCCATTGAGTGTTCTTCATAAAACAATATGTTCTCCTGCTGTGTCACATTTGCAACTAAGAGTTTTTGGATGTACAGCTTTTGTTCATCTTCACAAACCATTAAGGAATAAGCTGGAACCGCGAGCACTCAAGTGCATATTTGTTGGTTATGCCCAGCATCAGAAAGGTTATCGCTGCTATCATCCACCAACTCAGAAACTCTACGTCACACTTGATGTTGTATTCCATGAAAATATAATGTATTACTCTGCCCCTGAATCCTCAAGTCAGGAGCACAACAAGGGTAACTGGCAGACATGTTATGATGACCTATATGTTACAAGAGATAAGCATTCTAGTAATACATCTTCACATACCATGCAAGATGGAAATAATGAAGAATATATAGAAGCAGAACCACAACAAGATACTGGCAGTGAAGAAAACCAAATAGAGGTACTGCAACAAGAAACTCAGGTACCTCAGTTGCCAGCTTCCCCACTTCAATTGTGTCCTGAGTTTGAATCTGTAACTGAACCTCAAGTAAGTTCTGAAACTCAACTCAAGATTCTACCCCACAGAACCACAAGAGGAAAACCCAAAACTGCGTATGAACCACTTCTCACCTCTAAACCTCATTATCCTATGAGTAATTTTGTGTCCTACCATAAATTATCAAAGGAAAATGAAACTTTTATGAATTAAATATCTGCTATATCTATTCCTAACAGTGTGCAGGAAGCCATAACAGATTCAAGATGGAAAGAGGCCATGAATGAAGAAATGAGATCCCTTCAAAAAAATTGCACATGGGAAGTGGTTGAACTTCCTGCAGGAAAGGTACCGGTTGGATGCCGGTGGGTGTTTACCATTAAACACAAAGCGAATGGCACCATTGAAAGGTTTAAAGCAAGGCTTGTCGCCAAAGGGTACACTCAAACTTATGGGATTGATTATATGGAAACATTTGCACCAGTGGCCAAGATAAATACTGTTCGTATCCTACTATCTCTGGCCGTGAACCTTGACTGGCCCCTATATCATCTTTATGTAAAAAACGCATTTTTACATGTGGATCTCCAAGAAGAAGTATATATGGAATTACCTCCTGGATGTATTATGCAAATCAAAGGAAGCACAAAGGTATACAGGTTAAAGAAATCCCTATACGGGTTAAAGCAATCTCCAAGAGCATGGTTTGGGAGGTTCACTAATTTCATGAAATCCATTGGATACAAGCAAAGCAACTCAGACCATACGTTATTCCTGAAAACAAAAAAGGGAGAAGTCACAGCTCTGATCGTATACGTGGATGATATGATAGTAACCGGAAATAATCCTGGAGAGCAGAAAGCATTGCAGAATTGTCTTGCCCAAGAATTTGAAATGAAATCTCTAGGTCACTTAAAATACTTTCTTGGTATTGAAGTATCAAGATCAAAAGAAGGAATTTTTTTGTCTCAACGAAAGTATGCCCTAGATTTGTTAAAAAAAACAGGTATGACAGCTTGTAGTCCTGCCAGCACTCCTATAGAAGAAAACCTGAAACTGAGTATACATCCACAACAAATCCATACTAATAAAGAACGTTATCAGAGACTAGTGGGAAGATTAATGTATCTTGCACATACCAGACCTGATTTAGCTTATGCTTTAAGTGTAATCAGTCAGTTTATGCACTCCCCTAGTGAAGAACATATGAAAGCTGTCACCCGTATCTTGCGCTACTTGAAATCATCGCCAGGTAAAGGAATTCTATTTAAAAAGGGGGACAACTTGAAGATTGATGGATATACCGATGCTGATTGGGCAGGGTCAATACAGGATCGAAGATCTACATCGGGATATTTCACATTTGTGGGTGGAAACTTGGTCACCTGGCGAAGTAAGAAACAAGAAGTAGTAGCTAGATCCTCAGCCGAAGCTGAATACAGGGGAATGGCCAAAGCGATATGTGAATTATTATGGAAAAAAAAATTTGATGCAGGAATTACAGGTTGAGCAGACAAGTCCTATAAGATTGTATTGTGATAGCAAGGCGGCATGCGACATTGCTCATAACCCTGTCCAATATGATAGAACTAAGCATGTTGAAGTTGATAGACATTTTATCAAGGAAAAATTGGAAGCAAAAATTATCGAAGTTCCTCATATTCGATCGCAAGATCAGCTGGCAGATGTGCTGACGAAGGCAGTATCCAGCCAAGTTTTTATACCAGTCTTGACAAATTGGGCATGAATGATATCTATGCACCAATTTGAGAGGGGGTGTTAACATTATGTTAGTTTCACCTTGCTGTTACTCATGCAGAATATGGTTATATCAGTTAGGAATTCGTTTGTAACAAACCGCAATTGCAGGGGTCTTTCCGTAGAAGTCAAGGAATAGTTTCTACTGCCTACTGCTATATAAAGGCAGATGTATTGATGAATTAATTAACTTGAAATCTGTATACAAATATTATGAATAAAATTCGTAGAGTGAAACTCATTTTATCAGTTTTGACTGCTGAAAAGGCTAGCTAAGGGTTTTTTGAGAAATGTTGAGTTCGGGGACATAAGCCTAACTTATGTTAGAGAACTCATATCCAATCCAAAAGCTTTTTAAGTATCGGATGGACCAGTTTCTTGATATTATAAATCTGAGCATATTTCTTAATTTTATTTATTGAGTGATACCTTGACATAGATCAATAGGTCTTAGTTCTTACCTTGGGGTAATGGGATTAGCGTGCAATGGTTGCTTGTCAACAAAGTAACGGGAAAGTAACGGGAAAATTCTTTGGTGTTGACAGTACTATGCTCTGAAAATTGGATTGGCCATTAATTTTGAATCGTTATGAATTTCGAAAAAAAATTGTGCTCAAGGATAGATTTTATCTTAGTTAACTGAGGGTTTTTCTTTGGTAAAATATTGTTGCTGCAATGCTCATGGTAGCAGCAACCTTCTCTATCTGAACTTTGAAGTCGAGGTCTTAATGATGAATATGTTCTTATGCTATGCTGTAGGTAAATGGAAGTGATTATCCTCTTGAATCCCAGCATGTCTTTTTTGTTTTCTACATTCGATTCCTTCCTTTGTATGGTTAGTTAGTTAGTTTAGTTAGTGTTTCTTTCAAATTGCATTAGGAAATAAATTTAAGAAAACAAGCAATGTGATACATGCCATTGAATTAGAGTATCGTGTCAGAAAATCCTTTTTGAAGCAAGCATGTATTCTATTCCATGTCTCAGGTAATGCGGAAGAAGAAAGGCATTTATGGGTGTGATTGACTAAGAAGAAAACAAAATTCTTGACATTTGTTTATTAAAAAATTGGAGAGAGATACGTTGGTCCAAATCAACAAGTCTGTGAAAAATTGGAAGTAGTTGGGATTCTTGAGAGTAAGAAGTGCACATTTCCATCGAAGAGAAGTGATGGAATGTGTTGTTGCTGGTTTTGTTGCAGAGAAAGTATTAGGGGAGTTGTTAAAATCTGTGAAGGAAGCGATGAGGAAAAAGAAAAAGTTAGAAACTACCTTGAAGAGCATCGAATCCACACTCAACTCTATAATTCCAGTCGTTGAAAGCATAAATGAGTTAAACGAAAAATTAGATCGTGAAGATGAGGACATAGGGAGATTGTGGAAACAAATAAAAGAAGGGCAGGAACTTGTTAGCAAATGCTCAAAAGGAAATTGCTGTGGTTCTTGCTTTAAACAGTCTAATTGCACTGAGGAACTTAGAGATTTCGATCATTCACTTAAAAGTTTCTATGATTTTGTTTTACCATTGAAAGGAACAAAGATTCTTATTGATACTAGGGAAGATGTCAACGAAATCAAGGAAAAGGTGAGAGACATCCGTGAGGGAGTGAGAGACATCCACGACAATGTGAAGCAGGTGAAGGAGATTCATCGGGATGTGAAAGATATTTATACCAATGTGGAAGGCGTAGGTGAGAGGGTCAAAGTTATTCACGATGAGGTGCAAGAAGTGAAAGAAGTTCGTGAAGAGGTGAAAGTAACTCACGTTGGTGTGAAAGACATCCAAGTGCAAGTCAAAGAAATTCATGAGGAGGTGAAAGATATGCGTAAGGATCTTCGTTCAAATATTCAAACAGAAAAGGCAGCCAGTCCTATGTCAAATAGCAATGTACCTTTGTGGCCTTTTACGCCTCCAGAGCCACCACAGATTACTGTTGGATTGGACAAGCCAACGAAAGATTTAAAGAATGAATTATTCAAGGATGGAATGTCCACGGTTGTATTAACAGCTCCTGGTGGATGTGGAAAGACCACATTGGCTAAAAAACTTTGTCATGATGAAGCTATTAAAGGTAGCATTTCTTCAATTTCTCAGAAAGTTTTTGTTTCTATGTTTTTTTCGTAGATCTCAAGTACTTCAATCCCAGTTTGATGTTGACATCTCATTTGCATCCGTAATCAATATACTGAAGATATGTGACCGATTTTGAGCATTCTTTGTGTGATTTAAATGATTTTAGTTTTTCAAGAGTCAAGATGGTTGACATATCTCTGACACAATTTTCAGCAAATTTTTGTTATAAAGCTTTTTAATTTGCAGAAACATAAATGTTCAGGAACATTATGGCCATATGAATTCATTTCTTCTTGAAGATTTTGTTGGGTTGGTTGCCATTAATGTGCAACAACCATTGACAATTGCAGCAGCTGCAGCTGGAGTTGCACCAACCATGTGCACCCACCCAAGATGTCAAAGGTTGGCAGCCACCATTGTTGAAGAAGAGCTGAAGTTGGCAGCCATCTTTGTTGAAGAAGTGTTGGAGCTGGTGGCACCATTCTTGCCTATAAATAGGCAGCAAGAGAGTAGAGCAAAATGTAATAGAGGTGTGAGAATGTGAAGAGTATAGAGAGAAAGTGGAGAGCTGCAATGGCAGCAGCCTTGCTGCCATTGCAGCAGCTGCAAGTGCAGCAATGAGAGCTGGGAGTAGAGTTTGAGTGAAGTGATCCTCCTCCTCCATGTATATCCTTTCTCTAATCTCTAATAAAATGGACTCTCTCCCGTGGATGTAGGCGGTTTTGCCGAACCACGTTAAAAATTGTGTCAGTGTGCTTTATCCCTCCTATGAGCAAATATCAGTACACCCCCGGTCCGCGCATGGGGAGCCGGAATTCCCCAACAATTGGTATCAGAGCACATGGTTTAAAGGGGTGTTTGATTTTTGCTCAAAAATAAAAGTTCTCAAAATGGTGTTTTGACCATACCACTGTGTAGAGGAGGCCGAGACGAAGCCACTGGTGAAAACGGCATCAAAATCAGACGTCGGACATGGCCGCACTCTCCATCACTCTCCGGCAAGGCGTCTGCCCACGCGCGCAGACGCGCCCCACGCGTCTTCTTCACCCGGATGAGTTGACCCGACCCGAATACCAGTTGACCCGACCCATGTGGCTGACTCGGATAAGGATGACGTCAGCATGACGTAAAAGTGACGTCATCATGAACACTAGACATGTGAGGGATGACATTAGCATGATGTAATTGTGACATCATCATGTACAGTAGCATGGCCCATGATGACATCAGCCTGATGTAATGGTGAAGTCATCATGCACAGTAGGCATGCCATGTCAGCAGCCACGTCATAGACCAGTCAGCGTCCAGTCAACAGCCACGTCACCAAAGTGGGACCCACCAGCCACGTCACCAGACTCAAGCCGAACTGAGCCGAGCCGAGTTGAGCCGAGCCGAGCCAAAAAGGAGCCGAGCCGAGCCGCGAGCCAACGGATAAGATTCTGTGCAGCGGAGTCTACGTGCAACCGGATCTGAGATTGAATCTGGGCCGTTCATCAGGCCAGAATTGTTTTGATCAAATCTTAGCCGTCTGAAATGCGATTTGGACGATTTCAGACTTGTTTCCAGCTAATTTGATCGTTCCGGATGCAATGGTACGGTCCGATCGTTGAGATTTGAGACCAAAAGTAGTGGTGGTGAATTAACAAAAGAGATTGCCCGATTAGGAGGCATCTAAAGGTCATCGTGGTGGTCGATGATGATGAAGAAGAAGAAGGTGCACATGTTTACCCAATTATATGTGCTAAAATGCTAAGTGGGGAGAATTTTAATTGCTTTGAAGGAAGGCAAAATTGGGACACTCTGGACACCCGATCAAGTGGACAATTAGAGGTGTAGAGTGAAAACTGATGAAGACCAATCTTGACGAATCTAAGAACTGGTAGTCTCGCCAGATGTTGAGAAATCATGTATTAAACTAGTATATTCCAGATCACTTGTAAAGGAAAGCCGCAACAAAGCTAGCAAATGGTTGTATATACCGAAAGACAGTACGATGGATAGATATGGCCTAAGAAGTTCTGTCTAGGAGATTGGGTTTTAAGCGGGACCAGTGTGACCCCTCCAATCTTTCCTGGGAACTTGCTTAGTGGAAGGATTATCCATATGGTACTATTTTCGTATATATAGCAGTTTGTAATGAAACAGTTGAAGACTAGCAGGATGGCGGCACAAGGGAACAGTTGGGTTCCAAAAGTTCAAGGATCTGATGGAGTGGTGATTTCTCCAAAGAAGTTAGATTCGGTGACTGTGATTTCTTGAGGGAGAATTGAAGAAGACCCTGATAATGGAAGAGAAATACAGCAGGGGATAAAGATTGGCACCCTATTTTGACTTGGACAGGTGTTATGACAGGATGAGCTGCTGTCAAACATAAGCAAGGAATAGGGAGAAATCTGGAGAACAGAAATTGCACGAGTGCACATGGAGATTGTGCATGAGTACCCGTAAGATCCAACGAGGTACTGTAATGAGACAACAGGTGCAAGGAGAAGAAGAGTTCCCAGATGAAGCTCAGAGCAGAGACTGTTAAAGTTTGTACAACAAGAAGTCTCTTGTGCTCTTGATGAAGACAACAAGCGAAGACCTTTCCAATGCATGCAAGGATGGAAAGAGAGCTGTTGCAGAGGCACCTAATTGAGGGGGTGCAAATGCCTGTGATAAAAGGCGACCGCCTATGATGAAAGGCAAAGACACCAAAGAGAGTTGGTGTAGGTGGAGCTGTCAAGCAAAAAGGCGCAGAAGCTCCAAACATAGAAATCGAGGTGGAGGATTGCGAGGAGTATACCGCAACTTTCTCTTTCTATGTAGTCAGTGGCAGTAATCTCTCCCATAGTGCACATGGTGGTAGAGAATCTTAAAGCCACTTTGATGCATCCCAGCTGAAGGAGGATGCGGCCACCTATGAAAGGTGAAGACACCTTAGATGAAAGGTGTGTGAGGGCCATGATAGGAGCCCAGTTCAGACCGCCCCATGACAACGAGCGAAGACACCTTAGAGAAGGTGTAAGGGCCATGATAGGAGCCCCAGTTCAGACCGCCCCATGACAACGGGCGAAGACACCTAAGGAGAAGGTGTGTGGGCCACGATAGGAGCCCAAGTTCAAAACAACCCCAGAGCCAATGTGATGGCTGGATATGAGTGGACAGATGGATAGCCAATGAAGTGGCTATGATGAGTATGAAGACAAATGCAGGATTGACTTTCATGGATATTGCCCCCATGCTAAAGATCAATGAGCTAGAAGACATTTGCCTTGGACAATAAGTGGATGACTTGTGGAGCATTAAGACGCGGCTGCTATGAAGGAGCAGAGGGCATGCGCAGGTTCCGGGAACAAGTTGACTCTTGTCAAGGTGGTGAGCTTGGAGAAGGCATTGTAATACTCAGTATCAAGACATATATGGATCAACCTTTAATGGGCTGCCCCCATAGGTGAAGGTGGAGAGCTACCTGGACTCTTGAGACTAAGAGCGAGAGACTCACGGAGAAGTAAGGCGTGGTTCCTAGGGTGGAACAGAGGGCAGGCGCAACTCCTGGATGAGTAGACTCTTGGAAGAGTGGTGAGCTCGTGATCATATTGAGATACTCAGATAATGACTGTCGCACTTAGAAAAAGAAATTTCCGTTTGAGGGGGTGTTGTAAGCCTTGGTGTAAGGCTTGATGAATCATTCCGGACCGAGCATGGTTGATACGCTCGAAGGGGAATGCAGTGTGTCCCAGAGACAAGCGTTAACACTCTTCAGATGTGAAGTGGCAGACCATCTGGTTGTAGTGATCCTTTTGTGTGAGAAAAGGTGTGCTTTGGTGACTCTGGTGATTGAAAGGTTTGGCGAGTACCTGTAAACTTGGCCACAGACGCTCTCGGAATGGTAAGCTTGGAAGAGCTGCAGGATGCAAGCCTGTGCTGAAGAAGCAAGAGGACAGTTGCCCTACATGAATGGCAAAGGGGGTGATTGTTGGGTTGGTTGCCATTAATGTGCAACAACCATTGACAATTGCAGCAGCTGCAGCTGGAGTTGCACCAACCATGTGCACCCACCCAAGATGTCAAAGGTTGGCAGCCACCATTGTTGAAGAAGAGCTGGAGTTGGCAGCCACCTTTGTTGAAGAAGTGTTGGAGCTGGTGGCACCATTCTTGCCTATAAATAGGCAGCAAGAGAGTAGAGCAAAATGTAAGAGAGGTGTGAGAATGTGAAGAGTATAGAGAGAAAGTGGAGAGCTGCAATGGCAGCAGCCTTGCTGCCATTGCAGCAGCTGCAAGTGCAGCAATGAGAGCTGGGAGTAGAGTTTGAGTGAAGTGATCCTCCTCCTCCATGTATATCCTTTCTCTAATCTCTAATAAAATGGACTCTCTCCCGTGGATGTAGGCGGTTTTGCCGAACCACGTTAAAAATTGTGTCAGTGTGCTTTATCCCTCCTATGAGCAAATATCAGTACACCCCCGGTCCGCGCATGGGGAGCCGGAATTCCCCAACAGATTTGGGACTCTGCAACAAGTTACATTATGTATCTAGCCCTTCGTATAAGACAGGCCTTGGATTAAGAAATCAATATGGTTAATTTCGAACATGCATGTTAATTTATAGCGAAAAGCACAAAACTTTTGCTAACAGTTTTCTCTGTGATGTTTAACTAGAAAAATTTAAAGATAATATCTTCTTCATCACTGTCTCAAAATCACCCGATCTGAAGGTCATTATACAGCAGCTATTTCGGCATAAGGGTCATTCGGTCCATGAGTTTCGAACTGATGAAGAAGCAGTAAACTGCTTGGAGCAATTGCTGAAGCAAATAGGAACAAAGCCTATATTATTGGTCCTCGATGATGTTTGGTCGGGATCAGAGAGCCTTCTGGAAAGGTTCAAGTTCCAAATACCAGGATACAAGATTTTGTTGACATCAAGATCTTCACTCGGTGGATTTGGTTCGAAATATAAATTGGATACGTTGAATTATGAAGACTCCCTGAGTCTATTTAGACAGTCAGCGGAGCTACGGAATAGCACCTCTAACAATGTAGAAGATGATGTTTTGAAGAAGGTACTTGCAATTCGGAAGAGCATGTATATATTATACTAATCATATCACCTCCAAAATCATGTTTGCTTGCCTTTCTTCTAATTCTGAAATGAAGATTTATTGAAACTTGAGTTATGCTTTTTCATGTAATGTCCTTTTCAGCAATTTTTCATCTGTTGGAAACAACTAGAATAACCAACATCCCGAAAAACTAAATATATTCGTGGCAATGAATTGCAGATAGTGAGCTTTTGCAAGGGATTTCCACTAGCTCTTTCAGTCGTAGGCCGTTCACTCCGCCAACAACGACCAGAGATATGGAGAAATAAAGTGAAGCAATGGTCAAAAGCTGGGGCTTTTTTTGAATCCAATAATGATCTGTTTACTTGTCTAAAGAGTAGCTTAGATGCGTTGGATAATAAGCTGAAGGAATGTTACATTGACTTGGGAGCATTTCCTGAAGGTCAACTGATATCTGCCAGTGCCATCATTGACATGTGGGAGGAGTTGTATGAAATGAATGGAGATGGTCTGAACTCCATATCAAACCTCCATGAACTATCCTCCTTGAATCTCATTGATCTGGTAGATACAAGGTATGCTGGTTTCATATTTGTCATCAGACTAACCAAATCTCTAATGCTCGCGTACTTGGTATCAAATCACACCTTTTCTTGTTTAATAAAACACTATTGCAGCATTTAATGGTTTTCTTTCCGTAGAAGTTTTGCTTTTGATAACCAGAAAGAATGCTGAACATGAAAACTTTTAGAATGTTCATTGATATTTAATATAATCCTTGGTAATCAATTCTTTCTCACTCACTAGGAGGGATGGAAGTGAAAGAGAGAACTATAATGAAACCTTTGTCACACAGCATGACCTTCTTAGGGATCTGGTCAACCATGTTAGCGGATTGGCTGGTTCAGAACAGGGGAGGAAAAACCTAGTTGTGGACATAAATGGAAATGAATTTCGGGGCTGGTGGAAGAATCAAACAATCAGCGCCCATGTCTTGTCGATCTCCACAGGTAGCACATCCCTATCTTTGTTAAACATTCTTTTATGAGGCCTACGGCTTGGATTGAGAAATTCCGGATTGGTATCATGTAAAACAATAGGCCCTAAACAATAGGCCCTGCTTTTGTTTCTTCGATAGCATTTTTTTAACTCCCCTCTCTCATGGAGAAATTTTATGCAGATGAAACTTTCTTGTCAAATTGGCCCAACATTCAAGCTCCTGAAGTTGGGGTTCTAGTTCTCAATTTTCGTACGAAGAAGTACACATTACCCAAGTTCATCAAGAGCATGGATAAACTAAAGACTTTGATCCTCACAAATTATGGTTTTTTCTCAGCTGAAATAAGTAACTTTATAGTTCTTGGAAACCTGTCCAATCTAAAGAGGATCAGGTTGGAGCAGGTTTTGATTCCTTCCCTTACCATTAACTGTGTGCAGTTAGAAAATCTGCAGAAAATATCGTTGATCGGGTGTAATATTGGTCCGGCCTCCGGTGACAAAGCTATCCGGATTTCAGATGCACTGCCGAAACTAGTGGAGATCAACATTGGCTACTGCAATAGTCTGAATGAATTGCCTGTTGGACTCTGTGATATTGTCTCCCTAAAGAAACTTCGCATCACCTACTGTCCAGGCCTGTCAATATTGCCTCGAGAAATCGGAAAGATGGTGAATTTGCAAGTCTTGATGCTTAGCTCCTGCAGAAATTTGTCAGATTTGCCAGACACTATTGGAAGCCTCCATAAACTGAGCATTCTTGACATATCAGACTGTATTAGCATTAAGAATTTGCCAGAACAGATTGGCGAGCTGCAGAGTCTAAAAAAGCTTTACATGACAGGATGCTCAAATTGCAGGTTACCTAACTCAGTCACCACTCTTCATAGTTTGAAGTCCGTGATCTGCGATGAAGAAACAGAGAAATCATGGAAACCTTTCAAGCGCGACCTCCCAAACGTGACTATCATTTACTGGGTCTAAATGTATGATAAGAGTTAAGAAATACAATTGCCATGATTTTCATGTACATTAATGAATCACTTGTATATAAATATCTTCCATTCTCCAAAGTCAGAATGAGATCGAATACCTAATGTCACTTTTTCGCGTTGATCTGTTCTTCCTTTCATCAGTTTTGCTCCCATATGGACTTACTGCAAAATGGGTTTAATCCTTTTGAAAAATAGCTTAAGTTTTAGAAAATAATATATCTATAGTTTAATTTTTAGATTAAATTGATTATTTGACATCAAGAACCCAACAATAAAACATAGACGTTGATTTTAATAGGTGAAGATTTGAGTTTAAACCAATAACTAAGGAAGATAAGTTTCCTAAATCAAATAGGAAAAATAAAATAAAATCATGGAACATAATATTTGATTTTCTAACTAAATAAGAAAATATTAAAAACTAAAGAAAAATATTTCCATAAGAATAAAGATTATTGAGGAAACAAATAATTTCCACTAAAAATTACTTCTTTACAATTTTAACAGTAATTGACTTGCAAAAAAGTAAAATCCCAGTTAGTTTGTCAGAAACTAAACCCAAACTTGGTAATCTTTTCGCTTCTTTGATAACTCATTCTAAATCTTGGTTTTGATGGCTGTCTGTGGCTTGAAGTCCGAGAGTACCACGAGTTTTCTTGATCGTTTAAAGGTACGACATGGCTAGGCTTGGGCAACTCATCTCCATGATCCACCAATTTCTTACTCATTTCATTAACCCCTGTCAAAAGTTTCCGCATGTTCTCATATTGCAAAAGCTGAAAATTCAACGTTAAAAGATGTTTGAGAGATTCATCAAGCTCATCAATTCTTTTCTCGTATCTTCTCATCTTGAAATAATTCCATTGTGAGATTCTTGAGCATTTAGAAATAAGATGACTCCCTCTCGCCAACAATTCACACAATCTCTGAGCTTCTGCTCCTGGAAACTGCTGTTGTTCTTCTCTGATAACTTTGAATCTTGTGATCAAGATCCTGACGGTTGCCTGGAGAAGCCGTAGCTTAAATTTGAAGCTGGAGGCTGTAGTTACTGCACGCATAATCGAATCACTTAGCAGTTGAAGGGCAACTCCCAAAGCAGCCCCTGAAACAAGCTGTGATATTGGTTCCATTGGGACAATTTGGCAACAAAGAGTATAATAATTTACAAAAGAAAGATTACCCCCGGCTACTTGTAAGTTCAAGTGATGTTATTGTCTCTTCAGGGAAGTAACTATGAAATAAGAAGTAATATCGAAAGCTTTTTAGAAACTACACAAATAGAGAAAAAATGCTCTGAATTTTATCCTCAAGAATCAAGAGTGAATAGTATAGCTCTTGTAGGTTTCTTAAATAATGCAAAAAAGTCCTAGATAGAACAGGAATCCTAAACTAAATAGGAAAACTAATCCTAATTCAACTAGGAAAACTACAAATCCCAAACAGTAAATTTTTTTCCTAATTTGGACGCCTTCATGGCCCTAGATAACTACTAAAATACAAAGTAAAGAAACATCAACCGAGGGTACTGAGATTTAGCGTTTTCAGCAATTGTTATCACTCCATTTTTACTATTAAAAAAAAAGGCCACGGGGGCTTGAACCCATGTCCAGGCGCATCGGGGCTCACAATCAAGCCCATGCAGACTCCTGGAAAGCCTAGTCTAGGCCTGCTTAAAAAAAAAGGCAAGGTGAAACAGAATGAGAATTTTGGCTACCACAACAGGATTAACCTGCAAGGTCATGTAACTTCTTCACAAAGATAGGAACAGATGATAATCTATGCTGCATATTTCAATGCCTTTTTTTTATTGATGATTTTGAAGAAGAGAATTCAGATGCATAGTTGTCGGCTTCGGCTCGGAAGAGCTCCCTCAGTGCTGCAAAATTCAACGACAGAGATAGTGATTTAATAAACTTTCAGTATTAAAAGCAGATTCCTAATCACTAGAATAAAAGGTACCTGCTAGTCTTTCAAGTATACTGATGGCTATAGATCTTGCAAACGGTGGACGCAAAATCCTTACTCATCCTGTTTTTTATAGCATGAAAGTATATTACTAATTAAGCTTGCTGAAAATGCTCTCCAGACGAGAGTTGGTGATTGAAGAGTGTAGATTCTTGACAAAGAGATTGGCAACACTAGTCTTTCTAGCAAAAGGGTTCCTCTTACTCCACATTATCCTCCATACAACTCTAGGAATCTCCCGACCAATGACCGAATCACAGGTTTGAAAGATTAACCCGGATTGATATCGGTTTTTTTATTTTTTTTATATTAATTTTCTCTTTTGATTTCATCTTTCAGTGTTAGGTTTATTGAAAATTAGACTTTATCATTTTCTATAATTTTCTTTTTGTGAAGATTAACTCGGTTTCATGACCTAAATTATTGATTTGGTGAGTTGATCAAGGTTGACTCGATATTTTTTTAAGTTATTTTTATAAACAATTAGTTTTATCCTTGAACTTTTGGTTGGTTTGGGAATTGGGTTTTTATTTTTTATTTTTTATTTTTTATTAGATTATTCTATTCGTATGATCCAACACGGGATTTAATGGACTTGCTTAGATTTGTTGGTGTTTTTTTTAGGCCTTTTTGTTAATTGATTTTTTTTCTTTTTATATTTAAATTGTTAAGAATTTGAACATCATATTTTTTTTTTTCTATAAAGTTGTTCAATCTAAAAAATCATGGAGTGCAAGGATGAAATTAGTGGGAAGAAATTATCGTCTAAGGATGACAGCAAAAAAGAAAAACACAGGGATGAAATTCGTCTTTAACTTGTAAAACGCATTTTGATGATGGCAATTGGCAAACGCCAAAATCTATTATTGGATGTAATTAAAAACACATGGGAATTGAACCCGACGTGAATCGAACACGCAACCTTCTGATCTGGAGTCAGACGCGCTACCATTGCGCCACGGATCCACTTTTCTTTTCTTGTAACACATTATCACTGTAAACGTATTTCTTTGTTCACGACCTACCAAGCACGGAGCAATCTTTTGAAGCACTTGAATCAAGAACCTAATCTTGTGCACATCAATCATTAATACTCTAAGTTTTCGGATGCATTTTTAGAAGAATTAAAATAAATAGTGAAAAAAAATTAAAAAAATACTTAAAAAAAATAGAAAGACTTCATTTTCGAGTAAAGTTATTTTTTAAAATATTTTTATAAAACAAATCGAAAAAATAAAAATTCAGACAAACTAAGCTGTTAATGTAATGTCAAATACCGAAAACTAGAAGTTCATTAGATTATTGTTATACAAACATTGGCATCATCCTGGTACTATGTACTAATTTACAAGATATATCTTCCACATTATTTTTATTTTTATTTCTTTGCTAACGAAGAAATTAGTCAACCCTTTTCTCTTTAACTTTAAGCACTCTGTTCTTCATTCTCTTGACAACCTTCTCATCTACCATATCACACAATCTTCTTGCTTGCATCCTCATCCACTCTTCATACCTCTTTATCTTATCCTCGTTCTTTACATATATCACAGGAACAGTCATGCCCACCACTATATCTGTAAATTAGTTGAAGACTCTTTTATATTTATATTTATATTTTGAGGAGATATATTCTATATTCATGCGCAATCACGAGCGATACAACTATAAGCTTAGCTTGCTTGTGTATTCATGCGTGTCACAGTTATGCATAAATTGTTACCTATGTAAAGAAGTGACAGAGAATCCCAGAAGCTTCCCACATAAGAGAGCAACCACAGAGCAGCAACTACACGAGCAAAGAGAAACAGTTCTCTCTCTGCACTCACATGGCACATCCATCGAACTCCCTCTTCTATCGATTGTCGAACGGAGCGTGCCGCTTCAATAGCTGTCTGCTCTGAAATCTCCAAGCCGGACAAATCTGGCTCTTCTCTGAAGATAGCCCAAAAACAACCTTACTTCTTGAAATTTTTATACATGGCAACAAAGAAGAAAGAAAAAGAGATGGGTTAACAATAGTTACTTGCGGAGAAACCTGGCTATGTTGCCATAAAGGAACAGTGAAGTAACAGCAAACATGGCAGCCCATGAAGCAACAGTGATGAGATTGAATTGATAGACATCAAGCGAAACCCATGTAGCTGTTGAGACTAGAAGAACCAATAAACTCAGCTTCTTTCTCCTCCACAAGAACACATCTCTTACAGTATCTGGATCAGGTTAAAACAGCAAGTGAGGCCAAAAAACATTAATTTGTATTTTAAAGAGTTTATGATTAATTACCATATGACACGGGCGAAGATTTTGAAGAAGTCGACATGTAAGGAAATCAAGTTGAGGTTTCAACTTGGATTTGCTGCTTCTTCTTTTTTTTTGGTATCCAAGTCAAATCTTGTTAAGATTGTCTCTTGGTAAGGTAAAGAAGGAGAATATGTGCTAGGTTTACACGTATAAAGAAACGTGGTCTTGCAGCCTTAACAGCAACACTTCAGATATAGGATATATATCCATACGACCCATAGTTTTCTCGTGGGAGCACAGGATTTTCCAACATGAGCACATAGGAACCGATTTTAATTCATTCAAATAAAGAGTGAATGATGGGCGATTTGGTTCCTTATGGAACACTGGTTACATTTGTTTTAATATATATTTGACCTTTCGGTTCTTTTAGCTAGCAGCCTAGAGCTCAAAGGCTAGCTGTCGACTGAAAGCATCCATCCAGCTCCAGAATTCATTTAAACACAAGCATGCCTGGCCTGATATAAGTTTTCTACAAGGTCGATAGACCAAGCCCAGTCTCAAAGCCTCTTCTTCTTCACCTCGGCGTTTTTAACTCCAGGAAGACTCAAGGCCCATATATTACAATTCGTAGTTAGCTTACGTGCACTTCACAGCAAGTCACATCAAAAGCTAATTTAAATAGCCAAAATAAAAGTATTTGCAAGCGTTGTTAATATTTCAATGTATTTCAATTAAAATCAAAGACATGTTGGTTTGATCTTTTCTCTAACCCGGTTTTAAATTAAACCATATTAAAATTGATTTTTATAGGACCTGGTTTTAAATTAAACCATATTAAAATTGATTTTTATATGACTTGATCAACTAAGAAAATAAAAGCACAATGTGAAAACCTAAGTTTATTTTTAAAGAAATCAAGAAAATGATATTTTAACATTGTTTTTTTTTTTAAAATAAAAAGTTTGCAAACGTTATTAATATTTCAATGTATTGCAATTAAAATTGAAGGCATGTTGATTTGAGCTTTTCCGATTTAAACTAAATCAAGTTGAAGTTGATTTTTATATGACTTGGTCAGCTAAAAAAATGAAGGCACAACGTGATTGACCTAGAAAAGACCTAATTTTATTTTAACATATAAACTTTCTATCTAGTTGTTTAAATTTGGTCACATCTTGCTAAATACCAAGCATTGCATCTAACAAGCATTTTGCAAACTGAAATGATGAAATCTACCTATATTTTATTCCATGAATCCGGTCTTTCAGTCTAGGCTTTCAATTTCAAATGTAGTTAAATTGACCATAACGAAGCAAAATAGTGATTCTCTAGTTCTTAAATACATTAAATAATTGTGAATAGTCTGAGTTGTATATATGTCAACAGCTTGGTAATGTTTTAATTTGCAAGATATACAGTGTACATTTTCTATTACAACAATATTAACATGTTTTCATTTGGTAATTACAGATGGAAAACCTTCAAAATCAAAATGCTTCATTCACTAGCACTACCCCAACATCAATCAATGCCCCAACTTCAAACACTAACCCAACATCAACTACTATAGGATCCACCACAGATAATAAAGGTAAACAGCCTCAAGTCCTTACATCAAGGAAAAGAAATGTTGATGATAGAAAAAAATCACAAAATTAGGATCACTTTACAAAGCTTGATGGTGATCCTAAAACCTTTAAAGCTTAATGTAATTATTGTGGAAATGATTATGCATGTCATACTATTTTTAATGGGACAAGTAATATGTGGAGTCATTTAAAAGTATGCAAAAAGTTTCATTTTATGGTTGATAAAAAGCAAAAAAAAAAAATAGTATTAAAACCTAAGAAAGAAGAGGGTGAATTGGGAGATCGAAAAGTGGGCACTCTTAAAGCAATATGTTTTAATTATGATGAATGTAGACAAGCACTAGTAAAAATGGTTATAATTGATGAGTTGCCTTTTAATTTTGTGGAGAGTAGGGGATTAAGATTATTTTCTAGGACCATGCAACCTAGATTTGACATTCCTTCTCGTTTCACTGTTATGAGAGATTGTTTGAAACTTTATTTTGAAGAGAAGAAAAGATTAAGGACAACTCTTAGGGGTCAACGATTATACTTAACAACAGATACATAGACATCAATTCAAAACATTAACTATATGTCCTTAATGGCTTATTGGATTGATAATGAGTGGAATTTGCATAAAAAAATTCTTAATTTTTATCAAGTTTTCAATCATATGGGTGAGACAATTGGTCAAATTATTGAGAATTGTTTATTAGAGTGGAGGATTGATAAACTTTTGACTGTTACAATAAACAATGCAAGCTCTAATAATATGATTATTTCATATTTAAAGAATGTGATGAAAGATTGACTAACTAATAGTCTAATATATTGTTAAATGAGCATTTGCATGTTAGATATTGTGCACACATTGTAAACCTCATTATGTGTGATGACTTGAAAGAGATTAATATTTTGGTTGTTAAGATTCAAAATTCAATTAGGTTTGTGAGATCATCACTTCTAAGCAACTTGCATTTAAGAAGTGTGTAGAAAAGTTGCATATAAAGTGTAAGAAATCATTGTGTTTGGATGTTGCAACTCGATGGAATTCAACTTATCTTATGTTAGAAGCTTCTGAAAAGTTTTAAAATTTGTTTGTGAGATTAGGTGAAAGTGAATCCAGGTACATGAGTTACTTTTTCGAGGTTGATTCAAAAGGGAATAAAAAAACAATAGGGCCAACTAGTTGGGAGGATTGGGAAAATGCTAGAACTTTGGTGAAGTTCTTAAAGATCTTTTACATGGTTACATTAAGATTTTCTGGCTCATTGCATGTCACATCAAATTTTTTCTTCAATGAATTGATTTGCATGCATACAAACTTGTTGCAATTGTGTAAAAATAAATATAATCTTTTAAGTGGAATGACGATGAACATGATGTTAAAGTTTGAAAAGTATTGGGGTTGTGAAGTAAATCAAAAAAATTTATTATATGTGGCTAATATTTTGGATCCACGTCTCAAGTTGAAATATGTGAAATTTGTTTTCGTGAGCTTGTATGAGTTTTATTTGAAAGCCGATAAAGTGATGGATGACAATAGGTATAAATAAAATGTTAATAATGTTATTGATGACATGGAGGTAGATATTAACACTTTAGCTCGATTCAAAAGGCATTTACAGGAGGAAGATAGTGTGAAAAATAGAAATAAGGTTGAGAGGTATTTAATTGATAGTTGTGAGGATCTTAATGATGATAAATTAGATATTTTAGGTTGGTGGAAGAGTAATGCTTCAAAATATAAGATACTTTCGAAGGTTGCACAACATGTTTTAGCTTCTGAATCAACTTTTAGCATAGGCGGTCGTATACTTGACCAATTTCGAAGTTCTTTATCTCTAGCAACTATTCAAACACTTATCTGTTGTCAAAATTAGTTGTATCATGGACCAATTCCAACTGATATTAGAACCTTGAATAATGATTTTGAAACCTACAAAAACCTTGAATCAGGTAATTTTTCTTATAAACTTACATCTTTTATTTTATGATTTGTTAATTAATGTATTTTTATTCTAACATGTCTAATTTTTTATTTTGTATAATTTGGTGGAAAGTTACATCTAGCAATGGATGATAATTAGAGATGATGCGCACAATGAAGATTTATTTTTTTTTAGGCTTGGAGTGTTTTATGACAATGTTATTTGTTGTTTTTTTAAACCATTTGAAGATAATGCTTTTTAATTTGGATTTTAACTTATTGGCGTATGTTATTTAAACTATTCTGCAGCAGGAGTCTTGCTCACTCAAACAAAAGAAAAGAAAAATATTAGGAAGGCAAAAAACATATTGAACACAAGATTGACACTAATGATTTAATATAAATGAATATTTAGTGGCAAAAAAACTTAATAAACACAAGATTAACACTAACAATTTAATATAAATGAATATTTAGTGGCAAAAAAATTAAATATACTGTGGAATTTTATAAAAAAAATTAGACAATATTAACATTAATGGTAAGCCCATTAGAAAGCCCATTAGAAAGACAAAAAAACCCAAAAAAACAATATAGGTTTTTCTCAAGTTTTGACATAAAAACCAAACTGAACTGAAACCGGTCGATTGGATTCAGTTTCGGTTTATTTATTATTTTTTCTCAAAATTTTAATTTGATTGTTTTTATATGTAAAAACCGAACCGAATCTAAAATGATCATCCTTAAAAATAAGAGAGGAAAAGTCTAAGATTTCATTGATATTGCATGATCACTATAATCTGAATGAATATGTTTAACTTAAATACAAATAGATTATATATAAGCTAAACTAAAAAGAAAATAAACATATTAGTCTACCCTTAATAAATAAAACAAAATAACTTATATTTCTTAACATCTCTCCTCAAACTCACAATGCGAAAACTATAAGTATTGATAGTTTGCCAACAAATAAAAAAGGAAATAGAATGCGACTTGGTAAAGAAATTTGTAATCTACAAAGAAGAAGAGACAAAAGGAAAATTAATGGTGCCATTATTAAGATGATAACAATCGATCTCAATATACTTAGTTCGTTCATAAAAACCAAATTATGAGCAATCTGAATAGAACTCTGGTTGTCACAATACATGAGAGTGAAATGAGAAAGAGAAACTCTCATATCTGCAACTAACCAACATAACCAATCAATCTCTTTGGTAGTAAAGGTCATAACACGATATTCTACTTTAGTTGAAAATTGAGAAACAATAGATTATTCCTTGCTCTTCTAAGAAATCAGAGAATCACCTAAAAAGATACAGAAATTAGTAACATACTTATGATCTGTAGGATCATTATCATGATCAGTATTATAGTATGCACACAACTCCAAGAAAAAGATGGATGAAAGTAAAAGACTTTGAAAGACTATACCTTGAAGATATCGCAAAATACAAAGAACAGTTGTTCAATGAACGGTAGTAAGAGAAGTAACAAACTAACTAACAACATGAACAACATATGTAATATCTAGACGAGTAATAATGAGATATATCAAGCTTCAAGCAATAGTAAGGTATAAAGTAGGATCTGACAAAGGTAAATCATAATAAAAAGAATATCTTATGTTAACCTCAATGGGAGTATCTACAATCTTATTATCAATAAGTTTAGCCCGTTTAAGAATATTTACAACATATTTCAACTAAGAAATAAGATAACCTCTAGGTGAGTAAGTTACCTCAATACCCAAGAAATGTCGAAGATAACTCAAATCTTTCATTTCAAACTGTCTATCTAACTCTGTCTTTAAAATTAAAATACTATCAATGTCATCACCAGTAATAATTATGTCATCAACATATAAAAACATAATGATACGACTTGTATTAGTGCACTTAATAAAAAGAGCAGAATCATAAATGCTAGAAAACAAATCTAAGAGAAGAGATCATAACAGAAAATTCTCAAACCAAGCATGAGGTATTTATTTGAGACCATATAATACCTTTTTAAGCTTACAAACATACCTAGAGTCATGTGAAACACTAGTAAGGGGCACCATATAAATTTATTCTTGAAGATCTCCATTCAAGAAGGCATTTTTAACATCAAGTTGAGAGATATATCATTGACGAACTGAAGTTATAGCAATAAGAGTATGGACAGTAGTCATTTTTATAACAGGGGCAAATGTCTCCTCATAATCCATACCATATTGTTGAGAGTATCATTTCATAACCAACCTAGTTTTATATCGCTTAATAGACCCATCAGAATTAGTCTTGATCTTATACACCCAACAACAACCAATAACACTCTTACCAAGAGGTAGAAGAACCAAATCTCAAGTATCTATCTTATACAAAGCAGAAAATTCCTCATCCATAGCTTGCTGCAAAAAAGGATAAAAAATTGCCTCTTTATAGGAAGAGGGCTTAGAGAGATAATGAATAAAAGCTAAAAATAAAGTAAATGATGAAGAATAACAAGAATAAACAAAATATGATAACTTTATAGACTTATGAATGCTTATGGATTGACAGAGAGGTAGATCCACAGTCTCAGACAGAGCTTGAAGGACTGTAGAGAAGAATAGAGCTTCAAGTGTGTCGGAGAATAAAGTGTCAGTACCTACAGAATGATCAATATGAATTGATCAAACATAAGGAGGAGTATTTGAGGTACTAGGAACTTGAGATGATAAACTATCAGAATTCTTAGAAAAGGGATCTATATGAATAAGATCAGATCTAGTCAAGCTATGAGTAGTGGATAGAATCGAAAAGAAAGGTATATGCAAAAAATAAAAAAACAACATGACGAGACACATAAAGTTTATGAGTTATTGGATCAAAATAATGATACCCCTTTTTACCTTTACCATGATAAAAAAAGACACAAATAGCAAATCAAAAGCACAACTTACTACGTTCTACATGAGGATAAACAATAAAACAAGTACAACAAAAAACTCTAAAGGAGGAATAATCAGAGGGACACCCATATAACTTTTTAAAAAGAGAAAAACCTGAAATATAAGAATATGGAATTGTATTAAGTAGACAATAAAAGAGAACGAGTAGTTTCGATAATATGCCTATGTTTTCTTTCAGCAACTCCATTTTGCTCAAGAGTATCTGTATATGAAGTTTGGTGAATGGTTCCATCTAAGACAACCAACTCATGAAATTTATTAGTGGTATATTCCCCACCCAAATCACACCTAAAACATTTGATAACAATAGAATATTGAGTTTTGATAAAAGCTCAAAAGGCTGTATATATCTCAAAGAATTCAGAACGATGTTTTATTAGATGAACCCAATAATAACGAGTATGATCATCAATGAAAAAAACATAATATCGAGACCCTTCTTTTGTGGCAATAGAAGAAGGTTCTTATACATCAAAATGAATCAAGTCAAATGGGGAAGAAGAAACAAAAATACTTCAATTAAAAAGTAAAACAGAAAATTTTGTCAGTTTACATCCACTACAATCAGAAATATCACAAGTTTGCAAAATTTTTAAAGCTCTTATGGATGCCAAAAATCTCAAACGAGAAGACGAAACATGACCTAGATAAGAATGCCATAAATAAAAACTAGAAGAGAAAGGACACAGAAAAAAAAAAGACAAATCAACAGTAATAGCAGCAACAACAATTGACACTTTTAACTCATCTAAAATATATAGTTCATTCTCCCTACGGTCTATCCCAATTAGCTTCTAAGATTGCAGATCATGTACATAACAAAAAGAAAAGGAAAAATAACTAAATAATCACCAAAATCACATAAATGACCAACAAAATAAAAATTCAATCTAAGTATCGAAATAAGATAAACATTAGGGAAAGACAAGTGAGGTGTGACAACAGAACCAACACCTGCTAAGGGTATGGGAGTGCCATCAACAGTTATAACAGGAATAGAGGGCAAATGAGACACATAAGTAAAAGATAAAGAATCTGAAGACATATGATATGAAGCACTATAATCCATGACCCATTCAAAATGTGACATACCTGAGGAACTACGAGGAAACTATCCTACGAGAGAAGAAGTGGATAATGCTTGTGGTTGTAAGGAGAGAAACTTCTGAAATTGCTCGACTGAAGTACTAAGATCAATGATAGAGCATGATGAAACTACTGCTTCAGTATTGTGGTGTGGTGGTTTATAACCATGAGGTGGTCTATGAGCATTAGATTATGACTAACTGTCAAGCTTCCAAGCTTGATTCTGCTGTCTTAACTTGGGACACTAAGTCTTCCAATGACTTTTCTGCTTATAGAACTTATTGAAGGAAACCCTTGTGTAAGGCTTATTTTATTGATTAGAGAATGACTTAGAGGGTACTGCTAGTACAGAACGATTCGAAGCAAAAATAATTTCCTTTTTAGAATAAGATTGAAGATGTATTTCTTGAGCCAATAACTTACTGATAACAGAGTCAATAGAAAACAATGTCGAATGATGCAAAATTGAACCTCTAAGTCCTTTAAAATGATTGTGAAGTGCTGTTAAAAATTGTACCAATCATTGCTGCTCTTTATGATCAATATAGGCACCACATGTCTTTAATTCTGTCGATTCTGTAAAAGCCAATTAATCCTAAAGATCTGTCATAGCAGAATAAAACTCTTAAATACTTATATTCTTCTAGTGAAGAGCTCGCATGTCATTCTCTAATTGATACTACTTTGCAAAATTTGATTGCATGAATAACTTTTGTAGATGACCCCAAACCTCATTTGTTGTCTCATACTTCGCCAACTACATACCTATATAATGCTCAACATAATTGTTAATCCAAGTAATAATCTTTGCATTGTTTGCTTTCTATGCATTTATCAAAGCACCATACCCCACATCAGTATTCTAAAGTATCACATAAGTTCCACTAACATATCCCTACATCTTTTTGCCCTTAAAATTTTTTTTCATTACATAACTCCAATATGAATGGTTCTTTCCATCCAACCTCACACTCACAAACTGAAGCAAAATCATCTTTTTTATTAGCCATAATCAACAAACAAAGAAAAACTAGAACGAAAAGGAAGCAAAGAACAAAATACCTAATTGCAGAAATTGAACAAATATCACAAAAACTGAACAAATATATTCTCAAAGTTATATGATCACTCCAAAGAAAGTTGCAAAAATAGAACACAAATACTAAATTGAAAAAACTGAAAGGAAGAACAAATACCAAATTTGCAGAAACAAAACACAAATATCAGATTGCAGAAACTGAAGGGAAGATGAAAGCTGTGTTTAAGATTAAACCTCGTTCCATAAAACCATGCTCTGATACCATGTTAAATAATATAAAATTAAACAAAGAGAAAATACGAACATAAGAAAGGGGAAAGGCTAGGGTTTCATAGATCACTTTATTTAGAAGTTTTTGTTTTAACCTAAATACAAAGAGATTATATATAGACTAAACTAAAAATATTATTTTACTCTTAATAAATAAAATAAAATAAAATAAATATATTTCTTAACAAGACCCTATATTTATAAATATTTGTAGGAACTCTCAATTTTTTTCTCAATGCTACATAACACTATTTTAAAATATTTAAGCATTACACTATTCCAAAAATATATAAAAGCATAGTATTAAACCCGGCCTGGGGGTTGACCCGGTCAAGGGGCCGAGTCACGGGTTTCATGAGTCAACTCGGGTCAACCCGGAAAATTAAAAAAAAATTTAAAAATTTAATATTTTATATGAAAAAATTAATAAAAAATCCATGTAAATATAGGCTATACATATTGTAAATAATGAAGTTTAAAAGAATATTTTAAAAAAAAAATTATCCCACATTAAAAAGATATTATGTTAAGCTTTTAAGTTAAAGTATTTAAACCAAAAACATTTTTTATCCCACATTGAAAAAATAACTTTTTTCTTGGGAACATAGAGTATATATACTAATAGATTTCAAATCCCACATTGAAAGAACATAACTTTTTTCTTGAGAACATAAGTATATATTTCAAATCTCATATTGAAAAAACACAATTTTTTTCTTGGAAACATAGAGTATATATACGAAAGAGTTTCAAATCCCACATTGAATATATACTATATTATCCTTTTAAGTTGAAGTATTTAAACCAAAAAGTTTTTTTATCCCACATTGAAAAAATAACTTTTTTCTTTGGAACGTAGAGTATATATACTAATAGATTTCAAATCTCACATTGAAAGAACATAACTTTTTTCTTGGGAACATAGAGTATATATACGAAAGGGTTTCAAATCCCACATTGAAAAGATAATATTTTTTTTTTTGGATTCGAGGAAACCTCACTTCCCGGAAAGCGCACTTTGTGGGCCCAGGTGAGCGAGTAAAATCCCGGCTGTCCCAGGCTCTTACAAGAGGTGCACGCTCTGACTCGAACACGAGACCTGCTGTGCAGATCTCAAGCCCTTTGCCATCACGCTACGCTCCTTGGGGACATTGAAAAGATAATATGTTATTCCTTTAAGTTGAAGTATTTAAACCAAAAAGTTTTTTATCTCATATTTAAAACCAATGGGTTTCAAATCCCATATTTGAAAAAAAAACAAACACCGGGTCTCGCCCCGAGTCATGAGTTGACCAGTTGGGTGATCGAGTTTTGCCGGGTTGTTGCCTCGACCGGTCTTTTATTAAACTTGAACCGGTCCAGCCACCGGATTGACTAGATTCCCGGTCGACCCGCCAGACCGGATTTAATAACCAGGTATAAAAGATAGATCTGACCCCATTTAGTTAGAAAATGATTAATGTGTCCCAATAAAAAAACTATTTTATCCCTTAGTGATAATTAAATGGAAGGTTTCTTTGAAAGTAAAGTGAGGTTTTCATCGTGGACCATGGATTGCTTCCATATTTTACTCACATAATTTAGAGTTTTCTGTAATGTAATACATAATGAGTGCATTCAAGCACCTTTTTATTTTTTTTCCCCTAGTGCTATAAAGAAAAATAAATTATGACGATCCCCATCAAGCACTACCCATTGGCTCAGGTAGTGTGGGGCAGAGAGAAGGCTTTAGACGGTGGAAGGGTCCCCACTATCCCCACCTAAAACCCGTATTCTCATGCAGAAAAAATTATGGCTCATCAATGGTCACAGGCAGGGGCACGGCTCCACCGCAAAATTGTGGCCAATTTTCTCTTCTTCTACCTCTTCTTCCACTCTCTCTCTCTCTCTCTCTCTCCCTATTTTTTTTTTCTTTGAACGATGTGTCACGCGCAATGGTAAATACGTGTGGTACCCACTTGTTGTTTTAGAGTCAAAAGCTTAAACCCCAATCGCCGACATCTCACGTGGGCGCTCATCACGGATCCTCTCGCTTTTGTTTCGTGGTTACCTCATATTAGTCCTCAATGTATAACTCTTATCTCAATTAGGTCCCCAACTAAATTTTAAACAAACGAGTCCCGATTTATCCCATTGGATCCTTCTTGAGTCAACGTGACTAAGAATTTCCTCAATTGAATCCCCCGACTCTAGGTTTTAGACGATATTGGGTTTATTTTTATGATGGATGGACCAAATGAGGATACTAAATGTGATTGGGACCCAATTGATGAAAAATATAGTTTAGAGACTCAATTGAGAATAGGGTTATAGATAGGACCCAAATCTGAGGTTTCCCTTTTGTTTTTCCAGTATAGATTTCACTAGAGACAAGTCATTGGATAAATTTTCTGCTTAAAAAGAACCCTCAATGGATATTCTTGTAATGGATTAATGGATGCAAGGAAACTTCCTCTTCCACTTCAAAAGACTCTTCAATCATGGGCAACCGGTACTTGACCTGTGCAATTCTTTCTGGGCAGAAGCTATATGGCAGATGCAACCTGTCGAGCGCATGACTTGTTGGTTCAATACAGAGATATATGGAACTATAAGAGAACATGTCGGCATTAGTAACACCTTCCTGAAATTCAGTAAGGTTTTTTCTTAGGTAGGTTTGGTCAGTCATGTCCGAGTTTAATGGGCACTATCCAGTTTGAATTTCATCTGAACCTTCACTTAGCTGGAGTCAAGTACTGCGTCAAGCAAGCTATGAGCAAATGCAAGCGTTGTCTTTTATTATTGTTGTTAGTGAAATATTTTAAAGCATCGAGGACCAGCGTGATTGTTTTGAGATGAAAGACAGTGAAAACAGAGAAAATATAACTCCAATTGATCATTACTAGTAATTAAAAAAAAAAAGTACTAAAGAACAAAGAAAAAAACAAAAATTGACAATTCAAGCGGAAAAAGAAAAGAAAAAAAGATTAAAGCTGGTGAGCGCAATTAGAGGATGGTTTTGGTATGATCTCCTTTCAAATCACAACTAAACTTACTTTTTGCATGAAAAGAAAAGAAAAGAAATGATTTAATCTTTGGTTTAAAGAGATTATGATTAGAACGCGTGAACGCGTGAAATCCGCCGAATATGTATGAGCTCAGTTTAATGCAAGGTAAAAAAAAAACATCGAGTGGTGTAGCTCTGTTTCGCGGGCTGTCCTTATTTAAAGCCTGACCTCACCAATCCACTTCTATCAGATTATTATTGTCACCACCTAAGAACAACTGTCATCCCTCTCAAATCCAGTAACTAGTAATGTTCCTTTCTCAATCTTTTACTTGTTGTCAATGAGAGTGAAGTCTTATGTCTCATTTTGTTTTTGTTTATAGCTGACTTTGGTGGCATTGGTTCACTTGCATGGCGTTTTTTATTTTTGCAGATCCAATGGGAAATGCTGTCTTGCTTCACTTGTTATGTGGAGTTTTGGCTGTTTTGAGTGCTTCTTTAGTGAATGCAGATGACCCTTATAGGTATTATACATGGACTGTCACTTATGGGACTGTTAAACTTCTTGATGTGCCCCAACAGGTTGGTAACTCATGCTGCTGCTGCTGCTCTGTTATACTGTTTGTGATAATTTTGGATTTAGGTTTTTCTTAAAATGGAAGGTTGTGTGTTTCTGGGTTTTGTCCATGCAGGTTATCCTTATCAATGGCCAGTTTCCTGGTCCTAGGCTTGATGTGGTCACTAATGACAACATTATCCTCAACCTCTTTAACAAGCTGGATCAGCCTTTCCTGTTGACATGGTGGGTGGTTTTTCTCTTGTCACTGCATTTCTTGAATGAATCGTCTCTTGGGTTAACTACTACTCTTTCTTCTTTCTTTTCATTTTTTGATATGTTCAACTTTGGAGGCATAAATTGTATCTGCATTGCTCTTGGATTTTTGATAGTGAAAGCATTGCATACTGAGAAATTGTTTTGTAACAACTAGGAATGGAATTAAACAAAGGAAGAACTCATGGCAAGATGGAGTGCTGGGAACCAATTGTCCCATCCCTCCCAACTCTAACTACACTTACAAATTCCAAACCAAGGATCAAATTGGTTCCTTCACATACTTCCCATCAACTCTGTTGCACAGAGCTGCTGGAGGATATGGGGCAATCAATATCTATGAGAGACCGAGGATCCCAATTCCTTTTCCAGTTCCTGATGGCGATTTCACTCTACTTATTGGTGATTGGTACAAGACCAGCCACAAGGTAAGCAACATTTACTTTTCTTTTACTTTGAAGGTGTTCTCTTTTCTTTTCTTTACTATCTAGATACGTTCTGTATTTCTTCAAAAATTCCAGTACTGATATTTTGTTCAGTACCAAGACATTCCCATTGACACGCTTTAGCAAGCATATAGGCAAATGCTGAAACATACATGTTTTATGATGTTTGAGTTGTGTTATTTGGGTGTATTTTTTGTTTTTATTTGCTTCCAAACCATTAGCCTATTGCCCAGAACAGCAACTGGGTGATGAGAGCCTGCGATTATGAATTTTACTCCAATTTTCTCTGAGGTTAACCGAAATGACTGAATTCTTTTCTTTCTTGCTTTGCGAAATATGCCTCCCCTTGGTGGATGTGATATCACTCGAGATTTATTGTCGTTTACAAGCTACTATGTTTTGGTTTCCTTTTCCTTTGGAACACAACCTATTGAACCATGAGTTTTCTGAAAATCATGTCAATTAGGTGAAATCTTGATCATTATATGGCTGGAAATGATTCATTGCAGGGCCCTGATGCCATAGAGCAGTGGTTTAATAAATTAGTTCTACACGTTTCCTGGACCAAGTTTCCTGTGCAAATGTCATAGCTTCTTTTGGAAGTCTGTCTTCCTGTCTTGGCACCACCGTCCATGTTAATCAGTTTTTATTTTACAGACCTTACAGGCATACTTGGACTCAGGCAAAACTCTTCCCTTTCCTGACGGAGTACTTATAAATGGCCAAACTTATTCTACCTTCAGTGGTGATCAAGGTCATACATTGCACTATAATTTTCTTGGTTCCTTTCATGATATTCAACATTTAAACCTTTCTAATCATACTCTTTCACAATTATTTTTACCAACAATATTTGCCTTTTATCTTCAGGTAAAACCTATATGTTCAGGATTTCAAATATGGGGATGTCAACCTCATTAAACTTCAGAATTCAGGGCCACAGCATGAAGTTAGTTGAGGTTGAAGGATCTCACACTGTTCAGAACATATATGACTCGCTTGATGTGCATGTTGGCCAATCCGTTGCTGTCTTAGTAACCTTAAACCAGGCTCCAAAGGATTACTACATCATTGCATCTACACGTTTTAATAGGAAGATTCTAACAACAACAGCAGTTTTACACTACTCAAACTCTCGGACGCCAGCCTCTGGACCTTTGCCGGCGGCTCCGTCTTACGGATATCATGGGTCCATGATGCAAGCACGAACTTACAAGTATTTAAAACTTCAGAAAATTTGAGCTTGTTTTCCATCTGCACAAGTTGAGTTGATTCATTTGACATTCGAGTAGAATGATTGTTTCTCGCCATTTCATTGTTGTTTTTCTTGCAGGTGGAATTTGACAGCGAGTGCTGCCAGGCCAAATCCTCAGGGCTCATATCACTATGGAAAGATTACACCAACAAAGACCATTGAATTGGCTAATTCAGCTCCTTTAATAAATGGAAAGCAGCGCTATGCAGTTAACAGGGTATCCTATATTAATTCAGATACCCCACTGAAGCTGGCTGACTACTTTGGCATCCCTGGAGTCTTTAGTGTGGATTCCATCGAAAGCTCTCCTTCTGGTGGTGCTGCATTCTTATCTACCTCTGTTATGTCTGCCAACCTCCATGATTTTCTTGAAGTTGTTTTTCAAAATGATGAAAAAACTATGCAATCTTGGCATCTTGACGGCTATGACTTCTGGGTTATTGGGTAACTACGAAACATTTTGATATATATAATTTTTGCACAATAAGGAGACTCTAATCCTTACTTCACCACATATACAGTTATGGTAATGGCCAGTGGACTTCGGCCAAGAGAAGCATGTACAATCTAGTTGATGCTCTTACCAGACACACTGTTCAGGTAAAATAAATAGATGTTCTCATTAGATTGTTTTCCTGGATCAGTATGGCAGATGACAGATAGCTCGCCTACTAATTGCATGTGATAAAATACTAAAATTCATTAGTTTCATGTGGCAAGACGCAAACCTGTTCTTCACTCGTGTAGAAGGAGAAAAAATGGTAAAAGATTCATTGCCAGAAACATTTGCTTTATTCTCAGTTCCAAAACCATCATCTTTTCCTTGTAACCGACTAATTGTTGTATGATTACCCTTAAGTTTTTCCAAAAACTGTAGTATTTGCTAAGCTATTTGTGGTTTGCCATAACTCAGAATTTCCATACTTAAAGAACAACTCTGTTTATGAGACTGGTTACAGTTCTTTTTCTCGGTTCATCGTCTTATACTTTAAGTCGATGTTTTTTGCATACCATCCTATTACTCGTGCTTCATGAATTCAGTCTACGTGGTTGAGTATGCAACTTAGGAAGCTAAGCAATTTCATTCCATCATTTTCTGCAGCTCAAATTCGGATAATATCATTATAAACAAGAAATGCAATGATCAAGCATGCCTATTATCAAATTGTTTCAGTTGTTTACTTTTGTTTTCATTTTCTTGATGAGCTTTCACCTACTTGCAGGTGTACCCAAAATCATGGACTGCTATTTACGTCTCATTAGACAACCAGGGTATGTGGAACATGAGGTCAGCATTATGGGAAAGGCAGTATCTTGGGCAACAATTCTATCTCAGAGTCTGGACTCAAGTCCACAGCCTTGCAAATGAATATGACATTCCTTCTAATGCTCTACGCTGTGGCAAAGCCATCGGAATACACTCTTAGTTTCACCAACTATTAAATCGCAGTCTGTTTTCTTGGTCATGAGAGTTTGACTAGCAAGGGAAAACAACGCAGAGGAACAGAAACCATGGGGCATATTTAATTGATTACTGACTTTGTTATGTATATCTAGAGGGAAACAAACTCCGATTTTGGTTGCAATTTATGGTCTTTGTCAGCTTTAAAAGCCTGGAATTCTGCTCATCTTAGTATTTATTTTCAGATGGCTAACAAAAGAAATTTAAAATTAGAGCTAAACAAATTGAATACATGTCGAAGGTCTGTGTTTGTGTTTACTCACATCAAATTGTCTTGGCTTAATAGGAATGCTTGTTCATTTTGCTCTTATTATGCAAACTCTAGCAACAGCTAGCATAAAGAGTTGCATAACGTGATGTGAGAGCAAGTGAGAATTAATGTGGATGATGAGATTAGGATGATGAATCTCCTTTGCAACTAATTCAAGTACGGAAAGGTTGTGAAATCACCACACCACATCTATGGTTTTCTAGTCTGTCATAGAGTTACAGATATGATAAAACACATTCAAATAAATACAAAATAAAACCTAGCTATCTGTTGTTATCTCATATATTCAAGGAGTTGTTATAAACATGTCTGCTAGTTGGAGATGAGTTGGAACGTAGCGAACCCGAAGTTCTGATTCTCGTACAAAGTGATAATCTAGATCAATGTGTTTAGATCGTTTATGTGAGTCTGGATTGACAGCAAGGAAAATTGAACTTTGATTATCACAAAGAATGACTGGAGGTAAGGAAGGAGATACTTAATTAGAAATAAACCGTCTCGTGTCAGGGCATCTGACCCATTTAGCATCAGAATAAGCGAGAAGAGCTCGTGAAGAAGATTGAGTGAGAGTTAGACCAAACTGAAGAGTCCCTTTAATGTGGTGAATGATCCTTTTTATAGCCTGGAAATAATTAAGTGAAGGCTTATGTATAAACTGACTATCAACAACGATAACATAAACAATATTTGGTCTTGTGATTGTGAGGTATTGAAGTGCACCAACAAGAGACTAATATAACAGAGGGATCATGGAAGTCAAAACCAGTGCTAGAGAGATGATGAGCAATGACCATGGGACTGCCTACTGGTTTGCAGTCCAGTAATTGGGCATGTTGTAGAATGTCATGGGCATATTTGATCTGACTTAGAAAAAGACTAGTAGGATGTTGATGTGCTTCCAAGACTAAAAAATAACTTAAAGATCCCATGTCCTTGGTGGAAAACTCCCTTGTTATTTTGCCAATAATTAAAGCTGTGATGTTTTGAAAAAATAAATAGAAAAAGGCAACAATGCCCTTTGAGCTTAGAAGTAGATATAAATGAATAGGGGTATTGTGGTAATTAAATAAAAAAAATAAATAGAATAAAAAAAGAAAATCTAATTTAAGAGAGAGAGCCGACAAGAGAGAAGAAAGGGGGAAAGAAGAAGAGAAAAGAGATAAAGATAAAGAAAGGAGAAGAGAGTTAGAGAAAATAAGTTTAAAATGTAAGATTTATGCTTTGATGTGTATAATTGTATTATTTATCTTTGATTTTTGGTTTTGTTGATGATTAAGGTTTGAAGATTTTGTTTTGGATTTGATTGATGAATTGATTAGAATATTATGGGTTAATTGTTATGGGTAATGGTTGATTTTAAAAGATTTTAGGCAAGGATGATGATTTTGAGTTATGGTTTGCTTAAATGATGAAATTGAGTTAGATATTTTGGTAAATCAGCAGGTGATCTGTGGAAAAATCTGGGTTTGAAGTTGAAAATTATAAAATTTCAGTTTGGTCCCTCAAATTGTGAAAATTACAGTTTAATCCCTGAACTTTAAAAAATTATAGATTGGTCCCTATAGCATAATTCGAGATTCTGGACATAAATAAGGATGAATTATGAATTTATGATATTTTTAGTTTGATTATCCAATTTGATAAAATTACAATTTGAGCCCTAAAATATGATAAAATTCCAGATTGATCCCTAAATGTAATTTTAGTTTTTCACATTTGTTTGATGAATAATTGAGGTTTATTTGGTGAATTATTATCAAGTTTTATGATTTGTTTTCTTTTAAATTTAATTTTGAGGAAACCATTTAATTTTTAGGACAAAAGAACTAGTTTGATTCATAAACATATAGGGTAATAAGTTAGACCCTTAGTTAAGTGTATTAAATAAATTTTATTTTCATTTTTAGTCGTTTTTTAGCATGTCTCCTTTTGTATTAAGATAATCTTGATATTCTATCTGTGGGACATCAGTAGTATTGCTTCAGTATCTACTTCCGTGTTATTTCTACTTTTAAGTCAGGTAAGTGGATAATTTTTTATATGCATGAGAAATAGTATACATATTTGAATTGTTAATATGAATTAGATTATGTTTCTTAATAATATATATGTTGATTATTATCCTTTGTTACAATAAAACATAATCAATTGTTGAATATAAATTCTTGATATAAGTCAATATATACTTTTGAATTGACTTCTGAATTAATAGTTTCTTATTTGATTGATGTCATGAGTTCAACCTTGAGATATGAACATGTCTGTTTGATTATGATATGAACCTATGGTATATTGGTCAAAATACTCATGCTAACAGGGTAGTGTTAGTCTTTGTGCACATCGTATTTGAACCCTAGTTGATCGGAGAAGTCAACAACCTGTGTGGATTGATCATTCCACAGTACGGAGCCTCATGTTCATAGCATTTTGATTTTTTGACGAGCTTTACCTAATGATATTCTTGTTATCGTCTATTTGAGAAACTTTCCTAAAAGAACCTAAAGCCATAATTGTGTATATATATTTCTCATTGTTGTATTACCTTGTGTATGTATATTGAACATTATCTATTCACTAAGTTGTTGAACTCACCCACTCATTTTTTTTCCAGGCTTATAACTTATTAGCATGACACTTTTGTTGGACCTTCAGAATATGCTCTTTTGGTTATAATTCATACTTTTCTTTTATGTCTAGTTAGTGCTCCACAATTACAGAAGTTTGTATTTATCTCTTGTATTAAGACAATCAAATTATATTATGAAGTAAATTTTGTTATTAGTGTTATGTTGAACTTTGATTGAATTATTAAATAATAAGTTTGTATGTAAGTTTGAGTTCATATGGGTATGAAACCCAAGAGAGGGAGGGTCTATGTGCTGGTTATTGATCCGAAAATCAGGTCATGACAAAAGCCATCAAGAAGAATCCAATTGTTGCTTATCTCAACAATATCATCAACATACAACAATAAATAAATTAAATTATCACTCTTGAGAAAACAAATAATGATGAATTGACTAAAAGAAAATCTAGCATCAATTAGAAAAGAGCTAAAACAATATAATCAAGCTCGAGGGGCTTGTTTAAGCCCATAAAGTTCTTTACGTAGCCTACACACATGTGAGGGATGTCTGGAACCAATATAACTAGTAGTTGCTCCATATATACTTTTTCACGCAAAAAACCTCTAAGAAATACATTCTTAACGTCAAGTTGACAAAGAGGCCAATTATTGAAAATTGCCAACGGTAAAACAACCCAAATTGTAGATGCCTTAACACCAGGGCTAAAAGTATAGTTATCAAACCCGACCCGAGGGTTAACCCAACCAAGGGGTTGGGTCACGGGTTACACGAGTTGACCTGAGTCAACTTGGGTCAACCCGAAAAAAAATTTAAAAAAAATATTTGAAGTTTTAATATTTCATATGAAAAAATAAAAAACAATCCATGTGAATATAAGCTATACATGTTACAAATAATAAAGTTTAAAATATTCTTTCAAAAGGTTTTTTATCCCACATTGAAAAGATATTATATTATCATTTTAAGTTGAAGTATTTAAACCAAAAAAGTTTTTTATCCCAAATTGAAAAAACATAATTTTTTTCTTGTGAACATAAAGTATATATACTAAAGGGTTTCAAATCTCACATTGAAAAAATAACTTTTTTTTTGTGAACATAATATATATACTAAAAGGTTTCAAATCTCACATTGAAAAAATAACTTTTTTCTTGTGAACATAGAATATATATATTAAAGGGCTTCAAATCCCATATTAAAAAAAAATAAAATATTATTCTAGTATTTATATAGTAAATTTTGAAAAGGTAACCAACTAAAAAATACAAAAAAATATAGGTCTGTGGCTAGGAGGAAAAAAAAACATATAAAAAAAAACCAAATCTCTACTGGTTTTGCCGAGTTGCCCCGATCATAGATTGACTCAACAGGTCGATTGGTTTGATCATTTTTTTACTTTTTCCGGTCTTTTATTTTATTTAGAGCGGTTTAGCTATCAGATCGACCAACCGAGTTGTCTGAGTTTAATAACTATGAATAAAAGTATTTGTAAAATTTAGACCTAGTACTTGAGTGTACCTCCTTTGCTACAAGTCAAGCTTTTAGGCAATTTAAACTCGGAAAACCCATTTTGAACCCACAACATTTTCACGGGTCGAGGTGCCAGATCTCATGTTTGATTGTGTTGAAGTGCTCGAATTTCCTCATCCATAGCGGCTATCCACCCCGTGTGCTGGGCAATGAATTTAAACCCTTTTGGCTCACGCATAGTAAGTAAGGAATGAAGTAGAGTAGAATATGGAACGGTGCAAATATGAGTCTGTTGTTTGGGTTTAAAAATGTCATTTTTAGCTTGAGTTTCCATAGGATGAGTACTTGAAGACTGAGGCCAACAGAAGATGGATCCAATAATGATATATGCACGTTAGTTGGGTGCGAGGAGGATTCAAAGGCTTGTTCATGTGCCAAAGGTGGCGCAGTAATAGAATCCTGCAAAACAGATGATGGCACAAAACTTATACATGGGTCACTTAAACAGGAGCACAAAAGTGATAAAGAATTGGGTTGCTTGGATGAATGGGCGGCCTCAAGTTCGTTTGGCTGAGCTAGTTGAAGAAGGAATTGGCTCAAGGAATGCAGAAGTCGGGGAATTGGATATATATCCAAGGTAAGGAATGTTTGAAAAAGGATATGTATGTTCATCAAAAGTAGCATGTCGAGAGATAAAGACTTGATTAGTCAAACAATCTAAGCAATGAAAATCATGATGAAAATTAGGCATATAGTATCTCGAACGGAGACATGCCATGAAGTGTGGGCGTGGGAAACCGATTAGATGTGAAACTTACAATGCTAAGGGCATCAACCCTAAGTTTTAGGGGAACATGAGAATGAAAAACCATAGCAAGTCCAGTTTCAGTTATATATTTATGTTGCGCTCTGCACGATCATTTTGTGAAGGAGTATATGGACAAGACATTTGATGATGAATTCCATATTGATGTAAATGATCCCAAAATTGATGGCTTGTTTAAGCCCATAAAATGTCATCCACCCCCATGACCAGATGATGGAATAAGTGAAAGTGACAACTGAGTGGTGGAGAAATCAGGACCAAGACCACGCAAATACCAGTGAAGTTTGCCAAGGTCATCAACAGATTTGCCCATAGTAGCCAGCTGATCACAAGTAGTTTTGAATTCACGGGAAAATTCAACAACACTACGTGAGTTCTTTTTCATATGCTGCAGATCATCCTTTAGGCGTAGTTCATGGGATTAAGAACGATGACTGAAGGTGTTCTCCAGCGTATACCAAATATCATGGGAGGAAGATAATCCAACCACGGTAGACATGGCCTCCTCAGTTAAGGAAGAGAGTAGAAGGCTTAACAGAAGTTGGCTCGTTTGTTGCCACTCAACAAGTTCTGGATTTTCAGAACCAGAACTATCAATTATAGAAGGCTTGGTAACAGAACCATCAACATATCCAAAGAGATGTTGGGATTGCAACAATGACAGTACCTGACTGCGCCAAAGGAGATAGTTAGAAAAAGATGATTTGATGATTAGAAGATGTACCATAGTGTTGAAGGACAAAGAGGAGAATGGTGTGTTGGAAGCCATATATAGGATCGATCAAATGATGTAAATCCGCAAGGTAGCTCTGATACCATGAAAATGTTGTGAAATCACCACACCACATTTGTGGTTTTCTAGTTTTATTTATACTAGACTTCTGTCATGTAGTTACAGATATAGTAAAACACATTCAAATAAATACAAAATCAATTCTAGCTATCTATTGTTATCTCCTATATTCAAGTAGTTGTTATAAACATGATCTGATGACGATTTTGTGGATCCTTCTATAACTCTTACTAAAGTATAACTTGCATGACCATTCATATTCGTTACCACTTGTTAGCAATTTTTCAGTCGAAATCTAAGCAGAGCAGCGACAATGAAAGCCATTGCAGGAGAAAAATGGCACAGACCAATTGATGTGAGAGCAACATAGAAGCACATAGTCCTAATTATGATAGCAATGTTGTTAAATTCATGAAATGTGTCATATGGTCCTAATGGAAGAAATGCTGCTAAACTCATGAAGATATTCATTTATTCCTCACATTAGTGTTCAACAGATTTATCCTCCAGCCTTTAGTCATATAAATGAATTCCAACTGACCTCAACAATCTGACGAGTACAGATGTGAAACTATAGCATCACTCTTTCTAAAACACTTCTAGCTAGTTTAATGAACTACTAAAGCATCTTTCTGTACCATCTTTTCAGGAAATACCAAATTCTGCGCTGGACAAGACATAGGTGATAGATAGTAGTAACACCTCAGTCACACGGTCTCCCTAGGAATTGTTCAGATAGGTCAGCTTATTGGCTAGAGCTCTCAAGGTTTTGTCCTGTGGAAGGTATCACCTGGAAGGTGTAAGGGATTATCCTTTCTACAGATGCGGCACCCTTGTCTCCAATCTGAGGCAAGTTCCAAAACAAGTAGATTGATGTATTCATGTATGTAGTTTTTCTTTCATGTTTAGAAAACAGCTAAAAGAGAATGATACTAGAGCTGCTAACCTTGGGATTCGGTAATTTTTTCTTCAAGGACTGTTGATGCCTTACTCTGTACTATTACTATATGTGGAAAGATTAATGTTAAGACACTTTTAGACAAGATCTAGCATTCCTATGAGTTGATTAGTTTTAGTAGCACATGATGAGAATTTAATCCCACATGTGTTGGAATTAAATCGGGTCTGTGCATGTGTAGTTTTTCTTGAATTCAGATCATAAGAGATCTATCCTTGGGATGCATTCTAATATCTAACCAAGTCAACCGATTTTGTAACCTATCCATGAAATTAATTATCTATATGATCATAGTTTGAATTGATTTGATTATTTTACAGAAGTCCACGAAAGTCCCCTGATTAAGTTCCCTTTATCCCTTTACTACAATGTGTTTTCTAATCCTAGCTGTAACTCGTAGATAGATCTGTTCGTGGGCTGGGCCGGTTTCTTACGTTGCCCAAGTTAGCCCTAGTCTTTTTTACAAGGCCTGGCCTCGATAATTGGGCTGAGACTTGATCCCGAGACCAGCCATAAAAAGGCCCAGGTTCTCGGGCCCCAAATAATTTTTTCTTTAATCATTTATCCTATCTTTGCTAGTTCTATTATTCTTGTATTTCAAACGCTTTAGATAATAACTATTTTAGTGGTGTCTGTTATGTCGCGAGTTAGACTAAATTTTTTTAAAATGTAAAATAAATATTAAAAGTATGAAGAATTTTTTAATAGTGTTATTAAACCTGATCAAACAGGTCAGTTTTAAAATCTCCTTTTTTTAAAATGTAAAATAAATATTAAAAGTACGAAGAATTTTTTAATAGTGTTATTAAACCTGATCAAACAGGTCAGTTTTAAAATCTCCTGACTTGACTCTTAATCTAATTCAAATTTCTAATTAAACTATGTGGGAGCTAGTTCAACTTAAATCGATTGATTCTAAGGGTTCAAATACAACCTTAATGATTTGTAAAAACAAGACTTAGCTTTTAAAAATCTTCAAGATGACCATTTGTTTTTAAATATTGAGACAATGACAGATTGGATTGACCCTGGTCCCCTCGTGATTCGGGTTATAGACTTTATTGGGTTTAATAAAAAAATTATAAACTATTTTTTTATTATATGATAAAAATAGATGCTCACAAAATTGAGTACTAACATAAAAATAAACACTTATTTGAGATTGTGATAACCCTATAGAAAAAATACAAATAAATCATGCAATCTATTTCTCAACCAATTTAATATTGAAGGATGAAATAAGAAAAAAAAATTAAAACAATTAAAGGACCAAAAACAAAAACAAAAAAAGCATATTCGTTCAGTGGATAAATTCGTCATACCTGTGAATCGAGTAACCCAGGCTAGCACACTGAACCTGTAAATTGGGATATGTACTCCATTAGGACTCTAATTTGTTTTTTTAGAACTATTTTTTATTTAACTATACGATAAAAAAAAATAGACAATTACAAAATCAAACACAAACCCAATACTAAGATGCTTTTTTGAGATCGTGATAACCTCATAGAAATCGAAATGAAATCAATTATGAAACTAAATTCTCAATTAATCCAATATCTATGGATGAAATAAAAAATTAACTAAAAAAAAGTGAAACTCATCAAACTCACGAACCAGGTCAACCAGCCAAACCTTTGAACAGATCCATTAACTTTATAAAGTTTAATAACATGATTTTTCTCTGAAATAATTTTTTAAAAAAATATGTATGAGAAAAAAATAAACAATAATAATAAAAAAAGAAGACAGCCCACGAAACCCATAAACCAGGGCAACTTGGATTACCTTGGTATAAACGTTAACTTTATAGAAAAACAAAATAAAAAGAAACAAATTATGAAGCCAAATTCTCAACCACCTTAATATTATAAGATGAAATCAACAAAAATAATTTTTTTTTAAAAATCATAAGAAAAATTCAATAATAAAAAAAAGGAAAGAAAAGAAGCAAAACGTTGTAATCCATAGATCATAAAAAATCAAGTTCAATAAAAAATAAAAATAAAAAGACATCTTACCAAACCCATAAACAAGGGCAACCTAGTTGCCCTAACAAACTCGCAAATCATGCTAATCTTATAAAAAGATAAAATAAAAGGAAATAAGTTACAAAGTCAAATTCTCAACCACTCAAATATGAAAAGATAAAATAAAAAAAAAATTTAAAAAAGTAAAACATTATGGATTATTATTGTAATTCACAGTACAATATAGATATAGGTAAACAATGATTTCCACGCACCCTTTAGTTTTTGTTAATTAGCTTAATTGCCCATACTTTTCTATGAGTTAGTTAAAATGGTTATAATCTAATTCTTTTATAATAGAAATTGGGAGTAAATTCATAATATTACATAGTTGAACTAGTCAAAATCCTATTAAATCATTTTTTTTTAAGATATTGTTGTTTTGAATTATTTTTAAAACTATGTGACGATGATGTTTTAGAACAATACATCAAATTTGATACATGGGCTATAATTCGGATAAGTTTAATAGTTTTGTTTTTCTGAACTCATACTCACAAGAAAAAATAAAATAAAATTTAGAAAAATACAAATAAAATAAATCTAATGAAAGGGTTGAGTGAAAAATAGCAGCTGCTGTTTGTTATTCAAAAAATAATCCGAGGTCTTTTCAAAAACATGTTTTAAATAAAAATAATAATTAAATAATTTTTAGGATTTTTTCATATAACATATCATAATGAATATAAATTAAAATTGAAGATCACTCGGATAAGCATAATTCATTTTAAGTAATCCATATAGAGTTATATTTATTTATATTGAAGGTAAAGAAAAGGACAAATTATAAGGAATAAACTAACCTAGTGGTTGGGTCCGGATGACCTAGCGAGCCTGGCCTTACATGGTAAGTGTTAAAATTCTTTTTCTTTGTATTAGGGTGGATGACATTTTTAAAAATAAAAATTAGAATAGCCAATATATATATATATATATATATATATATATATATATATATATATATATATATATATATATATATATATATATATATTGTAGATTCCTGATAGTTGAAAATTCAAACATTGGTTTTTTTAATCTAAAAAATCATTTCACAACCTATTATAATTTAAAAACATTTTAAAAAAATATTAAACTTTCAAGAAACCAGCTATTAAGGCCCTAATGCCAATGGAAAATATTTTTGTTGCTAAATGCTCCTCCTTTTTCCCTTTAATCAATTAAGGCCCCTCTATTGAATATTAATTTATAATAGGTGGACTTTAATCACAAGTCACTTAATACAATGTGCTGCATAGCTAAACCAGCTATGTCAAGTGTACATTTGTCGAAATATATGTTGGATTTATTTGCTCCAGTGTCAAGGAGAAACTCATTCAATTCGAAAAATAATGCTTGAATCTCATTATAGAATTGTTTTTAGGAAGGTAGATTTTAAGGTGTGTTTGAGAGTGTGGTTGAATATTATTTTTAAAAAAATTAATTTTTTTTTGTGTTAAATTATTTTTTTGTGTTTTTGAAGTGTTTTGATGTGTATATAAAAAATAAATTTTAAAAATAAAAAAATTATTTTAATACAATTTCAAGTAAAAATTATTCTGAAACATAATCTTTACCATACTCTTAAACATACCTATTACTTAATTAGTTCTACTTGCGAAAATATTTTAGATCTTAGTAGACATGTAAGAATTTTAAAAATCCCTTCAAATATATCTATTTATACATTAATTTTGGTTGACAAAAAATATTAATTTAGCACTAAACAAAAGTCTTAAAACTGTTGACGGGAAGCCATTCCTGCAGTAAAAGTCTAATAGAAGTTATAACTTTATTAAACTATGGGTAAAAGGTGTTAATTTTTTTTAAAATTATTGGTTAAAATAGAATTAGCCACTAAATAAATTATTCCGTGCTCAGAGTTTCTTAATAAAATTGAAGAGCTATTTAAATATTTTTGTTAGTTAAATTTCATTAAGTTTTTATTCAATTATAACAAAAGCTAAATGGTGTAGAGAAATCACTGTAGATCAAGAAACATTTCATTGTGAATTGTAATAATAGTTTCACATTCAATTTCTCATCTTTTCACGAGTGGATAAACGTTTCTTTGACTTTCTTCCACAAGGACAATCAGGTTTTCTCAATTTCTAAGTAGAAATAAATAACGATTTTATTCACATGAAAGACAAAAAAGAAGCTTTACCTTTGGAGGTATTTTGGTATTTTTACATGGGTATTTTGTATAATTAAGAGGATCATGGGGGCGTCTTAGTATTTTCACATTGTATTTTATATTTTTTAATCAAAAACCTGTTGTAGCGTGTTCCACACGCCCCAGCGAGTGGGCGGCATCCACACCATTAAGGAGGTGCCTGAGACACTTTCCGGTGGCCAAATCTGTCCATCTATTGTATCACTAGATCCGCGGCCATGCCCTCTTGCACATAGAGCGTCGTATGTAGACATCGCGGTTGGATTGTCGCTGGTGATCGATTGTTTGAGTTTTTTCTTTCATTTCTCTATCCTGACAACTATTGTGCTCTCTTTGTTTGTTTTTTACTTGGATCTGACATGGGTTGCCAACCCAAGCGCCTTGAGCCTAGCAACTATGGGTGATGTCAGACCTAGGCGCGGGTTGGCAGACCCAGACGCTTGGATCTAGCATGACCGCCAGACCCAAGAGCCTATAAAAAAAATTAAAAAAAATTAATTAGAATTTATGTTTAGAATACTTCAAGGTGATAATTTTTTTTAAATTAATGGTTAAAATAGAATTAGCCACTAAATAAATTTTTCGGTGCTCGAAGTTTCTTAATAAAATTGAAGAGCTATTTAAATATTTTTGTTAGTCAAACTTAAGTTTTTATTCAAGTTGTAATAAAGTACGTGAGATGTATATCATCCATGTATTCTAGACACTAAAATTGGATCAAAACCCGGAAAAAAAAAGAGTAGAAAACAAACGAAAAAAATAAATCATGACTTCCTCCTTTATTTATTTTTATTTCTTATTTTTTTCTAATTGTAAAAATTAAAGTATAAAAACCAAGTGCATCTTTTATGCTCGAGGTAACACTAATAAAAATAAAAACCTAGATTTAACTAGCAAAACGATCTAATCGGCTCTTTAATTTTGTTCAAAAACATTTATTTATTCATAAGAAAAGGAGAATAGAGAGATTGAAATAACTCCTCGTAACCTTAAAAATGAAAAGAGGACAGACCCGACCCGATCCAGCATCCCTTTCCTTTGTCTTCAATTCCTGCTTCCTCTGTCATGTGAAATTATTTTAAAAGAATTTCTTTCTTCCACGCGTTTTCTTGAGCTGCTCTAATATTTTACTATTACAAATCAGAGCTTGCTTCACAATTAAATTGCAATTAATGTTGATCCGTTCTCCGCTGCGCTGCCCTCGCTTCTTTACATCTTCCCCCCTTCCCGCCACCGACGATTCTTGTTCTATGGATCTCCATGAATCACCTAGTTCTGCTTGCTTGTTTAGAAAGAAAAATTGAATTAATACTTCTCCCTGAAAAAATTGTAATGAAATAAGATATTAACTATTAAGAGGGTATTTAGAAGTATGATAATAGTTGTCTCTTAAATTATTTTTTACTCAGAAATATATAATACCAATATGTTTTTTTTTTTATATTAATGTGGATGTCCGGATCAACTTGCATGTATCTCGATTAATTTCACGGGTTCTGAAGTTAATAACTATGTAAACATCTAGTGACCTTTAGGTTTGTGTGACATGCACTGGTAATCTCTAGAAAATAAATTTAGGATCTAATCAGTTGAGCTATACTTTTCAAGATTAATACCAATAGGTTTTTGATTTAAGTGTCCATGATCTATTTACATTTCTACTTTGTTTTTTTTTCCAGGGGAGTTAGATTAAAAAAAATGCCCCGTATAAAAATAGACTATAATATAATCAGCTCCTTAACTTTATAACGGTGATGAATTCAATCCTTATGGTGATAAATAATCCTTCTAATATTAATCTCCTAACTCTCTATCTAATGACCAAAGAAAATATCAATGCATATGTTAGTGATTTACGTCGGTCCAATATGGCTATCTTCAATTGCTTAACCTATTTGACAATATCCGAAGTCAAGCTCTAAAATATTATTGGGGAATAAAATGGATGAATAGAAGGTTAGTTTATGTCAAGAAATCTGAAGTCAAATTGGCAACTGGTGATTTATCAATATCTAAATATTTATGAGTTCAGAATGAGTTGTGGAAGAGTATGAAAGTTGAGCATGAAGTGCGCCGCAAAAGAGCTTTCCATTTTCTGGATTTTCGTGTCCCTCCATGTTGGCACCTTCAGAATCTTGATTCATGCATGATTCTTCCCTTATATATGGACTCCACATTTTGAGTCCTGAGTACTGTGCTAAAAATTTTCTATCTCTTTCTTCATTCTTTGAGGATCATTTTGCAATTCTTAGGTATACAAGTAGTTCTATGCTCTTCTATTCTATTCTATTCCTTTGTTAAGTGTGCCAAATCTTGGGCAGTCATTCAGCAATATTGTTCTATAGCCAATGAGGTGAACTATAGATGGCATCCTTCGTCACTGAATCTAAATGGTTTGTTTATGTTTTTGGCCAGATATCTGGAAACTGAAAGAAATATTTTTACGTTAAGATGAGGCAGGCCAGCATCCTGTATTTTTGTGTTGGAATACTGGCTTTCCTGAGTGATACATGGGTGCAAGCAGAAGATCCATATAGATATTACACATGGACAGTAACATATGGAACACGCACTGTTCTTGATATACCTCAGACGGTAGGCTGTTAACCCTTTACATTTTCCTACTTTCAAGTGATATATTATTGATTTTCAGTGAAAGATAGTGATACTGTTTTACATCTTCACTTTCTGCACACTCAATTGAATCTGTTCCTCTCTTGTTCTCTGTCAAATTTGCAGGTTATTCTTATCAATGGACAATTTCCTGGCCCAAATATTGAATGTGTGACTAACGACAACATAATTGTAAATGTTATTAATAAGTTGAATGAACCTTTCCTCATAACATGGTTAGTATTCAATTCATTCTTATACCACTATTTGTTTGTTGGCACAAGGAAGTCCTGCTAATTCCAACTCATGACCTTTCCTTACAATAGATTCCAAGTCCCAGTTTCTATTTGCTACAACACATTATAAATATGAGTAATAAAAAGCAAAAAATTTCTCCCTGTGAAATCAGGAATGGAATCAAGCAAAGAAGGACTATATGGCAAGATGGAGTGCTAGGGACCAATTGTCCAATCCCTCCAGGCTCCAACTGGACCTACAAATTCCAAGCAAAAGATCAGATTGGAACTTATAACTACTTCCCTACAACTGCAATGCATAGAGCTGCTGGAGGATTCGGAGGTTTCAACATTGCTTCACGGTCTGTGATATCAATTCCATACCCTATTCCTGTTGCAGAATTTACCCTTCTCATTAGTGATTGGTACAAGGCAGGACATCAGGTTTGTTACTGAAAAGCCTCCGATATATTTCTTAACAATCCCTTTTACCCTCTTTGGTTTCCAACAATGTTTATCATGGTTAATTAGTGAGCATCCATCTTTGCAGGCATTGAAGCAAAACTTGGACCAGGGCAAAGCTCTTCCTGTTCCTGATGCTCTTCTTATAAATGGGCTTTCTAAAGGTGCAAGCTTCACTGGTGAAAAAGGTAACCATCATATAATAGAATATCTCTTCAATTTCTTTTTAAGATGTTATTAAGAGATGGAACATGGAAGTGAAACTTGGCCATGCTTTTTTCAGGGCAAACTTACAAGTTCAGGATTTCAAATGCGGGGATTTCAACTTCAATCAACTTCAGAATTCAGGGCCACACACTGATTCTTGTTGAAGTTGAAGGATCCCATACTATGCAAGAGGTGTACGACTCGCTTGATGTTCACGTTGGTCAATCAGTAACAGTTTTGGTTAAATTAAATAGTGCAGTCAAGGACTATTTCATAGTTGCCTCTTCTCGTTTCACTAAACCTATTCTCACTACCACTGCCCTTCTTCGCTATGCGGGCTCTAACACCCCACCCTCTCTGCCATTGCCTATTGGCCCAACTTATCATGTTCACTGGTCTATGAAGCAAGCCAGGACCATCAGGTTATCTTCTTCAAGTTTCTCTCTTACTACCATACTTTTTAGTCAGTCAAATATGTGTCTAGTAGCTAACTATTGCCAAATTCATATGTGGACAGGTTGAATTTGACAGCAAATGCAGCCAGGCCAAATCCTCAAGGGTCATTCCATTATGGGACTATAAACGTTGTGAAGAGGTTTGTTTTTGCCAATACAGCAGAGAAGATAAATGGCAAGCTGCGTTATGCTGTTAACGGGATATCTTATGTCGATCCTTCCACCCCATTGCAACTTGCTGACTGGTATAACATCCCCGGTGTCTTTTCCTTGAATACGATGAAGACTACACCTGTCAATACCCCTGCAGTTCTCGGCACATCCGTGGTTGGAACTGAACTTCATGACTTTGTGGAAATTGTCTTCCAAAACAACGAGAACACGATCCAGTCCTGGCATCTATCCGGAACCAGTTTCTACGTTGTTGGGTAAGCATTTTTATCAGCGTACTTTTACTAAATTTTACGTATAAATTTGTTACACTTGTTTACAAGTCCAAGCCCACACATCAATCTAACGTAACATTTCAATTCTAAGCCCTTATATCCAACGAAATCAAAGTTTGCTGATACAAAATACACTGATTAATTTCTAAAATTTGCAGATACGGCGATAATGTGTGGAACCCCAGCATGAGGAAACGCTACAATTTACTTGATGCTGTCTCTAGACACACTGTTCAGGTGATTGAAAAGAACATCTACAATTGTTTCAAGGAAAAACACATACACATACACAATGAAATGTCCACTTTCCTCCCGTCTGATTACTAGCCCTGTATATAGATGATCAATATTTTAGAGAAAACTGCATAGATGATGTTAATTATTCAATATCTTAAATAAACTAACTTGAACACGTTAATGTTGGCAGGTATATCCCACTGCTTGGACCGCAATATATGTGTCATTGGACAACAAGGGTATGTGGAACTTGAGGTCAGCAATCTGGCCGCGGCGATATCTAGGCCAACAGTTGTACGTCAGGGTTTGGAACAACGAACGCAGCCTATTCACAGAGAGTGATCCCCCTCCAAATACATTGTTCTGTGGCTTGGCTAAACGACCATAGAAATGTTTCGCTTTTGTTTAGTTAATTTCTTCAGTTCTTTAAAAAAAAATATTAAACTTCTTGAATCAGTTACGAGGGGGTGACTGGAGGTAAATGGGAAAACAGGCTTTAATTAGAAAGAGGGCGAAAGTAGAAAATTTTCTTTGTTTTAGTGTGAGATCGATCCTTTTCTGATTATATTGTGTACTAATAAACTATTTGCCCACCTTTCATTGATTTACTGGGATTTATAATGGTTTTTTATTCTACATTTCATGCTACCTTGCACCCAACAGAATGCTTGAAAGCTTGGCACACGCAGCTGAAACCTTATGCAGCTTGCAAATATCTACATTTGACTATTTAAACAAGAAAAATATCATTTCAAATTTGCTAAGCTTTTATTATGCCATAGAGATGGATGAATTTGTATTGTTTTTATTCTAAATTATTAAATTTGAATTGGGAATAAGTTACTGATATAAGTTATGATCTTATGAATTCATGTAGTAATCGTTTGAACCAGAACTTGATAGGTAGTAGAACTAGCAGCAGGGATTTTTTTTACTTGCAGCAGGGTATGGAGTTTATTTGAGGAAGGGGAACTAAACGACATGTCGCTAATGATTGCGAAAAAGGTTAACAAACTAGCCTTTTACCATCCTAACCCGCCCACAGACAAAACTAAAGCCCCATGGGCTCAAACTACGCTAGCCTTTTAAGAGGGAAGGGGCCTTCAAAATGGTATGTGAAACGTTTTTTTTTTTTTTTTGTAAGATTAGTAGCGTGATTTCACTTGAATGTGTAGTGATTCACTAGTTTTGTTGCCTGTAATTCGACGTGAGTATGCATTTGAAATGTTATTTGTGAGTTTTTTTTTTAAAAAAAAATAATTCATGTAAATTCATAATAAATTATGTTAACCTGGTCAAAATTTAATCTGATAAAAAAAAATAAGATAATTATGTTCAAATTCTATTTTTTTAAAAAAAAATATTATATGCTTTTAAGTAAAAAAGTTACCATGTTATGGGGAATTCTTTGTCAGTGTCACTAAACTCATCCTAGTAGGTCAAACTTAAAATCTCATGACCCAATTATTTATCTAACATAAGTTTCATATTAAAACGTGTAGAAGTTGCCACAACATTACCTGGTTGATTTGATAGGTCTTAAGACAAGTCAGGCAATTATAAAAAATGGATCGACTTAAAAAAAATCAAGTTAATATTTTTTTAGTTTTAATATCGAGATGATATCTTATTGGATCACACCCAATCAACCCAAGTTAATCATCAAATTCAAATCTCGAGGCATGGACACGACCAGAATGTGCTAACTCAATTAGGGAGCTATCCTTTTCTTTTCCCTTCCTTAATTTATTCTCTCCCTGGTTGAGCCTTTTTTGGGCATAAGTCGGATGAGATCCGACACTAAATTGAAGAGTTCTTGGAGATTTAAGGGCTAAATTAAAAGGATAGGGCTTAGGCTCAAGTGGATGATATCTAGGGCTCTATTGAAGATTTATTATACAGTTAAGAACTAAATTGAACAACGAGAGTAAAAGAAAGTCTGGCGCCAGCATGTGTGAAGAGTTTCCAAATATAGGTGGCGCATGTGGCCTCCTCCGACCTCTAAAGACAAGCTTTCTTGGTGTCATTGGAATAATTTCGGTGAGCCTTTCCTCCCAAGACGGCGTGTGGTGTTTACCTCACCACAATGTGGCATCGATGACCATTTTTCTTCTTTTTCTTTTATTTTCTTTTTTTTCTCTCTCTCCTCTCATTGGATTTCAAAATTGAATTTTATATTCTTCATTTAAAGGCTGCCTTTTTTTTTCTTCTCTTAATTGTCAATTGAAGTTCCTCTAGTTTTAATCTCTTGGAAAACAAAAAATCCAAATAATTCTTTGCAAGACTAAACACAAACCCAATAACAAGATATTTTGATGACTACACAAGATGGCCATAATGAGATAAAAGAAACAAAATATCAAGATCAATCCTGAAAACAGATCAACATGGAAAGATAAAATAAAAAAAAGTTACATCGACAAAAAAACAAAAAAAATGTCATTGTGTGAATCCATAATGCCAATAAAAATGCATTTACGATGGATGCAATAATGAATTTGTCAGAGAATAATATAAATCATATCATATAACCTCACTTAAAAGCTTAAGTTATTATGTTGAGATGGTTCTTTGACATGATATCAGAGCATTATTGACTAAACAATCTTCAGTTTGAGTTTCACCACCTTCATTATATTTGATAAAATTAAGTACAAGGTAGTAGTAAGCAAGTACAAATTTCAAGTCCAAATGACTTTCACTTAAAGCGGTCTTCTAGATAATAATATAAATCATATCTTAGGACCCTACCTAATAGCTTAGACTTTTAGATTGAGATAACTTTTTGACACATTCTTCTTCACTTTCAAATACAAGTTAGAACCTTTTTAAATGTAGGTTTGATTTATACTTTTTTCTTGCTTTTGGACTTATAAAAAAAACAAGGAATAATTAATATAACCAAATATTTAATACGTAAATTAATGATAATTTCTTCTTCATGTTGTTGGAATTGAGGAATATGAGAATCAATTCTTTTATGATAGTAATGGACATCTTTCACAAATGGTGCAAATACTATTTATTCATATATATAGTTTTTAGAAACGTTTCGGAGAAAATTAAGTATTTTAATACCGGATCTGTATCTCACAATGTAAATATACAGTCTGATATTATGCAAAATTATTGGAAAAAGCAAGAAAATCACAAATATTTTGAAATAACCCTTTGAATTTTTTTGATTTTTTCATATTTTTTAATTATATAATATAATTATATTATATTATTATTATATAAATATAAATTGGATTGGGCCGAACCCAGCCGGGTTGGGTTGGGCTGGGCCAATAGTGGCCCAACAAATCTGTTCCCCCTTTTTTATGGGCTGGGTTGGCCCAACCATCTGGGCCAGACCCAGTCAAGTTAGGTTAGGCCAAAAATGGCCCAACAGACCTGGTATATTTTTTTTATGTGCTGGGCTGGACCTGGCTCAACCATCTAGGTTGGGTCTAGCCTATGCTCGCGTGGTTGCTGGCCTGACAGAGCAACCATGCTAATTATCTGGTCATTGCATGAAAAATCATGCAATGGCCAAATCGGGAAGGGGGACAAACAAAAAGAGGAGGTGGTGTAACCTTGCTTGGCTGGAGGCAGACGATTGCTGGAGTCATTCTTGGCGATGCAAGGAAGGTCGTGCATGGTGGTCGGAGGTGGTGGTGTTGCCGGGGGTAGAGAACAAGATAGGGAAAGGAAGGTTGGCGGAGGAGAAGGAAAAAAAAACTAGGGAAGAGATGATTTTTTGCCAACTTTGCACATTGATTTCTCTCCTTTCAGACCATGAAATCCACCCTTATTTATAATGGTGGAAGAGAGATATTTTCTCTTTAATTGTGCTAAATCATCAGGGGTAGAGACCCTTGATTCAGCCCCAAAGGATCCTAACCGTTCGCTTAAAGTGGCCATCATGAATTGTCAAATTTATCAATTGAAGGCTGGTTGGGTTGGTAACTTAGGGGCAATGCTGAGGGTGATAGGGTATAGTCAGATGTCAGATCAACATTTGCGTGCAAGTTTTGTCAAATTTTGTAGAGAAATGAAGCATTAAATGCCCCTAAAAAATGCCTACCCGAGCAATTTTTTTAGGCAAAAATGTTGAAGAAAAGAAACAGTGACTAGACGACGCGTTGTCTATTTTTTTTTCTTTTCAAAATGGCATCATTTTGGACTTTTTAAGGTTTTAATTTAGGGTTTTGGCTAAAGTTCAATTTGGTCATCTGGCTTTTAATTTCTTTCAATTGCACCTCTAATTTACCTTAAACTTCTAATTTTAGCGTCTTTTTCACATTAGTCCTTGGTCTTGGATTTCTTTAATTTGCCCCTAACTAACCATTAAACTTTCAAATCTTTTCAATTTCACCCCTAATTTCAACCAATTAAATCCCTAGAGTTTGGTGTCTTTTTTAAAATGATCATTGGCTGCAAATTTTTTCAATTTAGGTCTTAATTGACCCAAAATCTTTGTTTTTGTTGCGATTTTACTCCTTATTTGAACCAATTAACTTTTGGTCTTCTAAAATTTTAATCTTCTCAATTAAAACCAAATTGGACTTTCAAACTTAATTTTCACCAATTCAGCCCCTAATAAAATTAATTTGACTCATTTAAAGTATAATTAAGTTCTTGTATGTAATTAAATCATTTAATTGGATCCAAGTTAATTCTTAAACATAATTAAATTTTAATTTAGCCTATGATTAAATCAAATTGGTCTATTAAAAATATAATTATCTCCTTAGACTTAGTTTTGTATGCAGATTCATCCAATAATAATTTAATTTGATCTTAAATCTGTATTGTCTCTTCAGTTTTGGATAAAGTGAGGTACAATTAGACTATCGATTCCATTCAAAATTGCAGCTTGATTTTTTCTACATGTGAAATCCTCGCAACTTAGTTTTGCCAAAATGCAAGTCTTTTTGCTATTATTATTTTATTATTTTATTTTTATTTTGGAAAGAAAAAAAAGTGAGGAATAACCCAAAAATAAGTTATGACAATAGACATTGATCTTATGGGTTGTTCTTTTTGTGTTTTTGATAGAGAAATTATTGAGCATATTTTCCTTCACTGTTATGAAACTTGGAAGATATGAAGCAGTTTTATGAAATGGATAAGTCTCTAATGGTGTACGCCAAGTTCTTTAGAATCTCTCATGATTGTCATGCACATTTTATTTTTTTTATAAAAAAAAAAGCATTTTTATTATAGTTTGAAAAAATACAAGAATCAGTCAAATGATATCATAACTAATTTATGATTATTTATTTGAACTTGACATACATTTCAAAAACACCAAAAAAAAATATTATTTTGTTTATTTTAATATATAGGATTATAAATTTATACATAAGATATATTTCCAATATTAAATAAAAAAATAGTTCATTTTATTTTTTATGTTTTTGCATTAGAATTGTTAGATTATAACTTGATAAGATAAAAACATCCTTATTGATGAAGATGTTTTTTTATCTTAAATAGATCAATAATTAAAAAATACAACATTACCTTAATTTACATCAGATAAATAAATAATGCATCTTATCTCAGGTCAGGTATACTAGAGGTGTTAATATCTTCTCTATATATAATCAGTACCGTTACTCAGATTCTAAAACCAATTGGGGTTTTTAGTGATTAAAATACTAGGTAAAGACTCTCATTCCCTCTTTTTTAATGATAAATGACAAGAATTCCTTGTTCTTTCTACCCATATTATTTCTAATAATCATGATCTGAAAGGATAATAACCGCAACGTTGCACCTTGTGACATTGTTTGTTATTACTTACACTTCTAAAGTAAGCTATCAAAGATAATTAATTATATGCATGTTAATTAATGTATGGATGCACGTGTGTGTGTGTGTGTTAGAGAGGGAGGAGGGAGAAGGTGGTGGTGGTGAGTATTTCCAGTACAAGAAGAAGAGAATATATAAATCTAAGCAAATTTATGAGAAGAAGTGAAGCGCAGGCAGGCAGGCAGACAGAAGGCTTTAGCATAAGGCTGCAAGCGGAATCCTTCTTCCCAACTGATAGAATCAAATTGCTTTTTGAGGAAACCGATCTAATTTCCAAATGCTGCTTTTAATACTTAATTGTTGATTACTTTCTCGTAACAATTAAACGAATCTACATATGCCACCCAACAGACTACCACCACCACCACCACCAACACCTTGCACCTGACCTCCACCCCTTAATATGTATGAAAAGGAAAGCTTATAAAGTTTTTGAGTTCACCAAGATGATAAACTAAATCAATCATGTGATGGTTTATTCTTTCTCACGTTTGATTATTCTCATAGCACAGGAATAGATGGAGTATGTGTTTGCCTAAAATCTCACATCATCTTTGAAAAATTTGATAGCTAATAAGAACCTTTTAACACCCCTAGCTAAGCTAGTCATTTCTGCGATTGCATCCTGCATTTGAAGTAAAGAAAGATGATTTATATGAAAATGGATTGGAAGCCAATCAATATTTTCATCACTACTTCTTGGTCCTTGGTACATCCTCACAATTTAAACACACCTCAAAACACACATACTTAATCAAGAACATTAAAAGAAACGGAAAAGAAATACTGATTCTACGACCATATTCTTATACCACACCCCAAACGACAACCCTAGAAAATGAAGGAGATCTAAAACTTAAAAAAAAAAATTAAAATTGTTCTTAAGGATATGCACCATTAGTTGTTGGAAGATCAGACCATGAAAAGGCTGGATTCCAGTAACCCAACTCACCTCCAGCAACTGGAGCAGACTCCAAAATGGTTGAAGTTGAAGTTGATGATGAAGTCGCAACATTGCTTAGAACTATTGCTGATGGGTTATCAGTATAGTAATTTGTTGATGATCTAAGCCTTTGATACAGTTCTTGTATCCCTGAATTTTGAGCTTCACCAACAGTGAAACCGTTTTGTTGGTGCTGATTGCTTTTCCAAAAAGGGCTGCAAAGACCAAGAGAAGGAACTTGACTAATAGGGTCCAAGCCTAGGGTTCTAGCATTCAGTGCAGCTGTTCCAACTCCTGGCTCACTTATGAACTGGTTTCCAATCAAACCCCCCTCCTCCTTCACAAAAATAGAATTAGAAAGTGTACTAGGGTTAGGGTTTTGGGTGGCTCTTAGCAAAGCCAAAATATGAGAATTCTGTGGTGAAGCCCACATGATAGGGCTTGACGAAAGCTCATGTTCAAACCCATTTCCAAAACCTGATCGTCCGATGTCAGAAGCCATAGTTTTCATCTTATTGGTGCCAGATTTTCCAACTGAGGCCGATACGCTTGTGTTCTTGTTTTTCCTACATCCACCTCCAATTGGAACATTCCTAAGCGCACCACCTTTAGTCCAATATCGGCGGCAAGTCTTACAGAAGTGGCGAGGCTGAGTGAGGTTATAGTTGTTATAGTAACAGAACTTGGTGTTTGAAGAATCGCATCGAGGGCATCTCAAGTTCTCTTGAGCTGAAGAAGGTGTTGAGTTAGTAGCAGAAGTAGTTGCTGCTGATGTTGTTGAAGAAGAAGGAGATGGTGAAGGAGAAAGAGAAGGAGAAGGAGAAGGCGTGCCTTCTAAAATGGTTGCATTGATGGGAATTTTCCTCTCACCGCCAATTAAGCCAGCACCTCCTAAGAGTTCTTGAATCATCTTTTCTTCTTTGTAGATCTACAACAATCCAAAACAAGAAAAGCAAAGATGGGTGAGAACTCTTTTTGAGTTAGTAGAAAAGCTAAAGAAAGAAAGTTAGGTTTTTATTGTCAGTTTAGAGTATGTGTATATTGATGAATGTGAGGAAGATGAGGATATTGTAGAAGTAGAAAACATGGCTTGCCTTTGTAAGTTCAGTTGATTAGTATTATTTGCTTTGTTGGCCGGTCTTTTGTGGGTATGTAAAGGAATATATGGTACAGGTTATATGAAGAGATGCGGAGCGTGTTTCACACTATGGTGATATTAATGGTTTTTTAAAATTTTTTTTTATTTTTAAAAATTATTTTTAACATCAATATATCAAAATTATATAAAAAAATTATTTAAAAAAAATCAAATATCTAGCGACCAATATTTTTACTATACTACCACACACCATCATAATATAGACATACAATGTGAAAGCAGCCACTTTAATCTACATCACCAAAACACTAGTGGCCCTGGATTCGGAATTTTGCTGTGGGTTGTTTTTAGAAGGAAGTGGATTGTCTTTTCTTCATTTCCCAATCTACCCTTCTGCTCTCATTCTTTCCTCCATCATCATAATATTACTCTAATTTCATAAGTTCACAATATGTTACCCTAATTGTTTTTAATTGGTATTCTTTGATCAAGTCTAAATTTCTTTTATTTATGATCAATCTTAATGATGCAATCTAAATGTTAAGGTTCCAACTCAAAAAAAAAAATCGAGGGAGGAGGTACATCTCAAAGATATTCTCAAATGTTAACAAATCAAATATATATATATATATATATATATATATATATATATATATATATATAGTCGAGCAATTTGTTTTTCTTACCTCAGTAACTTTTTAATCCAAGTGTAAAATTCCAACCAGATTTATGTATAAAAAAATACTGAAGTTTTTTTTATATAATTTAAGTAATGTTAAAACTCGGATCCAATTTTATGAGAAAATTCATGATAGATACTATTATATTTTTCGTATTTAATTTTCAAAAGCCTAACTATCCTAGCTAGAGCCCAAATTCCAACGCATTCTTTTGCTTTTATGAGGGTAAATCCAGCTCTTCATTACCATTCAATCACAAGGCTAGATTTCATGACATATGGCATATCTTTCAATCCAAGTATTTTTAAACTTCAGCGTTGATGCTCCTGCAGTTGAATGAGATCCAAACTTAGACGCAACAAAGATGCCTCGTGCATAATTGATTTTAGATGCAAAATTTGAAATGAAAACTCGGATATATATATATATATATATATATATATATATATATATGGGGGGGGGGGGGGAGATCAAGAGGGCCTTTTGGTAATTAAATTTCCTTCTGGTTTCGAAGTTAGAAATGATAGGCTCTACTTCTCCAATAACTCCAACTGCGCTATGCTTGCATATAATTTGCCTAGCACTCTATATAAAATCATAAGCAAAAGGTGGGGGTGAGTAAAGAGCAGGAGAACATTTATTTATAATGATTATAGTGATCAATTAGTAGTAAATGAACAATCTTTGTTGGAGCTTTGTGTTCCCTTGTTGAAGATGCTGTTCAAAAACCATCATTACGAGTTCTAGGAGAGGGCTAATGACATGAAAATACGTGTAAAGTTGATGGCTCCACCCCCAACTATAAAGACACTGCCGAGACTTATGGCTTCAATTTAGCCTTCCCCACAGACACTAGCAAAAATCAAGATATGATAGCCATCGTGTGCTACACATTGAGTCATTTTAAATCCAAACCTAATGATCATTCACACGTATATAATTATTTACATGCCTTTTTAAGCCCTTTGCGAGAAAATTTCCTCATGCCTTGGATCGAAGAGAATATATAATTCTTACAATGCTAATTAATCTTGCAAAACAGAACTACATATGTAAATGAGAGTGAAATATTGAGGATGACAAGGTTGTATTCTTTATTGTTATTATGTCTAAAATTATGCTATTTATATACAAGTGATGATTCCTCTTATACCTAACGACGCTTAAACCTGAACTAGAACCAATCCAAGAACTCAAAAGCAATAAAAAGATTCATTAATCTGATATTTTCCTTCACCAAATTAACGAACAGCACACTTTGACGAAGTGGTATTGGATCAAGAGAATTAAAAAGAAGGAAAAAAAGAGGCCTTACGGAGACCTAAAATCTGTACCAGATTTGACCACCTAACCTCAATTTGTTCACATTTAAGACGAATTTCATGATGAAGTTTCCTAAAAGATGCAAGGGAGACCATACCAGTATGGACCTAAGACTAAAACTTGTGCTTGCTAATATTTGATTTGCATCTAACACTGTTTTACCTAATAACAATCACACATAAGACAAATTGCAAATCGGTTGATGTAACCCGTATGTGTTTGCTACTCAGAAAAAAGTTGCTGTTCAAGCATATTTCATGATGACAACGTGAATCAGATACCTTCTATGAACTTGTGGTAAGAATGAGTTTTTTTTTCAACCGTGTAAATGGAAAATAAAGACAGAAGACTTACAAATAAGGAGATGCGAAAACGAGACCTGGGGTTGGTGGATAAGAAGAGGAGGGGTCTACATGTTTTATTGTCTTATTTTTGTGGAACCAATCGTCAATTCACCATCTGTATATGAAGATTGTGTTCATCATGCAGAGTTAATCTTATCACTTGCATTTCAAGATAAACGCAGTGATCAATGTTTAATTACTGATATCGTCAAGATTATCAACCCTCTTGCTATCATTGCAAAGTCTACAAGAACAAATTAAGTCTCATTGTCATTGACTCGTTCAATACCAGCTAGATCATAAATTAACTAATATATTTTGCTTGTGGACCTTCATATAGATTAATTATTTGATACAATCTAGCACTTTGTTTTCAATTATTAAAATAAAACAATAATTTCCTGCTATTTAAAATCTTAGCATCCACATGCTTAATCAACGTGCGTTCTCCTAATATCCTAATTATCACTATTTTAGGAAAAGAAACCGTCCCTGTGATCAATCAAAGTCTATGGGATGCACATGAACGTAGCGATTTCAGAACAATGATCGATCATAGGGGTGCAAAGTGGATTTTTTTTTGTTTTTTTTCATAAGTGGATGGATAAAAGTAGGCTAATTATTGGAAGAGCATCTTAGAATCAAAGCCATTGGGAAACCTATGGCGTTCCTATTGTATAACAAATAGCTAGTTTGATAAGTTGTAACCAACTCAAAATATTAGAATCAACTAGCTAGGCCAAGTCGGTCTCAACTGAAGTGATTTCTTTGACCAGAGCACTTCAATTTAATTTATTGAGGACCAGCAATAGATTATACACTAGTTATGTTTGGTACCTTTTTTGTAAATATTAATGGTGTCTTTCAATGAAAATAGGTTAGAAATTTTAAGTAATATACATGCCTTGAACATCATAATATTTTATTGTAATTTCGTATATAATCTAATTCAATTACTTAAAATTGTATTTATATTTCCTAACAGGATGTTATTAGGGAACTTATTAAAAATCATTTGAATTTCATAACTAATCTACATATAAAAAAAACTAAAAAAATAGCAAAAGGGCAAAAACATTAAATTGCAAGAATCGTTTGTCTCGTATTCTTTTTCAATGAAATACCCAAATTTTAGCAAACCAATTAAAAAAATAAAAACTCCATGACGTAAACCCTAACTTGCTCTCCTTAATTATCTTCAAACCGCTAATCTTCAAAGACAATAACATCAAAAACAATTTAATATAATTAACTTTAATTTATTTCTCTTACCTCAATCCCACAGTAAATGAAAACTAAAATATGCTCTAGATAATGCCTGATAGGTATTTCTATTGATAGTGGATAACTTTTTGCCATAGTTTTATTCAATCTACAAGAAAGGAGTAAAGTTCCATAAAGCATATAGAGTGCCGATAAGAGGCAACGGGTTGTATTTAAGTCACCATTATCTAGTAAAATGAACAAATATCTACAGGTTTGCCATATAACAATTCTCCTGTAAAATAAACGCTCGTCGAGCATATTCAAGTTGCATTTTAAGCCGGGTTTCTGAGATATTGTCCATTTTTTTAATTTTTTTTTTTATAAGCCACAAATTAAGATAAAGCCTAATGAAAGGAAAAATAACCGACCCAAGAGGTCTGACAGAACAGAGAAGATAAAGAAAATTGTACGTTACAGGTGAAAAAATCAAAATAACATAAAATAAAGATCACTAGGATATGTGCACATTCAAGCAATCAAATCTCTAATCCCTTCCACTGTCGACTCCTGATAATGGATGTAGCTTTCAAGGCACAGTACTGCTAAGGGTGATCAGATCCTGTGTACTGTGTAAATGGTAGCCATGCGATTCCATACATTCAGAAAAAAAGGAAAACGAAGGGTGAATGCGAAAGGGGAATAAAAAAAAGCAAGTCTAAAAACCCATGTTTTATTTTTGGCAGTCGCAGCAGTAATAAATAGACTAGTCTTTGGCAACTTTCACATGATTTCTGATTTTCATGAAAATAATTGTTCCTCGACAACTACAAATCAGTCTCTCGAGTATGATAGACAATTCAAAATAGTACTTAGTATATGAATTCTTGCAATTTCATCACTCAATTGCTACAGACTTGACAATCAAATCTCTCAGCAATAGAACAAGCTTCTTAGACTAGAACACAGCATGAAGAAACTATATTTTATAAAGAAAAACTACGTCTTGGTGTTTAAAATGAAATCACATGAAGATTTAACATTATAAGCTAGTTTTATATAAATAAAATAATTGATGGACCTGGTTGTTAGATAAGTGATAATTAGATGGGCGAAATTTAAATTGCAAGAACATTGATTTCTAGTTATTTATACACTGCACAGTAAGAGTAACTGTAAAAGTACACAAATTACGTACCTGACCGCGCGTGCCGTCCGGACCGCGAGACCTGTCCAAATTCCGACACATAAATCAGCCCGAACTTTATCTGGGATGGACCGGGCAGCAGAAAAAGACAGGAGCTTATGATTTTCATTAAGTCGCCGTCAAAGTGGGGCTGCCCGCTCTCTCCCTCGATCCTCGGGCTCTCTCTTTTATATTTTCTTGGTCAGTCACTGTCAACTTCTTTTCTCTTTTTTCAAGTTCCAAAATTACATATCCCGCCTGTTTTTGTTGAAAATTTTAACAGAATTATACAGCGATTACAAGCATTAGGGTTAATACATGTTGAAAATATAAAATACGTGTATGGGTTCTCTCCTTTTGTTCTGTGCTGGTGCTATTGACCAGCTTTTGACTAGGATCCATACATGGATCTGGTCTACACGCAGTATATGAAACTTGAGTTTAATTTTATTCAAATTTTTAATTTTGAAATCCCCATGCAAATTAAATTAAATTAAAAATAAATAAGGGGGAAATCTAAGTTGTTTGAACACTTCTTCTTTGTATTTGGAAGAATCTTAGTTGAGTTTCATTAATGAAAGGGAGACAAGAGAAAATAAAATCCTGGTTTTGTTGGAAGTAGAATCTACAAAATCTTCATCGCAAAATAATGGTGGCAAAGGTATAATTTTTTAATCAAGATAGTTAATATGATTATAAAATCCATATTATGTAAAGATATTTCACATTTCTTGAAAAAAGAAAAAGAAAAAAAGAACTCTCATTTATCAATCGGCATATGTATATATATATATATATATATGATTTGTTGGGATATGGCACAGGATCGTGTATCTTTGTGCTTGTAATAGTCGGTTTGCTCAATATTTATTTTGTCCTTATCCTTTTAGGGTGTTTCTTTCATTACTTATCAAAAACATTTATAAAACCCCTATTATACTAACACTCTTAAAAACAAAGAGGTTTTTTTTTTTTTTAATTGCGCTTCATTGTTTTGTATAAATAGTGAAGTACTTTGATATATTTTTCTAATTATTTCATAACAAATCCATCAATCAGTTTAGTTAATTGGCGCATGCGTGGAGGCTAGATGTTGCGGGCTCGAGAACTAGTGGGTGCATCTATTTTCTAAATTGTATCAGACAACATGTCATATGTAATTTTTTTTTTCAAACAAATCAAGGTTTGATAACATGTCTTGGTTCACACAATTGTATAATGTACTGGGCCTAGCCCGCTATTATAGGCCACACGCTTGGCCTAATCCTTTTTTGTTATTTTTTTTTTGTTATTTTTTTGCACTCTAAAAAAATCAACCAGATTTACTTGCTTCTTAGTTTTGAATTGATTCTTAAATACTATGATAATTTTTTTATTTGAATTTTAATAAGTATTTTTCAGTTATTATGTATATGATATAAAGTTAATATTACTAATGATAAATTTTTAATGAAAATTCAATCCAAATCTTTTTTATTCTTAAAATTTTAAATGGTTCTTTTAAATGATTTTATCACATATATGAGTTTTTCTATGCTTTTCATTACACATAAAAATATGAACATACCATTATTCTTTTAAATTGCATTAACAAGCACAAAATGATAGTTTTTTTTTTAATAGAAACAATGATTACAGTCAAAATCTTTATATTTTCTAAGATAGAAAAGAGATGCATTAATATAAAAAATACCTTAATTAAAAAAAATTCAAAACAACTATACTTTTGGATTTAATAACAGCATCAAAAAATTTCTAGAGATCTATACATTTGTTTTTTTTTTTTTTGCATTTAAAAAACTTTGGACCTCTATCAGCGTAGCGTAACAAGGGGATATACAAACTAGTGCTTTATATAATTAATATGAAATTTATATCATATTGATCTTATATTTAATAACTCCATTCAATTTGTTTTATTGGTTTTCGGGAACTCAAATTTTCTTCAGGGGATGTAGTCCTCAAAAAAATATTTGTACTTGATGAGGTTTAAATTTGAGATTCACTGACGTCAATTCCAACCTCACAGTTAATTAAAGAAACATTGCGGAAATCAAATCCAGGATGAGTAAACTAGGAAATATATAGTTCAGGGAACATCCGGCCTAAAGTGGATTACAAATTACAATTACTTCTATACTAAAATTGGAACTCATTATGGAGCTTCAGTGAAGGGTTTTTTTTTTTTTTTTCAATTTACCTCCTATTTTTATTTTATTTTTGGATAAAACTCCCACTTTTTTTCATTTTTTATTATTTTAATTTTATCCTTGAACTTTTCTAATAGTTATCTTAGATGCTTTTTAATTCACCAACTCTATTAGATTACGACGAACAGCTCTTACATGGTTTAATATTAAACCAGAGCAAAGAAAAAAAGTTAGGCTAAAAGGTTTTTTCCTGTCAATTTCATCCTTGAATTTTTTTTTCCAGGTCGGCTAGGTTGCTTTTGGACCGACCAAGTTGATTGGATCATATTAAGTCAACTACAACATGATTTAATTTTAAATTCAAGCTAGGCAAGGAGTTTGTTTGGTGGATTTTTATGTCAATTTTTTAAATTTCATCCTTAAACTTGTTTGACTAATTGAACAAAATATCTTTGGACCTGCCAAGTCGACTGAGTTACATGACAACTCCTACACTGTTTAATTTTAAATTCGGGTTAGTTAAGGAGTTAGGTTAGGAGCTTTCAAGGTTGAGCCACAAGGTTGGATTAATTTAATAATAATTGTTCTCTACATTCTAGATATTTTTTGTCATGTTCAATTTTTTTTTATCTGACTCATAGCATAGCATAAACCTTTAAATTAGTTTACCTACTACTCTAAAAAACTTGGGAAAGATTATAGTGCTTCAATTTGTATATAAATAGTAAAGTACCCCAATTTATTTTAGTTTTTCAAACTTTTCTTTACTTTGCTTTACCTTTTTTTTAATTCAATTAGATTATATTAGGATAACTCTTTTAAATCAAGACTAAAAAAAAAATCAAGTTGAAAGAATTCAAAATTAACTCATTGAATTAAATTTAATAATAATACTAAATAGGTTCTCAGAGACTGATAATATTCTTAATTCTAAAAAAGTTTGATTCATCCCACAAGGTATTTTTTTTGTTAAACCAGGGAAAAGTTTTAATTCTAAACTCTAATACTCTTACAAGTTTTTGTCCTTAGCTATGGCTCTATCCTTTGGTATCTTTTGTTAACTCTGTAATTAAGTTAGAGATCGAAGTCATATTCAACAAAAAAGAAAACCTTAAATCATGATATAGAAATGAGAGATATTTCTATCCTTTGGTAGCTTACACACACACACACACACACACATATATATATAAAGAATTAATATTTTTAGTAGTGTTTCATATATTGAAAAGAGAGATATTTTTATAATTTTTTTATAAAATTGAATACAATTTCCTCTTTTATTTATATATCTATTTCTCTTATATTATATAAATATTTATAAAATTGCTAACTATTCATGTGTTTGCGGAAACAAAATAAAAAGTAGCCCATATTCATTACTAGATGAATATCTTTTTTATTTTTTAAAAAAGAAAAAAACATTGCCACACAAAAATCTATCCTAGAAACTAGATAATATCCTAGATGCGTGTAAATTAAACCAAAAGAGAATATATTTATCCTCATAATTTGTGACGGCAATGTGTCATGCATTGGAATGATATGACATTACGACCATGCATGACAATTGATGCACCCCCACATTCTCTGTGGACCCCGCTTAATGTTTCCCCTTATGCGGCAATAGTGATTTCTAGGGTTTCTCACCTTCCGTCCTCTTTTTTACAAGTGGGATTGGTACCTCCTTGTTTCAATAATACAATTGGTACGGCTTTCTTTCTTTCTCTGGTCTTCGTGAGGAAATTCTAGAATGCAATGTTCTCAGCATCACCACAATACCGATAGTACTAGAATGTTGAATTTGAATAAAAGTTATTAAATCCTGCATGAATAATGATGTTATTCAAATATTCGGTTATCGATTATTAATTTAGGTAAAAAAAATCATTGATTAGATTTCTTAGACTATAATATAAATATATTTTTGAAGGGTGAATCATTTGATGCATAAACATCAAATAGAGAGTTGACTTCTTTTTAGTCTAATTGATGTTGCCTACCACCTATTTTATAAAATGCTTATGAGAAATTGGCTTTCAGATGTGTTAATTTGTTGAAATTAGATGTTATGTGAGTGCTTTGAAGAAGAAAAAAAAACTTTTGTTTCCATGTCGTTTAAGCTGCCCCTACTCGTCACCTCCCTGGAACCATATATGAACCCCCTCTTTTAAGATCCAATCTTTCACTCCTTATAAAAAATGTTATCGGTAAATTACGATGATGTTTACCGATAAAATAAGAAAAAAAAACAGGTATTCTCTCGTTAATTTCATCAATAAATTTGATGTGTCAATATTTCCGATAAAATTACCGATGATAATTTATCATCGTTAATTTTTGTCAGGGAATCAGTTGGTAATATTTAAAGTTATAACAAGCAGCACGCCCCCCTCTCCCCCTCTCATATTTCTTCTTCTTCTTTCTTTTTCTTTGTGAATAAAACAACACCTTCTATTTTGTCATAAATCTAGCTTTTATCATCATAAATCCAACCTCCCTAACACGCATTCTGTCAGTATCCCAGTCCTGGTTCAATTTTTTTGAAGACTCGCCACGTCAAGTAAGCAAACTTACCCATTTTTATAGTAACCCATTTTTTATATTAATTATTTGGTTCTTTTGTGTAGTATATGCAGTTTGTTTGTGTGTTTACTTGTTTTATAGTTTTTTTTTCTAGAGAAATTTGTTATATGAATGTATGATTTGCACATGTTAGAGTTTGTTTGAAATTTTGAAAAATTATATTTGTTTGTCATTTGATGAAATTGAGTTTGATTTTGTAGCCTAGGTGTGTTATAATGAAAGAAATAAAGTTTTATTTGATGGATATGTTTCATATTTTATCAATCTTATTGTTACATTGAAAATTTCAGTAAATTTAAAGAACTTTGAATTTTTAAAGACAATTGATAATGATTAAAATGTACTATTAAAATAGATTAAATTAGTTTGAACTGAACCAATGATAGCTAATTAGTTGGGTACTAACAATTTATTTAGTTCATATTATTAATTAATAAATGTTGTCATCAATATTCTATATAGGTTTCATATTGGTAATGAATGATCGTTCTTGAATATATCGAGTTTCACCTAAAGGGTTGCGCAGAATGAATAATTATAACATGGTTGAAGGTTTTATTAATTATGCACTATCTAATCCAAAGAATATTTGTAGATGCGGTATTTAGTGTCCATGTAAAATGTGTAAAAATAAAAAGTTTATTAATCCAGATGTTGTTACGAAGCACCTTCTATAAAAAGAGTTTATAGAAAAATACTTGTGTTAGTTTGTAAACAAAGAATCATATGTTCCTTACGATATCATGATAGAAATGATGATTGACTTAACTTCTAGTTCTAGTAACGAGCATGGAGTTGTAAATGATAATTGTGATATCCCACATCGGAAGCGAGCGTCCAGAGCCAGGGCTTTATGAGCAGTGTTGGTCGCTGACCTGTTGTACGCGCTTTGGGGCGTCAGGCTCAGAAGTGGGCTCGCGTCACCAAGAACAAGACTGTGAGGGCGGTAAGGCCCAAAATAAACAATATACAGTAGGTTGGACCAGGCTATTACATATGGTATCAGAGCCGAGGAGTTTTGGTCAAGAGGGTTATTCTTGAAGCAAGAGAAGCTAACTGTCTTATATATATTGGCTACTGATGAATTTGTTCATCACCTTCTTATCCATTGTCATAATTACTAGCGTATTTGGGCTAGATTTATTGATTGGTAGGGTTTATCTTAGTGTTGCCTTGTAAATATGTTAGACTTATTTCATCAATGAAAGCATCTTATTTATGGGAAATTCCAAATGAAGGTATGATTTATGTTTTTCTTTGTAATCTCATTGTGTCTTTGTCTTGTTAGAAATGAATTCTCTTCAATAATACACGGTCTAATTATAATACCATCTTTCTTCTAATATTAACTAAAATGTGTGTGTAGATCAAAGCCTTTTTTTGGATTTTCCTTATTGTGCACTTGGTTTATTAATTTCTCGTGATGAGTTAGTTTGATGGTCAAATATTAAATGTTCTAGACATCTCATTTTATGGAATCCACCTAAACCATATATACTAAAGTGGAATGTTGATGCCTTTTTTATCGGCAAACTTAGACCTACTAATATTGGAGGGGTTCTTTGTGATCACAAAAGCCTTGTAACATGTTATTTCTCTGCTCCTGTAGGAATTAAGGATTCAAATGAGGTTAAATTGCTTGTTATAATTAAAGCTTTTGAATTATCTTCTTCGCAATCAATTAGAGCATAGAGATTTCATTAACTTTTCATCCTTGCTTTTCATTCCTTTTTATAGTTGGGCTCTTTATGTTTTATTATGTTTTGTATGAGGCTAATCATATGGAGGACAACTTTGTAAAACAATGTGTGAATAGATAATGTGACTTTTATAACTTGGATTTGATTGTTGCTATGGATGTATATATATTATCATATCGATGTGATGCCTCCAATTTTGTTCGTAAAGTTTTAGTGCTTAATACTACTTCTCTTTTATGTATCAGTTTTGGTGTTTTTAGTTTGGATGTTTCTATGGTTTCTTGGTATCACAGTTCTAGTGATTTTGATATTTGTTGAGCTTTTATTATGTGTTGTTATGCTTATATATATATATATATATATGAAATCAGAAATAACATTTTCAAACTCTATAAATTACAAAATTTTAAATCAAATCAATGCTTGATTTATTTGTATTTTACTCAATTTGGTCGGATTTTATTTGTTTTTATAAAATTAGACTAGATCTTTTGTGAATATAATCCTTAAAATTAACTCACATCGATTAGATGATAAAGGCAGTGTTTGTTTAAAAGGTTGCATCTGCGTTTTAAACAAAACGCAGATGCAACCTGTTTGATAATTAAAAAAATGTCGGTTACTGTTCATGGGTCCCATGGAATACAGCGTTTGAAACGCAAGAAAAAGAAAGCAGCTAGGAGCTGCTTCTTGCGCGGCAAAACGCTGAACCATGCTCAACTGTTCATTGAACAGTAGAGCATGACTCTACTGTTCACTGAACAGTGGAGAGAGAAGCTTTTGAACGCAGAGATTCCTATGATGGTTATGCTTCCGTGGTAAGTCCAAATTAGTTGATGTCATTGTTTTCTTATGATATTTTTATATTAAATAAGTATGATAATGACAACGTCTTATTACTATTTTAGAAAAAATTATGATAGCCTTGGAAAAGAGATATATTTCTCGTATAAAATTTATTTAAAAAATTAATTTATTTTGTGTATTATTTATAAAAAAACATTTTTTAATTTTTAATTCATTTTCAAGAAAATACATAGAGAATAAATAAATAATTTTTAAAATAAAAAGGTATTAATAATTAATTAGTTTTATTATATATAAAAAAATAATTGATTTTAGATTATATGTGTGGACCTAACACTTTGATTTATGTTTTGAAATTAGGTGGTAATTATGAATAGGTTTTTGTGATATTTAGAATTGTGTTTTTTTTAATTAATTATTTTTTATATATTTTTTTATCATTTTAATGGAACGATAAAAAAACTATCGAATGTGGTGGTGCGCGTCAACCACCACATTATATTTATGAATTTGTTGCAAGCCATGGAAACTATAGTTCTTGTCGGATGAAATTTATACATGATGGAATTGCAAATAATTTAATGGAATAATAAAAAATATTTTATATAAAGTATTGTTTATTTCATGATGTAATAGTAGTAGTTAAATGTATAATATTTCAATTAAAAACTATTATTTTATAACTTCAATTTGAAAAGCATTCTTAACCAAACACATTATACTACTTTTTGTTCAACCTCAATTTTAACCACAGTTTTAACTAAACATATATTTTTCTAAACCAACCTCAACTAAAAAATACTTTTTATAAAATAGTTTTTTTCAAACCACAATCACAACAACTAGTAAAATATTAAACATATTCTCAAATTCGTTGATTTGAATAAAATAGTCAAAATTGAGCGCTAATAATGTATCACTGTTGTTCAAAACATAACATTGGTACTGTAGCCACCACTATTATCAATGCACGTACTAACAACGCATGAGAGGTCAAAAATATTCAAATGAACTTGCACAATGCTGTCTGATGGAACAGAATAGATTAGTTATCTACTAGGGGGAAAAAATGGGCACACCTGGTCCGTTAACCTAACATCTAGTATGGCTTGATTATCAAATGTGGACCCAAAGCACTATCTATAACCTTATTGCTAGTCCCTCTCCATGTTGTAGACCATGATTGTCCGATCAATCATTCAAACACACTGAGCATATATGTCCCTATCGTTTAATTAAATTTCCAATAAGGAACTTGCATGGCACACACTAGTTTTTTGGTTGTTTGTTTATATTCTCTAGGAATCCTCGGATCTTGTTTTTAAGCCCTTCGGTGACGATGTTTTTGTATTTTTGCAAGCTTTCTTTGCATTGAAAAGGAGAGGCATATATATGTGCTAGCTATGATGAAGGTTTTACAATTCATTTCTGAATTTTGAGCATTTAATAGGATATTTTAACAATTTCATAAAACTTCTGTCGCAAAAGTGGCAGTTTTTTTGTAAGAATGGTTACAAAATCTATTTGATTTTTTTCTTGTGTGAAATTACAGAATGTAGCCCATTTATGTAGAATTAATAATGCCCAGGAAGCATTGTGAGGGAAACTATTCAAATGGATGGTGGCTCTCAATGCTACATTCTCTAGCTAAGGCCTAAGGCCCCCCCCCATGAGCAATTACAACAGGATTGGTCATCAAAAATGGGAATTTCAATGTAGGGTTGAACCTGACAAAAGCTAAGATGGACAGGATCCTTCCTGCAGAACAGATCAAATCATGTCTCTATACAAAGTTGGCATGTGGGTTGTTTCTTATTGGAGAAAGTGGAACTTACAAAAGCTTAACAAGTCTTGACGATGAACTTCTTGGCTCAGAGAATTTCTTACTGACAACATATATGTCAAGGATCTTCCCATGCTCAAATCAAGGTCAGTACTTAATCCAAATTTGAAGCTACCAAGATTAGATTTGGTTCCTTATAGGAGTTTGTATTTTAATGCATGCTTCAGCATTTAGTATAATAATCAATGCAAATCTCTCTCTCTCTCTCTCTCTCTCTGGTCTGTATGTGTATATTATAAGATTGAAGCTAGCTCAGTTTCCATGTGGTTTCAATTTTTAAACTTTCACAAGAATGCCCATGATCGTATCTTTGTCAAGGCACACATGACAAATTCGGGGATCATGCACCTAGCTAGGTACAATCTATTTTGAAAGCAGCCAAATGAAGATCGGATCTCCTTGAAAGCCTAAGAAACAAGAATAGGTTCTTTCTTTTTTCCAAATAACAAATTAGGGTATAGGGTCATGATCAACCAAGATAGCTATTATACAACGTCAAGTTTCGACGAGTTTACACAATTTGAAATAACAACCATGATCCAACCCAACATAAAAAGCTACCCTTTGAGTCCATTAGACATGAACCAATAGCTTGGCATAACTACAAGCATTTTAGTATATTTTTTAAATTGTTTTTTATGATCTTAATGTATTAATAACAAAAATTAAAAAAATCTTTAAAAAATATCATTTTAATATATTTTTAATAAAAAAATATTTTTACAGAAACAACCTACACCATGTTAACAAACTTTGAACTATTATATCCACATCCTTGACTTAGACATTAGCATATGAGTCGATGCAGGGCTAATTCTGGATCACTCAAAGCAGAAGAGGTTGCAACTTAATTTCTGGGTTAGAAAATTAGCAAAAAAGAGCCTCGTTTTACAGGTCTGTGATCTGTTTGCGGTGCATGTATGTCCAAGAAATTCATGTCATAGTAGGTAGCTACATCAAATCAAGAATCGTAAGAATCTGGATTGGGACCCATCTGAGCAAACAAATTTGAAGACCAACAATCCCTGCTTTAATGAATTATTACATTAATTGTCCTATTATAGGAAGATTCTGCGACCGAAGTGGGATTGGTGTTGTTAACATGGGAGTGGTTGTTTTATAATATATATATATATATTATTCCCCTCATGGAACACCACTTTATTCTGCTCTCATCCATCAATATCATTTAAAAAGGGGATTTGTCAATTGTCATCTTCTTTGCTTGAAAACCATGTAACGTTTAATGGAATTTGAGGTTCTCTCGCTTTAATTTAGACATTCCACTCTCCTTTTGTTACAGTAAGGAATTTGACTGTTAATAATTAATTAATGTTTTACTTTGGATGTTTCCTCTTATTGTCAACGACAAAGAGATTAGGACTCCCATATTGGATGATTGGTCCCCCGTTGGTGATACTCTAATTATACCACTAGCTAGCCAGCATTGCTTGCCAAGCCTTCATGATATCCTTTGAAATTGCCGAATGCTTTTTAAACAAGATTTCACCAGGAGGTAACCATATATGAAAGTTATTAGCTGTAAATATTGCTTTTCACTTAGACATTTGACTGGAGTTTAGTTCTTTTTTCCTATAAAACATAGATGTTTTTCTAATTAGATGCTTTTAATTTTCAATATCGATGAAATTAAGTTTTGGTTAGACTTGAACTAACCCGTTTATATATATATGGATCAAATTATTGTCCACTTGAGTCAATGTGGTTCAACCAATATTTACCCAATTTAACTGGAAAATGGATGTTTATGAGAGAACTTCTACCCAATTATTTACCGTAGGTAATTATAATTAAATTAGGTGAGTGATTTATAAGTATATGACATAACCCTGGCCATCAATGAAAATCTAATAATTAGAGGATGTAAGTAATATGATGTAATGAGCATAATTCGTTAAAATTCAACTCGAACCATCCCTTTTCCATTCATCTTCGCTGCAATGATGCAAACCAAGGCCGCCCATCATGGCATGTTCCACTTTGAGATGCATTCTGAATTTAATATTTCATAAATAATTTAAAAAAATATAGATATTCCTATCTATATGACTAATTATATTGATACAAGCACGTACATGATTTCTTTTTTAATCGAATATAAGTGTAGATTAAATAGCCTAAAGACTTGATAATATTTCAAGGAATTGAATCACTTGTATATTAGGGGGGAAGGCCTAGGAAGAAGGGATGCTGCTCTATCTTAGAATTATCAATTGCTATCTTTTAATTTTAATTTATTTATCTTTTTTTTGTTTTGTTTTGTTTTTTTTTTTTTTTTGAGAGAGAGAGAGAGAGGTAGACTTGATAATAAAACTTTGTTGTGCAGAAACATAGATCCAAACTAATTGCTCTGTCAGCTAAGCCCACCCGATAACAAAATCCATAGGCCATATGGATTTATTAGGCCAATTTTTCAACTTAGTTTTTTGGGCTCATGAAATCTAAAACCCAGAGATTACATGAGCCCAAAACAAACACAACCATTCATTCTTAATTTAGTTAATTATAACTCCCTCCCCATAATTTATCGAAGTAAATTAATTGATACTTATAGTATAAAACATAATTAAATAATCATTTGACTAGTGCTGACCATTCTTAATTTAGTAATATTTTTTACTAAAAAAGCCTGTTTTTCCTCGTTATTCTTTCCATATTATCCATTTTTCTCCATTTCTTAAAAGGAAATTGAAAAATTACATGAAATGGATGAAAAAGTTTGTGTTATGAATGGATTAACAACTGCTAGGGTTAAATATATAGTTTCTAGAACTATGAAGACTAATATATATATATAGGGACTAACTTATATTTAAATCCAAGAAGAAATGCGTATGATTATTTCCAAGAATGAAATTAAATTAATTATTATCTAAAATACTGGCCACCTAGTGTTTGTGCAAGCAAGTACGCATGGGATACATTTTGGATGCGTTTATTATGATCCATGATTCCAAAGATCTGTGTTATTATTGTTGCATTTTTTGAATCATTTTTTTGTCATTCATCATCAATGTTTTTTTTTTTATTTTTAAATCCTGTGTTATTATTGAATGGTGGTGCAAGCAATTTTAATTCAATACTTGTTATTGTATTAAAATCCAATAGTATATTATAAAATTATATTGCTGGCTTTGAATTATAGGAAACTTAATTATTCTAAGACATACGGAAAACACAATTAAAGCTAATTAATTAAGGTTATTTTTTTAGATGTAAATAAATAAATAAAAAGATATTCTAGTTTGGTGCACAAAATTAAAAAATACAATAAGAGATTTTAGTTTTAATACATGAAATAAAAGAGAAAGTCTAGGATTATTAAATTTAATATTTCAATTTTGTATCATGTGCATGTGGGTAGATCGTAATCATTATGTAGAATTAGCAATTTTGAAAAAAACAAATTTAATTTTAATCAATAGAAAATATCTTGGTGTCATTGTTATTAATCATTTTATTATAATTTGTTTTTGTAATTTTTTGAATTATTGTTTTACAACTTATTTTTTAAAATATTTATTTGGATCTTTATTTAAATATATATCAATGTTATTACCCACACATTAAACACATCTCATATCCAAATTCAGTGAAATTCTTTAAAAAATATAAAGTTATTTTATTTTATTTATTAAAGGTATAATAATATTTTTATTTTTTGTTCAGTTTAGCTTATATATAATCTCTTTGTATTTAGGTTAAACTTATTCTTTTAGATTATTATAATCATGCAGTATCAATGAAACCCTAACCTCCTCCTCTATTATTTTAGTATTTCTCTTTATTTCTTAGAATTGTTTAACATGGTTCCATTGAGCATTGGTTTTCTTTTTGGAGTGATCATATAACTTTGAGAAGATATTTGTTCAGTTTCTACAATCTAGTATTTCATTTTCCTTTCTTTTGCGTTCTGGTTTTCTTTGTTTTTTTTTTTTTATTATGGCTACTAAGAGAGATTATTTGTTTAGTTTGTGAGTGTGAAGTTGGATGGAAAGAATTATTTCTAATGAAGTTATGTGATGAGAAATTTTTTTAAGGGTAAAAAGATGTCGGGATATATTAGTGAAACTTCTGTGATACATAGGAAAATTGATGAGAGTTTCTTTTAGTTTTTATTACTAGATCATTGTTTGTGTTACGCTACGGGTCAGATTAAATTTCTTTTGGATATTAAAACAATATCTGGTATTGTTGATGTGTTTTTTAGCAAAAAAAAAATATATATTATATAGAGATTGATTTGATGTGACTTAGTTGACTTGACAGGTCCATAAAAAACCCAAACAACTAATAAAAATATATTTTAACTTAAAAAAATCAAGACGACATCATTGTTTTCAAATATTGAAATAACAACATATTAAATCAACTCGAACCAACTTAGGTTAACCTACCAAATTCACTTCCTAGGTCATGAGACCCTGATAAACCTATAGAAAGCAAAATAAAATAAAATATTAAACTCAATTCTTAATCAACCCAATGATAAATGATGAAATTAAAAATAAATTTAATTAAAAAAATGAGCTGGGTCAACCCTGGTTAACTTATCAAACTTAGGTCATGAGCCTATGATAACCCTATAGAAAGAAAGAAAAAAAGTATGAAGCTTAATTCTCAATCAACTCAATGTTGAATGATAAAATTAAAAAAAAAAGACACAAAAAACCACCCGCGTCAATCGACCAAACCCTTGACCCGAGTCGTGAGACTGGGATAACCTCATAGAACGCTTACTAAAACAAATTGTGAGGTCTAATCCCTAGTCAATTCACTATTGAAGAATGAAATTAAAAAAAATAACTAAAAAAATTGAGTCAACCGACCTAACCCACAACCTGGGTCATAAGATCATGGTAACCACATAAAAAGAAAAAAACAATATGAAAACCTATTCTCAATCAGCCCAATATTGAATGACTAAATTGAAAAGGAAAATAAAAAAAATAAAAAATAACACGAGTCAACCCGGGTTAACTTGCCAAACTTGGGTTAAGAGATCAGGATAATTTCATAGAAATTAAATCGAAGAAAATTATAAAGTTCGAATGTTAATCAATCAAATGTTGAAGGATGAAATTGAAAATAAAATCAATTAAAAAAAAAGTCAACCTTGCTATCCCGTAAAAATCATGACCCAGGACATGAGACCGTAATAACCCTGTTGAAAGAAAATAAACAAAATAATTATAAAACTCAATTTCCAACCAACCTAATGTTGAAGGATGAAATTAACAAAAAACAAATGACTCAAGTCAACATGGCTTACCCACAAAACTCATCACTTGGATCATGAGACTAAGATAACTCCCTAGAAAGTAAATTGAAACAAATTATGAACTACAATACCCGGTAATAAGTGCAAAATATACATATGTTTTTATTTCTTTTACATTGTGCTTTTTAAGGTATTTTGAGCTTATCTGAGCTTATTGAAAGTTATTTTTATGAGTTTTGCATGCCTAGGATACTTTGTGAATTAATTGCTAAAATATAAGAATTTCTGCATTTTATATTTCGAACATTACTTTTTGTGACAGGTTTTTCACCGAGTTATAATTTCAAAATGTGAACATGGGCTGAATCAAAGTTAAATTACACATATCAAGCTTTCCAGGAAGGTTTTATGGGTTGAAATCTGAGTTCTTTTGGACTTGGAAAATCAGGTTGAAATCTTTCTTGCAGTAGAATTCTTTAGTTTCACACTGTAGATTCAAACGAGCAAATCTTGAGGCTCAGACATTGAAATCATACCATTCAAAAGCCTAAAATCATCTACACATCAAGGACTACAACTTTTATGAAGGATGTAAGGTCAGATAAAAACTTTTTGAAGGTAAAAATCTGGATGTGATATGAAGGATAAGATTGGTCTCCTGATCTGATGAGGGAACAAACGATGCCGAGCATTCCACTACGGTTGAGAGTCTGACATAGAAACTATGGGCATTAGGACCCAAGAAAAGTGTAGATCAAGCCTTTAACATGACATGAATGAAAGAATACAGTTGGGATGGTGGGATATTACAACAAACCAAGTCAGAAACAAAGTTTAAGTTGCAATAGAGTTGGAATTACAACAAAGTTGTGACATTAGCAGAGTCTATTTTTAACATAAATTCTGAGAGATTTAACCAACCTTAAGGACCAGATAAATAAGGAAGGAGTTAAGTAGTATAAGGACTTCTAATTAGCCTAAGAATTCTGAAAAAATTCGGCAGCCAATGGAGAGAATAAATAGAGTAGAACACAATTGAAATAGAGGCTCTACAACATTATTTTCTTCTCTATTTTTGTCAATTTTACAGCAACTGTGAACTAATATCTAATTTCAGTTCAAGAGGAATATACACAATTTACATTAGCAAGTTGTGAGAAGTAACGTTATTATTGTAATTCTTTCATATTCAAGTATTTATTTTTCTTTGTTCAGAATTATGCTATTGATTGTTATTTAAGCTTATTGAATTATTTTGAGATGACATGTATGCTTTCTAGTTTCTTTTAATTAGTAATTGTTATTAGGGACTAGAGTAAGAAGCAAAAGAATTAATTTGATTATTGCAACTCTCATCTTGATTTATTAGGGAAGAATAAACCAAGTTAAATTGTCAAGCTTTTGAATATTTGCTTAGAATAAATGCACAGACTTTATTCCTAAAATTACTGCCTAGTGAATGAGAATTGCTTTCAATGTTAAATTCTCTTGATGGTAAGAAATTGATAAGAGAGCTTTGTCTAATTCATTTAATCGTAATCTCATCGATTTTCCTTAGCTTTAAAGGATATCAAATTTATTTGCTTGACATGAAAGAATATTTATTTTACTTCAATGTTCAACAAATTTATAGGAATGGATATGTGAACCCTTGAACTGAGTAAATGACTTTTTTAATTTTTCATTCAAATCACCTATTCTTTTTTATTTCAATATATTGTAGGAAGATTAAATAAAATTTCTCTTGGCTTCGACCTGATTTTCACGATCATACTATAAATTTATTTTGTTTGTGATAATTAAGTCAGAGTTATATTTTGGAGGTTCCGATGATCGATCAAATTTTGGCGTTGTTGCTAGGGAAGTTTTATCTAATTTTCCTTTAATAGTGAAATGATTTATGCCAAGATCTCCACGTACAGGTGCATTAGTATTCGAATGTGAGATTGATAGAATAACTAAGGCAAATAGGAAGACCACAAGATAAAATGATAACCCGTCAAGCTCATCAAATCTAAGTGCAAATTCAAAAAAATAACTCAAACTAAAAGTGCCAAAAAAAAAACATGGCAAAACAAAGGACATTAAGTGAGTTATCAATTCCCAATGTGAACATGCAACTTTTATGCATTGAATTTCCAAATATTAATGTAACTTTTGAGTTAAAATCTGGTTTGATTCATTTATTACTTGCTTTATGTGGCTATGCAGGTGAGGACCCCCACAAGCACTTAAAGGAATTTCATGTGGTTTGCTTAACCATGAAGCCGCAAGGAGTACCAGAGGAATAAATTAAACTAAGAGCTTTCTCATTCTCTTTGGCAGACAAGGTGAATGATTGACTTTATTACCTTCCATTTGGATCTATTACCACATGGAATGATCTAAAAAGGAAATTTTTGGAAAAGTTCTTTCTGACTTCAAGGGCAGGTACCATCAGAAAAGAAATCATTGGAATTCACCAAAATAATGGTGAGACATTGTACGAATATTGGAGATTGTTAATCAATTGTGTGTGAGTTGCCCTCATCATCAAAATTTTTATCAATTATTGTTGCAATATATTTATAAGGGATTGTTACATATAGACCATAGCATGATTGACGCGGCAAGTGAATGAAGACTTGTAGAAAAGACTCCAGAAGAAGCACAAGAATTAATCTCGAAAATGGCAGCAAATTCACAACAATTTGGAGTATGTGTTGATTCATCTAGAAGATTTAATGAGGTAATATATTCTAATATTGAGACAAAACTTTCAGAACTAACATATCTCGTTAGACAAGTTGCTTTGGGATAGGTTAGGCAGGCCAAAGTCTGCAGTATCTACTATTTCCCGGACCATCCTACTAATAGATGTCCTTAATTACAAGATGATGACATGCCTCAAGTTAATGTCATGGGTGGATTTAATAGCCAATAAAGAAGAGATGACATATTTTATAATCAGTACACCCCCGGGTGGAACCACCACTTGAACCTGAAGTACAGTCAGCCTTTAAAGCAACAGCCTTTTCAGCCTTATATCCATCACAAATCAGCTTTTTATCCTCAATATTCATCAAGTGTAGGTATGTTTTTAGAAGATATTGTATAATCCTTGGCCACTAATACACAAACTTTGGAAAACCAAATATCACATATGGCTTTTTTAGTGCATAAAATAGAGGCTAATAAAGGAAGGTTACCTTTTCATGCTAAAATTAATCTCAAGAAAAACGCATGTTCCATGGCTCTTAGAAGTGGCAAAGAAGTGCAAACCAAGACAACAACAACTGGCACCCAATAGAGAAAAGCAAAATCGGCTGAATTGGATTTTCCAGCCAACAAGGCAAGTAAAAATTCTATCTTACTAAGTTCTAATATTTTAATTCATCCTCCTTTTCCTGGATGATTTGCAAAACAGAAAAAGAACGAGATAGAGAACGAAATCTTTGAAACTTTTCAGAAAGTGAAGGTGAACATTCCATAGTTGGATGCAATCAAACAAATTCCATGATATGCCAAATATCTCAAAGAGTAATTCACCATAAAAAAAGGCTGAATATTGATGAGAAAATAAAGGTTGGAGAGAACGTGTCCGCGATAATTCAAAGAAAATTGACTCAAAAGCGTAAGGATCAAGGTATGTTTGCTATACCCTATGCAATTGGAAATTGTAAGTTAGAAAAGGCTATGCTTGATTTAGGAGCATTAATTAATGTCATGTCACTGTCAATTTACAAGGATTTGAATTTAGAACCTTTAAAAGAAACAAATGTAATAATTCAATTAGTGGATAGGTCTAATTCTTACCCTGAAGGCGTTGTTAAGGATGTTCTAATTGGAGTAAATAAACTGATTTTTCCATTGATTTTTACATTATTGACATGGATGATGACTGTCGCACGTCGGAAAAACCCCGCGCGGCGTCCGCTTCCTGGCGATGGCGGTTTTTTCTCTCTGTTATTGGAATTGATTTTCTTTGGAGTCGCCACCTAGTATTTAATTGAGGGTTACTAGGAAACCCAGGTTGACTGGTCTTGTCAGAGATTTGCGAGTAAGGGACTGATTGTGGTTAGGGAAGGTATTAGCACCCCTAACGCACCCTACCTGAGGTAAGCTGCTTCGTGGTTGTGATGTGTCAAAGAAGTTTTAAAAATTTTGTCTTTTCATCGGAATTTAGAAATACAACTTTCGTACAAGTTTGTACTTCTACACCGTGATCCGATCAAAATATTAAATCCTTCTTTATGCTTTGCCATCTCGTTGTAAAAAGATCCCTGAAATAAATACAAACATGCATTTTTTGTTTTTTTTTGTTTTCTTTCTTGCCTTTTTTGTTTTTTATAACATAATAAAAAAACAAGCATAAACACACATTTTTTATTATATTTCTTCTTCTTTTGTTTTCTTTTTTCTTTTTCTTTTTTTTTTCTTTTTTTTCTTTTTTCTTTTTCTCCCTTTTGTACATCCACAATACAAATTATAATATTCAAAAATGAATAAAAACTACATCAAATAATCCAAATTTTACAAAACGGTCCTCAAAACTCCAGAAATTGCAAAGGAACCCTTCTGCATAGGAATTGGAGGCAGGAACAGCTGGCGGCGCGTGGCTTCACGCGCCGCCGCCGGCGAAGACCAGCAAGCTGGTAGATCGGGATCGTCTCCTTCTCCTCTTCTCTGTCCGTCCGTACCGGCGGTGCACCTCCCAGTCACCTGCAAAGCAAAACAACAACACAAACAGTTCCGGTTCTCCCCTTTTAGATCTGCCTCGGGTCAGCTGTTATGGGTTTCACCTTCTTCTCCTCTGCTTCGGGTAGCAGATCGGGCGGCGCTGCAGCGCCTTAGTCGCGGTGAAAAGCTGGACGGGTGCTGCTACTGTGTGACCTTGTGGAGCCGGCGTTGATGGAGATCGGTCTGTCCGTTGACCCGGAGGGAAGTGGGGGGTCGGTTGAGAGAGACCCGACTGTGGGTTGTTGCTGCTGCTGTTGTGGTGAAGCTGTCAAGGCTGGTGGCGCGTCGGTGGTGTTTGCTCCTGTTGTTGGTAGCGGTGGTTGGCCTTGTTGCTGAGTGCTGCTGCCGCTGCTCTTGGTGGAGGAGATGGAGCGCCGGCTGGAATGGGGCAGTGGCTGTGCAGAGGGGAAGAAAATTGATGAAGAAGGAGATGAAGCCGTGAATCTCTTCGGTTGGGTCTTTTGGCCGAAGGAGATGATGAAGAAGACGGGTTGAAATGGCTGGTCAACGGCTGGAAAAAGAGACGATGATGGCGCCGTTGAGGGGAGAAGATCGGGCTATGGGAGAAGGAAAATCTGTCGTGGCCGAGAGGGAGGAAGTGGTGTTGGGCAGCTGTGGAGAGGGGAAGGAAATGGTGAAACGGCGTGGAGAAGGAAAATCTGCCGTGGCCGGCTGAAGAGAAAACAAAACCGAAAATCCAATAAAGAAACAGGGGGGGCGGCGGCTGCCCTGGAAGAGAAGAAGATTAGGTTTTTTTTAGGGTTAGGTTTGTTCTTTTTTTTTTGTTGTCAAAAATGCCCCCCTTGCTTAGCTGAAATTGAAGGCTATTTATAGGCAAAATAGTTTTTCGGGCTTCAAAATTGGTCCCTCAAGTTTTGTGTTTGGCCCCTAATTTCAATCAATTCACTTGGTAAAAATTAAATTGGATCTCTTAAAATTCTGATTTTTCAATTAAGTCCAAGTTAAGCTCCCAAACTTAATTTTTCACCAATTAAGCCCTCAAATTAATTTGACCCGCTTAAAGTATAATTAAGTCCTTGCACTTAATTAAATCCTTCAATTGGACCCAAATTAATTCTTGAACATAATTAAAATTCAATTTGGCCCATGATTAAATCAAATTGGCCCATTAAAAATTTAATTATGTCATTGGACTTAATTTTTATGCAAATTCGTCCAATACTCATTTAATTTGACCTTTGAATTTGCATTTTTCTATTTTTGGGCATAACAGCGTACACTTGGGCCTTGAAATTCCTCCGAAAATTGCAGCTTGATTTTCGCCTATTTTTGCAGCCTTTCTTGGTCGGCTTTCTCCGCATTGCCAGCCTTTATTTTATTTTTTATTTTTTATTTTTGGGAAAAAAATGAATTTTGGGGAATCACCCAAAATTGGGTGATGACAATGAGTTTGCTTCAAATCCAACTCATATATTGTTAGGCAGATCATTTATGAAAACAACAAGAACTAAGATCGATGTGCGTAAGGGTACTTTATCTTTTGAGTTTGATGGAGAAATATTAACATTTAACATTTTTAATGTTATGAAATATCCAGAAGACTCTGAATTTGTTTTTCATGTTGTTGTAATTAACCTCATTGTGCAAAATGATTATGAGCATAGTTTCTTAAAAGATGAGTTGAACTTCGTATTACAACATAGCAAGACAGGTAGTGATGCAATGCTGGAGAAGAATAAGAGCTTGAAAGAATTAATTATGTCTTTGCATTCACTACTTAAAATGTCAAACAGGTTGGTTAACTCTCCTTTACAACTATCAAATTTTTATGAAAGGGTTTTACCTTATGTTGAATAGGCTCCAAAGCTAGAATTAAAGTCTTTCCCAAACATTTGAAGTATATGTACTTAATAGAGGATGAAACCTTGCCAGAATTAAAGTCTTTCCCAAACATTTGAAGTATATGTACTTAATAGAGGATGAAACCTTGCCAAGGCACTCTTGGGAGGCAACCCAAACGTGGTGTTACACCACGAACAATAAAGATTTTTTTGGTTTTGTTCATTTTATTGCTTTCTATTTCAATTTAGTATTGTTTATTTGATATTTTCTCAACCATATTTTCTTTGCCAGACTATATTCCCTTAGGTAAAAATGTAGAGCACACCAAAGAACATATCCAATGTTAAAGATAGACAACATTGTGTAAAAAGAAAAATCAAGACAATTTTCCCTTCTCTCTTTAAAATGTTTAACTGCAAACATTGAGGATGATGTTCATATTAGGTGTGGGGGGAATTAATGTGCTTTAAAATTTTAGCATTTTTGGATGAAATTTATTTTAGGTACTTTTCAATGATTGGAATGTTAATGTCTTTAACAAATTTTTAGTTGAGCTAAAACAAAATCATAACATGATTGAATGATGACCTAGTTTCTTAAAATTGTCTAGTTAAACTATTTTCTTTGGGAATTAAGTAACTGGATTTGGTGGACACAGACTTGTGAGACTTTGAACTTTAAAACCGAAACATCCATATTGATCTTTATTTTCCTTGCATGTGTGATTTTCTTCCATTGTTATGTTTTTCTAGAACTTGCTTTGATTCTTTTCGAAACCACACGTATACATGCATGCATGAACAAGATTAAGGTCTTTTTTTTTTTTTGTTAAGTGTCATATATAGCCTAATACTCCACCTTTGGATTAATCTTCCCTTGAAAACCTGTTTGAGCCGATCGACTATTTCTTTGAATTATAAACCCGCACTACAAATTTTAAACCAAAAGTGTCTTACCCAAGCTATAGAGCTAATGAAGCATCATTCATCATTATTAAAACATAGGAATACATGAAATAAGTTTGGAGGTGTCTTAATTTGCAGAGTGGAGGCAATAGAAAAAGTTGTTATGTCGAATTTTTGGAGTTTTATAAATTTATAGAAAAAAGAAAAAAGAAAAAAAAAACAACTTGTTCTAACTTCAGTGAAGGGTTAAGATTTAAAAGGAGAAAAATCGTTCCTTAGTTTGAATGCTATCAATGGATGATCACAAATTTTAATTACACTGACAATAATTTATTATTTAAGATGCACATGACATGAATTCATCAAGAGGAAAACTGCAGGGGTGAAAATAAAAAAGCTTTCGAAACGTTGGAAGCTTCCATTTGACATATTATATATTATGGATAATTGATTGATAAGTTGTTTAGCATAATAACATTTCGAGTTCAAATATGAGTTGAAAGAAAGACTATCAAAAATAAAATTTTCATCAATGAGTTAATATTTAGACGTTGATAACGTGTTTTCAAGAAAAAAAATATTTAGAAATTAATTTAATATAATCTGGTCAACTTAACAAGTTTTAAGATAACCTAAACAAAAAAAAAAACATAATTTGACTGGAAAAACTTCAGGACAACACATTTTTTTAAAAAAATATTAAGATGACAATATATTTAATCAATTTGGGTTAACCTAAGTTAACATGTAAAATTCACAATCCAGATCATGAGACTGTGATAACCTCATAGAAAACAAATCAAAAAATATTTTGAAACTCAATTCTCAATCAACTCAATATTAGAAGATGAAATTGAAAAAAAAATTAAAAAATAATAAAAAAATAACTCAAGTTAATCTGGGTTAACCTGTCAAATCTAAGTCATGAGATTAGGTTAACCCAATAGAAAGCAAATGAAAATAGGTTATGAAACTCAATTCCTAATCAATCCATTGTTGAAGGATAAAATTGAAAGAAAAAACCAATTAAAAGGATAAAAAAAGACCTAAGTCCACTGAGGTTAATCTGTCAAACTCTTAACGATGGTTAAAAATTTTAGTTTTTTTAGGAAAAAAAAAATTAAAATCATATCAGAGGTCAAATAAGTAATTTCAAATATCATCCTCAAATCAAAATTATAAAATAGACATAACTCAAGTCATTGAATAGGAATTAACTTAAATTAATCTGGGTTAATCTATTATTTTAAAGTAAATTAATTAAAATAATATTATTTTATAATTTTTTTAAAAATAAATTATTAGTTAATCTAATCATGAATTAACTCAGATTTTTCATTGTCACTCAAATTTTTTTTTTTTTTAATTTAAACGGTCAAAGTTTAGAGTCTATTTGTTTCTATAATTATAACTGTATTTTGCCACAACTATAAATTCAATTAGTTAATATAATAAACGTAAGGTTTTGCATAATTATTAATTAAAATTTTATTTTGAATATTAGTAGAGAAAAAATTAAAAATTAAAATTTATAATTCTTTTTATTTTTTTAAATAATAATTATAAAAATAATTACAATACCAAACATACACTCAATCAAATTAACTTTACCCAAAACTAAACCTGTTCTTAGCTTAAATTAATAAAAATAGTTTTTTTAAGATAAATAATCCAATCATTAGAAGAAGATCATCTCCTTCAATAAAAAGCTTAATCTCACCGACCCGTCATTTACTTCCCCAATCTCTTTACTTGAAAAAAAAAACTTCTCAATATTTGAGGTTCCACTTTAGCAAAATCATCAGCGATCATCATGAATTGTGAAGTCTGCCAACTCAAAGAACTGGTAATCAAAAACCACTGTCTAATCTCTTTTATCAGTGAAATTTTTGTGTTTTTGTTTCTGGTTTTTCTTGATTTTGAAGTTTGAATTAAATTAAATTTGTTTTGTTTTGTTTTTCAGGAAGTTGAGCACTTTGAGATACGAGAAGTTCTACGTTGTGAGTAAATTTTAGAAACTGGGTTTTGTGTTTTGATCCAGTTTGAGGTTTCTGGGTGGTTAAAGTTTTATATATATATATATATATATGTTATTAGTTAGTGTCATGTTTTGCGTGTACTTTGTTTTAAGAGTTTTGAGTGTTTCTTATGTTGCTTGGAGAATTTGATGTTCGTGGATGAAGATTAGTGAGTTATTACTTGTACGGTTATGGGATAAAATGAAATTTTATTATTATTAATTTTGTATCATGTTTTGAGTGCATTCGTTTTGGGCAATTGATGTTATCTTGTCTCATTCTGGCTTTGTAAAGTGATAATGATTATATTCATAGTGTGTTTTGTGTTCAAATTGATGAGGTGAAATTGATTGCAGGCATCTTACACACGATTGTGTTTCATAGAGCTTTGGGTCTGGTCCGGCCTAAAGACATTGATTTGGAACTTTTTGACATTACATATGTAAGTGATTCTACATTCTTTCATGTTATTGCTACAGTTTCTCTTGGATGAAAACAATCTAGAGCTTCATGATGATGTTTGTGAAAACTTGAAACTTCATGTAAGAACTAGTGATGGGAGACTACATTACTTATGAACTGTTTGTTGATGTTGCACTTTCACTATTTAAAATACAAGTGTTGACTCACCATGGGAAAAAAATGCAAATGAAAAAAATGTTCTGGCTTTTAAACGAAGCAAAAATGAATGTGTGCAGAATTTCTTTCCCTGCAGAATTGCTGGTTGACTGGAGATCAACACTTCAACTTCTGATGTCTCTCTTTGAACTGGATGTTGTTGTTTATATCGTGCTGATTGTTTTTTGTTCCATCTTTTTTTCTTATCACTTAGGTACAATGTGGTGAAGTAGAACTTGAGAAAAAGATAGAGGAGAAGATTGATCAATTCATAAGTTGGGTAGAGAAACACCCGAATAAGAAAAGTCAGGTAGGCAGTGTGCTGCATTCTTGAAGTTGATCCAACCAAACTGTTTAATGGTACAGGGATTTATCTTATAGTTTTCTAAGACATTCCTTTCATTTCAGTGGACCAGGTCATCGTCTTCTTCTTTTTCTCATGTCTCCTAGTGTTAGTTAATATTTGAAGTTGTATTTTGTGTTTGGCTCATGCATTTCATCCTCTTTGTCATCATTAGGTACCTTGCAAGTGTCAGGCCACCAAAATTCTAGTGCATATGCATACTAATCTCTGGATGCTTAACATACTTCATGTGCATAGTTTACACATGATTTCTGTTTCTAATATTATTCCTATAGCTTGCTCTTTCATTCACAAATTAGTAATTTTCATCTCTTATACTCTTTCTATAGTTTGCTGACTTCTGGATTGACCATGCAGATATGCTTATCTTTCTATGAAACGAAAAACAAACATCCATCATGGTTCAACAAAACTGAACGCCTGTTTTGGGAACAGTGGTATGTCAACTTGCATGTAACACAACATACTAAAGCACACTCTGGAAAGTCTCATCATTCAAAACCAATGGTTGACCTAGGAGGTAACATCACACTTATGTATCAACCTGATGAATTATTAATGCTTAACCCTCTAATTGCTGAAGTCTTCCCCCCCTAACTTTACTGTGTTTCATCATTATAGAAACTGTATCTGAGGACAGGGGTGTTCGTAGGGAAGCACTTGAAGCATCTCTTCATGAGGTTTTATTCCAAATAATAAAATTTGTGAATGAGAAAAAAGATCATGTTCCCCCCATAAATGAAGACATTATCTGTTTTCCCTGTGAAATTACCATCCCAAGGTCAGTCCTAATTCTCCCCGTACACGTGATACAAAACAATATATTCATAAAAAAGTTACTTATCATGTGTGTTTCTAAGCTGCAGCATGTTGTATGCCTCTCTTTCTAGAACAGTTTACCTTTTTGTTCTTTGATTTTTTTTCCTTTTAATCTCTCATTTTTCTGTAGCATCTTTGTTGTGGATGATTTTTTTCAGCATTTGTTAACATTATATCTGTATAGCTGCATTCTGTTTCATGAAAGTTCTTTTTATGAAGTAGTTTTATCACTTATTTGTTTCATGAGATCTTTCCTTTCTTCAAACAGAACTGACAAAGCGATAATCATATGAAAGGAAACATTTTAGCATTCACATTTCTTAGATGAAATGAGAAAACGGAATGTGGAAGCTGTAAGAGTGAACAATCACACTTCATGAAAAAGGCATTCATCTAAATTCATTATAATCTGCAGATAATTGCTGATGTCACTGAAATGACTTCCATGTAGCTTCATGCTTACATGCCCATTCCTTGTGGCTTTTATATGCTATAGTTTTTTGGGCTAGCTGGATTGTTTTATTACTTAGATCAATAGTTGCTTCCACGGAAGAAAAGGGTTTGTTCGCAGTGGGAGCAAGCAACCGCTCTAGAATATACCTCTTAAAATTGGTAAAACTCATTATTTGCACCCTGTTTTTTTGTTAATTAATCATAAAAGCCTCTTTATTATCATTTCAATCAATTAAACCCTTGTATTTTTTATTTCAGCCAATTAAGTATTATTTGCGAAATAAAAAATGATACTACTTGACAAGGAGGGTGGGAGTGAGTGATGATGTTAATGGGAATGAAAGGAAAGTTGATGATGACTCAAGTAGTGAAAAAGACTACTCAATTAGCTGAGAGAAATTTTCAATTTTGGCAAATTGAGTGGCAGAGGTGCATTTTCTTATGTAATGGAGAGAATTAATGAACGAAAATAACATCAAGTGTGCTAAAGTGATTTACAGGTCTTATTAGCCGATAATGTGAACTACCTTTATTCTTGTTGTTGGTACCAATGCTTGAACCTTGGTCGAGTGGTGGGTAATATAACACCAACCACAAGACCCAGGAGCATTGGCAGTGAAACCTTCATTATCAGCCCTCATTCATGTAGTGCACAAATGCAAGTTAAATTAACAGGTCCAGTTGATTGGAACTGCTTACACCTGTGATGCCAACTAAAACCAGTCTCCTGGCTTAGCAATGTTGATTTTACCTGATAAAGAAATCAAAGAAGTCTGTTACTGGCATTTTAACTAACAAGCTGCACTTATATTTACTCTAGCTGTAGTTGGCAACTACTAGGATTCATTGAATGCCCTTTGAGGCCTTGCCCTTGTCTTGATAATAAGATATTGTTGTGTCATCATTTCTCTTTGTTAGGAAATTTCTCTGAGGCTCATGATTAGACTGCTGAGTTAACATTATACTGCCATTACTCAGTTCATCGGATTCTCCTTTTGGGATGGATGTGTTCAAGAGGATGCTACAGACCGGGCATCCAACCATGCTCAGTTGATTATAATAGTTGGCCACCTGAACTGCTTCGCCGACTACTTGGAGGTTAAAAAGATTCTATTATGTTCGTGATATCTTGAATTGTGTACATATCAGGTGGGCGGCGACCTTGTGCAGACTTATGGGGCAACCAGGGTTTGATTCTCCCTTGGTGCTTGTTTAGATGCATCATCTTTCGTAATATTTGCCCTTTTTTTTTTATCTATCCTTTGCCCCTTTACCATTTCTCTCTTTACTCGACTTAAACTGCAATATATGTACTCTGTTGATTCTAGTACAATAATATTATGCGTATTATGTTGCCAGTATGCGATTTGTTTTTGTTAGGGTTGCAATTTTGCAATGCTTGCATGATTCGGCAATTTGACTCCAAGCAACCTGTCCAATTTGGATGCCATGTGAACTTCATTCTCAGTTGCTTAAAACCTCTGAGAAAATGGTATATTTTATGTGGGATTCACGGAGGAATTATCTATGACAAGAAACGTGTGCTCCCTACAGGCCTGAGTCTTTGAATTTATCACTTGATATTATTAATTTTAAGTTTTCGCCGAGCTCTTTTCTTTTTTCTAGTGTCAACAATTCAATTACTCAGATTTTCTTCTTATCCGAGACCCACAGGCATCATTGAACTTCACTGTTCATTTTGAACATTTTGGTACTTCCAACACTTGATTCAACTGGGAACACTAGCTAAGAATGATGATAAGGAACCAATAAGAACAATTATCATTTTGGTTTAGCTATAGAACAAGATTGGTGAAGCGCTGAAGGCTAGATAAATTTTTTTCTAACATAAAATAAAGAATTTTTATATTTTTTTTTTACATTAAAAAAAAACTTATCTCTATTATGAACATTTAAATTGAAAACAAAAGTTAAATTAAAAATTTCAATTGTCAATTAGTTTAATAATAAATGATAAATTTTTTTTAAAAAATCTCAAATTAAAACACTCACCAAAGCAAAAAAAGAAAAAAGAAAGAAAGAAAGATTGAGCATCAAATATGAAAAAAAAAAAAATGAAGGGGTAAAATTGAAAAATAAAAAACTATCTCAAATAAAAAGGTCAAAATCAAAAGAACAAGGATATAATTTGATATATAAATAAATTAAAGGAGGATACAATTAAAAACAAAAGAAAATTTGATAAATGAATTATAACAAAACTAATAAATATATAAAAAAATCAAGGACAAAATCAAAAGAAAAGGAACTTGAAAGGCTAATATGAGAAAGTAAAGGGTCAGGCATGGCTTTCTAGGACGAAAGAGGGAGAAAAAAAAGGATGTTGGCGACATATCATAGGTTTGACAAGTACACGCGCCATACAAAAAAAAAAAAGGTTGAGATGAATAGAATGATATGGCAAAATTAATTTTTTGACACGTCTTATGAAGACAACGAAGCAGGTGACGCGCTGATGCATGCAATGCACGCGGTAGCAGTTTTTTAGATTTTTTATTTTTTTCAAAAACACCTTCCTAGCTTCCGAACCCAAGTATTATTAAAAAAAAAACACTTTTAATTACGAATTAACCTCTCATGTTAAGCTTTAAAAATTTTGAATCTAAGAGTAATATCATAATTACACTGTAATAAAAAATATAAAATGCCAAAAAAAACCCTAAACTATAGGTAACCAATTATTTGTTTTTAAAAATAATAAAGTTATTTAACTATACAATAGATTAATGGAAAGACACCAACCCTTTAACAATTCAAAAATAACAAATAAAACGTTTTACATTACAAATACACACACAGTAGCATATCTTGTCTCTTTATTCTATTGACCACGTGAGCAATTAATGCCACTCATTATTGTTGGAAATAACCTAATTTCCTTCTTCTTTTTTTGGTCTCAGATGGATACATATATCTGCAAACCACTATAAGTAAGGGTGCTGATAAGTACAGCTTAAGCATGTTTATTTGCTATCTCTGAGAGACAATGGAAGAGTTCTTGTGGCTTGCTGAACATAACCATATGGTCTGCACCTTCAATTTCCATAACTTCTTCAACAGCACTGTTTTCAATCATCCAGCGTTGAAACTCTTCTGGTATCGCTAAATCTTCATCGCAGATAACATACACTCGTTTGACTGACCCATAGCCCGTCGTGGAGAAACTGTTTGCCTTTGACAAATCATACAGAAACAGTGATCCTGGCCTTACCATAGTCTTTGCTTGCTCAAGATCCTTGAAAAATACAAAAGCAAGGCATGTTTAGCAATCATGTAAAACCTGCAGCGCGCTTGCTCTACCAGGTTTGACTTGATCAAAAGGAGTAAAGAAGAGAGAAGACTACTTTAACTGTCATGTTATAAAGTCCACAACTAATGTAACTGTGAATTTGAAGATGTTGATAAGAAAGGTACCTCAGGTGGGCTTAGCTGATAGAGCTTGGAGGATAAGAATTTGGGTCCAAAAGACATTGTCGTGAGATGACTTTGAGAACTGCTGTATGGTAAAAATTGAGTGTCCAACCAGGAATCCGCCGGGGTCCTCTCGTTATACTTTATAGATTCAGGGGAAAAAAATTAGAGAAGAATTCAACTTGAGAAGCAATTGATATTTTCAAATAGCACTTCAAAGAATTATTATTATTATTATTATTTTTGCCAATATTTCTAGCAGTACCTGATCCAAGACAAATGATGGCTTGTGTGTGGTATCTGGCATGAAAGCTGATAAGAAAACAGCAACAGCAATCTTCTCTGGGAACTTTTCCATAGCAAGAGCCAAACTCAAACCTCCTAGGCTGTGCCCTACTAGAATGACCTTCTCCTTCGGTTGTAATGAGGCCAGAAACTCTAACAAAGGCTCCGTATATTCATCAAGTGTTTCTACATCTTGGATTGCCTTCATGTTGGCGCCTGAAGCAGCAAGGTCAAGCACCGTGACCCTGTTACTTGCTGACTCAAGCAGCGTTTTGAACTTTTGCCAGCACCAAGCCCCATGGCAAGCTCCATGTACTAGAACAAAATGCTTCTGATTCTTGGTCTCTACCATTGTTGTTTTGATGCCGGTAAGCACCTGCATCCCAGTATATAGGGTGGATAGATGCACTCTGTATTACTTAATTCATCTTGGACCCCGCCTCATGGAGGAAGAGAAAGGTCACAGTTGGCGGCCAGAGAATTTCCAAGGAGATATTTAGAAGAGCCAAACAGATCAAAATTTATCTTTTTAAATACTATAAATATAATTTTTTATGTATATTTTAATAATAAAAGATTTCTTAAATATTCAATTGTATTTTAATATATTTAATATACAAAGTTCACTTCACATCTTAAACATAATCCAACTTAATATTAAAAGTTAAAATTAATAAAAAAAAATGTAGATGAATTTACTAAACTCATAACAGAAATTAAAATACTAGTATAATCTTATAAAATATAAACTAAAAAAATATTGATTTAAAAAAATTAAAAAACTACTAAAAAAATCCTAATAAACAGTATTTTAGCATTTTACTGTATATATAGTATATATAGGAATGATATTTTTGTAAGAGAAATCAAGGTTGTCAATTCTGTTCTGTTTCGTCCGGAATGGCCGAAACATTCCATACCAATTCAAAAAACAGAACAAAACGGAATAAATTTCATCTCATTTTAAATCTCGGTCCGTTCCGGATTTTTCGGCTAAATTTCGCCCGGAATGTTCCGGTTTCATTCCACATGTTCCGTTTCGCTCTTGAAAAGTCATTGAATCAAATTGAACCTTGTTCAATTTAATTAATTAAATCACCCAATTATAAAAAGCTCTTTTTCATTACTATTTTCAATAACAATGATATTAATAATAATATTGAAAATTATTATTACTATTTTCATTAACAATGATATTAATTTTTTAAAATTAGATTTATCACTAATATATATGGTTTATATTCATGTTTTGTTTTTCATGTTTATACTTTGTAGGAATTTGAGCAAAATAAGGGATGCTTTATATTCCATTAGCCTTGATAACATTGACCTAACTTTATATTTAAAATATTTGTGTTAAAACATTTTACTTTCATAATATTTTGATATTTTATTTAAATTGAATTATTTTAAATTAAAGATCTATTTAATCTTGATTATTTAGAAATATTTTAAATTTTGAAATTATATTTATTTGGCATTGTGTTTGTATTGTATAATTTATAATTAATTTATCTTGAATTTGAATTATGTTTGTTGAATATATATATATATATGTGAACAGTACAACCTCGAAACGGCACGTCGAAACACTTCAAAACTGAAACATTTTATTTCAATTGAAAAAACAAAACATCTATCGAAACGGAATTGATAATCTTGAGAAAAATAATAAAATAGTATTTTATTTAAAATTCTTTTTAAAGCGCATATAAAATAAACATTAAAAAATTAAAATAATATTTTTTATTTTATTTTTAAATTTTCATTTAGCATTTCTATTTCTCGATACTCTAAGGATAATTCAAGTAGCCCCACTTTTGTTTCGATGTCGGGCTAGAACTCCCACCCCAACACGTAGGGTTGGTAGATTAGGGAGGTCGAAAATGGTCAAACGAGTGGTTGAAAATCAAAAGGACCACATCCACGTGGTATTCGGTTGTTTGATGCTATTTTTTAAATATATTATTTTACCAATATTTTTAAAGATCAATGCTAATAAACAAAAATAATGGGAAAAGAAAGCTCCCTATAAATCTATGTATCTCTAGGCTCATGAGTTCCTACAATTATACTATTCGGCAGGAGAAAAATATTGTGTATTTAATATAAACTTAGATTTATTGTAATATCAACAACACTGTGGGAATGATATTATAGTGACATGGAAGCGTTATTTTTACTGTTTTTTAATTAAAAAATATTGCTAAAAATATTGTTTTTTTATTTTTTATATTGGATTTGTCTTAGTAGAGCCAAATCCAAATCTTTTTTAATATGTGTTGGGTTTGGTTTGACAGCCAGACCCAATGCTATTAGGTTGAACTTGCCGAAGTTAGATATGTTTAATTTTTTTAATTTTATTTATTTATTTTTTTATATAATAAAAAAATAAATTAATGGATTTTTTTTATTTGAAATTTAGTTAGGTTTTTTTTTTTTTTTCGTTGGTTCTGCTGTCAGAACGCAATAGTATTATTTAACTATATGATCTCGATATTGCAGTCCAGTTTTTTTGTCGTTTCAATTCCACTGAAACAAAAAATCAATAACGTGCAAATCCACACACATCTCTGATTTGTGGGTAGATGAAATTGAAGGAATTACAAATCAATCTAAGTTGATTCTGGTAGGATGTGATGTTTGGTGGGACAGAGACGGTGGCGTCGGCAATAGAATGGGCCATGGCGGAGCTAATGAAGAGTCCAGAGGATCAGAAAGAGTCCAGCAAGAGCTCGCAGACGTGGTGGGTATAGAGCGGCGCGTGGAGGAAAGTGATTTTGACAAACTAACATAATGTCTCGAAGAAACATTTCCATAGACGATACACGAGTTGTCATGTATGTATTTTTTTTTCTTTCAAAAAAAGAAATAAAGACATAGACCCACGGGCCTCTCTTAAGCCCACATGAGTTTTTGTAATAGGTCCATAACTTCTTTTATTTGTTATATGAGTTTTTTTTATTTTTTTTATGAAATTATTTTTTTAAAATTTTATTATTTAATATGATTTTTTTAATTTTCTTTGGGTTTTTTTGCCCTTTTTTTTTTTAATCTTATCTTATCTTTTCTTTCATCCTTTAATATGAGGTTTTATTTAGTATTGAGTTGATAATAAATGGTATTTCATATTTTTTTATCATACAATAAAAGCTTTTTTACTCTTTTTTTTCTTGCTCTTTTGTTTTTTGTTTTAATTTATTTCAATTTCATAATTTAATATAGGTTTAATTTTATTTCCTTTATGTTTCTTGGTCTCCTTTTTATATTTTATATATTTTTTTTCAATTCTATCCTTGAATACAATATTTTTATTTAATGTTGTTCGTTAATATTAAGTTGATAATAAATTAAAATTTGTATTTTTTTTTATAATTTAATAAAAAAAATTGCTCTTTTTTTATCTTTTCATTTTTTTTTAATTCTATCCTCTAGTATGATTTTTTTAATTCCTTTGGGTTTTTGGAGCCTTTTTTTGTTGTTTTTTTTTAAATTTTATTATTTCATAGAAATTTTTTAAATTCTCAGAGAAATGTGATGTTCCAATGAATCCTCGAATCAAATATAGTTTTTGTTGACATCTTCGATGCTTTGGCATGGCAAGAGAATTGAGAATCTTCCGTACCAAAAAACTTGTTAATAAGTTTTTCAAATTTATACTTAGTTGGAAAAACATATTTTAAAAGTTTTTCATAGTTTTTCGTTTATAATTTTTTTACTGTTTCTAAATAAATAAAAGGCATGAACAATAATTTTTATTTTATTTTATATATAAACAATTTTTAACAATGTATATGATTTTTGGCTTGTTATTAATTAAAATTTTTTGCTTAAATTAATTCTATAGATAAAATTAGATACTAAATTACCATCGTACCAAATTGTCCTTATATATATATATATATATATATATATATATATATATATATATATATATATATATATATATATATATATATACACACCAGCCGCAAGAACTGGATCTTGTTTCAAACAAGAAATAGATTAAGATTGCGTTTGTGTTTTTGGAAAGTGATTCATTTTTTAAATTTTTTTATGTTTATTTGTTATTATAAAAGTTGATCAACAGAAAATATTTTCCAGTCAAAAAAAAATTTGGTTTGATTTCCAGAAAAGTTTTTTTCTTTTATTTTGGATGGAAAACACTTTCCGTAAGTTGTGAAAAATTTAGAAATGTCATATTATTTACTGATTATATCAAATTTGGTTCTCAAACTTTTGATTGCTATATATATTTTGTTTTGAATATTTTTTTTTCAATTTCATCCATTAGAATTTAATTTTTATATTAATTTCGGTCCTTATTTTTATAATTGTTATTTGCTTTTTCCTTATTATTTTTTCATTAAAATTTTTTATCTATCAAATTTGATCCTTATTCTTTTGATTGTTACTTATTTTATTTAAAATAATTTATGAAATTTTAATTATTATTATTTTAATTTCTTCATCTTTCAACTTGAAAAAAATAAAATATTAATAAATTATTTCTCAGTTTATTTTTCAATGACATAAACAAACACTAGAAAATGTTTTTTAATTTATTTTTTATTACACTATCAAACATAAAAAAATAATTCAATTTTCTAGAATTTAATTTTCTAAAATTTACTTTTTTTAAAAAATATACTTTTCAGTAAAAAAAAAAAAACTACGCGCCTAATTGTATCTTGTTTAAAACAAGAAATAGATTTTGCCGTGCAATTCAATTGGGGGGCGGCAATCATGAAGTGCTGCCCAGCTCATTGGTGACCTGAGCGGCAATCATGAATGTAAATATTGGGTGTCATTCATTTGCGGGGGATAGAGAGAGAGAGAGAGAAAAAAAAGGGAAAAGAGAAAGGGTCGAAAAGTTTTTCGGTTTTAAAAAAAACGCAAAAATCCTGCTTTGATTTGCTGTTTAAAATCTCAAATAAAACAAATCAAAACACTTATCTAATTCTTCATCTTTATCATAAGACTATAATAACTTTAAATAAAATAAATTAAAATAAATTATAAAAATCAATTATCAATAAACTCAGTGTTAAATAAAAAAATTATAAAATCTAAAAAATAAATACAATAAAATGACATTTATGAACAAAATTATAAAAATATTATCAGGAGTTTCGCAAGACCTTTCAAACTCTGATCACTCTAAAATTTTAATAAGAAATATAACAATACATAAGGAGACTCCTCATAAACATTTAACCTGATTCAACGGTCGAATTAAAAGATATAATTGATATTGTAAAAGTACATATTATTTTTTATTAAGAAACAAAAAATAAAATTATTCGCAAATAGAATTGGAATGAAATTGGCGACCTTTTTCAGGCTATGAACTAACTAAAAAATTAGGGAGAGTGATTAAAAGAAAATAAAATCCCATCCTCTGTGCATAAACAAAGGGAGAAGTTATATATATATAAACACCTCAATATTTATGAATAATTCTATGTAAGAATACCCAAGAAGTTTATAATTAAATGATCTCAAGATTTTTTTTAAAAAGAATTGAAGAGTATTTCGATAGGTTATACCTTTCAAGTCCCATAGGTACATGTTCTAACTCTTTTAGGGGTCTCCCAATGGATAGAGGAACAAACTTTTTTTTTTGTTTTATTAATGTGAGTGTTCGGACCAGTTTGCGTGTACCTCGACTAATTCCATGTGCCTTGAGATTAACGACCATGTAAATCTCCAGTAGCCCTAAGGTTTGTGGGACTTAAACTGGTAACCTTCAAACTAGTAATCTAGAGCCTGACTAGTTGAGTTATATCTTCTCAGGATTAGAACAAACCTTATTTATTCAACTTAGTCGGGTTGGTCCTCATTCCTACCATTACTCAATCAACATACAGGTACCAGAACAAGAACAAGAACAAGAACAAGAACAAGAACAAGGATTTCTCTTTGGCGAAAGCTGCCGCACCTGAACCGTAACCAGCTAATGCATCGCCTTCTATCTGCATTTCTGAGGCCAGTCCCTTATTCCGCTAACCATTTAGGTTGGTTCATCAGGTGCCAAGGCATCTCTTTCTCCCGGGTCCCATCTCGAACATTCCCGGAGAGGCGAGTCAGCCACAATGGTAATAATGATAATTAAAATAAGATTAATTTTTGGATTCTATGTATTGGGGAATCCTGAAAAAACAAAAAATAGTTGTTAGAACAAGTGAAATTTTTGTAAGATAAATAAACACCGACGATACTCTCAGGATCCCACTAGAAGTGCTGGGATCCTGAGTGTTGGTCGAATATAAAAAAATATTTAAGTTAATACTAACCTTAAATCTTCCAAACCATGCATCAATCATAGGTTTCAATTCAGGATGTTTGGAAGCTTGACTCCATAAAAATAATAGAATTTCCATCGACGATTTCATCGTCGATGATATGGTTCTGACAACCTCAATGTTTGTAAACCAAAAATTGCATTCGTTAATTGAAATTAATTTTTCAAAAATTATTAACATGTTGTTGTGAAGGGAAAACAAACTTACATTGAAATGTCATGTTTCCACTAAGCCTGATACTTCCCGGTAAATGGACCCACTTTAAAGGGACCCCATCTCGACATGGTGACATCGCACTCGTCAAGCCCACGTCAAGTGTGGATGCATGTGTCGAAGGATTCTATACTTGGTCGGCACCTAACGAGTCATGGTCATCAGAAGCACTGTTAGAAGAACTAGCAGCGATCATGCCCGTACGACGAGCTATTAACTTTCCCCTAAGGATCTACACAAATTAAAAGATTAAGATACCATAAAATATTCATATTTTTAAAAAATTAGTAGCACCTCCCTTATATGGAAGACTACCCAAAATCTTTAAACCTGCAAATACACAACTATTTAAATTTAATTGCCATAAACCATTTGATTTTATTCAATTTGTTTCCTTGTCATTGAGTGAAGAGTTCACTCAACTTGTACTCAGCCTAGTTTTTAGATTATTTTTTTTTTGAAATTTTCTTTTATTAATAAATATATTTATTATAGAGTAAACCTAATTATTGAATCTCTACTTTTTTAACTAGAATTTTACTTTATAAACAGAAAAGCTTCTTTTCTATAATTAGGTTATATATACAATTATTATCATAATAATATTATATTGTATAACATATAAAAATCAATCTAAATTTATAACTTTTACTTTTTAATGAAATTGGACTTATAATTATGAATATATGATAATCAATGATTATCAACTAGGAATATTTTAAATTTATTAATGTTTAATAGAATATTATTAACTAATAATAATTAAAATCAATCCTATACATTTAATTGAATTTGAACAACAAAATTGAAAAAAATAAATCCAACTAAAATTCAACAAAATTGTTCTCATATTAAAAAAAAAATAAAATTCCAACAACAACATTCATACAATTATTAAAAACAAAAAAAATTAAAAAAAAATAATGCAAAATAAACACAAAAAAAGAGAAGAAAAAAAGAAAAATCTTACCTTGATTTCGTTGTGATTGAAGTTTAAGAAGAGAAAAAAATACAACAAATTCAAACAGTATGTTAATTAACAAAAAAGAAAAAGAAAAACAAAGAAGTTAGTAGAAGAAGAGAGGAGAAGACATACCTGCGTGTGGAGAAAAAGAGAAGAGAAGAGAAGAGAAGAAGTTGAGGAGAGAATGAGAGAGAGAAGAGAAAGAAAGAGAGAAACATTGGTGTTTATTTGCGGAAGAGGAAGAGAGAAGAAGAAGAAAAAGAGGAAGAGAGAAGAAGAAAGTCAGCATGTCTGTTAAGATTTTAAGGATTTTGATCTTTTAATTTGGGGCTTTTTACTAATGATTTTACCGACAAACAATTAAATATTTTTAATTTTTTCGTATGTGATTCTGTTTATAACATCTAATTAAAATTTTTAATTTTATAGCAAATTAAAAAAAACCCTAAATATCATTGACAATGTTTTTTTTCATTGGTAAATACATATGTACCAAACAATAATTAAAAGTGACTTCAAAAAATGAACAATTATATTGCTCTCTAGAATATACTGACGAACTCAATCCGTTGGTCATACCTTATGTATACTGTATGTAGAGTTTGTAAAGTCCAATTGAAAATTTTAATTTAATCAAAAAAATTTAGAAACCCGCCACATATTACTGGCGTCTTTCTTGTCAGAAAAATAAAAAATTAATATTTTAATTTTTTCATCGGTGTCTCTGTCTGTAAATTCTAATTGAAACTTTCAATTTAATTAAAAATTTCCAAAAAACACGCCAAATATTGGCGATGCCTTTACCGTCAGAAAATAAAATAAAAATTAATATTTAATTTTTCCGTCAGTGTCTTCGTCTATAAAGTCTAATTGAAATTTTCAATTGAATAAAAGTTTTTCGAAACCCGCCAACTATTACATTTGGTGATACTATATGTAATGAACAGTGTAATTTAGAGGTGAAAAGCTCCAATGCTCTCTAGAATATACTGATAGACTTAATTTGTCAGTGATACCCTCTATATTGAACACAATAAATAGTGGAATTGAGAGGGAAACAATTCCATTGCTCTCTGGAATATACCGACAAACTTAATCTGTTGGTGATACCTTTTGTATTGACCATAATGAACAGTGCAATTGAGAGGTGAAAATCTCAAATGTTTTTTGCAATGTACCGATGACCTTAATCTGTCAGTGTATTTGTTGGTATTTTGCAGTCTATCAGTATTTATAGCGGTGTACAACAGTTTTGATTGCCAAATTATATCTTTATTCCTTATCTATACATCCTACATATATTTAAAATCACAATAGCACACATAACACGAGTTCTATGTAGAATATTAAAATCACATAAAATTAATGTTTCCTTGTCATTTAATAATAAATTAATGTTATTTTTATTACATTAAAGTTAATCTCGTCCATAAATATTACATTATAATTTATGGCATTACACATTCGTGTTTTTACAAATTAATTAGAATTGTCTTCTTCTTCTTCTTCTTCTTCTTCTTCTTTAATTTTGTTATCTTCATCACAATCTTCTATGTTGATTTCATCGCTATCATTTATATTAGACTAGGCCTCCAACTTTTTCCTTAAATAGTAGATGTATAGGTAGATGCTTCATTGAGTTGAAGAACGGTGGATGAAATATCATCTTAAATTTACAGATTGTCTAGATGATATTCATTTCAAGCCTCTCTATGTGTTGTGTCTGCAACTTGTAAGAGCATATATCTTTAAAGAAGTGACTGAGCTCCATAGTGCATGCATCTCATACCCCCTTTGGCAATAAATCCTGGTAAGCTAGTGAAATGAGTGTTTGCATAAACACGTGGCAGTCATGACTCTTCATTCCATATAATCTACAATCCTTCAAATTCACCAACCTTGATATGTTCGAAGCATGTCCATCAAGAAAACGCAGACTCTTAAACCATTGGTAGACAAGTAATTGTGCATTCTTGTCTAAGGCAAAACTGGTTTTGGGCTTTACAACTTATGACCCATCATAAACTAACTCTATATTTTTACGATGACAAAAAAAAGATATATCCATTCTATTCTTGTTGTTGTCCTTTGTCTTCCTTTCCATGTCCATAACCCTGTTGAAAATGTTTTCAAACATGTTTTTTTCAATGTGCATGAAAATAAGGTTATGGAGAAGATTAGTTTTTCAATAAGAAAAATTCTAGAAAATACTTTGCTTTACCCAATTGTGGGTCAAACCAAAACTAGAAAACTTCTACTTATCGAATTTAAAACCAAACACAATGTCATCGTACTCTGACACTGCTTCAAACAATTTTTCACCCTACGGTAGCAGCAGTGCGTCCCTTTCAACTCTACCAATAAAGAACTTTTTGTACTTGTGATCTGTTGGCAAGAACCACCAGTGGTAGTAAAAAAAAGATGTTTTACCACCATTTGTTAACATAAAGTCTCCTTATAGTTATAATGTTCTTGATCTTTGAGGGTTTTAACTTGTAACAATTATCCTTCGCTCTTGTCTGTCTGTGTGTTAGTTGGTATCAAAGCTTAAAGATTCTTGATGGTTTTGGTTGGAGGTCATAAATGATGTATTTTAGAGCTCAATGATTCCTGGTGGTTAGTTGTTGAATAACCATTGTTGTTACTTATTTTTGGGTTCCCACAAAAAAATGAAAAAAAATACAAAAATATATATTCGGAAGAAATCCAAAAACAATATATTAAAAAAAAAATTAGAGCGAGAAAAGGATGCTGGAATTGGTTGAGGAGGTTCAAAAATGCAAAAGGTTGAAATTTGACAATATATTTTTGACTGATGGAAACCCTGTTGACAAAGAAAATTCAAGTTGAGAAAAAAAAGTCTAAAATCAGATGTTTATGGACTCATTTAAATTTTATCTAAGGTTTAATTGAATTTATGGAGGGTTTGATTGCAAGAAAATTGATCTTTTAAGAAAACTTAGGCTTTTATTGGAAGAAATTAAAGTTCCGGGGTTCAATTATAATTTTGAAGAGTTGATTTAGTTAAATCAAGAGTTTAATTGCATAATTATTGAAGTTTGATGGCTAATTAGGGACTTAATTGAAACAATTCGAAACCATGGACCAAACCAGAAAAGGTGATAAAATTAAGGGACCCAATTACAATTTTTCCGGGGTTTGATTACAAAATTGCGAAAATTTCAATGACCAAATCAGAAGAATCCATACGGCGTCGTTTCCATTGAAGCACTATTTACTGTCTTCTTAAACATGGCAGCTGAGGCGTTAAAGGCAGGAGACGTTAGCAGCGATAATGGAGCCGTTTCAATCAGGGGGCATGTCTCACGCCACCATGTACGGCGACCGTTACTCTGTTGCCGGAAAATGTCTGCATCCTCTGGCTATAAAAGCCAGAGGAAAGAAGCAGCCTAGGAGGAAGAAAAAAGAAGAAAACAGAGGGGGAAGAGTGCATAAAGAAAAATGAGAAAAAACACAAAAAGCATAAGAGAAAGAGTGGGAGTATAGGGGAAAACAGCAGGGGAGAATCCAGAAGGGGAGGAACGAAGAGAAGTGAAAAACAAAAGGCACGCCCTCGGCTTCTTCTTCAGTAGCAGTTCCAAAGCTTCAGCGATCTACTTCACTGTAAACCGAGCATTTCAGAGAGAAAACCAGAGGAAGAAGCTAAAGAGAATAACGAACAACTGACAGAAGGAAACACCAGAGACCAAAAGGAGAAGAACCAAACAGAAGCAAACGAGGAAGGAAAAAAAACAGAGACTGGTGCATGCCTCTGCACAGGGAAGAAGAAGAAAAACTGCAGCAAACACTGCCCGCCACCGTCATAACCACCGTGATCCATCGTCGGCTTCCTCTCCACCGCCACCAGCATCACTGTGAGCGTACCCCATTACCATCGTCTTCGACATCGTTTCCGCCACCAGGTTTGTTCTCCTCGTCTCTGTGCATGCAGTTCCATTTTTGCATTTCACTGTTCAAGTGAATTATAATTCACTTGAACAGTGAAATGCAAATGTAACTGTTCAAGTGAATTATAATTCACTTTAACAGTAATTACTTCCATTTGCATATGTTACTGAGTATGCACGCGTGAGGAAGCTCACGTGTGCCTTTTGTTTTCCCAACCCTCTCACTGGCTTGGGCCAGTGACCCGGTTAGGCCTGCTAGGTCCAGCCCAACCACATGGGCCGAGCTGGATCCAGCCTAAAAAAAAATTCTAAATTTTTTTTCAAAAAATTTGTGATTTTCTTGTATGTTTTTTACTGCATTTTGATCGATATTGGTTTGTATTTTTATACTGTAAAGATACAAATCCGGTATTAAAATACCTGGTTTTCGTAAAAAAAAATATTTTGTTTTCATGCATACGGCCAAGTCTCTCAAAACAAAAAAAATCATATTGTATTTTCATACAATAAAGAAAATTAATATATATATATATATATATATATATATATATATATATATATATATATATATATATATATGTATTAGTATGCATTTTGGTTTTAATAACCAGTTTATTAAGGCCACGAGAACTAGGCCAATATTTCAAAAATTCAAAAAAAATATTTTTTGTTTTCTTTTAATATCTAGGGTTATGATCTTATACGTAAGACGTATTCCGGATATTAAATTTCTTTTGTTGAGGTTAGAACGGTTATGTTTTACCCGATAAGATAAGGACCTCCTTACCGAGGAGTACTTTTCTTAAACCATAAATAGACCAACAACTAGAAAACACGACATGACTTTAGATTTTATCAGACAATAAAACAATGCAGCCTACCTTAGGTAGGGCGTATTTGGGGTGCTAATACCTTCCCTTTAACCAGTCTCCGTACCCGATTTCTGAGATCAGTTAGGGTTCCAAGTGACCAAAATAATAGGTGGCAACTTCCATTCTAATTTTCCATTGATAAAAGACAAGAATTCCTTGTCTCCCCACATTTGCCGCATTAGATAAAATTTTGAGGGTGGATGTTTTCGCCGAGACGCCGCATACGTGCAACAGAATGACGACTCCACTGGGGACTTTATGGACTAAGCTTTGTTTTTGTCTGATAATTGTGTTTTGTTTGGTTTGCTTGTTTTCTGTTAATAAGCTTATTTTATTTATTTTCTTACATGCTTTAATTTCTGTACATATATGTTCATGTATTGTATAGAACTGTCTCATGCATCACATACTTTAATTTTTGAAAAGCACACACAAGCTTCTAAGTTAGGTGGGGAATTAGCGATCTGCCCTATGACTATTGGTCAAGGTTCAGATGCGTGAAACACCCAACTCATATCTGAGTGTCTGCTTTGTAATGGTGGGCATACGTGCCTTAACTGTTTCTCGCAACACCCCTATACTGTCTTTACGGAGATCGTCACTAGGCAGATATGAGACTCTTTTGAGACTAGATAGTCAACCTACCTTTTGTCTCACTTAATGAATAGAACATGTCCTTAGGTTGTGCATGTTACCTTTTGTTTTGCATCAGAGTAAACCCTTCTTGAAGCATCTTGAACTCAAGACTTGTGGATGACACAATGATCGTTACTCAGAAAATTTCCGATGTAGAGCAAGAATCAAAATTCTTGCAAGGATTACGACCATGTGTCAACCCTTGAAGGGCAAGCTCATCATATAAAACATCCTCATACGTTTAAACATGCATGTTTATAGTTTGAAATAAAGGTCCCCCAATTCTGCTCTCCTTTTTCAGAGTTAAGAGTTGTCAACATCTGACGGTGGCAAGGAAAATTCGCTCAAGAGACACAGCCTGTGGTAATAAGATTCTCTGTTTCAAATGGACTCAGCTAGGGACTTGTGCCGAGATGCCATCTATGAAGTGCTGACACGCTCATCAATGGAGTTTGTGGGGAAATGGAGGCTTCTTTCTAAGGAGTACAACAAGTTGACCTACGAATCCCTTTTCACAAGGCTACACAGCCAAAGAACCAACATTGTCTCTGGTTTCTTTATCCAAAGCATGATCAAGAACAAATATCAAGTTCCCTTTGTTTCAACTGACGCTGTGAAGACCCATATGCAAATACCCTTTGATTTTCTTCCAGAACACGTGGAGATTGTGTCATCAACAAATCAAGGAGTTCTACTTTGTCATGCACATAATAAATCATGCTATTATGTGTGTATCCCTTCGATCCAACAATGGCAAAAGATCCCAAATCCAAAGACACGATATGATACTATAGAATTTGGCCTAATGATTGAAAGGTCAAAGCCTTTACGATACAAGATTGTGAGATTCTCGAAGCCCAAATTCCGCTCATATAAAGAATTCTATATGTACCAATGCATTAGAGTCGAGTTGTTTGAATCAGCAATTTGGAAATGGAAGCTTTCGGACGAAGTGAAGTTGCCTCATGAAGAGTCCATTCATCGCATGACAAAAGTATCCGTAAATGGCTCATTTCATTGGCTCACTTGGAAGGGAAACGTCTTTGCATTTGATATAAAAAGGGAGAGTCATTGTTTGTTTCCACTTCCCCTATCAACCTCTGAGGGCAATGATAAAGATATTAGACTTACTGATTACAAAGGAAAGCTTGCCATGACTTGCATTGATAGGGAGAAAAATTTCATGGAAGTATGGATCATGGAGGATCATGACAGAAAACGATGGAGCAAGAGGCATTCGATAAACATAGGGGTTTTAACAAGAAAAAAACCCCACGTAAGCCCCTTGGCCTTTTGCAATGCTGATGTTGTGCTGATGGGAGAATACTTTCATGATGTGATATTCTTAAACTTTAAGACTAGGCACATTGATATGTTACGATTAGGAAGGGGTCTGCTCCATGGGTGCTTCCCATTCTAGCTCACCTTTGCCACCAAGGAAAAATCATAGTTAGATCATTGCCCCAAGACATGATCCTCTAGACGGAATAATCTAGAGAAAAAGTTGAAGAATTGAGAGAACTTTGAAGATTAAGTCCAAAAGATTTGTGAGCAAGAAACAAGCAGATTTTGTGAAGAATGATACCAACGATCATATCATCAACAGGCCATCACCAATGAGTGATAACAAGACGTGAATGACTGATGAAGAAGCTGCTTAGAAATGTCATGTTGTCAATTGTGTTGTCCATCATTTTGGTTTTGGGATCACATCTCACCTTTTAATGGATTATGTTTTGTTCTTAGTCTTATTATTGTTTTGAAATAAAAAGATGTTTCTTTCAAAATTTATTTTGGCGAAATACTTTGATCGAACTCCAACGCACGATTAAAGCTAATCAATCCTGAAAGTTTAAAAGTATTTTGATTGCAGAAATGACTCGATGCTTGTTAAAATAATATGGGGTGACCAAACAGATTTTGAGCCCACACATGAAGCTGAACCACAAATCATGTAGCTAAGTTTTAGCAGTATGCATAATGACACGTAGTGGATTCGGTAGTTATGGACTCGTGAATCATGATTCTTACAAATCCAAATCACTACCCTGGATGAGGTCAAAATTTATCGGTTCTAACCAACCTTACTTGAAATGAGAAAAGACCATCTTTGATATCCCCTCACTTTCTAAAGATATTTATCCTTTGCAAACCCATTTTGAGCCTGATATAATATTTCTTTTCAAAAGAAACCCTGACCAGGATCACACCCCACACTGGGGGGCAAATAAGAGATTTATGTTAGCAAAGATGAGGACAATGTTAGAGTCAATTGATAAAGGGAAGGCTTAGAACAAAAGTCCTACGTTTGAAAGAGAGCTAAAAGAAAGAAGACCTAGACTTGGGGCATGTTAGAAAACTGTGAGAAAGGCTATGTGAAAGCCATAAAAAAAATTGAAAATTGCCTACACTTAAAGACAAGTTAAAGATAAAGGAAGGAGAATGCCTATCGAGTTTAGGAAAGACAAAAGAAGTTTCAATCAAGAAAAGACAACAAATATCAAAAGTTGATACAAAAAAAAATAAAATACTGAGCTACAAACATGACTTTTGGCATCCATGATAAAGCCCCTGATGTTATCAGATGATTGAGATTGATTATTCATAAAAGAAAAAGTTGGATTTGCATTATGACCTATGTTAAGAGAATTCTGATATTTGAGGTTAATGTTATATGTCGCTTTCTCTACAAAGATAACAAGATAAAGAGAAATGATGAATAATTGATGTTAATCCTAGGTTTTTGAGAACCTCAAACACCTTTTGAGCTTGTAAAATTCCTTTCTTTCATAGCCATAAACCATACCTTACATTACGTGCTTTTAAAAGCTCTTTTCGATGGAGTAAGCAATTTGAACCGATAAATGGCGCTCTCAAAGCTTGAAGAGTTTTTCCATAAGGGTCGTGACTTCATGGATTAAGCTACTTGTTATTATGCATGCTGATAAAATAAGTGCTAAGAAAAAAAAGAGAAACAACCTCTCTTGATAAAGCCTGAGTTTTGACTTTAGCATCTTGTTTTGAAATTCACAAAAAGGTCACCTCATCACAGACTATCAAAAGATATACCCAAGATCAGATATTAAAATTAACACAAAGAACCATGGAAAAAAGCCATTTTAATCTTTCAACCGGTCAATTTCTGTTTTCAAAATACAAGATAATCAAAGGACTACATGACGCGTGTCAGGTCTTTAACTAAAGAAGCTTGAATTTCAAAAAAACAAATAAAATAAAATAAAATAAAATAATACTGACATTTCTTTGATTTCATTTCAACAATTAGACTTTGAAATAGACATGATCTTTGAAATATGAGAGTTGATTCCCGAACAAGAAAGATTGTCAAACAAAAAGAGCACCGATCGAGTATGCAAAATCCTTGACAGAAGTGACATCAATACTTCTCGACACTTCTTAAAATGTTGAGCAGCCGGGGGCAGTACAGTGAAATTCACAAAAAGGTCACCTCATCACAGACTATCAAAAGATATACCCAAGATCAGATATTAAAATTAACACAAAGAACCATGGAAAAAAGCCATTTTAATCTTTCAACCGGTCAATTTCTGTTTTCAAAATACAAGATAATCAAAGGACTACATGACGCGTGTCGGGTCTTTAACTAAAGAAGCTTGAATTCCAAAAAAACAAATAAAATAAAATAAAATAATACTGACATTTCTTTGATTTCATTTCAACAATTAGACTTTGAAATAGACATGATCTTTGAAATATGAGAGTTGATTTCCGAACAAGAAAGATTGTCAAACAAAAAAAGCACCGATCGAGTATGCAAAATCCTTGACAGAAGTGACATCAATACTTCTCGACACTTCTTAAAATGTTGAGCAGCCGAGGGCAATACAGTTGACCATGAGAAGGAAAAACAAACAGTATTCAGATCAGCTAGGGGCAATAAAAAAATGATTAAATGATGAATCAGTGAGGCTGAGGACAATGGTGTTGAAAGGAATATAATCAGATGAATGAGCACTGGAGGCAAGTCAATGGCTGATTAGCAATCTAAGATGAGGACAATACTAGAAAACCTCTTGATGAGTGCTGGTAGGATGCACACAGCTAATCAAAGAATGATTCTCGAAAGAATCCAGGAGATGAAATGATTTGTTAAGCTCCTTCATGACGAATCAAGCAACATCACACTCGGGGTCATTGTCAAGCTTGATAAATAGTGAAACCAATAATCATCAAAGACAGCCTATGATAGGCGCTGCATTTATAGTGGAGTAGATGACTAACACATGAACGGGCCAGTACATGGAAAGAGTAAAGAAGGCTTTTGGATAGCAAACTAAGGCACTCTATGACAATGGAACATCAAAGAGGGGGACCTATATTTGAAATCAGGTAAGGATGCGTGCATGTCATTTAACCTTAAAGCATTGCACACATATTTTTTATTCGTTACAGGAAAATCCTCAAAGAAGTCCAGCAAGATTAAAAAAAAAATAGAAAAAAAAAAGAATCATTGAGCTGATAATAACAGAGAATCATGGATTGTGACCTTAAACGGGAAGAAGATGAGATAAACCTTACTGTCATGAAAATCTCAAAGAAATGAGAAGATCAACCTTGTCATCATGATGAGTCTTCAGGTCAACCCCGCAATAAGGAAGCACCAAGTTTTCCAACCTTGTCATCAAGAAAAATCTAGTTAATTTCAGTAATCAGGAAGGACAGATGTCAACCCTGCAATTAGGAAGGATAGATGTCAGTCCTGCAAAATCACAAAAATAAAAAAAGAAAGAAAGCATTAAGTGAAAAGTTTGATCAAACCTTACCATCAAGAAGAAAAATGACAAGAACCCTACCATTAGGAAATTTTTAAGAAGAAGAAGAAGAAGAAGAAAACGAAGGAAGCAAGTTCAAACCTTGTCAACAGGAAGAACACATATTTTGGTTCTGGTTAAAGGGGATTGCTGGATGGGATCTCAGGTTAGCCCAACCACACAGATTTTGGTTCTGGTTAAAGGGGATCGCCGATTGGGATCTCAGGTTAGCCCAACCATACAGATTTTGGTTTTGGTTAAAGGGGATCGCCAAATGGGATCTCAGGTTAGCCCAACCAAGGTTATCAAAATCGCGTTTTGACTCGTAAAATCGTACGATTTTACGAGTCAAAACATATAAAACATGCAAAATCGAGTTTAAAACTCGAAAACCAGTAAAATCGGTCAAACCCGGTCAAACTCGCATAAAATCGGTTCAACTCGGAAAAAACGTTAATCACGGACCGATTTCACGATTTCACGTGAAATATAAAAGAGCTGCAGCGCCTCCACCCTTTACCTTTCCCCTTTCCCCTTTCCCCTTCCCTAGTTCCCCCTTTCCCCTTCCCCTGTTCCCACTCTCTACTCTCCACTTTTACTAATTGTCTGCTGAATATTTAAGATCTGAAATTCTGAATTTAATTATCTCCAATCTCCACTTTTCACTCTCCACTCTCTCAGCGCCTCTGGTTTTGCTTGCTAGCGAGAATAAGGTAAGAATTTATTCCCAAGCTTTGTTTTTTCTGTCTCGCCTCTAGTTTTTTGTGTCTCGTTTTTACTCCCTGCATCGTCCACCTGAAATCCTTACGTGGAGAAGAACAAATCATTGTCCCTCTATTTACTGCTTCAATAGTCAAAGGCTTGATGGTTGTAACTTGTAAGCTCACACTGAAGTATTAAAATGGGTTTCTGAAATACTTATAGAAGTAGATATGTGGGTTTTTTTTTTTTTTTACTTTTTTGGATTCTTGGGTTAATTTTAATTGTTCTCTAAGATAATTGGGTCTAATTATAATGAAAATTTTGGAATTGGTGTTTAATAATAGTGGCTGAAGAAAATGAGGAACAACATGACAGAGATCAATCAGTGGTGGGATACTGGGATGAAATTATAATGCCTGCAGACGAAGAGCCACTGCATGAAAATCATGAAGAAGATGGTAAAATCACTGAACTAGAGAGCACTAATGCAATCAAGGTACAACCATTTATCTTTAATTTTCCACTTTGTTCACTTCCATGAAAATTTGGATCAAAATCAAAGTTAGATTGTAACGTGTTCCATTCTGCCTAGCTATTGTATTGACCTTAACTCTGGGATGAATTTTGTTTCCTAGTATGTATTCAAAATTTTGATACGTGGACTGTCGGTTTGATGGAAAGTGATGCAGTGACAGGTTGTGAAGAATCTGTGACGACAAGAGAACTGGGGAATGCTTGATGATACATTGCAAATGTCTTTGTGACAAAGGCTATCAGATTCTTCTCCCTATAAGAAACTGTTACTGCAAACTTATGTAGATCATGACAGATTATTGGTCCAAAATCCTGATATCAAGTACTAATATACTTTTTTATTTGTACTGCTTGTTCATTCTTTAGGCTTTCCATCTTCTTTTTATCTGCAAGATTCTTTGAGTTGCAGTGCTAACCCTTCATATATAGTCATAAGTTTCTTTTCTTGAGAAGTTTAGCATAATGGAGAGTAGATGTTGTATGAACCTTGCTGGAATTCATAGATATGATTGTTAATCAAATAATTTTTCTGCTTCAGGCGTTTATACATTTTTTAATTGAATTCGTTTCTTTTTCCTTTTTCAAAGCCACACGTAATATGTTTCTCTTGTAGCTAGATTGAAAATGTGTGATGATTATGATATTCACACCTTCTTCACTGCAATTGCTGGAATTCATAGATATAATTGTTAGTCAAAGAATTGTTCTGCTTCATGCGTTTATACATTTTTGAATTGAGTTCGTTTCTTTTTCCTTTTTCAAAGCCACACGTAATATATCACTGATGATTATGATATTCACACCTTCTTCACTGCAATGCAAGTCTAGTAATGATGGAATTGATTTTATTAATGGAATAATGGAATGATTTTACGAAAAATTTAATTGTATAGTATATGTATGAATTTTTATTTGAAGCATGAATTTTTTGTTAATGTATTTTAAAATTCCTTACGATTTTACGATTTTACGATCCGTTTTTACGATCCGAGTTTGTTTTGGATTTTCCGTGCCGTGTCAAAATCGCGATTTTAACAACCTTGAGCCCAACCACACACAGGATATTGGTTTTGGTTAAAGGGGATCGCCGAATGGTATCTCAGGTTAGCCCAACCACACAGATTTTGGTTCTGGTTAAAGGGGATCGCCGGATGGGATTTTAGGTTAGCCCAACCATACATATTTTGATTCTGGTTAAAGGGGATCACCAAATGGGATCTAAAGTTAGCCCAACCACATACAGATTTTAGTTCTGGTTAAAAGGGATCGCCGAATGGGATCTCAGGTTAGCCCAACCACACACAGGATATTGGTTCTGGTTAAAGGGGATCGCCGGATGGGATCTCAGGTTAGCCTTGGTTCTGGTTAAAGGGGATTGCCAAATAGATCTCAGGTTAACCCAACCACACAGATTTTGGTTCTGGTTAAAGGGGATCACCTATTGGGATCTCAGGTTAGCCCAACCACATACATATTTTGGTTCTAGTTAAAGGGGATCGCCGAATGGGATCTCAGGTTAGCCCAACCACACACAGGATATTGGTTCTGGTTAAAGGGGATCGCCGGATGGGATCTCAGGTTAGCCCAACCACATAGAGGATATTGGTTCTGGTTAAAGGGGATTGCCGGATAGGATCTCAGGTTAGCCCAACCACACACAGGATTTTGATTCTAGTTAAAGGGGATCGCCGGATGGGATCTCAGGTTAGCCCAACCACTCATATTTTGGTTCTGGTTAAAGGAGATCGCCGTATGGGATCTCAGGTTAGCCCAACCACACAGAGAATATTGGTTTTGGTTAAAGGGATTGTCGGATGAGATCTCAGGTCAGCCCAACCACACAGATTTTGGTTCTGGTTAAAAGGAATCGCCGGATGGGATCTCAGGTCAGCCCAACCACACAGATTTTGGTTCTGGTTAAAAGGAATCACCAGATAGGATCTCAGGTCAGCCCAATCACACACAGGATATTGGTTCTGGTTAAAGGGGATCGCCGGATGGGATCTCAGGTTAGTCCAACCATACAGATTTTGGTTCTGGTTAAAGGGGATCGCCAAATGAGATTTCAGGTTAGCCCAACCATACATTTTCAGAACGATGCTTTTGATTTTGTTTTAAATATTTGTATTGGTTATTCAAAGTGGATATTTCAACGTTATTTGGAGGGCATTGGCCTTTGAGATTCATGGCCATGTATAGGCTTATTACAAGGAAAAGAGAGTGAAAGAAAGAAAAATTTCTCACAATTTTGAGGAAATAGAAGGGTATCTAACACATAGTTTTAAGGGAAAAGGATGTATCACCCCGTTTTTCATTCAGCCACAAAACAAAAAAAACTTTTCAATTGTACCTCCATCTATTGAAATTAACCCAATTAGCCCTCATATGAAAGCTTCTACGTTTAGATTTGTAAAATTTGATGATCTATTTTTCTTAAAACAACATTATTTATAAATTTTAATTAAGAGGATAATTGGTTAACGAAAAGTTTCAAGTTTGTTGTGCATGGATGATAACAACAGTGCAAGCTGCAGAGAACATAATATAACAAATCAAGCCAGACTAGAAATCAATCGTGTCTACTATTCATAATTGGAAAAGAATACAATAAATACAAATAAGAGCAAATCTAAAAATGAAGGCAACATCTATCTCTTCTTTATTTTATTTCAATAGCCATCCTATTATACATATATATAGGCAGCCTAGAACTCGATACAAATGTTGCAATTAACAACAATCTATGCATGCTTACGTGCGAACTCCAGAAGACATTGACAGAGTTCTTTAGGCCTAGAAGCAATTGCCATATGATCTGCCGGAATCTCCATCACTTCCTTAACCTCGTTGTGTTCAATCATGAAGCGCTGCAATGACGGAACCACCAATAAATCTTGAGTACAAACAACATAATCTCGCACAACCGATCCAAATTTCTCCTTCGTGAACTTGTTTGCCTTGGCCAGACTTTCAAGAAACAATGATCCTGATCTCTTTAAAAGCGTTTGGAGACTGAGATCCTGCAAACAAGAAAAATATATCATCACTACACTAGTTATTACAGTCAAACAGATCAGTCCAAGATCGACAATCAATTTGTAATCAGATTCAGGAGCCGTACCTCAGGGGAGGCAAGGTTAAAAGCAGTGGACTTCATGAATGTCTCATATCCCGCGGTTGAAGACACTACACTCTGCCACCCGTCTGCCACGGCTGGGCTATTTTCAATAAACTAACAGAAAGAACAAAATGTGTAAGGGTTAATTTAAAGTTAGAGATGATGGTAATGCCTTTTACATTTGCATGTTTTCATGTGCATTAATGCTATGAATTTTCCATGTTGAATTAAGCAAAAGGTTTTGCCCGTCATATCTCTGCAAAAGGTTTTCCTTTTCAATTTCAGCTAAGTTGGCCATGAACTCGATCAAGGGCTCATTATACCGATCAAAAGTAACAACTTCTTCCAGTGTTTTTGTGTTCACCCCTGATGCACTCATGTCAAGGGATGTGACAGAGAGGCCAGCTGCCTCTAGCATTGTCTTCACCTTGTACCATGCCCAAGCTCCTGAAGCTTAACCATGGATCAAAACAAATTTCGTTGTTTGATTGTTGCTATCTCCCATCTTTCTTTTTGGTGGTTGATAGTACTATAAAAAAAGTAAAGGCTTTTGGTTTTGCTAGACAGTACGTAATATTTTCGTAATGCCTTGATTGTGCTTAGTAATGTCGTTGCTTGGTGGTATATATAGAGAGTACCGTCTGTTGAAAAGTTGAAAGTGGGAAATGTCAAGTCACATGAAATTCAACGATTAAAAATATATATTCTTGATGAAAAGCAGCCATGCTTTCTTCGTTGAAGAACTTCAAATAATATGACCAAGAAGATAGCTTGTTCTTGGAGAAGTTAACTCCTCAAATACAAACGCAACTCTTTCTTCTGTAAATTCTTATGAAAATTAACATCTCACGTAACTACATAAAATACTCATTTTATCTAGTTTATGTATATATATAAGGCTATATAAGGGTATTATATTAACTTTATAATATTTATTTACAGGAAATCTGTTTCATTCTCATAACCTGATCGGTTCAAAAATAATAATCAAACATAATTTCAAATAATAAGCAAAGAGACTGTTTCGTTCAAATCCAAACAAAACTCTTTCGTTCTTTTACTCTTCAAATATTTAATTAGATTTTATAACAATGGGTAGTCGTTTCATCAAAGCAATAAGAAATAAAATATCAAACACCTTTCAAAAATTTTATAAACCTATTTTTGTCTTGAGTTTCCATCAGTCTCACAGTGCATGCAACAACAACAAAGTATGAATTCTGGTTTCATGGCCAGCTATAAGAACCGTTTACGCAAGATAAGTAGTGTCGCACGTCCCCCGCGCGGCGTCCGATATCGATTTTTCATTTGTTTTGCTTGATTGGTTCTTTGGAGTCGCCACCTAATATTATGGTCACTAGAAAACTTAACTGGTCTTTCAGAGATTCTAATGTAAGGGACTGGTTGCGTAAAGGGAATGTATTAGCACCCCTAGTACGCCCTATTATAGAATGTACTTATATAGAAAATATTGTATATAGAAAATATTGTAGACATACTCTTGTGTGGTAACCTCCACCATTACTATTGTATATTGCCCTACCTATATATAAAGAAAGGGTTGGCTAACCATTAGGTTAAGCCTCCCAATTATTCTCAACTTGGTATCAGAGCCTTCTGCCGTCAGAACTCTTTTCTCCCTTCCTTCTTTTGCAGCCGACCCTCTCTTTACTTTCTCTACATGGATTCTACTGCTGCCGCCGACTTCTCCCTCTCCACAGGTAGTGCAGCACAGCCGGCCAGCCCTCCCCAAGCTGCTGCCGCTGGCGCCCTTTCTTCCCCACAGCAGCCTCCACCTGCAGAGCTTGTCTCTGATTCTTCCTCCCAAGTCCCTGTCGTTCCTTTACCTCTCATGGGAACTCACGCTACAGCTATTGTTCCTTTAGCGAACACTCACCAAGTTGTTTCGCTAAAACTTACGAACACAAATTATCTCTATTAGAGAATGCAGATGAAGCCATATCTCCTTGGTCAAGGTGTTTTTCACTTTGTTGACGGTTCCGTGCCATGTCCTCCATCTCATATTTTTGACAGTTCTGCTGGTTCTTCCTCCATCATCAGCCCTTCTTTTCTTCGTTGGAAGCAACATGATCAACTTATTTTGAGTGCTTTGCTCTCCTTTCTCTCCGTGGATGTGTTGCATCTCGTGGTAGATTGTTCTACTTCGCATTGTGTTTGGCGCACTCTTGAGAAAACGCTTGCCTCTCCATCTAATTCTCGCATCATGCAACTCCATTGCTCCTTTCAAGACCTTTGGCAAGGTGACTCATCGGTTAGTCTATACATGCAGCAAGCCAAATCGTTATTTGACGAATTGGCGGCTGCTAGTCGCCTCATGTCTCTTGAAGATTTCAATCTTTATGTGTTTCGTGGCCTTCGTGGTAAGTTCAAAGACTTGGTAACGAGTCTCATAACCAAGGCAGAACCGCTATCCTATGCTGATCTTCACAGCCACCTTCTTACCCATGAATTTATGCACAAGAACTCTTTCCATTCCATGGCTGCCGCTCCTTCTCTGCTGTCTTCTTCTTCTCTGCCGCAATAGCCACCTCTGCTGCCAACACCACAGTTTTCTGCACACCATGCTATGTCTCATCACAGCCCCAACTTCAGCCGCAACAGGGGTCGCTCTAGAGGTAATTGGCGTCCCCACAACAACTGCTTCCCTCCCAAGAACAGGGGCCAATCTGCTGCAGATTGGCGACCAAACCACTGGCAGCAAACCAGGCGCAATTCCAGTGCTGGGCAGTGGTCTGGACAGCAGCATGTACGTTGCCAATTGTGCTCCGGTTTTGGGCACACAGCTCCCCATTGTTCCCAGTTTCGTAGCAGCTCTCCACAGCCTTCTGCTCATCTTGCTATTGGGAATATCTCTGCTGCGACTTGGTTCCCCGACACCGGTGCAAATCAACACGTCACACCTGATCTTGGAACTCTAACCGATTCTGCACCCTATCTTGGTAATGATTATTTGCATGTTGGTGACGGTAAGGGCCTTGGCATATCCTATATTGGACATACTAAATTACATTCCCCAAAACGCATGTTTACATTATCTAATGTTCTCCATGTGCCTCACATTACCAAACCGTTGTTATCTGTTCAAAAATTCTGTCGTGATAATCATGTTTATTTTGAATTTCACGCTTCTATGTTTTATGTGAAGGATCTCGTCACCAAGGAAGTTCTTCTTTCCGGTCAGAGTCATGATGGCCTTTATGTCCTCTCCGAGTCTTCTGCCACGTCAGTTCCTCAAGCTTTTTGGTCTCCTTGCATCTCCGCGACTGCCGACCTGTGGCATCGTCGTTTGGGTCATCCAACACCTCGCATTTTTAATTTGTTAGTTTCCGATAATAAAATCGTATGTACTTCTAGACGTTCTCTTACTCAGTGTCAAGCTTGCCCTTTAGGAAAGTCGTCCCGTTTGTCATTACGACCTACGGGTCACAAAACTTCTGCCCCACTTGAATTAATTTTTAGTGATGTTTGGGGTCCTGCCCTTATGTTTTCTTCTGATGGCTTCCGCTATTTTGTTATTTTTGTCGATGCGCATACCAAACATATATGGTATTATCCGCTTGTTGCGAAATCTGATGTTTTTTCCACTTTTCAACGTTTTCAAACACTTGTTGAGCGTCAGTTTTCTCTTAAAATTAAATCTATTCAAACTGATTGGGGCGGTGAATATCGTAAATTAAATAAATTTTTTCAGACCATTGGTATTCATCATCGGTTAATTTGTCCTCATACTCATGAACAAAATGGCACTGTTGAACGTCGTCATCGACATATTGTCGAAACTGGCCTAACCCTTTTAGGCTAATTTAGTGCCCCATTGCGATTTTGGAACTATGCTTTTGAATCATCGGTCTACCTTATTAATCGCATGCCTACTCTTGTTCTCCAAAATACATCTCCATTTGAGTGTCTGTTTCGACGCACTCCTGATTATAACTTCCTACGTACTTTTGGGTCTCTTTGTTTTCCCTTTTTGCGTCCATATCATGCTCATAAATTAGATTTTTGGTCTTCTCCTTGTGTGTTTTTAGGTTATAGCTCATCCCATCTTGGTTATCGTTGTCTTGACTTAGAGTCTGATCGTATTTATGTCTCCCGTCATGTTCGTTTTCATGAAAATGTCTTTCCTTTTGCGAAGTCTGAACAAGTAACATCCTCATCGGTACCTCCCACCCCACCTACCTATCTTCCATCCTTGCACCCTCCTCCATCCTTTCAGCCTACTACTTACCAAACCGGCCCCAACAGACTACCCCTTTGCCCATTGATTCTGCCACCCCTTCATCACCATCCCACACTACCATACTGTCACCATATGCTTGTCTTTCCAATGATCATTGTGCAGGTACAGGTTCTCCATCACCGGATGTGCATATTCTCAGGTCTGCTGCAACAGAGCAGCCCGGTTCTGCATCAGCTCATCCCAGTTCTGCAGCAGCCTCACCAGTGTCTGCAGTGCCGACCAGTCCCTCCACTGCTTCTCCAGCTGGTCTGCAGCTCTGTGTAGACCTCTCCTCATATCCTCTTCAGCCTCTTCCAGGTACAGGTCACAGTTCTCCATGCCTAGCTGCTAGTCAACATCCCATGGTTCTTTGTCCAAGGCAGCCCAAGACAACGCTGTCCACAGCCACTGCCGCAGCCTCTGCTGTCTCCTTCAGCCGGGTAGTTTCTCCTCCCTCTCATGAGCCACTTGTTTTTAATGATGCTAACAGATATGAGGTGTGGCATAGTGCTATGCGTGAGGAAATTCAGGCCTTACGTGCAAACTGAACTTGGACCTTAGTGCCGTTTCATCCCTCCATGAATGTTGTTGGTAGTCGGTGGGTATACAAGATTAAATGCAGATCTGATGGCAGCATCGAGAGGTATAAGGCGCGTCTGGTTGCTAGAGGTTTCACTCAGCAAGAAGGTATTGATTACTCTGAAACCTTTAGTCCGGTCATCAAACAGGCGACCGTCAGATTAGTCTTCTCCATTGCAGTTTCGTGTGGTTGGAAAATTCATCAGCTTGACATCCATAATGCCTTCCTCAATGGTGTTCTTGACGAGGAGGTCTACATGAAACAACCTCCAGGTTTTGTTGATTCTGCTCTCCCCTCTCATGTGTGCCGATTGCATAAATCTCTATATGGTTTAAAACAGGCTCCGCGGGCTTGGTACACTCGTCTGAATGATTTCCTGTTATCTATTGGTTTCCGTGCCTCTAAGGTGGATACCTCATTATTTATCTTCTCTGTTGGTGCTGATATTTGTTATCTTCTGGTCTATGTTGATGATATTCTGCTTACGGGTAGTAACTCTCTTCTGCTCCAACGCCTCATTCAGCTACTGAGCTCAGCTCAGAATTTAAGCTTCGCGACTTGGGTTCTGTTCATTACTTTTTGGGTATTGAGGTTCAGTCTACTAGTATGGGTCTTATGCTTTGCCAGCATAAATATATACTTGACATCCTCACTCGGGCTGATATGTTATCTTGCAAACCTGTTGATACCCCTATCTCTACATCCAAAGCTACCATTCTGCCAGATCCATTGTTTTCTGATGCTACCCGCTTTCGTCAAATTGTGGGTGCTCTTCAGTATCTCACTTTTACGCGCCCAGATATTTGTTTTGCTGTTAACAGAGTCTGTCAGTTTATGCATGCTCCTACAGATTCTCATTGGGCTGCCGTGAAACGCATCTTGCGTTATCTTCAGGGTACGGCATCACATGGCTTACATATTACTCGCAGTTCTTCTTTTGCCTTACATGGTTTTACAGATGCAGATTGGGTAGGCAGTGTTGAGGACAGAAAATCTACGGGTGGTTACCTTGTGTTTTTTGGTCAGACGCCGATTTCGTGGAAATCCGGTAAGCAACGCACAGTTGCTCGCTCTTCTATTGAGGCTGAGTACAAAGCCTTAGCTGATGACACTGCTGAGGTTATCTGGCTTCAGTATTTATTAACAGATCTCCAGATTCCGTCTACTTCTGCTCCTATTATCTGGTGTGACAACCTTGGTGCCACTTATTTGTCTGCGAATCCTGTTTTTCATGCTCGCACAAAACATGTTGAGGTCGATTATCATTTTGTCCGAGATAGAGTTGCAAAGAAGGAGATTCAGATTCGTTTTATTTCCTCCTAGGATCAACTTGCCGATGTCTTCACTAAGCCACTTCCTACTTCTTTGTTTACTGCTTTTCGTTTCAAGCTTCGGGTTGATCCTCCACCCTCAGCTTGAGGGGGCATATTATAGAATGTACTTATATAGGAAATATTGTATATAGAAAATATTGTAGACATATTCTTGTGTGGTAACCTCCACCATTACTATTGTATATTGCCCTACATATATATATAGAAAGGGTTGGCTAACCATTAGGTTAAGCCTCCCAATTATTCTCAACTTGCAATTATCATTTTGATTTAGCTATAGAACAAGATTGGTGAAGCGATGCAGGCTAGATAAATTGTTTTCCAACATAAAACAAAGAATATTTATATTTTTTTAAAAAAGAAACTCATTGTCGCTGTATTATGAACATTTAAATTGAAAACAAAAATTCAATTAAAAATTTCAATTGTCAATCAGTTTAATGATAAATAATAATAAAAAATATTCTCAAATTAAAACCCTCACCAAAGCAAAAAAGAAAAGAAAACGAAAAGATTGAGCATCAAATATGAAAGAAGAAAAAAAATGAAGGGGTAAAATTGAAAAATAAAAAACTATCTCAAATAAAAAGAACAAAATCAAAAGAATGAGGATATAATTTGATATATAAAGAAATTAAATGAGGATACAATTAAAAACAAAAGAAAATTTGATAAATGAATTAAAACAAAACTAATAAATATAAAAAAATCAAGGACAAAATCAAAAGAAAAGGAACTTGAAGGGCTAATATGAGAAAGTGGAGGGTTAGGCATGGCTTTCTAGGAGGAAAAAGAAAAAGAAAAAAAGATGTTGATGACGTATCAGAGGTTCGATAAGTTGATGATGAATCGAATGATATGGCAGAATTAATTTTTTAATCGTCGTATGCAAAGCAGCACACGCCTTATGAAGATAACGAAGCCAGTAACGCGCTGATACATGCAATGCACGCATTAGTAGCCTTTTAGGTTTTTTTATTTTTTCATAAACACCTTCCTACCCTTCAGACCCAAGCATTATTAAAAAAAAAAACTTTTCAATTACGATTTAGCCTCTAATGTCAAGCTTTAAAAATTTTGAATCTAAGGGTAATATCATAATTACACTGAAATAAAAAATATAAAATGCCAAAAAAACCCTAAACTATAGTTAACTAATTATTTGTTTTTAAGAATAATAAAGTTATTTAACTATGCAATAGATTAATGGAAAGACACCAACCCTTTAACAATTCAAAAATAACAAATAAAACGTTTTACATTAAAAATACACACACAGTAGCATATCTTCTCTTTATTCTATTGACCAAGTGAGCAATTAACTCATTATTGTTGGAAATAACCTAGTTTCCTTCTTTTCTTTTTTCTATTTTGTCTCAATGGATACATATGTCTGCAAACCACTATAACTAAGGGTGCTGATAAGGACAGCTTAAGCATGTTTATTTGCTATCTCTGAGAGACAATGGAAGAGTTCTTGTGGCTTGCTGAACATAACCATATGGTCTGCACCTTCAATTTCCATAACTTCTTCAACAGCACTGTTTTCAATCATCCAGCGTTGAAACTCTACTGGTATCGCTAAATCTTTGTCAAAGATAACATATACTCGTTTGACTGACCCATAGCCCGTCGTGGAGAAACTGTTTGCCTTTGACAAATCATCCAGAAACATTGATCCTGGCCTTACCAAAGTTTTTGCTTGCTCAAGATCCTTGAAAAATCCAAAAGTAAGGCATGTTTAGTAATCATGTAAAACCTGCAGCGCGCTTGCTCTACCAGGTTTGACATGATCAAAAGGAGTAAAGAAGAGAGAAGACTACTTTAACTGTCATGTTATAAAGTCCACAACTAATGTAACTGTGAATTTGAAGATGTTGATAAGAAAGGTACCTCAGGTGGGCTTAGCTGATAGAGCTTGGAGGATAAGAATTTGGGTCCAAAAACTATTGTTGTGAGATGACATTGAGAGCTGCTGTATGGTAAAAATTGAGTGTCCAACCAGTAATCCGCCGGGGTCCTCTCGTTAAACTTTATAGATTCAGGGGAAAAAAAAATAGAGAAGAATTCAACTTGAGAAGCAATTGATAATTTCAAATAGCACTTCAAAGAATTATTAATATTTTTTTTTTGCCAATATTTCTAGCAGTACCTGATCCAAGACAAATGATGGCTTGTGTGTGGTATCTGGCATGAAAGCTGATAAGAAAACAGCAACAGCAATCTTCTCTGGGAACTTTTCCATAGCAAGAGCCAAACTCAAACCTCCTAGGCTGTGCCCTACTAGAATAACCTTCTCCTTCGGTTGTAATGAGGCCAGAAACTCTAACAAAGGCTCCGTATATTCATCAAGTGTTTCTACATCTTGGATTGCCTTCATGTTGGCGCCTGAAGCAGCAAGGTCAAGCAACGTGACCCTGTTACTTGCTGACTCAAGCAGCGTTTTGAACTTTTGCCAGCACCAAGCCCCATGGCAAGCTCCATGTACTAGAACAAAATGCTCCTGATTCTTGGTCTCTACCATTGTTGTTTTGATGCGGGTAAGCACCTGCATCCCAGTATATAGGGTGGAGAGATGCACCATGTCTTACTATTCTTCTTGGAACCCGCCTCAGGGAGGAAGAGAAAAGTCAAAGATGGTTGCCATTATCAGAGCATCTCCAAGGAAATGCTCTTTAGAAGAGCCAAACAGATCATTTATCTTTTTAAATACTATAAATATAATTTTTTTATGTATATTTTAATAATAAAAGATTTCTAGAATATTTTATTGTATTTTAATATATTTAATACACAATTATTTTAATAATATAATATGGTATAGTTGACTATTTAAAAATAATCTTAATGATTTTGAATTAACTTAATATAAGAAAATAAAATTGATAAAAAGATAAAAAAATAACCCGAATTATATAAGTTACTAAACTCATGACACAGGTCATGATACTAGTATAATGTCATAAAATATGATATTTAATGAATACGTTTCATATTTTATCAATTTTATAGTTAAGTTGATAATTTCACTAAATTTGGAGAAATTTGAATTTTTGGTGAAAATTGATAATGATTAAAGGGTATTATTAAAATAGATTGAATAAGTTTGAATTGAACCACTGATAGCTAATTAGTTGGATATTGATAATTTGTTTAGTTCTCATTATTAATTAATACATGTTGTCATCAATATTCTATATATGTTTGATATAAGTCATTGATGATCGTTCTTTGATATATCGAGTTTCACACAAAGGGTTGCACATGATGAATTATTGTAATAGAGTTAAGGGCTTTATTGATTATGCACTATCTAATCTAAAGAATATTAGTGGAGGCGGTATTAGATATCCATGTAAGGGATGTAGAAATAAAAGATTTCTCAATCCAGATTCATCTATAAAAAGAGCTCATGAAAATTTTTTTTGTGTTGGTTTGTACATGGAGAACCTTATATTCCTTACAAGATCATGGTAGAAAAGATAGCTGGCTCAACTTCTACTTCTAGCAACGTGCATGAAGTTGTAAATGATAATAGTAATCCTTATAAGAGTATGACGATAAATACAATGAGAATGAATCAAAGTTATGTAGGTCACTGGTTAATTATAGATGATGAACCAAATACAGACACAACTAAGTTTTTTGAACTTTTAAAAGATTTCGACAAATTATTATGGGATGCGTGCACAAATCATAGTAAATTATCGGTCATTGCATAAGTTTTCACCATCAAGTCAGATCATGTGCTTAGTGAGGATGATTATGACATAATTATCGAATAAGCAAGAAGTATTTTACATAAAGGGAATAGGATAAAAGATAACTTTTATACTGCTAAATACATGATGAAACCTTGTGGCTTAGGATACTAGAAAATTAACATGTGTCCAAACTTCTATATATTGTACTGCCATGAAAATGCAAATTTTACCTAGTGTAGAAATTGCGGGCATGCCTGTATAAACCCAAGACTGATAAGGGAAGGAGTCTTGTCGCATATAGAAAACTAAAATACTTTCCAACCACTCCTAGGATGCAAAGATTGTTCATATCTCCAAAGACTACTGAGCACATGGCATGATATCATTTACATGATGCAATAGATCGAATCATAGTGCAACTTTCTGATGGTGAAGCTTGGAAGCATTTTAATAGGGTGCATCCTCAATTTTCAATAGTACCATGAAATGTATATCGTGGGTTATGTACAGATGGATTCCAACCATTTGGATCATTTGTTGCTCCTTATTCTTGTTGGCCGGTGATATTCATTGTTTACAACTTAAAACCGTAGATGTGCATGAGGCTGGAGTTCATGTTTGTATTTACGATCATACCCGGTCCTAATAGTTCGGGTATGAATTTAGATGTTTGTGTTTTTACCGCTGATTAATGAGTTGAATCAGTTATGGTCATTCAATATTTTAACATATGATATGTCTCAAAGAAACATTCCATAGAAAATAAACGACCTGCCATGTATTTATTTTTTTCTTTCAAAAAAAGAAATAAAGACGCAGACCTATGAGCCTCTCTTAAGCCCATCACATGAGTTTTTATAATAGGTCTATGATTTCTTTTAGTGGCTATTTGAGTTTTTTTGCCTTTTTTTTTTAATCTTTTGAATTTTCTTTTCAATTTCATAATTTAATATGATTTTTTTAAAAAATTTCCTTTGGGTTTTTTGCCCCCCCCCCCTTTTATCTTATCTTTTCTTTTCTTTTCTTTTCTTTTTGTTTTGTAATTTTATCTTTTAATATGATGTTTTATTTAGTATTGAGTTGATGATAAATGATATTTTGTATTTTTATCATACAATAAAAGCTTTTTTGCCCCTTTTTGTCTTGCTCTTTTGTTTTAATTTATTTCAATTCTGTTATTTAATATAGGTTTTTATCTCCTTTATGTTTATTTGTCCTTTTTTTATCTTTTTTTTTCAATTCCATCCTTTAATACGATATTTTTATTGAATTTTGTTCTTTAATATTGAGTTAATGATAAATCAAATTTTGTATTTTTTTCATGATTTAATAAAAAAACAATTTCTCTTTTTTTTATCTTTTTGTTTTTTTTTAAATTCTATCCTTTAGTATGATTTTTTTTTAATTCCTTTGGGTTTTTGGAGCTCTTTTTTGTTATATTTTTTTTTTCAATTTCATCATTTAATATAAGATTTTTATTTAATTTTATCTTTTAATATTAAATTTTTTTTCTTTTTTTGAACCTACCTAGTGAATAAAGTTATTTTATGACAACTCCTACACTATTCAATATAAAGTCCGGGCCAAATAAATTATCGGGTTGGAATTTTTCAAGTTTAAATTTTTGTACCGAGTTTTATAATAATTCTAAAAAATGTTTGACAATCTAGAAATCTTTGACATTCTAGATATTATTTTTTATATTTAATTTTGTTTTATCCATGCCGCAGTTAGAACGTGGTAAATAAATTAGTTTCTTCTAATGTAACCTATGAAGATGTGATATTTGTATTAGAATGAAAAGAAAATTTATGATATTAAGCTTTCAATGATGTTTATTTATACTTGGAAATTCATGAAAGATTTAAACGAAATTATTATTTTATTCTTAAAATTTAACATATTTAATTTGGTAGTGTGATTCCCCCCCCCCCTAAATAATCACGCATATAAGCATAAGCACGTCATATTAAAAATGAAGGTATTTTTTTTTTTTTTAAAAAAAAAAAAAAAAAATGAAGGTATTTTAGTTTTAAAAATAAATTAATTTTCTTGCATTCCTCCATGAGAAATGTGATGTTCCAATGAATCCTCGAATCGAATATAGTTTTTGTTGACATCTTCGATGCTTTGGCATGGCAAGAGAATTGAGAATCTTCCGTACCAAAAAACTTCTTTTCAAGTTTTTTAAATTTATACTTAGTTGGAAAAACATATATTAAAAGTTTTTCATAGTTTTTCGTTTACAATTTTTTTACTGTTTTCTAAATAAATAAAAGACATGAACAATAATTTTTATTTTATTTTATATATAAACAATTTTTAACAATGTAAAAGATTATGTTTTTTTATATTTTCATATTTAATTAGTGTCATAAATTTTATTTTTATTATAAGTCTAATATAATTTTTTTTAGTTAACAATATAATTTTTTTTATGATAACTTTCAATTTAAATAAAATAAAATTAATATTCTGTAATTAGGTTATCATAAAAAAATATTAAGATAACTAATATATTATAGATTTGATTTTTTAATGAAAATAGTTGCAATCGTGATGCATTTCTTATTTTTTTTCATTTTCAGTGAAAAAATTCATCTTTATTTTCAATAAATGAACATTTTATTCAATTTTTAATTGAAAAAAAAACTAAAAAAAAGAAAAACTAGAAATGAAAAAAGAAAATAATTTTATGTTAGGGATGAAACTAAATATTTGAAATTGAAAAAAAATTATCTAAGAAGCATAGTTTTAAAACCCGACCTAACCCGGCGGGTTGAGTATAAGCAGTTCCCTTTTCTTAGTTTTACTTTCAACTTGTCCAAAGCTCTAAAGCATCTAGGCGATGAAAAACGACATAATTCAAGTGAACACATTTAATACTTATGGAGTAATTACCGCTAGGAGTAATTCAAGTCAACACATATTATTTCACTGTAGATATCCAATTTTGTTCAACAAAAATCCGAGATTATACCCCTTTGCTTATTATTAATTAAATTGTTTTGCTTTAATTAATTCTATGGATAAAATTAGATACTAAATTACCGCTCACACCAAGTTGTCGTTATATATATATATATATATATATATAGACACCAGCCGCAAGAACTGGATCTTGTTTCAAACAAGGAATAGATTGTGCCGTCCAATTCAATTGGGGGGCGGCAATCATGAAGTGTTGCCCATCTCATTTTTAATAAGACATTAATAGCCAGCCCGCAATCATGAAGTGCTGCCCAGCTCATTTTCAATAAACAAATTAATAGCCAGCCCCCAATCACGGTGAGCTGGGGAGCACTCATGAATATAAATATCCAATGAGCTGGGCAGCACTCATGAATATAAATATTGGGTGTCATTCATTTGGGGGGATAGAAAGGGTCGGAATCAAGATTGTTAATTCTGTCGTGCTACATTTCGGTTTTAGATGTTTTGGCATGTTGTTTTGGGATTATATATATATATATATATATAAAATTTAAATTTTAAATAAAAGTAAAAAAATTAGAGTTTAATAGATATGATATAATCAATTTAACGGGTTAAAAAATAATTTGGATAAGTTATAAAAATATTATTTTTTAAAAAATATATTAAAATAATAATATATTAAATCAATTCAAATTATAAAATCATAACAACATTAAATAAAGCAAATGAAAAACACCTACCACCCAATTAACCTTCATAAACCCCTACTTGGAGTAGCGGTCTTTTCAGCCCCCAACTACGATAGATACTAGGTGAGAGACTGATAAATAGGCATCCAAAGAAAGACACTTCACCTATATAGGTTTTGTTTTTTTCCTTCTTTTGTGAAAGACTATTCTTTGTTCTTCAATTCTTTGATATAAAAATCTGTTCTTTGTTCAGAAACACATCTAAAATCTCTGTATATATATTATTAAATGATAAAATTATAAAATTTAAAAATAAATAAAATAAAATGATATTTATGAACAAAATTATAAAAATATCATTGGGAGTTTCGCAAGACCTTTCTAAGATCATCCTGAAATTTTAATAAGAAATATAACAATATGTAAGGAGATTCCTCATAAATATTTAACCCGATCCAACGATCGAATTAAAAGATATAATTAATACTATAAAACTAAATATTATTTTTTATTTAAAAAACAAGAAATTAAATTATTCCACGATAGAATTGGAATGAAATTAGCAACCTTTTTCAGGCTATGAACTAAAAAACTAGGGAGAGTGATTAAAAGAAAATAAAATCCCATCCTCTGTGCATAGACAAAGGGAGAAGTTATATATATATAAACACCTCAATATTTATGAATAATTCTATGTAAAAATACCCAAGAAGTTTATAATTAAATGATCTCAAGATTTTTTTTAAAAGAATTGAATAGTATTTCGATAGGTTATACCTTTCAAGTCCCATAGGTATATGTTCTAACTCTTTTAGGGGTCTCTGTATGGATAGAGGAACAAACATTTTTTTATAATTAATATGAGTGTTCGGACCAGCTTGCATGCACCTTAACTAATCCCATGTGCCGTTAGGTTAACGACCATGTAAGCCTCCAGTGACCCTGAGGTTTGTGAGACTCGAACCGGTAACCTTCGAACTAGTGATCTAGAGCCTGACTAGTTGAGCTATACCCCTCAGGGTTAGAACAAATCTTATTTATTCAACTTAGTCGGGTTGGTCCTCCTTCCTACCATTACTCAATCAACGTACCGGTACCAGAACAAGAACAAGGATTTCTCTTTGGTGAAAGCCGCCGCACCTTAACCATAACCAGCTAATGCATCGCCTTCTATGTACAATTCTGAGACCAGTCTCTTATTCTGCTAACCATTTAGGTTGGTTCATCAGGTGCCAAGGCATCTCTTTCTCCCGGGTCCCATCTCGAACATTCCCGGAGAGGAGAGTCAACCACGATGGTAATCATTGTCGCGGGGATGCGAGCGTCGGTACGACGTCGTCTGGCGACTGCGGAGGCTCTCTTGTCGTGCCTCATGTGTGAGGTGTTGTGTGTTGGGAAAACAGTTTGGATTTAATCATAAAATTATGATTAATGTTTAGGAGTTAACACCTAGTATTATGATCACTAGGAACCTATGGTCTGCGAGAATCTAAATAAGGGACTGGTTGTGCAAGGGGAAGACGCATCACCCCCAGTGTACCCTACCTATGGTAAGCTGCATTGTTGTTTGTTTGTTTTTTTTTAAGTCGGGTTTCTATTCGTTAGTCTTTTCTAAGGTTCAAGGCAGATCTCTTTTTATGAGAAAGTCTCTATCTTATTAGATTAAATCCTAACCATTCTAAAGTCTGAATTTTAGCATCGCATTTATTTACACCTTGTATCTTTAATACCTGAGGGTGTACTTTATCGTGTAATTTTACACCCCACAGATATTAAATTCTACTTCTAGACCCTAGAGAAAAGATTGGAAAAAAGTTTTTGATATTTTGGCCAAACCCTAATGGATGATCATAAACTGGTTATGATATCTATTTTTTTTTTTATTTTCAAAACATGAGAAAGATGCAATTTTTTAATGAAAATATGCTTGGAAAATTTTTAGGATTTGGCCGTATGCATGAAAATAAAATATATATATTTTTTGTTTTTGAAAAATGAAATTGATTTAAAAGTTTTTGAGATTTGTTTTTGAGATTTTTTGAAATTGTTTTTTTAAATATTTCGGAGAAAACCACATATTTTAATATCGGACTTGTATTTTACAGTGTAAATATACAACCCGATATTATGCAAAATGAATAGAAAAATATTTGAGAAAATCATAAATTTTTTAAAATGATTTTTGAAATTTTTTGAATATTGTTTTTTTCTAAAAAAATAAATGGGGTCCGGGCCAGGCCCAAAGACAACTTAATTATTCTGCCGCTGCATGCAGAAATGAATTCTGCATGCAGCGGCCTCAACGAAGAAGGAGGCAACGCAGGGAAGAGAAAGTTGCCTGGCTTAGGGGTCTCGGACGCGCTGAGGATGTCTGGCCGGTGGCTCAGGAGGCTTCGGCTGAAGAAATGGTGGCAGTGTTGGCTGCTTATGGCGGAGGAAGAAAGAAAAAGATGCAGAAGAAGAGAATCTGCAGAGAGGAGAGGGAAGACCTCGCGATGGTTGTGCCTATCGCCGGTGAGGATTTGGGTTCATGGGGAGGCTGAGACGCCGTCTGTTGGTGGAGGAGGAATGTTTCTATGGGGTCTTCAAGGGCTGAAGAAGCAACGGGGAGAGAGAACGTTGGCTGGAAGAAAAACAGGGGAGAAGCTGATTTTTTGGCTTATTTTGGACCCGATTAACTCCTCCCTCAGGCCATGAAATCCACCTATATTTATAGGCGGTGGAAGAGGGCAATCTTCTCTACACTGGAAAAAAATTGCAGCCCTTGATTCAGATGGGAAGGATTCCAACCGTTGGCTCAAAGTAGAAATGGTGTACTGTCAAATTGTTAAATCTGCAGCTGCAGGCTGTCTGAGTTGGCCTCTTTGAGGTGGTGCCACATCCGTTTATTTGCCAGTGAGCCTGTGCCAACCATACCCGAACATAAAGGGATGTCTGGTGATAAGTTTCATGCAAGTTTTGGAAAATGTGGTGGACGTTAGGTATATTAAATGCACCTGCAAAGTAGGTAACCGAACCAGCTTTTTCAGATAATTAAAGAAGAAGATGAACAGTACCAGAATTCTGTTTTTGGCCAAAGTTCATTTCAGTCCTTCCTCTTTCAATTGCTTTTAATTTAACCCCTAATTGACCCTAAACTTTTTCAATTAAGCCCCTGATGAATTAATGTTTGAGCCCTGGATTTACGCACCTTTTGCAATATAGTCCTTGGTCTTGGATTTCTTCAATTTAGCCCCTAATTGACCCAAAAACTTCAATTTTCTTGCAATTTTGCCCATGATTTCAATCAAATAACTTAGTAGAAACTAAATTTGACCTCTTAAAATTCCAATCTTCACCCAAATTAGGCTCCAAAACTTAATTTTTCACCAATTAAGCCCCAAATAAAATTAATTTGACCCATTTAAAGTATAATTAAGTTTTTGCACTTAATTAAATCTTTCAATTGGACCCAAATTAATTCTTAAACATAATTAAAGTCCAATTTGGCCCATGATTAAATCAAATTGGCCTATTAAAAATTTAATTATGTCATTGGACTTAATTTTTATGCAAATTCGTCCAATAATCATTTAATTTGACCTTGAATTTTCATTTTTTTTCTCCATTTTTGGGCACAATGGGGTACAATTAGGCCTTGAACCTCTTCCAAAAATTGCAGCTTGATTTCCCACCCTGCTTTCTCCACGTTGCCAACCTTTATTTTATTTTTTTGATTTTTATTTTGAAAAAAAAATGATTTTTGGAGAATAACCCAGAATTGGATTATAAAAATAATAATTAAAATAAGATTAATTTTTGGATTCTTTGTATCGGGGAATCCTGAAAAAACAAAAAATAGTTAGTAGAATAAGTGGAATTTTTGTAATATAAATAAACACCGAGGATACTCTCAGGATCCCACTAGAAGTGCCGGGATCCTGAGAGTTGGTCGATTATAAAAAAAATATATAATATAAAAATCTTGAGATTTTACAATGTAGATAATAAAAATAAATAAAAGACGGTTATTGATTACCGGTAAGCGTTCTTGGGAACGAGTGGATAGGGGTAAATTTTACCTTCCCCTAACATAAGGGAACTCTCAAATCCTAATTCATATCTTAGGTATTTATTAAAATCAATAAAATTAATATGGTGGCCAATCACACCTAAAAAATAAATAATCGGTGGAGACTCCCTATCTTTTTCACTCTTTCCTTGCCTATAGTGATTCTGCCACAACTATCAACTATCGAACAAAACACCAGTATGGCATATTTTGAAGTAATTGTAGGTAGAGAAAAAAATCCCTCAATCAAGGTGATACCTATTAGTTTCATACAGTTAATTATATGAAATCAGAGGTGAAAAGAATGGTTGAGAACAATCATACCACTTGAACTCGGCTATTTACAAGCTGCTGCATCTCTTTTTTGCTAGTCATCAATCCACACCTGCATTTCTAGAAAAAGCTCCATCTGATTTGGCTTCCATCAAAGAACTGTAGCCTGCAGTAAAAAAATATTGTTAGTTAAATATATTTATAAAAAAATAATAAAAAATGGATATAATTAAAAAAAGAATCTTTTCATCTGCTTCACATGCGAAATGAATAGAACGGACCCGTTAGTGTGCGTTGTAACGGAATTGTGAACACATTGGTTCCAGTTCTCTATACCGGAGTGTGATCGTCGCACGAAACGTTCGGACATAATGTGTTGAACATATTCAATCCACATGGATACAGCGGTTTGAAATCCTTCCAAACTGTCACCTCCTTCCAACCTGGACACTCCTTTTCTTTCGCATATTTTCTGTATTTCTTTGCGCTTCGTATAAAAAATTACACAACCTATATGATACAAATAAATTATCTGTTAGTAAATAAAAAATAAAATTGAATAAAAGGATGAAATTTTTTTATCTTTATTCCAATCTTACCTAGTTACAGCGTGATTCTCCCAAACCCTCATTGCAATAACATTGTTAGCTCTATCCTATTCAAATTTTTCTTTGCACTTAAAATTTATAAAAGAAAATTTTCATTAATATTAATAAAATAACCGAATTAAAATAAAAAAATATTTAAGTTAATACTAACCTTAAACCTTTCAAACCATGCATCAATCATAGGTTTCAATTCAGGATGTTTGGAAACCTAATTCCATAAAAACAATAGAATTTCCATCAATGATTTCATCGTTGATGATATGGTTATGGCAGCCTCAATGTTTGTAAACCAAAAATTGCATTTGTTAATTGAAATTAATTTTTCAAAAATTATTAACATGTTGTTGTGAAGGGAAAACAAACTTACATTGAAATATCATTTTTCCACTAAGCCTTATACTTCACGGTAAATGGATCCCACTTTGAAGGGACCCTATCTCGACATGGTGACATCGCACTCGTCGAGCCCGCGTCGAGTGTGGATGCCTGTGTCAGAGGTTTCTATTCTTGGTTGGCACCTAATGAGTCATGGTCATCATAAGCGCTGCTAGAAGAACTAGCAGCGATCATGTTCGTACGACGCACTATTAACTTTCCGCTAAGGATCTACACAAAATAAAAGATTAAGATACCGTAAAATATTCATATTTGTAAAAAAAATTGACAGCACCTTCCCTATATGGGAGACTACCCAAAATCTTTAAACCTACAAATACACAACTATTTAAATTTGATTGCCATAAACCATTTGATTTTATTCAATTTGTTTCTTTGTCATTGATTCAAGAGTTCACTCAACTTGTACTCAACCTAGTTTTTTGATATTTGTTTTTGAAATTTTCTTTTATTAATACATATATTTATTACAGAGTAAACTTGATTATTGAATCTTTACTTTTTTAACTAGAATTTTATTTTATAAATAGAAAAGCTTCTTTCTATAATTAGGTTATATATACAATTATTATCATAATAATATTATATTGTATAACATATAAAAATCAATCTAAATTTATATCATTTACTTTTTAATGAAATTGGACTTATAATTATGAATATATGATAATAATTGATTATCAACTATGAATATTTTAAATTTATTAATGTTTAATAGAATATTATTAACTAATAATAATTAAAATAAATCCTATACATTTAATTGAATTTGAACAACAAAATTGAAAAAATAAATCCAACTATAATTCAACAAAATTGTTCTCATATTAAAAAATATTCCAACAACAACATTCATACAATTATTAAAAACAAAAAAAATTAAAAAAATAATGCAAAATAAACAAAAAAAAGAGAAGAGAAAAAGAAAAATCTTACCTTGATTTCGTTGTGATTAAAGTTCAAGAAGATAAAAAAATATAACAAATTCAAACAGTATGTTAATTAACAAACAAAAACAAAAACAAAGAAGTTAGTAGAAGAAGAGAGGAGAAGACATACCTGCGTGTGTAGAAAAAGAGAAGAGAAGAGAAGAAGTTGAGGAGAGAAGGAGAGAGAGAAGAGAAAGAAAGAGAGAAACATTGGTGTTTATTTGCGGAAGAGGAAGAGAGAAGAAGAAGAAAAAGAGGAAGAGAGAAGAAGAAAGCCGGCCTGTCTATTATGATTTTAAGGATTCTAGTCTTTTAATTTGGGGCTTTTTACTAATGATTTAACCGACAAACAATTAAATATTTTTAATTTTTCCGTATGTGATTCTGTCTATAACATCTAATTAAAATTTTCAATTTTATAGCAAATTAAAAAAAACCCTAAATATCATCGACAATTTTTTATTTCATTGGTAAATTCGTATGTACCAAACAATAATTAAAAGTGACATCGAAAAATGATCAATTATATTGCTTTCTAGAATATACTGACGAACTCAATCCATTGGTCATACCTTATGTATACTGTATGTAGAGTTGTAAAGTCTAATTGAAAATTTTAATTTAATCAAAAAAATTTCAGAAACCCGCCACATATTACTGGCGTCTTTCCTGTCAGAAAAATAAAAAATTAATATTTTAATTGTTTCATCAGTGTCTGTGTCTGTAAATTCTAATTGAAACTTTCAATTTAATTGAAAATTTCCAAAAAACACACCAAATATTGGCAATGCCTTTACCATCAGAAAATAAAAAAAAATTAATATTTAATTTTTCCGTCAGTGTCTTCGTCTATAAAGTTTAATTGAAATTTTCAATTGAATAAAATTTTTTAGAAACCCGCCAACTATTACATTGTAATTTAGAGGTGAAAAGCTCCAATGCTCTCTGGAATATACTGACAGACTTAATATGTCAGTGATACCCTCTATATTGAACACAATAAATAGTGGAATTGAGAGGGAAACAATTCCATTGCTCTCTGAAATATACCGACAGACTTAATCTGTCGGTGATACCTTTTGTATTGACCACAATGAACAGTGCAATTGAGAGGTGAAAATCTCAAATGTTTTTTGCAATGTACCGATGACCTTAATCTGTCAGTGTATTTGTTGGTATTTTGCAGTCTATTGGTATTTACATCGGTGTACAACAATTTTGATTGCCAAATTGTATCTTTATTCCTTATCTATACATCCTACAAATATTTAAAATCACAATAGCACACATAACACGAGTTCTATGTAGAATATTAAAATCACATAAAATTAATGTTTCCTTGTCATTTAATAATAAATTAATGTCATTTTTGTTACATTAAAGTTAATCTTGTCCAGAAATATTACATTATAATTTATGGCATTACACATTTGTGTTGTACAAATTAATCAGAATTGTCTTCTTCTTCTTCTTCTTCTTCTTCTTTAATTTTGTCATCTTCATCACAATCTTCTATGTTGATTTCATCGCTATCATCTATATTAGACTAGGCCTCCAACTTTTTCCTTAAATAGTAGATGTATAGGTAGATGCTTCATTGAGTTGAAGAACGATGAATGAAATATCATTTTACATTTATAGATTGTCTATATGATATTCATTTCAAGCCTCTCTATGTGTTGTGTCTGCAACTTATTGGAGCATATATCTTTAAAGAAGTGACTAAGCTCCATGAGTGCATGCATCTCATACCCCCTTTGGCAATAAAACCTGGTAAGCTAGTGAAATGAGTGTTTGCATAAACACGTGGCAGTCATGACTCTTCATTCCATATAATCTGCAATCCTCCAAATTCAGCAACCTTGATATGTTCGAAGCATGTCCATCAAGAAAACGCAGACTCTTAAGCCATTGGTAGACAAGTAATTGTGCATTCTTGTCTAAGGCAAAACTGGTTTTGGGCTTTGCGACCCGTGACTCATCATAAACTAACTCTATATTTTTACGATGACAAAACAAAGATATATCCATTTTAGCCTTGTTGTTGTTCTTTGTCTTCCCTTTCATGTCCATAACCCTGTTGAAAATGTTTTCTAATATGTTTTTTTCAATGTGCATGAAAATAAGGTTATGGAGAAAGAGATTAGTTTTTCAATAAGGAAACTCCTAGAAAATACTTTGCTTTACCCAATTGTGGGTCAAACCAAAACTAGAAAACTTCTACTTACCGAATTGAAAACCAAACACAATGTCATCGTACTCTGACACTACTTCAAACAATTTTTCACCCTACGGTAGCAGCGGTGCGACATCCCTTTCAACTCTGCCAATAAAGAACTTTTTGTACTTGTGATCTGTTGGCAAGAACCACCGGTGGTAGTAAAAAAAAGATGTTTTACCGCTATTTGTTAACATAAAGGCCTTGTTATTTTCCATACAGTATGGACATGCTATTTTTCCATGCGTGCTCCAACGAAAAACCATTCCATACGCAGGAAAGTTCTTGAAGTTCACATCAAAACTGTCTTTATCTGAAAATTCTATTTCCTCGATACATCATATATCAAAGCCCCGGATGACCATAACTGCTTCAACTAATCAATCAACGGACAATTAGGACCGGGTATGACTATAGATAAAAAACATGAACTCCAGCCTCATATACATCCCAGATAGCAAATTGGGAACTATGAGTATCACCGATTAACAAGAATAAGAAGCAATAAATAACTCGAATGGATTGAATCTGTCTATACATAACCCAAAACACACTTTCCTTGATTCCACTGAAAAATAAGGATACACCCTATTAAAATGTTTCCATGCTTCACCATCGAAAGAGTACACCATCACTCTATTGTTGCGATGTCGCAGTCGCACAAATTAATTACCCTAACTTAAAACACAACACACAAGATAATATAGAGCAAGCAAGGGGTCGATCCCACAAGGAAGATTTAGTTCAGATTTTTATGCTATACGTTATGCAATTGGGGGATTTTGATTTGTGATGATCTAAACTATGAAAGAAATTAAACTAGCAAACAAAATCAATTGAAATCGAAATTTATCAAGAAAACAAACCTTGGTCGAAGCACACATCCACCAACGAAAATTAGAACTGATCATGGAAATGAAACATCAATTTATATTCTGAATATTTATCTCTTCTTAACATTGATTAGTTAATGGATCTGCCATATAACTAACCCTAACCATCAAACAACCACAGTTTCCGCACTAGTAATTTAATTCAATAGCAGCCTTAAGAACTAGATAAGTTGATTAATCAAGAAAACATAAATGTCTGCAATCTATGTTTGATTTGATTGAATGTTCTCCCTAAGATTAATAACGTAGATCCGCCACAATTATTAAGCTCAGTTGCTTCACAAGTTCATATATCACAACTCTGTTTTTGATATCAAACTTAGCAATAGATTGTCTACAATAATAACTTAAAGTCCGCTCTAGCAATTAAAATAAACAATCATAGAAAAAATAAGCATAAGAGAACAAACATATTCATCATATAAACTGAAAAGAAAAGGTAAAATAAATCTCACAGTTCTTGAAATCCAAAGGTTTCCGTGTTCTTGCAACCAAGAAAAAGTGTTTAGCCTTGCATATTTGTTGAACAACTAATCAAAAAGAAGGAAAAATGCATAATTTCGAGTTTCTTAGAGGAGGGGGGCATTTTTCTCCTCTTGGCTGGCTGCCCCCCTTCTCTTCTCTCATTCTTTTTATATCCTAGGAAACCTTAGTCTCTATTTTACAAAATAGTCCTCCCTTAAGTAGACTGTTTACATTTAAGTACTTCAATAACTATTTTCCTAAAAAAGAAGAAATAGCCTTGCATGAAATCTTCAAGCTTTGACTTAGAGGAGCCAAATTGCTGAAATAAAAACTTAGATATCGGTTTAGATGCTTTGGAACATAATTTGGACTCGTTTCTTCACGAAACCTGTTTGCTGGTAGAATTCAATTGTCATATTTGAAAAATCATATCTTCCTCATATGACATCTTTGTTGGCTGAAATTTTGAGCGTTTATATCCATTTGAGTCAGAAATCCAAAACAATTGAGTTTACATCAATTGGACTTCTGTAGCTCAAGATATTCAAGTTGGAATGGACAAAGGTCAACACTGGCAAATTGCGAGATTTGACTTTGAAGGCTGCGATTTCCATACTCTTCCTTATTTTATTTTCTTGACTTAGATTTCCAGAAAGTTATGAATGTTAGCTTTTTAATGCTACTGGACTCATTTCATTTCGACCTCTAGAGCTCACGCTCTGCACAAAACATCGACTGAAGGTCAAATCTGCCAATTACCTCCAATTTACTCCTTTTTGCATCTTTCATCCAAAAGTGCCTTCAAAACATAAAACAAAGAATATCAAGGCATTTTATATATAAAACATAGGCAAAACACTTGTTAAATGTGGGTCAAACTATCGAATAATATGGTTGCATCATCTATCCACCACATCATGTAAATGATGCCATGACATGTGCTTAGCAGTCTTTGGTGACATGAATAACCTTTACAGTCTAGGTGTGATTGAGAAGTATCTAAGTTTTTTTCTATGTGCGATAAAGTCAATTCCCCTACCAGTTTTGGGTTTATAATGAGCATGCCCACATGTTTTACACTAGATCAACTTTATATTTTCAAGGTAGTACAACATACAGAAGTTTGGAAACATGTCAATTTTTTTGGTATCTAGGCTGAGGTGTTTTCATCATGGATTTAGCAGCGCACAAGTTCTCTTTTAGCCTATTCCCTTAAAGTAAAATGTTTCTCGCCCATTTGAAAGTTCTGTCATAACTAACTTCACTCAACCCATGATCTGACTTAACGGTGAACACTTGTGCAACAGACGATAATTTACTATGAATTATGCACCCATCCCATAATGGTTCGTTGAAGTCTTTCAAAAAATCAAAAAACCTGGTCATGTCTACATTAGTTTCTTTATCTATGATTGAACATTGACCGATATAACCCTGATTCATTCTCATCGCATCCATAACCATATTTCTATAAGGATTACTATTATCATCTACAACCTCATGCACGTTGCTAGAACTAGAAGTTGACTCAACCATCCTTTCTACTATGGTCTTATGAGGAACATATGGTTCTCCATGTGCAAACCAACACAGATATCTCTCCATGAACGATCATCCATTACTTATGTAAAACCTGTAAAGAATAATGATGATAACATGTATTAATTAATTATATAAACTAAATAAATAACAGAACATTGGTTTAACTCAAATTTATTCAAACTAGTTTAATAGTACAACTAATTCATTATTAATTATCTATATAAATTCAAATTTCTATATATTTACCAAAAATTTCAACTCAACAAAAAAATTGACAAAATATAAAATGGATCTGTTAAATAAGTCATTATTTAATTCATCACAAAACCCCCAAGTCACAAATTCAAAATAAATTTTATCAATTTACATACAAATATAATTTTACAAAGTCTCAAACAAATCCTAACATGTACAAATCATACATTCATACAATAAATTTCTATGGCAAAAAGCTATAAAACAAGTAAACACCCAAACAAAATATATATACTACAAAAATATGCAATAAAAATTTACATTTTAAAATTGAGTTCAAATAAAAAATGGGTAGTTTTGCTTACTTAAAGTGGAGAATGCTCAATAAAATTTGAATCAGAATAGGAATGCTGATAAAGTGAGTGTTAGGGTGGCTGGATTTGTAGTAGGAGGTTGATTTGCTATAAAATTTGGGGGGGGGGGAGTGTTGTTTGTCGTAGAGAAAAATAGAGGAAGAAGAAGAAATGGAGGAGGGTCGCTCGTCAAGTCATAAATTTAATAATACAGATGAATTTATCGATGAATTTAATCGATGGATTTAAATCTATCGGTAATTTTATCTATAAAATAACATATCATCGTACTTTTTTGGTTTCTTTCTTTCTATCTTTCTTTTTTCTCACTGTAATTCCCTTGATACTAAGGGAATATTTTTGTCGATACTTACCAATAAATAATGCGAGGGCATATTTAGTCTAAAAAATTCACTGCAATCTACAAACGAAAATATTTTGTTGGTGTGTCCGTTTGTATTTGTCAATTTTCTGGTAGTGATTTTTTTCAATTTTCAATTGCATTAATTTTGTTTCCAATAGGTGCAAATAAAAATTTGATTTTCCAAGCTTAAGAGATATTATTTAGTATATGATAATTAAGATAACAACTTAATTTATTATTATGTTATTTTTCTAACATAATTCAAATCATTAAATTCAAAATCAAAACGTTTGATTTGGAATACAACCGATCATAATTTTAATAGAACATGAAAAGATCCAATTGATATAAAGGTACAAGTAATGGATACACAACTTCTTGAATAATGAAGTTGCATTCTATATACTCTATAAGAAAGTGAAAGGTGCATTTAATAAAATAAATGAAAGGATTCTAGTGCAGTGCAAGAGTTATTGGGATAATAAATATTTTTTTAACTAATTTTATTTTTTCTATTTTGTTTTCTTATGCTCATTTTGTTTTCTTATTTAAATAGAATAGTTTTCTTATTTTATTTTTTATATTCAGTATTACTAGGGTTTTCTAGTTTTTTGTTTCTATATAAAAGGTTATAATGACTTTTTGGCAAGTGAAGAAATGAATGAATAATATTAAATATTTTGAAAGTCTCCTTGTAGTTATGATGTTCTTTATCTTTGAAGGTTTTAACTTGTAACAATTATCCTTCGCCCTTGTCTGTTTGTGTGTTAGTTGGTATCAAAGCTTAAAGATTCTTGATGGTTCTGGTTGGAGGTCATAAATAATGTATTTTAGAGCTCAATAATTTTTTATGGTTAGTTGTTGTGTGTTGTTGAATAACTAGAAAAAGTCATATAACATGTGCTTGTGTAAGAGAGATAAAGAGCTTCCTTTAGGGAAAAAGATAAGTAACAACTAATGTATTTTCTTTTATCTGCATTAATTGCTGTTATTGGAAATTTTGTTGGTGGGATCTACGTGGGGAGGCTTGCACAAAGATTTTGTATTATGAATCCATGAAGGAAGAACCTATATAAAAGAGCCGTAGCTACGTATGGTAAATGAAAAGTTTCAAGTTTGTTGTGCATGGATGATAACAATAGTGCAAGCTGCAGAGAACATAATATAACAAATCAAGCAAGACTAGAAATCAATCTTGTTTACTATTCATAATTGGAAAAGAATACAATAAATACAAATAAGAGCAAATCTAAAAATGAAGGCAACATCTATCTCTTCTTTATTTTATTTCAACAGCCATCCTATTATATATATATATAGGCAGCCTAGAACTAGATACAAATGTTGCACATTATTACATTTATAATTAGCGCACCAATTAACAACAATCTATGCATGCTTACGTGCGAACTCCAGAAGACATTGACAGAGTTCTTTAGGCCTAGAAGCAATTGCCATATGATCTGCTGGAATCTCCATCACTTCCTTAACCTCATTGTGTTCAATCATGAAGCGCTGCAATGACGGAACCACCAATAAATCTTGAGTACAAACAACATAATCTCGCACAACCGATCCAAATTTCTCCTTCGTGAACTTGTTTGCCTTGGCCAGACTTTCAAGAAACAATGATCCTGATCTCTTTAAAAGCGTTTGGAGACTGAGATCCTGCAAACAAGAAAAATATATCACCACTACACTAGTTATTACAGTCAAACAGATCAGTCAAAGATGGAAAATCAATTTGTAATCAGATTCATGAGCCGTACCTCAGGGGAGGCAAGGTTAAAAGCAGTGGACTTCATGAATGTCTCATATCCCGCGGTTGAAGACACTACACTCTGCCACCCGTCTGCCACGGCTGGGCTATTTTCAATAAACTAACAGAAAGAACAAAATGTATAAGGGGTTAATTTAAAGTTAGAGATGATTGGTTAAGGGCCTTAATTAAATGCAAAATAAAATAAATTGCGCTACCTTCTCTAACATATACGATGGCCGGTGCTCGGTATCAGGCAAGAATGCTGTAACAAAAACAGCTAGAGAAATCTTCTCTGGGAACTTCTCCATAGCGAAAGCCACGTTTAAGCCACCTAGACTATGACCCACCAATACAACCTTTTCATTTTCAGCTAAGTTGGCCATGAACTCGATCAAGGGCTCATTATACTGATCAAAAGTAACAACTTCTTCCAGTGTTTTTGTGTTCACCCCTGATGCACTCATGTCAAGGGCTGTGACAGAGTGCCCAGCTGCCTCTAGCATTGTCTTCACCTTGTACCATGCCCAAGCTCCTGAAGCTGAACCATGGATCAAAACAAAATGCGTTGTTTGATTGTTGCTATCGCCCATATTTATTTATTTTGGTGATTGATAGTACTATAAAAAAAGTAAAGGCTTTTGGTTTTAATTGACAGTACGTTATATTAATTTTCGTAATGCCTTGATTGTGCATAGTAATGTCGTTGCTTGGTGGTATATATAGAGAGTACCGTCTGTTGAAAAGTTGAAAGTGGGAAATGTCAAGTCACATGAAATTCAACGATTAAAAATATTTTCTCACGATGAAAAGCAGCCATGCTTTCTTCGTTGAAGAACTTTGAATAATATGACCAAGAAGATAACTTGTTCTTGGAGAAGTTAACTCCTCAATACAAACCCAACTGTTTCTTCTATTTTGCTTATGTAAATTCTTAGGAAAATTCTCATAAACTCAAGATGAAAAGCCGCCATGTTTTCGTCGTGGAAGAGCTTCAAATTAATATGACCCTAATTTGAACATGAGTAGTCGTTCCAAACAATTTTATGTATGTACAGGAAATCTATTTCGTTTTCGTAACAGGATCCGTGCAACAATTATCTTTTGAATTAGTTATTTCATAGATTGGAATAATGAAAAGTAAGAGATGTCCGAGTACTCATAACTGGATATGATCACCACATAAGTTTACCTAAACTTAAGATAATAGGACATTTAAGACTAGTCAATGTGGAGATTTTTAAGCAAATCCATAAGTATTTTACATGAAATAGACTTCATCAGGTACTATCCTAAAAACATCAATTTCAGTATTTTAATCTTTTCTGTTCTTTCAAATTTAATATTGTTTTTTTTTTTTTAATTCTCAACATATTTTATAAGTTTTTAATTCTAATGCAAACCATAATAAATGAAAGATATATTTTAATTATGTATCTTAAATTTTTAAATATAAATGATGTAATTGTTATCAATTGGATCTTTTAATTGTTGTAGAAGATTGGATCTCCTCAAATTATTTTAAAAAGTTTCTATATGAATAAGTTTCAAAACTTTAGGAAACATTGATATGTAATCACAAGCTTAGGAGAGTTGAGAATAATTGGGAGGCTTAACCTAATGGTTAGCCAACCCTTTCTATATATATGTGTAGGGCAATATACAATAGTAATGGTGAGGTTGCAATACAAGAGTATGACTACAATATTTCCTATATAGTATATTTCCTATATAGTACATTAATACGCCCCCTTAAGCTGAGGGTGGAGGATCAACCTGAAACTTGAACCGAAAAGCAGTAAATGGAGCAGTAGGAAGCGGCTTAGTAAAAACATCGGCAAGTTGATCGTGAGAGGGGATAAAACGAATTTGAATCTCTTTCTTCACAACCCTGTCTCGTACAAAATGATAGTCAACCTCAACGTATTTAGTGCGAGCATGAAAGATAGGATTTACAGATAAGTAAGTAGCACCTAGATTATCACACCAAAGGGTAGGAGCAGAAGTAGAGAGAATCTACAGATCTCGCAATAGATACTGAAGCCAGATAACCTTAGCAGTGTCATCAGCCAAGGCTTTATACTCAGCCTCGGTGGAGGAGCGAGCAACTGTTCGTTACTTGCTAGATTTCCAAGAGATAGAAGTCTGACCAAAGAAGACGAGATAACCACCTATGGACTTGCGATCATCAGTACTACCCGCCCAATCTGCATCTGTAAAACCATGAAGAGCAAAGGAGGAACTGCGAGTGATATGTAAACCATAGGTGGTCGTACCACGTAGATAACGCAGAATGCGTTTAACAGCACCCCAATGAGAATCTGTAGGAGCATGCATAAACTGACACTCTGTTAACAGCAAAACAGATATCTGGTCTCGTAAAGGTGAGATATTGGAGGGCACCCACAATTTGACGAAACCGTGTAGGGTCAGAAAACAGAGGATCCGGCAGTATGGTGACTTTAGAGGTAGAGATAGGAGTATCAACCGGTTTATAAGAAGTCATACCCGCTCGAGTGAGAATGTCAAGAATATATTTATGCTGGCGTAACATCAGACCCATAACAGTGGGTTGAACCTCAATTCCTAAAAAATAGTGAACAGCACCTAAGTCACGAAGCTTGAATTTTGAACTCAGTAACTGGATTAGGCGACGAAGCATAGCAGAGTTGCTACCCGTAAGCAAAATGTCATCAACATAAACCAGAAGATAGAAAATATCAGCACCAATAGACAAGATAAATAAGGATTTGTCAACCTTGGAAGCAGTAAAGCCAATAGAAATCAGAAAATCACTCAGACGAGTGTACCATCCTCGTGGAGCCTGTTTTAAATCATATAAAGACTTATACAACCAGCACACATGAGAGGGAAGAGTAGAGTCAACAAAACCTAGAGGTTGTTTCATGTAGACCTCTTCGGTAAGTACACCATTGAGGAAGGCATTATGAATATCAAGTTGATGAATCTTCCAATTACGCGAGACCGCAATGGAGAACACTAATTTGATTGTCGTATGCTTAACAACTGGACTGAATGTTTCAGAATAATCAATGCCTTCCTGTTGAGTAAAACCTTGAGCCATCAAGCGTGTCTTATAACGTTTAACACTGCCGTCCACACGGCGTTTTATCTTGTACACCCACTGGCAACCAATGACATTCATCGAATGATGAAAAGGAACCAAGGACCAGGTATTATTAGAGTGTAATGCCTGAATTTCATCACACATTGCACAATGCCATGCTTCATACCTGTCAGCATCAGAGAATGTAAAGAGCTCACAAGCTGGAGAAGGTAGCACCCGGCAGTTGGATGCAACAGAGGCCGCGGCAGACGCTGCTAGAAGAGCAGTTTTCGGCAGCCGCGGACGAAGAACCATCGGATGCTGACGAGTAGCAGACTGATGGGCAGAAGGAGCTGAAATGGGGAGCTGCTGAAGAGGATAAGAGGAGAGATCAACACAAAATTGCAGACCTGGAGGAGAAGCAGAAGGATCAGAGCTCTCAGCAGCAGAGGCAGGAGAGCTTGCTGCAGAATCAGATGGGGATGCAAGAGCAGACCTGGAAAAATGCGACCCTGAAGGAGGTGAACCTGTTCCTGCAAAATGATCATTAGAGAAACATGCAGATGGTGACATAGGGGTAGGGCTGGGTGGCGGTGGTATGGTGGCAGACAGGGGTAGGGAACGGTGGGGCTGTTTGGTTGGTGCTGGAGGTGTGGCAGAGCTGCCGGGTGAGGCATTTTGTGGGGTAACCGGGAGAAAATTATGGGGGATGATCAAGTTGGGCAAGTGGGTGGACTGTGAGGAAGTAGCTGGGGTCCTTGCTAGCTGTTCAGAATCTGCAAAAGGAAACACATTCTCATGAAAACGAACATGACGGGAGACATATATACGGTTAGAGGCGGAATCGAGACAACGATAACCAAGGTGTGAGGAACTATAGCCTAAGAACACACAAGGAGAGGAACGAAAATCCAACTTATGAGCATGATACGGACGCAGAAATGAAAAACAGAGACACCCAAAAGTACGTAGAAAATCAGAAGCAGGAGTACGATTAAACAGACATTCAAAAGGAGACTGATTTTGGAGAACAGGAGTAGGTATGCGATTGATGAGATAGACTGAAGATTCGAACGCATAATTCCAAAATCATAATGAAGCACTACATTGTCCTAAGAGTGTAGATAGACCCTTATCGTCACCAACATGCAAATGATCATTACCAAGATAGGGTGTAGAATCGGTCAGAGTCGCAAGATCAGGAGTAACGTGCTAGTTTGCACCAGTATCCGGGAACCAAGAGGAGGCAGAAACCAGACCAACAGCAAGATGGGCAGAGGGCTGATGACCACTGCTGCGAAACTGAACACATTGCAGGGCTGTGTGGCCGAAGGAGAAGCATAGTTGACAGTTGACATGCTACTCAGAAGATCGGTAAGGAGGCCACTGTCCACCAGCAACAGGTCGTCTGCTCTACTGCCAGTGATTCTGCTTCCAGTCCGTGGGAGCAGAGGAAGAAGAGCCATGAAAATCAAACCTGCCATGGCTATTGTACCTGTTATTGTTGGAGCGCCAGTTGCCGCGGGAACGACCTCTGTTACGATCAAAATAGGAGCTGGTCTGCTGCTGTGCAAGATGAGCAGACGGCAGCAGAGATGGGGTAGGCAGCAGAGGTGGATTTACAGCCAAAGAGGGAAAAGAGGACTTATGCAGAAACTCATGAGTAAGAAGATGGTTGTGAAGGTCCGTGTATGACAGCGGTTCGGCCTTGGTCACGAGACTAGTTACCAAGTCTTTAAACTCACCACGAAGACCACGAAATATATAGAGGTTGAAGTCTTCAAGAGAGAGGGGCCGGCCAGCAGCAGCCAATTCATCAAACAATGACTTGGCGTGCTGCATATATATAGTAACCGAAGCATCTCCTTGGCGAAGATCTTGAAAAGACCCATGGAGTTGCATAATTCGAGAATTTGATGGAGAAGCGAGCGCTTTCTCAAGAGTGCACCAAACAAAAGAAGAGGTCTGACAATCAACCACAAGATGTAGGACATCCATGGAGAGGGAGGAGAGTAACGCGCTAAAAATAAGCTGATCCTCTTGCTTCTAACAGAGAAAAGAAGGGTTAATTGCTGAAGAAGAACCATCAGAACCGTCAGAAACATGAGAAGAAGGACACGGGACTAAGCCATCAACAAAGTGAAAAACACCTTGACCAAATAGATATGGCTTCATCTGTATTCGCCAATAGAGATAGTTTGTGGTTGTAAGCTTCTACAAGACCACTTGATGAGTGTTGGACAAAGCAACTATAGAAGGAGTCGTTGTCCCTATAATGTGCAGGGGAACAACAGAAACATGAGAGAAAGAGCCAAGGTTTTGTTCTGCAGGTTGGGGCTGCTGCTGGTGGGAGAAGGAACCAGCGGCAACAGCTTCAGAGGGGCTGTTTTGGTGGGGGGAGTAGGCGGCAGCCGCAGCAGAGTCCATTTAGGAGAAGAAGAAAGGATGTCGGTTGCAAGGAGGAAGAAGAGAAGGAGAGTTCTGACGACAGAAAGCTTTGATACCAAGTTGAGAATAATTGGGAGGCTTAACCTAATGGTTAGCCAACCCTTTCTATATATATGTGTAGGGCAATATACAATAGTAATGGTGAGGTTGCAATACAAGAGTATGACTACAATATTTCCTATATAGTATATTTCCTATATAATACATTAATAAGGAGGGACATTGATACAATTAAACCTTAGAGGGAGAAACTAGATTAATAGTCTCAAATTGGATGAACAATAAAACACAAACAATATGATTGGAAAAATAACAATACATATTGAAGGAAAAGGATACAAGTTAGACGAGCGAGTTCTCAAATAAACAATAAAAGACAGGAAATGGTGGATTTTCTTGTGGACATTTGGGAACAAGAGGGTATGTATGATTAAGCAGAAGTTCAAGAGATTTGAAGGTTGGTTAATTAGCATTAAATATACCCTCTCAATTCTTATAGCATCTGAAATGTCATCAAGCAAAAGGTGGTGTGTATATCAAGCAAAAGGTTGCTTTAATTTCCGTCCACATGCATTTAGACTTGCGTTTCGTATTGCACTGAAATTAATAGAGAAACCCTAGCTGCCACAGCTTTTACTGGTTGCGGTTTTTGCTAGTTCCTTAAGTTCCGTACTACACTGCCTAATGGCAATAATACCAAACAAATACCACACAATCACTTTATCTTGTGAATTAGACATTTTTCTCTTCTACTTCTATTTTTTATTATGTTAATAAAATATATATTATATTCTAACATTTTCTACTCTATGGATACATTTTAAAGATCCAATTACACTCCAATATCTTTATTTGTTTTAATAATTGATATTTTTTTTAAGAAGGCTAGTGCCATTGACCTAATGGTAGTCTAACGAAGAAAAGGAACTAATGTCTTTACACTATCGGATTTAACAGTTTTACCAACAAAACTTTCCGTCGGTATTTACTCTCACAGTTCGTCGGTATGTATTTTACTGACAGTATCACATACAGAAATAGTCAATAAAAAAAACCTCACCAGTAATTTATTGTTTGTCGATGGATTTACAGATGGACAAAGTGCGCCAAAAAAAATTATTCCCCCTTAATTTTTCGGTAAATCCATCGGTAAATTTAACATATTACCAACATGAATACCATCTGTAATTTCATCGGAGAGTTAACAGTAGCAGTGATATTTGCAGTAATTCTTTTCCAACTCTTTGGAATATACTAACGGAAGTGTTCCGTTGGTAACTCCATAACTCCATCAGTAATAATTTAAAATATATTTTAAAAAAAATACATTAAACAGAAGTAGAAAAATAATTAAAATATATGAAAATTAAATATATAAAATTAAATTAAAATAATAATAAAATTAAATATTTATTACAAATTTAAATATTTTTAGGTTCAACTACAATAAATCTAAAATAGAGACGGTGGAGGAGGAGGAGGAGGAGTCTAGTTGTCGCCGGGACCGTGGGGCCAATAAGGAGGAGCACATGGATCACCCATATGTGATCTCATCTCCATTGTTGTTACCCATTTTTGGGTCCCCATATAAAAAAAGGAGAAAATACCAAAAAAAAAAAAGAAGCCCAAAACGGTACCGTTTTGAACGACACTATTCTTCTTCTTCCCCTAGACATGCAGCAGGGGAAGAAGAAGGTTTTTGAATTTGTTTTTTTCCCGCGCTCTCTCTCTCAACCAAACATTGACAAGTCGTACCCCCCACACGCCCTGCCATCATGCTGAAGAAAAGAGAGGGGAGCCATACCCTGCAGAGGACGCCCCATGCCACCCTACCTTGCGCCATGACGGGACAAGACAGGGTGAACCCCTCTACTCCTGCTTATAAATACGGGGAGAACAAAGGGGGAGGTTTGGGGAGAGATCAAGATTTTAAGGGGAGTTTGTTTTGAGAACTAGGGACGAAACAAAACAGAGAGACATTATAGAGAGAAAGAAATAGGGAGTTTGCATCTTTCTAGGTCTGTTATTGTAGAGCTCTTGGTTCCGTTGCCAGCTTACCAGGTTCTACTGTCGACAAACATACAACTCACTCTGGTTTTCTAGCCGACCTGAATTTGGTTGTTGATCTCTCCTTTTATCCTCTCCAATAGTATACAAATTCAGGTTCTCCTCCATCTCATCCTATAGTTCGTCAACATCCTATGGTACTTCGCCTATGGCTACCAAAAACAGAACATCTGACGGTGTCTGTCAACCCTCTCTCTCAGGTACTCTCTCCTCCTACTTATGAATCAATTACATTCTCTGATATGAGGCTTGACATGGTGCTATGAAAGATAAAATTCAGGTATTGTGTTCTAACGAAACTTGGTCTTTGGTTCTTTTTCATCCTTCAATAAATATTGTTGGCAGTCTTTGGGTTTCCAAGATAAAACATCGAGCGAATGGCAGCATTGAGCGTTATAAGGCTCGCTTAGTTACTATAAGCTTTACTTAGCAAGAAGGTATTGATTATTCTAATACCTTTAGTCTTGTCATTAAGCAAGCTACTGTCAAGTTGGTTTTCTCCATTACGGTTTCGCATGGTTGGATGATTCATTTACTCGATATACATAATGTCTTCCTCAATGGAGTACATGCAACAACCTCTAGGTTTTGTTGACTCTACTATTTCTTCTAATTTGTGCCTATTACATAAAGTCTTTTTATGGTTTGAAGCAGACTCTGCGGGCATGGTACACTCATCTGAGTAATTTTCTGCTTTTACGCTTCGAAGGTTGACACTTCATTATTTATCTTATCTACGGGTACTAATATCTTTTACCTTCTGGTTTATGTTGATGATATCCTGCTTACGGGTAGCAACTCTATTATGCTTCAAAGACTAATATAGTTGTTGAGTTCAGAATTTAAGCATTGAGACTTAGGAGTTGTTCATTTTTTTTTTGGGAATTGAGGTTCAATCCACCAATATGATTCTGATGCTACAACAAAATAAGTATATTCTTGACATACTTACTCGAGCTGGTATGACCTCTTACAAACCTGTTGATACTCCAATTTCTACCTCTAAAGTTATAGTGATGCCTGATTGCTTGTTTTCTGATCTTATATGGTTTCATCAAATCATTGGTGCTCTTCAATATCTAATCACTTTTACAAGACCAGACATTTGCTTAGCTGTTAACAGAGTTTGTCAGTTTATGCATGCTCCTACAAATTCTTATTGGGCTGCCGTTAAATGCATTCTACATTATGTTCAAGGTATGGTCTCTTATGGCTTACATATTACTCGTACCTCCTTCTTTGCTTTACGTGGCTTTACAGATGTCGACTAAGCGGGTAGTATTGATGATCGCAAGTTTTTGGGTGGTTACCTTGTCTTCTTTGGTCATACACCAATTTCATGGAAATCAAGCAAGCAACGCACGATTGCTCGTTCTTCTATCGAGGCCGAGTATAAAGCCTTAGCAGATGACATTGCTGAGGTTATCTGGCTTCAGTATTTATTGTCAGATCTGCATATTACTCCTAGTTCTGCTTCTACCATTTGGTGAGATAATCTAAGTGCTACTTATTTGTCTGCAAATCTTATCTTTCATTCTCATACTAAACATATTAAGGTTGATTATCATTTTGTATGTGATAGGGTTGTCAAGAAGGAGATTCAGATTCGATTTATCTCTTCTTAGGATAAACTTGCAGATGTCTTTACTTAGCCACTTCTTACTGCTTCTTATACAGCTTTTTGGTTCAAGCTTCTAGTTGATCTTCCACCCTCAACTTGAGGGGCATATTATAGAATGTATATATCTAAGAAATATTATTGGATTAATCTAGTGTTGTAATCTCTACATTAACAATTGTATATTGCTTTACATGTATAAATAGAAAAGGTTGGCTAACTAATAGGTTAAGCCTCCTATTTCTCTTCCAATCAAAGTCTTTGTATTACTAAAAAAAACCTTCCAATCTCATTTTTCTCTTTGTTTTGAATAATATTTTTTATTAGCATTAAAGATAGAATAAGTTACCGTTGAATAGTGAAAATGCAGAAAGTGGAGGCCTGTCACATACAAGTTGGGAAAGTGAGTTTCCAAAGGAAAAGAAAGAGATAAGTACATGATGACATATAAATAAAATTAAACACTTGAAGGAATTAATAAATCCAATAAAAAAATAGAAAATTTTGAATCAGCACATAAAGGAGAACCCAAGCTTAGGCACAAGTGTCAATTTTGAAAACAACTCAACTGCGAAAACGGTTCTTATTGCTGGCACAAGTTGCATGCAGTGTGAGAATGATTGAAACTCAAGAGAAAAATAGGTTTATAAAATTTTTGAAAGGTGTTTGATATTTTATTTCTTATTGCTTGATGAAACGACTACCCATTGTTATAAAATCTAATTAAATATTTGAAGAGTAAAAGAAGGAAAGAGTTTTGTTTGAATTTGAACGGATCAGGTTATGAGAATGAAACAGATTTCCTGTAAATAAATATTATAAAGTTAATACGCTATATAGCCTTATATATATACATAAACTAGATAAAATGAGTATTTTATGTAGTTACGTGAGATGTTAATTTTCATAAGAATTTACAGAAGAAAGAGTTGCGTTTGTATTTGAGGAGTTAACTTCTCCAAGAACAAGCTATCTTCTTGGTCATATTATTTGAAGTTCTTCAACGAAGAAAGCATGGCTGCTTTTCATCATGAATATAAATTTTTAATCGTTGAATTTCAAAATTATTTTATGCACTTGCTCCCCATTGCATGTTAATACCATAAAAGATAGAACACATGCCTTGACTTGTCAAAGAAAATAATGCCTAGGAGTTCTTGATAGAAAAAAAAAAAAAACACGTGACTTGACATTTCCCACTTTCAACTTTTCAACAGACGGTACTCTCTATATATACCACCAAGCAACGACATTACTATGCACAATCAAGGCATTACGAAAATTAATATAACGTACTGTCAATTAAAACCAAAAGCCTTTACTTTTTTTATAGTACTATCAATCACCAAAAAAAAAATATGGGAGATAGCAACAATCAAACAACGCATTTTGTTTTGATCCATGGTTCAGCTTCAGGAGCTTGGGCATGGTACAAGGTGAAGACAATGCTAGAGGCAGCTGGGCACTCTGTCACAGCCCTTGACATGAGTGCATCAGGGGTGAACACAAAAACACTGGAAGAAGTTGTTACTTTTGATCAGTATAATGAGCCCTTGATCGAGTTCATGGCCAACTTAGCTGAAAATGAAAAGGTTGTATTGGTGGGTCATAGTCTAGGTGGCTTAAACGTGGCTTTTGCTATGGAGAAGTTCCCAGAGAAGATTTCTCTAGCTGTTTTTGTTACAGCATTCTTGCCTGATATCGAGCACCGGCCATCGTATATGTTAGAGAAGGTAGCGCAATTTTTATTTTATTTTTTGCATTTAATTAAGGCCCTTAATTGATTGCTTTTAATTTAGATGATGAACAAGAGTGCCCGGATCTGTTCTGTTTAAGGTCCAACAACACAACCCACTGAGCAGAGATATGACGGGCAAAACCTTTTGCTTAATTCAACAAGGAAAATTCATAGCATTAATGCACATGAAAACATGCAAATGTAAAGGCATGTTTTTACCAATCATCTCTAACTTTAAATTAAACCCTTATACATTTTGTTCTTTCTGTTAGTTTATTGAAAATAGCCCAGCCGTGGCAGACGGGTGGCAGAGTGTAGTGTCTTCAACCGCGGGATATGAGACATTCATGAAGTCCACTGCTTTTAACCTTGCCTCCCCTGAGGTACGGCTCGTGAATCTGATTACAAATTGATTTTCGATCTTGGACTGATCTGTTTGACTGTAATAACTAGTGTAGTGATGATATATTTTTCTTGTTTGCAGGATCTCAGTCTCCAAACGCTTTTAAAGAGATCAGGATCATTGTTTCTTGAAAGTCTGGCCAAGGCAAACAAGTTCACGAAGGAGAAATTTGGATCGGTTGTGCGAGATTATGTTGTTTGTACTCAAGATTTATTGGTGGTTCCGTCATTGCAGCGCTTCATGATTGAACACAATGAGGTTAAGGAAGTGATGGAGATTCCAGCAGATCATATGGCAATTGCTTCTAGGCCTAAAGAACTCTGTCAATGTCTTCTGGAGTTCGCACGTAAGCATGCATAGATTGTTGTTAATTGGTGCGCTAATTATAAATGTAATAATGTGCAACATTTGTATCTAGTTCTAGGCTGCCTATATATATGTAATAGGATGGCTGTTGAAATAAAATAAAGAAGAGATAGATGTTGCCTTCATTTTTAGATTTGCTCTGAGGAATATTCTTTGAATTGCAACCGCACCATACGTGTCTTCATTATTTGTATTTGTATTTGTATTCTTTTCCAATTATGAATAATAAACATGATTGATTTCTAGTCAAGTTGGCAACAAGCACTCTTAATAAAGCTAGCTACCACTTCTTCACCCGCCGATGTAGGATATTACAAAACACATATCCATTGATAAAATACTCATTGTAGCACTTCATTTTTCTTTTAGTAACCAGGCTTAGTAAAGATAATGAAACACAAACATTCTTTTCCATTTGATAAACCTTGTACATTAAGTACAATAATGAATAGTAAACAAGAATTCTGTAATGAAATTCAGTACCATGATAGATAATGAGTTTATGATAGTACTTACATGTGTTTTGAACCACATGGCAAATTATTCATCTTGTAATCGAAAGATTTAGGATTCGGTCAGCTGTGATTTATTAGACAGTAAATATTGTCGATGTTGCCTACAAGGTTTTCAAAATTATATGAGTTTGTGATATAACAATAAACAAATAGTCCATTTATAACAAAGTTTAAGTAGTATATATACTTACTGAATAAAAGGTCTCGGTTCATTGTAGTTAAATAACACATAATTGTGTACTTGTTTGAACTCTATTTCAGACAAATATCTTCCCCATACAACATTTTTAGGTATGGGTCATCCAGGATTGGAGAATACTGACAAGTTCTCACTCGAAGACACTTCACCTTCATCATCATGCCATGGAACACAGTAGATTCTCGTTCTCAAATAAGGCTTGAAATAGTACAAGTTAAATGTTGAGATTTCCTCAACAATATAGGCCTCACATATCAAAGCCTCAACAGGCGCCTTGTTCTTAACCTTTTTCTTAAGATTGAATAAGTACCTGCATGGAATTAAATAAATATTTTAAATTAAAAAAACAATGAAAATACATTAACAATACATTGCATCTATAATATCTAACCTCTCAAATGGACACATCTATCTATATTGGACTGGGCCTCTAACTTTTGCCTCATATGGTAAATATATGGGTAAATGCTCCATCGAGTCAAAAAACGATGGAGGGAATATAATCTCAAGTTTGCATATTGTCTTGATGATATTCGTTTCAAGCCTCTCAATGTGAAGTGTTTGCAACTTGCTGGAGCATATATCTCTAAAGAAATGACTGATCTCTGTGAGTGCATCCCATATCCCTTATGGCAACAAATCACGATAAACTAATGGAATGAGTGTTTGCATAAACATATGGCAGTCATGGCTCTTCATTCCATACAATCTGCATTCCTCTAGATTAACTAACTTTGATATGTTCGAGGCATGTCCATCAAGAAAACACAGACTCTTAAGTTATTGGTAGACTAGTAGTCGTGCATTCTTCTCTAAGGCAAAGCTTGCTCTGGGCTTTGCGACCCGTGACCCATAAAAAACCAACTCCATACTTTTACGGTTACAAAACAATGCTATATCCATTCTAGCCTTCATATTGTCCTTTGTCTTCCCTTTCACATCCATGATCGTGTTGAAAATGTTCTTAAATGTGTTCTTTTCTATGTGCATGACATCAAGGTTATGGCGAAAAAGATTGGTCTTCCAATAAGGAAGCTCTCAGAAAATACTTCGTTTTACCTAGTTGTGGTTCAAATCAAAACCAGAAAACTTCTGCTTACCGCACCTAAGCCCCACTCAACCAATGATTGTAATATTTTTTTCTCCATATCTAAAAACCAAAAATGATTTCTTTTGGCTTGAAGATAATTTCGAGACACGTCAAAATTAAAGCTTTCACTTTACTGCTCCAAGAAATACGATCCTAAGCAATAACAAAGCTGGAAGTTTTTGTCCTCTCCTTAGCCACTCTACAGGACAGAAACGAAATGTCCTTGGTAAGAATCAATAGTGAAGAAAAGGGGAGAAATATCAATGGTTGAGATTCTCTTAGCTTACACAATTAATTTTGAGTTTCCTCATCTTTTTTTTTACCTCTTCATATTTAGTATCTAGAATTGTGACCTACACTCAAGGTATTTTTTTTTTTTGTATTACATAAATCAATTTCTTTATATAAAAAAACAACAAAAACCTTTCTTTCCAAAATACAATTTCATTTTAATTTGCATACGGCAAAGTCTCTCAAAACTAAAAATAAAAATCTATTTGAAAAAAATAAAAAAATTCATTGTATGATTTAGCATTTTTTTCATAAACCAAAAAAATTCAAAAAATATCTTTGCACGAATTCATAAATTTAATAACCACTTTATTGAATTCATGAAAACTTGACCAATATTACAAAAACACCAAAATTTTATTTTCTTTTAATACATGACATTATGAACTTATAAGTAAGAAATATTCCCAATATTGAACAAAAAGAAACTTTTATTACCTTGGCTTTAGAAATGTTAGGTTTTAACCTGATAAGATAAGAATCTCTTTACTGATGAGGACTTTTCTTAAACCTTATACATACTTTTAGCATGTATGATTTAGCATTTTTTTCATAAACCAAAAAAATTCAAAAAATATCTTTGCACGCATTCATAGATTTAATAACCACTTTATTGAATTCATGAAAACTTGACCAATATTACAAAAACACCAAAATTTTATTTTCTTTTAATACATGACATTATGAACTTATAAGTAAGAAATATTCCCAATATTGAATAAAAAGAAACTTTTATTACCTTGGCTTTAGAAATGTTAGGTTTTAACCTGATAAAATAAGAATCTCTTTACTGATGAGGACTTTTCTTAAACCTTATACATACTTTTATGAGTTTTAGAATGACTAGGTTTTAACCTGATGAGATGAGATCTCCTTACTAAGAAGGACTTTTCTTAAACATTAAATAAACTAACGAATAAAAACACGACTTCAAACAAATAACAAAGCAACTTACTAAAGATGTTTTTAGAATAGTACGTGATGAAGTCTGTTTCAAGTAAAATACTTATGGATTTTCTGAAAAATCTCTGCATTGACTAGTATTAAATGTCCTAGTTATCTTAAATTTAGATAATAATTTTTTTTCCTTTTAAATTAGCCACCCAAAAGTCACAGGAGTATTTTGCATATTATATAAATTATTCATCATAGGTTACATTTGCAAAATGTAATATTAATCCTACTAACATCAACAATTTTAAAGTTAACCTAAAGCGTGTACCTTCTTAGAACTCTCAAGCCTCTCTTTTTTTTTTTAAAAAAAAAATACCTAGATCCCTTATCATTTGAAAAAAAAAGCGTTGAATTCATTTGTATAATTTTAACATTTTAATTTAGCAAAAAAAAAAAAAACACACACACACACACATATATATTAAACTTCAGATCCGGAATGTGTTGGGTGTTTTTTTAATCATTAGAAAATAAAGGGCGGGACTAAATTTAAAAAATCATAAATTGGAGGCCTTATCTTGCAAACAACTTTTTGGTTTAGAAGGAAAGTTACAAGAATTAGAAAGGACTACTCATGTTCAAAGTAGGGTAAAAACAGGATACCCATTGTTATAAACATCTAATTAAAGATTTGAAAAGTAAAGGAACAATGAAAGTATTTTTCATCGTCATCACGTTCGGTCAAACTCCTTTTTTTGGGTGAAGGTAAACTTATGTGGTGATCATATCCAGTTATTAGTACTCGGACATCTCTTACTTTTCATTATTCCAATCTATGAAATAACTAATTCAAAAGATAATTGTTGCACGGAACCTGTTACGAAAACGAAATAGATTTCCTGTACATACATAAAATTGTTTGGAACGACTACTCATGTTCAAATTAGGGTCATATTAATTTGAAGCTCTTCCACGACGAAAACATGGCGGCTTTTCATCTTGAGTATATGAGAATTTTCCTAAGAATTTACAGAAGCAAAATAGAAGAAAGAGTTGGGTTTGTATTGAGGAGTTAACTTCTCCAAGAACAAGTTATCTTCTTGGTCATATTATTCAAAGTTCTTCAACGAAGAAAGCATGGCTGCTTTTCATCATGAATATATATTTTTAATCGTTGAATTTCATGTGACTTGACATTTCCCACTTTCAACTTTTCAACAGACGGTACTCTCTATATATACCACCATGCAACGACATTACACAATCAAGGCATTACGAAAATTAATATTACGTCCTGTCAAGCAAAACCAAAAGCCTTTACCTTTTTTTATAGTACTATCAATCAACAAAAAAAAAATGGGAGATAGCAACAATCAAACAACGCATTTTGTTTTGATCCATGGTTCAGCTTCAGGAGCTTGGGCATGGTACAAGGTGAAGACAATGCTAGAGGCAGCTGGGCACTCGGTCACAGCCCTTGACATGAGTGTTAACATGTAACTTCAGTAGTAGATACAGAGAGGTTGAGTGAGAGACGAGAGAAAAATGAAAACCTTATTAACCTTCTTCTTTTCTGTTATTCAATCTCATTACTTTCTATAGTTAGTTAGTTATTTATATATACATGCACTGTAACAACTTAACTGCATGTAACTAACTTTTCTAACTAACTAACTAACTAACAGATTTATTAACCAATATTACACTTGTCATTCACTGTACTCTAACATCCTCCCTCAAGATCAGGCTCGTGAAGAAGTAAGCCTGAGATTGCAGCAATGAGTGCGAAATAGAGGGGCACTCAACCCCTTCGTGAGGATATCTGCAAACTGTTCCCGTGAGGAGACAAATTGGACTGACAATTGCTTCTGTGAAACACGTTCACGAACAAAATGCACATCAACCTCAATGTGTTTGGTCCGTTGATGCTGAACAGGATTAAAGGATAGAGCAATGGCAGAGAGATTATCACAGAACATAACAGGAACATGAGGTAAGGTAATATGCAGGAAGACTAGTAACTGCTTGAGCCAATCCACCTCAGCTGCAGTAAAAGATAACGCACGATACTTAGCTTCTGTGGATGATCTGGACACGGTTTGTTGCTTCTTGGAGGACCATGATATAGGATTGTTTCCCAAAAAGATCACCAAACCAGTCGTGGAGCGTCGGTCATTAGGGTCCCCTGCCCAATCAGCATCACTGAAAGCCTTTAATTGCAAATCTCCCTTTGTATAAGAAATACCAACATGCAGTGTGCCCTTAAGATAACGTAAAATTCGTTTCACAGCAGTGAAATGAGACACCATTGGATTCTGCATAAATTGGCAAACTTGATGCACAGAAAATGCAATGTCAGGACGTGTAAAGGTCAAGTACTGCAGAGCCCCTACAATGCTGCGATATACTGTAGGATTAGGATATGGTTCCCCATCCTCTTTGAGTAGGCGATGATAAGGGAGACATGGAGTATCACATGGTTTAGCATCAACCATCTCAGATTTAAGCAGCAAATCCTCAACGTATTTAGATTGGGACAGAAACAGACCAGTAGAGGTGTGAGTAATCTGTATGCCCAAGAAATAATGAAGGGAGCCTAAGTCCGTGATATCAAACTCAGTAGTGAGAGCTCGGATAACCTGTAAGATTGCTGCAGATGCACTGCCTGTGATGATAATATCGTCCACATAGAGTAGCAGCACTACGATATGAGGACCAACATGCTTGACAAACAAGGAAGAGTCAGAATAGGTTGTGGCAAAACCTAAGGAAGGCAGAAACTGAGTAAATCGATCATTCCAGGCTCTAGGCGCCTGTTTTAGGCCATAGAGGGATTTATGCAGTTTGCATACAAGCTGAGGATGCAATACATCTTCAAAGCCAGGGGGCTGAGACATGTAAACTTCTTCTTGAAGGATGCCATGCAGGAATGCATTTTTGACATCTAGTTGTCTGAGGGGCCAACTGAAATGAGCAGCAAGTGCAAGAACCAGGCGGACGGTGGCAGGTTTCACCACAGGACTAAAGGTGTCACCATAATCCAAGCCAGGTTCTTGACTAAACCCTTTTGCAACCAGCCGTGCCTTGTGTCTAGCAATAGATCCATCCGAATGACGTTTAATCTTGAAAATCCACTTGCATCCCACCAAGTTCCTTTTTGCTGGTAAGGGAACAAGACTCCAGGTGCCTTGAGTATGTAAGGCATGAATTTCATCTTGCATGGCCTGTAACCATATAGGAGCTTTGATAGCAGATTTGTAAGTAGCTGGTTCTATCAAAGACAGATCAACTGCACTGGAGTCCTGAATACTGGCTAAGAAGGCCTTCCGTTTATTAATGCCACTTTTGCTTCTGGTTTGCATAGGATGCAAATTTAGAGAAGGAATGGACAGGACCACTTGCAAGTTGTCAGGAGTAAATGCAGTAGAACTGATACTAATATCAGGCGCCACAGGAGGAGGAGAAGAAGCTTGAGTGGAAGCAGTAATGGATCGAGGACTAGGAGAAACTGTAGATAAAGCAGGTGTATGGTAGGAAGGAGAACCAGGGAAGGAAGGAATAACTGTGTTCTCTGTATTAACAAGAAGCACAGGACATGTGGAGGAGGAATATGATGGTGAGGACTGAACTGTGGGTGAGGAGATATGGGAGGATTCAGGATATGGAAATTGTTTTTCATCAAATATAACATGTCTTGAAACAAACAATCGCAGAGTAGGCACATGATAGCACAAATAACCCTTGTACTTGATGCCATATCCAAGAAACACACACTTTGATGTTTTTGGCTGCAGTTTGCTATGATTATAAGGGCGAAGGAGAGGAAAACAGGCACAACCAAAAATCCTAAGGTGATTAAGAGCTGGGGAAGACCCAAATAACATCTCAAAAGGAGACTTGTGAAGAAGAACTGGAGTGGGCATTCGGTTGATGAGGTATGTAGCTGTTAAACATGCATAAGACCAAAATTGAGATGGTAATTTGGCAGTGTGCAATAGAGTTATTGTGGTCTCCATAATATGTCTATGTTTCCTCTCAGCTACCCCATTCTGTTCAGGGGTGTGTGGACATGAGAGGTGATGAACAATGCCTTTGTTAGTGAGAAATTGTTTCAGACGATTGCAGGTGTATTCCCCCCCCCCATCAGTCTGTAGAGTTTTAACAGTGGCAGAGTGTTGTGTAACAAGATAGGAATGGAAGGCAACAAATGTAGAAAACAGATCAGACTTATTGACCAAGGGAAATAACCAGCAATAACGTGTACATTCATCAACAAAGATAGTGTAATATTTATAACCATCCACTGAGATACATGGTGCAGGTCCCCATAAATCAGTATGGATAGTGGAAAATGGAGAAACGAATGTATGATGATGCTTAGGGAAAGGCAGTTTGCTAACTTTCCCTGCAAGACAGGGATGACACATCATAGGGGAAGAAGTTTTAGGAACATGAATATGAGCTTTATTCAGCATGAGAGAAACGACAGAATTTGTGGGATGTCCTAACCTATGGTGCCATAGATTGGACTGAACAAGTTGGCCAAGAAATGCCTGAGCTTGTGATGGCTGAGTAGAAGACGCTGGTGAAAAAGCATGGATAGGATATAGGCCATTACTGCACAAGCCTCTGTAAAGAATCCTCCTGGTGGCTTTGTCCTGAATCCAAAAGCAAAATGCATCAAAAATAAGCCAGCAATTATTATCAAGGCAAAGCCGATGGACTGATAATAGATTCTGAGTTAATTGAGGAACAAGTAGCACAGAAGCCAACTTGAGTGAAGACATAGAAGAATTAATGACAGACTGACCAACATGAGATACTGTCAAACCTTCACCATTGGCAGTTTGAATTGTGTTTGTGGTTGGATATGGTGAGGCCAATGTCAGATTATTCAAATCTGCTGTCATGTGATTAGTGGCACCAGAATCAGTGAGCCATACTTGAGAGGATCCTGAAGCATTGGATGCTGGCGGTGCAGAGTTGACCATGGTGTGCATGGCTTGCATAGTAGGCTGTGAGTCTGGAAAACGAGCAGAGGAGAATGAGAGATGTGGTGATGGGGCTCGATATGAGGAATGCTGCATAGTTGGTGATTGTGTGGGATAGGACTGCTGAGAAGGATAAGCAGGAGTAGGATGCATGCCAATATAGTTTGGTCCTTTGTCATTATAGAAGCAGAACCAGGTAGTGTGATTAGGTCTGCCACATATATGACATTTAGGTTTCTTATAAGAAGAAGCATCACAAAACGGGGCAGTATGTCCCTCAGAATTGCAGAGTTGACAGATTGGCATCATGGATGCAGGGTGACTGTGAAATTGCTGATTAGGTGAAGGACCAAGAACGCCAGGATTAGAGTGTGGATGTTCATTTGCCATAGAAGGAAACACTGGTCTAGAGTGAAAGTGTCTTGCTCCTTGAGAAAAACGACCTCTACCAGTGTTTCTATTTCCACTATAAGGCTTAAATCCTCTGTTAACAGCCTGAGATGAACTATGATTCATAGAAAAACCTGTAGTTGCAGCCATTGCTGTCATTAGAGGAGCATGAGGTGATGCCTCTACAATCACTTCCTCTGCAAGCAATTGTGAACGAAAATCATGCAATGAGATCACACTCTCTCGTCCCCTTATAACACATCTAAATGTGTTATACTCCATAGGCAAGCCATTGAGAGCCAGAATAACTATATCTTCATCAGCAAAGTATACACCAGCAGCTGAAAGATAGTCCCTGGCTTCTTTAATACGATGAAGATATTGTGAAATCGAATCTGCTCCTTTTTTGATTGTTTGTAGATTAGATTTCATCTGAAAAATGCTGGTTCTAGATACTGTTGAAAACTGCTCCTTCAGTCGATTCCACAGATCCTTGGAGCTGGTGCTACCAATTGCACAAGACATAGCAATAGGAGATAATGTAGCAGTGATTAATTGCATGATGGCTCGGTCATGCATTTTCCAGACTATGAATTCATCATTTTGAGAAGAAGCGATTCCAGACTCGCATGAAGCTGAGCTGAGTTGAGGTGGACAATGAATTGATCCATCAACATATCCCATAATGCCATTGTTTTCAAGCAAAAGTTGCATCTGAAAGTTCCAATTGAGGTAGTTTGAATCATCCAGCTTGACATTAACAGACGTAGGAATAGAAGGAATGAGAGCTGTGATTGGAGATTGCAGAAGTTGAAGTTGTGAAGCAGTCACCATTGAAAGATTAGCAGATTATCAATCAGAGATCAGAATGTGGAGAAGGAGCAGATAGAATGCGGAAGCAATCAGAAAGGATCTTCAAGCGTGAGCTATGAGCTCTGATACCATGTTAACATGTAACTTCAGTAGTAGATACAGAGAGGTTGAGTGAGAGACGAGAGAAAAATGAAAACCTTATTAACCTTCTTCTTTTCTGTTATTCAATCTCATTACTTTCTATAGTTAGTTAGTTATTTATATATACATGCACTGTAACAACTTAACTGCATGTAACTAACTTTTCTAACTAACTAACTAACTAACAGATTTATTAACCAATATTACACTAGTCATTCACTGTACTCTAACAATGAGTGCATCAGGGGTGAACACGAAAACACTGGAAGAAGTTGTTACTTTTGATCAGTATAATGAGCCCTTGATCGAGTTCATGGCCAACTTAGCTGAAAATGAAAAGGTTGTATTGGTGGGTCATAGTCTAGGTGGCTTAAACGTGGCTTTCGCTATGGAGAAGTTCCCAGAGAAGATTTCTCTAGCTGTTTTTGTTACAGCATTCTTGCCTGATACCGAGCACCGGCCATCGTATATGTTAGAGAAGGTAGCGCAATTTATTTTATTTTGCATTTAATTAAGGCCCTTTAATTGATTGCTTTTAATTTAGATGATGAACAAGAGTGCCCGGATCTGTTCTGTTTAAGGTCCAACAACACAACCCACTGAGCAGAGATATGACGGGCAAAACCTTTTGCTTAATTCAACAAGGAAAATTCATAGCATTAATGCACATGAAAACATGCAAATGTAAAGGCATGTTTTTACCAATCATCTCTAACTTTAAATTAAACCCTTATACATTTTGTTCTTTCTGTTAGTTTATTGAAAATAGCCCAGCCGTGGCAGACGGGTGGCAGAGTGTAGTGTCTTCAACCGCGGGATATGAGACATTCATGAAGTCCACTGCTTTTAACCTTGCCTCCCCTGAGGTACGGCTCGTGAATCTGATTACAAATTGATTTTCGATCTTGGACTGATCTGTTTGACTGTAATAACTAGTGTAGTGATGATATATTTTTCTTGTCACCTGTCAATGTTTTCATTTAGGTTACCCAAACTTGCAAAAAATAAAATCATTAAACTTTTAATGAATTCAATTAAGGAGGAGAAAAATATATCTCTTCAATCAAAACTCCATTTTCTTATTCATGTTTCTTATTTGTTTTGATGAAAATATTTTCTTATAAAAAATAATTTTTTTAAAAAATATAAACTTATCAAGATATGAAAAGCATGTGTCAATAATCTTAAAAAATATCTTAAAACATTTCAGGAATCCAAGGATCCTACTAGACAAATCTAAGGGGTAACTCCTAAACCATATTAATTATATTCTTATGATTTACCCCAACACATTCAAAACTCCCTCGATCCAGGAGCCTTACCCGTCATTCGAAGTCGTGCACGTCATGTCAATAAAAATCTAAATGGTCTATGTTATCAAATGACCAACCTTAATAAAAAAATCTAAAAGGTTCCATGTTTGACATAATTAGCAATAGGATTCGATCAAAAGATATCTTGATTATAGACTCGAATTAAACTTAGTAATGATGGGGTTTGAAATTTTCAAATCACAGGGCATACACTTCTTGATGGTAGAGTTGAACTTTTTTATAGTAGAGCTTGAAATGTTTTTGTTGACAAGGCTTGAAATTTTCTGATTGCAAGGCTTACACTTCTTGATGGCAGAGTTGAACTTTCTAATGGTAGAGCTTGAAAATCTTTTGATGACAAGGCTTGAATTTATGATTGGAGGGGTTGACGATAACATCAACTTATTGTGATTTATTTACGAAGCACAACTTGTACATTTTGAAAGCATAATATTCCTTTTTATGTTGTCTTCATCTTCTAAGGCCTTCAGCTTTAGAAATGTTTATAACTAGGCATAAGCTTACATGAAATGTTTAAGTGATCACAATACCTTCACTGCTTACCACAAGTTTGTCTTCTATGTTCTCCTATTTTGACAACTGAATAAGTATGGTTTATCGATCTTACTAGCTTGGCCCACATTGACTCTTCTTATCATTGCCCCCTAACTAAAGCATGAGGATTATTGTAATAGAAGGAACAGTTTATACACTGTTGTTGTGCTCTTTTATTAATCAACCAAGCTGTACATATATAGGTTTAATAGAAACTAATCAACACCTAAACACAAGGAAGGATAAGACGAAGACTCATAGTCTTAAGGAAGTTTGAACTGTTGCTGAATACAAGGGAGTTTAAACATGAATGATTTGATCTTCATTCTGATAATGTTGATCTTCATTCTGATATGCCCCCTCAAGATAGGCCACGACTAGAGAGGCCAATCTTGTCACGCAAATTCTGAAATTGAGATCGAGGCAGAGGTTTAGTGAGAAGATCAGCAAGCTGATCTGCTGAGGAAACGTGTGCCACACGTAGAACACCAGTTTGCACTTGGTCACGTAGAAAGTGATAGTCAATGGCTACATGCTTCATCCTGGAATGAAAAACCGGATTGGAACTTAATTGTGTGGCTCTAATATTGTCGCAGTAGATGACTGGAGTGTGGAGCAATGTAACACAAAGCTCTGAGAGTAAGGAACGAATCCAACACAGTTCAGCTGCAGTAGCAGCAACTGATCTATATTCTACTTCAGTAGAGGACCTGGCTACAGTTTTTGGTTTCTTGGAGCTCCAGGAAATGAGATTGCTGCCAAGATAAACAAGGTTGGCACTGGTAGAAGAGTAGTCATCTTTGTTACCTGCCCAATCAGCATCCGAGAAGGCGTGAAGTGAGTCTGATACAGCATGAATGGAGAGTGGAGAGTTGCGTTTAAGAAGAAGTCCATCATGTGGTGTACCACATAGATAACGTAAAATCCTTTTAACACAATTCCAGTGCTCATCAGTTGGAGCATGCATGAACTGGGACATTCTATTAACAGCAAAAGAAATATCCGGACGAGTGAGTGACAAGTATTGAAGGCTGCCTACAACTGTTCTGTACTCAGTGGGATCTGAGAGAAGCGATCCTGAGGATAATGTAAGTGAAGATGAGTGTGTTGGCAGTGGAGTAAGAACAGGTTTTGACATTTCCATGTGTGTTTTATCAAGCAGCTCCTGGATATATCGACGCTGGGAAAGGAGAATGCCTTGACATTGAGGAATAACTTGTACACCAAGGAAGTAGGAAAGATTGCAAAGATCTTTGAGAGAAAACCTTTTAGCTAGACAAGAAACAAACTGAGATACAAGGTCTGCATTATTACCCGTTAGTATAATATCATCTACATACACTAAAAGGTATAGCAGTTTAGTATCAAGTTGCAGAGTGAACAAAGAAGTATCAGAATGTGATTTCTGAAACCAGAATCCATGAGAAATTTGCGCAACTCCTGATACCAAGCCCTGGGAGCTTGTTTGAGGCCGTAGATAGCCTTGTGAAGTTTACACACATGAGTTGGATTATCAGAGTCAAGGAAGCCAGGTGGCTGAGCCATGTAAATTGTTTCTGTTAAGGTACCTTGGAGGAATGCATTGTTGATATCTAATTAGCGAAGAGACCAACCATTTGCAACTGTTATATTGAGCACCAGGTGAATAGTGGTTGGCTTAATTACTGGACTGAAGATCTCTAGATAATCCACACCCGGTCTCTGATGAAAGCCTTTGGCCACAAGGCGCGCTTTGAACCTGTTAACAGAGCCATCAGGATTGCGCTTGATGCAAAATATCCATTTACAGCCTACAAGGTTGTTCACATTAGTTGGAGAGACAAGTTCCCATGTTCCATTGCGAATAAGGGCATTGTATTCGTCTGACATAGCATTTCTCCAGTTGGAATCTTGGAGAGCCTGGGCAACAGTTGATGGTTCTGAATTTGGGGAAGAGATTAATTGTGTGTGAAGGTTTAGTTTTTGAATAGGTTTGAGGATATTATTTTTGGCACGGGTAGTCATGGAATGGTGAGGAGGTGGCGGGGAGGCTGGTTGTAAGACAGGGGAGGGAGGTGTTGGAGAGTCAGCTGATAAAGTTGGTGATGAGGTAGCAGCAGCAGAAGACAATTCTGGTGTAGGGACGGCTGGAGTGTAAGAAGGCGGCTGGGATGAAAGGGGAACAGAGACTATAAGAACTGGTGGCAACCATGAAACTACTATAGTGGAAGTGGGACGTGGAAGCATGCTGTGGAGATTAGTATAAGGAAAAACAGACTCTACAAACTTGACATGACGAGAGATAAAAGTTTTGGAAGTGGATGGTTCAAAACAAAGATATGCATGTTAAGATAACGAGTAGCCAATAAAGACACAGGGTTTGGATTTGGGTTCTAATTTGTGGGATGAATATGGACGAATCCATGGATAGCATAAGCAGCCGAAACTTTTTAACCTGGAATAGTTGGGTGCTGTTTTGAAAATTAATTCAAATGGACTAGAGAGATTTAAAGTTGGGGTAGGCATCCTATTAATGAGGTAAACAGCAGTACTAAAGGCATTTCCAAAATGTTAATGGAAGGGATGCATGCGAGAGTAGCGTGAGGCCAGTCTCAACAATGTGACAGTGCCTGCGTTCAGAATATCCATTTAGCTCAGGAGTATAAGGTGGTGTGGTCATATGAGTGATCCCAGCTTTAGAAAGAAAAGTTCTGAGGCCTAGATACTCTCCCCCATTATCAGTGTAGAGAGTGATAATGCGGTGTTGAAAATAATTCTCAACAATGGCTTTATACCGTGTAAAAACTTCATGAACATCAGATTTGCGTTTAAGGGGATAAAACCAGACATATTTGGTAAAGTGATCAACAAATATAACATAGTATTTGAAGCCATCAGAAGACAGAATTGGAGACATCCAAACATCAGAGAAAACAATTTGCAAAGGATGTGTGGATATAAGTGAAGAATTAGAGAATGGTAACTTATGACTTTTATTGCAGAGGCATGCATTACATGAGAAGTCAGAAGTGATAGACGAAGATGATTCTAAATGAGAACTAGTGAGGATGTGTTTTAAAATAGGAAATGCTGGATGTCCTAAGCGACTATGCCAGGTCGTGCATGTGGTTTTGGTGGTGGAGAAGGCTAGAAGTGGTGGAGACTGTGGTTTGAAAGCCGACCATTCATACACTCCGTCCTTAATACTGCCCTGGAAGAGAATTGCCCCCGTTTGAAGATCCTTCACAAAGAACAAGGATGGTAAGAACTCGACAGAAACATTATTAGTGATACAAAACTGATAAACAGAAATCAAGTTTCTCTTCATAGTGGGTACACATAGAACATTAGACAATTTAAAGGATGATGTAGGAGAAGATAGATGTGAAGAACCGGTGTGTGTAATTGGAAGATTGGTACCATCGCCTATCATAACATCATCGGATCCACTGTAAGGAGAGTGCATAGATAAATTCTCCAAATTTGATGTCACATGGTGAGAGGCACCACTGTCGAGTAACCATGTAGGAGAGGTGGATGAGGTGTTGGCAACAAAGTTTACACGTGGCTGCCAAGGAGAAGCTGAGTTGTGTGCTGCTAAAGGCTCATTATTGGAGGCAGGAATCGGAATGAGCTGAAAAGAAGGACAACGTTTGGCTGTGTGACCCTGAATGCCACATATTTGGCAGAAGCCTTGATATTGTCGTAGGGGAGGGCGGGTAGGACGATAGGCAGGGCGAGTGTTTGAGGTGAAGGGAGGCCTGAAAGTGGTGGGAGGGGAAGAACGCCAATATTATGGAGTGGCAGGGGATGGATGAGGAGGGCGAAAAGTGGAGGTTGGGCGATTACCACGCCATGCATGAGAAGTCTTTTGTGTAGGATTGGCTGTTATGGGAAGGGGTGTTGCATGGGAGGAGGACATGGCTTCAAAAGAAAGAAGCTTCTCATGCAGTTCATCAAATGAAATGGAAGTGTCACGTGCTTGCACTACACGAACAAGTTCTTTGTAGTCATCATCGAGACCATCCAGAATTTTTCAGTGAGGTCTTCTGGATCCATGGGTGCACCTAATATAGCCAGTTCATCAGCATTGGCTTTGACAGAGTGAAGAAATTCAGTAATGGTCCGAGATCCTTTGGATGGATTTTTGAGCTGGTTTTTAACTTGTTTGATGCGGCCACGTGAAGGTTTAGCATACGTGTTGGCAAGTATGGTCCATGCTTCTTGAGCAGTCCCTACACAAGCAATAAAAGGAATAATGGTAGGAGAAATAGAGTCAATCAAGGCATTAAGCAGAAGCTTATCCTGACGAATCCAAAGTTTATGAGAGGGATTTGTTGTGGTGATGTTGTCTGCAGTAATGGTGTTGGGAGGGCAGGGTGTTGATCCATCGATGTATCCAATGAGATCATATCTAATGAATAAAGTTTCAAACTGAAGCTTCCAGGAAATGTAGTTTGTGGATGTGAGTTTGAGAGGTGTTTGTGCAGTGGTATTTATTGTAATGAGAGGAACCCCATGGTGTGGAAGGTTGGAAGAAGAGATAGTAGCTGCTGAGTCGATTTGTGTGGTCATGTTTATGTTTTGAACAAGAGGATCGACAGTTTGTGATAGAAGAAAGAAGAAACTAATGAAGAATAGAATTAGGCAGCTCTGATACCATAATAGAAGGAACAGTTTATACACTGCTGTTGTGCTCTTTTATTAATCAACCAAGCTGTACATATATAGGTTTAATAGAAACTAATCAACACCTAAATACAAGGAAGGATAAGACGAAGACTCCTAGTCTTAAGGAAGTTTGAACTGTTGCTGAATACAAGAGAGTTTAAACATGAATGATTTGATTTCACTCTGATATATTGTTCATTATTCTATATTATTATATATCATTACCACATGGATTTCTTCTATTTTTAGCTTTTGACGGAGTTCTTCAAAATTAATTGCCCTGATCAATTGATCTAGTTAAAACATATGCAAAAAACTATTTTTAATTACAAAATAAAACATAAGGTTAGAAAATTACAAAAATACCACTAGTGTAGGGAATTACCATTTCGACCCTAGTCAGATATATAAATTACATTTATGCCACTGACAGTGTAACTCACTATTCACACGATGCACCATCATAGACGGCTCTGTTAGGATTAAGGTGAGGTGGTGGCGCGTTGACTAGCTAAGCTAGCATTTATTGACCTCTTCAATCCCTGATGATTGTTGTGTATCTCACATAAAAACTATGGAGGAAGAACAACAATTGAACCCGATGGATATCGACCATATTGTGAAAAGGTAGATTTTAGATGGATTCATAATTGCCAATGAAGTGACTCATGGGGTCAAATGGAAAGGAGATCATGGTTTCACTCTCAAGGTTGATTTTTATAAGGCTTTTGATTCACATTTATGGGTAAAGGAATATATGGGTTTTGACAACAATTAGAGATCACTTATTCATAAATACGTTTCAAATTCTCATATAGCCATCTTTGTTAATGGATCACCAAGTCAAGAATTTGGAGTCAAGCATGGAATATGACAGAGAGATCCACTTTCACCCTTTCAGTTTGATATAGTAGTAGAGGGATTAAGAGCTCTATTTGAAGGAGCATATTCATATGGTTATTTTAAAGAAATTGGGTATGATTAGGGATCGAGAATCACTCAATCATCTTCAGTATGTTAATGACACGCTAGTTTTTATTCCAAATGATTACTATTCTTTGATAGAAGTAAAAAGAATTCCAAGATGGTTTAAGTTTGCTTTAGCTTTGTAAGTGAACTTCCATAAAAGTTTCTTAGTTGGCATTGATTTGGATGTTGAGTATACATGTGGTATGAAAAGCTCTATCTATTGTAAATGGGATAAACTACCTGTCAGGTATCCAAGCCTTCATTTGGGAGCCAACCCCAAAAAGATATCAACCTAAAATCTTGTCATCTCTCAGATTCATGCAAGATTGGGTGTGTGGATAAGCAAGATTTTAAACATGGCTGGCCGTATATATTTGCTAAAAACATGTTGAACTCTTTACCCTTATATTACATATTAATCTTTCTCATGTCAAAAAGGGCGCACAAATATTCATAAGATCCATTCAGAGATGATTTCTATGAGTTGGTACCTCGAATGCAAGAAACATATGTAAGGTGGCGTGGAATCTAGTGGTCAGAGAAAAAAAAGAGGTGGTCTAAGCATTGGATCTTTACAAGGCAAAAACAAAGCCATGGTGATAAGTGGTTGTGCAGGTTAGGAGAGCAAGATAAGGAAGGATGGCAAGATATTATCAGAAAGAAGTGTTGACCTTACTTTGAGAATGGACTTCCAAGCTTTAATCATTCACTTTCAGACTTATGGCAATGAATTTACTCCATAATCAACCGTGAAGGATATGTACCAACACCTTGAAAAAAATGTTGTTTCTACAAATTGGCAATGAGAAAGGAATAAGATTTTGGATAGATTACTAGTTGGAGAATTGTAAACACCCAACAAAAAAAAGTAAAGCCAGAAACGACTCCATCATCGCTGCCGATTTCTAAATCGGCAGCGACATAGTTTTTTATGCTGATTTATGAATCGGCAGCGACACAGTTTTTTGTTGATTTGTGAGTCGATAGTGACACAGTTTCATCGATGATTTTTGAGTTAAAAGGGCTGTGTACGCTGATGAATCCATGTGCCAGCCGTGGAAGCAGTTTCAATGATGATTTCTAAGTCGGCAACGACTCAGTTTTTGTTGATGATGTAAAACCCAACAAAAATTAGTGTTGGACCGGCCTATTCTAGGTGAGAATAATAAAGGACATGACCACTTTAGAATGACCTAAAAGAGGGATAAGAACAACCTTATCCAGCCTTCGAAACACCCCTTCACATTTTAAAGGGGTATAAATGTAGCAAAGGAGAGAGAATGACCTTTGCTCTCCCCAAAAACAACTTGCCAGCATCATTGGCTACATCAACCTCTCTTCCCAAAGCAAAGCCAGCAAACCTAGTTGCATGCACCCCCATGGAACGTGAGAGAAGAAGGGAGGATTAGAGAAAAGCAGAGGTGGTTGAAGCCATCAAAGAAGAAGGAGTTTAGAACTCTCCTTAAAAACCAGCCAGAAAACACCACTACAGCCGCCACTCCCTCAAGAAGAAAACCTAGCAACCAGTTGTATGTACATTCTTTGAGTGTTAGAGAGGAAATGAGAGTTAGAGAAAAACATAAATGGCTGAAACTATGGAAGGAGAAGGAGTGTAGGAGGCCGACTGGTGCAGTTGGAGAAGGGAGGAAGAAAACCAAAAGTAGAGGGGAAGAAAAATTGTTAAATCCCTTCCTAAAGTTGTTGAAAACCTGAGGTATGAACCATAAGCTTTCTCCCCCTATTCTTGGGACATTAGGATCGAAAAAGAAGAAGAAAACCCTAAGAAAATGGCCTAGGATTTTTACACCAGCTGTGAAGAAAACCTAAACAAGAAAGAGGGATGAAAATGGGGCTGAATGGAGATTTAATTCAAGAACATTTAACAAAGAAAATGGATAAGTTTGAATGTATAAACTTACGAGAGGACCGACCATAATAAAAACTGGATAGTATATGAATTTCCTGTGATGAAATGCATAGATGGAAACTATGTTAGAGTCATGTATTCTACTAGAGCTAAAACAGAACATATGCTTGTGTTTATGACAGAATTTCTGCATATGTGAATGTTGAAATTATGTGAAAATGTGTTAGAAAGTGTTATGACCCGAATTTTACTATCATTTGAACCGTAGAAGCATGTGGAAACCTTGAGTTTGTGTGTGTAATGGATGAACTTGTTTAATTAGGAAGCAAATGGTTATATGTATGAGTATGATTTTTATGTTGTTGGCGATACTATTGTGTTAAACTTGATAAAATGCATGCAAAAGATTGGAGAAAAGAGGCATATATGCTTCGACCGAGAATAGGACCATTAACGAAATCTCACATGATGAACCTCCATAAGTTGATGTGAAATAGCATGAATGTAGGACTTGTTTACGTGTCGTTGAATTTCTACAAATTGTATTGATGAATTTTGGATAATACCATTAAGGACTTAAAGTGATGTTTAGGGGATTCTTTGTAAGAATATGTATGTTGAGAATTGGTTATGTATTGTTGATGGTCTTGTGATAAAACTTTGAATGCGATTGAATTTTTATACGTGTTCAAACTCGGTTGGGGATGAGTTATGAAAGGGGGTAAACTAACATAGACCTTATGCTTAGTTAAGGGAAAGAGAAAAATCATAAACAACTCCATCATTGCTACCGATTGTAAATCGGCAGCGACATGAGTTGCGTTGATGATTTCTAGGTCAGCAGCGACTCAGTTTTCATCAACGATTCTTGAGTCAGCAGTAGGCTGTGTGCACTAATGATTCCAGCGTCGGCTACAGACATGGGTTGCTTTGATGATTTCTAGGTCAGCAGCGACCCAGTTTTCATCAACGATTCTTGAGTCAATAATTGGTTGTGTGCACTGACGATTTCAGCGTCAGCTATAGACATGGGTTGCGTTGACAATTTTTGGCAGCGACTCAGTTTTCATCGACAATTCTTGAGACACTAGTAGGCTGTGTACGTGAATTATTCCAGCATTAGCCTTAAAAATGTGTTGCGTTGACAATTTCTAGGTCGCCAGCAACTCAGTTTTCGTCAATGATTTCTGAGTAAGCAGTAGACTAAGTACGTTGACGATTCCAGGGTCACCCGTAGAAAGGTGTTGCGTTGATGATTTCTGGATCTACAACAACTCAATTTTCATCAACGATTTTCGAGTAAGCAGTAGACTAAGTACGCTTACACCTTCTCGTGTCAGTAGTGAATTAGTTTTCGTTGCCAATTTATGTATCAGTAGCGAACAAGTTTTCGCTGCCGATTTATGTATCACCAGCAAACTAGTTATCTCTGTCGATTTATGTGTCACCAGCGAACCAGTTTTCGTTGTTGATTTTTATGTCACCAGCAAACAAGTTTTCGTTGTTGATTTATGTGTTACTAGCGAACCAGTTTTCGCTGCCGAATTCTATGTCACTAGCGAACCAGTTTTCACTGCCGAATTCTATGTCACCAGCGAACCAATTTTTGCTGTCAATTCTGTGTCACCAGCGAACCAGTTTTTGATGCCGATGTTCTGTGACAGACTTCCATATTAGAATTGACTTAAATGCCTGGAACGAATTCATTGTATGATTGTGTAATATGTGTGGAACACTGGAATGTGAACATGTGGATTCTTGAAATATGTATGGTGATGAGTCATGTGATTTCAAAATGCAAATGTGCTGATTTGTGACCATTGATGTGTTAGGTGGTGTGACCGAGATCGGACCTTCGACCGGGCAAGGACACCCCACGGGAGGAACAAGTAGGTGGTTTCCACCTTTTTTTTGTATAATGTAAATGTTCTAAAATAAATTGTTTGACGATGATATATTATTAAGTTGTTGATGAATGGTAAACCGATTATGAAATGTTAATTGAGTTGTTGATGAACTTGAGTTGTTGCCGAATGTTAAACCGATTATGAACTGTTGATTGAGTTGTTAATGAATGTTAAACCAATTATGAAATGTTGATTGAGTTGTTGATTAGCTTCGGCTAATGGCATCCGAGATAGATGACCGGGTTGTGATTGATGATTAGCTTCGACTAATGACATCCTACGGGGATGCCTGAGATCAATTGATGATTACCTTCAGCCAATGACATCCTAAATGGATGGCCGGGTTTTGTGATGATTAGTCTCGACAAATAGCACCCTAGAGGGATGGCCGGGTTGATTATGATGATTGGGTTCGGCTAATGGCATCCTAGATAGATGGCCGAGTTGATTATGATGATTGGGTTCGGCTAATGGTATCCGTGAGAGATGATGGGTTTGATTTTGTGATTAGTTTTGGTTAATGGCATCCGGGACGGATGACCGAGTTTAGATATTGCGATTGACTACGGCTTAAATGACTAAAAACATTGAATTCATTTATAAAATTTTAGTATTTTAATTTAGCAAACACACATATTTATTAAACCTCAGATCCGGATGTGTTGGGTGTTCGTTTTTCCTTTAGAAAATAAAGGGCCAGTTGTTAGAAAATAAAGAGAGGGACTAAATTTTTTGTTTAAAAGAAACTTAGAAGGAAATTATAAAAGTCTGAAACGACTACACGTGCAAGTACAGTAAAAATAGGATACCAAGAACCAATATAATTAACTATTGAAAAAGTAAAACAATGAAAGAATTTTGTTTGAATTTTCAATCTTGAACTGATCTGTTACGAAATATGTTCATTTTCCTGAGAAATTACAGAAGAAAAATAGAAGAAAGAGTTGCGTTTGTATTTGAGTAAACTTCTCCAAGAACAAGCTATCTTCTTGGTCATATTATTTGAAGTTCTTCAACGAAGAAAGCATGGCTGCTTTTCATCATGAATATATATATATATATATATATATATATAATTGTTGAATTTCAAAATTATTTTTTGCACTTCCTCCCCAATATTGCATGTTAATACCATCAATGATCGAACGCATGACTTGACTTGTCAAAGAAAATAATGCCTAGGAGTTCTTGATCAAAAAAAAAAAAAAAAAAACATGTGACTTGACATTTCCTACTTTCAACTTTTCAACAGACGGTACTCTCTATATATACCACCAAGCAACGACATTACTAAGCACACTCAAGGCATTACGAAAATTTTACGTACTGTCAAGCAAAACCAAAAGCCTTTACTTTGTTTATAGTACTATCAATCAGCCAACAAAAAAAAATGGGAGATAGCAACAATCAAACAACGCATTTTGTTTTGATCCATGGTTCAGCTTCAGGAGCTTGGGCATGGTACAAGGTGAAGACAATGCTAGAGGCAGCTGGGCACTCTGTCACAGCCCTTGACATGAGTGCATCAGGGGTGAACACGAAAAACACTGGAAGAAGTTGTTACTTTTGATCAGTATAATGAGCCCTTGATCGAGTTCATGGCCAACTTAGCTGAAAATGAAAAGGTTGTATTGGTGGGTCATAGTCTAGGTGGCTTAAACGTGGCTTTTGCTATGGAGAAGTTCCCAGAGAAGATTTCTCTAGCTGTTTTTGTTACAGCATTCTTGCCTGATACCGAGCACCGGCCATCGTATATGTTAGAGAAGGTAGCGCAATTTATTTTATTTTGCATTTAATTAAGGCCCTTTAATTGAAAACATGCAAATGTAAAGGCATTACCAATCATCTCTAACTTTAAATTAAACCCTTATACATTTTGTTCTTTCTGTTAGTTTATTGAAAATAGCCCAGCCGTGGCAGACGGGTGGCAGAGTGTAGTGTCTTCAACCGCGGGATATGAGACATTCATGAAGTCCACTGCTTTTAACCTTGCCTCCCCTGAGGTACGGCTCGTGAATCTGATTACAAATTGATTTTCGATCTTGGACTGATCTGTTTGACTGTAATAACTAGTGTAGTGATGATATATTTTTCTTGTTTGCAGGATCTCAGTCTCCAAACGCTTTTAAAGAGATCAGGATCATTGTTTCTTGAAAGTCTGGCCAAGGCAAACAAGTTCACGAAGGAGAAATTTGGATCGGTTGTGCGAGATTATGTTGTTTGTACTCAAGATTTATTGGTGGTTCCGTCATTGCAGCGCTTCATGATTGAACACAATGAGGTTAAGGAAGTGATGGAGATTCCAGCAGATCATATGGCAATTGCTTCTAGGCCTAAAGAACTCTGTCAATGTCTTCTGGAGTTCGCACGTAAGCATGCATAGATTGTTGTTAATTGGTGCGCTAATTATAAATGTAATAATGTGCAACATTTGTATCTAGTTCTAGGCTGCCTATATATATGTAATAGGATGGCTGTTGAAATAAAATAAAGAAGAGATAGATGTTGCCTTCATTTTTAGATTTGCTCTGAGGAATATTCTTTGAATTGCAACCGCACCATACGTGTCTTCATTATTTGTATTTGTATTTGTATTCTTTTCCAATTATGAATAATAAACATGATTGATTTCTAGTCAAGTTGGCAACAAGCACTCTTAATAAAGCTAGCTACCACTTCTTCACCCGCCGATGTAGGATATTACAAAACACATATCCATTGATAAAATACTCATTGTAGCACTTCATTTTTCTTTTAGTATCCAGGCTTAGTAAAGATAATGAAACACAAACATTCTTTTCCATTTGATAAACCTTGTACATTAAGTACAATAATGAATAGTAAACAAGAATTCTGTAATGAAATTCGGTACCATGATAGATAATGAGTTTATGATAGTACTTACATGTGTTTTGAACCACATGGCAAATTATTCATCTTGTAATCGAAAGATTTAGGATTCGGTCAGCTGTGATTTATTAGACAGTAAATATTGTCGATGTTGCCTACAAGGTTTTCAAAATTATATGAGTTTGTGATATAACAATAAACAAATAGTCCATTTATAACAAAGTTTAAGTAGTATATATACTTACTGAATAAAAGGTCTCGGTTCATTGTAGTTAAATAACACATAATTGTGTACTTGTTTGAACTCTATTTCAGACAAATATCTTCCCCTTACAACATTTTTAGGTATGGGTCATCCAGGATTGGAGAATACTGACAAGTTCTCACTCGAAGACACTTCACCTTCATCATCATGCCATGGAACACAGTAGATTCTCGTTCTCAAATAAGGCTTGAAATAGTACAAGTTAAATGTTGAGATTTCCTCAACAATATAGGCCTCACATATCAAGGCCTCACATATCAAAGCCTCAATATAGGCCTCAACAGGCGCCTTGTACCTGCATGGAATTAAATAAATATTTTAAATTAAAAAAACAATGAAAATACATTAACAATACATTGCATCTATAATATCTAACCTCTCGAATGGACACATCTATCTATATTGGACTGGGCCTCTAACTTTTGCCTCATATGGTAAATATATGGGTAAATGCTCCATCGAGTCAAAAAACGATGGAGGGAATATAATCTCAAGTTTGCATATTGTCTTGATGATATTCGTTTCAAGCCTCTCAATGTGAAGTGTTTGCAACTTGCTGGAGCATATATCTCTAAAGAAATGACTGATCTCTGTGAGTGCATCCCATATCCCTTATGGCAACAAATCACGATAAACTAATGGAATGAGTGTTTGCATAAACATATGGCAGTCATGGCTCTTCATTCCATACAATCTGCATTCCTCTAGATTAACTAACTTTGATATGTTCGAGGCATGTCCATCAAGAAAACACAGACTCTTAAGTTATTGGTAGACTAGTAGTCGTGCATTCTTCTCTAAGGCAAAGCTTGCTCTGGGCTTTGCGACCCGTGACCCATAAAAAACCAACTCCATACTTTTACGGTTACAAAACAATGCTATATCCATTCTAGCCTTCATATTGTCCTTTGTCTTCCCTTTCACATCCATGATCGTGTTGAAAATGTTCTTAAATGTGTTCTTTTCTATGTGCATGACATCAAGGTTATGGCGAAAAAGATTGGTCTTCCAATAAGGAAGCTCTCAGAAAATACTTCGTTTTACCTAGTTGTGGTTCAAACCAAAACCAGAAAACTTCTGCTTACCGCACCTAAGCCCCACTCAACCAATGATTGTAATATTTTTTTCTCCATATCTAAAAACCAAAAATGATTTCTTTTGGCTTGAAGATAATTTCGAGACACGTCAAAATTAAAGCTTTCACTTTACTGCTCCAAGAAATACGATCCTAAGCAATAACAAAGCTGGAAGTTTGTGTCCTCTCCTTAGCCACTCTACAGGACAGAAACGAAATGTCCTTGGTAAGAATCAATAGTGAAGAAAAGGGGAGAAATATCAATGGTTGAGATTCTCTTAGCTTACACAATTAATTTTGAGTTTCCTCATATTTTTTTTTACCTCTTCATATTTAGTATCTAGAATTGTGACCTACACTCAAGGTATTTTTTTTTTTTGGTATTACATAAATCAATTTCTTTATATAAAAAAACAACAAAAACCTTTCTTTCCAAAATACAATTTCATTTTAATTTGCATACGGCAAAGTCTCTCAAAACTAAAAATAAAAATCTATTTGAAAAAAATAAAAAAATTCATTGTATGATTTAGCATTTTTTTCATAAACCAAAAAAATTCAAAAAATATCTTTGCACGAATTCATAAATTTAATAACCACTTTATTGAATTCATGAAAACTTGACCAATATTACAAAAACACCAAAATTTTATTTTCTTTTAATACATGACATTATGAACTTATAAGTAAGAAATATTCCCAATATTGAACAAAAAGAAACTTTTATTACCTTGGCTTTAGAAATGTTAGGTTTTAACCTGATAAGATAAGAATCTCTTTACTGATGAGGACTTTTCTTAAACCTTATACATACTTTTAGCATGTATGATTTAGCATTTTTTTCATAAACCAAAAAAATTCAAAAAATATCTTTGCACGCATTCATAGATTTAATAACCACTTTATTGAATTCATGAAAACTTGACCAATATTACAAAAACACCAAAATTTTATTTTCTTTTAATACATGACATTATGAACTTATAAGTAAGAAATATTCCCAATATTGAATAAAAAGAAACTTTTATTACCTTGGCTTTAGAAATGTTAGGTTTTAACCTGATAAAATAAGAATCTCTTTACTGATGAGGACTTTTCTTAAACCTTATACATACTTTTATGAGTTTTAGAATGACTAGGTTTTAACCTGATGAGATGAGATCTCCTTACTAAGAAGGACTTTTCTTAAACATTAAATAAACTAACGAATAAAAACACGACTTCAAACAAATAACAAAGCAACTTACTAAAGATGTTTTTAGAATAGTACGTGATGAAGTCTGTTTCAAGTAAAATACTTATGGATTTTCTGAAAAATCTCTGCATTGACTAGTATTAAATGTCCTAGTTATCTTAAATTTAGATAATAATTTTTTTTCCTTTTAAATTAGCCACCCAAAAGTCACAGGAGTATTTTGCGTATTATATAAATTATTCATCATAGGTTACATTTGCAAAATGTAATATTAATCCTACTAACATCAACAATTTTAAAGTTAACCTAAAGCGTGTACCTTCTTAGAACTCTCAAGCCTCTCTTTTTTTTTTTAAAAAAAAAAAAATACCTAGATCCCTTATCATTTGAAAAAAAAAGCGTTGAATTCATTTGTATAATTTTAACATTTTAATTTAGCAAAAAAAAAAAAACACACACACACACATATATATTAAACTTCAGATCCGGAATGTGTTGGGTGTTTTTTTAATCATTAGAAAATAAAGGGCGGGACTAAATTTAAAAAATCATAAATTGGAGGCCTTATCTTGCAAACAACTTTTTGGTTTAGAAGGAAAGTTACAAGAATTAGAAAGGACTACTCATGTTCAAAGTAGGGTAAAAACAGGATACCCATTGTTATAAACATCTAATTAAAGATTTGAAAAGTAAAGGAACAATGAAAGTATTTTTCATCGTCATCACGTTCGGTCAAACTCCTTTTTTTGGGTGAAGGTAAACTTATGTGGTGATCATATCCAGTTATTAGTACTCGGACATCTCTTACTTTTCATTATTCCAATCTATGAAATAACTAATTCAAAAGATAATTGTTGCACGGAACCTGTTACGAAAACGAAATAGATTTCCTGTACATACATAAAATTGTTTGGAACGACTACTCATGTTCAAATTAGGGTCATATTAATTTGAAGCTCTTCCACGACGAAAACATGGCGGCTTTTCATCTTGAGTATATGAGAATTTTCCTAAGAATTTACAGAAGCAAAATAGAAGAAAGAGTTGGGTTTGTATTGAGGAGTTAACTTCTCCAAGAACAAGTTATCTTCTTGGTCATATTATTCAAAGTTCTTCAACGAAGAAAGCATGGCTGCTTTTCATCATGAATATATATTTTTAATCGTTGAATTTCATGTGACTTGACATTTCCCACTTTCAACTTTTCAACAGACGGTACTCTCTATATATACCACCATGCAACGACATTACACAATCAAGGCATTACGAAAATTAATATTACGTCCTGTCAAGCAAAACCAAAAGCCTTTACCTTTTTTTATAGTACTATCAATCAACAAAAAAAAAATGGGAGATAGCAACAATCAAACAACGCATTTTGTTTTGATCCATGGTTCAGCTTCAGGAGCTTGGGCATGGTACAAGGTGAAGACAATGCTAGAGGCAGCTGGGCACTCGGTCACAGCCCTTGACATGAGTGCATCAGGGGTGAACACGAAAACACTGGAAGAAGTTGTTACTTTTGATCAGTATAATGAGCCCTTGATCGAGTTCATGGCCAACTTAGCTGAAAATGAAAAGGTTGTATTGGTGGGTCATAGTCTAGGTGGCTTAAACGTGGCTTTCGCTATGGAGAAGTTCCCAGAGAAGATTTCTCTAGCTGTTTTTGTTACAGCATTCTTGCCTGATACCGAGCACCGGCCATCGTATATGTTAGAGAAGGTAGCGCAATTTATTTTATTTTGCATTTAATTAAGGCCCTTTAATTGATTGCTTTTAATTTAGATGATGAACAAGAGTGCCCGGATCTGTTCTGTTTAAGGTCCAACAACACAACCCACTGAGCAGAGATATGACGGGCAAAACCTTTTGCTTAATTCAACAAGGAAAATTCATAGCATTAATGCACATGAAAACATGCAAATGTAAAGGCATGTTTTTACCAATCATCTCTAACTTTAAATTAAACCCTTATACATTTTGTTCTTTCTGTTAGTTTATTGAAAATAGCCCAGCCGTGGCAGACGGGTGGCAGAGTGTAGTGTCTTCAACCGCGGGATATGAGACATTCATGAAGTCCACTGCTTTTAACCTTGCCTCCCCTGAGGTACGGCTCGTGAATCTGATTACAAATTGATTTTCGATCTTGGACTGATCTGTTTGACTGTAATAACTAGTGTAGTGATGATATATTTTTCTTGTTTGCAGGATCTCAGTCTCCAAACGCTTTTAAAGAGATCAGGATCATTGTTTCTTGAAAGTCTGGCCAAGGCAAACAAGTTCACGAAGGAGAAATTTGGATCGGTTGTGCGAGATTATGTTGTTTGTACTCAAGATTTATTGGTGGTTCCGTCATTGCAGCGCTTCATGATTGAACACAATGAGGTTAAGGAAGTGATGGAGATTCCAGCAGATCATATGGCAATTGCTTCTAGGCCTAAAGAACTCTGTCAATGTCTTCTGGAGTTTGCACGTAAGCATGCATAGATTGTTGTTAATTGGTGCGCTAATTATAAATGTAATAATGTGCAACATTTGTATCTAGTTCTAGGCTGCCTATATATATGTAATAGGATGGCTGTTGAAATAAAATAAAGAGATAGATGTTGCCTTCATTTTTAGATTTGCTCTGAGGAATATTCTTTGAATTGCAACCGCACCGTACGTGTCTTCATTATTTGTATTTGTATTCTTTTCCAATTATGAATAATAAACATGATTGATTTCTAGTCAAAATTGCGCGTGTTTGTGTTTTATTTTTGTTTTTTTTTGAAATTGATAATTATGATAATAATAAGATATACACATCTTCATCAACTTGTAAAATTAAAAAGTTGTGAATCATTTAACATAAATAAAACAATTTTTTGAAAAAGATTATATTATGTTATAGTTCTTGTTAGTCTATTATATCTTAAAAGTACAACAACGAAATATAATAAAAGATTATTGAATTAATTTCAATTTAACCCATATGGTTTGAGACCAATCAAAATTCTCCTTCAAAGATGAAATTGTATCCATTTTCCTCTTCAGCAGTGAATCACCTGTCAATGTTTTCATTTAGGTTACCCAAACTTGCAAAAAATAAAATCATTAAACTTTTAATGAATTCAATTAAGGAGGAGAAAAATATATCTCTTCAATCAAAACTCCATTTTCTTATTCATGTTTCTTATTTGTTTTGATGAAAATATTTTCTTATAAAAAATAATTTTTTTAAAAAATATAAACTTATCAAGATATGAAAAGCATGTGTCAATAATCTTAAAAAATATCTTAAAACATTTCAGGAATCCAAGGATCCTACTAGACAAATCTAAGGGGTAACTCCTAAACCATATTAATTATATTCTTATGATTTACCCCAACACATTCAAAACTCCCTCGATCCAGGAGCCTTACCCGTCATTCGAAGTCGTGCACGTCATGTCAATAAAAATCTAAATGGTCTATGTTATCAAATGACCAACCTTAATAAAAAAATCTAAAAGGTTCCATGTTTGACATAATTAGCAATAGGATTCGATCAAAAGATATCTTGATTATAGACTCGAATTAAACTTAGTAATGATGGGGTTTGAAATTTTCAAATCACAGGGCATACACTTCTTGATGGTAGAGTTGAACTTTTTTATAGTAGAGCTTGAAATGTTTTTGTTGACAAGGCTTGAAATTTTCTGATTGCAAGGCTTACACTTCTTGATGGCAGAGTTGAACTTTCTAATGGTAGAGCTTGAAAATCTTTTGATGACAAGGCTTGAATTTATGATTGGAGGGGTTGACGATAACATCAACTTATTGTGATTTATTTACGAAGCACAACTTGTACATTTTGAAAGCATAATATTCCTTTTTATGTTGTCTTCATCTTCTAAGGCCTTCAGCTTTAGAAATGTTTATAACTAGGCATAAGCTTACATGAAATGTTTAAGTGATCACAATACCTTCACTGCTTACCACAAGTTTGTCTTCTATGTTCTCCTATTTTGACAACTGAATAAGTATGGTTTATCGATCTTACTAGCTTGGCCCACATTGACTCTTCTTATCATTGCCCCCTAACTAAAGCATGAGGATTATTGTAATAGAAGGAACAGTTTATACACTGTTGTTGTGCTCTTTTATTAATCAACCAAGCTGTACATATATAGGTTTAATAGAAACTAATCAACACCTAAACACAAGGAAGGATAAGACGAAGACTCATAGTCTTAAGGAAGTTTGAACTGTTGCTGAATACAAGGGAGTTTAAACATGAATGATTTGATCTTCATTCTGATAATGTTGATCTTCATTCTGATATGCCCCCTCAAGATAGGCCACGACTAGAGAGGCCAATCTTGTCACGCAAATTCTGAAATTGAGATCGAGGCAGAGGTTTAGTGAGAAGATCAGCAAGCTGATCTGCTGAGGAAACGTGTGCCACACGTAGAACACCAGTTTGCACTTGGTCACGTAGAAAGTGATAGTCAATGGCTACATGCTTCATCCTGGAATGAAAAACCGGATTGGAACTTAATTGTGTGGCTCTAATATTGTCGCAGTAGATGACTGGAGTGTGGAGCAATGTAACACAAAGCTCTGAGAGTAAGGAACGAATCCAACACAGTTCAGCTGCAGTAGCAGCAACTGATCTATATTCTACTTCAGTAGAGGACCTGGCTACAGTTTTTGGTTTCTTGGAGCTCCAGGAAATGAGATTGCTGCCAAGATAAACAAGGTTGGCACTGGTAGAAGAGTAGTCATCTTTGTTACCTGCCCAATCAGCATCCGAGAAGGCGTGAAGTGAGTCTGATACAGCATGAATGGAGAGTGGAGAGTTGCGTTTAAGAAGAAGTCCATCATGCGGTGTACCACATAGATAACGTAAAATCCTTTTAACACAATTCCAGTGCTCATCAGTTGGAGCATGCATGAACTGGGACATTCTATTAACAGCAAAAGAAATATCCGGACGAGTGAGTGACAAGTATTGAAGGCTGCCTACAACTGTTCTGTACTCAGTGGGATCTGAGAGAAGCGATCCTGAGGATAATGTAAGTGAAGATGAGTGTGTTGGCAGTGGAGTAAGAACAGGTTTTGACATTTCCATGTGTGTTTTATCAAGCAGCTCCTGGATATATCGACGCTGGGAAAGGAGAATGCCTTGACATTGAGGAATAACTTGTACACCAAGGAAGTAGGAAAGATTGCAAAGATCTTTGAGAGAAAACCTTTTAGCTAGACAAGAAACAAACTGAGATACAAGGTCTGCATTATTACCCGTTAGTATAATATCATCTACATACACTAAAAGGTATAGCAGTTTAGTATCAAGTTGCAGAGTGAACAAAGAAGTATCAGAATGTGATTTCTGAAACCAGAATCCATGAGAAATTTGCGCAACTCCTGATACCAAGCCCTGGGAGCTTGTTTGAGGCCGTAGATAGCCTTGTGAAGTTTACACACATGAGTTGGATTATCAGAGTCAAGGAAGCCAGGTGGCTGAGCCATGTAAATTGTTTCTGTTAAGGTACCTTGGAGGAATGCATTGTTGATATCTAATTAGCGAAGAGACCAACCATTTGCAACTGTTATATTGAGCACCAGGTGAATAGTGGTTGGCTTAATTACTGGACTGAAGATCTCTAGATAATCCACACCCGGTCTCTGATGAAAGCCTTTGGCCACAAGGCGCGCTTTGAACCTGTTAACAGAGCCATCAGGATTGCGCTTGATGCAAAATATCCATTTACAGCCTACAAGGTTGTTCACATTAGTTGGAGAGACAAGTTCCCATGTTCCATTGCGAATAAGGGCATTGTATTCGTCTGACATAGCATTTCTCCAGTTGGAATCTTGGAGAGCCTGGGCAACAGTTGATGGTTCTGAATTTGGGGAAGAGATTAATTGTGTGTGAAGGTTTAGTTTTTGAATAGGTTTGAGGATATTATTTTTGGCACGGGTAGTCATGGAATGGTGAGGAGGTGGCGGGGAGGCTGGTTGTAAGACAGGGGAGGGAGGTGTTGGAGAGTCAGCTGATAAAGTTGGTGATGAGGTAGCAGCAGCAGAAGACAATTCTGGTGTAGGGACGGCTGGAGTGTAAGAAGGCGGCTGGGATGAAAGGGGAACAGAGACTATAAGAACTGGTGGCAACCATGAAACTACTATAGTGGAAGTGGGACGTGGAAGCATGCTGTGGAGATTAGTATAAGGAAAAACAGACTCTACAAACTTGACATGACGAGAGATAAAAGTTTTGGAAGTGGATGGTTCAAAACAAAGATATGCATGTTAAGATAACGAGTAGCCAATAAAGACACAGGGTTTGGATTTGGGTTCTAATTTGTGGGATGAATATGGACGAATCCATGGATAGCATAAGCAGCCGAAACTTTTTAACCTGGAATAGTTGGGTGCTGTTTTGAAAATTAATTCAAATGGACTAGAGAGATTTAAAGTTGGGGTAGGCATCCTATTAATGAGGTAAACAGCAGTACTAAAGGCATTTCCAAAATGTTAATGGAAGGGATGCATGCGAGAGTAGCGTGAGGCCAGTCTCAACAATGTGACAGTGCCTGCGTTCAGAATATCCATTTAGCTCAGGAGTATAAGGTGGTGTGGTCATATGAGTGATCCCAGCTTTAGAAAGAAAAGTTCTGAGGCCTAGATACTCTCCCCCATTATCAGTGTAGAGAGTGATAATGCGGTGTTGAAAATAATTCTCAACAATGGCTTTATACCGTGTAAAAACTTCATGAACATCAGATTTGCGTTTAAGGGGATAAAACCAGACATATTTGGTAAAGTGATCAACAAATATAACATAGTATTTGAAGCCATCAGAAGACAGAATTGGAGACATCCAAACATCAGAGAAAACAATTTGCAAAGGATGTGTGGATATAAGTGAAGAATTAGAGAATGGTAACTTATGACTTTTATTGCAGAGGCATGCATTACATGAGAAGTCAGAAGTGATAGACGAAGATGATTCTAAATGAGAACTAGTGAGGATGTGTTTTAAAATAGGAAATGCTGGATGTCCTAAGCGACTATGCCAGGTCGTGCATGTGGTTTTGGTGGTGGAGAAGGCTAGAAGTGGTGGAGACTGTGGTTTGAAAGCCGACCATTCATACACTCCGTCCTTAATACTGCCCTGGAAGAGAATTGCCCCCGTTTGAAGATCCTTCACAAAGAACAAGGATGGTAAGAACTCGACAGAAACATTATTAGTGATACAAAACTGATAAACAGAAATCAAGTTTCTCTTCATAGTGGGTACACATAGAACATTAGACAATTTAAAGGATGATGTAGGAGAAGATAGATGTGAAGAACCGGTGTGTGTAATTGGAAGATTGGTACCATCGCCTATCATAACATCATCGGATCCACTGTAAGGAGAGTGCATAGATAAATTCTCCAAATTTGATGTCACATGGTGAGAGGCACCACTGTCGAGTAACCATGTAGGAGAGGTGGATGAGGTGTTGGCAACAAAGTTTACACGTGGCTGCCAAGGAGAAGCTGAGTTGTGTGCTGCTAAAGGCTCATTATTGGAGGCAGGAATCGGAATGAGCTGAAAAGAAGGACAACGTTTGGCTGTGTGACCCTGAATGCCACATATTTGGCAGAAGCCTTGATATTGTCGTAGGGGAGGGCGGGTAGGACGATAGGCAGGGCGAGTGTTTGAGGTGAAGGGAGGCCTGAAAGTGGTGGGAGGGGAAGAACGCCAATATTATGGAGTGGCAGGGGATGGATGAGGAGGGCGAAAAGTGGAGGTTGGGCGATTACCACGCCATGCATGAGAAGTCTTTTGTGTAGGATTGGCTGTTATGGGAAGGGGTGTTGCATGGGAGGAGGACATGGCTTCAAAAGAAAGAAGCTTCTCATGCAGTTCATCAAATGAAATGGAAGTGTCACGTGCTTGCACTACACGAACAAGTTCTTTGTAGTCATCATCGAGACCATCCAGAATTTTTCAGTGAGGTCTTCTGGATCCATGGGTGCACCTAATATAGCCAGTTCATCAGCATTGGCTTTGACAGAGTGAAGAAATTCAGTAATGGTCCGAGATCCTTTGGATGGATTTTTGAGCTGGTTTTTAACTTGTTTGATGCGGCCACGTGAAGGTTTAGCATACGTGTTGGCAAGTATGGTCCATGCTTCTTGAGCAGTCCCTACACAAGCAATAAAAGGAATAATGGTAGGAGAAATAGAGTCAATCAAGGCATTAAGCAGAAGCTTATCCTGACGAATCCAAAGTTTATGAGAGGGATTTGTTGTGGTGATGTTGTCTGCAGTAATGGTGTTGGGAGGGCAGGGTGTTGATCCATCGATGTATCCAATGAGATCATATCTAATGAATAAAGTTTCAAACTGAAGCTTCCAGGAAATGTAGTTTGTGGATGTGAGTTTGAGAGGTGTTTGTGCAGTGGTATTTATTGTAATGAGAGGAACCCCATGGTGTGGAAGGTTGGAAGAAGAGATAGTAGCTGCTGAGTCGATTTGTGTGGTCATGTTTATGTTTTGAACAAGAGGATCGACAGTTTGTGATAGAAGAAAGAAGAAACTAATGAAGAATAGAATTAGGCAGCTCTGATACCATAATAGAAGGAACAGTTTATACACTGCTGTTGTGCTCTTTTATTAATCAACCAAGCTGTACATATATAGGTTTAATAGAAACTAATCAACACCTAAATACAAGGAAGGATAAGACGAAGACTCCTAGTCTTAAGGAAGTTTGAACTGTTGCTGAATACAAGAGAGTTTAAACATGAATGATTTGATCTTCACTCTGATATATTGTTCATTATTCTATATTATTATATATCATTACCACATGGATTTCTTCTATTTTTAGCTTTTGACGGAGTTCTTCAAAATTAATTGCCCTGATCAATTGATCTAGTTAAAACATATGCAAAAAACTATTTTTAATTACAAAATAAAACATAAGGTTAGAAAATTACAAAAATACCACTAGTGTAGGGAATTACCATTTCGACCCTAGTCAGATATATAAATTACATTTATGCCACTGACAGTGTAACTCACTATTCACACGATGCACCATCATAGACGGCTCTGTTAGGATTAAGGTGAGGTGGTGGCGCGTTGACTAGCTAAGCTAGCATTTATTGACCTCTTCAATCCCTGATGATTGTTGTGTATCTCACATAAAAACTATGGAGGAAGAACAACAATTGAACCCGATGGATATCGACCATATTGTGAAAAGGTAGATTTTAGATGGATTCATAATTGCCAATGAAGTGACTCATGGGGTCAAATGGAAAGGAGATCATGGTTTCACTCTCAAGGTTGATTTTTATAAGGCTTTTGATTCACATTTATGGGTAAAGGAATATATGGGTTTTGACAACAATTAGAGATCACTTATTCATAAATACGTTTCAAATTCTCATATAGCCATCTTTGTTAATGGATCACCAAGTCAAGAATTTGGAGTCAAGCATGGAATATGACAAAGAGATCCACTTTCACCCTTTCAGTTTGATATAGTAGTAGAGGGATTAAGAGCTCTATTTGAAGGAGCATATTCATATGGTTATTTTAAAGAAATTGGGTATGATTAGGGATCGAGAATCACTCAATCATCTTCAGTATGTTAATGACACGCTAGTTTTTATTCCAAATGATTACTATTCTTTGATAGAAGTAAAAAGAATTCCAAGATGGTTTAAGTTTGCTTTAGCTTTGTAAGTGAACTTCCATAAAAGTTTCTTAGTTGGCATTGATTTGGATGTTGAGTATACATGTGGTATGAAAAGCTCTATCTATTGTAAATGGGATAAACTACCTGTCAGGTATCCAAGCCTTCATTTGGGAGCCAACCCCAAAAAGATATCAACCTAAAATCTTGTCATCTCTCAGATTCATGCAAGATTGGGTGTGTGGATAAGCAAGATTTTAAACATGGCTGGCCGTATATATTTGCTAAAAACATGTTGAACTCTTTACCCTTATATTACATATTAATCTTTCTCATGTCAAAAAGGGCGCACAAATATTCATAAGATCCATTCAGAGATGATTTCTATGAGTTGGTACCTCGAATGCAAGAAACATATGTAAGGTGGCAGTGGAATCTAGTGGTCAGAGAAAAAAAAGAGGTGGTCTAAGCATTGGATCTTTACAAGGCAAAAACAAAGCCATGGTGATAAGTGGTTGTGCAGGTTAGGAGAGCAAGATAAGGAAGGATGGCAAGATATTATCAGAAAGAAGTGTTGACCTTACTTTGAGAATGGACTTCCAAGCTTTAATCATTCACTTTCAGACTTATGGCAATGAATTTACTCCATAATCAACCGTGAAGGATATGTACCAACACCTTGAAAAAAATGTTGTTTCTACAAATTGGCAATGAGAAAGGAATAAGATTTTGGATAGATTACTAGTTGGAGAATTGTAAACACCCAACAAAAAAAAGTAAAGCCAGAAACGACTCCATCATCGCTGCCGATTTCTAAATCGGCAGCGACATAGTTTTTTATGCTGATTTATGAATCGGCAGCGACACAGTTTTTTGTTGATTTGTGAGTCGATAGTGACACAGTTTCATCGATGATTTTTGAGTTAAAAGGGCTGTGTACGCTGATGAATCCATGTGCCAGCCGTGGAAGCAGTTTCAATGATGATTTCTAAGTCGGCAACGACTCAGTTTTTGTTGATGATGTAAAACCCAACAAAAATTAGTGTTGGACCGGCCTATTCTAGGTGAGAATAATAAAGGACATGACCACTTTAGAATGACCTAAAAGAGGGATAAGAACAACCTTATCCAGCCTTCGAAACACCCCTTCACATTTTAAAGGGGTATAAATGTAGCAAAGGAGAGAGAATGACCTTTGCTCTCCCCAAAAACAACTTGCCAGCATCATTGGCTACATCAACCTCTCTTCCCAAAGCAAAGCCAGCAAACCTAGTTGCATGCACCCCCATGGAACGTGAGAGAAGAAGGGAGGATTAGAGAAAAGCAGAGGTGGTTGAAGCCATCAAAGAAGAAGGAGTTTAGAACTCTCCTTAAAAACCAGCCAGAAAACACCACTACAGCCGCCACTCCCTCAAGAAGAAAACCTAGCAACCAGTTGTATGTACATTCTTTGAGTGTTAGAGAGGAAATGAGAGTTAGAGAAAAACATAAATGGCTGAAACTATGGAAGGAGAAGGAGTGTAGGAGGCCGACTGGTGCAGTTGGAGAAGGGAGGAAGAAAACCAAAAGTAGAGGGGAAGAAAAATTGTTAAATCCCTTCCTAAAGTTGTTGAAAACCTGAGGTATGAACCATAAGCTTTCTCCCCCTATTCTTGGGACATTAGGATCGAAAAAGAAGAAGAAAACCCTAAGAAAATGGCCTAGGATTTTTACACCAGCTGTGAAGAAAACCTAAACAAGAAAGAGGGATGAAAATGGGGCTGAATGGAGATTTAATTCAAGAACATTTAACAAAGAAAATGGATAAGTTTGAATGTATAAACTTACGAGAGGACCGACCATAATAAAAACTGGATAGTATATGAATTTCCTGTGATGAAATGCATAGATGGAAACTATGTTAGAGTCATGTATTCTACTAGAGCTAAAACAGAACATATGCTTGTGTTTATGACAGAATTTCTGCATATGTGAATGTTGAAATTATGTGAAAATGTGTTAGAAAGTGTTATGACCCGAATTTTACTATCATTTGAACCGTAGAAGCATGTGGAAACCTTGAGTTTGTGTGTGTAATGGATGAACTTGTTTAATTAGGAAGCAAATGGTTATATGTATGAGTATGATTTTTATGTTGTTGGCGATACTATTGTGTTAAACTTGATAAAATGCATGCAAAAGATTGGAGAAAAGAGGCATATATGCTTCGACCGAGAATAGGACCATTAACGAAATCTCACATGATGAACCTCCATAAGTTGATGTGAAATAGCATGAATGTAGGACTTGTTTACGTTTCGTTGAATTTCTACAAATTGTATTGATGAATTTTGGATAATACCATTAAGGACTTAAAGTGATGTTTAGGGGATTCTTTGTAAGAATATGTATGTTGAGAATTGGTTATGTATTGTTGATGGTCTTGTGATAAAACTTTGAATGCGATTGAATTTTTATACGTGTTCAAACTCGGTTGGGGATGAGTTATGAAAGGGGGTAAACTAACATAGACCTTATGCTTAGTTAAGGGAAAGAGAAAAATCATAAACAACTCCATCATTGCTACCGATTGTAAATCGGCAGCGACATGAGTTGCGTTGATGATTTCTAGGTCAGCAGCGACTCAGTTTTCATCAACGATTCTTGAGTCAGCAGTAGGCTGTGTGCACTAATGATTTCAGTGTCGGCTACAGACATGGGTTGCTTTGATGATTTCTAGGTCAGCAGCGACCCAGTTTTCATCAACGATTCTTGAGTCAATAATTGGTTGTGTGCACTGACGATTTCAGCGTCAGCTATAGACATGGGTTGCGTTGACAATTTTTGGCAGCGACTCAGTTTTCATCGACAATTCTTGAGACACTAGTAGGCTGTGTACGTGAATTATTCCAGCATTAGCCTTAAAAATGTGTTGCGTTGACAATTTCTAGGTCGCCAGCAACTCAGTTTTCGTCAATGATTTCTGAGTAAGCAGTAGACTAAGTACGTTGACGATTCCAGGGTCACCCGTAGAAAGGTGTTGCGTTGATGATTTCTGGATCTACAACAACTCAATTTTCATCAACGATTTTCGAGTAAGCAGTAGACTAAGTACGCTTACACCTTCTCGTGTCAGTAGTGAATTAGTTTTCGTTGCCAATTTATGTATCAGTAGCGAACAAGTTTTCGCTGCCGATTTATGTATCACCAGCAAACTAGTTATCTCTGTCGATTTATGTGTCACCAGCGAACCAGTTTTCGTTGTTGATTTTTATGTCACCAGCAAACAAGTTTTCGTTGTTGATTTATGTGTTACTAGCGAACCAGTTTTCGCTGCCGAATTCTATGTCACTAGCGAACCAGTTTTCACTGCCGAATTCTATGTCACCAGCGAACCAATTTTTGCTGTCAATTCTGTGTCACCAGCGAACCAGTTTTTGATGCCGATGTTCTGTGACAGACTTCCATATTAGAATCGACTTAAATGCCTGGAACGAATTCATTGTATGATTGTGTAATATGTGTGGAACACTGGAATGTGAACATGTGGATTCTTGAAATATGTATGGTGATGAGTCATGTGATTTCAAAATGCAAATGTGCTGATTTGTGACCATTGATGTGTTAGGTGGCGTGACCGAGATCGGACCTTCGACCGGGCAAGGACACCCCACGGGAGGAACAAGTAGGTGGTTTCCACCTTTTTTTTGTATAATGTAAATGTTCTAAAATAAATTGTTTGACGATGATATATTATTAAGTTGTTGATGAATGGTAAACCGATTATGAAATGTTAATTGAGTTGTTGATGAACTTGAGTTGTTGCCGAATGTTAAACCGATTATGAACTGTTGATTGAGTTGTTAATGAATGTTAAACCAATTATGAAATGTTGATTGAGTTGTTGATTAGCTTCGGCTAATGGCATCCGAGATAGATGACCGGGTTGTGATTGATGATTAGCTTCGACTAATGACATCCTACGGGGATGCCTGAGATCAATTGATGATTACCTTCAGCCAATGACATCCTAAATGGATGGCCGGGTTTTGTGATGATTAGTCTCGACAAATAGCACCCTAGAGGGATGGCCGGGTTGATTATGATGATTGGGTTCGGCTAATGGCATCCTAGATAGATGGCCGAGTTGATTATGATGATTGGGTTCGGCTAATGGTATCCGTGAGAGATGATGGGTTTGATTTTGTGATTAGTTTTGGTTAATGGCATCCGGGACGGATGACCGAGTTTAGATATTGCGATTGACTACGGCTTAAATGACTAAAAACATTGAATTCATTTATAAAATTTTAGTATTTTAATTTAGCAAACACACATATTTATTAAACCTCAGATCCGGATGTGTTGGGTGTTCGTTTTTCCTTTAGAAAATAAAGGGCCAGTTGTTAGAAAATAAAGAGAGGGACTAAATTTTTTGTTTAAAAGAAACTTAGAAGGAAATTATAAAAGTCTGAAACGACTACACGTGCAAGTACAGTAAAAATAGGATACCAAGAACCAATATAATTAACTATTGAAAAAGTAAAACAATGAAAGAATTTTGTTTGAATTTTCAATCTTGAACTGATCTGTTACGAAATATGTTCATTTTCCTGAGAAATTACAGAAGAAAAATAGAAGAAAGAGTTGCGTTTGTATTTGAGTAAACTTCTCCAAGAACAAGCTATCTTCTTGGTCATATTATTTGAAGTTCTTCAACGAAGAAAGCATGGCTGCTTTTCATCATGAATATATATATATATATATATATATATATATATATATATATATATATATATATATATATATATATATATATATATAATTGTTGAATTTCAAAATTATTTTTTGCACTTCCTCCCCAATATTGCATGTTAATACCATCAAAGATCGAACGCATGACTTGACTTGTCAAAGAAAATAATGCCTAGGAGTTCTTGATAAAAAAAAAAAAAAAAAAAACATGTGACTTGACATTTCCTACTTTCAACTTTTCAACAGACGGTACTCTCTATACATACCACCAAGCAACGACATTACTAAGCACACTCAAGGCATTACGAAAATTTTACGTACTGTCAAGCAAAACCAAAAGCCTTTACTTTGTTTATAGTACTATCAATCAGCCAACAAAAAAAAATGGGAGATAGCAACAATCAAACAACGCATTTTGTTTTGATCCATGGTTCAGCTTCAGGAGCTTGGGCATGGTACAAGGTGAAGACAATGCTAGAGGCAGCTGGGCACTCTGTCACAGCCCTTGACATGAGTGCATCAGGGGTGAACACGAAAACACTGGAAGAAGTTGTTACTTTTGATCAGTATAATGAGCCCTTGATCGAGTTCGTGGCCAACTTAGCTGAAAATGAAAAGGTTGTATTGGTGGGTCATAGTCTAGGTGGCTTAAACGTGGCTTTTGCTATGGAGAAGTTCCCAGAGAAGATTTCTCTAGCTGTTTTTGTTACAGCATTCTTGCCTGATACCGAGCACCGGCCATCGTATATGTTAGAGAAGGTAGCGCAATTTATTTTATTTTGCATTTAATTAAGGCCCTTTAATTGAAAACATGCAAATGTAAAGGCATTACCAATCATCTCTAACTTTAAATTAAACCCTTATACATTTTGTTCTTTCTGTTAGTTTATTGAAAATAGCCCAGCCGTGGCAGACGGGTGGCAGAGTGTAGTGTCTTCAACCGCGGGATATGAGACATTCATGAAGTCCACTGCTTTTAACCTTGCCTCCCCTGAGGTACGGCTCGTGAATCTGATTACAAATTGATTTTCGATCTTGGACTGATCTGTTTGACTGTAATAACTAGTGTAGTGATGATATATTTTTCTTGTTTGCAGGATCTCAGTCTCCAAACGCTTTTAAAGAGATCAGGATCATTGTTTCTTGAAAGTCTGGCCAAGGCAAACAAGTTCACGAAGGAGAAATTTGGATCGGTTGTGCGAGATTATGTTGTTTGTACTCAAGATTTATTGGTGGTTCCGTCATTGCAGCGCTTCATGATTGAACACAATGAGGTTAAGGAAGTGATTGAGATTCCAGCAGATCATATGGCAATTGCTTCTAGGCCTAAAGAACTCTGTCAATGTCTTCTGGAGTTCGCACGTAAGCATGCATAGATTGTTGTTAATTGCAACATTTGTATCGAGTTCTAGGCTGCCTATATATATGTATAATAGGATGGCTATTGAAATAAAATAAAGAAGAGATAGATGTTGCCTTCATTTTTAGATTTGCTCTGAGGAATATTCTTTGAATTGCAACCGCACCGTACGTGTCTTCATTATTTGTATTTGTATTCTTTTCCAATTATGAATAATAAACATGATTGATTTCTAGTCAAAATTGCGCGTGTTTGTGTTTTATTTTTTGTTTTTTTGAAATTGATAATTATAATAATAATAAGATATACGCATCTTCATCAACTTGTAAAATTAAAAAGTTGTGAATCATTTAACATAAATAAAACAATTTTTTGAAAAAAATTGTTTTATGTTACAGTTCTTGTTAGTCTATTATATCTCAAAAGTACAACAACGAAATATAATAAAAGATTATTGAATTAATTTCAAATATTGAACCCATATGGTTTGAGACCAATCAAAATTCCCCTTCAAAGATGAAATTGTATCCATTTTCCTCTTCGGCAGTGAATCACCTGACAATGTTTTCATTTAGGTTACCCAAACTTACAAAAAATAAAATTAAAATTAGTACCTCAGTTTTTTAAATTTAATCATACAGAAGCCACTTAAAATAATTTGATGAGATTTAATTTCACAAAAACATGTCTTTTTTATTAGTAGAATATTACTTAATAAAACTAAAGAAAATTAAAATAAATAATCATTAAACTTTTAATGAATTCAATTAAGGAGGAGAAAAATATTTCTCTTCAATCAAAACTCCCTTTTCTTATTCATGTTTCTTATTTGTTTTGATGAAATTATTATCTTATAAAAAATATTTTTTAAAAAAAATATAAACTTATCAAGAAATGAAAAGCATGTTTCAATAATCTTAAAAAATATCTTAAAACATTTAAGGAATCCAAGGATCCTACTAGACAAATCTAGAGTTGTTTAGGGTTTATACGAAAAATACATGAAAATCATATGTTCTTTCTGGTTTTTAATATTTGCTTCAAAGCTGCATTGTCGCAGAACACAAACCGTCTAATTGGCCGCCTCTAATGGTAATCCACACAAACTACCAGTGAAAAATCTTCTAAAACCTTTTAGAAGAAAATGAATGTTATACCTAAAAGTGGTAGTTCTTTTCTTTTGTGTTTTAGGCATTTACATATTGTACCCTACTTACATTTTACATCGCATCATAAGAAATATAAGACATGATTTATAAGGAAACCTGAAAAATCTATAATTAGAAAAATATCAATTTTCCCCTTAAATTGTCTAACGATGGCTCCACAACCATTGGTTTATTGAGTAGGAGTTGTCAACCTCCTCCACCAAATATGAGAGATTGGACACTGAGAATATGGTTGTTATTGCTGAAAAATTAGGATGCTATGTTTTTTTTTTCTTCCTTGTGCCAGGGTTTGTGCTAGTTTAATTTGCAAGAGTATCCCCTTTTAATCTCTATTTATGTTCTCCCTTTGCGTGAATGCCTCCCACTTATATTGTCTGGGATCCTCAGCAAAACAGAAAAAACTCTAAATGGGTCCAAGTTATCATGTGACCAACCTTGACAAAAAATCTAAAAGGGTCCATGTTATCAAGTTCTCAACCTTGACAAAAATCTAAATAGGTCCATGTTGTGAGGTGACCAACCTTGACAAATGTCATAACCCAATCTTTGGTTCCCCTAAATTTATCTTGTATACAAAAAAAAAAAAGTTTGAATATTCAAATAAAAATACAGAAGAACAAGCTGAAGAAGGATCTACATGCATATATATATATAAGAGTTGGAGTGACCAAACTGAATCTCTGACAACTTTGGAAATTCAAAGACTCCTTTGAAAGACCTAAATATTAAAGATAATGCAAGTTGAAGATGAATTTTGGACGAAGTTGCATAAAAATTAAGTCTGAGAACTTAATTGGATTTTTAATAGGCTAATTTGATTTAAAATCATAGGTTTAATTAAGGATTTAATTAAGTCTATAAATTAATTTAGGCCAAAATTAAAAGAATTGAGTAAGTGCAAGGAATTAATTAGACTTTTAATGGGTCAAATTATTTTTATTCAGGATTTAATTGGTGAAAAATTAAGTTCGAAAACCTAATTTGTGTTTAATTGAGAATATTGGAATTTTTTAGGACCAAATTTAATTTTTACAAGCTTAATTGGATGAAATCGCAAGAAAATCAAAGTTTAGAGGATTTTTCTTGAACCTTAGATAAATCAATGAATAGAAACACGACCTTAGAAAAAAAAAAACAATTAATCTACAATGCAGCTTACCATAGGTAGTGTGCACTAGGGTGATGTGTCTTCCCCATGCACAACTAGTCCCCTTACCCAAACTATCGCAGACCATTAAGTTTTCCAGTGACCATAATATAACGGGCGACTCCTGAACCATATTAATCATATTCTTATGATTAACCCCAACACATCCAAAACTCCCTCGATCCAGGAGCCTTAGCCGTCATCCGAAGTCGTTCACGTCATGTCAACAAAAATCTAAATGGTCTATGTTATCAAGTGACCAACCTTAATAAAAAAAATCTAAAAGGGTCCATGTTTGACATAATTAGCAATAGGATTCGATCAAAAGATATCTCGATTATAGACTCGAATTAAACTTAATAATGATGGGGTTTGAAATTTTCAAATCACAGGCCTTACATTTCTTAATGGCAGAGTTGAACTTTTTTATAGTAGAGCTTGAAATTTTTTTGTTGACAAGGCTTGAAATTTTATGATTGCAAGGCTTACACTTTTTGATGGCAGAGTTGAACTTTCTAATGGTAGAGCTTGAAAATCTTTTGATGACAAGGCTTGAATTTATGATTGGAGGGGTTGACCATAACATCAACTTATTGTGATTTATTTATGAAGCACAACTTGTACATTTTGAAAGCACAATATTCCTTTTTATGCTGTCTTCATCTTCTAAGGCCTTCAGCTTTAGAAATGTTTATGACTAGGCATAAGCTTACATGAAAATGTTTAAGTGATGGCAATACCTTCACTGCTTACCACAAGTTTGTCTTCTATGTTCTCCTATTTCATCGACAATTCTTGAGACACCAGTTCAGTTTTCATCAATGATTTCTGAGTAAGCAGTAGACTAAGTACGTTGACGATTCCAGGGTCACCCGTAGAAATGTGTTGCGTTGACGATTTCTGGATCTACAACAACTCAATTTTCATCAACGATTACCGAGTAAGCAGTAGACTAAGTACGCTTACACCTTCTTGTGTCAGTAGCGAATTAGTTTTCGTTGTCGATTTATGTATCACCAGCGAACAAGTTTTCGCTGTCGATTTATGTATCACCAGCGAACTAGTTTTCTCTGTCGATTTATGTGTCACCAGCGAACCAGTTTTCGTTGTTGATTTTTATGTCACCAGCAAACAAGTTTTCGTTGTTGATTTATGTGTTACTAGCGAACCAGTTTTCGCTGCCGAATTCTATGTCACTAGCGAACCAGTTTTTGCTGCCAATTCTGTGTCACCAGCGAACCAGTTTTTGATGTCGATGTTCTGTGATAGACTTCCATATTAGAATTGACTTAAATGCCTGGAACGAATTCATTGTATGATTGTGTAAGATGTGTGGAACACTGGAATGTGAACATGTGGATTCTTTAAATATGTATGGTGATGAGTCATGTGATTTCAAAATGCAAATGTGCTGATTTGTGACCATTGATGTGTTAGGTGGTGCGATCGAGATCGGACCTTCGACCGGGCAAGGACACCCCACGGGAGGAACAAGTAGGTGGTTTCCACCTTTTTTTTGTATAATGTAAATGTTCTAAAATAAATTGTTTGACGATGATATATTATCAAGTTGTTGATGAAAGGTAAACCGATTATGAAATGCTAATTGAGTTGTTGATGAACTTGAGTTGTTGCCGAATGTTAAACCGATTATGAACTGTTGTTAATGAATGTTAAACCGATTATGAAATGTTGATTGAGTTGTTGATTAGCTTCGGCTAATGGCATCCGAGATAGATGATCGGGTTGTGATTGATGATTAGCTTCGACTAATGGCATCCTACGGGGATGCCTGAGATGAATTGATGATTAACTTCAGCTAATGACATCCTGGATGGATGGCCGGGTTTTGTGATGATTAGTCTCGACAAATGGTACCCTAAAGGGATGGCCGAGTTGATTATGATGATTGGGTTCGGCTAATGGTATCCGTGAGAGATGACGGGTTTGATTTTGTGATTAGTTTTGGTTAATGGCATCCGAGACGGATGACCGAGTTTAGATATTGCAATTGACTACGGCTTAAATGACTAATCTTAAATGTCCTAGTTATCTTAAATTTAGATAGCAATTCCTTTCCCTTTTAAATCACCCAAAAGTGGAACGAGTATTTTACAAATTATATAAACTACTCATCATAGGTTACATTTGCAAAATGTAATATTAATCCAACTAACATCAACAGTTTTTTAGTTCACCTTTTAGAATTCTCAAACCTCTCCTTTTTAAATGAAAAAAAAACATTGAATTCATTTATAAAATTTTAGTATTTTAATTTAGCAAACACACATATTTATTAAACTTCAGATCCGGATGTGTTGGGTGTTCGTTTTTCCTTTAGAAAATAAAGGGCCAGTTGTTAGAAAATAAAGAGAGGGACTAAATTTTTTGTTTAAAAGAAACTTAGAAGGAAATTATAAAAGTCTGAAACGACTACACGTGCAAGTACAGTAAAAATAGGATACCAAGAACCAATATAATTAACTATTGAAAAAGTAAAACAATGAAAGAATTTTGTTTGAATTTTCAATCTTGAACTGATCTGTTACGAAATATGTTCATTTTCCTGAGAAATTACAGAAGAAAAATAGAAGAAAGAGTTGCGTTTGTATTTGAGTAAACTTCTCCAAGAACAAGCTATCTTCTTGGTCATATTATTTGAAGTTCTTCAACGAAGAAAGCATGGCTGCTTTTCATCATGAATATATATATATATATATATATATATATATATATATATATATATATATATATATATATATATATATAATTGTTGAATTTCAAAATTATTTTTTGCACTTCCTCCCCAATATTGCATGTTAATACCATCAATGATCGAACGCATGACTTGACTTGTCAAAGAAAATAATGCCTAGGAGTTCTTGATAAAAAAAAAAAAAAAAAAACATGTGACTTGACATTTCCTACTTTCAACTTTTCAACAGACGGTACTCTCTATATATACCACCAAGCAACGACATTACTAAGCACACTCAAGGCATTACGAAAATTTTACGTACTGTCAAGCAAAACCAAAAGCCTTTACTTTGTTTATAGTACTATCAATCAGCCAACAAAAAAAAATGGGAGATAGCAACAATCAAACAACGCATTTTGTTTTGATCCATGGTTCAGCTTCAGGAGCTTGGGCATGGTACAAGGTGAAGACAATGCTAGAGGCAGCTGGGCACTCTGTCACAGCCCTTGACATGAGTGCATCAGGGGTGAACACGAAAACACTGGAAGAAGTTGTTACTTTTGATCAGTATAATGAGCCCTTGATCGAGTTCGTGGCCAACTTAGCTGAAAATGAAAAGGTTGTATTGGTGGGTCATAGTCTAGGTGGCTTAAACGTGGCTTTTGCTATGGAGAAGTTCCCAGAGAAGATTTCTCTAGCTGTTTTTGTTACAGCATTCTTGCCTGATACCGAGCACCGGCCATCGTATATGTTAGAGAAGGTAGCGCAATTTATTTTATTTTGCATTTAATTAAGGCCCTTTAATTGAAAACATGCAAATGTAAAGGCATTACCAATCATCTCTAACTTTAAATTAAACCCTTATACATTTTGTTCTTTCTGTTAGTTTATTGAAAATAGCCCAGCCGTGGCAGACGGGTGGCAGAGTGTAGTGTCTTCAACCGCGGGATATGAGACATTCATGAAGTCCACTGCTTTTAACCTTGCCTCCCCTGAGGTACGGCTCGTGAATCTGATTACAAATTGATTTTCGATCTTGGACTGATCTGTTTGACTGTAATAACTAGTGTAGTGATGATATATTTTTCTTGTTTGCAGGATCTCAGTCTCCAAACGCTTTTAAAGAGATCAGGATCATTGTTTCTTGAAAGTCTGGCCAAGGCAAACAAGTTCACGAAGGAGAAATTTGGATCGGTTGTGCGAGATTATGTTGTTTGTACTCAAGATTTATTGGTGGTTCCGTCATTGCAGCGCTTCATGATTGAACACAATGAGGTTAAGGAAGTGATGGAGATTCCAGCAGATCATATGGCAATTGCTTCTAGGCCTAAAGAACTCTGTCAATGTCTTCTGGAGTTCGCACGTAAGCATGCATAGATTGTTGTTAATTGCAACATTTGTATCGAGTTCTAGGCTGCCTATATATATGTATAATAGGATGGCTATTGATATAAAATAAAGAAGAGATAGATGTTGCCTTCATTTTTAGATTTGCTCTTATTTGTATTTATTGTATTCTTTTCCAATTATGAATAGTAGACAAGATTGGTTTCTAGTCTTGCTTGATTTGTTATATTATGTTCTCTGCTTGCACTACGTAGCTACGGCTCCTTTTACTAAAGTTAAATAAATTATATAATTTATTTATATAAAAAACTTTATAGATAAATCATAATAATATATTTAAAAGTTAAGTACACATAAGCAATTGAGTTATTATTACTTACATTTTATTCAACTTTCTCAAATAAAAAGGAAGCAAAACATAGAGGAGAAGAAACTTGACACCAATTGTTTGTGTCAAGTTTGCACGTAAGCATGCATAGATAATAAAATGAGTTCAAAAAGGAATTCATTCTCGCTCACACACACCCAGTGTTCTAGCTTCAGTGGCTAATGTTATTAATGGAAAATCAGTTACTTCAATTGTAAATCCATTAGAAGTTTTTCAATTCAAGAATCAGAACAAATTAAGGCAACAAATACTTCATATAAAAAATATTTATGTTTAAAGAAATATATAAAAGAAAAGAAATAAAAAAATTCCAAAAATAAATTCAAAATTCAAAAATAAAATAACACTTCGTATCACAATCAAGTAGATATTTAGTTCATAGCTCGTTAAAACACTTAGATGGATGGATATTTTTGGATCTTGCTGAAGAAACTTTGAAAAATAGATTGAGATTTTAATAGAAATTGTTTTTTGAAATATTTTTCGATGAAAAAATGTTTTAAAATAATATTTTTTTAAAATTTATTTATATTATTAGCCCATCAAAATAAAAAAAAACAAATTTTAATAAAAAAAATTAAATGCAGATTTTTCAAAAAAAAAAAAAAAACCTGAAGCCTCCAGCCGCCCTCGCATAAAAAAAAAGACCCACCATTCTTCTCTCGCACACATACAAAGAGAGTAGAGTCAGAAGACCAAAACGCAAAGTCAGTCGTTCTTTCCTCCTCCCCCATTAGACCATTAAAATTAAAACTTCTCCCTCATCTCTCCATTATCAAGAAAGCAGCCACCACCACTGCCCCAGATCGACGCCCAGCAGCTCACCCTCCTCATGACAAAACTGTTAAATTAATTGAGATCAAATACAAAAAGGAGGCTGAAATTCTGAATAATCTGCATATTATGAATACTTAGTCTTAATCTAAATACAAATAAAGTATATATAGGTTAAACTGAAAGTACTATTCTACCCTTAATAAATAAGACTACATAAATATTATTTAACATCTCCCCTCAAACTCACGATGCGGCAGCTACAAGCATCGAGAGTTTGCCAACCAGAAAATGAAAACGAGAGATGGAATGCGCCTTGGTAAAGAAATCTGCAATCTGCAAGGAAGAAGGAACAATAGGCAAAGCAATGGTGCCATGTTTGAGATGATGACGAGTAAGATGACAATCGATCTCAATGTGCTTAGTGCACTCATGAAAAACCGAGTTATGAGCAATTTGAATAGAACTCTGGTTGTCACAATATATAGGAATAGGATGAGAAAAGGAAATTCCCATATTAGCAAGTAACCAACATAACCAAACAATCTCTTTGGTAGTAGATGCCATGGCACGATATTCTGCTTCGGTGGATTATTGAGAAATAATAGATTGTTTCTTGCTCTTCCAAAAAATAAGAGAATCACCTAAAAAGATACAGAACCCGGTAACAGACTTGCGATCTGTGGGATCACTACCATGATCAGCATCAGAGTATACACGCAACTCCAAGGAAGAGGTGGATGAAAGTAAAAGACTTTGAAAAACTGTACCCCGAAGATATCACAAAATACGAAGAACAGCTGCCCAGTGAACAGTAGTAGGAGAAGCAACAAACTGACTAACAACATGAACAGCATATGCAATATCTGGAAGAGTAATGGTGAGATATACCAAACTCCCAACAATAGTGTGGTATAAAGTAGGATCTATCAAAGGTAAATCATCAGAAGAAGAGTACCTTGCATTAACCTCAATAGGAGTATCCACAGTCTTGTTATCAGTAAGTCTAGCCGCTCAAGAATATCAGCAACATATTTCGACTGAGAAAGAAGGTAACCTCTAGGTGAGTATGCTACCTCAATACCCAGGAAATATCAAAGATAACCCAAATCCTTCATTTCAAATCGTTTAGTCAACTCTGTCTTCAAAACTGAAATACCATCAATATCATCACCAGTAATAATCATGTCATCAACATATAAAGATAGAATGATACGACCTGCATCAGTGCACTTAATAAAAAGAGCAGAATCATGACTGCTAGAAACAAAGCCAAAAGACGAGATCACAATAGAGAATTTCTCAAACCAAGCACGGGGTGCTTGTTTGAGACCATATAATGTTTTCTTAAGCTTACAAACATATCCAGAGTCATGTGAAATACCAGGAGGGGGTGCCATATAAACTTCTTCTTGAAGATCTTCATTCAAGAAGGCATTTTTAACATCAAGCTGAGAAATATGTCACTGACGAATCGAAGCTACGGTAATAAGAGTACGAATAGTAGTCATTTTTGCAATCGGGGCAAATTTCTCCTCATAGTCCATACCATGCTATTAAGAGTATCCTTTTGCAACCAGCCTAGCTTTGTATCGCTCAATAGACCCATCAGAATTAGTCTTGATCTTATACACCCAACGACAACCAACAACACTCTTACCAGGAGGTAGAGGAACCAGATCCCAAGTATCTGTCTTATGCAAAGCAAAAAGTTCATCATCTATAGTTTGCTGCCAAAGCGGATCTAGAATTGCCTCTTTATAGGAAGAGGGCTCAAAGAGACAATGAATAGAAGCTAAAAATGAAGTAAATGATGAAGAATAACAAGAATAAGCAAAATTTGGTAGTTTTGTGGACTTACGAATGCGGATGGACTGACGTGGAGGTGGATCCACAATCTCAGATGAAGCTTGAGGGGCTGTAGATGAGAATGGAGCTTCAGGTGTGCCAGAGAATAAAGTACCAGTACCTGCAAAGTTATGAGTACAAATTGATCGAACATAGGGAGAGGTATCATTACCAGAATCCTCAGAAAAAGGATCTATACGAATAAGATCAGATTTTGTCAGGCTATGAGTAGTGGATGGAATAGAAAAGAAAGGTATATGCTCAAGGAAGACAACATGACGAGACACATAAAGTTTCTGAGTTATTAGATCAAAACAACGATACCCCTTTTTACCTTCACATTAACCCAGAAAGACACAAATAGCGGATCGAGAGGATAGCTTACTGCGTTCTACATAAGGACGAAGAACAAAACAAGTACAACCAAAGACTCTAAATGAGGAATAATCAGGGACATACCCATATAACTTTTCAAAAGGAGATAGACCCGAACTATGAGAAGATGGAATTGTATTAATCAAACTTACAGCAGTAAGAACAGCTTCTCCCCAAAACTCACTAGGAACAAAAGCAGACAATAAGAGAGAACGAGCAGTTTCGACAATGTGCCTATGTTTTCTTTCAGCAACACCATTTTGCTCAGGAGTATCTGTATATGAAGTTTGGTGGATGGTTCCATCTAAGGCAAGCATTTGACAAAATTTATTAGAGGTGTATTCCCCACCCAAATCACACCTAAAGCATTTGATCACAACAGAATGTTGAGTTTTGATAAGAGCTCGAAAAGTTGCATATATCTTAAAGAATTCAGAACGATGTTTCATTAAATAAACCGAACAATAACGAGTATGATCATCAATAAAAGAGACATAATATCGAGACCCTCCTTTTGTGGCAACAGGAGAAAGTCCCCATACATCAGAATGAATCAAATCAAATGGTGAAGATGAAACAAAAATACTTCGATTAAAAGGTAAAACAGAAAATTTAGCCAGTTTACATCCACTACAATATGAAATGTCACAAGTTTTTAAATTTCCTAAAGCTCATGTGGATGCCAAAAATCTCAAACGAGAAGACGAAACATGACCTAGACGGGAATGCCATAAATAAAAACTAGAAGATGAAAGACTCAAACGAAAGGAAGACAAATCAACAGTAGTAGCAGCAGCGGCAGCGGCAGCGGCAACAACTGGCACTTTTAACTCATCCAAAATATATAGTCCATTCTCCCTACGACCTGTCCCAATCAGCTTCTGAGACTGCAGATCCTGTACACAACAAAAAGAACCAGAAAACATGACTAAATAATCACCAGAATCACATATTTGACCAACAGAGGCAAGATTCAATTTGAGTTTTGGAATAAGATAAACATTAGGGAGAGACAAGTGAGATGTGACAACAGAACCAACACCTGCTAAGGGCATAGGAGTGCCATCAGCAGTCATAACAGGAATGGAGGACAAAGGGGACACAGAGGTAAAAGATGAGGAATCTGGAGACATATGATGGGAAGCACCAGAATCCAAGACCCATTCAGAGTGTGACGTACCTGAGGAACTATAAGGCAACTGACCTATGAAAGAAGCGGACATTGCTTGTGGCTGCAAGGAGAGAAACTTCTGAAATTGCTCAGCCAAAGTATTAGGATCGGTGATAGAGCCTAAGGAAGCTACTGCTGCAGTATTATGGTGTGGTGGTTTATAACTCTGAGGTGGTCGATGAGCATTAGATTGTGACTGACTGCCAGACTTCCAAGCTTGATTCTGCTGTCTCAACTTAGAACACTGAGTCTTCTAATGACCTTTCTACTTACAGAAACTGCACTCATCAAAGCCAACCCTTGTGTAAGGCTTGTTCTGATGATTAGAGAATGGCTTAGAAGTTACTGCTAGTACAGAAGGATTTGAAGCAGAAAGAATTCCCTTTTCAGAATAAGACTGAAGACGTATTTCTTTAGCCAATAACTCACTGACAACAGAGTCAACAGAAGGCAATGGAGAACGATGCAGAATTGAACCTCTAAGTCCTTCGAAATCACTGCGAAGTGCTGTTAAAAATTGTATCAATCGTTGCTGCTCTCTACGTTCAATATAAGCACCACATGCTTTTAATTCTGCCGATTCTGTAAGAGCCAATTGATCCCAAAGATCTGTCATGGCAGAATAAAACTCCTGAATACTCATATTCTTCTGGTGAAGAGCTCGTATGTCATTCTTTAACTGATACTGTTATGCAAAATTTGATTGCGTGAATAACCGTTGCAGATGATCACAAACCTCCTTTGCTGTCTCATAATTTGCCAACTGTGTACCTATAGAATGCTCAACAGAATTGTTGATCCAAGTAATGATTTTTGCATTGTTTTTTTCTCATGCATCTATCGAAGCAGTATCTCCTTCTTCAGTATTCTTAGGTACCACATAAGTTCCACTAACATATCCCCACATCTTCTTACCCTTAAGAAAATTTCTCATTACATAGCTCCAATACGAATAGTTCTTCCCATCCAACCTCACACTCACAGACTGAAGCGAATCATCTCTTTCAGTAGCCATAATCAACAATCGCAGAGAACCAGAATGCAAAAGCAGCAGAAAACAAAATACCAAATTGCAGAAACTAAACAGAGATTGCAGAAACTAAACAAATATCTTCTCAAAATTATACGATTACTCCAAAACACAAAACAAATTTGCAGAAATTGAACGGAAATACCAAATTGCAAAAGCTGAAGGAAAGACGAAATATCAAAATAATTGCAGAAACTGACGAAATACCAAATTTTGCAGAAGAGGAAGACAAAATCTCACTCCAAAAAATTTGGTATCCGCGAACTTGTGTTTGGGATTAAGCCTCGTTTCATAAAACCAGCTCTGATACCATGTTAAATTAATTGAGATCAAATACAAAAAGGAGGCTGGAATTCTGAATAATCTGTATATTATGAGTGCTTAGTCTTAACCTAAATACAAATAAAATATATATAGGTTAAACTGAAAGTACTATTCTACCCTTAATAAATAAGACTACATAAATATTATTTAACAAAAACCACCAGCGTCGCCGCCGAATAGGAGCACCTTCTCATCAACGGCAGCAGCCTCACCAACCACTAGTCATCAAGAACGCCTCCAGCCCCTCTCCTCCGTTTCCAGTCATAGAAAAACCAAAACCTCGCAGCTGTTGTCCTCTCGATCAAAGATGAAGAGAGCAAGTAATTAATTTCAAAACCTCTTTGCCCTGCATCTCAAATAAATAACCCAGCCTTTCTCTTTTAGTTTCCCATCCATAAAACCCAGCTATCACAACCCGCACACCCAGTCAATATCTAGATTTTTCTTAAATTATTCTAATGTCTGAAATGTTCTTGTGGCTAGATTATTCTTGAATAATATATAAAAATACCCATATGTGCACAATAATCTCTGTATAAATAAGGCTAGAAGGTGCTAGTTGGAAGTTGTATTGAATAAGTACTAGAATGATCCATGAACTAGTATAAGTAGGGGTCCATCCATAGCATTTTGTACAAGCCAAGTTTGTAGTTTGATTTGAAGTACTTATTTATTAATGGTTTGCTTAAAACAATATAGAATACAGTCTTTATAGGTTGTAATGGAAAATTCTAGTGGTGACACTTACAAATCTAAAAATATTGAACGAAATACTCGTTTGACTGAGTTTCTAATGCTATTACTTGTAATCTTGTTGTTTCTAATTTTAATGAAACAAGTTTAATGCTCAACATTCTCTTATCTTAAACAAGTTTCTTCCACGGATAATGGGAAACATTAGGTTTAAGAGGCTTTGCAAATATATCAACAACTTGATCACTTGTCCTCACATGAATCAACTCAACTTCTTTTTCTTTCACATGCTCTCTTATAAAATCAAAACGAGTATCAATGTGTTTTGTGTTTTGAATGTTCATGATGAACTAGATTTTTGACTAATGCAATGGTAGATTTATTATCAACATAAATCCTAGTCGTTTTTAATGTAATTCCTCCAGTAATTTTCTTAACTAAATAACAATGACAGATACAAGAAACAATTACAAATATATAATTCTGCTTCACAAGTTGATAAAGCAATATTAATAAATTGTTTCTTAGAAGACCATATAAATTTTCTTCTTTCACTCAAATAAAATACAAAGCTACGAGTACTCTTTTGACCATTATAATTTCCAGCCCAATCCCTATCACTATGACCAATAAGTTCAAGGCTTGGTGAAGATGGATGAAACAAATCATAATTGGATATGTCTTTAAAAAAACACAAAATCCTCTTAGTTGTTTGAAAATGGGAGGTTTTTAGATTTTTCATATAATTGCTAACCAAACCAGCTCCAAATAAGATATCAGGCTTGGTGCAAGTAATGTAAGCACCCAGCAAGACTCCAGATTCACCAATGTTTCTACTCCTTCTTTTTTGTCAGTTTGGCACCACATTTAACTGGAGTGTGGACTTGTTAATAATCTTCCACAGCAAAATTCTTTAAAATTTATGGTGCATATTTTTTATTTGTGAGATGAGAATTCCATATCTGCATGCCTTGCTTTACGTCAATTCCAAGAAAATAAGCCATGAGTCCCAAATTTGTTATTTCAAATTCCTTTACCATATATTTCTTAAACTCTTTAATTAATTATAGAAGGATTATTGCCTGTAAATATTATATCATCTATAAATAAATAGGCAAATAAACAAAATATTTCTTTGAGATTTAGATTTCACATACAAAGCATGCTCATATAGATATATGAAAAAATCATTTTGTGTATAATAAGTGTCAATTCTAGAATTCCATGCTTGTGGTGCGCTTGTTTGAGTCTGTAAAGATCTATATTTAGCTTGTATACCTTATATTCTTGCTCTTCGACAATGAACCAAGGTGATATCTTCTTCTTCAAGACATCCATTAAAAAAGGCTAACTTTACATCCATCTATAGCAATTTCCGCTTCATCTGAGCTGCTGGTAAGATTAACAATTTCACTGTTTCAAGTCAAGCCACTGGTGCAAACACTTCTTTATAGTCTACTCCATATTGCTGCTTGTAGCCTTTTACCAGTAACTTGGCCTTGTGTACAACATAGCATTTTTCAAGAAACTGACCTAAGTTTAAGCTATTATTTTTCATATTAGGAACATAATAAACATCATAAATGAATCACTACTCATCATTCTTAAGTTCAAGAATAATTTTACCTCTACCTTTAAATGGTGTTTGAGATAAATCACTAAAGGTGATGTTGCCATAGCTTTCTTAATCAAGCTCAATAAAACTTCATTTCACATATGCGATTTGACACACCTGTATCAAGATACCAAGTGCTTCGATTGCATGATTCAAAATTTCCACAAGCCAGCAACAAAGCAGGCTCTTTCATAGCAAAATTCACCTTTTAATTTGTCTTCACCAATAGTGGTGCAATGACAATTTGAAGCATAATGACCAAACTCTTTGCAATTGTAACATTTAATTTCTAATATGTCATACCTCCAACTTCATCGGCCTCGGCCTCGGCCTCGGCTTCTACCACATCCTCTTAGAAAAGAATTTTGATTGTCATCGTGCCCTCCATGAGTTTCATGGCTTCTATATGACCTACAACCTCTTCATCTTCCTTTTCTATAAAAGATTCCACCTCTTTGAAAACCTTCTCTACTAGACTTAGTCTTGTCCTTTGATCTCAACTTTTCTTGTAATACTTGCTCTTCTGATCTTCTTTCTATTAATTTGTTTTTCAATCTTCTACTCATGGGCTTGAAGAGAACTCGTGAGTTCTTCCACTGTCATCTATTCTAAATCGTTTGACTCTATTCTAAATCTTTTGACTCTGCTATTACCACAACAACATAATCAAATTCTCAGTCTAAAAACCTCAAAACTTTCTCTATAACATCATCAATGTTTTCTCTATGTATTCTCAAATGATGAAGAACTAAAATTACGTTTGTAAAGTAATCGGAGATGGATTATGTGTTTTCCTTTTTTAACCTTTCAAAATCTCCTCTCAAAGCTTGCAATCATACCCTCTTCACTTTTTCTACACTCACTACTAAAAAATGGAGTAATTAGCAACGGACTGTTCCGTTGCAAATAACACTAAAATCCGTTGCTAAAACAATTTAGCAACGGAATCAGCAACGGCAAAAATCCGATGCAGATTTGTCGTTGCTGATTTTTTTGCAACGGATTTATCCGTTGCTGCCAAATCAGCAACGGATAAATCCGTTGCAAAAATTGTGAATCAGCAACGGATTCTCCGTTGCTGATTCATGCATCAGTTGCAATCACCAACGGAGAATCCGTTGGTGATTGCATTTGTTTTTATTAAATTAATTTTTATTTATTTATTAAAATGACTTTTAATTTATTTATTTAATTATTTATGGATATTTTAAAAGTTGTAGAATTTATATAACCAACATAAATTAATTAATATTAAAAATAATTATATCATTAATAAAAAACAAAATAAAAATAATATTCATATTATAAAAATTTAGTTAAACTTGCATTAATACAATTAAGTTCAAATACAATAAAAAAAAAACAACAAAAGATACAATCATGGTGCTGGTTGCGAAGACGAACCATGATATTGTGGATCAATACAAGATTGATTAGGATATAAAGGTCAAGGTGTAGGTCGAAAAATTGGTTGAGATGCAGGACCCATAGGTGTCATTATCTGAGGAGCCATAGGTGGCGGTATTGATGGAGTCAAAGGTGGTGGCATACCTTGATCAATATTTGATGTCCCACCATGGTATTCAAGATTGTTCACAAGATATTCTTTCATGGAATCCATCTGCCGTTTCATTTCAAGAATAAAATCATCTTTTTTCTTTATCTCCTCTTCTTTATCCTTTATCTCCTTTTGCAATGCTCGATACGATGAACTGGGATATGATGACTCCACCGAGTAGGAATGTGATGAAGAGCTTGTACTAACTTTTGATTTTGGCATACGAGGTGCACCACATACCCTACCCTTTGTAACTCCTCCTGAAGCCACACACCAAGCTGCTCCATCAAATGAAGGATGATTTTCCCGATCAGTTCCATACTTTGAAATCATCTCCATTTTATAATTTTCCTACAAATAAAATACATGCAATAATAAATTAATTTGAATGTTGAATAATACTTAAGTTATATTAAGAAATAATCAAATAAAAATACATACAACCACTTTTTTAGACTTGTTGTCGACGAAGCTACCAGATTGCTTAATACTTTGATGCAAAGCTGAAAAGACATCATCCCATGGAGGTTCTTTTCCACCAGCTTCCTCTTGCTTTCAAGATTAATAAATATTATAAAAGATAAATATACAATTTTAATTTATTATCTTAAGCATAAAAAAAAAATCCATACCATGTTAGCTCGATATGATGCAAATGACACTGTTCCTCCAGAATGAGTGCTTATTTTGCCATCTGTTTTGGTTAATCGATTCCTCCTAGCAGATTCAGATCTCCTTTGAAATTCAGGGGTGGACCAAACATCTTTGATCATTTGATTCCAGTCATCATTGTTTATCCAGGCAGGACCTTTATCAAGACAATCTATAATATTTGTAGTGTTTTCTTTTGACATAGCTTTCTTGCGAGCTCGTGTTAATTGTTGATTCAAAGCTATCCTAGCCTTATCTTCCCAAATATTACGAACAATCGACTCATCTTCCTCAGGAAAGTAATATTTTTTCTACCAAATAATATATATACCAAGTAAAAAGAGTGCACAAAATTTCAAATTATATAAATAATTAATCATATTATGTTATCTTGTTCAGAATTTGCAAGATGATGTAATAACTAAAGAAATTAAATGATATTAAAGAGTAAACAAGAAATAAGAACAAATTATAACACAAATCAGTCATAGCTATTCAGTTGATAATTTTCATAATTCTACATTAAAGTGATAAAAATTGAAAAGAATATTATGACGAATCAAATTTGGTTCTTACCTTAAACTCTTTAAAGAGTTCATCCCTGCACATTGGATCTACTTTTTCCCAAGAGTGCCATGCTCCCTTAAAATTGGACCTCAAAATATCTCCGATTGCACGGCCACACGATGCGTTATTGAACCTGAAAATATATAATAACAAACTTATATTAAACAAATAATTACACAATAATAAGTAATTTTTTTCATACTTGAAAATATAACCTTAATAAGTTAGTTATTAAAAGTTTGAACTTACTCTGTTGTTCCATACAAACAAAGCTCTTTTTTTCTTGTTATTGGATCTATTGGCGTGTCAAAACCCTTCATTTTAACACTTTGATCATAATTGTATGGAGAAGATGTTGAACCGTGATATGATGGAACACCATCTTGATCCTCATCACATACATCTCTCTCATCACATACACCTCTCTCATTACTACCGTCTCCCTCATCTTCATTTCTAATGTTCACATCATCATCATTACCATCAACTCTCCCATAAGTCCCATATAAATTATGTCCTCCAGAAACAAGTTGGTTATCTCGATAGAAACCTCCTTGAGTTTGAAGCAAATCTTGAAAACGAAAGCCCTCACAATATTGATATGCATCAACCCTCCCATAATCATGTTGAGGAGGATGTGTACTCCCCAAAGTGGGTATATAATACTCATTTACGTTCTGATACACAGGTTGATGAAATGTGGATCCTTTGTTATTATGCCTTGATGTAGTTTGAAATGACTTGGATGAAGTGGACCTGTCACTCCTTGATGTGGACCTGTCACTCCTAGATTCTAATATGGATCCTCGTCGAGGCATGCTAAAAACCAGAAAAAATAACTAACATTTAATATGAATATATACAACATAACAATAAATTAGCTCATATTTAAACTATCAGGAACAAAAAATTCACAGATATTTTTCCAAGACTGCCATAACTAGAATGAAAACAAACTGTTAAATCTTATTTTTTTCCCAATTCATTACAAACAATATCTAGATTATGATGTTCAAAATCAGTATAGATTGTCCACTTAATAGTCATCACTCCAAAAAATATTATACTTCAAATAAAATAATTACTGTAACAAAACCAAATATATAAATAACATCAAGACAATTTCATTAAGCATTCCTTGCAATGACAAAACTCAGCCATGAAGTTTAAATTGTCAAAAGCCAATTAACACAAACAATAATAAAAATAAAAATCTAAATAATTAATTAAGCAGAAATCAAAATTTATAAGTATGTTTACCTTAATGTTTGGTCCTATAAATCAAAACATTGAGTAGGAAGAACCCTTTCTTTCATGCTTCAGCATCTGTAAGCAAGAAAACGAATCACAAAATAAAATATAACATCAGAATCACAATTTAAAGATTGATACTTGAAAGCTTATAAATGGTTTCAAAGGTGAATGAAAATGATTTATGTAATGTGATGCATAACACACACTTGAATAAAATAATAAAAAAAACATTGAAAGCCTAAATATTGTGAAATAATATGAGTTCATTCATACATATAATAAAGATAATTCATTACATATACTACAAAATATAATTAACTTGTGCTACTCATTATTATCATCATTCCTAACCATCACCACCATAACAATCATCATCATCATCATCATCATCATCTTCTTCTTCTTCACCATCACCATCACCATCACCTTCTTCTTCATCATCTTCATCTTCATCTTCATCATCTTTGTTTCCCCAATTCATGTCAAGTTGAATCAATTCATGTTGCCCAATTTCTTCATAATAAGATGATTCAACAAGTATATTTGGATCATCAAGTGTTGGAGTAGGAAGGACACGACATGGTTGAGAAATCTCATCTGATTGATCAACATCAAATGATCTCACATTGTTGGCATCTTCAATAAATTCACCCATGTCAACATTATAACGACTTCTAGCAGTTGTCTTAATAACCGTCCACCATTCAGATGATTTATTACCAGGTGGATATGTATAGTAGACTTGTTGACATTGTTGTGTTAACACAAAATCTTCATTTCCATGTAGTCGAGATGTATGCTTGATTTCAACCAAACCATTCGAAGGATGAACTCTAATCCCTCGTTTTGTATCATACCAATTACATTTAAACATAAATAACTTGCACTTACTCCCCAAGTATTTTAGCCGAACAACTTCTTTAAGCATTCCATAATAATCACGTTCATTATCATCATAGCAACTTCCTTTCACACAAACTCCACTATTCATTGTCTTTTTAAAACGGCCATAACGTTGAGTATGAAATTTAAAACCATTCACATAATACCCATTATAACATTTCACTGAAGTTGAAGGGCCCATAGCAAGTCCAAAGAGCTGATTTTCAATTCCGTTAGATTGGTATTCCACCTAGCATAATAGTTAACTCCATAAGAAATAATGATTTAAAAGAGATTAATAATATTTTTAAAGTAGCTAATTGACATAAAATATAAATTAATTTTATTAAAATACTTACATTATTTTTTAACCAATTTGGAAAGATCGCTTCGCATAATTTTTCAATTTCACCATCACTCGCATATGGTTGTTGTGACTTTAGCTCTTGTCGACATTGCCTAAAATTTTAAAATGTTAAAGTTAATAATAAATTATTATAAATTTAGTACAAAATAATATTTCATACTTACTCTAAATAAGGCTTCAGTTCTTGACAATTGAATATCACATAGTTATGCGCAATTTGCATTTCAGCATGTGACAACTGCCTTTTATAAAATCTTTTGGATAATTTTTTCCCTGGATAGGAAAAAATAGAGAGACATCCATCTACACTTCTAAGGCCACCATCATCATTCCGTGGAACTCGATTCCAAATTGTTTGCACGTCATCACCAAAATAATGAGATGCAAAATTGGTAATTTCATCAATCAAGTATGTTTCACATATGGAACCCTCAACTTTAGCTTTATTGGTCACTTTCTTCTTCAAATAAAACATATACCTATATCATTTCTGTCAATTAGTTTATTTTTAAAAAATAAAAAGTGAATAAAATTAACATAGTATGAAAACATACCGTTCAAATGGATACATCCATCGATATTGAACTGGTCCACCAACTTTTGCCTCGTAAGGTAGATGTATCGTCAAGTGTTCCATGGAGTCAAAGAAGGATGGAGGAAAAATCCTTTCAAGTTTGCAAATTATTTCAATTATATTCATCTACATTAACTCCATGTGTTGGGCATTTAAATTTGTTGAACAAATATCCCGAAAAAATACAGACAGTTCAGTTAATGCCTCTCACAGTGGCCTAGGTAAGTAAGGTCGGAAAGCGGTTGGAAGAAGTCTTTGAATGAAGACATGACAATCATGGCTCTTCATCCCCGAAACCTTACATTGTGCCTCTTTCACACATCGTGAAATGCTTGAAGCATAACCATCAGGAAATGATAATTCCTTCATCCATGACAAAACTTCTTGTTGTTGTTTCTTGTGCAGACAATAAGTGTCTTTAGGTTTGTAAAGCCGACCACTCATATCTTGTTGCAAATGTAAATTTGGCTTCTGACAATACAATTGAATATCCAACCTAGCCTTTAAATTGTCCTTGCTTCTATTTGGACAATCCATTACTGTATAAAAAATATTGTCAAAGACATTTTTCTCAATATGCATGACATCAAGATTATGACGAATCAAATTTGTATGCCAATATGGAAGCTCCCAGAAAATGCTCTTCTTCACCCAATTGTGCTTAACACCAAAGCCAGGAATTTTATCATTATATGATGAACCTCCATTATGTCCCTCAGTATACTTGGACACTTCATTTAACATTTCCAAACCAGATGGACGAGGTAAAGGAGGAAGCCTTTCAATTACTCCTTTCAAAAACTTATCAGATTGAAATCTATATGGGTGGTTCATGGGTAGGAATCGTCGATGACAATCAAAAAATGTAGTTTTCCCCCCATTTTTTAATCTAAAAGTCTTGCTATGCTCCATACAATAAGGACAAGACAAATTTCCATGAGTACTCCACCCCGATAACATGCCATATGCTGGAAAGTCACTAATGATCCACATCAAAGCTGCCCTTAATTGAAAATTTTCCTTTCTGTATACATCATATGTTTCAACACCAAAAAACCACAAATTCTTTAACTCATCAATCAAAGGTCTTAGAAAAACATCAAGCTTTTTACCCGGATTCTTTGGCCCAGGAATCATCATTGTCAAAAACATGAATGGTCTAGTCATGCACTTCCACGGAGGCAAATTATAAACAGTCACAATTACTGGCCAACAAGAGTATGTATTTGAAGACATGTCAAATGGACAAAACCCATCAGTGCACAACCCTAACCGAATATTTCTCGGATCTGATGCAAAGCTTAAGTGGACACGATTAAACTCCTTCCATGCCTCCCCATCAGATGGGTGCACCATAACCCCATTATCAGACTTATGATAATGATGCCATGTCATATCTTTGGCATGATATGGAGACATGAATAGTCTCTGAAGCCTTGGTGTTAGAGGAAAGTATCGGAGTTGCTTCTCCGCCTTATTGGAACCTTTACTAGTTGGATTTCTAGGTTTGTATCGTGAACTTCCACAAAAATCACAATTTATTTTCATTGCATCTGCCCCATAATACAGCATACAGTAATTAGGACACACATCATATTTCTCATAACCAAGTCCAAGTGGCCGCATGAATTTCTTGGCATCATAAAAATTTGAAACCAAATTTTCATCATTAGGCATGCAACTTTTTGTAAAGTCAATGAAATTGTTAAAGGCATTCTGAGTCAAATTTAAAGTTGACTTCATATTAAGCAATTGTACACAAGCAGATAATTTGGATTGCTTGGTACACCCATCCCACAACGGCTCCTCCGCGGCTTTCAAAAGCTTAAAAAATTTAGTTGCATCCGGATTTGGAATTTCTCCTGCTACCACAGGACTAGACACATTATCATTGTAGAATGCATCACCCAACCCCACTGCATCCATAACCATATTCCTATATGGATTCTCTAGACAAACATCATTCACAACATGACTCATTCCAATCGATGAAGGTCCAGCCAATATTGGTTCTGCGACATAAGGCTCCCCATGTACAGTCCAATTTTCATAACAAGGTAAAAAACCTTTTATCAATAGATGTTTACAAACATCATCTTCCTTTAAAAACTTTTGATTTTTGCACCTCACACAAGGACATCTAATTTTTCCCCCAGATATATTTTTATCAATTGAAAATGCAAAATTGATAAATCTTCTAACACCGGTAATGTATTCAGGACGAAGGCGACCATCTATAAGACGACGATACATCCACGATCGATCATCCATGTTAATCTAATTAACATGACAACACCAATAAGCATTTTTTGATATACGCATACTTCTTTAACTACTAGTACTTAAACAATCCTTTAAAATAAAATATGTACCACATGAATAAACTTTAATTATTTGTCTCTTATCACATACATTGTATCTATCTTTTGGTCTCTTATCAATAAAATATGTACGACATTTAAATTTGCAATTAATTGATATATTATTTAGCCACCTCTAGGTTTCATTTTGGTCTCATAATTTCCATCCAAAATAAACTCAATATCAGATTTAATAAAAGAAAATCATTCAATTAGTTTTCTTATATAAACTATCAATATTGTCCCAATGAAAGGCAGAGTTCCAACTACTTGAAAAGATTACAATAGGCATGCCCAACAAAAAAATTATGCACGATATAATTAAGCAACCATGTAAAAATGGAGCAAAATAGACTTACCTAAGCCCCAAGAATCAATGGCACAAGGTGGAGGTTTTCTTATTGCAACCCAATCAGATTTGGCGAACTCTATTGGATTATATTATGATCCAATAAGCCATTCATATTGCTGGAAAAATAAAAAACGTAAACAATATGTTACACCCATCAAGTTATAACAATTGCTAGTCTTTAAAATAAATCCAAGTTAAATTGATTCCAAGGATGCGTCTGAGAGGGTGGAAAGACATGAAGGGAAATAAAATGCACAGAGGGATCGGATGCTTGCTTTGTGTAAAAAGCTTGAAATGATCCAGAAGACAAGGTCTTCCAGATAAGTGCTAGCTAATTGGAATCTGTTGGAATTTAGCCGGAGAAAAAAGTAGACATCTCCTTTTCAAATGGGAAATCATTAAAAAAAAAATACTATTGAATGCAAAATTAAAGCTTGTCACTTTTCAACTCAACAGAATTGGTGCATTTAAATAAAAACCTACCATCCGGTGAGCTAGTCGTACACACGTAGCTAGCCTTTTTAATGAAAGATGAAAAAATATAATGAGTTCATAAGCTATAACTCTCAGGGAGTCAAGAGAAATGGCAAAGGGCGAAGATAGAGGATATATATATTTTTATGTGTTTTTTCATTTTTTTTAATTAAACATATTTTTATCTATATTTTTATCATTTAATTAAACATATTTATCTTTTTTCAGCAGGTATTATAGTTTTATTGCGATTCATCTTGACTAATTTATCTTTTCTTTTTTATGTAATTTTAATTTGGTTATGTGAAAATGGTTTTCTTATGGATTTTATGTTTGAATGATATATGCATGATTGCGAGTTCTCTTGATTAATTTTCCGACTATTTTCACAGTAATTTGATTAAAATGAAAATAATCTTTGCATGGATTTTATGGAAGGATGGTATACGCATGATTGATGTGCTTAATGTTTTCTTAGCCTTATAATTTATTGAAGAGAATTTGAATTTTCTTTTCAGGCCGTCTAACAAGTCTTTCACCACTGAAAAACACATAAATAATTCAAATTTCCCAAGTGATAGTAAAATTATTTCATTTCAATTTCAGGTCCATCCATCCATGACCAATAAACCTTTTAACTTTGTAGCTTGTCAAATGAATTATAGTTTATATGTGTGCAAAATTTTACAAATTAGGACATTCCAATTGATTTGAAAATTAATTCACGTGAGTTATAAACATCAAGTTCAATGATTGAATCAGTGGTAGTCAGATGTCATGGAATGGTGTAAATCATGGAAATCATACAATTTTAGTGCATGGTTGATGAAAGCAATAACTCCTATTTTAAATTCATTTTTTAAAAATGTACCAAGGACGTCTGAATCAATATTCCTTAGTTGTAGTCATTGGTATGGTGGTTGGATAATTATTTACCATGTTTATGAGCTATGAAGGTGCACATTCAACACAGAGGGGGCAAAATAACGAAGGAAAAAAAAAGTAATTCTTACTACCATGAAAATTAAAAGCCCTCATCACGCATTGATTGTGTAATCATTAATTATTAACTTAGCTAACTAGCCAATCATCAACAGACATGTCAATAATTTTCCCTTGTAAGGTCAGTAAAAAATATAGATTTTAACCTTCAATAATTATGAATATTGGCCTAATGTTGGTTTTTTAGGATCGCAGCTTGATTAAAGGATTTTTTAAATAATTAAAATGTTGCTAGATAATTACAAAATACTTTTTATAATTTATTTGTTTTTTCATTTTGCTTCTAGTTCTTTAAAAATTACACTTTGCATTCTAAATTAATACAATAATAAAATTACCAACATAGCAATCCCAATTTCAAACCAAAACCCTAGTCACCCTTGCCATTTTTACACAATCTGCATATCAGAAATCAAAGTTCTAAGTAATTCTAATAGATTAGAAAGCTCCTTTCCAGGTAGATTTTATTGCTGGAAATCAAAGTAAAGAAAAAAATAATCCCGAATATATCATGTTATGTTTTTTTTTTTTTAACAAAAATCAAGCAACCCCACAACACAAAATTCATTAAAAATACACAACTTACTCTTGTAATGTTCCCCATAAGATTCCACCCTTAAATATGTCCTTATCACCTCTTACCCCATTCTTTTTACTCTTGTAATGTTCCCCCCCCCCCACAGCTTATTGTAAAAAGCATTAATTATTATTTTTTGAACTACCCACCCAAAGTTCTAAACTACCTTGTCATTGATTTATATTGTCTAACCAAATAATCAAAATGGGATTTGGGCCTCTAAATGCCTTCATGGTTTTCAAATTAAATAAAGAAGACCGAGGCTTATTCTTATTCTTCTTAAGAGGAAAAATACCAAAAACATGAACTTCAGGAAGCAATATGTAAAAGCAGAAATAAAAAAGACAGTACTATGCCCAGAAAAGTTAATTTAATATAATCCCAGCATCATGTTCACATAAACCTCCAAAACTAGGATCTACAAGGACAATAAATTTAAATATGAATAATCTTATCCCAATGAAAAACAGAGTTCCAATTAATTGAAAAGATTACAATAGGCATGCCCAGCAGACAAATTAAGCATAATCTAATTAAGCAACCATCAAAAAATGGAGCAAATTTGACTTACCAAAGCCCCAATAATCAATGGCCCAAGGTGGAGATTTCCTTGTTGCAACCCAATCAGACTTAGCCAACTCTATTGATTTATATTGTGATCCAATAAGCCATTCATATTGCTGGAAAAATAAAAAAACATAAACAGTATGTTAAACCCATCCAGCTTTATCAATTGCTAGTCTTTAAAACAAATCTAAGTTAAACTATGAAAAACAGAAAGAATATCCAAGTTAAAGTACTGTTTAGTTTTCATATTTTCATGGCAATTGTCTTCTCATAACAATTTTTTTTCTGAATTGAATAAGGAAAGAAAAAAAACAGTCCTATGCCCTGAAAATTTAAAGATGCATATTTAAATTTTGATACAAGAGAATCAATACACACCACTTAATCCCGTCTTTGGTAGCTATTGCAATATCTGAATTTTGTTTGCTGAAAACAGGAACTCCATCAACCCTCCTGCTCCCATAGCTATGTGGAATAGTCTTGAGAAGTTGGTGTGCTGCCTTGACCTGTGAGAGCATAAATCAGATAAACAGCATTATGAATCTATCACAATAAATACAACTTTGTTAATACAATGTGGTCTGAACAAATGGTACCTGCTTTTAATTTGGAACAAACTGAAATAGTTGAGGTTTCTCCTGCATAACACAGCAAAATAAAAGGTGGATTATTCCAGAAAATGATACGATATTACAAATATGAATAGGATCGCAAAATTTGAATTTTGTCAAGGAAAATAAGTGCGTATAAGTTTTGCAACTAAAACTAATAATTGCATATTTTGAAATAATATCTACACGAATCAGCAACCACCACATCCTAGTAAGTTGGATTGGCTGTGACTAAAAGGCAGCACTAAAACTCTGCAAGCATGCTCAATCAAATCACAGCAAGAAAAAAGAAAAAAAGAAACACTTGGACTGCTACAGAAGAAGAAAATGCATCACAGGTTAACCAGTTGCTAGACTCTCTAGATTTTAACAGCATCCATACGCTGCTGTAACACTTCAAAATTATAGAAGTAGAGCATTACAATGTAAAAAGTTGAAGCAACAGGGTAGCAAGTTACAACAGGGTATAATATTCAGAGCCAATTTCAGTGGGGCAAAGGAGGAGTTATTTAGCCAAAAAGCCTTGCTTTGTTTAAAGACAATTATATGCCTGAGGAGATGAGAAAATGTGGAGATATAACATTGGATCTTACAAAACAGTAGTTTGAACAGAAAAATGCATCCCACTTACACGATGATATGAAGGTATCTCATGGGGGAAAACAACTATCTACTGGCAAAAAGAAACCAAAGGGAAGCAAAAATGATTATAGCTCAACTGCTGGGACATCAAAAAATTTATGAACCGTAACCCTAAAAATTAAATTGGGGGTTTTGATAAATTTTCAATTACACATGCATAATTAAACATTTCATAAACCCCTATATTATCGAATTAATAGCCTAAAACCATTATTCAAAGTATTGAAGAAAAAAAAAAGTTACCTATGTTCTTGAGTTACAGGTGACCGAGATCGTTCTACAGGGACAGAAAGAAACCTGGATTGGGAAAGTTAGGTGAAAAATTTTTAGTGCAAGTTAAATTGCAACAAACAAAAAAAAAAACCCTTAATTACTTACCTGAACTATTGAAGAAAACCGTGAAACACCCAACCCGTTTACAAGGAGATACCTTAAATCAGCATGTCCGATGGTGATAATGATGGGTCTGGTTCGATTTTGTTCGGATGAAGGAGAAGAAGATGAAGAAAAGAAATTAGGGTTGCTGAAGACGCGAAGAAGATGAAATGTTTGGGATAAAGGAAAATCAAATCGATGAAGAGAGGTTGATTTTTCTACAGTTATGGATCGATGTTGTTAGGGACGAAGGAGACTGGAAGAGTGGAAGATCATTAATTTTAATCTTTGGTTTTGTTCATTTCGTCTCTGTAAACATGAATGGTGTGGGGGGGGGGAGAGCAGTCCTGGTGTTAATTTACAAAGCCAGCGAAAAATAGACGGTTGAGATTTAATATTTGTAAATGTAATCAACGGTGTTCGTAATTTTGGTTTTATATTAAAATTTAAATAATTATTTTTTAATTAGCAACGGAAAATCCGTTGCTAAATTCAACGTAAATTTTGCAACGGATATTCCGTTGCTAAATTCCGTTGCTGATATTAAAAAAATAATATATGTGTAATCCGTTGCAAATCCGTTACTGAATTTAGCAACGGAATTATCCGTTGCTAAATTCAGATGCTAATACCCCTTTTTTTAGTAGTGACTACTATAGGATTTGTTTTTTTTTAGAATCTCTCATGCCTCTTTTGAAGTTTTTGCTGTAGTCACTATCTCTTAGGCAACTTTATCAAGCCCTTGATAAATCGTAAATGAGGCTTTGTTATCTCTCTTCCTAGATTCTTTAAGAATCATTATTTTTGCAGTAAAGGTTGCTTTTGCTCTTATTGATTATGGTTCAGTATATTCATCTTCGTTTAGTTCTCACAAATCTAAAGAGCCTAAATTGTATACACCATAGGTTATAATTTTGTTTTGTGAGACGAGGAATTTGAGATTGAAACTGGTGGTTGTTGTTGCTGCTGGAAACCCTTACATATACCTACTCTCATACCAAATTTGTTGGAGTTTTGTACGAAGAAAAGAGCGGAACACTCGCAACTCTCTGTTTATTAATGGCTTGCTTAAAACAAAGCAGAATACTTAGTATTTATAGGCTTTAATGAAAAAATCTAGTTGTGACCCTTACAAATCTCAAAAATGCTGAACTAAATACTAGTTTGACTGAGTTTCTAATCCCACTGTTTCTATCTCACTGTTCCTAATTGTCATGATACAAGTTTAATGCTCACATGTGTTTGCATGGGCTACGAGTTCATAAAGTGCAAGCCCTTTAAAATCCCCTGAGGTCTGCAAATCTGATCACAAATTATCAATCTTGTACTTGTTTTCTTTGTGATAACTGATTAATATGTTGTTCTTGTTTGCATATTTTGCAGGATCTCTCTTCAGATGCTTTTAAATAGACCAGGATCAATGTTTGTAGAAGCTCTGTACAAGGCTAAGAGGTTCACTGATGAGATTATGGATCGATTCCGCGAGTACATATAGTTTGTACTGTGGATTTAATGATGTCTACATCATTTCAGCACTTCATGGCAGAACACATTAAGGTTAAGCGATGGAGATTCCAGCAGAACACATGGCAGTTTTTCTACGCCTAAAGAACTCAGCAATCTATACTGGAGTTGGCACGTAAACACGCTTGGACTGACATATACAGTTTATGACGTATCATTAACCAGTGTTCTTCATATGTATGTGATGGTGTGCAATGCATCTTGGCTGCATATGCTTAGGATTTGTCTTTGAATGTTAGAGGAATTGACTTTTCTCGCTAGTAAAGAAAGAAAAAGGAGAAACACATGTAGATACCACATGTCGTCTGCATAGATGATGTTCATCTTCACCATTTGGGTTTGTTGATTAATATTTAAAATGATATCAGTTTCTGCTTGTGCTTATTGATTTCCAGTACTTTACCTCATTAATCTTCTGAGCACTGGTTACACTTTTGTCATCATTATTCACAGGAATTCGAAGTCTTTCACTTTCCCTATGTGAATTGTAAGGGATCTATTCTCTGATTAGACTTGCTAGCTCCTCAATCACAACCCTTTATTATGATTATCAAACAGAGTTGCTTCCTTGCATAATATGTCCGCTTCTGCCTATGGCAGTTCAGCAGAACTAGAACGGAATTTATTTCATCAGAACAAGTCTCGAAAACCCAAAAATAATGTCTCATGTTATATGTATGCTGATGACTGCTACTGATATAAACTAGAAGAAGTTGCATTGCACTTTAAGCAACATAGAAGAGATGAACACCAAGAAACATGGTCAATTTAATGCATCAAATGAATTAAGAAAATCGATGGTGTTTCCAAGTAATTCTAATTAAAACCCAAAGTATGTTGCTGCCTATTTCTTCTCTCCTCTGTTGTGCATTACTTCCAATCTGCAATGAGTTCACAGAAAATATTTACAAGTATTTATCGCCAATCTCCAGGAGACAAGAGCAGAGCTCTTGTGGTTTAGAAAACATGGCCATGTGATCAGAACCAGAGATGACCATCACTTCATCCACGGGATTGTTTTCAATCATCCATGTTTGCCTAGGATCTTTTTCTTGGTCACATACTATGTAAAGTCGACGAACAGATCCATATTTCTCCTTGGTGACAATTACAGCCTTTTCAGTTTCTAAACTACTGTAGATAGGGAAAGGTCTAACCAACAATGTAGCTAGCGTCAAATCCTGGATGAATATATAATGATTAGAAATGATAATCATCCTAATCAGATTTACGTGCACTATTTTTCCTGACAAGTGAAAAGGGAGGTCTTACCTCAGGTGGGGAAAGGTGGTAGAACCTGGAGGCCATGTAGTTGGGACCAAGGACTACGGCAGTTGGAGGGTTGCCAGGGCCATTACCAAACACATATTGTGTATCCATGTAGGACACTGATGTTTGAGAAGACTGCATGTTTTTGCAAAGTAGGTATCATTAGTTAGTTCATTCACTAGATACAAATGCTAATAACTCAATAGTGAAATACAAAGCAAAGAAAAAAAACACGGAAAGGTAAGAAACCTCTTCTCAAGTAAATCTCTATTCAGCATTCTATAATTGCCCTATAACCATAATCAACAGGTAACTTGACATTAGATCGTGCTCCTTAAACTCCTCTGTTCAGAAAGAAGCCTACTAAAGTTTTATTCAAGGCAATAGCAACTAAAATTGATAATAAACAGCATATTGGACTAATCACAAGCTTTTGAATCCACCTATAGAGCAGGTGCAGGAGACAATCCTGTTGTTAACCAGGAACAACAATATCAGCAATCTTCCTGCCTTAGACAAAATCTGACAAGTTAAAGTAAATGAAGTTAGGCAAACCCCTATTTAGTCTATTAGCAAATTTTGGCAAATGACAACACATTTATACTGCAGCCAGTAAAATGGCTAAATCCCACATCTTAGAAGACTGTTTCTTTTGGAATAGATGTTATCACTGCTATCGTGGAAGTAGCTTACATAGAGAAACGGATAGAATGGTTAATCTCCTCCACATGGATTGCAATACCATGTTGACCTCAACAATCCCAGATGCGAGAGTAGAGGCAGCCTCTTGATCTACATGGGTATGGTGGAGATTTATGGTTTGGGATAAAACTCTCTGAGTTTGCAGAACCTTACAGTAGAGCAGATGAGGGTGATGCTAATCACCATCGATTGAAGGGGCGAGCTTCTGCTAAGTGGGAGCAATAAAAGATGTCACGGAAAAGACAGGACATACACAAGATTAATGATTGAAAGAAAATAAAGAAAAAGATGAAGACGTACTTTTTATTTTCAAGTACACTGAGACTTTGTACTACCGACTCCATTTATTGAGACAAGATTGGAGGATTGTTAATCAATACACTGAAAATTTCTACTAAATGGTAGCTAATAATGATATGTCAGAAATAAGACTACAGTAGTCCATCTAGAGCATCATTCCCATTCTGAAATTGCATTGTAGAAATAGATTCTCCAGTCCCTTTTCCCAGTTCCCCTTACACTAGTTTAAGCAAAAAAAAAAAGACACTAAACTATAGCTCCATCTATTACTGTTATCTGGGAAATAATAAACAAACCACAAGCATAAACAAGCCACACTAGCAACTTTTTAAAAAGTTTTATACTTCAGCAAACATTATGATCCTAGAAAACCAAAATTTACCTATGTGGGAAATATTCATAATCAAGCCCAACTGCCTGCCCACGAAGCTTATCTACATTTATACCATCTGAATTACTAAACCAAATGATACAAGCGGTGCATTTGAAATCAACTGATGATTAAACCACCTAGTTAATGGTGTCTACAGAATTAGACTATCAGGCAAGAACATAATATTGACTTGCTATTTCTTTGAAGGGGAGGTGGGGGCAGAGCAAACAATACCTTCTCTGCTATTGCTTTGAAGCTTAAGTCAGGACCAGGCATAACAGCTGCAGCAAAAACAGCAGCTGAAATTTTCTCTGGAAACCTTTCCATAGCAACAGAAATGCATATCCCACTCATGCTGTGTCCCACTAGAACCACCCTCTCCTCTGGTGGCAAAGACTCCATGAATTCCATCAAGGGCTCAAAATAGTCCTCAAATGAATGGAGCTCATGAACTTGCTTTGGATGTACCCCTGATGCAGCCATGTCCAAAGCTGTAACATTATGACCTGCAGATTTTAGCTGAGCCGATACTTTATACCAACACCATGCTCCATGGCAGGCTCCATGGACTAACACAAAATGCCTCTGTGTTTTAAAATTACTAGGCAGTTTTGCGCAAGCTATAGGAGACACTCCTGTGGAAAGAAGTTTTTGTGATGGGGTAGCAGGTTTTGGGAACAAGAAAAGTCTATCTTGTCTGTTGCATATTTCCAGAGGATACAAGATTGGTTTCACTGAAGGAGACAGAGAATTGAAGAGCATTTCTATTCTTGATTTTGATCCTGACTTTGGTGAGAGAGAGAAACGGGGCAGGTTAATGCCAGCCATTTTAATCCTTTCAATAATTATCCCCTTCTTTTCGTTTCTTTTCTGTTTCTTTTAGATGGAAAGCATTTTTATGAAGTGCCATCAAAGTGATAGAATATGCGATCAGCCTCGCATGATTTTAACCTGTTTTATTTTTTTAATTGAAATAAAATATTTTAATTTTGAAGTGTTTCAACATGAATGATATATATATATATATATATATATATATATATATATATATATATATATATATATATATATATATATATATATATTCAACAAACATAATTCAAATTCAAAATAAACTTATTATAAATTATACATTACAAACATAATATCAAATAAATATAATTTTAAAATTTAAAATATTTCTAAATAGTCAAGATTAAATGGATCTTTAACTTAAAGTAATTCAACTTAAACAAAATATCAAAATATTATAAAAATAAAATGTTTTAACACAAATATTTTAAATATAAAACTAGGTCAATGTTATCAAGGCTAATGGGATCTAAAGCATCTCTTGTTTTGTTCAAATTCCTACAAAGTATAAACATGAAAAAAACAACATGAATATAAACCATATATATTAGTGATAAATCTAATTTTAAAAAAATTATATTATTGTTAATGAAAATAGTAATAATAATTTTCAATATTATTATTAATATCATTGTTATTGAAAATAGTAATGAAAAAGAGCTTTTTATACTTGGGTGGTTTAGTTAATTAAATTGAATCAGGTTCAATTTGATTCAAATGCTTTTCAAGACTGGAACGGAACATGTGAAATGAAACCGGAACATTCCGGCCGAAATTTAGCTGAAAATTCCGGAACGAACCAAGATTTGAAATGAGATGAAAATTGTTCCGTTTTGTTTTCTTTTTTGAATTGATATGAAATATTTCGGCCATTCCGAACGAAATGAAACGAAATTGATAACCTTGATTTTAACACTATTTTATTTGAATATATTTTAAAATAAGATATACAAACTCAATAAATTTTAAATTAAATTTCTTTTTATAAAAATTGAATTTCAGCTTTAGAGTACAAGGAAAAAGATGGAAAAATAAAGCTTAAATTTAAGGAGAATAAGTTAAAAATTAAGGTAAAGAAGAGTATAAAAATTCTAGAAAATATGTCAACTACCTGGAAACACTCTTCTTTCAGCGTTTTTGTTTTTAAGAGGTTCTGGAATCAAAACTAATATATAATTAATTTTAATAATTATTATAATAAATGCTTTCCATTACCAGCTTTCCCTGTAAAACATAATTTTTAACTTTTTTTGACTTTTTTTATGCTCATTAAATCTATTTAGATTGATGAGGAAAAAAAAATTAACTAACGGTTCTTTATTCATAGTTAAACCCATGCCCGGACTAGAACATGAGTTAAACAAGCGTGTCTGATAGGGTATTTAAAAGTGTAGTTGTGGTTGTGGTTGTTTTCAAAGTGTTTTTCACTTAAAATGCATTAAAAAAATATTTTTTTTATTTTTAAAAAATTATTTTTGACATCGATGCATCAAAATGATCTGAAAATACTAAAAAAATATTAATTTAAAGTAAATAAAAAAATAAAAAAAAATTAATTTTTTTCAAAAACACTTTTAAAACACAAAAACAAACCGAACAACTTTTATCTTTTCACTATAAGTTCAAAATTCACTTTGCTTATATTATCTTCCATCTAAGAGCTTCGTGTCTTTTAAATCTAATTTAACTTTTTATCTTTCCACTATATAAACAATAACAAAAATTAATTTATTTCCTATAAGGAATTAAAGTTTTGAGTTTTACAAAACATGTCAACCAAAAATTATTTTAAATAAATTTTATATTCATTCACAATTTGTTTTAGTCATGTTAGTATTCTATGTTAAAGAATTTTATTAAAATATAAATTTCAATAATTTTTTAACCATAAAAGTTAGTTAATTCTATTTTTAATTTGAATTCAAGTAAATCCATTTATCATGGTTTTATAAAATTTCGAATGATTATTTTTAAAGCGCTGAAGTTATTTATTTATTTTGATAAACAAAAATGCATATTAAAAAAAACTCCAGACAAAAACATGTTGGAGAGTAGCCGTGAAGATTGGCTAAAACCTAATAAAGATACAAAACCAAAACCCACAACATCCAGAAAAGAGACTTAAAGACACAAGCCCAAGGATGAACGAACACATAAATCAATGGGAAATTCGACAAAGCATGTCATGTCCTGTTTGAAACAAAAATTAGTTAATTTCATTTATCCTTTTTAATAAGATATAACATTCCACTAATGCATGTATTAATTCATAAAGTCTTTTATAAATCTTCTCAAATCTACATGTTATATAATAATTTAATTCATTATTTAATCTTTATATATAATGTTAAATAATTTTTTGAAGGTTAGAGTTTGAGAAACCGCTTTCAATCATGTTTTGAAAACTACATTTTCAATTAAATTATGTATTTTTTAAAACAATTCTTTCAAGGTTTATAAACAAATATGCGATTACTATTTAATAAATATAATTTAGTTTCATTTATCCTTTTATTAGAACATATCATTCCATAATGATATTAATTTCTTTAATATCATCTTATATAACTTTTCCACAAAATATATCGTCTCAACTAAAATACGATTTTTTTTAAACAATCCTTTTAAGATTTTCTTAATAAAAAAAATTAATTTTTAATCAATGGAAATTGGTTTCATTTTTTTTCATGAGACATATATATCATTTCATTAGTAATCTTAATTCATTGAATAAAATATTTTCTAACTTCTCTATAAACCTCTCTCTCTCTCTCTCTCTCTCTCTCTCTCTCTCTCTATATATATATATATATATATATATATATATATATATATATATATAATAATTTAATTCACTATTTTTTAACATACTTATATATACTATTAAATATTTTTTAAGGATTATATATATTTGATAAACCATCCATAACTCGTGGTTCGTTGACTAGTAATTATAATAAGAAGAAAGACTACACACACACACCAAAAAAAAAAAAACCCTCTTATATTCAACAATTTTATTTTATCTTTAATTGGCTCAAATTAATTATCTCTGGCATTATTAATATTTCTCATGACCTTTCTCTGATTATGCTGCGCATCAGCAGGCTGATACTTGGTCGACGACCTCTGATCGTCTGCACATAGTAGCAGGTTCCGACAAGCAAGTGGCAATTGACAATATCAGGAGTATTTCCCGGCAACCTCCAGGAGGCAAGAGCACATCTCTTGAGGTTTGGAAAACATGAGCATGTGATCAGAACCAGGGACAACTTTTACTTCATCCGGTGGATTTTTTTCAATCATCCATCTCTGTATAGCTTCCTTTATTATCTTGTCTTGGTCACACACGATATAAACTCGAGGAACCGATCCGTACTTCTCCTTCGTAACCCAGACTTCTTCTTGAGTCGCCTCGTCACTAAACAAAGGGTGAGGTCGCAGCAACAGCTTCGCTAGCGTAAGATCCTGCAGGTCAAGTTTTCAAAGAAAAAGAAAACGAGGCAAGCAAGATGAGCAGGAGAGAAGAAGATTCAATCAAGTTTAGAGAAATCACGGTGTGCTAAAACATATCTAATAAATCATGCATGAAGAAAAATACTCTTTACCACCTTGGCAGGGGAGAGCTGGTACAGCTGGATTGACAGGCAGTCGGGCCCAAGCAGTATGGACGTTGGAGGATTGTTGGGCCCATTATCAAACATATATTGTGAATCCATGAAGGAACCCGCTTGTCTGGCATTCTGATAATATATTTCCAAAGTAAATATCACCGTTTTACACAGAGAGAAAGCTTAAGAGAGTGATGCGATTCCCACTCCATAGCTATCCTTGAACTTCAATTTAAGAGAGCAATATGAGATGGAACACAAGAATTAAAGAAGATTAACATAATCACTTCATAAAGTTCTGAAGTTATTTACAATACGCAGGATCATTGCTGTAATGAGTATACCAAAATGCAACTGCAAGGAGAGGGACAGCAAGAACAGGCCATTGAGCTTACGGTTACGCGAGTTGGCTCATCTTAGGCAAAGGGATTTTAACAAATAGGTTGCTTTCAAGGAAAAGAAAGTCTTTCTCCGAGAAGAAAAATCTTCAGCGTCCATAATTGAATTTGGAAGAGGTTGAAATTTAGACCCATTAGACACTATATCATCGTTGACCCATCAAGCACATTTGGCATTAACCCACATGATCATGGATTGGAGTAGCCCTAGAGCCTGGCCATGTTCCATCGTTGATGTTTGGCCATTAATGGTGCCTATGCTAGACAATGTTGAAACGAAGCTCAGAGCAAGCTCAATTTTTTGTGGGATCTAAGTTCATCACTAGTCTAAACAAAGTAAGAGATTTAGGCAAACAGGATGAAATCTGTTCCCTCACAATCGCATTCTCAGCCTCTCAAAAAATCAGCTACAATCAAATACAAGTAAATCTAATTTGCTGGCTAGTAATTAAAGAAAAGCTACCATCTTATGGAGATCCATGTAGCCTGCATAATAGATCTGAAATAGCACAAGCCAGGGCAAGAAATAACAGCCTTATAGCTAATTAAGACGCCGAGAAATCATAGAGTATAAATATCATGCTACTTTCCTTCTCTTCTCCATAAAAAAAAAAATAGCTCCTTCTCTGGAAGCTTTTAATTTTTTCTGTGTATGTGTGTGAAGAGAGAAAAGGGAAAAAAAAAAAAAAAGAGCAAATGATACCTCTTCCTTTGCAGCTGTGAAGCTCAGATCAGGACCTGGCATGATACATGCTGCGAAGACTGCACAAGAAATTTTCTCAGGGAACCTTTCCATTGCAACAGAATTACTGAGCCCACCCATACTGTGACCCACTAGAATCACCCTTTCTTCTGGTGGCAAAGATGTCATGAATTCCATCAATGGCTCGAAATAGTCTGAGATCGCATGGAGCTCTTCTACCCGCTTTGGATGGACCCCTGAAGCAGCCATATCCAGAGCTGTAACTTTGTGACCAGCTGATGTAAGCAAAGTTGCCACCTTATACCAACACCATGCTCCATGACAGGCTCCATGGACTAGCACAAAATGCTTCTGCCTCTCCATCTCCTATCCCTTGTGTCTGTTTTCCCGTCCTGCTGGCTATATTATAATTTGATTGAAAAACAAGTTGGATGGCAGAGCTTAGTTCATCTTCTTGAGGAGCTGTTATTGTTAAAAAAGTATTCTCAACTTTCACGTCACATTGAAAATTCAACAATGGCATTTTAACTGGACCCACATTTGTAATTTTGCCGTCTCTTTTTTTAGTTTAACATGGTTGTAACCACCAGCTTGCACGTACCTATATAGGCTTTAAAGTTAACAATTATATAAGCGTTCAATATCCTCAAACCTCAAACTAAAAAAAAAACAGTTCATTTTGCCGTCTCTTGATAGCATCACAAGTTGTAATCTTCCTCAGATAAAACAGCAGCCGGCCACGTGTAGAAAGAGAGAGATAAGGGGGTTCTTTCGGTCCTTGCCGCAGAGACTAAACTTCAGTCTGCAATCAACTTTTGCATTAATTCAGCTTCGTAGCCAAAAAAAGATGAATTATACATGTTCAAGTGTTAAAATCAAGTGGATGAATTTTTTATTTTTATTTTTTATTAACATGGATGTTCAGACTAGCTTGTATATATCTTGACTAATCTTACAGGTCCTAAAATAAACGATCATATAAACATATAATGGTCATCATATTAACAACTATAGGGCTCGAACTTGAGATTATAAAAAGAACAAACCCCTTAATCTCAAACTCTTACCACTAGCCACTAGATGAAATCTTCACAAGGATGGTCACGGTGCAGGAGCAGAGCGAAGCCAATTTCAAATGTGCTGCGAAGCTTCATCTCTTCCCATTTTCCCTTTGGGTAGGATCATTTGGTATTGTGCTCTCCTTTACAACCAGACTCCTCTTTAGGTTAAAATTCAATTGCCGAGTGGTGAAGTCAGGTTGTTAACAAACTGGATAGATGTGAGAATAGCAAAGGGTTATATACTGGTATGGCACAATGGAAACAGCAAAATGCTGTGGTATTTGATGATGCTATAGTTGATATCCGGTAATAACAATTCATTGGCAATTAAAAAAGTGTCAGAAATCAAAAATATCAGAGTTGTTCCGCCTTGATCTACTGTTTCTTCATATTGGCAGGCTCCTCCTCGTGGCTTGCTGAAGATCAATGTTGATGAGGGCATGGTCTACAGAATGTAAAGAGGGTGAAATCAGCATCATTCTTCATGGTGATTCTGGCAGTTCATTGCTACAAAAGAGCTACCGCCTGAGCATGTTTCTGATGCCTGGTTTATCGAAGCTTGAAGAAGCGCATCCATTTGGGCTCCTCCTGTGTAATGGCAAAATTTTGAAATGGGAACTGATTGTATGGAATAATTAATGATCTTCACATCGGTGCTCCTGAACCTGTTGTTCAATGTTGCGATGTCGTGGTCACATAAATTAATTATTCTAACTAAAACAAACAAGATATTATAGAGCAAGGTAAAGGTTGATCCCACAAGAAATACCTAATTTAGATTTTTATGCTAAATGATTCAAAATTAGAGGGTTTTGAAGTTATCTAGGCTATGTTATAGTAAACAGAAGAAAACAATCAAGTTAAATTAAATAAATCCAAAACTTATCAAGAGAAAAGCCTTGGTATCAAGTAAACGTCTACCTATGAAAATCAAAATTGATTACTAAAACGATACGTCCATTTATATTATGAATATCTATCTTTCCTTAACAAGAGTCAGCTAACTAATCCGCGGTGTAACAAACCTTAACCATTAAACAACCACAGTGTCTGCACTAGTAATTTAATTCAATGGCAGCCTTAAGAACTAGATATGTTGATAAATCTAGACAACATAATTGTCTGCAGTCTATGTTTGATTTAATTGAATGTTTTTCCTAAGATTAACAACATAGATCCGTTATAATTATTAAACTTAGTGGCTTCACAGGTTCAAATATCACAACTTCAGTTTTGATAGCAAACTTAATAGTAGATTGATTTAGAATAATAATTTAGAGTCTGCTCTAACAATCAAACTAAACAATCATAGAAAATAAGTATAGAAAAACATTCATAAGCATCATATAAACTGAAAGAAAAGATAAAATAGATCTTATAGTTTTTGAAATCCAAAGGTTTTTGTATCCTTTCAACCAAGAAAGATAGCTTAGCCTTATATGTCTATTGAAAAAACTAATGATTAGAACAGATGAGAATATAATTTCGGGTATAGAAGAAAATGGTAGAGTTTTCTTCTTCTTTCTACCCGCCTCCTCCTTTTTCTCTCTCTCTTTATTTTTATTTTATATGAAACCCTAATCCTCACATCCCTCCAATCCGTTTGTATTCTCCTAAAAAATATAAAAACTGTCATTTTCAAAGTAAACAATTTACATTTAAGTAAGTTAGACTTATTTCTTCACAAAATATGTTTGCTGGCAGAATTTATAGGTTGTCTTAGAAAAATCATCTCTCTCATATGAGCTTTTTTTCTGCTGACTTTTGGTAGGGTGATAGGTCTTTGTATCAGGAATTCAAAACGATTGAGTTTGCATCAAATAGACTTCTCTAACTCAAGATATTCAAGTCGGAATGGCCGAAAGTCAAAATAGACAGAATGCAAGACTTGTCTTTGAAAGCTGCGATTTCCATCCTTTTTTTTTTTTGTTCTTATCATATATGTATAGAAAGGTATAGATATTAGATTTCTAATGTCACTAAAATCATTTTATTTTGACCTCTACAACTCAAGTTCTGCATAAAATATTCGACACGGGTTGGAATATGGTTTGAATTTTATCTCCAATTTACTTTTTTTCAAATCTCACATTCAAAAGTACTTTCAAAACATAAAACAAAGATTATCAATGCATTTTATATATAAAACATAAATAAAATACTAAATAAATATAAGTAAAATTATCAAATAACATGGTTTCATCATTAAAATAATTTTACACGGTATACTTGTAGTGTTTGATGGAGCAAGTGTTTTTATCATTCATCGTATTAGGAAACCTTGTAACAAGGCAGCGAATATTGTGTCTTCATGCGTTGTTGAACATATATGTAGCTTCATGATTTACATCTGTTGCTCGTTTGCTTAATGCCTGTGTTATCATGAGAGGGTAGCAGTACATGATGTGCGTGACCACCGTTGTACTCAAGGATGTTCTATTCGATTCGATTCATCGTAATGAAGATTTTCCTATTGTATTTTTTCATAAAACGCAAGCAGAACATGAATAAAAGAGTATCTCTTTCATTATTTTTAAAATCACGAGTTAACTCATGAAATTATATAATTTTACAAGTTAATATATATCTAACATGTAAAATCAAACTAAAAATTTAAAACCAGTAAAATCAGACTTAATTCATGCAAATCCATTAAAATTGGTAAACTCGGTTTGATTTTATGAATTTATTAAATTTATAATATGAACAAAGTCTGGTTTAATTTTGGCCTTACAATATCTGCTAATTAGTTTTACAAAATTAGACATATCTTTCACACCATACATTGGATAGAGATAAAATTTTATAGGGAAATATTAGACACATGAAAATATATTGTGGTAAATTTTCAAGTCAAATAAAGTTCGGGAACATAATATTTCAAAGGGTCAAAGTTAGTAGACGAATCTTGTCAAATATATCAAACTAAACCTTCGTGTACTGTTTGGGACATATCTGAAGCTACTGGTAGAATTTTGCTATGATTAAAGTTGGGCTAGAAACTAGACATTTGAAGCTTTCTAACCATATATCGTAAACCCAGTAATTCATTTAAACGAGAGAGAACGACATGTTTGAAATCAAGACTCAAATCCGCCAAGATATATGCAAAAATTGGAGATTCATATTACATGGAAGAATTTTAACATGAAGACTTTTTTATTATTTTATTTTATTTATTTAATTAATTTTAAATAATTATTTTTAATTTAAATTTTGTCTACCGCATTAAACATTGTTTAAGGGTTTATTATATTATTGAATTTATATTAGTTAATTACCAATTTAGACTCATTAACTTTTAACTTGAAAGGGATCCATTATGACTTATTGTAATGGAAACAACCAAGATATCACTAGGTCCATGTGTACTTCTTATCATTCAGTAATTTTTTTGTATTGAGAAGTTTTATTCTGAAACATTTTATCTCTCCATGTCACTAATTTATTGATACCTACTATCTATCTCTCCCTTATTTTATTTAGATCACTCATTAATTATAATATTATTGACATGTAATTTAATTTCATAGTTAAAATTATCAATATATAATTAGTTAAACAAATTCCTTTTAATTTTACTATCCAAATTTATATTGTATTTTTCGTGTCTTTCTAAAACAACATTTATGAGAACCTTGCTCTCTCCTATTCATAATCTGCCCTAAACTTTTGGTAAGAGGGAGACAAAATACACAGATGAACTGTTCGTACAAAAAAATGAAGAGATCATCTTTTCAGCCACACAAATAGTGTTTGGAGAAAACAGTGCTCCAAATAATAGAAATAAATACATGACTGTCCACCAATAAACAAATCAGGTGAATACTACCAGTAAATGCGCATCAAGCTTGTTGGCAAACAAAATCCAGCGTATTGTTTTGACAACGTAGATATGACAGCTACAAAAGGAGTTTATTTGACATGTTTGAATGATGCCTTGACATGTAACCGCCATTTTTTCACACTGATATATCCAAATACATCCTACCTAAAATTTATACAACGTTACAGGAAAATGGTGCAGCATCTTGTGTAGCATTAAGGACATACACGAATAGAACGGATAATGGATGCTGCCTCCCATGCACATATGAAAAGAAAAGAAATTTCTGACTCAATAAGTAGGTGATTTGGAACACTCCTGAGCAAAAGCCGGGAGAAAGACAACATCTAGCAGTGAAACATGTTCTTAAAATGAAATTTAAGGATCCTTGTTAAATTCAGGCAATCATCAGGGCAGCCAGCATACAAGTTGACATCAGATTTCATCATCCAATGCCATGGAGATTAGCGACGGACAGTTCGATATTTTGGTCTTGATGGTTTCTGTAAGACAGAAGCAAAGGAACGTGGAATTGAGATTTAGTAGATAGACAGTGGAAACATAGACATCAAGTGGGTGACATTAGACATTATGGCTTCAAAAATAACAATGACTGAGGGATTTTTAAATCCCATGTTTGTTGCTCTTGCAGCCATTCTAAAATAAGAACAATGTCTAAATGAGGATTGAGAACACATCATGGATATTGGTACCAAATTAACTGAATTTGTTCCATATTAATAATAATAAAGCTTCAGAAGGAAAATATATACTCACAGATGTAGGTCCGAAGCTAGCGCCAGATCCTGCCACCGTACCTAGCAGGAAAATTAAAGATTTTTTTCAGAAACAACTCTTTACTCACTGAAATTTAAGCTCTTTCGTTTATGTAGGCAATGATTTGCACATACTGTAGAAAAAATTTATGAAATAATAGAGGTTGCACAACTTTAAACTTCCTTCAAGTTATTAAGTTCATTGTACGACAATCCACCTATGGATGTTTCAAGAAAATAGTGAACCTCCAGCAGAAATAGTACCGAAAGCTGGAGTGGTACTGCCAAACAAAGAGGGAGTTGAAGCAGAGCCAAGAGCTGGTGCTGATGAAGAAGCGCCAAAAGCTTGAGTAGCACTGCCAAATAAAGAGGGAGTTGCAGCTGACCCAAACAAAGTGGATACTGGAGCAGAGGTTGTCGGTGTTGCGAACAAAGAAGATGACATGGAGGAAGATGGCACAGAAGGTGTGTTAAAAAGAGAGAAAGCATTTCCTGAAGATGCTGGTGCTGGTGCTGTTGCTGTAGATGCCTGGGGAGCAGTTGATGCTGAAGAAGTTGCCGAGCTTGCAAACAAACCAGCACCTTGTGTGGAAGGCTGTGAATTTGCAGGCAAATGCAAAGTTGGATGCGCCCTTTTAGCAGCAGCTTCTTTTCTTGCTCTTTCACGTCGATCAGCCTCAAGGAATGGATCATTCCCATCCCCTCGACGACGCTGGTCAACAAGATAGGCTGTTTTCATGGATTCGATGTATTGATGAATGCTCTCCACCTAAAGGACATTAAAAGAAACAATTGAAATATGTTCTAACCTTTAGCGCGCGCACATGCTTACACTTTTAAGGAAAGCCCACATGTATGTTGAATCAAATCTGAACCTTGACTATGTGAGAATTCTTACACAAGCAATACAAGCAGCCTGTATCATCAATAAACTAGCATGGTATAGTTTTTATGTGCATGTATCATGGATTGAAATACTATAATACTTCACTCAGGAAAAAATAATAAAAAGGGAGCATCCCAGATTTGTGAAAACTTTTAACTGAATTCGAATAAAAAAAATAAATCATAAACCCAACTGTTGGCTGTCAGATAAGAATATATTTTCATGGGTCCATCCTTGTTAACATGGAAAAGAGAGTTTTCTCAGATCACATGTCCATCCGCCTAGAAATATACTATATGTAGAAAAATATGGGCTGTCATAAGATATTCCAGCACAAGGCAATGACATATAACAAGATATTGAGGGTTGCAACCATATCTATCTTTATTTACCTTAGCAGCCACATGAACAAAAAAATCATGCACATTTGACATGACTTTTGGCAGAGACTGCAATAATGAGGATCCAGGGTGGGAAGAGTTCCTCTCAGAATCTAAGAGGAGCAGTTGCTCTAATTCTTCAATCCACTGGCTGCATTCACCCAAATACTTTTCAAATCTAGCAACTGTCTGCTGTAAAAAGGGAGATGGTTTCTTCGGAAGGCCACTGTAAAAATCAAACACTGGAACTATAGAGGAAGATGCTGGCTGACTAGTGGAACCAGGTATTCCTGTTGTTCCAGGAGGCTGGGATGGTGCTGTGGCATTTGAAGCACCACCTCCTGCATTAGAATGAAGGAATCTAGGATGTAACATCATGAAAGAACGAACAGCCATCTCTGTGTTCCGTAACATGTCTTTAACATTAGTCATAAGTTCTTGTAAAAGAGCTTTCTGTCTCTCCATGGAAGTACTGATTCCCCCAAGTTCCTGCAAATATGCCTTAAAGTATTCATTATCATCCCATGAGCAAAACTAAAGATAAAGGAAGTCGCAATATTAGCTACAAAAGGTGACTAACTAGCAAACATGACTGGATATAGGAAAATCTTTCATCCCTGAAGAAAAAAAAAATCTTGAAAATAAGGAGACTAAATCTTTATCTTGTGGTCACATATTATGCATTAGCAGCCTAAAACTTTATGTTCTCCCTGAATACTCCAACAATTAACATTTCCATAGATATTTCAACCCCAGACAGCACATTCAAGTTCATACAACACATCTGTTTAAAAAGATGCAACATACATGTCATAGAGAATCATCCGAGAGATGGACTGGACAAACCATTCTCTGCCACTAGCAGACTATAATTTCTAAATTACTAAAACTCATAAGTGGTTTGAGTTACATTAGGAAAATAACATGCTGTCAGGCATCAACCAGGTTTCTGCCCACGTAACTCTATAGGAATCTACAAATCCCCATCAATGTGCAATCCAAATAACATCAGTAAAGTAACTAAAAGAAAGATTTTTACACACACAAACAATGCCGTTCACTTATTTTGATGCACCAAACAACAATAATTGGCAACACAAAAACAGAAGTAAACAACCTGAATAATTTGGCTCGCATCAAGCTCAAATCCTTCATTGGAAACTGAAGAGTCGTAAAGGCGACTACACTGATCTAGCCTCTTACTCTCATCCCTATACTCCAATATCCGCTCCCTGCATAAAAAAATGCACTTGAGCACCTCAAAAACCACATAGTTGGTAACAAATATCACATAAAGTTTTACATTTCAACACAAACTCAACCATTTACCAAACAAGAAAAGAAATTCATTACCACTGGTTCAACCCAAAGAACCATCAAAATAATTCAACTGCATAATCCTCAATTTAACCCTTTGTGGGTCAGTATTGAAACGTGAATCTTTTTGAAGGCCCAAATTCTGATATTGTTCAGCAGCTAAACAAACCCCAACTCCCTTTATTGCTAATTATAGGATAACTAAACCAAACTGTCAAACCTTAAGCACTTCTTACCTCAACAAAACATTGAAATCAAAGAACTTCTACTTTCATCAAACCTAGCAAAGCATTTTATATATATATATATATATATATCTTATTTTCTGGCAACAGATTAAACATAATAAACAGAACACATACCTCAAAAGGCCCTACAATGTATGTATACTTTTTAGGCAATTATAAATCTTAGTAGCCAATAAAAATATATTTCAATGCTATTTCTTTCATCTTTTCTTTTCCTTTTGTTTTCACATTTTCTCAGCAACCAAAAACCAAAACATAAAACACAGAATTAACAAAGAAAACATACTCAATCTGAAGCAAAGTTTTCTGGGAATCTGGGTGAAGATCTTCCCATTTAGTACTATAACTTGCAGGAGCCTTGTCATTAGTAAAAAGATACAATTGCTGCTGTTGCTGCTGTTGCTGTTGCTGTTGCTGTTGCTGTTGCTGTTGCTGTTGCTGTTGCTGTTGCTGTTGCTGTTGCTGTTGCTGCTGTTGCTGAAACTGCTGCTGCTGTTGCTGAAACTGCTGCTGTGGCTGTTGTTGCTGCTGCTGCTGTGGAAAAAGAGGGCTGCTTTGTTGAAAAGGCTGAGGCTGAGGCTGAAACAGAGATGGGGTTTGCTGTGGTGGAGTTGAAAAAGAAAATGCCATCTGGGTTTTTGATTTTGATGTCAAAGTTTGTGTCTTTGATTGTGATTTTGTTGTATTCTTGGTATTAGAAAGGTTTTTGGTGAAAAACCCTAATTTGAAAACCCTGGAGAGGGAAATTGGGCGAAAGAAAATCGCGAGAAAGACCCGCCTCGGTGTCTGTTGATTGTTTGGGAAATTTATTTAAAAGGAGTGGTACAGTACCAGTGGGTATTCAGGGTATTTTTTAGAAAATATTTTCAGTAGTTTTCCGATCAGATTTTTGTTAATAAATATTTGGGATTTAAAGTGAGTCTACGTGGTGGTGGAGTTGAACTGTATTTTATTTTAGTTATAATTTTAAAAATATTTAATTAATTAATATGTATTATAATTTTATATGGGTTTTATTGAAAATTCTCAATTAAAATTTTAATTAAAAAAATATAATTTGTAGTTATTATGTTAAGAAAAAATTGTAATTTATAAAAAACGTATAAGAAAAAATTATCATAAATTAAACTTATATTTATTATGTATTTGATATTGTGGTATAGAATATTTTTAATTAAAATAATATTTTTTTATTTTTAATATTAGTACATCAAAATTATTTAATAATACCTAAAAATATCTTAATGTAATATTTTTTAAGTGAAAATACTAAATTGTAATATAAAAAAGATTAAGGCTATTTTGGGCGTGTGCCTTAATATCTTGGGTTGTTGCAACATATAGGATATTTTTAGTTTTTTCTTTTACACAAAACTAATTAATTGGCTTGATTTGAATAACAAATTGTAGACTACTGGCTGCATTTTGGCTAGATTTAAAAATATGTATAATGATGAAGTTTAATAAATTTTAAAACAAAATTTAAATTAAAGTAAATGGTGGATCTAATGTTTTAAAGAAAAGAGAGCGAAAATGAATGAGAAATTAAAAATAAGAGATAAAAAGAGAGCATAAATCCCAAAATTGTCCCTTACAATTTATTACTCTACCCTTTCACGGTTAACATTTAATTTCAATCCTCTATATTTTGAAACTTCGCAATCAAACTCTCAATTGGTCTTAATTCTTGAAAATCCTCTTAATTATGACCTTACACTTTGATGTTTGGTTTTGCAATTCCTTAATTTTGTACTTAATTGACACTCCAAACTTTAATTCTTGCAATTTCACCCCTAATTAAATCAATTAGACCCTTGTAATTTTGGCACCCTTTCATCTTGGTCCCTAGGCTTTTAATTCTTGCAATTTTGGTTCTAATTAACTTCTAAACTTTGATTTTCTTTAATTAAATCCCTAATTGCATTAATTAAGTCATACCAAAGTTAATTGGTTCTCGAACTCCAATTTTGGTAAAATTGAATTCCAAACTTGATTTTTATTCCAATTAAATCTTTGATTAAGCTAATTAGACATATCAAAAGTTCAATTAAATCCCTAAACTTCCAAGTTTTATAGATTCATTCCGATCTTCAATATTTTTCTACAACTAAGCCCCAATCTTCAATGTTTTTCTTTAGTTAGGCCTTTTATTGGTACAACTGAATTCTCAAACTTCTCCATTTTATCCACTTTGGTCGTACAACTTTTAATTTGTGTAACCAAATCTAATTCAGTCTATTTTCTTTAGTATGACCCCAAATTATTTGTTCACCAGGTGTTTTGACTAGGTGTGACTCAAAAGCCTATATATGTGTGTGTGTGTGTGTGTGTGTGAATTTTTGTAGGATTTTTAAATATTTCTTGAAAAAAAAATATTTTATATATAAAAAAATAAGAAATTTTTCGGGAGCCAAAATTGAGTTGTGATAATTTTAACAATATTGTAACAGAAAACCTAAAAAAGCAAAGCGAGAAAAAAGATTGCTTTCAATGGCAAATGCATGAAGAAAATAATTAAACAAGGGTAACTCGAAAGAAGTAAACAAAGCCTGCATCCCTCCTCATTCAAACAAATCGCAAGTAATAATCCAAATGTAATAGAGAACTCAAACAAACTTGAGTCAAAACGAAAATTGTTTAAGTTGGTTGTCGCACGTGTGCAGCGTCGCGACAATCATCTTCTTGGATCAGGAATGGTTAGGAATGGTATGGGTGGAAAGGAAAAGGGATTCTTGTCCTTTATCAGTAGAAAAAAGGAATGAGAGTCGCCACCTAGTATTTTGATCACTAGGAACCCTAACTAGTTCTAGAGTTTGAGAAAGGGAACTAATTGTGTAAAGGAAAGATATTAGCATCTCTAATACGTCTTACCTGAGGTAAGTTGTATTGTTTATATGTCTAATATAAACTAAGGTATTGTTATGTTTTCTAATCGTTGATCTGTCTAAAGTTTAAGAAAAGTTCTCATAAGTAAGGATATCTTTATCTTATCAGGTTAAGAACTTAATTGTTGTAATGTCAAAGAAAAGTTCTCATAAGTAAGGATATCTTTATCTTATCAGGTTAAGAACTTAACTGTTGTAATGTCAAAACAAAAATAAAAGAAACTATCTTTTTATTTAATATCAAGAATATATCTTACGTATAAGTTCATAATCCTGGATACTAATAGAAAACAAAATAATTTTTTTGGAATTTTTTAAATATAATTCCAGTTCTCATGACTTTAATAAACTGGTTATTAAATCCAAAAATGCATGCAAATACATATTATTATTTTTTAAATTTTGTATGGAAATACGATATAATTTTTTATATTTTTGAGAGACTTTATTGTATGCACACCTATAAAAACATATTTTTTGTATTTTTTTTTTTTGAAATGAGAATTTTTAGAGAATGTTTTTTGAATTTCTTGAAATTTCAGCGAAAAACGAGTACTTTGATATTGGATCAGTTTCTTACAGTATAAGTCCATAACCCCAATATGAAGTGAAAAAATTAAGGAAAACATGCAAAGGGCTCACAAATAAATTCAAAAAGGACCATGAATTTTTTTGGAATTTTCTGAGGGTTTTTAAGGGCCTGTTTGGCTGGATCTTAAGGTAAAGGCAAGTTTAAAACTAAAGGAAAGATATAAGGGTATGTTTGTCAAACACACCCTTAACCTAGGGGTTGGGTTGATTGGGCCTAAAGCCCAAACTTGGCCCAGTTGGTTGGGTCGGCTGAAGGCCCATCAAAATGTTTTTTTATGAAAAGGTAAGGTTGGACCCAGCCTAGCTGTATGGGATAAGCTGAAGGTCCCGCCCGAAACCACCAACCTGATTACTGGGTTGAACCTAGTAACCAAGTTAGTTATTTGGCTTGCTGCTGAACATGAATTAATTCACGTTCTGCATGCAAGTGAGGCGAAGAAGAAGACGTATAGAAAAGAGAAGAAGGTTACCTGGAATGAAGAGTTGTTGGTCATTGATGCTAGTGGTGGCTCATGGTGGTGTTGCCTATAATGGCAATTAGGAGAAAAAGTCGTTGTTATCAGTGAAAGTAAACTGGTATTGGTGGTCGTTGAGGGGTCTTTGATGTAGCCAAAATAATAAGGGAGAGAGGTTGGTTTTATAGCTGGAGGGAGGGCACTCTTCTTCTCTAGGCAGAGCCAAAGCGTTCTCTTTGCTTTTTTCTTCTTTTTTTTCTCTCATTTTTTTTTCTCTTTGCCTTTTTCTTCTTTTTTTTCTCTCATTTTTTTTTCTCTTTGCCTTTTTCTTTTTTCTTTTTGTTTTTTGATCCTCTTTTCCACATCTTGGTGAAGTGGTATTTATAGGGGCAAAGAGGAGCTGGACCACCCTATTCTTGTCTAAACGCATGCCAAAGAATAGGCTGGCTTGGCAGCCACTTTGCAACTACTCTAGAGGCGCCCAAAGGACTTGTTTCTCTACTCATTTCGGGCATAATGGCAGGCCATGAAATGGACGTGTGTTGTGTCGTGGTGTAGGGGGACGTGGAGGGGAGAAAGAAAAACCAAAAATATGGTGTAAATGAGGGGGGAAACCCTCTTTTGATGTAATTTATGCTAATGTGTGTTAATTTAATTTCATACAATGTTAGGGTTTTGAACTAGAGATTATGTTAATTAAATATAATTTGAGTTGATAATTAGGTTATTTTGTAAAATAATCTATGGTTTTTGGGTTGTTGTTGATTGTGAATTAATAAAATAATAATAATAGCATATATGAATTTTATCACTAATTTTGTTATGTTAATGAAATTTGATGAAAGTAGGTGTTCACAGATTAATTTCATGAATTTAGGTTTTAGCCGATTATATTACCATTATGGTTTTGTTGATAAATTATGCACTTTTATTAACCCTAAAATATTAATAAATTAGAATTGTGTTTTGTTGTATTGTTTGATAAAATGTCTGGTAATTTTGGAATATTATGTTTTCATAGTGGTATCACTGTTAATACCGACATTTATATCACTTATAATGGAGGGAGCCATAAATTCCTAACTGCTACGTTAAACATATCCCTTAACAAGTTATCTAGAATGTTATGTGATCAACTTGGCTAGAATATGTTTGAAATAGAAGTTGAAATTACTTGGAGGATGTTGCAAACCAGGGTCAGTCAAACTTGTTATATCGGTGTACCAATACATGACGAAAATGTGAATTCAATGTTTGAGTTTATGAGGATTAATGAGATTAATATGCAAGAGATCTATTTGCATGGTAGACCTAGATAAAGAAACTCTTCTAGTATGGAATTGACTCGCGTTCTAAATAACTCTTAGAGAACCACACAAGCATCGCGAGTAGCTGGTCCATCTAGGTTAGGTGGTAATGCAAGAAAACAAATATTGGTGCATGAAATTGTTAATATAGAACCTTACTTGGGAATGACATCTACTTCATATTATTATGGATAATCTGAACTAAGTGATGATGAAGATAACTATCACATTGATAGAGTGAGGTTGAGGAGGAAGATGAGGAAGATGGAGATGTTGAGTTAATTGAGCTTGTTATTTAATACATGACTCCTTCTACTCCTGAGTTTGAGGTTGTGAATGCATATGACCAATACAGATACAATGATTGGGCTAATAGTCGTAGGCATTCGGGCTTATCAGTTGATGAATTGGAGGTTAGAAAAAAAATTATGAGACAAGTTTGAACGTATCAATGAAGTAAAACGGTGTCATATAAAGAATTCATTTTTGTATAAGGTTTATCATTCAACTAAAACTTATATTAAGTTTCAATATGTTCAGGAACTAGTTTTTAGATGGTACTTGAATGAGGGATATCACTATAGATATAATCTATGGGAAATTTCAAAATTGAAAAATTGAAAGGGTCACGCACATGTCATAACCCTTTTATTTTGCAACGCCATCGTCAAATTGACTTAGATCTAATTGCTTAGGTGATGTTGACAATTGTGAAGATGGATTTAAGTACGAGTGTTACAATGATTTAAGGTACTGTGAAGAGGGATTATGAGCATGAAGTCTCTTATTAGAAGACATGGATGGCTAAAAAAAAATATTGGAATTGTTATTTGATACAAACGAAGAGTCATTTCAAAACCTACCTAGAATACTACTGGCCATTAGAGATTTAAATTTAATATCAATTGTTATTTGGGATCATAAAATGGTTGATGACAATAAAGTAACATTCGAGAGAGCTTTTTTTGCATTTGATGCTTCAATTGATGGGTTTCAATATTGTCATCCTCTAATTAGTATTAACGATACTCACCTTTATGGTAAATACAAGGCAAAGTTGTTGGTTGTTGCTGCTTATAATATGCATAATAGAGTTTATCCATTGCGTTTTGATATTATCAAAGAAGAGACAAACAATAATTGGAGTTGGTTTTTAGATTTGCTACATCAATATGTGATTGGAGATTATACTAGATTGTGTATAATATCTGGTAGAAATGTGGCAATTACAGCTTTTATAGCACATATTTTTCCCGAGCGTATTGGATATCATCAATATTGTTCATGATATTTTATGGGTAACTTCAACACTAAGTTGAAAAATGTTATCTTGAAAAATATATTGCGTAGGATGTGTACAAATCCTTCTAAATAAGAGTTTGACATTTTATATAATGATTGGTAGAGACCGATGATGCGATCAGAGTATGGTTAACAGTTGAACTTAAATAAAAATAGGCATTATCATATGATTCTGGCAGTTATCGTAATGACAATATGACCATGAATTTTTGAGAGGTTTTTAATAATGTTTTAAAAATTATATGTGGCTTGTCTGTATGTATCGACTATAATGCATATAATTTTTTTAATGTGTAATAAATATTTTGAAGATTTTTTTAGTCATGATGTATTGTAGCCTCCAAAGGTCCTAGCTGAAATACTTGCTAATACGGTAACTTGTAGATCACACTTGATATTTCTATTTGATCTTAGAGGCAAGATATTTCAGTCTAAGACACCTCTAACAACTGGTGTTCCAAGAGAAATGCGGGAAACAATTAGCATCAATGAAGCAATTTGTGCTTATGGCAAATGACAACTATATCATCAACCTTGTTCACACCTAATTGCGTGCTGCACTTTATGAAATATAGACTATGTGTAATTTGTTGATAATTTCTACTCCAACTTGTCGTACAAAATGCATACAATCCTTGTTTTTAACCCTTGCCCAATACACCATTATGGCCTGCATATACCGTTCTAGATGTGTATGGATATCCAACTAGATGGTGAATAGATAAAGGTCGAAGGAAATCCACTCGTCTACATAATGAGATGGATGCTAAAGAGAGGCACTCACTGAATAGATGTGGCATATGCGGTCAAAGGAATCATAACAGAAAAACTTGTGAAACTAGACAATATATGTTATTTCTTTTTGTTTATATATTTGTTTTAAATTATTTAAACTTCAAGTATTTTTTTTAATCCAAATATATGGATGTTCAATTGTATTGCAAAGACTAACAATTTATTGATATAAGACCTCGAGGGAGACATGATTCAGACTAGAGGAGGTTTTATTGCTTCTAGGAGTGCTGATAGGCAAGACCACCTGGTTGTTGAGGCAGGTCCTGATGTTAGAGGTTGTTAAGGCAGGTCCTAATGTTAGATCGGTTATATATATATAAGATCAACATCATTCTAATGATATTTGGAGTAAAGAGGTCAAATCTTTAGATTAGTAGCATTTTTAAATAACTATTTAAATTAAGCATGGTAAATTATTAAAATTTTAACGATTTTATATATAAGATCAATATCGTTCCGATGATATTTGGAGTGGAGAGGTCATATCTTTAGATTAATGGCATTTTTAAATAACTATTTAAATTAAGCATTATAAATTATTAAAATTTGAATGATTTTAATTGTTTAAATAACTAAATTGCTTGATTTTTAGGGTAGTGATCCTATAACACCTTGACTACATACCTTGATGAAGTTGCATAAACGTGTCTGCCTATTTGTTATCAACGCTAATTTTTATTAGATCAGCCAGCTGTATGACATACATCCTGATTACATATTGATTGCAACTTTGGTTTAGCGATGAAGGCGCAGGACACACTTTTTATTTACGCGTAGGTGAGATGATACCCACAATCCAAGATATTGTCATGTTGATCGGTCTTCCGATAGATAGAACCCCTGTGATAAGACATGAAGGATCGATTAATTGAGATGCTTTACGTGATCATTTATTAGGACTGGTGCCTCCCGTCAGTGTTTATAGGAGCAATTGCATCAAATTAACATGGTTAGATATAAATTTTAAAACTCCCTCAACATATGCGATATAGGACCAGTTAATTATGTATGCTGACGCATATACATGCAATCTTGTTTTTCCTTTTTTTTTTTTTTTTTATCTCTTCTATCTCTTGTTTATTTAATATTTTTTATGGATATCACTATTTTGACTATTTTCAACAGCAACAAGCTATAAATATTCTGTTTCTGAATCATGATACCGATTCTTCTTTCAACGCTGTCATTTAACCAATATTTAAAAAGAAATGGTAATAAGCAAAAATAGCTGATTACGACTTGCAGAATTTGAAGCCGATCGCACACGGCTGAACTCTAATAACAGGCAATTCCATAGGGTGAACAAAGGTTGAGGACAAAAACCCAATCTGCAGAAGCAAGCCACATTCAGAATTAACCACTAGAATCGTCGATCAAAATTAGCAACTCAAAACTCACGCGAGAGCAAAGACATTAACAACCCAAGGGCTATAGGATCAGGAGATCATAACCAACAAAGGAATAGACGTCAAATAAAATTTCTCAGCTGCAAACGTTACAGTGCAGCCATCACCTTCCTAAAGCAAGTGTGAAACAGCCAACCACAAATTCCGAAGAACCAGCCACCAATCCAACGCTGCTCAGCCAAACCAGAGCAAGAAGTAACCAACAGAGACTTTTAATCCATAGTGCAATTCTCTCTGCGTGAACAGCAGATGCAACATCATGACACTTAGGCCCTTATGTTTAAATTACCATTACGATTACCATATAATCACCAATGGATTTTTCCTGTTCTGACCGTCGACATACTGTTGCTATGTGGGGGCTTTTGCCAGCCAAAGCAAACAGGAAAGTCATCAAAATAAAAAGCTCATCATCAAAACAAAAGAATAGAAAGAATAGCTTTTGCTTTGAAAATTGACTTTATTATAATATATATATATATATATATATATATATATATATATATATATATATATAGACTACCATGATGTAACATTCCAGTTCACCTCGCCAGGTTTTACCCTCAGAATCATCATCACATGCGTCACAATATCCCTCTATAAATAAGCGACTCAATCTCTTTTACTCCTTTAAGCGTCAATTGTTCTCTTTAGCCACAAAGTTTAAGCAATGGCAGATAAAAGCAAGATTCTACTCATTGGAGGCACAGGATACATAGGAAAATTCATTGTAGAAGCAAGTATCAAGGAAGGCCACCCAACTTTTGTTCTTGTCAGAGAGTCCACTCTCTCTCTCTCTAGCCCTGCAAAATCCATTGTCATTAACAACTTCAATAATCTTGGTGTCAATTTCCTAATTGTAAGTGTTCCGTTACAAACTAAAATCATATGAAGATTCTGTACGAACTGATGTAGCAAATGTTAAGTGGTGAAACGTTAGTTACTGTCACATTGGTGTGTAAGAATATTTTGTATGATTTGTTTATTCGTGTGGTATTTATTTATGTTTGTTTTTTGTTTTGTAGGGAGACTTGTTGGATCATGAGAGTTTGGTGAAGGCAATAAAGCAAGTGGATGTTGTGATATCTTCCATTGCTCATGATCAGGTAGATAATCAAGTCAACATCATTGCTGCCATTAAAGAATCTGGAAATATCAAGGTAGGTAGTTAAATTTGTTTGAGTGGAAGAATTGGCATGTTTTCACTCTGGCCTCATACCGGACCCAGGTTTTATGTCCTTGTAATTCCAAAAGAAATGAAAAGAAAACTGCTTGGTATATTCAAATTTATTTATTCTTGAATGAATCAGGGTAGCTAATGAGAATTGTTTTTATTGCAGAGATTTATCCCATCAGAGTTTACAAATGATGTGGATAGAGCGCATATTGTTGAACCAGCAACAGGATTGGCTGCTTCAAAGGCTAAAATTCGACGAGCTATTGGGGCTGAAGGAATTCCTTACACACATGTGTGGCATCTAATTCTTTCGCTGGTTTCTTTCTTCCAGCTTTGAACCAACGTAGTTCTGGGGGTTTGGGGTCGTTTCTCCAATCACATGTTCAGGCTTCAAGCATTAGGAGCACTGCCGTAACAACAACTTCGAACCAACCTGGAGCTACTGCTTCCCATGGAGATAGACTTGTCATTTTAGGTGATGGAAATGTAAAAGGTAATAGCATCTTTTAGTATTCAATTACAGTGTTTTACTAAAGGATTCTTCTTGCTTGAGTGTCGTCCGTATGGAATTAATTAAACCCTTGGAGACTAACCTACCGACTCTGGGTTGTTTCCTGCACTGTGGTTTAGTTGATAGTCTAAACATTTAGCAACTTTTTCAAAGTATATGGTGGATTGCAACATGCAGGTCCATGCTTAACAAAATCTTACAGTTTCATCTGTTGATCTACAGTGGTTTTCAACAAGGAAGAGGACATTGCCACATACACTATCAAAGCAGTGGATGATCCAAGAACAGTGAACAAAATCCTCTACATTAAACCCCCAGCCAACATTATCTCATCCAATGAACTTGTTTCTTTGTGGGAGAAGAAGATAGGGAAAACAATTGAAAGGGTCTATGTTCCAGAGGAGCAAATTTTGAAGAATATTCAAGGTATGAATATCATCTCATTGACTTGGAATGTAAAATGTCATACCCTGGCAGAGGAAAATCTATTCATTTCAATAGCATCCTTCAGCGCTCTGTCAGCTTGAGTTGGATAATTTTTAGAAATACTGTTGTTCTTAGTTTCAGTTGTTCAAAGTTAACATGGTGAAGACAGCTTGACATTGCTTCTCCTCTCTTCGCAGAAACTTCAGACTTTCTACGCAAACTGACTTTAGCAATTTGCCACTCTTGGTTTGTGAATGGAGATCAGACAAACTTTGAGATTGAGCCATCATTTGGTGTAGAGGCTTCTGAGCTATACCCTGATGTCAAATACACTACTGTGGATGAATACCTTAACCAGTTTGTTTGAGTATCGGCATTAATTAAGCAGCATTACCTCAATCAATAGTGGGCCTCATAGTGTAGGGGGGTAAAGGTGGCTGCAATGCTTGCGTTTGTATTATTCATCATGGTGCTTGTGTTATACATATCTTATGGACCCGTTGAGATCTCTTTGATTTATCATGTTAAATTTCAGGATGGCATCTGCTTGACTCCAAGCATTACATTGTTGCTTCACCTCTGATAATTAGATTATGGTTGTAGCTATTGCACATTTTGCCTAATATGATGAAACTCGTGGAATTTTTGCAGCAAGTACCCTTGTTTCTTTGTCTGATACATTGAAAGTATCCATGCTAACTTGTGGAGAGCTAAAAGAAACATAAAGGGATATGAAATTGGGTAAAAGCCAGAAAAGCACAACCAATTTGCAATGCTTAAGTACTTTATATGTATAAAGACAAGATGAGTGTATTCGAAAGAAGTTGATCCTAGATCCTCCATAGCAGGCTCTATACATGTTTCAAGCAGAAAAGGAACATGTGTGAATATTACTTAGGAACAATAAAAAACTGATTCCACAATTTCTATATATCTATGAGGGTCTGGATCAGAAATCAAGGGGGTAAAGACCATAACATTCCTTCCCACTTCTGAAATCTTGAACAAATAAGGAAAACATGCAACTCTCTGACCTCTTTGGTGTCCCAACATTATTTTTCAAACGCTTTGTCAGGTTGTTATTATAAGTTTATGCATTAGCAACAGTCGCGATTTCCGTTCCCTCGCCGGACGGCCCTCTTGTTTCTGTCACTTTAATAATCTCAACTTCCTTTGCGCCAGCATTTTCTAGAGCAGAATAAGCCACATCCACTAGGGCATCAAGAATGTTTGTATATCCAAGCGCTCCATCTTGCACGATAACCTGATCAGTGTTAAGCAAAGCAAAGTGTAGTGGAGTACAAGCACAGTTCACGTTAGAAATAACTGTACACAGCGCATAGCAGAGGATATCTGTTGGTTTGTAGGAACTGGACAATATGTAGGATCAATGCAAGTGCATAAGATACCTCGAGTGAGTAAATGAAATTAAAATAAATCAACATTAATTGTGGAAATATTTTAATTATATATTAATATCATTTTTTTATACTATCAAATAAAATATAGTAATCAATAATTGAAAGGTGAGAACTGAAAAGGAAAGGGAGCTTGAGAAATCTATTTTGATTGAGTAGTTAATTAATTTTAACCATTGATTAAAAAAGTCATAAAATATGTTAAATTATTAACAATTAAATCCTTGTTATTTAGATTCTTGCTTCTTCTATATGTTAATTCTAGTTAGTGATGATATTTGATTCTAAAGAATAAAACCAATTTTATATTCAATGTTATCGTCATCAAATATTTTAAAACTAATTAACAAACCTCAATTATTGTAAAAATAAATTGGCAATTAATAAAAATTGAAAAAAGAGAACAACCTTTATTATATCATATTAATTAGATTATTAACTATCAATTATAAAACTTATATTATTATTAAAAAATCTCAATTAATCATTAATTAATCTTTTATAAGTTTAATGAAGAATAATTATTTTTACCACGATGATCATTTTTTACACTAATTTTTTTAAAAAAAATGTCAAAATCATAGGAATCAATCATTAATTATTGGGATATCGTATGAAAAATAAGAAAAACTAATCATTAAAAATTTGGTGAAAATTATATTGAAAACAAAATTGAAAAATAAAAGTAAAGGAAAGAAAACAAAAGGAAAAACGAAAAACAACAAAGAAGAAAAATGGGTCGGGGGATCACTAGGCCTACACCATGGGCTTGGTGGCAACTAGGCCCCAGCTATTGGGTTGAATGCACCGGAGGATTGCCGTGTTACCGCCCTCATCTTCTATAAACCATTTTCTCACCGGAAAAAATAGGGTTTAGTTTTAAGCCCCCATCCCACTCCATCTAATTTTTATCCTATTTTCATTTAAAAACACAATATAATCATCCTAAAGACATGCACGTAAGAATCTATTTTAAATTACACGTATGTTTAAAAATGTGATAAAAGTTACTTTTTAGAGTATTTTTTACTTGAAAATATATCAAAATAATATATTTTATATTTTTTAAATTTATTTTTAATATCAATCCATTAAAACAATTAAAAAAAAATACTAAAAACATTAATTTAAAAAAAAACAAAAAAACAACTATAAAAACACAGTTCAATCATGATGCTAAACAAAACGTTCAAAAACCACACCTAGGAAAAAAAAAATTGAACGTCGTCTCTCTTTCCTCCCTTCTCTCTTCTCCCTCCATGTTCAAAGACGTTGAAACATGAATGATTATATATAAAAGCATGAACTTTGTGTCACTACACATGCACCCTGACCTAAGTCCAAAGGTTAAAAGACAAACCATCTAGGTGGTGACCCAGTGGTAAAATCTTGGGACCAAGAGGTTTGCTCCCTCTGTGGTCTTAGGTTCGAGCCCTGTGGTTGCTCATATGATGGCCACTGGAGGCTTACATGGTCGTTAACTTCAGGGCCCGTGGGATTAGTCGAGGTGCGCGCAAGCTGGTCTGGACACCCACGTTAAACTAAAAAAAAAAAGGTGAAAAGACACAAGTTATTTTAAAAAAATCACTTAAAAATTGGATAAAATATATTTTATTTTGTTATGTTGTAAATAAAATTGATATTTGTATTAGGAGTGAGAAAAAAACCGATTAAATCGAGAAAACCGGAAAAAAAATAACCGAAAAAACCAAACCGAAAAAAAAATCGATTAAACCGATTAGAGTATTTAAAAAAATATCTGGTTCGGTTCGGTTTCCGGTTTTGTAATGCTTAAACCGAACAACCCGAACTGAAACAAACCGGTTCGGTTTAGAAATAAAAAAACGTTTTCTACCCATTAACCCTAGCAGATTACAGTTCACATAGCCGCCCCCTCCCTCTAAAACAAGTATAAATAACATATTTTCTTCTAACCCTAAATTTCAACATTCCTAGCCGCCTCTCTCCCTGCTCTCTGTCTCTCACTCTCAAATCTGTCTTCTTCTCCTTAGATAGCAAAAATCTCTCTTTCAAAAACCTATTATCATGTACATCTTTGCAATCAGCCAATCTCCCTAGCTTCAAATCAATTAGTGATGAATCCTGACTATTAGATTCCATGAGAGAATTCGAATGATTGGACCTAGATTCCAGTGACGAATTGGAGGCAATCATACAATAAAGAGAGCCTACTACTAGTTTACTTGAATCAATACCAACACAGCTACCACCATACATCCCCGCACCAGTTTTGCTTACCATGAAAGGGTTTTCTTTGGATTTCAGAGAAACCAAGATCTAAAAACTCTGCATTCTCAACAGTTTCTGTATCAATGCTATCGATGCTTTTCTTGTCTCTCATCTCTCAAATCTGTATTCTTCTTCTCCATGCTTTTTGATGATTTTACATTTCAATAACTTTTGATTTTCTCTTTGTTTTTTTGCAGTCAAATCCTTTTGTTTTGTGTATTTTTTTTGTTGGGTTTAACTTCTGGACAAGGAGAACAAAACAAAAATTGGAGTTGATTTTTTGGAAAATGGAAGCAAGTATAAAAATTTCGGTTTAAACCGTTTTGAAAGGGGAAAAAACCGAACCGAACCGAACTAAAATTAATTGGTTTGAACCAGTTTTCGGTTCGGTTCGGTTCGGTTCCAAAAATAAAAATAAAATAAAATCGGTTTGGTTGTTTATTTTGGTCCAAAACCGGACCGGACCGAAAATGCTCAGCCCTAATTTGTATCAAAGGAAATCAATACAATTATGAAGCAAAAATATATTTTTTTTATATGAGTTTTCCTTTTCTTATTAATGTCTATTTTTATTTTAACAAAAATAAATTTTGATACAAATTTGATTCATCGGTAGTTTACATATTGTGTAAACAATAAACCATAATATATTATTATTGTTATTGTTAACAAAACAGGTTATTTAAGAATTGACCTTTATAATTTATTTTAATTTGTTTTTTATGGAATTGCTACAATCTTATAACTTGAGTCGAAAATTTAACATATTAACCTGAGTCAATCTAATACGTTGCAATCTTAATATTTTTTTTAAAAAAATAACATTCAATATATCATCATATTAATATTTTAAAAAATATTTGATACACTATATATATTATATTTTGAGTTTATAATTACAAAAGTTGATAGAAAACACATTATCAATGGTTGGAGGAAAAACAAAAACGCTACAAAAGATTGATATGACCTGCAACACATCCTAGGCCAATGATCTAGTACAAAGCACTAAAACGCATGGGGAAAATGGTGTTTTACATGCCCTGTAGCACCTCTTATAATTCACTAACTTCCACAGTCAATTTTTTTGTCCCAAAATAAATTTTTTACTTCGCTCTTATAGGGTCAAATTGAAGGCTGAGTGAGATTAAATGACAAGGAATCAAAGTAAAAAAAGTGGAGAGAATGGGTAGCATTATCAAAGTTTGAGTGTAATGTTCATTATAGTCCCCAAACTTTCCAATTTTTTAAAAAGTGGAGAGAATGGGCTCTTCAAATTTTGAGATTTAAGAACAAAGTCAATTTTAAACCAAAACTTTTTTTTTTCATTATTTTTATATCCCTGGTTTGAGAAATGAGAGAGAGAATTGCTAGATTTCAAGGGTAAATAGAGAAAATCATCATTGACATTGATTCCCGCCACCAAAATAATCAATCCTGGTATCAATGAGTTCCACTCAGTGAGGAGAGTTCTATTTGAGTGTTTTTTCACCTTAAAATAACCAAAAACAATTGATCTTGGCTCTGGAAGATTTTTTATTTTGATGGATTTCAATTCCTTATTTTGTTATGTAAATATGGAATACTCATGCATAAAAGTCTATCAAGCAATAAGTATTAATAAAAAATCTAAACTTGCCTAAAATATATAGAAATATATAATCTAAATATTCCTAAAATATTTATCTATAATAATCAGATAAACATAATATTCTCTCACCAAACTAAAATAAAAAAATATCAAATGAACAGAAAATAATAAATCTCAATATATGTGTGTGTTTAATATGATCAATATAGTATTATCTTACAAAACAATATAAGAAAGATCCTATAAAAAAAACTAATAAATACTAAATTCTGATATAGATACATAAAATTATAATTTTTCAAAATATATACTTTTTATTCGTTGACTTTAAATTAATTATTTTACATTTTTTTTTTGTGTTTTTCCCTATGATAGATTTATGATTATTAGAATTTATTTTGATTTGACATAAAAAAACAAAAAAAAAACATAAAATAATTAATTTAAAGTCTACGAATAAAAAAAACATATTAATTGTAGAAAAAAGCATGCAAAAAAAATATCAAAATAAATAGTACATTTATAAACTGTCATGACACACAGAAAAAACATAAAACATCAAATTTTGATTGAATAAATTCATAAATTAATTGAAAAAAAAAACGTTATGCTCACTGATGAGGTACCAAAAAAATTGAGATACCAAAAAAATTGAAGTAATTTAGGAGCAAAGCTTAAGTGTTGGATGAGTTGTTAATCTAGCAATTTGATTCATTCTTTCTAATTAATATGGCTAGTGTCTTGTAAGTCAAGATGACTAGAACTTTCAAAAGGTTTCCTTTGATAGATTTGTGGACTCTTATATGCTCAAATAAGTATATTTTTAGAGAAAAAAAGAACAATAATATTTTAGAGAAATAGACCATAAAAATATGTAGGTTAAAAATATTAAAAAAGAAGAAATGTGAACCTTTTACCTAGGTATTTCAAGGGATATTTATAATTCATAAACCTTATTCTTTTGCTAGAGTGGAGGGGTTAGAAAGTTATTTCACCTTTATAAATTAATTTTGTATCATAAACTGTGTTCCACTTTTATCCAGCTAAGAGATAGAGACATGGTAGGCCATGGAAGACTTTAATGGACCTAATTGTGTTAGTGGAGATTAGATTTGTTTAATTAAGTCTATTTGTTGATAAATAATCGCTTTAAAATTTATGTAAAAATTTATAAAGGTGTGACATTAGATTTGAGCATTATCTTTGAATCCATGAATGTAGTGGATCTGGCCACGCGTTAGGCCTAGACGAACATGGAGTGTCCAACCATGCCTAGGTGCGATGGTAAAAAATCATCGAGCTTAACACCCTTGAGAGACACACGTCAAGCCTACCTTATCGACTTGGCAACCTGTCAGGCCAAGCTTCTGGACTTGGCAGCACCTACCATGAAATATTATATAATCATAAAAGAGATTGTCAATTAAGAATGATAATTTCACTTAAATTCAAATAATATAATTGTTTTAGATAATTATTTTCCTTAACAAATAAAAAGTAAAGTATAGATATTGTCCAACCTACTCAAATTTAATACACACACACATATATTACATAAAACACAATAAATAAAATATAAATATATAATTTTTTTTGTTCATTGAATAATGCCTAGGTGTGGATGGATAATTCATGAGCGGGATATAGGCCTGGAAATAGCTTAACTCTCGTAATCTTATTGAAACTATAATGCCTAGGTGTGGATAGCATAACTTTTAGTGGGCCTTCGAAGTAATAAATAATAAAATTAAAAAAAAAGAGTGGGGGCTTTGACTCTGAAACTCCAAATTCATTAGTTTAACAATTAATTTGAACAACATCATAATACTTTTTTTTTTTTTTCTTGACTTTGCCTTTAATACTCCCAAAAGTCTAAAATATGAGGGAAAAGCAGGTGAAAATCCCAATACTCCCATTAAGACTTTTTTTATTAGTATTTTTGAATTGTATGATATATTAATATAAAAAAAAAAAAAAATCAAAATCACTCATGATACTCATCAGGAATCATTGAACTTGGAAGAGGCGGGCAAATCAGTGTCGTCAAAGGAACTGAAGAAGGCCATGTAATGCAATCATCGTAAGTACATGTAAAACAAATAAGGACCATGTTAAACTACCAAAAGGAGAGGGCACATAAAGTAACCAAATCACATCTCATAGAGTCAAACTCCAAAAAAAAAAAAAAAACAAAAAAAAAAAGTCACAGTAATTTTAATTTTCTTTCTAATTTCAACCCTAATTTGCTCTCTCAACACTTGAATACTACATAGTAACTAAACCCTGCAATCCTTAATTAGGACCAAAATCCAAAAGAAAAAAACAAGAAACACCGAATTAACATACTGCTACATCATTTAAGACCATTCCCAGGAGTTGAAATAGCAAGATCAGGCCAAGAAAAGCAATCCCCGCCGACAAACCCATTTTCCTGACCATTCTCAAACTGCCATGTGTTGCCCAGTCCAGCTGTGACGGCAGCCCCACCATTACCACCTACGGAAGCGCCAACATCTCCCATTCCCGGAAAAGGCCACAGCCCTCTTCCAAGAGCGAAGTTCACATCTTCAATCCCAGGCCCAATTCCAAGACCAAACCCATTAAGAGCCAAGAACCCAGCTGGGCCTTGAGTATTCAACAAAGAAGTAAAACTCCCACCCAGACCACCACCGTTACCCTTCCCATCACCACCACCAAAGTGGACGGACAAACCCTGATTGGCTGTGAGTGGGAGCAGCACTGGGGTAGCAGGCAGTGGTAAGCCATCAATATTAGTGCCTGTCATAGGACCCATGAAGGAGGCAGGAGAAGTAGCTGACGTACGTGACCTTTTAGCATTTTTCCGAGTGCCACCACCAACAGGAATGTCCCGGAGGGTGCCACCGTGAGTCCAGTAACGGCGGCAAGACTTACAGAAGTGACGAGGCTGAGAGAAGTTGTAGTTGTTGTAGTAACAAAACTTAGTATTCGTTGAGTCACAACGTGGACATGGCAAGTGCTCTTGTTCTTGAGGTGGTGCTCCTCCTGGCTTAGTTAAAGTTGCAGCTGTCGATTGTTGTGCTCTCCTTGCTGCTTCGCTGCTTGATAATTCTGCCGGCATTTTGGCTTTTGGGGGCAAAGAGAGTGTTGGAGGAGTGAGTATTGGTTATGTTTTGTCGTGTTTGAAGATAGAAAGAAGAGTGATTTTCTGTGAATGCGCGTGTAGCTTGTGAGGATGTGAAATGTGGGTGGCAAGGGGGTAAAAGAGGGGAATTTATGTAGAGATAGATGGGAGAGGGAGAATCTGAAAAATTCTGAGGGTATGAGGAGAGGGTGCGGTGCAAGGCAGGGAAGAGAGAGAGAGAGAGAGCAGCAGCAGCAGCAGCAGCTTCAGCAGCTTTTACAGTGTTCTGTTATAGGGGTAGCCAGGCACGACATATTCAGTCGGCTCCAGAAACGGGTTTCTTACTGGGGTCAGCTAGTCAGCTCTAGCAGCTTAGGTATGCGGCTTCTATGCTTAGCTCTCTCTCTCTCTCTCTCTCTGCGCTTGAAACAAGACAATATTCCTACTACTGCTACTGTTTTTGTTAGTTGTAAAACTCGTTAGTCTTGAAATACTACACAATTAGGATTACTACTGTCTGCCTAATCTTTTCTTGGTTTACGGGGTGACTAACGGATTTCATCTCCAGTTTTCGGATATACTACAAGAGTACAGAATTTACAAGCTTTTGGTTAAGTGATAAAAATTGTTTTTTTTTAAAATATGATTTTACTTGTAAATATATTTTTTAAAAATTTATTTTTTATATCAGTAAATTAAAATAATTTAAAAATATAAAAAAATAACTTAAAATTAAAAAGATTTAAAAGTTTTTAGAAACTTAATCCAACTTCAATCTCAAACACCCTCTTTGTGTGTTGCTAAGTGCTTTATATTAAAATTATGTTTATTTATGTTTTTTATGGTTTATATGCACATTAAAAAATATTTAAAAAAATAAATTAAACTATGTTAGTACTTGTACACATTAATGGAGTCTCGTAAATGAAGATTGTGTGCTATTAAATTATATATACAGAGAGAGATAATTGTGCTAATTAATTGAATTGGTACACTAAGGTACCGATTCTTTTGTTTAATCTACAATGATGTTGTTTCTTTGGTGGTGGGGAAGGGATGTGATGAGTTAGGTAGAAGCATTGGCATTATTAATCTAGTAGGGCCCTTTAATTCTTGATTGATTTAAATTTGCTAGCAGAAAAAAGGCTGAGATTAGAAAATTAGAAGAAAAAACAAAAAGAAAATAGATTGTGTCAACAAACAGAAGCCTAGATCTTGACGAGGATAGAAGAATTGGATTCAAACCAAGGTAGCTAGCTACCCTCCAAATTCCAATAATTCAAGCATTTCTTGCTCTTAAGGATCAATAATACAAGCATTATTAGAGAAACATAGCTTCTTTTTTCTCCTCATTAGGTTGTCCTTACACCTTAATGCAATTATAAGTAATATAATTATATTTATATATATATATATAGGACTATATAGGTACCTAACAAATTATTTCAAGTAAAAAGGCAATTCCGTTGCCCTTAAGATTGCATGCAATAATTATCATCATGTATTGTCGATTTCAATACTATATAATAAATCACAGGCAACCTTTTTTTTTGTTTTTTTAGTGCGGTGATTGTTGTTTTTCAAAGTATTTTTTGCTCGGAAATACATTAAAATAATATTTTTATTTATTTTTTCAAAAATTATTCTTAACATCAGTAAATCAAAATAACCCAAAAATATAAAAAACTTAAATTTTAAATAAAAACAAAATTAAATTTTTTCACGAATATCATCTAAAACGCAATCCCAAACTACCCTTGAACATGCAAGGAAATCCCGACTATATATGCTTACAAATACATCATACAATATACACATAGAACAAATGCAATCATTTGAAATAGATTTCACAAGTAAGATCTTTGTCAACTTCTGATAAAAAAAAAAAATTAAACAAACCAATATCTTTGTCAACTTTTTTCTTCCATGGTCAGAGCTAGAATGTTTCGAACCCAATTTTTAAGCAAAGAAAACCAAACCCAACAACAACATAGTAATACTACAAGTTCATGCAACACATTTCCCACCCAAACGCACAGATTTTGTGGTGGGCTACACACGATTCCAAACATGATCCCCACTCTAAATCTATGATTAGTAAAAAGTTGGATAGAAAAATATCATAGGATGGCTCCTTGGCTAATGGTGGCTCCTTGGCTAATGGACAGACGACTCAGGCTAGAGAGAGAGCCAAGAAAATTCAAGAAGCTATAAGCGTGAGAATAGAGGACAGGAGTTTTGAGAGATTGAGAGGGACTTTTGATGAGATAGAAGTAGAAGGAGGAGGGTGGTGGTGGTGGTGGTGGTGGGACAGAACCGACAGAATCATAGATGTCGGGCAGCGTGGGATACAATAATTGGGTCTTCCCTCTGATTTCGGACGCGTCATGTCCGCATCAGATTCCCTTCCTCCGTACCACTAAAACTAGCCTATGCCTAGCTCTCCTGCCCTCCTCTCTCTCTCTCTCTTATTACTGCTAACATCAATCTCTCACCGGATTTCACGCTCACTGTTCTCGTTACCAAACAACACTGTTTCCTTCTTTGGACACACATTATCCCTTACCACGCATCATCACCCTTTGATTGTCATCAGCTCATGGGGTGTGTGATGACTCCAAATCTGATGTGTGGTGTTAATCAATGTCAAATTAAGCCACATTTTGTTGTCAAAGATTGAGATGCTGCTGTTGTTTCTGCGGTGGAATTTTTTAGTTTTGATTTATATTGAAAAAAATTAGTTTTTTTATATGTTGATTTAAAAAATAAAAAAATAATTTTTGATTAAAAATAACTTTAAAAAACAATCACTGCCACAATATCAAACAGGCTCTGAATATAATAAGATATGTTTTTTTTCAAAGTTGCATGATAAAAAAAATTCAAAATAATACAGTTGAGAACTTATTTTAAAAATAGATTAGTTTAAAGGTCATAGTTTAAATACTTGCAATTTTAAAGTTGTATGTAAATTTAAATATATATGGATAAAAAATTTATTATAATTTATAAAATAAGAATTTGACAAAACATGAATAATTCAGTTTAATATCTTATATATTAAATCAAATTCTTAACCCATCTAACTTAAATATTCTACAATAATAATCTAAAAATTCAAAATTTAATTTAATTCAAGTGTTATGTGACAAAATAAAAAAAAAGTAAGAAATTGAATATATTGCCACACAACACTATATGTATAATAAAAAAACTTTCAACTTTTGGATTATTGATTTAGAATATTTAACTTACATTGGTTAAGAATTTGATTTAATCTAATCTTATTTTATTAACTAAGTTTGTTGAATATGAGTTGTTGAGTTGATTATTTTAGTAAAAGTTGATGACTCAGATGGAGATTTGTTACAAGTCAAGACTCTTAAAGATCAAGGATATCAATCATAATCATGAGAAAAACACCTAAAATATTTAATTTTTAATCATTAAATTCTTCACTTTTCAAAAAGCTATTATAACACTTTATTGGAAGAAGCTAAAAAACCCTAATGATGTTAAATAGGAAAAATAAACTAAGAAAAATATTTTTTTAAAATAGAAAAAAAATTAAAAGGTGTAGTAATATTGAATAGAATAACAACAAAATCAACTTTTATAAAAATTTATTTATTTTTCTAAAAAAAGATCATGCATAACTTGAGTGGCTAAAAAAATTAGCTCAAATAACTAAAGTTATAGATCAGACATGTAATTTTATAGTCATATATATCAACTATGACTCTTCAAAATGTATTATTTTTAAAAATATATATACATCATGTTGCTTTGAAAAACAAAAAAAACTCTAAGATACTGTTATTTCATGCATGTTAACTACCAACAAATTGATATATTAACATAATCCAACATGCATTTCAATGGATTGGGATTTGAATTGATGAAGGTATATTATAAATCCTGCCATGTTCTTGCTAATTCCCACTAATGTGAACATCGTCAAGGGCAAGAAACTCTCTTGTCTTTGACAATATAGACTTTTATTTCCTGATGTCTTGTTTTTTTTTCACTTCTAGAAATTACCAGTTCGAGTCTCGTAAACTTTAAAGTCATTAGAAATTTACATAGTTATTAATTTTAAAGCCTGTAAAATTAGTTAAGGTATACGCAAGTTGGCCCGGACATTCACGTTAATAAAAAAATCAAACAATACTTTTTTTTTATTAATGTGGGTATCCAGGCCAGCTTGCGCTCATCTCAACTAATCCCACGAGCCCTGAAATTAATGATTATGTAAACCTTCACTGTTATCATATTAATAACCATAAGACTCGAACTTGAGATCACAGAGTAGCAAGCCTCTTATCCTAAGCTCTAGACCATCTACTATATTAATATCCCAACAATACTTGTTGGACGACGAGGCCATATATGGATCACATTAAACAATTTCCATAATTCACTGTCTTTCTTTCAATTTCACCTCCAAACAAAAGATGTTCACAAATCTTAATCTGTCAACTAACACCTTTATGTAGTCTTCAGGTCATGGGATAGGGTCTTTGTAGTGTTTTCACTCTGAGTCTGTGTAAAGTGAAAACGTTGTAGCCATTGTCATATTGGCTACCCTATTCCTACCTCCTAGCTAGACCTTTTATTTTCTTTAATAAAATGGAATTAAAAAAATGACATGTATTTCACTCACCCATGATGTAAGCCCTTCACATGGGATAAATATCTACAGGGATAATTTAATGCCATTATTTTTATTTATTTTTTATTTATGGTCAAGCATGGTCATTTACGTTAGGGTTTGATAATTCAAAATGTCATCTCAGTCGATTACAAAGTATTGATGAGGAAAACTTGGTAACGAAACAGAAAGAAGATCAGTCTTTTGGGTCCCTATAAGATGAACAAAAGAGTTAGAAGAAGCATGGTTACAAATTTGACCACACATCAAAGAAAGACCAGCATGGATTATATATATATAAAAGACCAAAAGAAGGAATTCACTTGAATTTCCACCACAAGGATATCTTAGCACTTTTATAGCTCCTTCATTGAACAGGAAACAGAGGCCATGGCTCGCCAATTCCGGTTTCAAAACTTGTGAGACGCGCCACGAACCAAGGATAGGGCTGGCTGGCTGGCTGGCTGAGCTAAGCTTTTCATAGTCATGCTAGTTTGTGGTCAAAAAGCAAGTCCCTAGAGAAGGGTAAGATCGATGATGTGGGGGGGGGGGGGGGGGGGGGGTGGGGTCCCAAACTATGAACAGAGACACCTGTCAGCAAAGGACTTGAGGTGTCGGTAGATGGAGGTGGGTCATGGCCATCGGAGTGGTGGTTTTGATTATCTCTCTCTCTTAACCCAGAGGCACGCGAGGGCTGAGAAGCCATCTAAATGTCTCCTTGGCACGATCATATGTCGCTTTCAGTAAAACATTGTTGAGTTGATCAGCCTCAGACTCGGCCTCCCTTCGTAGCTAGCACCATGTAGTGTAGAAGTTCAGTACTGTGTTATTCGGTCGCCCATAATAACTGACAATCTGTCCTTTCCTCCTCCATCATCCTCCCTGTTCTTTTCTTCAGATTGAAACTCTGTTCCCTCCTTTTCTTTTTGGCATTTTCTTGGTGCATTATGATTCCATCACATGGATTTTAGTTGGGATGGATTTCTTAGTCCCAGGCTTTTCATCTTCCATCAAACGTGAATGTCATTATTGAATTGGTTAATATCGATTCCTTCGTGTATAAGACAGTGTTTTCGGTGGTGGGTACAGCGTTATTCTCGCTCCTAATATCAATCAATATCTCATTTCATTTCATGCGTCCCTTGTTTTAAAACTGGCTATAGACTATAGACTATAGAATGGTCCCTGAAAAAAAATTAAAAAAAATTTAATTTTGATAAAAAAAAATCAAATTGATTACATCAATCCAGACTCAACTAAAACTTAATCATTAATATATTGATTTTTTTATCAAAACAATATCATTTTAATTTTTTATGTTTTAAATAGATCGATTTCTAACCTAATCAACATTGATTCACCCCTCAACTTATGATCCAAACTTTGCTCCAAGTCCACCAAGCCTTAAAACCATGCATGCATGGCATTAGTATATGCAAGCAAAAGAAGAAAACAACCCATGCCTTTTAAATTCTAATGCCTACAAGCAAATGCCTTCTTCAAATAATAACCTAAAAGAAATGATAGAGAGGAACTTTTTTTCTTTTATATAAATTATAGTGAGGAACTCAAGTATGGCAATGGAGGGATTAGTTGTTAGGAATATTGGTGAGCCTAAAGAGTGCAAAGATGACCCAAAGAACAAAAGAAGTAGGAATCGCTTATGATTGAGTTGGAATTGTTTTTGAGGCCTAATGAATTGGTAATGGAACAAGAAAAACTAATATTTGTTATATTTAAACTTTAATTAATAAAATCAAGAAAAACTTCCACTCTTCCAGGCATATTCGTAAAAGCGTAATTTGAAAAGGAGGAAGGGGGTGATGGCTATTAAGGTGGATCTAGAAAAAGCCTATGATAGGCTTTGATGGGATTTCATTAGAAACACTCTCATATTAGCAAGAATTTCAAGAAGCATAGTGGGTATCATTATGAAGTGCATTGAAACTACCTATTTAAGTGTCTTGTGGAATAAGATACTGTTCGTCATTGTGTTTGTAACTACGTTTCATCAAATTTTGAATTATTTTTTTTTTTGCTAAAATTGAGTGCGATTTGTATTTTTTGGATCGTTTTGATGTGCTGATGTCAAAAATGATTTTTAAAAAATAAAAAAACATTATTGGCATGTATTTCGACACGAAAAACTATTTGAAAAGCAACCGCTACCACACTGCCAAACACACACTAAGAGTCCTTTAGAAAAATTCCTTCTTGCTATAGAATCCGTCAAAGGGGACCCCTTGTCTCTTTATATCCTTGTGCTATGTTTGGAACACTTGTCACAACTGATTCATAGAGAAGTTAGCCTGGGTAATTGGAAACCATTCCAGGTTGGTAAAGAAGGTAAACAAATTTCCCATTTATGCTTTGCAGATGATATGTTATTGTTTGCGGAAGCAAATGAGGGGCAATCGCAAGGTTATCAAAAACGTATTTTTGACACGGCACGGAAAATATAAAATAAACTCGGATCGTAAAAACGAATCGTAAAGTCGTAAGGAATTTTTTTCAAAGTATAGTGATGATTGCTCTTCAAAGTGGATGAAGAAAAGTCAAGAGAATTCGGTTATTAGTAAAATTTTACAAAATATTTGATTTGCATTACTCTCTTTACAACAAACTCTACCTTCCTATAATTCTTATCAATATGCATGGATTTTATTATTATTTTTTTGCCTAAACATGAACAGCATTTACTAGTATACATAAATGTTTTTCCCAATTACACCTAATTGTAAGCCAAAAAATATAATAAGAATAAAAAAAACAAGAATCTTACTTCTGCAACAAAAGGCTATAATTTGCCCAATTGCTTGTTTAGCCATTTCACTTGCAAGATGCAACCAGAGTACGAATTAGCAGTGAACCACATCCTAACCATGCAACGATGCAGAAGGTGATTTTTTTTCTTGATACATGATACGTTGTCCTTTAGCTTTACAAAAATATACTACAAGTTCCAAAATGACAGCACAACATGAAATTAGAATTCAAACTCAATTTAAAATACAGGAGTACCTAATTAGACAAGATTACAGACCTGTTCAAAAGCAGGAAAAGATATCCAATCAGGAAAATTATCACCACATATTTTCTTCAAATCATCTCTGTTGAGTTCTGAGAAGTTTTATATCAACTGCCTACAGACATAAATTCGAGATCGCATTTAACTTTCCAAATTCAATGCACCTCACAGTATTTTCAAGCAACTTCTACGGAACAAATAATAAAGAGAGAGAAAGGAAAATGGCTGGTATCTCAATCAAAATTAACGAACCTTAGCAACTCTTTTGGTGCTTTGGTACTGCATTATGTGTTTCCATCCAGGCATCCAGCCATCAACCCGATTCCAAAGATGATCCCCAAAAATATCCCTGAAATCAGCCCCATTTCCCCCCGATTCCAAGTACAACTAAACCTAATCCACCAAAAAGAAAAAGAAAACATAATGACAAACAAATTAGAAAGAAAATAAAAATCAAATAGCGATGCATTACGTTTATGAATTGCTATTGTTATTGTATGGAGAGGTTGAGGAGAGGAATTTGCAGTTGATAAAATAGGTATCAGAGAAATGGAGGTAGAATCAGTTATGATTGCTTTACGCTAAGATAGTAATACTGATACTGCGATGCCCCTGAGAGTTTGTTTGTTTTCTCTCTTTTAAAAGTAACGATTCCTTTCTTTCTTGAGTGGGAGATGCAAGCATTTAAATATTACTCCACGAGAAAAAGAAAAACTAATGGAAGAGCAGAGGGAGGGTCAGGTATGGCGGAGGAAGGAGAGCGAGATCGCTGTTGCCTGCCACTGTTGATGAGAGGAAGCAATGACTCGTCGATCTCAGAGATTTTCTCTTCAGAGATAAAGAATTTAGGGTAAAACATGGATGAGTGACAACTGGCATGTCGTTATTGGTTTGAAGAAAACATATATTGCACTATTGCAGTGCAGTGTATGTTTTTTGTTGAAATCATTAAAACGGTCCTGAAATCATGTTTTTACGCAATTTCATCTGATTTTAACGATTTGTACTTCAATTTATGCTAGGCTGGGTTATGGGTTGTGATTACAGGGCTAGAGTTGGCTTGGTCATTTGGCTTGCGCAAAATTATTTTAGAATCTGATTACGTGGTAGTGGTGGGTCTGATCAAGAAACAGTTTTGTGAAAGTTGATGCTAACTTCGCCTTAATTAGCAAAGCTCGAGAAGCTCTAAGTAGAGATTGGAAAGTTCAAGTGCAACATACTTACAGGGAGGCGAATGCTGCTGCTGATTGGCTCGCTTACTTTGGTCTTTCCAGACATTCATTGTTTAGGGATTATTCGACTATTAATGACCCTCCAGAGGGTTTGTATTGGTTTTTATATTATGACTTGATTGGAACTGTGTTTCCTAGTTCACTTTAGTTTTGGGCTTTGGCCCCGATTTCTACCACAAAAAAAGATTTAAGATTAAGAGAGAAATAATATTTTTATGTATTTTATGTTTGAGTTTAAATATATTTATGCATATGCTTGATTTTAGTCCATAAAAAATAAAATCAAACATGTAATTAATTATTTATTACACCAAACAAAATCTAAATAGAAGAGTATATAATTGAAAGAATAAAAAATTAAATTGAAAGGGTGCTCACGCAACCTATATTAGTCAAACTTTCCTACTCTTTTTATGTGCATTAATGTGATTTTAGACATTAAGTTTCATTTATTCAAATTTAATTAAAAATTTATACATGAAAATTATAAAATTAAGTGATGAATTATTTGATGTGTTTATGTTAGTTCAAAATAATATTGAATCAAACTTATAAGGTATGTTGAAGAATTATGATCAACTTTGAAATTGAGATATATTTAGTCAACAATTAATTACTTTCTATACTAAAATATTTGGAGTTTTTGCTTCACTACTCGTATGAACAATGAAGCTTTTGACTTTGTTTTTTTGTTTTAAATTTTTTTCTTTAATTTAATCTATTTATAGCAAAATTAGATGGAATCAATTTTGAAATTATGGTCAAATTATCAAATTAAAAAAAGAGATAACTAAAATTTAAAACTCAAAGAAAAATATATGCCTAATTCTAAATTCTTGATAATTTTAATTTAGATTCAAAAATTTATTTTTCAATCCCTGACTTTGAGAGAAAAGAAAGAAAGCTGCCTGAAAACAATAAAGAGAGAAAAAGAAATCGGTTTGACCATTTTTTGATAATAAAACTTATTGTTTTTTGTGTTAACATATTTCTTTTAATGAGAAGAGTTCGATGATGGTGAGGTTTTCCTATAAATATGTCTGTAAAAGGAGATTAGGTTCTATTTTGATTTTTTTTTATTCAGATCATTTTTCTTTTCTTTAGTTGATTTTAAGGTTGGTAAGTGATTTAGAGATATTTTTATGGTATGGGTTCAAAAATGGATTTTTAGCCTATAAAACCTCATCTTGGATCTTCCGGCCACCTTTCTAGCAACAACAAGTGATGTGTTGGCTATATTGTTTTTAAAAAAGCAAGGGCGGATGACATGTCATCCACTAAAAAAAACATTCATGCGTGTTTGGCCACCTAAGCTCGTGCACCTAAGTTTTTTTTTTTCAATTTCATTCATCAATTTTGGATTTTTATTGATTTTCTTTCTTTTTTTATTTAATTTTATCCTTCAATATTTGGTTGATTTTTAATTGTTTTTCATAATTTGTTTTAGTTTTTTTTTTATGAGATTGTTGTGGTCTCAAATAAACATCACCGTATTTGGTTAGTGTTCTATTTTGCAAGTGTTTGTTTTTAAAATTATATAATTAAGTATAGAATAATATACAAAAATATTAAGCCTAATAGAGATAATGACTTGGATCGTGGATTTAGCGGTTTAAGTTGTGAAGTCTTGGTCTACCTAGTATAAGTTATCAACTACTTTAGTTTTTGGTTAAGAAAAATTGAGGAAATTGTTAGGTTATATTGATTAACCAACGGAGAAGACTTATTTTTGGGACATCATCACCATCTTATGTTTGTTTTACCACGTTAAAATCACATGTTGTGTTGCTAGAAATAGTTATCATCCAGGATGAAATTAGCATCCGCAAGGAAGTAATGCGCTGTTTCCCTGTCAGCATCTGGTGGATACAACATATATAATTCTGAGCCATATATGTTCTGAAAAGCCGCATGTCTTAAATGTCAAAAACGATGATTATGAAGGTTAGGAAAAAGCACTACTGATTCAGTTTTTGTTCAGGTTCTAATTGTCCTGGTTGAATATTTTTGGTGGTGCACAAGGGATTTCAAGTGACGAGAACCTTAGACTTTTGGTTTTACAGGAAAACATCTAAGCACCTGAGTGAGGCAGAATATGTTTCGAGAAACAAGAATAAGTGTAAGAGAATGCAGCAAAATTCTGAAGTGAAAGATGATGAAAACTTTAATTATACTTGTAAAAGTTTACAAAATATATATCTATAGAGCGAAACCTTGTTGAAATACAGAACAAGATCGAATTGAATCGGTTCATATGTTGCTCCAAGAAGTAATCACACACAATTCAAGAAACATTATTAATTACAACATTCAAAGATCTCGAAGTTGCCTGAGATTCACGGGAGATATGTATTTTGTATCTCCATCCAACAGTTTCTTGGCAATTATAACGTTGGCAGCCTCACTTGGATGATAAGGATCCCAGAACACATGCTTGGATCGATCTTCGCACAAGGTTGACGTTGGTCCACATGGAATTATCCCTGCAAATTGCCCTCCATTTCCACAACAAGCTCTACTTGATGTTGTAAATCCTGCACACAACTCTCACAGATGATATTCCTTCATAACTTTGTACATTCTAGTTTTCCAAACAAACAAAAAAATACAGTAGGGCAAGATTTAATTAATGTTATGAAATGCACAATCTTTAAAATAACATCTAAATCTGATAAATGAGAAAGAAAAAGAAAAGATTATCACATAAAAATCTGGATTTTTGGTAAGTACTTCATCCCAAATATAATCATTTATATCATAAAAACAATTGAAATTTTGATTTTTAGATAATTTAGAGAGTACATAACCTTCACCTATCTATATATCCACCACCCAACAGTCAACTAGTCAGCCAAGCAAACTTTAATAGTCAAGAAAAACCAGAAACTAAAAATCTAGCCTAACATACCAAGTGCCAACAACTATTTAGCTTTGTCAAACCAAGAGTACTTAATTAATAGAATTAGGGTCTAAAGTCACCAAGGAAAGCATATATAATATTTTTCCCACAAGTATGATCACTTACCATATTTTTCATAATTTGTGATGAGTTCCATCACCATATCATACACATTAGCAAGAACAAATGTAGCTCCTGGAAGGTTTTCATTTAGTTCAGCAAGTAAATCTTTCAATCGTCCATTATACTGAACTGCTAGCTTATTTGCCAATCCCACGCATTCATTTTCGCTTAATTGATTTATTGTCTTTTGATATGGAATGCAACCTATCGGGCCAACGTTCCCGATTACAAATTTTCGAGCATCCATTTTGTATAGTCTCTGCAACCAAAAAGAAAAATTACACACTGATATATATTTTTCAAGTAATCAGAGGTTACTGATAAGAGTGATGATTTTCATACCGTAAGTTGGCCTTTAAAGTGACTGAGCATGTCATCAATGAATGCATCAGGACTTTCAGAAATCCTTGCTCCAATAGAGAGAACTGGAAGTAGATAATTGTTGAGGAAATCATTTGCTCCAACTGTAATAGAGAAGATGGATTTCTTCATGATATAATCTCTTGCCTGGGATGCACCCAGCAATTTATCGAACTGCTTTCTAGTAATTGCGAAGTAGTCAATTTGTACATCCATTCCTAGCCTATTAACCTGCACAATACAATACATAAATCATGCACATGTGAATATATATATATATGTATATATATATATATGTATGTATGTTGTAGTTTCTATAGCTAAGGTTGTCAAGTGCTAACAAATATTCTTCCAGTTCCATTCATAATCCCTCCTCCTCCGGATGCATAATTCACGCCATATAATATAGCTTTTCCAGTGGTGTTTGGAGACAAAAACGGGTGAGCATAGTTTGGTTGTCCTAGTTCTTCCCCTGGAAACATGAAGTTAATTAGCACTCACAAATATGAAGCAATGAAATATAGAGAAGATTGAAACAGGAAGAACAAAAAGGGAAACATGTCACAAGCAGCTGGCTTACCTACAATGTCACCAATGGTTCTCCCATTGGTATACCGGCCGGTAGGGTTTCCGCCGGATGCTTTAAAATCAATGCCATTAGGCTTGATATTGGCCTTGGACAAAGTTGGTAGATAATTGTTGTTTCCAGCATCAACTAGGGAATCACCAAATATAAAAGAAGCTCCTAAAGCAGAATTATCACAAGCTACCTTTCCAAAATAGCTCAAATCCACGACAAAAAGCACCAAGGCCAAGGTGTAGATTATCGTGGCCATGGCTAGCTAGCTTTTCTACAATTCACAAGTTAATGAGATTGATACTACAAATGTTATATCAAGATAGAGCCCTAGTGGTGAGTATTTATGCAGCTTTTTGTCACAAGAAGAAGCAAAGAATCCATAGGTGAAACTTGTAAGCTATGTTGTAATAAGGTATTTGGTAAGACCCACTATTGTAGAGGGAAGGACTAGTGCGCGTATGGACGACAAAGTTCCCAGAGGTAGTTCATCAACATTGTTGCAAATTTCTCAACGTGTTGCGAACTTTTGGAGCTTGCTTTTGCAATACGTAATTAGCTCCCATGAAGGTCAAAGATATGCATTAATTCAATCAAGGTTATTAGTGGCCTAAATTAGAAAATGTTCTAGCCAAGGGGACTTGGGTGGTGTTTGGTTTAGGCGTTGAACTCCATAGCACCCAAATTTATTATTTAAGTACATGCCATTTGCCCACAAGTATACTCGGAAATAAAAGGTCCATGATGGAAGGCGAGCCTAGAGCTCGAGGGAGAAGAACCATCCAATCAAAAACCCGAGTCTTGATTAGCTCATAGAGATAGATACTTGATAGAGCTTTTATTTCTATATTCATGCATTGTTTTTATTTTCTTAAATTACTAAAAATCATATTAAATTTAAGGAGATTCACAGTTAATATAAATAGGTTAAGTTAAATAGATGAAGGAGCGGTGATATTCTTACAGTACTGGAGTTATTAATTTCCGCAATAGATTAACCATTTTTTTTCTGTTAGTTTTTGTTCTTGAGATTTGATTTTCAATTTCTTACGTATTTTTATGCATGTGATTTTTTTTATATAAACTTGATGAATTCAAAAATATTTAATAAACTCTTACGAATATTTATTTTAAAATTCGAATTTAGAAAATTAATATATATTATTAAAGTAATTTGATGAGATAAAAATATGTCTCAAGATGTTGTTTATAGGTCTTGGCATCATCCAAAACTCAAGGATATGAACTCAATAGATATACTATAGAAAACTTAAACGAGATCAAGATAACATTGCATGTGGATTGAAATAGTGTTTTTGTTTTTTTTTTGGGTCCTTGAATTATTTTTTATTTTTTTCAATTTTATCTTTTCATATTTTTTTTATTGGAATTTAAATTTCATATTTTGTTTTGATTAATTTTATATGGGGTTCTCGCATTATAAAAAAAACAACCTAATATTAAGTTAATGCTCAATTTGACTAAATGAAATTCAATTTGATTGATTAAACAAATAAAACTTTAAGGATCAAATTTGATACTGAAATAAAAAAATCAATCTTTTTTCCTTTTAGGTGTTTTCTATCCTTTATATTGGTGGAAAAAAATAGATTTAGGTCTAAAAATGTTTTCTTATTCAAGATAAATTTTGATTTTTTGACTGATTAAAGGTTGTTTTGATATTAGATATTGATTTATCAAGGTTTGTGGGATGTTTGTTAGGTATTTTCAAGTGAAAATTGGTTTTTTCGATTAAATTAATAATTTTGAATCTGAGTTTTTGTGATACGGTTCAGCCTTGTGATATGATCCAAGTTAGGCTCTGATACCAACTGATATGAACCTCGTGATCACGTGGTCACGCAACCCACAATCAAGATTGAGATCTGATCTTGGAAAGCCAAAATAAATCTGATAGGAGTGTGACACAATGGAAACTTGTCCCAAGGCACCAACACTATTGGAATGAAGTAGAATGACGCCACGAAACCAGTTAATCTTCTATAAGTCAAATTCAGTTTGTTCAAGAACTGAATAATGCAAGAATCAATCTCAAACATTAAAACTGAAAAAAATCAAAAATAATATTCATCAATGGCTCCGAAATTTAGGTTACATGTGTTTAAATAGTTCTTAAAAATTAACCCTAATGGATTTACCATTATGGGCTGAACTGATCCCAAAAACCCTAAATTAAAAAATCCATAACCTGATCCAAACAAGTCTTAGATCTTAGCTCAAAACAAAGTTTTAATTAAGCCCAAACATGAAAGAAAATAATAAAAATAACTAATCTATCATCAAATAGTATCAGCCCTTTTTTCCTTGTGTAGCAAGAATGAATAAGAAATCTTTATAAGAAAAGTATTCTGGACCATTAATAAATCATTGTAACTCTTGAAAATTATGTTTCAGCTCATTAAAGATCCTTGTGGAACTAGGAAATTCCTAAAACAAGCTGTCACATCTTTTTAGAAAAAAAAATCCTTGTCAAATAGGAAGTCCACGGGTCAAAAGGAAATAAATAACAAAATTCATACAGCTTATTTTGACTTATATCGCAAGTTTTTTTTGAACTCTGATTCACCTAATAATTTACCCCAACATAGATAAATACCTCTGGAATCTTCATATAAAGTTTCAGCTCGATTTAACAATTGAATTTGGAGTTACCGATGGGTAATGCATCATCTAATTTTTTTAAAAAAAAATGGATGAACAATCATTTTAAACAATAAAAAAACTCATGCACAAAGGCTGCTTGGTAGGGCCATGCACGCCTACCTTGTTTTGTTATTGGCCAACCATGCTTAGTCACCTAGACCTAAGTGTTTGGCCTTTGTTTGTGGAGTTTTTTTTGTTTTTTTTATTCTTTTTTATTTTAATTAAATTTCATTAAAAATAATTATTTTTTTATTAAATATGGTTTAATTTATACTTAGTTTTCGAATAAAATCATTGTATTTTTTTTTATATAATTAACCAACACTCTTTTTGTACAAATATTTATTATTTTTAAAAATAAAAATATTTGTTGGTTTTCGTGCATATATTTATTTTTATTATCGTGTGATATTTATGATTCTAATAAGCTTTTGTTTGAAAACAAATAAACATTCTAGTAAAAAAAAACCAACAAAAAGGTATCTAGGTTTTAATTAAATAGATGTATTTTTTTTTATTTTTAGTTTGGATTGTCTAAGATATTTGAATATTTATTCTAATTTCCATCTCAAATACCTAAAAAAACTATTTTTTCTAGATAAAAATTAATTAAAAAAATGAAGAATTATAGAAAATTATTTTGATTCACTTGAATCTAAGTTATTAGTTTTCTTATAAGAATTTATTGACATATAAATAAATAAAGTAATTTGAATAGCTCTTTGCTATACGTAAAAATAACTGCAGTGTATACTGGGCAGCTCATGGTGGAGAAGAAGAACGGAGCTGGCGTTGGGCAGTGAGATGTTAGGTGCTGGCAAAATGAGATAAAGTTGGTGTTTTTGTGCAAAATGAGGGTGGAGTTTTGTGCAGGTGGCCTTTCCCTTTCTATTCTAATTTGTTTTTAAATAATTATTTACAGGCAATATAATAATTTTGTCTCATGTCTGGTTCCTAACAACTTGATTTTATTTTGTTGACTTTATTTTCTTGTTTGACGTTTTAGTTATGTGTGTGTGTTTTGATTTAAAAAAAAAAAACAACATTAATATTAATTTAATGAAAAAAATAATTAATAATTTTAAAATGAACGTTTTGATATTAAAAATAAATTTTTAAATTTTTAATTAAAAAAAACATTATATATATATATATATATATTATTTTTCTTACTTTTTATATTTTAGTTTTTTAAAAAAACATTAACGTTGATTTGATGAAAAACATTAATTAATAATTTTAAAATTAGCGAAGCTTAATGCATTAAAAGTAATCTTTAAATCTTTAATTTTATAAAAAAACATTAACGTTGATTTGATGAAAAACATTAATTAATAATTTTAAAATTAGCGAAGCTTAATGCATTAAAAGTAATCTTTAAATCTTTAATTTTATAAAAAAACATTAAAAATAAAGAAAATGATGAGAATGTGTTAAGAATATATTTTTTTGAAATTTTTTAAAAATATATTTTTAAAATAAAATAAAAAATTGGGTTATAAAAATTACGTTTTCTAACCATGATGAGAAGGATGTAAAACACCACCAACAAGAAATGATGGTAGTTTTCATGACTGGTATTCTGAAAATTGAACTACTAACTGAGAGGGTTTTCTTGCCGGAATACAAATCTGAGAATGACAGTGCGACCATGCACAAGCAAATTCAGGTTCCTCCTCCCTCCCTTCAAGAATGCTATCATCCTAATATATTATGTCAGAAGAACCCTTGAAAACAGAGTGCAAACAGGGGAGATTTTGTGACTTGTAAAGGGTATTGGTGTCATTTAAAAATCCCAAATTCCAACTTTCCTTACTCCATCCTCCATTTCAAAATCCAAAACAAAAAACATTACCGTTGAGAAACCACACACACACACAGAGACCAAAATCACAGAGAGAGAGAGAGTGAACCGAGAAAGCTCAAAAATGTCAACTTTGAGAAAGAGAAGGCCACGAGATCACCAAGAGCCCAACAAAAACACAAAGCCAAATGAAGAAATCAACAACAATGAGCACCACGAAACCCCAAAGATTTCTGTCTACGAACAAACGAGAGAAGAAAGAATCAAAGAAAACCTCGAAAGAATGCAAAAACTTGGTCTCATGGACCTTTCTCTCAAGCTCAAGGCTTGCACTGCTCCTCCTAAAAGAACTCCAAGGACAAGCCCTTCCTCGACAAAACACCCCACTCCCTTTCTGCCACGTGGGCCTCTTCGCCGTTCCTCTAGGTGCCTGTAGCATGACCCCCCCCCCCCCCTTTTTTCTTCTTCACCCCATTTTGTGGTTAATGCATGTTTTAAATTCTGGGATTTCTATTACGCTTTGAATGTCATGGCTTTGAAAGAATATTTTATCAACTGGGTTTGATTAAAGTTCATATTTTGAGGCCTTTTTTTAATATCTTAACATTTAATATGCTCTTTTGAGTTTATTAAAGTTTTTATCTTTCTGTGTTACTAGCTAGAAACATGAAAATAAGTAAAAAGGACATGTAATATAGAATTTTTTATGTGTTTTTATGTTAAATAAAAATTTATACAAGGATTTTCAAGTAGGTGATGAAATTTTGTATCTTTCAAGTGTTTTGATAAAACTTCCTTAATTAGTTTTGTAAATATTGAATATTGGAATTATGATAGGTGTAGTGGTATAACATTTATTTTCAAATCCTACATGGGTCTTTTGTATTTTTGGCTAGGAATAAGGTTTCAAGACTAATTTTGTTTTCATGTGAATTATTGTCTCACTTTAATGTTTTTCTTTTCTGTTTTTGGGGCAAGCTTAGGTTGCAAAATTCAACTCCAGTTAGTTACTCAGAAGTGGCATTGACTAAGAAAGATGGATTGTTAGAGGATGAGAATATAATGCAAGAGGTGGGATCAAAGCCTGAGATATACACGGAAGAGCATGAGAAGCTGTTAGGAAACACCGAGAGGAGCTGGACGCTTTTTGTGGATGGGTGTGGGAAGGATGGAAAGAGAATTTATGATCCGATAAATGGAAAGACTTGCCACCAATGCAGGTCAGCATGCTTTTTGAACTCCATTTGTATGTCATCGTGTGCTAAACTTATCTTTTGAGGGTAGTAAGGTATGCCTTTGCGATAGTAATCCTGTTATTAACAAGAAAACGTGACATTTTGTCACATGCTTTCCAACAAATTTAGCTATGTTTGATATGCAATTGTTCTTAAAGACATGGAGGTGTCCATTTGGTAGTGCACAGATTAGTGAAGTATTGTGATTAGAAGTGCTGTTCTTTGAGAAGGTTGCTGAAATGAGTTTTAGGGCGTATAGTAACCATAATTGTAAAATTACTTCTCGTAAAACTTAAATTGGTGGACTTTTTGTGCTTCTAAAACTTAAGTTGGTATGTCTATCCATAGAGTAATCTTCACTCTAATTATAACCTTTTTCACATCCCCTTTCTGAAAGAAGTACCTTAAATGCTGCTTCATGGAAAGAGCGCTGACTTTCTTTACCATTTGACCTCTTAGTACTGTCAAAGATGATCAAACACTCAGTAAAGCATTTCTAGGTTACTGCAAGTGAATGGTTGGGGTTTCTTACAGCTTTAAGATAGTTTTTGAAGAGGAGCCAGTGATAAAAACATGTTAGCAATACTAACAACAATAAACAAATGGCATGGCCATATTTGCTTGTGTGGTTGTGTGTGAGGATCATGAATTGATTTGAATGCTTAGTTTGTATCGTGTGCTAGTACAGCTAATGACAACAGTATCAAAATTCACATTGAATATATCATAAGAAACAAAAAGATTATAGTGCGTAGAAGTTGACTTTAATTTTAGTTTAAATGATCTCTGTAAATTTTGTTATGGCACAAGTTTTGAAGGAAAGCTTAATGCCAACTTCTTTCCATTATTAACTGAACTGGCTATCTGAAAATATGCAGTAGAATACCTAAGTTTTTGTGTGTGGTGTTGTTGTAAGGGATGCACTGCTAGTGGTAACAAAAGAAGTTGTAACTGAAGGTCTGGGAATGGAAAGTGGGGGGCTGTGGTAGTGTTAAAATGTAGTGGTTTTGGAACAGGGAACTTGTGCCTGGTTGACAAAGCAATGATAGTATATCAATGATGCAATCTTATAGTTGATGCAGTGGTGCTGGTGAGACTAGTAATGACAAGGTTGGGAGTTGCCAAAATGCTAGGAAAGGGAGGACCTGGTTTGGTGTCTGAAGTGGTTAGAGTGTTTGGGACTTGCGGAGAAGTTTGCTGAGAGTTTTGTTGCAGTAAATGGAGCTTGGTGGAAGAGGGGGGAGATGAAAACAATTGAACTTGTTATACCAATTAATGTATCAGTTTCTTTTTTAGAAGGTTTTGTTAAGGATATGATGCTATAATGAGGTTTGATATATTTTTCTTTTGACAAAATTGAACTCGCTTTCATTGTTGAGAAGTAGAGCTGAATATTGATAGCAAAGGGCCAATTTGCATTATTCATGACAATACCCTGCATGTTAAATTGGTTTGTCAGATCATTGATTCTCAAGTTGTTTATTATTTGATTAATTGATCAGTGGAAAAAGCTTCAAATTTTAAAATTTAATATTTTTTTCCGCACATGGTTCAAAAACAAATAAACTTTTGAAAAGTGGAAGTTCAATAGAAAATGCTTTCCCACAATCACTTGTTTTCCTTTAAAATTAGCAGCTAGAAAGAAATTATCAAAATAGCTTTGGACGGCTTTAATGTGAATATCTATCCAACAATTAAATTTTCCCTTTCTTGTTTTGTGTTTCCTATTATCTGATATTTATGTTTGCACTTAGGTTCTTAAATCATTTCTTTACAAAATCTATATGACTTCAATCATTCACAAATTGAAAATGGTACTTGACAGGCAGAAAACTCTTGGTTATCGTACTCACTGCTGCGAATGCAAGATGGTCCAGGGACAGTTCTGTGGAGATTGTTTGTACATGAGGTAAATATTTTTAGAATATTCTTGACTTGTATTTGCTCTGAGTTTCCAAGATTTTCTAGGCTTATAATTCTAAGTTTCAATGCACACTAACTACGGAAACAATCCATAGATAATCAATTCAATTTTTTTTGTTGCCCTGCCAAACTTGTAAAGCCTCTGCTGGTCTGTCTTTGTTGGACCTCATATTTTCTCATTTAATTTAATTCTCCTAGGTTTGCCCATCTGACCTCTCACTTGTTTTTCCTTTTATAATATCAGAAGGCTACTTGCCTGGTTTCCAAAAGTGCAACTATGCGAACCCTGCCATTTGACTATTTATTTTATTTTTATTTAATTTGTATCATAAAAGGCCCATTTCACAACCTAAAAGACTGAAACAACTGATCAGTTTAATTTGGAAAGTCTATTTTTCTCAGTTCTTCCTTTCTTGGTATGCAGATATGGGGAGCATGTACTTGAAGCCTTGGAAAATCCGAATTGGTTATGCCCTGTATGTCGTGGAATTTGCAACTGCAGTTTGTGCCGACAAGCAAAAGGGTGGCCTCCCACTGGCACTCTTTATAGGAAGGTAGCTTTCTCAGCTTAACAAAATATGAAAATCCAACTCCTTATTGCAGAAAACTAACTGAGCAAGCCTTTTGTATACCTATCCTTCCAGATATCAAGTTTGGGCTACAAGTCCGTTGCACACTATCTCATCCAAACCAAGCGCCTACAAAACACTGCCAATGAAGTTTCTGCAAAAAGGTCACTGCCCTTTTCCAACATGGAAGTGGTGTCCAAAGAATCTCCACAGTTCATTTATAAAACAGCTGAGCAATTAGAGCATCAATCTGAAGACAAAATACTTGATGAGTTAAAGAGCAAGACAGAGAACAAAATATCAAGCAGCAGAAATCTGGCTAATGATGGTCAGACAAAAAGGGCATTGACTTTTTCAAGCAGTGAAGTGAAGTCTGAGAATGTGGAATATGCAAAGGTCAACCATGAGGTTCATGACAACCTTGGTTTATCGAAGCCTCAATGTGAGGAAATGAATAACGAGAAGCACGTGCAAAGCAATGGAAATCGTGCTACAGCTTGTCAGACAGACAAGTCATTGACATTTTCTGGAAGTGAAGCAAGGTCCAAGAAAGTTGAATCTGCTGGCACCCATGAGATTCTTGACGATCTTGCATTATCAATGCCTAAATTTGAAGACATGTATGAAAATGAATTTAGAAGTGAGGAAGAGAAGAAAGAAACACGCATCTGCCATGTGATTCATGATGATCTTGCATTATCAATGCCAAAATTTGAAGGCAATATTCCATCTGAAAGTTGCCTGAAACATAAAAGGAAACACGCATCTGCCATCAACCCAAGTCCAGATAGTATTGCTGCAAGATTAAGGCAGAGACGTTGGAAAAGTAATGGCAAAGATGATGCAGAGTTCATGGGGGTGGATGAGAAAGCCTCTAATGTTAAACCAGCTGTAAATGTCATGTCATCAAGCCAAAACATGGAGGAAGAAAATGAAATGCATGTTGAGGATGATAAACGTGTTGTATTGGAGAGCAGTCAGCTCAAGAAGCGTACTCATGCTGAACCAAACCCAGATAGTATTGGCGCAAGATTGAGACAGAGGCATAGAATGGGCAAAGGCCATGAAAACAACGAGTTGCCGGGGACAAGATTGAGAAGTAGATGTTAGAATGAAACTTACCGAATATTAAAAACCCTAGGAAAGACATTGCCTGAAGATGTTGAGGCCCTGGAAATCAACAGCATGAAGATCAGGGGCTTTTTCCATTTTTCTCAGCAGCATCAGGAATGGAGCTTAGGATTTTTTGATAATGCAGCAGTCTTAAAGCTGCTAGAAACTATGGTTTGCTGGATTTAGTGCAGTTTGTAACATCATATTGGCTTTTGCCAAGATCCTGGTCCTTTTGGATTGGATAAACTTATCTGTTGAAATGTGGGATTCAAAGTTTATTGGAGCAATCTAACCGTTTAAGTTTGATGCTAATGCAAATAGCATCCCCTTGGGCCAAGTAATATCCATTTAGTCTCTATTTCCAGTTAAATCATAGGATAACAACCTTCCAGTACGGCATGCTTATGAAATAATCATCAATTAAACCATGTTACTTGGTGAGCATCTAACTTCAATGGACTATATATGTTCATCACCAAAAACTATTTATTAATATATCAAAATGATCATGTTTTCCCTATATCATGATGATTCTGGTTGGTAGATTCTTATATATACATTATTTTAATATATTTTTAATTAAAAAATACTTCTAAAAAATATCACAACAATATCAATCGAAATGCCGAAAGTTTAGCTTCCAATTCCATTTTATAATGCATTCTCATCTAACACTTTGTCGGTAAAACTTGGAAAGAATTCAACATCACAGAGGAAAAAACGAAAAAGGAGAAGATGAATCAAGAAAGCCTAATAAAGAAAAGGGTATAATTACAAAAAGGAGATCATCCCCGACTCCCTGCCCTAAATTCAAAATGGAGTTTCGACAAAGCTAGCTATTGTCTTTCTGCTATAAAAGGACGTTACATTGCTTTACATTTGACGTGGTCACACCCATGCTTCAAGTGAGGGACCGTCGGCCATCCCTTTCTTCTTTGTCCTCTCGTTAAAGAAGCATGCAAACCCTTGAAGCCTAGTGATTTGAGCAAAGAATAACTTCGCTCTCCCCGATGATATTGTTTTTGACTGATAAATGATTTGTTCCTTGCTGCTTTTGATGCAATCCATTCCTTGTGCTTGACCATCGATAATTTGGCCTCTTCCCATTATATTATTGACTGGTAAGCAATAATGAATCATGAACATGGATGGAATGTAGCTTTATTATTACCTGTTTGGCCCCGGCGAATATTTCTTTTGCTATAAAAAAAAAATTATATAAATGGGTTTTATCAACCTGACTTTGTAGATAAAAAACTTCTAAGTAATAATAAAAAATTTAATGCATATAAGTAATTAAATAAATCAATAATTATATAGCTTAATAAATAAATAAAAAATCATAAACGATAACTAAAAATAAAACTTGAAAAATCAAGAGATGAATCAAGATATTTAATCTCGCTAGACATGACATTTACCCGATTGTGTTTATTAAATTTATTTATTAAAATAATTTTGTATTCAATCAAACGATAATGGAAATAGACACACACATTAAATTAATTGAAAAAAATAAAAGAAAAAATATTTATGCAAAGTTGCACATATTAGAAATATCATCTAAAAATAAATTTTATCCATACAAAAGATAAAAGAAATTATAGATGAATCAGAAAAATCTCTTCAAAAATTAAAAACATACAAAATAACTAAAAAATAATCTTTATTTAAAAAAGGTTGTATAAAAAAATAAAAGAGAGAAGAGGTATTAATTTAAATATAAATAAAAATGCATTAATTTAAAAAAAAACATAAAAAAGCATTAATTTTTTTTAAAAAAAAAAAAAACAAGCGCTACTAGGCAAAGCCAGCCCACTTGGCTCATTTTGTTAGGGCTCGCGCGCTTAGGCTCTTATTTATTTTTATTGAAACTGGAGCGAATAATATGTCGCCAGTCTCATTTTTTTTTACGCATCATCTGATTTTGTTCAGATTTCACCCACCATAATGGCTAAAAAATCAGGGATTGAGGTTTTTTTTACTTAAAAACTAATTTTTGACCCAAAAACACATAAAAAATATCATAGGAATCTTGATAAACCTATCCATGGTTTTAAAAAAACTCAAAAACTGTTCCAAAACCAAAAATCTTCTTGAACTCAGATATGTTTTTTAGGTACATTCAAGGTTAAAAACATCTAATATGAACTCCACTTATCGAATGGAGACATTTGACACAAAGATTAGTTGTTTTGGTGGCTGAAATCGGCGCCAATGATATTTTTCTCTCTCTACTGCTACAATCCAACGACCTCTCTCTCATCTTTCAAATCAGAGATTAAAAAATAACAAAAATAAACTTTTATACCAAAAAAAAATTAATAAAATATTGAGGAACCAAATATGTATAACTTTTAAAGTGTGAAGACTGAATTAAAATTTTTATGTGAACTTTGAAACCATCACCTATTTATAGCGTCTTTTCTACTTTGATCATTTTTCTTTTAATTATGTTTATAATCAACAAATTTGATTTTAATTTCCCTTGAATTTGTTAAAAAAAAATACAATTATGTAAAAAAAAGCGTTCGAGGATAAAGTCGAAAAGAAGCAAAATTTTGAATAGTAGATTCATAGTCAAATGTGAGAGGATGAATAGTAATATATATACACAGTGAAAAACCCACACTTTTTAGTTTATTATTATTATTAAATTTCATGTTAATGATATATTTGGATTAATTCGCAGACATTAACTGAAATTATGTTAATTTTTAAAATGATTTTAAAATATATTCTTCACATTAATTCAATTGCATTCCCCTGAATATTGATTATGAGATTCAGACGTAAGACTAACAAATCTAACACTTGAGTTTTATATCTAACTTATTCTTCTATGCCAATTAAATGCATTCCCATGCTGCGTATAATTGGAAATATTGTTCGATTAAATTAGATAATTAAAACCGATAAAATTAAGTTGTGTTAGGAGGATAAGGAAGCATCTAGGATAAGGAAGCACTGTTTCTAACCATATTCTCTTAAAATTTTTAATTTTTATATTTTTAATTAATTTTTTTATATTTTTAAATCTTTTTTATATGCTAATATTAAAAATAATTTTTAAAAAATAAAAAAATATTATTTTAATATATTTCTAAAAAAAAAACACGAAGTGTTATCACATTCTTAAACACCCTTAATTTAATTTAATATTGGATCACTTAACTGCATTCCCGGGATGCATATAACTGGCAATAATTTAATTAAATCGAATAAAAACCTATAAATTTTAGTCTTATTCTAAATTGAATAGCCCTTTAAGTTCTAACCTTAATGGGTTATAGGCCATGAACATGTTTTATTTATATATAAAAAAAACTTCCTCGTTGATACTAATATTTTACTGTATCAACAGTTCCATTGCTTATAAAATATAATTAGAAAAAAAAATAGAAAACTTTTCATGATAGGATTTTTGACCAACACGTAATTCAACTTACTATTTGAGGTAGTGATGTTTAGAGTGTGGTTATGGTTGTTTTTTATACCGAAATGCATTAAAATAATGTTTTTTTATTTTTTAAAAATTATTTTTGAGATCGATGTATCAAAACGATCCAAAACATACTAAAAAAATTAATTTTTAATAAAAAATTAAAATTTTAAAAAAAATATAATTTATATCACGTTTCCAAATACTCATGTAGCTGGGGTAGCACTCTCGTGTCTTGCACATGCTATCCCAAGTCAATCATTTGCAAGTGCTGCCGTCGAAACAAGTTCAACTTTAATTTTGCTTTCTAACTATTATACAGTAAAATTGAATAAAGAGTTAGGAAGTCTACACTAGAAAAATAATATTAAAATTGAATAAATTTGATAAAATCCAAACTTGAAATTAGGTCACGAAAGGAAATTTACATGGTGCAACAATAAATGTAATAGGACGAGTAGGTAATCGTTACTTTAAAAGGAATAGAGTGAGTGGACTTCCCTATTTTAAAAATAATGCTAGACAAAAGATCAACAACTACAACTCATATTTAAAAAATAATGAATAGAGTGAGTGGACTTTCTTATTTAAAAAAATGATGTTAGACTACAGCTCAACAACAACAATTTTTATTTTTTTTTTTGGATTCGAGGAAACCCCACCTTCTAGAAAGCGTATTTTATGAGCCCAGATGAGCGAGTAAAACTCCGGCTGTCCCAGCTCAACAACAACAATTGCTATGTAATTAAACTAGGTTTTCAGAATCTTCAAAACATGTTTATGGGTAGGCTTATAATCTTGTAAATAATAACTAGCACGCATATAATTTATAAAAAAATAGCTTGTAGGTTGATAATTTATATGCGATAATCAGTAGGCTTGTAGTTTTTATTGTGATGCAGTGGACTTGCGGTTTTCATTACTAAAAACCCTGAAAAAACCAAAGAATATATTAGTTCATGTTTTTCTATCAAGGAATTTTCATGTATGTTTGTAATCAATTAAAGAATCATTCAATAAATGTGAATTTTTTTATCACGAATTGTTAAGTTATTTTTTTGCATTCAAAACATTCAAGTTATTTTATTACTCTACAAGTTTAAAATATTTTTTTTATATATAAAAAAAATCATAACATTTCTATACAGATATCGTTAACATCAAATTTAACTTTCAATGTTAAAGTCTAAAATCTTCTTAATTAAGACAAGCATGAAAAAATCAAACAATAACTAAGACATAAAAATTGACATAAGAATTGATTGAATTCAAAGATAATTACAAACTCAACATGGTTTTTGACTTGAGTTCTTTTGAGGTCAAATGTTGACCATTAACATAAATTTGACCTGATTAATTACTATTTCATTCAGCAATTTTTACTAGTCAATAAGGTGACTTTTAGGACATGAAATAATGTCACCTTAATTGGCATCTATTTTTTTTTTTTAAGAAATGTGTAATAATTTTTATTATATAGTTTGAAAATTGCAATCAATGTCTCATTGTTTGGCAACTGATAGGTCTGAATCATGATCTGGAATTAGAGAGGAGTAATTGCATGATTGATGATGGTTTCTTAGATCCTCCTTCATGGCCATGTCTATGCCCTAGAAGAGGATTTTAACATGATATTTTTCTTTTTTACATTATTGTCATTGTGAGATGTGTAATTATTAAGAGCATAGTTTTAAAATCTCGCTCAGTATTGGTCTAGTTTAAGGTTCGGATTCTGAGTTTTGATCGGGTCACCGGGTTTTGATCGAGTCACCAGGTCGTTCAGGTCAATTCCTATTTTAAAAAAATCAAAACGACGTCGTTTTAGTAAAAAAAAAAACAAAAAACAAAAATCAACGGGTTGCAATCGGGTTTTTAACCGGGTTTTGTCGGGTCACTGGATCAGACGGGTCATACCGGATCATGACTTTTTTTATTTTTTCTTCAACTTGATTCAGTTCTAATTCCGAGTCAACTAAGTTTTAAATCGACTCATCAAATCAGATGAGGTTTCAAAACAATGATAATATAAATCATAATATTGGGTGTTAGTCTCATTAATTGAATACTGGAGCTCTATTTATTTTTTCATAATTGCCCACCTATTTTCTGTAATTGCCTACTCATACATCGCTATCAAAATTGACGCGTGGCAACGTCACGTCATTTAAGAGACACCCAAGAACTCAACTCCCATTTCCAGACCAATTTTTTCTTTCTTTTTTTTTTTAAAAAAAAAACACAGTTTAATTTTCAGTTTTTTCTATTGTTTTTTATTCAATAATAAAAGGTATTTTTTGAATTAACTTATACATTAACTGAAATTAGTTTTTTAAAAATATTTTAATAAAAAATTATCATCATCGTCATCTATTTATTTTCTTATTAAGTGTAAAATAAACTAAACTATAGTATGATTTAGGATATAAACATAAATATTTTAAAAATATATAATTTATTTTCTTGTTGAGTGTAAAATAGACTAAATTATAAAATGATTTAGCATGTAAATTGTTATACACGCGCCGCCGAAGTTTAAAATATAAATGGAAACAACTAAATTATAAAACAATTAAGGTAACTTTTTTATATTTTAAATAAACTACTTTAAATATTAAGTCAAAGATTCAATCTGAAGAAAGAAGTTAAAATTGATATTATCTCCAAGAGGTGGACCACTTTTCGGACAATTACTTTTATAACCTCGACATATGAAGCTGCTGTTAGAGCCAACTTTTTTGGCTTCGGTCAATTTCTCAGGATAACAAAGTAAACTGTGATCTAGCTAGCTAGTGGCCTTTTTGGCCTTTTGGGCAGCCGCAGCAGGAGGTGGGGCAATGTGCACAAGCCCTGCTGCTGAGAAAATGGGGATCCAATGCGGAGTGTGCTCTTTTGCTGGTAGCAAGTGATGACCTGTTTATGGCTGCTTGGGAGTTGACCTAACATTTTTGTACCCATTCACGAACATAAATATGTAGTTTTTCAAATGCATCTATCTTAATTTTTTGATTTTTTAAATTTATTTAAAGTGATAATATTAAAAATAAATTTTTATAAAATAAAAAAAATATTTTAATGTATTTTTAAGAAAAAAATACTTTAAAAAATAACCGCAACTACACTCTCAAATATTCCCTGAGAGTGTAAATAATAATAAAATATATAATATTTTATATTTAAAAAAAAACACTCACTAAAAGAGTATTTGAGAATGCAGTAACGGTTGTTTTTTAAAGTGTTTTTTACTTAGAAATGCATTGAAATAATTTTTTTTTATTTTTAAAAAGTTATTTTTGACATTACCACTTTAAACAAATTTAAAAAATTAAAAAAATTAAAAACATTGAAATGTAAGTATAAATAGGGTGGGTGTAAGAGTATGTAAATGAAAGAATATAATGTTTCATGAAAGAAGAAAGATTTTTTTTTCCCCCAAAGAAAACGAAAACATTTTCCCATTTTAGATGGGTGGTTTGTACTTAAATCCTCTGACAAGCTGAATTAGTAAGGTTGTAGGAGTGTGTAAATGAGTTTTTGGACTATTTTGAGGACAGGTGTCCCCACAACACCTACCACCTTTAATAGGGCATGTCATGGCCACAAACATTAATACTTCTTCATCAACATGGAATGCATGACATAAATTGACCGGCATTAATAACTTTTTTTTTAATTATTATTATTAACATAAATGTCTCGCCAGCTTACGCGTACCTCGACTAATCTTACGGGCTCTAAAATTAATAACCATATAAGCCTCTAAAGCATAGTTATTAAACCCGGCCCGGGGGTTGACCCGGCCAAGGGGCCGGGTCCCGGGTTTCATGGGTCAACCCGGGTCAACCCGGATTAACCCGGAAAAATTAAAAAAAATTAAAGTTTTAATATTTCATATGAAAAAATCTATGTAAATATAGATTATACATATTATGAAGTTTAATTATCTATGTAAATAATATTTTAAAAAGTTTTTTATCCCACATTGAAAAAACATAACTTTTTTCTTAGAAACATAGAGTATATATACTAATGAGTTTCAAATCCCACATTGAAAAGATAATATATTATCCTTTTAAGTTGAAGTATTTAAACCAAAAGGTTTTTTATCCCACATTGAAAAAACATGATTTTTTTCTTGGGAACATAGAGTATATATATTAATGGGTTTCAAATCCCACATTGAAAAAACATGGTTTTTTTTCATGGGAACATAGTGTATATATATGAAAGGGTTTCAAATCCCACATTGAAAAGATATCATGTTATCCTTTTAAGTTGAAGTATTTAAACCAAAAGGTTTTTTATCCCACATTGAAAAAACATGGTTTTTTTCATGGGAACATAGTGTATATATATGAAAGGGTTTCAAATCCCACATTGGAAAGATATCATGTTATCCTTTTAAGTTGAAGTATTTAAACCAAAAGGTTTTTTATCCCACATTGAAAAAACATGGTTTTTTTCATGGGAACATAGTGTATATATATGAAAGGGTTTCAAATCCCACATTGAAAAGATACTATGTTATCCTTTTAAGTTGAAATATTTAAACCAAAAGATTTTTATCCCACATTGAAAAAACATGGTTTTTTTCATGGAAACATAGAGTATATATACTAATGGGTTTCAAATCCCACATTTGAAAAAAAAAAAAAAAACCCGGGTCTCGTCCGGGTCACCCGGGTTCCGGGTTGACCCGCCGGGTCACCCGGGTTTGGCCGGGCTGTTGCCACAGCCGGTCTTTTATTAAACCCGAACCGGTCCAGCCACCGGGTCGACCGGGTCCCGGGTCGACCCGCCGGGCCGGGCCGGGTTTAATAACTATGCTCTAAAGACCCTAAAGTTTGTGGGACTCGAACCGATAACCCCTAGAAAGTAAACCTTAAGTTGTTATTAATAACTTTTACTGCTAAATGTGAAAGAGTTGGTTGTGACATTTATAATTTGAAGTTGTGGTAACGATTATATTTTTAAGTTTTTTATTTAAAAATATATTAAAATAATGTTTTTTATTTTTTAAAAATTATTTTTAATATTAGCATATCAAAATGATCCGAAAATATCAAAAAATTATTAATTTAAATTAAAAAATAAAATAAATAAAATTTAAATTTGTTTGAAAATGTTTTTAAAATATAAAAACAAACAAGTTTTTAAGTAGAATCTAATATGAGAATCCAAGGAAAATAGAAGGAAGAAGAAGATGTATTTTTAGATGTATTTTTAAGATATGATGGTGTGTGTGTTGTATACATGAAAGTATAGTATAAGATGACGGCATTACATTAAACTAAATTCTATTTCCTAATTAAATTAAAAGAAGTGGTCGTGGACTATTGAATTCAATATCCCTAATAAAATTAAATTAAATCCTCTTCTAAGAGTTGACCAAAGAGGGCTAGAAACTAAAATGATTTAATTATTTTAAAGAACAACGACACCTTCTTTGCTTTATCTTGTCTTGTCTCTATAAAAATACTCATGGAATAATCCTAGTCTTGCGCTCGATCACCTACTTCTAGCCACAAGAAAAAGACCCAAATACGACGAGAAACAACCTTAAATCGCAAGAAACTTTTGGGATTTTTCTTCAATGAAAAATAGACACCAACTATTTTTTTTTTTAAAAAAGAAAAAAACCAAAATCACAACTGAGAACTCCAACGACATTTTGTTGCAGCAAGACACTATATATTTTTTTTATTTTTTAAAATTTATTTTTGATATTAATATATTAAAATAAGTTTAAAACATAAAAAATAATTTAAAAAAAAATAACATTTAAATTTTAAAAAAAACTTTTACATCAAAAACATACAATATCTTTAAGCGGAACCAGATAAACGAACTACTGAGATGATGTAGGAAGCGTTTGGGAACGCGGTTCAACCCGCGTTCCCAAAAAATTTGAAATTTTTTTTTTCTAAAATTTAATATGATTTGTACGTTTTGGATCGTTTTGATGTGCTGATGTCAAAAATAATTTTTAAAAAATGAAAAAACATCATTGACATGCATTTTGGCACAAAAAGTTATTTGAAAAGCACCCGCAACCACACTGTCAACCACGCTCGTAGTCACAACTCCAACAACATTTTGTTGTAGCAAGAACAAAAGATGTTATTTTTTTATTTATAAATATTTTAAAATAATATATTTTTTATTATTTTTAGTTCTTCTTAGCGTCAGTATATTAAAACAATTTAAAAACATAAAAAAATAATTTAAAACAAAAAACATTTAAATTTTTTCAAAAATAAATTTACACCATAAAGACATACAATATCTTAAAGTGGAACCCAGATAAACGAACTGATCATGGATTGATTCAGCAAACAAACTAACTTGTTTCTCAACATGTGACGATTTAATAAAACACATCAATTAGGTCAATGCCCCTTTAACACTATGGTCCAAGGTATTGCAGTACAGTTTCAAGTACGGGTGAGCAAAATAACAGAAAAAACCGAAATATTAAACTAAATTGAAACATCAAAATTAACAAGAAAAACTAAATTGAGATATTAAATTGAACAAATTAATTAAAAAAAAAAAAATCTCAAGTTCATTACCTTAAAATCTAAAAAAAATTCTCAACTAAAAGATGCATGGATTGATTCAACAATATTAAATAAAAAATTAAATTGAATTGAACAATTTAATTTGAACCGGTTTTTTGAATGGATTCAATTTAAATTTTTTTTAAAAAAATACAGTCTGATCAAGTTTTTGTCCAAACCGAACCCAACCAACCAATAATCACCCCCCTACTTCAAGCATCATGCATACATGCAGTAGATAAAAAAAGAAAAAAAGAAAAAGGGACACTTGAAATTATGTTTTATTTTAATATATAATACTATGACCAACATATCTTCATAAGATTTCACTTGTAAAAGAAAGAAATATCTGTAGAAAAATCATACAGCTAATCCACCAGCATTTTCAATTATGCACCGTTTCCTAAATTTGAGATTTTTTTTTAAAAAAAATCATTAAAATATTCAGCAAAATCTTGTCGACGTGAAAACACTATATACATAGCTACATTTTTTTCCATTCAAAATAGAAAAATAAACATTAGTTTATTTGACTTGGAAGGGAGGCTTGGACTCAGCAGCTGCCTGATTGGACAGAAAACAGCTTTTAGCTTACAAGCCACCAGCTGATTATTTGACTTTCTAGCACTGAGACCCTATGAAGAAAAATGACTGAGTAGGTCCCACCACGGAGCATAAATCATTTAAAAATGAGAGAAAAACAATTAATTGGCCAATTAGTTACTAATAATAATAATAATAATAAGATTATTAAAGACAGTAAGAGCACCAGTTACATTTGCTCGAGCAAAGTCAATGTCCTTTCTGTCACTGTTTTGCCAAGGAGAGATAGTCAATTGAGAGAGAGAGAGAGAGCAAAGTGGGGTTAGCACTTATCATTGTCAAAACAAAACTGCCTATGTTTTATTCTAGAGAAAACTAGATACGTGTCACTGTCTTACATCGTCGATCCGAATCATTTTTTTTTAACATAAAAAATATTTAGGAAATAACACACCAAGTTAATACGGCTTAATTTAAATAACATATGAACTAACATATGAGATTAAAAAAATTATGTAAAAAAAAAACCTCAATGACTTATAATATCAAAGTATAGAATTAAAAAAAAAAAAAACAATGCAGGAAAAAACACGCCCTTATCAACATAGGTTAACTTGATTAACTTGTCACCCACGACATGAGATTGAGATAAAAAAAAATTAGATTTAAAAAAAAAACCTAGTAAAAAAGACTGGAGCTAAATAAAAAAAATACAACTTAATCCGAATTAACTTAACTAACCTGAACTACTCAGGATGATCGCATGAAAAAAAAAAAAAGAAAAATCACTAAGGTCAAGGGTTAATAATATAACGTCAAATTATGAAATTTAAAAAAATCAATTTTATAATAAAATATCGAGAAAAAACTTGATTCAACTCGAGTTAACTCGACTAACTCGCTATCTAAGATATAAAATTGAGATAAACTAAAAAAAAAAAAAGCAAAACAAATAACGAAGCTCATGTCTTAGTAACCCAATGTTGAATGATGAAATTGAAAAAAGCTAAAAAATAGACCTAACTTAAACCAAGATAATATTCAAAACTAGTGACATGGGTTATCAGATCGGGATTACTGTATCGAAATCATTTCCAATCATAGAAAAAATCTAAAAACAAAACAAGTAGCAATAAAAACAACGAGGACCAAATATGATATAAAAACCAAATGAAAGAAGATAATTAGGGATTAGATTGAAAAACAAAATAAATTAAAAAAATAGCAATGAAAAAAATGAGAACAACAATTGAATAAAAAACTAAAAAACTAAAATGATGAAGGATAAAATTGAAAAGGGTAAAACATAAACAAAATAGCAATAAAAAAAATGAAAGTTAAATTAGATAAAAAAAAACTAAATGAAATAAAATAATTGGGGATGAATTTGAAAATAATTTAAACTTCAAAAAACTTTAAAAGCAAAACATATAGTAATAAAAAAAATAAGGACCAAAATTAATACAAATAAACACTAGAGAACACAAATAATTTTTGGAATGACTGACATGAATTTCTAGACCAGAAAAAAGAAAAGAGAGAGGAAAAGAAAAAAAATCACTAAAACCCAACCACTCCTATGCCGTGAATATGCAACCCACCATTATAAAGAGGACAAAGTATTGCTTCAAATGTCTGGATGACTGATTTTGATAGTCGAACGACCTTGCATGCACCATTTAAATTACATGGGATCGTCAAACGTCAATAATTTTTTAATAATATTAATTTTTTTTTATAATTACCAAATAACTCCCATCTCAAACAATGCTTCTATTTTTTTTTTAATTTAAAGATAATTGCATAACTTAATTGTTCATAAAAAATAAAGAGACAAAAAGTCCTCCAATGAGAGTTTAATTTCTCTTTGCTTTTAAGATATCATCATAATTTTTTGCTTTTATTGAAGTTTTGATTTGAAAAAAAATTGAGACTATATATAATATATATATAAACGAAAATTATATGGGGTTATTTTCATTATTTTATGTAATTTGAAAATTTTTTATTGACCAAATGGTATTTTTTGTAATTTTTACAATAATTAAGATAAAGTTTAAAATAAAGTAAAGTGTAGAATACTTATATAATTTTCCTTTTATTTTAATTAGATTTACATAGCGGTAGTAATAGTAAATGAGCATTCTTTGTTTGTTCCTTTTATTTATGTGGTGCAGTGAGGGAGAGAGAGAGGGACTGAAAAAAGAAAGAGAGGTTCTTCTTTTGAGCTCTCTTGAGTGTATTAATGGAGTCTTGATGATACAAGTGTGTTTAAAAAAAGGTTCTTTAAACTGTGTATCCATTTAACGTGAAACCCTTTTTCTGTTTCTTTCTTTTGACAGTCTTGCTTGTTGTGTAGGACTGTTTTTTTTTTTTGCAAGATTTAGGGATCTGGGTTTCGGGGTTCTAGGGTTTGACTCTCTCTTTCTTGCTTTCCTGGGTTTCTTCTAAATTTGTTTCTTTCTTGTACTCTTTACTGAAATGGGGTTTCTGACTTTAGTGAAACGAGTCATTTCAATTATGAGCTCTGGTTTTTGACCTGCAATTTGTTGAAGCCTGCATCTTTGTATAGATTCTGTTTATAGTTTTGGGTTCTTTATAAAAAAGTTGGATTCTTTGAAACAAATCTTGATCTGGTTAGGGTTTTGAAGCTGACCCTTCTTTTTTTGTGAATTCTGAGTTTTTCTTAGATGAGCTGAACCCAAACTGTTTTTGTTGAATCTCGAGCTAGATTTGCTTTCTTGGCTTTGTCTCAGTTGATTGTGAAGTTACAAGATTTGATGCATCTTTCACTGTGGAAACCTATATCTCACTGTGCTGCTCTGCTGTTAGACAAGAAGAGCAGAAGGAAAGATGGGTCTGAATCCAGTCTTGAAATCAAGAGGAACTCATCAATTCTTCGAAAACTTCAAGAACACAAGCTCAGGGAGGCACTTGAAGAAGCATCTGAAGATGGGTCACTCGTCAAATCTCAAGATATGGAGTCTGACACTCTTGCAAACCAAGATGAGAGTCTTGGGAGGTCAAGATCACTAGCAAGGCTCCATGCGCAGCGAGAATTCTTGCGTGCCACAGCGCTAGCTGCTGAACGAATATTTGAGAATGAAGATTCTATACCTGACCTTCTTGAGGCATTTTCCAAGTTCCTCACGATGTATCCAAAGTATCAGTCGTCAGAGAAGGTTGATCAGTTAAGGTTAGATGAATATGCACATTTGTCTCCAAAGGTATGCCTTGATTACTGTGGATTTGGGCTTTTTTCATATCTTCAGTCTTTGCATTATTGGGAGTCTTCAACATTTAGCTTATCGGAGATAACTGCCAATTTGAGTAACCATGCTCTGTATGGTGGTGCTGAGAAGGGCACTGTGGAACATGATATAAAGACTAGAATAATGGATTATTTGAATATCCCTGAGCATGAGTATGGTCTTGTTTTCACTGTGAGTAGAGGCTCGGCCTTTAAATTACTTGCTGAATCGTACCCTTTTCATACCAATAAGAAGCTGTTGACCATGTTTGATTACGAGAGCCAGTCTGTGAATTGGATGGCTCAAAGTGCCAAAGAGAAGGGCGCAAAAGTCTATAGTGCATGGTTTAAATGGCCAACTCTTAAACTTTGTTCCACTGATTTGAGAAAGCAAATTTTGAACAAGAAGAGGAGGAAGAAGGATTCTGCAGTTGGTTTGTTTGTATTTCCAGTGCAGTCAAGAGTTACTGGGGCAAAGTATTCGTACCAGTGGATGGCGCTGGCTCAACAGAACCGTTGGCACGTATTGCTTGATGCTGGTTCATTGGGTCCTAAAGATATGGATTCACTTGGTTTGTCCTTGTTCCGTCCTGACTTCATTATCACATCATTTTACAAAGTATTCGGACATGACCCCACTGGTTTTGGATGTCTTCTTATCAAGAAATCAGTGATGGGAAGCCTCCAAAATCAGTCTGGGAGTACAGGGTCTGGAATGGTAAAGATTACACCTGAGTATCCTATGTATTTGAGTGATTCTGTGGATGGGCTGGATGGGTTGGTTGGTGTTGAAGATGACGAGGTTGCTGGGAATGCTGAAAAAACCACAGAAATTCGCCCAGGATCACAGTTGCCTGCCTTTTCTGGTGCTTTCACATCTGCTCAGGTGAGGGATGTATTCGAGACTGAGATGGATCATGAGAACAGTTCTGACAGAGATGGAACAAGCACTATATTTGAAGAAACTGAAAGTATTTCAGTGGGGGAAGTGATGAAAAGCCCTGTCTTTAGTGAAGATGAATCGTCAGACAACTCATTCTGGATTGATTTGGGTCAGAGTCCCTTGGGATCAGACAGTGCTGGCCAATTGAACAAGCAGAAACTGGCCTCTCCGTTACCACCTTTCTGGTTTTCTGGCAAGAAGAACAACAAGCGACTCTCTCCAAAACCAACATCTAAGATATATGGCAGCCCAATGTATGATGACAAAGGGGTAAACTTGGGGTCACATGATGACCACCATATGTTGTCATTTGATGCTGCTGTTCTATCAGTTTCACAGGAACTGGACCGTGTTAAGGAGGTTCCTGAAGAAGAACAATTTTCAGAAACAGACCTCTCTTCAAGAAATAATAAGGGCTCAGATCATTTGCATGTTCATGAGATTGAGGAAGAACCGGGAATCAGCTCCTTTTCAAACTCCGCCATAAACAGATCCCATAACAATAATTCAACCTCTGGATCGCATCATAACCTAACAAATGGCTCAACTGCTGCAATTTGCTCGGAGATGAAAGAAAGTGCTATAAGACGAGAAACAGAAGGTGAATTCAGGTTGTTGGGGAGAAGGGAAGGGAGTAGATATGCTGGTAGTAGATTCTTCGGGTTGGAAGAGAATGAACATCCAAGCAGGGAAAGAAGGGTATCATTTAGCATGGAGGACAACCGCAAAGAGCGTCCAAGCCATACTCTGGAGCCAGGAGAGATATCTGCTACCAGCCTCGACGATGAAGATTACAGCACTGATGGAGAATATGTTGATGGTCAAGATTGGGATCGAAGGGAACCTGAGATAACTTGCCGACATTTGGATCATGTGAATATGTTGGGTCTGAACAAAACTACTCTCCGGCTGAGATTTTTGATCAACTGGCTAGTAACTTCTTTACTTCAACTCAGGTTACCCAGTTCAGATGGAGATGGAAGGGTAAATCTTGTACACATTTATGGCCCAAAAATAAAATATGAAAGGGGTGCAGCTGTAGCTTTCAATGTCAGAGATAGAAACCGGGGGCTAATAAATCCAGAAGTTGTTCAGAAGCTGGCTGAAAGAGAAGGTATCTCTCTTGGCATTGGTTTCCTTAGTCACATAAGGATTCTAGATAGCCCAAGACAGCAACGTGGTTCTGTGAACCTTGAAGATACGACTCTGTGCAGACCAATGGAAAACGGGCATAATAACGGAAAAGGTGGGTTCATAAGGGTTGAGGTTGTCACAGCATCTCTCGGATTTCTGACCAACTTTGAGGATGTCTACAAGTTGTGGGCTTTTGTTTCCAAGTTTCTTAATCCAACCTTTATCAGCGAGGGTGGCCTTCCAACTGTTGAAGAGGGCACGGAGGTTTGATTTCCAGGACATCTATCAATTGGGGTGCAAAATCTGAGAGTCAGAGCCGAAGATTGGGAGGTGTTAAATCTGTGTGGCCAGATCCTTTTGCTCTTCCTCGTGACTCTTTGATGCAACGGGTGAATTTGTTAATTCTTGTTTGTTTGATTTTTCCCTTTTGGGTTTTTTGTAGAGGTGGCTTTAGAATCTGTATCAACTCGGGGAGTTATGTTGACCTCAAAGCAGAATTATATGGATATAACTTTCAGCACCAAAAACTTTCTGCTTTTGCTCTATACAAAATCAAATTTCTTGCATCTGTAAAATACAAAACTCACCTTATTTTGCCTGTGTAGTCTATAATACAATTCAGTGGTCTATTCATTACTTTGAATCCCAAGTTCTGTCAGCATGGTGGTAATTTTGATTCTTGAAATTGGACCAGGAATTTTCGTTTCTTAATCTGGTTGGGATTGCATGGTTTTTCTACTAGCAAGCTTTGTTAATCAATGAGGAGAATGTCGCTTTGTTTACCAGTCCTTGGAAATTCATAGCTTAATGTATCTGATCTGTTAGGAGATGATGCAGGGTCTTGACTGGAATTTCGATGAAAAGAGTTGACTGAATAGCCTTGCTGATCATGACCATAGTCCTGCCTAAGTAGCCTTAGCTGAGGAAGCAAGTTGTTTGGTCTTTAAACTGCCTGTATTGTCCCTACATGTTCTTGTCTTGAGCAGTAATGTTTGTTATATCTTCTCACCCAAAGTAGTCGTCTTTTTCTTGACATTGAAATAAACATTTTTCTGTTAGTGTCAAATTTCAATTCAACAAAGACTTAATCTGCTTTTAGTATGGAAAAGAAATGGCCAAAACCATTAGTATGGCCAAAACCATGCACCGAGGAGCAGTGACTTGATGTTAACAGGAAACGGATATCTCCTTGCATAATGCAAAGCTCGCCATCAAGTTCCCATTTAGTAATTATCATCATTGGGCCATACCCATTTAAGTTTGTTTCCCACGGAAATAATGGGGGGCGCATGTATGATTCTGCTTCCTTTTCTTTTGGTGCCTGTGGATTCTCACTTCTCAGTGTTCTAGGAGAGCCTGAGCGGGTCTTTTTCATAAAGTTGGTGTGGACATGGCACTGCAAGTTTCATTTTGAAACCATATCATGATGATCATCACCACATGCTTTTCTTAGAAATAAACAAAAAAAAGAAACCTCAACCGGTCACCACCAGATACTCTTACCATTTCAAATAGGAAACCTTCTGTACAATCCAAAAGATTGCATAATAAAGTATAACAAGAATGGTGCCATGTTTGACAAAGCTTCTTTGAGTGCTCCTATGGGGAAGTTGCTTCTAAAAGGAACTTTGGCGCGGTGGTTGGTGACAGTGAATCGTTGACAAACTTCAGCTGATTAAGCTAGTTGGCTACTAAACTAAAAGATTTGAAAGATATTGCATGTCATAGTCATAATCAAGAAATTGTTTGCATAACAAAGATATGTAGAAGTTCATCCTAATGCTTCCTGAATTATTGTGTTATATTATAAAGAGAAAAGGTAAGAGTACCTTCCAAACCAAAATAAAATTTTGGTCTACAAAATTTCTTAGGAATAACATTGATATGGACACTTAACAAACTTGCAATCTCAGTAAGAGAAAGCTAACATCTCACCAGAAATTGAAGATCTGGTCTCTGCACTATATAAAGTTCTCCGTTCCAACTGTATTGGCCACTACGCAATTAAAAATTTAAAACCACTTCAACTTCAGCAGGCCAGATCAACCATTCCCTATGCTCCGAAATATTAAACCAAGTGTGACTTAAATATTAACAAACAAACGAAAGTAAAGAAAAGAATTCCTTCAGCTCGTGAGTGGTTCCTGGTTGGCAACTTAAGTTAGATCCAAATCTTAGATCTTCACAAAGATGATATCCCACTTCACCAGCTTATGGAAAAGATCAACAGATTCAGAGATGAGGTGGCACTAGTGAACACCTACTTATGATTCCATCATCTTTATAAGAAATGCAGTTTCTAATGCTGATTCCTTGCATTGCAGGTATCTGTTTTCCTCCACTATATCCGTAGTTAAGTTAAGTAGTATCGGGCGTTTGGGATCATAAATAGTATGTTCACGAACTCGTGCAGCCCATTTTGCTGCTTCCCAAACCCCAAATCTGAAACATATCAAGGATAAATAACATGATCATCCCACTCAAGACAAAAGCAAAAGAAGAGCAATCATTGTTTCTAAAAATTGAAAAAGCAGAACCACTTTGACATAATAAACATATAATAACAATTTCGAAGGACAATAATTAAAAAAAAAAAGTCTTGAACCAGTCATTGCTTTAGGAATCAAAGCCATTAAGTTTTATGCAGAAGCAAGTAGATAAATTATTTCAAACAAGAAACATGAACCACTCTAATAAACATCATGTATGCATAATAATATGTCTGTGTGTACAATCGTGAGATATCTCTGATTTGACAAAATGCATACACTTTATTTAATACCAGAATGGTGGCGTCCCTCTATTCCTCATTAATGAACTTCACTAAATAAGCTCAAAGTGTGCAAGAGTACGAATACATACACCATTCCATTTATTATGTGCCTTTTGACATCTATGATATATGCTTGAAGTTAGAGCAATTTATCCACCTAACATTTTGAGAGCACATTATTTGCAGCAAACATCAGCTCAAGTTTGTAGCTCTCAATATGAATTAGATGTATTTTGAAAAAAATTGGCTACCATTCAAAATTGAAAAATTTATCTGAATTCAATTCCAAATATTGTTAGTTACAGTCGATGAGCACCACCATTCAGAGAGATAGGCTCAAATTTTTGACACAACAGTAGTGACTTAACTTCAAATTCAAAGGAATAACATGACTTGAAATGAACATGCAGTTCAGCAATGAGTATAACTTTTGAGATGAACTTCATTTATATCTATCACTATCTAAACGAATTTGGGAGTTTGACAATTCAATTATTATTCATAGAACATAAAACCATTTTGTTTTATATAGAAAAAGAGACTACTCAATAAATTTAAGCCAATAACCTGAGTAGCAGAGAGCAATTTCATCTAAAATCATGTAAGACAAATGAGAATCAACTGAAGAGAATTACCTATCAAGCATCAAATGGGAAACAAGGGACAAGAGTAAATTAAAAGCAAAAACTTAAGGGCCAATAATCATCAAACCAAGAGCATATCAAGTCACACGAAGAAAAGAAAGTCACAAAGGACAACTAAAGAGTTTCCAACATGAAGAAAATTCTCAAACAGCCAGTTCAGGGTCCTAATGTTTGAAATTCATAAATGCATTTCAAGATAAATTCTCTGAGGTAAAAAAAATGGATGACAGAGTTCCTGTCATAATTTGCTCACTCCCAGTGGTTTTGGTCTTGCCACTATCAGATAAGTTCACCAACTTTACATGTGTCAAGAAAAAAATTTGCATTTGTGTTTTGAGTATCTGTCTGATCACAGCCTATACAAAGAAAACCTGACAACATGTTAGCAAATTACCGTGTATTAAAGGACGAGGTTATCAACACGGCAGGATAAAGGACATCTTTCTGAATATTGGCATAAGGACAATATTTCATTATGGCATGAAAATCATCAATGTCCCCTGGACACCCAAACTCTTCATAGTCAGCTGCTGTGAGTGGTAAAATGGGATGGAGAAGAGTGCTGGTTGCATCTAAAAAGGGAACCTGAACAAAAGGAATATATAATTATTGGAATACAAGAATGAAGAACTGATAAAAGATATTGACAAACAGCCATATAATTGCAAATGCTAAATAAATCTACAGAACTTTTTAATTACAGTGTCCCGACCACCAAAAAGAATTGCAGAAAATCGTCTAGCACAAGCAATACCTTCATATGATCAAGGGAGAACAATGACAATGATATTTTTTTATTGTATAAGGTAACCATGAAGTTCATTGCTCAAGTCATTTTACTTGATAACAATGACAGCTTTGTATATTATAATACATGGTTTTGCAATGAGTGAAACATGTATATTCATGTATACCTTCAAAATGGCAGCACGAAATAAATCTGGGCAACTATTAATGGCAGCAGCCACCAAAAGTCCTCCAGCACTATATCCCCAACCAGCAAGCTTGTTTTCTTGCACAAACTCATTTTCAACGAGGAACTTGGCACAGGAGACAAAATCTTTGATTGAATTAAGTTTCTTCTGTTGTCTACCATTATGATGCCATGCCTTACCATGACCACCTCCACCTCTGCAAACACAATGTGCTGTAGATAATTAAACTTTAAACAAGCCCAAACAAACGGTAACCATTTCAAACAAGGATTTAACTGTATTCACACTAGAAATAAGCTGAGCCAAAAAACTTCTGACTAGTTGCGGTACAGGTGAAAAACATACCTAACATCAGCATATGCAATAACCCAACCACGATCAAGAAGGCTTTTCAAATCATTGCGCCACCGCTTGTCAAGTAACTCACCATAAGCTCCATGCCCATGAAGCAAACCAGGATTTTGATTATTATTTTTGTTTTTGCGTGAGTACAGAATTGTTAAAGGAACCATAACTCCATCATATGAGGAGACATCATATTGTTCGCAAGCATAAAACTCTGAGAGGCAATTCCACAAGTTATCATCTTCAGATTTGATTTCATTTAGAAAATCAGAGTTCAAATTATTCGAGGATCCATTGGCAATGCCTCCTGAGGAGGTTGTCCCATACAAAATTCTTGTTCTTTCATAGAGCAAATTTTGCTGTTGGACAATATTCCAATTGCCACTTGACAGCTCATAATCAACTACGGCGTCAGGCATCTGCAAAAATTTGGAGATGTTCAAGTGGAGATGCACACTTTTGCAAAATATATAAGAGGAAGATAACATTCACATGGAGAAAAGAAGTTGGAAGAAATCTTCATTGTTATTAAAATCAGAAAGGATGTGCGAGCAAAGGATATAAAAAGGGGTATCATGAAAGAGCAAAGCATGCATTGTATGCTAACTGGATATAAACTCTAACCCTCAGACACTAAAATCTCATAAAACCATACGACAAAAAAGAAAACCCTCAGAATTCCCAATTGATCAAACAACAAAATCACTCTAACTGGTTGAATGTCTGGTCTTACAGAACTAGTTTTCATTCATATCTTCCCATTATCTCTGAATCAGAATCCAAGTATAATATAATTTAAATGCCTATTATATATTAAATTTGGTATGAACATACGCAGCTAGAAAAGCATGAGGAAACCATCTGCTAACATTAATGACTTTTACGGGTCATACCACAGGTGATGATATGGTAAAGCGCATGGTTGATGAGTAGTAGTCATAATTTGGTCCAGGCCAAATTTGAGAAACATGATTTGGAAGAGGAAGGAAAGTAGGGTTAAGTTCTTTCAGTCTAACTGCATCCTGCCAGATCAAGAGAAGAAAAGATGAGAATAGCAGAACAGTAATACCATTAATGCATTCTTAGTGAAACCACTATGTTACCTTCCTAGCAGGCATAGGTAGAGGAACTGAACAAAGTCTAAAGCTGCATTTTTCCCGTATGATTAGTGTCAAGTGTGTATTACAGAAATCAACATCTTCAATAACCATATCTCGGTCATCATCAAATACTCTCTGCAATAAATGCAGTGATTGAGAAAAGAATTTATGAAGTAAATGTGTTCGCCAAAACAGAAAAGATTTATGAAAATATAGGTGAGTTTTAACCACGAGGAAAAATTACTAAGAAAAATGCTGAAAGAAAAAGGTATAAAGTAGTGAAAATAAGAACAGAAAAGAGATGCAGCAAAATTATATCAAGCTGTCAAACACCATACTATCCAACCAATGGTATCAACTGGGTCACCAGACAACAATCAGGGAATAATAGACAAAGTGATTGCACATAGTTAACCCACCAACCTCCCAGATCCTTGGACCAGAAGAAGCATTAACTGGACATCGAAGAAGATAGTGATGATCAACCAATTGGCCCCTTCTGGCAGCATCAGTAAACAAGTAAAGGTATCCTTGATGATGTTCAACTATGCAGTGGGCTTGAGCTTCACATTCCCAAACTAAAGTAATGCCAGATAATGGATCGGCTGCATTTATGAGAAAGACCTAAAACATGGTCATGATTATTATTCCGTTTCAAATGTCAGGATCTCGAGTTGAGAAAAAGCATTTTGAAAGTGATACCTTTGAGAATGTTGTAGAGAAAGTATTTACAGTCACAAAGCGGAAATCCTTCGTGTGTCGTATGTTAACATAAACATTTTCTGCTGGCTCATCTAGAAGCAAAACATCTTCCTCGGTTGATCCGATCATGCTACAATATATTCTGATGACAAAAGAACAAAAATTCAACTTCATGCTGTTGAATTCAACAAGGAAGAAAAAAAGCACACAATGATGAGATAAATCACACTAAAATGTTATAAAGTCCATGTAATACCAACCGACTAGGCCTCTTATGTTGATCAGTAACAACATACAACAATGCTTGTCCATCCTTGGCCCAAGCCAAATTCGAAACTCGATCTGCTTGGGGCTTACTACACAATGCACCAGAATTCAAATTCCGTACAGACAATCTAAAGGAGTCATTGTCCTTATCATACATAGTATATGCAAGAAACTTATGATCAGGTGACACTTCTGATAATTCTTCATAAGCATAACCTATAAACACAAATAAACAAACAAACATTGTCCCAAATAGCTTTAAAACAACAAAACTTCATTCTTCAGTAAAAAATGTTACTTTATCAGCACCTCCAAATCTCTCAGCTTCTAGATTGTAATCAACCATCTTCTGCTCAATTTTTCTCCCAGAAACAAAATCAAACCCGCCCGAAGGATCTTTATTCGAAATGAATTGTTCATTTAAGCTTGCCAATCTCCTACAAAGCACAGGATACTGCTTTCCCGCTTCAACTCTTTTATAATACAACCTACAGTGAGTAACATCCACCTTGAAACAGTAGCAAAAAGAAAAAGAAAACGATCCATTTTGAGATTCTCAAACAAAATTAACAACTTTGAACAAATTATCCAATACCCTTTTGAAAAACTAACAAAATTACAAGCAGCAGGGACAACTTGAGAGAGTAGGCAATCACATACCATGGACCCCAGCGAATGGGAGAGGTAGAGAGGTCAAAATGCAGTCTTGAAGCCATTTCAGACTGGAGTTTACTTTGAAGTTTCTCGGTATCAGACATGACAGCTTCTGTGTACTTCTCTTCTTGTTCCATGTAAATATCCATGTGTCTCATAGCTACTTTGTCATTTAAGTGCGACATCCAGCTATATGGGTCTTCCCAGGTAGCATCATGGAATGTGAAAGATTGAGGTTTTTGCGGTGGTTTTGGATGTTTTGGAGGGGCTGGTGGGGCTGGTGGTTTGGGTGGTCTATAGTGGCGGATGAGTAGGTGGTGAAGAATGGTGGGCAGACGGTGGTTGTGGCGGTGGAAAGTCGTGGTTAAGAGGTGACGCATGGTTGGTGGGGGTTTAGGGAGAAAATGAGGAATTCTTGGGGTTTAAGAGTTTTGATTTTTGAAGAGATGCCCATTTGTTTATTTTTAGACATTTTTGGTATTGTCACGGTGCTTTTAATTTTTTTTTTTATTATTTTAATATTTTTAAATTATTTTGATATATAATTTCAAAAATAATTTTTAATAAATAAAAAAATATTATTTTAATATATTTCAAAATAAAAAATAATTATTAATATAATATCAAACATTACTTTAGTATTATAACATGGTCCGATTCTCTTAATTTTTAACTTATAATCAATAATTTTTTTAAAAATAAATAAATAAATATAACAACAAAAACTACATTTTTCTGTTCGGGTCAACTTGACGATCAATAAACCTAATTGTATATATGAAGATTTTTTTTTTTATCAAACTATATTATTTTGCTTTTTTCTTAAAAAAAATAAAAACAGTGCTAAATTTAAAAAATAAAATAAAATTAGGGGCAATCGGTTCTCATTGCCTATCAGCTAGCAGGCTAGGCATTGGGCTCCGTTTCTCCTGCTAGTGAGATTGTTTTTTAATGCTGGGAAGAAAAGTTAATCCCAATATGTAAAATTATATTATTATAGAAAACACTAAAGGAAGCAATCTCGAGTGAAAACCCTATTTTGCTTTTATTTACATAAAATAAAACGTAAGGGATGCAGGTATTATCTTTTTTTTTTAGAGAGTATAATTACCAAAGTAATCTTATAGGGGAAAAAAAAATTATGTTCAAGGGTTTTATGGTAATTTTATTTTTTTATAGCACAAAGAAAATGATGAAAATACTCTCGAATTAAAAAAAAAAAACTATCTTGCAAGGGTAATTCAATCTTCCTATTATGTTTTTTTTAAGAGCAATGAAGGGTATTTTTATATTTTAATAATATAAAATATAAAAAAAATGTTGGTCTTTACTACGAACGTTCTAGCATGTGGACTTCATTCATGCTTTTTAGACGACACGTGTGATTATGTCTATCATTAAAATACTACTTTCTATAGTGGTGTTAGAAATATCTTTGCGTTTATTTTTAGTGTGTACAATGCATGTAGGCAACTTATAATCATACCATCACCTATGACTACACACACACACACACAAATCACACTTGATTTTCTTTGTTTTTGATATTAAAATTTTAATTGTTATTCTTTTGATTTTTTTTCTCTTAACCTTTTATGGATTTTTTTTCCTTTCAATTTAGTTCTTTAATCACAATTTTCAATATAGTATTTCTTTTAATTTGACCCTTATTTTTTTGGTTTTTAATTTTCTCCTTAACCCTTTTGTTTACATTTCATTGACTTTCAATTTCATTATTCAATCAAAGTTTATGGTGTATTTTTTTTTAATTTGGTTCTTTTTCTTGTTTTATTTTTATTTTGTTAAAGTTATTTTTCTTTTCAATTTAACTCTCCAATAGAAAAAAATTTGGTTGCTCTCTAATTTATTTTTTTTATTTTGATTTTTACCCTTATTTTTTAATTGCAATTTTTTCATTTTAGATATTTTTTATGTAATTAATTTTTTCTTGATTTAATCCTTCAGTGTTAATATCTTTTTTTTTACTCATTTTCTTTTATGATTACATCGTTGGACACTATTTTTTAAAAAGGATTGGGCCTATAACCCAAGTCATTTATTATTTATTTATTTTTGCTTTTGGTATTTTTTATTGATGTCTTTTTTTTAATATGTCTTTTTTTTTCAAAATAATTGTTTAATTTATATTTCAATTAATTTCCATTCTCTATTATTTTTTTTTGTTATTTAACCTCTTTTCAATAGAGGTCTTTTTCTTAGTTATTTTGTACGTGTTTGACTTTTTAAAATATCATTGTGATTCATCTATAAATATTATTTTGATATGTTTTTTTTCTATAAATTTATTTTTAAAAATAAAAAATATTTATTTTTAGATGATATTTATAAGGTGAGCAGTTTTGCATAATATTTTTTTTCCTTTTGTTTTATTAAATCAATTTCATGTTTTTGTCTTTTTCTATTATCGTTTGATTGAATAAAGATTTTATTTTGATAAACAAATTTGGTAAAAACAACCGAGTAAATATCCAATGTTGCGAGATCAAATATCTTAATCTACATTTGTCTCTTAATTTTTGCAATTTTATTTTTAATTATCTTTAATGATTTATTTATTTATTTACATAGATAATTCTTGATTTATTTAATCAAATGCTTGGATGAGTTTTTGATTTACATTTCTAGTTTTTTTATATAAAAAAATATGTCAGTAAAGCCTGTATATCCATTTTTTTTAATTGAAAACAAAATATACAACTAGTGACATAGCACGAGTTGAGAGACTAGTGGTGACTAGTATGTGTTGATGATTCTTATACAATACAAACTTGGGTAGTTTTTTTTTCGTAATATAATGGCCAGGAACCATTATGAGGCAATATTTTTATTCTCTTATTTATAATTTTATAATGTTTGTTACAACAAAATAAATCAATTTATTTGAAAAAAAATTAGTGCTTCATATATACATATAGGTTTTTAGGATTTTCCTAAAAATTTATTATAGATTTTTTATTTTTTATAATTTGGTTAATAAATTAAAAATTATCATTTCCGCACAAATATTATATTGTTTCAATTTATAATGTATTGTATTTAAAAATATATTTATTATATTAATGGGGAATTAATGCATAAAAAAAAGTTGCATATCAATGGCAATAAAACTTCATTTTTATTTAATTTTCTTAAAACGATAAAAATATGATATTATGAGAATTCACACATCTATAGTTTATTTATTAAATAAAAAATTTGTTTGTATGTTTTTCAATAGATAAGTTTTTAAGATTTCATTATTACATGTTTCTTCACACTACCAGAATATTGCATAATATTGACAAATACTTCATCAGTATTCAAACACTCATTCTATCAGAAAAAAATATACCGACAGAATCATGGACAGTAATTAGTCATAAGAAAATATATTGTCAGTGATTTATATTATATTAGTTATTTTTTCGATAATATATTCACCGATGGATTTACATATGAAAAAAGAACACCAAATAAAAAAAATTACCAACATAATTATGTCGATAAATCCATCAGAGATTATGATATATTAACGACAAAATATAACATTGGTAATTCCATCTGTAGTATAATGCATAATTTTGACAGAGATTTACATATTGTCAGTGGTAAGTCATGTAATTTTTTTTTCAAAATCTCTGGAACTTTCCAAGGGCCTTAGTCCATCAATAATTCTGTTTGTAAATGACAATGACAAAGTCTTATAAACTTTCCAAGGGCCTTAGTACATTCACTTTATCCCTCAGGTCGAACATCTCACACCTAAGTTGGGCCATCTCATCACTAAGTCAGGTTGTCTAAGCTTTAATTTGTTCTCGTACAAATTGCCTGGACAACTGGAGATTATTGGCTCAAACTTGATTGTGAGGAACCAACGGTCGATACACTTTGGTCTGTCCGCGTATCCTTGGTTGTAGTGTTTGAGATATTGTAAACCTAATTTCTATCGGGTCCATCAGATGATTTAGCCTCCAACGATAAATCCGGATTGAATTTTAGATGGGTCGAAGGATTCTCCTAATATCTCTCATGCAATTAGGTGTTGTATGTTTCTTGAAAAAAAACAAGTCAGCAAAATTTAAAAAATAATAACTTAAGAAAACAATGGTTGTAATCCAACTTACCATGAACTTCTAAACTCAACTATCTACGAGTTGTTGCACCCTTTTCTGACGATTCTCATTTCACATATGAGTTTCAACAAAAGCTCTAAAGGTCTTGGATCACATCCAAGAACCGTAACCTGTAAAAAAAAGCTACTGTTAGTTAAATATTTTCATGTAATACAACAAGTTATATATATATATATATATATATATATATATATATATATATATATATATATCTTATCATCTATTTTGCATGTTAACGAATAGAATAGATCCACCAGTGTACATAGTAATCGTACCATGAATCTCTTTGTTCCGGTTCTCTACACCAAACTATGGCCATCGCATGAAACGCTTAAACTTCATATGCTGGATATAAGTGTCTTAGATAACCTTCAAGATGTGCGGAGGTTTCAAATCCCACCGTACAAAAACATCTTCCCAGCCTGAAAGACCTTTTTCTTTTGCATATTTCTTTATTTTTTTATGCCTCGTACAAGAAATCATACAACTTGGTACGTAGAAATAAATTATTTGTTAAGAAGATAAAAAATAAAATTTGAACATTCAAAAAAATATTATATTTTGAATTCAATCTTATCTAATGGCGTTGTGATTCTCCCACACCCTCATGATAATAATATTGTTAGTCTCCTCCCAGTAAAATTTCTCATTGCAAGTTCATTTTATAAAATAATTAGTTTATTAAAATTAAAAAACTGATTAAATTAAATAATAATAAATATTTATGTATATATTAACCTTGAACTTTGCGAACCAAGCATCAATTACAAGCCTCCATTCAAGATTTTTGGAAACCTAACTCCACTAAAACAAGGGCACTTCCATCGATTATTTCATTGTTAATGTTATGGTGCGAGCAACCTTCATAGTTGTAAACCTTAAATTTCATTCGTTCATTGAAATTAATTATTCAAAAATTATTCATAATTTTTTTTTAATCGTGTAGGAAAAGAAAACAAACTTATATGCCGTGATTGGGCTTCCATCGAGAAATGTACTTCTCAGTGTACACATCTTGCTAAAAAAAGGACACCCTTTCTGTGAGGCGGCCTCGCACTCGATGAGCATGTGTTGAGAGATGGTGCCTGTGCCTCGGGTGCCTAGTCATGGTCTGCACCTAGCGACTCATGGTCATTAGAAGCACTGCCAGAAGAATCAACAATGCTCCTATTAGAATATGCTAATTTTTCTTATGTGCTCCAACTAAAAACCATTTTATATATAAGAAAATGATTGATAGTCCACACTAAAGTTGCTTTCATCTGAAAATTTTGTTTGCTCGAGACATCATACATTAAAGTCCCGGATGACCATAATTGATTCAACTTATCAATCAACGATCAAAGGCAAACATCTATATTCCTACCTAGACTATTAGGACCGGGTATGACATAGGTAAGAACATGAACTCAAGACTCATACACATCCCTGATGACAAGTTGTAAACCATGAGTTTTATTGACCAACAAGAATAAGATGTAACAGATAACTCGAATGGATTGAATATGTTTGTACATAACCTAACACAATATTTTGTGGTTCCATTGAAAACTAAGGATGCACCCTACTAAACTGTGATGTAGGTAGAAGCTAAAGAAAACAACAAACAAAGAAAAAACACATGAATTTTAATGAGTGAAAGGGGTTGCCGATGTGAACCCCAAGTTCGCAGGTTTTATTTTCTTAAGATTAATAATCCTCAAGGAGGTTTACAAAGTCTTAAATAGGTTAGAAACCCTACCTCAACTAGGAAACAAAATAAAAACCCAAAATTTCCAAGGAAAGAAGCATGAAATCCAAAAATAACAAGGAAAGTCACAAAAACTGCCAAAACCAGGGTCCTAGAGCGAGATTTTTAAAATTAAAAGATCTTACGATTATAATAGCAATTTTATCACTAATTTTAGAAAAATAGCCTTTGGAAACTCTTGTAAACATTTTAGCACGATCCAACAGTTAAATTAAAAGTTATGGCTCTTTTAAACCATTATTCTGGTTTATCACGACCAAATCTTCTCTTGGGCTTAAACATATCTCACTAGTCCATAAATATATTCGTTAGGCCATTCATGTAATCTGTCTAGGGCATATTCTCATCTAGTTATGACAGACTCACACCTGGTTGTCCAAAATCACCTGTTATTGCAAGCCCAACTACATCAAACTACTTCTAGGCTTCACCATCGGGAGGATGCACCATGAGTCCATCCAATACATCATGTGATTGATGTCATGTCATATGTTCAACATTCTTTAAAGACATGAATAACTTTTGCAATCTAAGAGTGATTGAGAAGTATCTCAATTTTCTATATGAAACAAAAGTCCTTCCCCTACCGGTTTTGGGTTTATACCAAGCATGCCTATATGTTCTACACTCGATTAAATCTTTTTAAGGTAGTACAACATGTAAAATTTTAAAAACATGTCAATTTTTTGGTATCCTAGGCTAGGGTGTTTCATCATGCATATAGCAACATAGAAGTTCTCTTTCAACTTATTTTTTTTAAAGTAAAATGCTTCTCGCCCATTCAATGATTTTGCATAAATGGCCTTACTCAGCCCATAATCTGATTTGATGGTGAACACTTGTGCAACAACCGATGATTTATTGTGATTTGTGCACCCATCCCATAATTGTTCATCAGAATCTTTCAAAAGATCAAAAAACCTGACTGCATCCTTATTTAGTTCTTAATCTATGATTGAACATTCCCCTGCATAATCCTGACTCATTCACATTGCATCTATAATCATTCTCCGTGTGCAAACCAATACAAGTATTTTTTCATAAACCTTTTTTTATATAGAAGATGCATTGTAACAACATCTAGATTGAGAAACTTTTTATTTTTACACCTTTTACATGGACATTTAATACCTCATTCACTAATGTTTTTTGGATTAGATAGTGTGTAATTAATAAAACTTGTAATACCATTATAATAATCCATCATGCGTAAACTTTCAGGAGAAACTCGATATATCCACGAAAAATTATCTATTACTTATATAAAACCTATATAGAATATTGATGACAACATGTATTAATTAATAATATGAACTAAACAAATTATTGATATCCAACTAATTAGTTATCATTATTTTAAATCAAACTTATTCCTTCTATTTTGATAATACCCTTAAATCATTATCAATTTTCTTTAAAAATTCAAATTCCTTCAAATTTACTGAAATTTTCAACTTAACAATAAAATTGATTAAATGTGAAACTTGCCCATTAATAAGTCATTACTTATTCCATTATAAAACACCCAAGTTACAAAATCAAACTCAATTTCATCAAATGACAAACAAATATAACTTTTCAAAACCTCAAACAAACCCTAACATGTACAAATAATACATTCTTACAACAAGTTTCTATAGGAAATGGTTATAAAACAAGTAAACACATAATCAAACTACATACATTACATAAAAATGCCAAAAAAATAACATTTGTAAAATGGGTTACAACAAAAAAAAGAGGTAGTTTTGCTTACTTGATGTGGCGAATCTTAAAAAAAAATTGAACCAAAACAGAAATACTGACAGACTGAGTGTTGGGATGGCCGAATTTGTGATAATGAGAGCTTGGTTTGTGACAAAATGAGAGGAGCAAGGGTGCTATGTGTTGTTTCTATAGGATAAAAAGGAAGGAGAAGAATAAATGGGGAGGGGGAGATGGGGGATTAACTGTTAGGTTATAACTTAAATTTTACAAACGGATTCACCGATGAGTATTGGCAACGGGCATATTTGATTTGTAATTCCATCTGAAATAATAACACGTCATTTTTATATTTTTTTTAGTTTTTCATTTCTTAATTTTCAACTGTAATTCCATTGGGGTATTCACTTACGGAAGATTTTTTTCGGTGAATACCGAGAGAAATAGCAACGTTATGTTCCATCAGTAATTATCACTATAATTTACCAATGATATTATTTCCATTGATATTTTTGTTAGTATTTAACAATTTTCTAGTAGTGTTACATATGGATTTTAAAAGGCTATGATTATTTGGAGTGGAGATAATGGAGTTTAATTAAAATGGCTCATGAAACAGTAATGAAAAAGTTCAAAAGTATATTGTTTTAAAGAAAAGAAAAACGATGCCCTAAAAATAAAGTTTCAGTAATAAGAATAAATGAAAAAATAATAAGATTATAAACTAAATATCCAAGATAAGTTTAATTTGGAAAAAAATTGTTTATATTACAAAGAAAAATAAAAACCCATCTCCTCATTTTATGTGATTGTGTCATATATTGATATTTTCTTTTTATTTAACTCTAATATCTTAACTTTATGCTTTACCAATTGAAAATATCGTATGTATATATCAACACAAGCAAAATTGATAACAATATTTTTCATGCAAAAATTGTATACTTTAAATATGAAATATTGCTCATTGTTGATCCTAGAACCATTTCATAATATATAAATCATATAATTTTTGTTTTCTTGAAAAATAAATTTCTTATGGAACCATTGGAATTTAATGATATATATATATATATATATATATATATATATATATATATATATATATATATATATATATTAACAGATACATCTACATGAAAAGAATCAAGGTATTGAAAAAAGAAAATATATATAAAATGTATTTTTTTTGACACGACTGTCTATATTCATCAAGAGTGACAGTCGTGTCAAAAAAATACATTTTATATATATTTTCTTTTTTTAATATCTTCATTCTTTTCATGTAGATGTATCTGTTAATATATATATATATATATATATGTATGTGTGTGTGTGTGTGTGTGTGTGTGTGTGTGTAATTAATTACTCATAACATGTCCATTAAATATACGAGTGCCATCTTTACTGTGAGATCCTTTTAGTTTTATGGGATATTGTGTTTTAAGGCTATTAAGAAACCCTAAAAATCCTAAATCAGAAAAAATAAAAAAGAAGAAGAAAGTAATATCCCATAAGAAGAGATATACTACTTTCCATTATTGCTCATGAGTCAATCTTGATACAAATTCCCTAAGTTTTTCTTTCATCTTTAAACCCATTTAATTGCTCACAATATTCTGCGCATCAACATTTTGATGGGTTTATTTTCCCATGAAATTTAGGTTGAACATTAGAGCATTGGAATTTAGCTGGACCCTCACTTCCGGTGTATTTGAGGTCAATATCAGCAACCTCCACTTCGTCGCATGGGATGTCCTTGCTACAGGAAAGCTGAACAGCCACGGGAGTCCTAGATGTGCCTCTTATATTCTTGAAGCTCACATTCTTGATGCTTACTTTTGATGCAGACTGTAAGTAAGAAATGAAAAACCATATATGATAAGATTCTATTAGTATCCTTAGTTTTGAGAGATTTCTTTCTTTCTGTAATTAACAAATTAATCAGTACCTTTCTATTGCATTCATTCCATGGACAGTATACTTGATCTATGACAATAGGATTGCTGACGTTCTTCATGATAATATCTTCGAAATGTATATCAGACGCTGAGCCACCAAATAACGCAGGCCAAGATTTAATTCTCACACCATTTTGGGTATTGGAGATGGTGCAGTTCTTAACAAAGATTCCAGACACAGATTCTTCATTCTGGGATTTCCCTAAACTTCCAATGCTGATGCCGTGACCTGGTGCGCATGTTACTCCTTCGATTGTAATTTGTCTACTGCCATGGCCGAGGGAAATACAATCATCTCCCGTTCCAATGTCTGAATCGATAATCTTGATGTCTTTTGATCGTCCAATATGGATTCCATCTGTGTTCAGGCTCTCATCATGTGCAGTGATTGTAAAATGTTGGAAAGTGAGGTTTTTGCACCCCAAGAGATGAGCATGAAAGTACTTGCTGTCCGTGGATGTTATATCGTGGACTATTCCGTTGGTGATGAAATTGAACTTCAAACTCTGGTCGATCAAGCAAACAAAAACAACACAAAATTAAGAAATTTAATTTTTCATTTCGATCATTTACTAATCACCATAACATAAAAGAAATTAAACTTACGACGGGGGGTAGCTTGCAATGTTTATCCTTTCCACAGTTGTTTTGATTCGATGCCGATTTTCCTTGGCCATCAAAAGTTCCACCACCAGTCAAAGTAAACTGATCAACATAATTGAGAGTAATCCAGCTGCTAAACCCTTCGAATTCTCTCATGTCTACCGGCGCCTGTAATTTGCCTTTAACTTGAAGCTCAATTGCAGCCTTGCAAGGCCCTGATATAATCACTGGGCCTAACAAGTATGTCCCTCTCGGAATCAAGACTTTACTCGGACTTGTTGATGCACAAGCATCTTCCCATGCACTTTTGAAGGCCTGAAGAGGGTAAAAGAAAATGCAAAATATCTCAACCAAGACAATCTGGTAAATTAAACATTGTATTGCTAAATACTTACCTTGCTAATATCTTCCTCGTCACCATATTTTGTCACATCGAAGACAACATTTTCGGCTTTAACATCAGTAGATGTCAAGAATAGCAACAAAAAGATTGCCGAGACATTAACTTTCAAGCCCATTTTTCCTTGGGACGTCAATTTCTTCCACCTCCTTCTGTATTCTGCAAATTTGTTTGGATCGAAAATGAAATGATTATAATATTCTATGGAGCTTTTTATAGAGCATTGAGGAAAACAAACACCAATCATATTTTTTCCGGCAACGAATTCATATGGTTTCTATTATTAGATTTCTCTCAACTGCAAAACTCACACAGCTTGGCAAACTAACTCGTACGAACATTCCCTTTTATTTTTAGATTAGGGCAGGAAAATCCTATCTGGGAATATAAAACTAAGACTAATTACAGGGAAACAAAGTGACAGTAGAGTTTTCTAAGAAAAACTTGTAACCAATTGTTGTTGCATCATGTTCTCTGCCATTAAATTCATTAATTACATCGAAGCTCTCCCTCTTCAATACTTTATAGCCAGACCTGGATATTTAGTACGTATATAGAGATTGGTTGCACCTGGGTTGTCTGTGCATGGTTGGTAACATGGAGTATGAAAACAGAAACTGTGGCTGTTATGAAAATAACAAAATGTTAGAATGAGCTGTGAAAGATCATGAGGATAGAAATACCATACTTAGAAGATGCGAATCAATTTTACACCTTAATTCTAGCGTAGAGATCATCGTGCATTAAGAACCTAGATACTACAACACTGTACTGTGAAATCAATCCTATGTATCAATTAAAAGCAAGGCTTTATACATGTGTTTAACACAAATGTTTGTTAGGTTTAGTTTTTGTTACTCCATCAAGCTATTTTTGGAAATTAGATAATGTGAAATTGATATAGCATAAATATGAAGGCAATGACACCAAAAGTTTAAGCAAAAGTTAAACTGCATACAGCCCAACAGCCTATGCAATCTGTGGTCTTTTCTATCTTTAGGGGAAAGAAATTTGTGAGAGACTTTCAATCTTAACAGCACTAGTTTTTGTTTGTTTCATGAGGAAGTTCTTCGAATTTGGATCCTTCACTGCAACTCAGGCTTAGCTCTCTTCTTTTCTTATTTCTTCTCCTTTATAATACGAGTGAAATCCCGCATCACATCTCACTGATCATCATGTTAAGGGATTTTTTTAAAATAAACTGGACAGCAATGCTGGCATATATGTCTTTTGGGAATGGCACAAATTTTCTTACTTTTTGTTGCATATAACAACATTCGCATTTGGAGAATTTTTTTTTATTAATTATTATTATAAAGAAGAAGTTCGAAGCTGAGATCTTTAGAGGAAAACATGGGTGTTCATTGAGGTATAAATCTATTAATTATTATGATAATAACACGTTGCATGTTTGAAGGTTGCATATACAGATAGACACCCTTACTTTTTCCCTTGAATCTATATATTAACATTGAAACCACGTAATTCATCATTATTTGTTTTTGCTAGTTTGCTGGCCTACGCTACTCTATATGTCATAAATAATTTTTTTCTAACCTAAAAACATTTATTCAAGTCAATGAAAAACTATTTAATATTATTATTAAATACAATTTAGCAAGTTAATATTAAATTCTCTTAACCTGACTTCTTAGTTTAAAAAGAATTGGATGGTTCAGAGTGGTTAAGTTAGGAGGATTGCCTCCCTTTTACTGCACGGCTATGCAATTTTTGTTCTTCCTCCTTTAATTTGAACAAAATTATCTTCCCTTTATTGGCCATTTACGTTCTTTCTTTTCTTCATGGCATAATATAATAGTCATGGTTTCTAAGAGATATTTTAAGGAGAAGCATGTTCAGATAGAAGAACTTCCATTCTAGTTGGACGACATTTGTACGGCTCATAATTTGAAAGTAGATGATTTATCTCTGTCTTTGAGTTGATTAAGGTAATTGAACTTATGTTGAAATTTGTTGTTATCCTAGCCGAAGATTATTTTACTTCTCTATTCAGAATAAGACTCCAGATATTGATTTTTATGTTGTTTATGTTCTTGACATTCATACTGACTGTTTGCTTTTGCCAATGAGCATCCAATTTTTAGTAGTAGCACCATGCTTAAAAAGTACTAGCTAGGAAAAGGGTTTCCACTGATGTGTTGATCGATCAGTTTATGTTTGTTACACTAATGATGATATTCAAAATTCTATTTTGTTCAGTGTATAGAAAAAATCTCCTTTTATTTTATTAGATTTTTAAGGATTGCTGTCGTTGATATTCACTAGCTAATGAAAGGGCTTCCATTGTTATGATCAGTTTTGTATTGTTGTCATCATCATTATTGTTCAGTACAGTGGAAGTTTTCGATGGTATTTAAATTCTCGTTGTGCAGTTTGGCAAAAGATTTCATAACTGAACATCTAAACGAAATAGAATGTGGCCTGTGGAGGTACTGAGCTGTTGATATTCGCAAAGATATGTCCTGGATTTGATGGTCTCTTGATGTTGGAGCTGATTGTTTGTTCGTGATGATTACATGGGACCCCTTAAGCTGCTAATGCTCCATTTTCAGACAACAATTTGTTTGTCCATTCACATTAATATAATTTATTGTCTTTTGGGGATCACTTTTGCAGAACTATTTGGACAGTTACGTTAGATTGCCAGATGCTGAAAACTCATCTTCCTTTTCTCTGCCTCGATGGTATATAAGAATTTAGAGGTAAGCTCTTTTTGACTGAAAACGAGCTCACTTTTTTGGGGCAACATTAATTACCTGGCCATGTTTCATTTTGACAGTCAAAAAAGTCTGAAAGGTTGTGGCTTGGCTGCATTTGTGCCTGAGACAGTGCAATTTTGCTTGGGATTTTACACGCACCCTTAAATCTACTGCATTTGAACATTTGGATCTTCGACGGGATTGCATTTAGATCAGATCCAGCAACATACATGCAAGAAAAGCCCATCCACTACCATAGAACCATGCATTAAACTGGTGGGAACCAATGTATGCTGTGCTTAATTACGTGAAGAGGCATACAAAGATCACAAATTCTGAGGGATGGACCTTTCTTGATCACAAAATGTCTTAGAAGATAGATTCACCACTCTATTGAAGATACTCTTATATCTTTCCCTTCTTGTACATACCTGTTATTCTCCCTTGTTCTTCTCCCCTTTCCTTCCCAGTATATAAAGTATGTGTTAGACAACATCTCCTAAATAAGGCCTAACGAAAACTATTCGGAGAATAATGAAATACAATTGACAGAGCTCTCAAAACACTCCCACACATACAAAAACTCAGTTTTAGCACTATACACGAGCCTTTCTGTTCCTTTTCTCTAATTTGTTGCATCTGAGGAAACATGGCTTCTTGTAGCAAGAGAGACAACAATGGATCATTGTTCACACCAAAAAAAACACATTTTATCCGTATCATTCTTAGTGATATTATGAAGAATCAGAAGATCGTAAGCATTCTTTTCCTTCCAATCTATAAACTTTCCTTCTTCTGTTTCTTGTTGTTCTTCAACTTGTTTTTTTGTTGAAGTACTAATCAGTGCGCAAGTGAAGCTAACTTCAAAACACCCTCCTCCTTTCTTTTTTGTTTTGTTATTGACAGGCGATTCCTCGAAGATTTTTGAGAAAGCATGGAGAAAGTTTATCAAAATCAGCAGTAATTAAAGTTCCAAGTGCTGCAACATGGAAGGTAGAGTTCTTAAAACATAAAGATGAAGTTTCATTTGCAAAGGGTTGGGAAATGTTCATAGCTTATTACTCTATTGACTACGGAGATTTCCTAGTTTTTGAGCACGAGTGGAACTCCCTGTTCACTGTATTCATAATCGATAAGAGTTTTACGGAAGTAGGCTATCCATGGAATAACACTGATGCTGCAGAGAGTAATCAAGAAGATAAGCTTGAGGATCATGAAGATGATGATGATGATGATGCCTCTGTTGAATTCATTGACATTTCGTCTGGCTCACAAGAAACAGGAAAGGGGACCAAAGGGAAGGAAAAACTAGGTTGTTCAAGAAATTCTGAAGGTTAAATAAATCACATTGCATTGTTTTCCTCTTTCTAGTTTTCTTGCTTAAAAACAAGTAGCTTCTGTCACATTCTTAATCTGCTTGCTTTCTCATGTATCTGTTTAAGTTTTGACTTGACATTTTATCGAACAGAATATGAAGGTGATCATGGAGGAAGGCCTGCTGAAAACAAATGTCATCCAAGTGGGACACCATTGGTAATTTCCTGTTATTTTACCTAGCTCTCTTTAACATGTGACTTCTTGCCTCTCAAACTTTGAAATTAGTAAGGTTGTTTGTTGTTGGCCCCCCAAAAAAAGCCCATTTTTTCATCGTAATTTCAAAGCAATAAGAACTCGCCTAAAATTAAGGAAGATTAGATATCTTTTCCAAATGAAAACGAGTGGCAAATACTGTATCTTTGATCCAAAGCAATAGAATATTATCTGCTGTATCATGACAAAGCGAAACCTCTAGTACAGAGTGCAGCCAGAGACAGCCCTGGTTTCTACTTTACATGGACTGCGAAGTGTACCACAAAATCTGCCATTAAAAGAAAGGAAGAGTAAAACTACATCAAGCAAGCTTTCTAGTATTGTTTGACCTGTTCTGTGTGGAACCGTGTTGCTAATCAGTTTTTCTTTTGACTGTTACAGGAAAAAAAAAACGAATAAACAAACATAAACCCTAGATAATATCCAGATAATGCTTGTAATTTCTTTTTCTGTGCCTGGCTCCTAAAGCTTGTCAACAAGACTTTCTGAGAAAGTTGCAAAAGAAGAAGATTGTACTTGCAAGCATCTTATTTTGGCTTTACTGCAACCCTATTACTTTACCTTTGTTTCCCCTTAAGTTTGGATAGGCATGCATTAGAAATGAAGAGGCATGATTTTTTGTATCATGGTAACATGTACCACACCTGCAACACTAAGAAGCTATAAACACGCTTTCATGCAGATCTTCTGCAGTATTCAAAAAGCCGTTGTCTTTATCTGTCAAAATCTGCAGCAAATCTAGAAACAGAAATTTTTCTTTTTATCGAAAGTGAATTATCTCCACACAGGCTTGCAGATTCGATTCCTTTCCTTGTCTGTTGCGCAAACTTAAGTCTCGTGATCAATCTGCAATGCTACTTTATGCGTAGATAAACCAGGCAATGACCTCATTAAGTCTGTTAACTCCATACTTAGCAAGAGAATAGAATCAGCTATGGTGTTGGCTTTTTATAGGACTAGGGATATGGACAAAACAAAGACTAGCCGAGTACTCTTTGTTTCATTGAGAGACAAATTTATTTCGTTTGATTTTTCAGAGAATAGAATATTATCTGCTAATTCAATCTAAGCAGAATGAGATTTGGACTTGTCAAAAATCCTTATGGTTGGTCTGTTAAATCTTGGTGTTGCGTACATTAACAGTCTAGTACTGTTTTGTTACTTGTGCTCGGCTTTGCAAGCTAATTCTTTACTTGACAATCGATCTCACATTTCCAATGACTATAAAAGAGCTAGGTTCGAAGAAAATATGGAATGTGAGCTCGATCGAATGCCTTCAAATCAATAATCTTCTCCAGGATGAGAAGAATAATGAGCACAGATTCTCCTAATTGTGCAGCTTGCGGAAAGGTTTATAGGAAGAAATTGTTGTTTAAGGTTGATGCAACAATGCTGTTGAAAAGCTCTTTTTTTTACACAATTTACAATTGACATTGCTTTAATGATCTTTAGAGGATTTATGTTAATGTAGCTGGATTCAAATCTCAGTAATTATTGACCATCTTCACATATTACAGTATGGCAAATATTGTACAGGAGGTTATTGTTGCCTGTGTTCAATATTTAAGGCTGCCATGAATGCAGCAGAAAGTCTATTTATTCCTTCTCACAGCTATCAAAAAGTTATGAATAACGTCTTAAGATCAAATACATGATCCGCCTCGAAAACCATGTTGTTATCTCCGATTAAAGAATGCGATCTAATAGCTGAAAATAGGATGGGAGCTCGGAGGTCTTGCTCAGATGTCGTAGAAGAGATTCTGGCTTATGACCACCCGAATCTGATAATTATGATGCTTGTGCTTCAATAGATAAGAAGCAAGATTCTCTGAAGACCTTTTTTATGAATATTCTTTGGTTTGAGAGTAAACTCTGGCGCAGGATTGGAAACAACACTTTTTTGTAAGAAATCAGGTCGTTTTTTGATAAAATCTTGATCTTTTTGACATGAGAATCACCGCTGGGTTCTTGCAGGAGATACGACGCTATCTGACTAGAGACAACTTATTTCGGCTGATTTTTAAGACATACGACGCTTGACCCAAAAACCACCGTTGAAATTAAGAAACAAGTTACCTATTTTACCATCTATATATAAAGCAAAGGCAGATTCATCTCAGGCAAGTTTGACACTTGCGTTTTTCTTTCTGCAGTTGGCTTTCCCACAGGCATTAAACATTTCAAGGGAAGCAATGCTATCAACATAACAGGTCTGATTTAAGGGTTAAGCATTAAAAAAAAAATTAAGAACAAATCCATGAACATAATTTCATCTCTCAAAAAACAATAAAGTTATTTAAGGAAAGGGGTGATATTTCTAAGCATTCCAAAAACATAGCGGTAGTTTAGAACTAGCTTAATAGAGGCGGACTGGGGTACCCATGGTACTCTTTAGGTGCAGCGACTTCACCTGATTCACAGCAAAAGACATAAAATAGGTTCAGAAAACAGTCAACGGTGCTAGAAAGAAGTTGCAACAAGTTTAAAAAGAACAAACTCACATTTTGCCAGTTTTTCTTCAACAAGGAGACCAGGAAGTTCACAGACATTTGAACATTCTGGAAGATCTGCTTATCCTCCATGTCGCAGTTACCAACAGCAACACCCATGCAAAGGACTTTCTTTAATTGAAACTTCACCGTTGCCTTGATCTCATTAACTTTAGACTCCAGTGACTCTTGGTGAGTCACGAGGGTAGGAAACTTTCCTGCACTCACATACAAATCGGCAGAAACCATGAGAAACTACCATATCCAAAAGACGGTGAATACTCTTAATAAACTTGCCTGCCTTGTTGAGACCAGGGCCTAAAAGTCGAGGAATCTGCTTGATGACAGACTCTGATGCCAAAAAGGCATGGTACTGCTTGGAAAGCTTCTTAACCAATTTCTTGTTCTTGTTCAGCTTCTTCAATGCTTCAACATCCATCCATTGCAAACCTATAGAAGTTGCCTGCAAATATAAATTAAACAGTTAATCCTATTAAAAATTCCATTACAAGTGAAAAAAATTCAGACTCAAAGTTTGTAGAAAGCATTTAATGGCCCCAGTAATAAATCTCGCAGGCACAAGACATAACTACAATCATCTGATTATCGTAGTATAGGAACATGATTTGAAAACGAACAAGTCAAATATGCTATTTTGGCAGCAAAAACAGAGAACATTAAATAGAAACCAAAACTGAAACCTCATCAATGATTAAAGAACTTCTTGTAATCCATGTATAATTATGAATGGAATGAACAATTACCTCCTCCACATGCTGAGCATCTCCAAGCATGCAGACCTTCATTTTGGGACGCGGTATGTGCGGCAACTTAACAGAGCCGCTGAACCTCTTGTCCTTCTGGGGGTCATAGTTTTTCAATCCAATCTGTAGTTCGATGGTCTGGACGAACTTGCGGGGCTTCTCATTCACACCATTTTTTATAGTTGTAACAGCTTCGCGAATTGTATCCCCTGCAAGCTTACTGCAGTAGCAAAATATACAACATTCATATCATGAAATGTAACACCAATCACTCCCTGGCTCAACCAATGATGTTTCAAGTGATTTTTTTTAAAATCTAGTTTACGCTTCATAACCGAGAAATCAGTCAAGTAAAAGCAATCGGGAACAAGTTCAGGCAGAAAATTATCAAAACTTCAGTTTATTATATAAAAACAAAGCAATTATATAAAACTAACCAAACAAATTTCCCATTTTAATATATAGATGAACAAAAGAACCTTTCAAATTATACTAAAATTCTTCAAAAACCAAGAACCCATAACCCCACATCATATTTCCTTGCAATCCATGAAAACAAAACAGTGATAATGAAATTACTTCCAAAACATGAAAAAATCAAGAAACCTTCAAAATGACATGAAAAGAAAACAACTAAGATTTTGAGGCATACCTCATGATTGAAACCTCTTAAAGCAACCCTCTTCAGAGTTTTGTCCTGCAAATTCAACAGGAAAAAAAAAACATTAAAGCTAAAAAAGAAGAAGAAAGAACCCATGCTTGAACTCAAATCTAAGCTGTTGAATCGAAAGAAAACCCACCAAAGAACAAAAATGGAGGAACTTGGAGAAGAGAAGGTAACGGCTAGAGAGTGTGCAAAATGTCTTGGAGAGATCTTTGGAGCTAATAAAACCCTAGCTAGCCACTTTTAATGGACTGGAACTGTCTGTATAGGAAAACAAAATATAGACCAGGCCCATACTCTTAGGTCATTTATAAAATACTTGATTTGTTGCTATCGTTCCGTCGCGAGCAAGGTAAAAAATAATTTCAATATTAAAAACATTATTCAAATAAAAAAAATTCAAATCTCGAATTACTAATTCAATTAATAATTTAAAGAATGTAAAAAAAATACATTAAAAAATTAAACTAAAAAAAATATATATAAAAAAAACTAAATCTCAATTTGTTCTTATTATCAAATAACTCAATTTTATAAGGTGAATTTAAAAAAAAATAGATATTAAATCGGGTGAATTCAAAAACCTCACTATCATGAATGTAACATTGAAATAATCTCATAGAAAAAATAAATTTGAAGAATAAAATTGAAATAAATTAATTTTAAAACAGAAAAAAAAGTGAATCCATGTAAACCTTTGAAATCAATGATCCTGATCGTGAACATAAAGTTAACCTAATAGAAGGCAAACACAAAAAATAATAAATCAAAACTAAAAAAAAAAACATTAGCAATAAAGGGAAAAAAACCAAGCAAACTCGAGCGAACCTTTTAGACCTGATCTAATATCTAAAACACGCAATTTGTGAAATTTTAGATCCGGGTTTAATTAAAAAGTTTGATTCTCAATTAATTTAATTTTGAATCATGAAATCGTGAAAAAAAATATTAATAAAAAGACTTGCAAAAGCAACAAAAATAGCAACAAAAAGAATGAGGATAAATTTTAATAGGAAAAAACCACAGGATGATGAAATTTGAAAAATAAAATAAAAATTATCCTAAACATAATAATAATAATTAAAAGAATAAAGATCAAATTTGAAAGATTATAAATTCATAGGATGATAAAATTGAAAAACATTTGTAATTTAATAGACTATTTATAGATTAAAAAATGATAGAGATAAAATTGAAAAACAAAATGTAAGGGGCTAACCTAAAATAAGGCAAACCATAAAAAATAATAAAACAAAATAAAATAAAATGATAAAAAATAAGGCGAAACTTTTTTTTTTGAAAAAACAATTTAAAAACAATTCATATTAAATCGGATGAACTTGAAAACCTCATGACCATAGGTATAAGATTGAGATAATTTCATAGAAAAAAAATAGAAAAAAAAGTTTGAAGAATGAAATTGAAATAAATCAATTTTAAAACAGAAAAAAAGTGAACCTGCGTAAACCTTAAAAATTAGTGATCTTGATCGTTAACCCGGAGCTAACCCAATAGAAGGAAAACACAAAAAATAATAAAGCAAAACTAAAAATAAGATTAAAAAATAAGAAAACATCAGCTTAAAAAAAAAAACCAAGCAAACCCAAGTAAACTTTTTAGACCTAATCTAATCTCTAAAACTTGCAACTTGTGAAATCTTAGACTCAAGTTCAATAAAAAAGTCTAATTCTTAACCAATTTAATTTTGAATGATGAAATTATGAAAAAAATATTAATAAAAAATCTTGCAAAATAAAAAAATAGCAACAAAAAAAATGATGATAAACTTTGATAAAAAGAAACCCGAGAATGAAATTTGAAAAAAAGAGTATCCTAAACAAAATAATAGTAATTAAAAAAATAAGAACCAAATTTGAAAGATTATAAATTTATAGAGGGTGAAATTGAAAAACATTTATAATTCAGGCTAAAACCTGATTATTCTAAAGTCCACATTTTAATTTTGCATTTATTTTTATTTTGTATCTTTAATACATGATGATATACTTTACAATATAATTTTATACCCCTAAATGTTAAAGTCAACAATTAATTTCTAACATTTTATTTTTGTTAATTTATTTAATTTAATATTAAAAATATACATTACATTGTAAAATTCATACTACAAATATTAATTAAACAAATTACTCTTTTTGATATTTTTGAAATTTTTGATGAAATTGTAATAGATAACCATAAATTGATTATGATACCTATTAATTGATTTTCTAATATATTTTTTCAAATATTATAAAAATAAGATTTTTACCTTCGACTTTCTCTTATGGTGTGTGTGGATCCAATACTTATGAGATATGGTTTTTTTTTTTTAAATAGCTTTTTACTTCAAAGTATATTAAAATGAATATTTTTAGATTATTTTTAAAATTTTTTATATCAGCATATCAAAAGTTTAAAATTATCAAAATATATTAAAAAAGTATTAATTTAATATTTTTTCAAACTAAAAACACTAAGAATCAGAAACACTTTTAAACATATCCTTACTGTAACTTTTATGTAAATTCACATGGATAAATTTAGTCATATTAAGTAATTATTTTTTTAAAAAATTATGTATATCAATTAAAATTATTATTATTATTTATTTAAATAATAAATTCAGCATGAAAGTGTATTCTCCATGTAGCTGGACAAATCCAGATATGAAATATTATTTTCTCATGGAAATCTATGAACAATGAAATTGCAGTAAAAAAGAAGAAGCTTAATTGTATTGGTATCACAATTACCATTATTTTTTTACTGTTTAAATGACTTTTTAATTGACAACAATTTTCATCAGAATAATAAATAAAAATAGCTTAGCCCTTGGATTGGTTTAATTAATTGTTTTTTCACTACAATATCCTTCCTTTCTAGTAATATTTTATAATTTTACCATCTACAAACAGAATGGAAAGAGTAATTTAAAAGGGCAATTTAGAGATTAAAAAAAATACAATCAACTCTATTGAGGAAATAGAAAACAAATTAATTAAATATATACTTTTCTCCTTAATTTTAGAAGAAACTCTAGCGAGGATGGTGATGCTGTAGATATGAATTACTGCCGAGGGGTTTTTTTTATTTCAACTAGGGAAAAAAGAAGAAGAAGAAGAAGGAAACAATGGTGAAACCTAAAAGAAACGTATCTTTTTCCAACGAATTCTTCAAAGTCTACCTTTCAGATTTCAGTTCCCGCCAACTGGTACTTTCCCTCTTTCTCTATGCTTCTCAACTGGGTTTTTTGTTTTCTCAATTGGGTATTGATCAAAATTGAATCTTTCTCAATATTTGCAGAGTTTACCACCTGCGTTTGGTATACAATTTAATGGAAAGAATGAAGCTTTACCGAAGAATGCTACACTTAAAGATGGGAATGCAAAGATTTGGCAAGTAGGGTTGGTGAAAAGAGAAGGGGACTGGGTTATTAAAGATGGGTGGAAAGAGTTTGCTTGTTATCATTCTTTAGTTGATGGAGATTTCTTAATTTTTAAGTATGATGGGAGTTCTGAATTCGAAGTTGAATTGTATGGTAATAATGGATTGAAGAATAATGGATTGAAGAATAATGGATTGAAGAAAGAAGGTAGAGGTTTAGAGAATAAGCTTAGCATTCATGTGAAGGAGGAGCAAGAAACAGAAGAAGATTTTATTGGTAGTAGGCCTAGTACTGGTTGCAAGCAGAAAGATTCAAACATTGAGCCTCGCATAACTCGATCGCAGGGTTAGTTTTTGATAAATTATTTTTTGTAGACATGATTTTGCCTCTTTATTAATGTAAGTTTTTTGTGTTAATAGGTTTGTTTGGAAAAAGTGGACCTAAATCAAGTGAAACTAAGATAGCAAAACTTGGAGAATGCAAGGGGGCTAAAGCACCATCATCTGTTCCTCGTGAAGTTCCACGCTTTGTTATGAATATTACTAAAATTACTCGATTTGCAGTGAGTTTTCTTATCTTGTATCTTGCAAGATTGGTAAAGAAAGTAAAAAAAAAATCTCAGGAATTCATTTTAATCCAATTGTTTTCTGTGAATGACTGTTAGATGCACAGCTGTGGTTATTTTGCCTATATCTAATTACTTTGAGGTTCTAAAATAGAAATTGAAGGAATAGTAAGTTGAAAATTCTATCACAAGTACCCTGTTGTCTGTTGTGGTTCACTTGCGTGTATTGGTCCCAAGAAACAACATATGACTAGGAAGTTTGTATGGCTTGGTCTTAATTATAAAAACAAAACAAAGAGAAAACGTGTACTATTGTTTAGCTTTAGCCTTCAGTATTCTTTTTTTTTAACAAAGCAGGGGCAAGGAAATATGTGTAGCCCTATTGCAATTGTAAGTTCCAAGCATAACTATGACACATTGTTTATTTAGAATTTGTCTGATTTAATGTCTGAATTTTATGGGTTTTTAATATAGTTATGAGTCAATTAGATGCCTGCCTTTCAATGTTAAATGAAACATAAATTAGTCATTGCAGTTTCTTAGTCAAATTTGGCCTAGTGCCTGATTTGATATAATATGATAGCTCAAATTGTTCATCTATATTGAATTAGAAAGTACTTTGTCTGTGTCAAATAAGGTTTGTCTTTTAGAAAGACAAGAGAGTTTTAAAATCTTTACATAGGTGATGAGTTGTTCTAGGAGTTCATTGATGCAACTGCCAGGACCGAACCCTCAACTCTACTGGTTTTAATTATCCAACTAGCATTTGGTTAACTTGTATGTGGTTGCTCTTTACTTGGGTTTCAACATGAGTTGTTTGCTCATTTTAAGATCCGTGGAGCAATTGCACAGCAGCAATTGTTGCTGGGGATTTCAAAATTCAACCAATTGGATTTCCTGCCTTTTACACTTAATTTAAGGACTAGGGAAAAAGGAGTCCATAAAAACAGAAAACGAAACACTAGTTTGATATCCGGCAAAGGTAAAAACTGGATGCATCTTGAAGACAAAAAACTGTCTCTGCCAAAATCCAAGAAATCTGAATAGATATTGCTCTCTTAGCTGGCAGAGGATCCGAAATCTTCTGAAAAATGGTCACTGCTTGTTCCAGAGAAATTTCTCCTTCTCTCTTTTTTTTTCCCCCAAAACTTTGTCTCAGCTGTTAGTAAGATTGTCTTCGCTGACTTATATGGCACATTCTTCTCTAATACCTTTATTTTTGACCTAGTTATTGTCTTGCCATTTAAAATTTAATCTTGTTTGGTGACCTTTTTTTTATTACCGCTGCATGAGATGTCTTATTGTGTTCTTGCTTTCTGCAGCGTATTCCTAAGAAATTCCTGCGAGAAAATAATATTGAATTGCCTAAAGAGATAAAACTTCGCGATGAGAGTGGGAAGTTATGGCCTGTGCAAACCAGTCTCTGGGACAGCGGCTATACAGTGCTTACTAGTGGATTCTCTGAGTTCTGCAGGATGAATAAGTTGGTACCAAGAGACCAGTGCGTTTTTACATTTATATGCTCAAAAGGCAATTTATGCAATGTAATACAGGTGCAAGTTGTTCGCCGGGGTCCCAGAACTTAAAACATGGCTGGAAGTTGAAAGCATGACAGCTTGCCCGACCTTTATCATAATAGGTTAGGCAAGCTATGCACCAGTACTGCTTTCCTGGTTAAAGGAAAACATGGTTTAGTTGAGGAATGTTTTTCTTATAAAGTTGTTGAGCATTTGGTAAGATGGTTTGTTTTTACTTAATCAAATAGTGAGCACAATCCATTGTTCTGAATGCAGTTTTGGTTGCTGATACCTAAACTAGATTTTTGTAACTGTCTGTTCCACTTACCTTGACCTTGGGCTGTCTATTGGAAAAAAAGTGGATGCTAGGGCATGTATTACATATGAATCCAGTGTCCTACCTTGGACTGTTCTGGTTAGACATAGCAGCTTCGTTCTTCAGCAGGATCGACCACTGCTAAAAAGTGATAATTCCATGCTAGACAGTTCATCATTTGCTACAAGATGATGAACCGAAGCAGTTTAAGTTTGATCGTGTTTTGTTGCCATAAGCGATGCCAAGATACTGTAGTCGAGGGCAGAAAAATGGAAGGACAGTCTTGAAATGTTGACAGTCCTAACTGATCAAGCTATGCAAACCATTTACGCAACCGTTTGATCAGTCTTGAAAAGCTGCAGTTGATAGTTGTGGTCACCTTTCCAGCTAATACAGTCATGAACAGACAATGGAAAGAGGACAAGCTTCTAAATTTGATGCTGCTAACGTGAATTTATAACAAGTTACTTGCCATCAAGTCTGTGTGGACCTAGAAGTCTAGAGCAACTCGTCTGAAAACGTAACTACTGCCTTTTGCACAACTTCTGAAGATTGAACACTAGCTTGGACTAAAATGATGCCACTAATAATAATAAATAGGCCCAACAGGATTCCATGAGCCAGGCAGTAGACCAAATCTTTGTCTGAACCAGACCATTTGGTAGGCATGAATAGTTTTTTTTTTATATAAATAATTCTACACGGTTTGACCGTAACTTGATCTCTCTTTTGAAGGGATCCTGAAGTTAGTGAGTTGATCAAGAAACCTAGAGATGATTTGGTGAGCTAAACAATTGAAAAACAGACTGATGATCAGGCTTGACTCTTGCACAGCACATATTCGTTTTCTTAATTTGTTTATATTTTATATTTTATAGGATCACATAGCACAAAGTCTATCGTCCTTCCAGCTTGTCTTTTCCACAGTAGATGATTCAGATTTTTGTTCTATAGTATTGGACTTTACTAATCAAGTTAGATAGAGTAAGGTATTTTACTTCTGCTTTAGCTATTATGCTTCTTTTTGGCTGATAAGAAAATATAGGATAGAATGGCCTCGTTGACCAGAATTAATTGCTATGCTAAGTGATAAATCCAGATTTAATTAGTTTAAAAAACTAGCTAGGCTAACCATCAATGGTCAGCCTATAAAAAAAATCCAGCAGGTTTATGTACCTTTTAAACCCTACTTTTTTTATATTTATTAGGTATATAAAAAATTTATAAATGACTTACTATATTTATATATATTTATATCGTATTAAGGTTTGTGTAAATGATATTTATTCATCATTAATACTATCAGGGTAAAATTATATTACAACCCCTCCTCTTCACAAAAAAACAAAACTCATAGGCTATAAATACCCCATGAATCCTTCAAACTTTAGGTTCATAATATCTTTATTTTTAACATATTTGGCCTATATATTTCCAAAGTTTATCTCTCTAAAATATCATTAAATGTTCTCTCTATAAAAAAAATACTTACTTAAAAATTTGACAGTCTCTACATCTACTAAAGAGAACCTTTTACATGTATCAGACACCTTGGTTTTCTAGACACTAGGTTTCAGCTATCAGTCACCTTGGCTAGAAGAATACATCAAGTTGCTAGAACCAAGATTAGCTTATTATCCAACATAAGCTTTGTTTCTAAGTTACTTAGACTTTTTGGATCATCATCATTGGCACTGTCAGTAAGAACTGAGCAAAAAGTCAATTCATTTCCTATTTCCAAAAAGCTCTTTTCATGACTAACAAAACCTCAACACAATGGTAGTTATGCCAATGGCTATGTCTATGGCTACGCTAACAACATCTCAGCGACTAAGCCAACAATTATACTTAAGCTACGCTAGAGATCACTCCCACAGTCACGCCAGCGTCTATACAAGGCTACACCCATGGTAATGCTTATGGATATGTCTACGACTATGTTCATGGCTACGCTCTACGACTATGTCCATAACGATACCTCAAGGGTATGCCCATGATGATATCTCAAGGCTACACTTACAAACAATTTTTATGGCGACTTGTATACATTAAATGTGTCATCTGGACTTGGGGGCTTTGATAATACATAAAAGATAACATTACCCACTGTAAGTATATCCTCCCTCCCACTCTTGCTAGGTCATAAGTCTCCCACACTTTACTAACCACTCTTCAAGGGATGGGTATGAGGTCTTTCGAGTGCAATAGCATTACTCTTCTTGGATTCTTCCTAGCCACTTAAAAATTTTCTAAGTACGGGTTCCACCCTCCATGGGTTTCCCTCAGCCACTTAGAGAATTTTTAAGTACGGGTTCACCTTTTATGAGTTCCCCTCATCCACTTAGAAATTTTTTGTATAGGCTCCACCCTTCATGAGTTCTTCTCAGTCTCTTAAAAGATTTTCTAAGTATAGGCTCGTCCTTATTGGGTTCCCCTCGACTTCTTAGAGTTTTTTCTAAGTATAGGCTCACTCATCCATTGGGATGCAATTGTCATAGACCTAATCTATAGTACCTAAACACTTCACTCATAAATCCTTGAAGAGGGAAGGTATACCCCAACTCATATATGCATATGGGGGTTATGATCTCAAAGTGTCCCTAAGCGAAGGCCAAGGTTGTTTGGCTGGTCCTTTCATCCCTAAAAGATAATTGAACCATGTACTATTCAGGCTGTCGACCATTGGTAAAAGTTGTTTCCTCTATGCTCAAAGTACTAGGAATATCATTCTCAAGGGCTTGAAGTATCCTTTATCTCCCCCGAGGTTCCCTAAATGTAATAGGGGAAGGACTTTTTTGATGTTTAGAATTGTCTTCCTCCCTTCCAAAAGTGGACGCTGGATTTCCACCCCTTATGGTTTTAGGGTCCAATTTAGTGGACCCTTGTCCCCTACTGTTTCCTCTTGTTTCTGGTTGAAATCTAAACTCACCACCGAAGAAAGTAACATCCATATTCCTAGGGTCAAAACTAACTCTTTTAGGATCTAGTTTTCTAATAAGAAGAAAGAAATAAAAAATTTAAGGGTGATAAGTACCTAAAATAATAGTTTCTTCTCAAAATAGAGCAAGTCTTGCTCAGAGATTCTTTAACAAAACTCTTTTTATAGAGGTTATATAAAGTGAAAGTTAAAAAAAAAAATGGAAGCAAGAACAATTAGAGTTATAAAAGAAACAACATTTCATCTCCATCATTGAATGAATAACCTTTCAAATCATCATAGATTTCCAAGACTCAATTATTGTATTAAATGGACATTGCCATTTTGTTTTTCAAGAGACATGTATTTTAAAATTTTAGTTTTAGCTTAAATCCATGTTTATAAAAGTCAAATGCAGGGTGATAACATAACATAACTGGACTTGAAAAAATTCCAAGCCTGTATGAAATGGGTCTGACTTGCTTTAAGATTCAACATAATTAGGTTCAGCTACGAGTTAAGTCCAAGTACATATGGGTTGAGTGAATATTCAGACTTAATATCCTTAGGTTTAGCTACATGCTGAGCCTAAGTACATATAGGTCTAACTAGTTGTCAAACCTAGCACCCTTAAGTTCAGCTACACGCTGGGCCCAAGTAAATATGAGTCCAACGAGCTACCAGACTCAACACCTTTAGGTTCAGCTATGCGTTGAACCCAAGTAAATATAGGTTTGGTGAGTTGCTAGACCCAGTAGGGCCAGCACCTCTATGTTAAGTTATGTGCTGAGCTCAAGTGCATATGGGTCTGGTGAGCTGCCAAACCCATCACCTTTATGTTTAGCTACACACTGAGCTCAAGTTCATATGGGTCTGGCGAGCTGCCAAACCCATCACCCTTGGGTTTAGCTACGCGCTGAGCTAAAGTACATGTGAGTATAGCGAGCTACTAGACCCAGTACCCGTAGGTTCAGCTACACATTGAGCCTATACGCATATGGGTATGGTGAGTGGTGAGACTCAACATCCCCGAGTTCAATTACGTGTTGAGCCCAGGTGCATATGAGTTTGGCAAGTGGTTAGAACCAACATCCTTGAGTTCAGCTACATGTTGAACCTAAATGCATCGCTCCAAATCCAAATAGGTATAGAACTAACAATCGTTATGAGTCCTATTTTGGGTCATGAGGCTGTGTTTTTTTTTTATTCTTATGGATCTTAACATGAAATGTTAAAAGTCAAGAATAATCATCTCCATGCACCCCTAAATGTATGCAAGTCTTCTAAAACGCTTATCACATTTCCGTTAACATTAATATTGGTAATAGATATTTATCCTTCATTAATGTTATGTAAAAGATATTTATCTCTCATTAATGTTATCGAAAGGAAATGACACGTCAACCTCTCCATTTAAGCAACCTAACAAAGTTTGGTGCTATACACACTTCCTAAATCACTCAGGTAAATAGTTTACAATTTCTCTCTTCTATCCAAGCATTTATATTTTAATTATCGGAGAATTTATCATACAAAATCAAGAATAAATATTCTTATTCTTGGAATTTAAAACTAATTATTTTATTTATTACAATCCTTTACTAAAAAAATCACTGATTTTATCATTTTAGAGTCACTAAATCCTACAAAAAAAAAATTATTTTGCAAGTATTGAGCTTTTTACTACCAACCATTTACTTCTTAAGCTTAAAAGAAAAGAATATTAACATAAACATGTAATTAAACATTATATTAATATCAAATAATAAATACTAAATTTTAGAACATCATCACCAATTTTACACAAGATCCATATTTTTGGTCCTTAAATATTCATTTGCCTATAATTAGCAGCAATTAAAAGAAGTGCCTAGGTGATAACTAATCCCAAGAAAATAGCTCTTTCAAAGAAAAATGAATGTTCCTAAAGGATTCCTGAACTATCTTTTATACTCTATCATCTTCTTTCCAATTTTTTTGTTTCTATTTTTTCTTGGATGCATCAAAGGTATCCATTTATTCCTTTTCTCTGTCTTCGTCATAATATCTGAATCATTGTTAATCCTTTGTTATTAATCATTAAAGTATTTTGCAGGTGCTATTTTCAGTCCCTTTGTTTTTCTGGTAATTGCATTTGGTGATACTGGTATAGTCATTGGTTTATGGCCCCTTCACCTTATATGGAGCATGTACTGCATAATAAAGTAAGTTTTCCACTTCTTTTTAGTTTACTGTTTGTATGGGAGTCTGAAGAGTATACCTGTTTATGGGTCAGTTCAATATTTCGGAGTTTCATGCTAACATGAGGCCAGTTCTTTCCCTTTCTTTCTTACCGTTCCTTTGAAATTGAAACAGATCAAAGAGGTTTGGCCCATATATGAAATGCCTATTGATTTTACTAGTTCCACTACCAGTAGCTTTGTGGACTGTTGTTGGAGTTGTTGGGAGTGCGATTATGGGTGCTATGTATGGTTTCATTTGGCCTGTCATGGAGACATTTCGGGCTATCAGCAAGGAAGGTTCAATTTGTATGAAGTTGATTAGATGCTTTACTGTAAGATTTCTATAGCTCTCCTCCTTTGATACACCATGAAAAACATGATTTATTTGTGTCTAGCCAAGAGATAATGCTGTTTTTGGAATGACTTTTCTAGGATGGCACTTGGTCCTGTGTTCGGGGAGCATGCACAGTTGTCCGTGATTTTGTTGACTTTTCCTTCCACTCGTACTTCTCTGTTATGGATGAGCTGCTGGCGTCGAAGGGGGAGGAGCCTATTGAACTCAAGTATTGATCTTCTTATTTCATGCAATTTGATTCTGCTAATGTTAGAACTCTTTTATTGTTGGTTTTCAAACTATTTCTCCTTCGAATATTTGATTCAATTGCATGGTCATTATTACATTCTTGAAAACTTGTAAACGAAGCATATCGGTCTCTTCATCTGCCTCTAATGAAAGATGAGACAGTTAACCATGTATGCTGTACATCCATGTTTTCTAACTTGTGATTTTGACATGTCTGGGGTTCAAAGCACATTTGCATGGACTTTTCGTTTACATGTCTAATGAAATTTTTATAATTCTCTGGTTTTCTAATAGGGTTGCTCAGATACCTGGATGCATACTGGCAGCAATTCTAGGAATTGTGGTTGATGTTCATGTCATCACCATGATAGTTCTGTTAAAAGCACCTTTAATGCTGTTGAAAGGTTGGCACCGGCTAATACAAGATCTTATAGGAAGGGAAGGCCCATTTTTGGAGACTGTATGTGTTCCCTTTGCCTCACTTTGGATTCTGTTATGGCCTATTATGGTTCTGCTGGCGATTGCAGCAGGCATAATATCAAGTCTTGGTTTTGGCTGTTTTGCTGCAGTTGTTGCATATCAGGTAAAATTTGATTACCATATTAAATATGCTACCATTCTTGTTCTTTTAGAGCTTTAGCAGACTCTTCCCTGTTTTCATGTGGGATTATTATGGTTATTTTGGTTATGAGAGTTCTCTTTGGTTTTTAAACCAGGAGAATTCTACTAAGAGAGGGTTGCTTTATGTTATTGCCTCTGCCTCTATATTTGATGAGTACACCAATGATTTACTTTACTTGCAAGAAGGCTCCTGCTTCCCCAGGTATGTAACTCTAGTAATGCCTATATATGTTCCTGAATATTATTCTTCTAGATTGTGTAGTCCTTAAATGATCTGTATGATAACTTCTGTTGGTGCGGCAACCAGGCCCAGATATCGAAAAGGGGCTACTTCCAGTTCTTCACTGCTTCCTGTGAAGGGACTGCATGAACGGTTTGAAGCTGCTTATGTTGGTGAACAATTAGTAACGACTACTACAGATAAAGCCACCTCACTGAAGGCCGCAATGGTAAGTATGAAATGTGTACATGGCCTAGTTATTACAAACTTCACCATCAGGCATTGTTGTCAGAAATCTTTGTTTAGTCCCACCAAAGAGAGGGAAGGGGAGGAAATTGAATGTCATTGTTATAATAGGATTCCCTTGACAGAAAACTAGTTTTATGTCGGGAATTTCAGTTAATGCACACTTTGCTTCAGAAGTGTGTTCGTAAAATTTGTTAATGTTACTGAAGTTGGACATTAGTACTCATTGTTGTCTAACATTATTATTCTCGTTTCTGTCTTCTACAGTTCTCTTTTATTGCTTTCAGACCATAAGAATCACATAAATTTGTAAAATGACACTCTTTTTCTTCCCATCAAATTCAAGCACCCTGCACCTTTATTATCTTTAGTTTTTTAAACTGCCACTTCAAAAATGTTTTTGTTTCTTCTGTATATTGATTAATTCTGTCTACGATATGCAAACCAGATATGGGATAGTTTCTTCAAAACATTTGAAGATATAGGGAAAGAGCTTCTCAGAATGGGAGCCATTGGAATGCCAGATCTTGATGCCTGGGCAGACTCAAAATCAAAGATCATCGACAATGGAATTCCTGCATATGCATTTCTTGAATGCTTCCTCCGCTCTTTCAAGCATGGCTCCTATGGTTTAATCCTGCGTAAGAATCACTTTACTCTTGCCACTTAATACGCAAGCTAAGCTTTTTACCAAATTGCAGCAGTAATTTGATTCAAGGCCACTTTATTTAGACCAGTACAGTGTGATGGAAATTATCCATTTGTGGTCATTATTGTAGAATTCAAATCAAATATTTGTGTTTTCTTTCTTAAATGGGCTTGTGGCACTTAGTTTATCTCTTCAATGTCACATACAAGTCCCCAAAATATTAACTAATATCTTCAAGTTTGCAAATAAATTTTCAAACGCAAACCTCATTGTCTGTACTGGAGATTTTGGTCTATTGATTGCTAACTTAATGAAAACGAATTGGTGATTGCATGACCTGACTTGACATGAAATAATATTCATCCTACATGTTCCAGGTGACAAAGTTGAGATAACAAGATTGAATAGACCAGAAGGACGAATTTTTGATTGGCTCTATGAGCCAATGTGCATCATGAAGGAGCAAATCAGCAGTCTAAAATTAGATGAATCTGAGGAGCTGTACTTTTACAAACACTGCCTGTATGGTGGCGATGAAAATAGAATAAAAACTTGGCTGAATGGTGGCACTCCCCCATCTGACGAGATCAAAAGAGCTCAGTTGGAGGGTATTAGTAGAAGGTATTGCTAACACTTTCATTCTGAATCATTTAGTTCAATAATATTCATTTCCAAAGCAGCCCATAATGTGTTGCAGTGGCTATGCTTTGTTTATGCAACCAGAAACTGACCTTTAAACATCGCCTTCCATTGATTATTATCCAATTTGAATTACTATAATATGTTAGTTAAACTACAAAGTTCTCTTTTTTGTATTTTCCTTGCTTGTGTACTTTGTGCTTGTCTATTTCTTTCTTTTTACTTGAAAACTGATTTATATATTGCAAATCAGATTGCAAGGTTTCTGTTTGACGCTGTCAAGGCTGCCAACATCAAGGCGTCGCTTCTGTGAAGTTGTGAAGGCTATTGAGCAGGAAGCAAAGAACTCTAGCATCCTAGCGGGCGGAGATGACTTGGAGGCAGCTAGATAGGTCCTCTCTGCATCTCACACTTGTATAGAAATGATCGGAATGAATCTGCCATTGTTACTCATAAAGAATGTTTAAGCCTCTTAGCTTGTTTTGTGAACTAGTTAACAGTCACTGGAAAATATATTTGTAAAAAAAATTATACACGGAAAATGTATGATGTCTCATATCAATGAAAACATCTGATATCTGATACGTTCTCATGAAATAGGTGGTTTGGCAACTAGCAAAAATTCAGCCAAGTTTGATTCAATCATTTGCTACAACCTTGGCTTAATGATAGTTATTGCTAAACGTCAACCAATTTAATTTGTAAACAATTAGACAACATACAAAAACCACTAGTATTTGACCCGCGGCAGATATTTTTATTTTTCATAAAAAGTTATCTATATAGATTTTTTCAATGTATCTTGATAGTTTAAAAAATATAATAAATTAAAAAGTTTATGCGTACATGTAATTAAATAAACTAAGAATTATGTGCATTAATAAATAAATAAAAATTATTACTGACACTTAAAAATGAAATTTGAAAAACCGAAAGACAATTGGAGATCAAGATATTAAATCTTGAAAAATAAAACATTAAATTGATTGAATAATAAAAAAAAATAATATGTAAGGCTACACATATATAATCTAAAAATAAACATTTTTTATTTTAAAAAAAATAATTTATCTATATAAAAGATAAAAACAAAATCATAGATGAACTAGAAAAACTACTCTGAAAATTAAATACATAACAAAAAAATCAATATTATTTAAAAGAGGCTATCTTAAAAGAATAAAAAAGAGGAAGTTTTGTCCATTTTTTCAGCTTTTAGTTTTTTAACCAGTCATGTCGCTTTATTTCTTTTCAATTGTATTCTTTAAAGTTATATTTTCATGGCAACCATAGTTATCAAACTCGGTCCGGGGGTTGACTCGGCCAAGAGTTAAACATTTTTCTAGTATTTATACAGTGAACTTTGAAGTAAGTTAGTAATGAAAAAAAAAATAAGGGGTTTCTGGCTAGGGAAAAAATACATTTGAAAAAAAGAGAGTCTCTACCTAGTTTTGTTGGGTCACTTGAGTTCTGGGTTGACCTGGCAGGTTAACTAGTTTTCTCCAGATCAATTGCAAGCCCGAATTTTGAATGAAACAAACCTAGTCAAGACCCCGGGTCCCGGGATGACCCGCCGAGTCGGGTCAAGTCTGATAACTATGATAGCAACTATGCCAGACCCCATATCTTGGGTCTGTCAGTATAAGGTCTGAGAGCTATATCAGACTCAATCCTTGCCTGATCCAAGGAGCTTAGGTCAGACAAGCATGCTAGACCCAAGCGTCTTAAGTCTGACATGGTATTATCAAAATCGACTTTAATATCAAACTTGTGAGAGTGAAACTATATTATATTCATGCTTGAAAGAAGATTAAAATGCAAGATTTAAGAGCTTGACATCAGCACATCAAAACGATCCAAAAAGTACAAACCGCACACTTATACAGATTGGTAGGTTTCATGATCAGGGTGATAAAAGGTTCAGTAGACTCATGCTCAAGAGCCAATTTTTTGGCTCTCTCAGTTACTTTTCTTCTTCTTGATATAAGATAGAAACTACATTTCGTTCCAGGCCGCCTCGTTTATTCAGAATCAAAGTCGTCCACAGGGAAATATTTAAAACAAGAAAACTCATAAACATGAAGCTCTTGATATGTGGAAGCGAGAAAGGTAACAAACTTTCAAGATTGTTAATTTAGACATGGAACAAAAAAGTTCAACAACACAAGGAAATTTCTCATTTCCTTTCTGTTTGATGCTCCAAGGGTATGGATCAGTGTACCTTGAGAACCTCCAGTGCCGGTTTGAGCCTTATCAGTCCTATGCTTCTCCTTTCCGTGTCCACGCCTTGAGACTGAGTTTGAATTTGCATCCTCAATCTCTCCTTCTACACTTGATTCAGACATTCACAATGCAGGAACTTGATTGGTATACTCAGTCCTTCTACTCTTCTTTCTACCGCAGTGTGTTTTCTCTGTTTCGTTGATAGTTTTCTTTGTATAGCATGTTCAAATGTTCAAATGAATCCTCTCTGGATATCTGGATTTCTCCTCCTCTCTTTCAAAATCAAAGAATATATAGTTTGAAAAATATCTAGAAACTAATTATAAAAATATCTAAAAATATATGAGAAAAAAGTAATATTTATGAATAGCAATGAATAGTACCATGTAAATTGTATTATTCATGAATAGTAAAACGAGGTGAAACAAAAAAATTGAATTAGAACAACGATGCTAGCAAACTGAGTGTTAGGGTGGTAAGATTTACGGTGATAAAAATTTGATTTATGATAAAAATAGGAGGTTTGTTGTTGTTTTTTTTTTTACAAAGAAAAATGGATAAGAAATGAGGGAGGGAAGAGGAAGTCACTCATCAGGTCATAACTTAAATATTACCGAAGAATTTATGAACGGATATTACCAATAGGTTATTTTATCGGTAATATTGTCTGTAAAAATAAAATGTCATGATATCTATTTTCTTTTTTGTTTTATTTTTTCTTTTCCCATTATAATTTCATTGGTATACACTGATAGAAACTTTTCGTTGGTGCATATAAAGAAACATAATAAGAAACTATTTCATTGATAAATTTGACCACAATTACCGAAGAAAGTTTGGTCACTTGGTGTTTCTATTTTTATTTGTCAATTTTTTGAAAATATATAAAGATATTATTGTTTTACAAAATTCTATTTTATATATACACACACATCGCTTTTATTGAAATGATGTATCTATATATATTACCATCATATTTAATTTTTTGAATTTAAGAATTACTCCCGTTAAAAATATAAACACATGTCATGTAAGTTGTAAGTTGTAAGTGTTATAAGTAATTTAATATAAATAAAATATTTTTAACACGCGGCCGTTCATATTTATCATTTTTTATATAAAAGCACAACAATAAAATTTAATCAAATATCATTTAATTATTTTAAACATATATAAGTATAACACAGTAACTAGTTATTAAATATTATTTTATCTCACAACACAGAATAACCTACCATAGTATATAATTCAATGAGTACAAAATTATTTTATTCTAAAAAATAGAGCTGTTACAATAAATGGTAATCTTGAATGTTGAATTTTCATCATATCGGAAGACCAGGAAATCTGCTCTCTCCCAAGCCATGACCGCTGTACAAAATTTTCCCAACCATTTTGGGAGAGTCAGTCATCAGTTCCTTTCGTAAGTTTTGCATCCCATACATGTCCACCTGTACCTTTCAGGACAATGGTCTCTAGCAATTTTTCCATCAAGGTGTCCTAAATTATCTAGGAGTTATCTGCAAACAACAATACTATGAACAACCAAACCATCCGTCAGTAAAGCCACTTGAAATTATCTACAAGTAGTAGTATATCTTCTTCATGCTTGTTCTTGTCAGCACTTATCAGCTCATCTTTTAAGTTATTAACAACCATTACTTTGAAAAATTGGTGTCTGGTGGATTTAAATTCAGTCCAATACCTTTGTTTTTCTGACATTTTTCACCTTTGCTTCATTTCTTCAATTCGTAACAGAATCATTATGTGTTTACTTACACAAGCACTGTTTTCATCAAAGTAGAATGATCAGAACAAGCAAAGTAGTAAAATAATGGATCCAGGTAATTATTTATAGATGAATTGGGTATAAGAAGAATGCAGTGCCTAAAACAGATCGTGTGTTTTCTGCTCACCCTATAAAACAAGCCTAAGCTTTGCTAAGAAACAAGCAAGCACATACCTCAGTAGAAGATGTGACTTAAGTGGACCAATTTTTTCTGATCTAGCAAAGACTCTTTTCGTTTCCAGGAGTGGACAAGATGATCCTCAGATTTGGGCTGCTAGAACAACAGAAATAAGATGACTACCTTGATTACACCGCAAATGGAAGATCTGGCCGAACCTGGAGAAAGTTCTTACAACCTCCAGGTTAATTTGAGGATCAGAACAATGAAGACAATGTTTGCCTTTAAGAAGCTATGAATTAAGTGGTTTAATATGAGTTTAGGAAGGAAAATGTAACTCAGTAAAGCCAAACCATGCAATGGTTTGGCAACCTCCACTTCATAAGTTTTTGAAGCTAAATCAAATATATATAGAAACCTCAGAACAAACACGCGTGGCTGGAAGTAGAAGACACACTTTCTCTACCCAGATCTTCTTAAGGTTACCAGGTTCCTCTCTCTTCAGCTAGGTTCTCTCTGTGAGTAATAGAGCATGAATAGATTTGAGTAGAAGAGATTATCTTAATTTTATTGCGAGTTCTGTTGCTTCATATGTAAACTCCAGGTCTCATTACTGTTAATGCATCTGATCAGTTTCTTGCGAGAAAAAAGACCACATGAATGACACCAAAATGATCAAACTTTGCTTACAATGTCACTCCATTACGATACCATATCATATAATTCTTTATCTAATAATACAAAACAATATAAAATTATTTTTAACTTTACTAATAAAAAAAAAGTGATCATTTCTGTTTTTTCTATACTTGTAATTAGTTGCAAAGACTACTCGTAACAATAAAAAAAAAAACATTTTACCATCTTTTCTATCATAGTCTCACAAGGAACATATAGTTCTTATTTTTCTATAACTTTTTTTTTATAGAAGATACATCATTACAACATCTAGATCAAGAAACTTTTTATTTTTACACCTCTTACATAGATATCTAATACCGCCTCCATTTATATTACTCGAATTAGATAGTGCGTAGTTAATAAAACCCTCAATCCCATTATAATAATTCATCTTGCGCAACCCTTCCGGTGAAACTCGATATATCCATGAACGATCATTCATTGTTTATATCAAGCCTATATAGAATATTAATTACAACATGTATTAATTAATTATATGAACTAAATAAATTAGCTAACATTGGTTTATCTCAAACTTATTTAATCTATTTTAATAGCACTTTTAAATCATTATCAATTATCTACATAAATTCAAATTCCTCCATATTTACTGAAATTTTCAACTTAACAATAAAATTGACGAAATATAAAACGTATCTATTAAATAAGTCATTATTTATTTCATTACAAAACACCTAAGTCACAAAATCAAAATCAATTTTATCAAATTACAAACAAATACAATATTTTAAAATCTCAAACAAACTCTAACATTTACAAATCATACATTCATACAATAAATTTCTATGGAAAAAAACTATAAAACAAGTAAAAACATAAACAAACTACATATAATAATAAAAAATATGCAATAAAAATTAACATTTGAAAATTGAGTTCAAACAAAAAATGAGTAGTTTTGCTTACTTGATGTAGGGAATCCTCAAAAAAATTAAATTAAAAGAATGATACTGACAAACTGAGTGTAAGGGTGGTCAGATTTATGGTAATAGGAGTTTGATTTATAATAAAATAAGAGGTTTGTTGTTTTTTTTTTTTGCGGTAATATCATATGTAAAAATAACATGTCATGGTATCTATTTATTTTTTTAAAAAAACTTTTCTAACTATAATTTCATTGGTATACACTAATGGAAACTTTTCGTTGGTGTATACAAAGAAACATGACAAGGAACTATTTCATTAATAAATTTGATCGCAATTACCGATCGAAAGTTTGGCGGTCGATATTTCCATTTTTATTTGTTAATTTTTTAATAATATATAAAGATATTATTGTTTTACAAAATTCTATTTTATATATACACACGCACATTGCTTTTATTGAAATGATGTATCTATATATATTACCATCATATTTAATTTTTTGAATTTAAGAATTACTCCCGTAAAAAATATAAACACATGTTATGTAAGTTGTAAGTGTTATAAGTAATTTAATATAAATAAAATATTTTTAATATGCGGCCGTTCATATTTATCATTTTTTATATAAAAGCACAACAACAAAATTTAATCAAATATCATTTAATTATTTTAAACATATATAAGTATAACACAGTAACTAGTTATTAAATATTATTTTATCTCACAACACAGAATAACCTACCATAGTATATAATTCAATGAATACAAAATTATTTTATTCTAAAAAATAGAGCTGTTACAATAAATAAACTCGCTCCAGCATTCTATAATCTATTCTACGTTCACAGAATCATGAAGCATGGAGTACTTGTAAACCGAAAACGACATCGTGTACAACAGAAAAGAAAAGGCCAGGAGGAGACGGAAAAGTAAAGTCCTCTTTTTTAGCAGCCGCACAGCACCTAAACCTCTTTCATCTCTTCTCACTGTCCTAAAACCCCCCCTCCCTCCCTCCATTGTTGCTCCCTCCCATCCCTCCCTCCCCGTATCAAAAACCCAACAAGTAACCAATTTTTTTAAAATATGACGGGAAAATAATAGCAGAATTCTCAGCTCATCTCTGTTTCTTCTAAAGTTCCAATCTTTTTTGTAACCATAAAACAGAAGTTCAATTTTTTTTTTCTTTTTAATGCAATCCACGTTAAACGCAGCCATAAATTATCATCAACTCAACTTTCAATGGAAATCTCAAAAACCCATTTCAAGAAAATTCAAAACCTCTCCAAAAATCCTACCTTTAACCAATTCCCTGAGAACTTCTATTAATTATGAACCTGAAGAAGGCCTTGACAAGGTTCCGGGTCCATCCGGGTCTGAACCCAATTCAGTGCTGAGGTTGCCGGTTGTCATTAGGCAGTCGGGTCGGGTTTCGAGGTATATATATGAAGGGAATAGCTTGAAGTTAGTCAGTCTTGATGGGGGTGCAGGGTCCTTTTCTTTGGATTTTGAAGATGCGTTTCGTAAATTGGTTCGGGTTTCAGGTTTTGGTATTAAGGATTTTTTTATACCTAAACAAGTACCTGAGAATTATATGGGTTATGTTAAGTGGAAGTTTTTGCATAGAGTTTTTAGCTCTGCTTTGCAAGTTCTTGCAACTCAGGTATGTATTATGCCTAAGAGATTTTAATTTTTTTGGCTCGTTTGGTTTTGAAGTTTTGAGGGTGGTTGCTGTTTTTCTAGGTAGTATAAGCTTGAATTGAGCGTGGATAGCTTATGGTTATGATTTTAAATGTGAAGGTTGTTGCTTTAATTGTTTGGTGATTTTAAATTGAACCCATTAAAGTTGCTGAAGAAATTTTTGGAGACTGATAAGGAATATTAACTGATAAGACTTAAAAACTGGATAAACAAGCAGAGATGATTAGAAAGAAATGGGATTTTTTTTTTCTTTTGAAAGGAAATTCTGGCGTACTTGAATGCTTATTTTTTGAGAATGGGATTTTTTATATTAGGCAATGTTTCGAGCTATAGGCATTGGGTATTCTCGTTCACTCCCATCGGCAGCAGCTCTTAACTGGGTGTTGAAGGATGGACTTGGACGGCTAAGTAGATGTATTTACACTGCTAGCTTAGCATCTGCATTTGATACTAATTTGAAGGTATAATTTCTGCCTCCATTAGAAGTTCTGATTTATAGGTTTGAAGCTTTTTTCACTTATTTGCTTATGGCGATGTTTAAAAGTCTTGCAGTTACAAGCACTGTATTTTGGTGTTGTTAGAGCCTTCACTATACTTAATGTGTTCTGTTATGGTGTTTTTTCTTTTGCAGAGAGTTAGGTTCACGACATCGGTTCTGTTCAGTTTGAGCATTGGAATTGAGCTGCTGACTCCCACATTTCCTCAGTATTTCTTGCTTCTCGCGACTCTAGCCAACATTGCCAAACAAATAAGCCTTGCGTGCTACCTGGCAACTGGTGTAAGGATTTGCCCTTAACTGTTATTCTCCTTTCTATTACATGAACTGTCCTAGTTTTCAATTCTAGTCTGAAGAATGGTTTCAGCATCAGCATTCATGATATGCTGATGTAAATTAGTTCTTTTTTTTTTTTGGAGAATATAATGTTAGTTAAATTTTGTTTGTTGAGGACAAAGAAGCATCAATGAATAATATATGCCTATAGTAGTATCTTACTTTCACTACTTTGTGCGGTGTTTACAAGTTTATTGTTTAACAATTTCCCCTCCAACAGTCTGTTGATTTTTTTTTCCTTTTTGATTGTTCTTTTCTGTCTATGTACCTTTTGCTGTTGCTTGCTAAACATTAGCTTCATCATAGAACATGGTCTGCAGTCATTGCAGTGCCAGTTCTAGGTGGCATTCATACTCAAACAGTGAAGCACATAAACAACACGATTCTAATATAAGTAAATTTAGTGGCTCAAAATAAGTTGTGAGCCCCCACCATCATTGCCCTCATATGTGGTAAATGGAAGCATGCTACACCCACTTCATCATTATTCTTAGGGACTGCAGTTTTACAAAGCACTTCTAGATGTTATGGTTTTTTGTTGTAATGGGTCTCTCTAATACGCAGTCTGCTGTTCATAGAAGCTTTGCAATAGCAGATAATATTGGTGAAGTTTCTGCCAAAGCACAGGTTATAATTTTCCTTGCATGACTGCTATGTCTATAGATAATATTGGTGAAGTTTCTGCCAAAGCACAGGTTATAATTTTTCCTTGCATGACTGCTATGTCTTTCATACAGAATTTTATTCTTTTTCCTTGTGAACATATCCTGACCTGTGGTATGGGTTTCAGATACAAACGGTTAGCTTTGATAACCTTGGTCTCATGCTTGCTGCACTTCTGAATATGTTGTTCAAAAACAACCAAAGGTTTTCTCTTTCTTTCCCTACAATGTCCTTCTGTTTTTGTAGGTTTATCAATAAAAATATAGTTTCCACCCAGTAATAAACTTTTTGGATTTTAGTGATATTCAATCAGCTGAGACATGTCTTACGCTTATACATGTTTTTACTCCCCACTTTATACATATGTTCCTGTTTCAAAGTTACATGTACCTCTGGTTCTCATCATATTCTGATGCTGAAAAGTTATTTTAAATTGATCTTAATCGAATAACACTTAAACCTTCCCTTCTGAAGAAATAATGTTTTCTACCATTTGGACCTATCCTTAATGTGCTAACTGAATTCATTGTGTTGATTTATGCCATTGTATATTTCTGACTTGTTGTCAATATGCAAGATTGCTTGCAGGTTTACCTTTCTTTGTTTACCCCATTTTCTCAGCTATTGACCTTTTTGGAATATATCAAGGACTCCAGCATGTCCATCTACAAACATTAACTAAGGTTTGTATGGGCTAGCATAATCTATCTACTTTTACATTTGAGACCGTTGAAGAACAAGATATGCTCAGTAGCAGATTTTGAGATTTTCAGTTTTCTTTTCTCATGCAAAAAACTCTTTCTGTTGCTATGTGCATGCTGGTTTATTATCGATTCTGTTTATTGAACCACTCCTGAATGAAACAAAGCCCGTATTCAAATTCCAGAGATACCACATTTTAGATGTCTCGTGGCTGTTTTGTTATCTGTACCCAGACAATATAATAAGATTGTGCTCTCCTTGTTTCTTAACTATTAGAAATTTGTTTTTTTTTATTTACTCTTGCAATTATGTTGAAAGTATCTTGATTGAACTTTAATATTAACCCATCACTTATTTCAAACCAGCTGAAGTCCCAGCACATCCATGGATCAAATTTGCTTTTGTAAAAATGAATATCATCTCTACAGCATATATGCTCTAGTACTGCTTGTCCTCATTTTATAGATAGAGGTATTTCCTCAAAGTATGAAGCTCACTGTTCAACCTCTCACTTTTCCTCTCTCTTTTCAGGATAGGCTTGAAATCATTCTAAATTCATGGATTGATTTCGGGCATGTTCCTTCACCTGCAGAAGTGAGTAAAGAGGAAGGAATTGATTTTCTATGGACCAAAAGTGGGTCTTTTCTTCTCAGGTTTTAGTGTTTTTTAGTGCTTTGATATTAGGTGTTATGAATGATGCAACTTGAGCTAATTATTGGTTTCTTTAACAGACAAAGAATTGTGGCCCATTAGAATAAGGTGCTTAAATACCAACAGTGAGATACCAAAGTTGTCAATGATGGCAATGCAGTCTTTAACTAGCGAGGATTATTATTTTGTATGCATGGAGAGCTCTTGCAGAGAATGGACAAGAATTAAGCCAGTATAGCCATCAGAATCTTTTTCCTTGCATTTTCATATAATTATACAGCCGCTCCTCTTAAAATGCTTGTCTCACTCGTTCTTTTCTCTGATGAATTTCTAGCGAGGTATCCTACTTTGCCTACGGGAGGGTTCTGGTACTGCAGATGTTATTATGGGTTTGTTGCAGGTAAAAGGAATTTGTAAAATAACCATTACGTATGGTGCATGCATTATAATTTTCATCACATCATTACGGTATGCATGTTGATAGGAGAATCTGGCAGTGTTCCTACTTTTTTCACATTAATGACGTAAAATGCCTTGTACATTTGCTATTATAGGCATGCTACATTCGGAAGGCCCTGCTTTTCAGCAGCATGTGGGAGACGGCTGTGGAGGATAAAGATGTCTCGGACTTGGTTTTCAAGGAGTGGTTTAAATTGATCGATGATAGCAAGCAATCTGCAAAAAGGGATTTGTCCACTTTGAATGATCAAATGGGATCTCTGGGTTGGGCTCTAAAACACATATTACTCAGCACAGAAGAGCAGGCTAGATACAGTTTTGTAGATGATTGAACGTGGAAGATTGGGTGTACTCCTGTAATATTGTGGGTGGCTCTCTGATACATCATCAAAGAGTTTTGGGGATAAAATTGTTTGAAAAGGGGGACAAGTTGTTTCTGTTGTCTCTCTGAGTTGCTTCTCAGGAGTATCGAATATCTATGTATACAAACATGCACGCCACACAAACAGGTGGATGATTGTATACAGTAGGGTAGGGTGCCTGGGGCTTTTGGTAGCCTTCAATATTCTTTTGAGTATTGAATCTGCAATATAAATTTAATATACCCGATTCTGATTCAATCTGATTATCCAGCAACTTATTAAATGTAAATCTTATAAGCCTGTCACTGTCAGGAAGATCAACTGGACATGTATGATTTTTTACACCTCAAATCTGGTACGTGCGGTATGACGTCTGAGGGCTCATGTGACAAGGCTGCTACAAATCCACCTGCCTCCGCCAGTTAAATGGAGAAATAGACAACGGAAGAGAGAGAATGAATTTATAATTTTCATATAAGCATGAAAATAATGATTTCAGTTTCTCTTGCTCTCTCTTTTCCTTGTATTTAACTATTTATCTTTACTCTCATTGAACAAGTATATGCAAATGCTAACCATCACACATGCCTGCGTTCATCCTTATCAAAAGACTTTATTTCACAAAATAGAGACAACGAAAATTGGTGCGCGTAGAAAGACGGCATCCGAAACATCTTGTAATATCATCTTATATTACAAATGAATATTCGATTCTGTTCAGGTGTGGAAATAACTACACGCAAGGTAGAAAACCAACATCAAGCGATTCCTTCAGTGTGACGAGGAAAACAAGTGTTTCATCCTAATTTCTGTGCTGATAATCTCGGAAATAAATTTTTTGCTGCAGAAAATCGAGATAAACCTAAAGGCTGGCTTAACAATCTTACAGCTGCAATAGCTCACGCAAGTAAAACTTCTCGTTAATTTCTGTGCCCTTATATGTACAGTGGCAATGAGAACTGCTGTTTAGAGCCAAGATCCATGTACAAGTGTTTCTTGCTTTACTGATCAGGGGGAATAGGAGCTTGCTTCAGTGCTATACATTGAATACTCACTGAGACTGAAGTTGGGCTTTTCTTCATCCCACTTCAAAATCTCCTTCGCATATTTAAGAGCTGCATCAACACTATCAGGTTCAAGTCCCTTGACCACAGAAGTATACAACTTCCTTCCAGTGAGTGAAGAGTAGAGCCTCTTGAACTTGACTGCCATGTAGTGTGCACCCAGCTGACCAAGTGAGGGGCTAGTATTAATGCTGTTGCTGTTGCTGTTGCTGTTGGAGCGATGGCGACTGATCACTGGATGAAAATCATCAAACCAGTCGCACTGAGTCAATGGTACTCGCTCAATCTTCTCCTCAAACAGATCAAATTTGTTTAGTATCAAAAGGAAATCCATCTGCTCAAATGTTGGATGTGTAACAATGCTCTCAAAGAATTTCCTGCTCAGCATCATATTGTTAGTAGACGTGCCATTCCCATCAACTGTAAACTGATCATAGTCAGTCATGGCAACACAAAAAATGACCATCCCAACATCATCGAACATCTCTAGCCACTTGCAGTTCTCTCCAAGCCCCCGTGCATGTACACTAATTAGTTGATACCTGGTGACCAAAGAGAAGTGGAAAAACTGTCAACAATAAAAAGATACCACTTCAAATGACTACATATTTAATAATGTTCCTGGGTGATGAGATAGAAGAATTAGACGAGCCATGCCAGAGATTGAGCAAATAGCACAGAAGCAGCAGTGATTGCTTACAAGCTGTTCATAACAAAGGCCAGAGCTTAAACCATCTGAAATTTAAACCATCTAAAATTTAAGGCATATCTATAATAAATCATGGCTCCTACCTAAGTAAAGCGTCATGCAGGTCTTCAGTGTCGTATTTATCATCAGATGCTGACTGGGGATATGAGAAGTCCAAACAAGCAAGCCCATTTGATGAGGTAACACCCTCAGCATATAGGATATCCAAATCTGAGGGCTCATAGTCTGTTCTCAATATTTCAACAGCCTGTGGAGAATAATTTTAGTAACAATAACATAGAAACTGCGGTTAAAATTATCATCTAATATGTTTGGCAAGAGCACAATAAGATGAAACAAAATGGTCTATAAACCCCTAATCAACCCAGTGGTAAGCTTAAACATTACTATTGCTCAGCCTATGCAAGCTGAGGAAAGAAAAGGAATTCCACTGCAACCATAAATCAGGTATTGTTATTGGAGAGAATCATGTATATAACCCTTATATAATTTAACAAATTTTGACCGAGCAAATGAACCTGACAAAAGATCTTACCCGCTCCAAGAAATAGCTTGACACACTAGGTAGCATTTCCAGTTCATTTCTCCGCTTGTAAGTGGCCTGAACGGCTGCATCCTTCCACAACTCTTCAACTAATGGTGCATATTCACGAGTAGCAGCAGGAAAAATGGCTTCCAAATTACCTGAAACCATGGTCTTCAGAAGCCAGTCTGAGAATGCTTTCAGCCTTGGACCAATTGAATAGATAGTTTGGTTTTTGGTGTTACTGGTACTGCCTGTTAGCACAAAACATTTTCTTTCAGGCACTTACAGAATATAAGCCCGCGAAGAATTTTAAAGTAAATGTAAATCAATCAGCTGTCACACACCTACTTCTACATTGTAAGTGAGTGGATTCAACACGTTCTGAAACAGCATGTTATTCATCAATACTACAAAGCACTTATCTAATCACATCTTGAAGATGGAACATTCTTTGGCCCATCCCAGTTCCAACCTAAAATCTGTTTCCTTATCTCTGATACACTACTTGGACGCAAGAGTAAGTTAGAATCTGGTGTATTCCCATACAACAAAAGAGTGTTGGAAATTACAAATGTGAAGCCACAACCCTTGTTCTTCCCAAAGCTAAGTTCATAGCAAAATTCTCAGAAAGAACTTGGGGTAAGGATTTCTATACACTTTTAGTTCTAATGGTGTTCATCTATACATGTTATATGCATCCATGGGCATTTCTTTTTTGTTCCTCTTTATGCATGTCCACACACGAGTTAGTAATAAACACGAGGGTCATTCTTCAAAAACAATACCAAGAACAAAGAAAAAAAGAGAGTTGAGAAGATAAAGAGAATAGAGAGACTCAACATACCAATAGCTTCTGTTTCATCAGTAGATCGCACTTTCTTCATTGCAGCTAAACTTTCCTCTTCGAAACGGTCACGGCCCTCGAGAAGTATACCAAGATAACCGTACACGTTACTCTGGATTGTCAGTTTAATGTTTTCACGCTCATCTTCAGTAAAAGGGACAGGTTTATAAAGAATCTTTGCCTGAAAAAAGCATTGAATTAAAATTAAGTATGCTAATTTTGGACAGCATTGTCTAGCATTGCTTTTATAGCCATGTTTTGCAGGATAAGGCATGGCCCCGATAATTTCAAGGGCCACATTAGAGAAACTGAGTACAAGCATACAGGTACACAGATCAATGCATACTAAAAGTAAAAAGCTTGCAGAACAAGGTTCACATACAAGCACTCCCTCCAAGAGTAGTCAGATGTTTTAACCAGTCCAATACAAGCAATGACAAACATTGTAATGGCACAAAACCCACAAGCCACCTAACTGAGTGGGCCTTTTCATTGTTCTAGTAGTGTTACACCTATTTTTAACTCATTTTTAATCCAAATAAATTGCTTTTGTTGATGGTTTGACTATGTTTCAAAGTTGAACTTTGGCTTACCATTTAAACTGCTTTAAGCATAGTGTCTAGGGTTAGATTGGAAAACTAACGCTTTCTTAAAATAAACATATTTTACACTCAATTTTCCCACTTTATCCTTTATTAAATAGCATTGTCTCATTATGGAATATGCTTTCTACTACTTTTCAATGATAACGGCATAAAGAAATATAAGTGGGACCCACTTTTACTAAAAGTTAAAATTTTGAGCAAATCAAATATGGAAATTTAATTTGGAACAGAGGGAATGTTTGATTTCACAGTTGCTTGAGAATAGCAAATAGCTTGAACACTGTTGATGGTTCCTACTTTACCATCCAAGGTTCTCCAACTAAATTTAATAATCAAATAAATGCATTAGCATAATAACATCTATGTACCTTTTGAAACATCACTTGGATGTTCTTAGATAGAAAAAGAGACCATAACCATACAACACAAAGTAATGACAGGAAAACCTCATTAACATCCGTAGTTGGAAAACAAGACAATGACCATATGACACTAAGCAAAGACTGGTAATCCTTAACATAAACAAATTTAGAGGTGAAATTCCCCAATTGAGAAACTACCTGCTTAAAGATAGTACTTGTTCCAGATCCACTGTATCCAACTAAAAGCAGCTTCAGAAGTGTTCTCTGCTCAAGGTAGTCTGGGACGCTTCTGCTAATCAGACTATTAACTTGTTCTCCACAAGAATTTGAAGGTTTAGAAGGAACAGGTAGTGATAAGAACGCACAAACAAGCTTCATTCCCGCCTGTTAAGTAACACAGAAACAAATAAATTCCCATGTGCATATATAAATGCAGAAACAGAAAATTCAGGCAGGGATGAGGTTTCCATGTAGAGCATACCTTGCCCCAAATGTAACCTTTAGTGTTCTTCTGTCCTTCTTCTTGGTATGATCCATCCTCGTTCACCCAAAAATGAGGGTTGCCAGCACATTGAACTCCTGCCAGCTGCAATTTCAACAAAATGGTCTTAATACTAAACCCTTCACATTAAATCATTCAAAACAAACAAAGAAAAGAGCATGTGTAAAGACTCAACCTGCAACATCCTAAGCTCTACTTTTGTGATCTCCCGGCCATTAATGAAAACCTGCGTGTTTCCACTGCTTGCATTTGCCTTAATTGGACCCCCAACATTCAAATGAGGACTTATAACCTGGGAAGGCTTCTGCCCTTCCTGTTAAATTAAAATTTTGAAATAACCATCAAACTCCAAAACAAAGAAACAAGCCATATCATATTATTACAAGAACATAATCACTGAAAGTATTACACTATATTCACCTTTCCCCAGAGACCAGACACTTTATCATACCAATAGTTTCCAGGTTTCATCTTCTTAGGCGGGTTCAAACAGTTCTGCAAAATAACCAACTCCTCATGACAAAGAGGTTCTCCATTCACATAAACATACTCTGGAGGCAACTGGTTAGCTTCGCACAACTTCTCCGCCTTCATTATCTGTCTAACCTCCAAATCATTCAACAACCTCTTGAGCATCCTCGAACACTTCCCTAAACTCCCACGCTTCGGTTCATCAATCGGAAACCCAATACAGGTAACACACTTCCTCCCTTCTGGCATCGATCCCATCGCTCTAAGCACACAATTACTACAATATTTCGCATCACAAACAAGACAAACTTCCTTCTCCGTGAACCTATTCCCCTTAAAACACCTATAACAACTCCCTTTCTTCCCTTTACTTCTTGCCTCTCGTTTAACCCGAATAACCCTATCCTCCTCCTCCAAAAAATCTTCATTCCCTTCAAACCCATCATCAATATCACTAGTATCATCACCACCAACACCATCATCCGATTCAATATCGCGAAAAGTAACAACTGGGGCTTTTCTACCCTCACCATTCACCTCATTATTAGAAACCTTAACGCTAGAAACACGCGAAGATGGGTACTCATCATCAACATCAACACTGCTTAATACAGACTCATTTGACTCCCAATCTAGAATCGATGACAATTCATTAGAAACCCTCAATTTTAACAAACTTTCATCACGAGATTTATCATCAAAACTATCAGAAAACTCTATGGTACTTGAACTCCTAGCCCCATCATTTAACAAACCTGAACTACTTAACTCACCAGAAAAAACACTCTCTTGCAAATTACAATCAGCAGCTCTCTCTATAACTGAAGTTGGCGAAACAGTTATAACTCCCTCTTCAGATCCACAATCCTTACCTGGGATTTTACCGGTAATAACAGAATTTGGGTTTTTACTGGTATCAGATGAGGGTAGCAGGGGCTTTACTACAGGTAAGGTGATCTTCCGTGGGAAATTAATGTGAGAAACTACCGCGGCGACAGGGATTTTGCTGACGTTGATTGGGACGGCGCGTGGGATATCGTAACCCACCGGAGGACCGGTGTATTCAAGAGCGAATGAGTATTGAACTCCATCTTCAGTGTCTGGTGGCATTTTCGTAAATTTGTAGATCAAATTGAAACCCTAACTTCAAAAACAAGAAGAGGAAACATGTTCTTGGTTTTTGTTTTAGTTTGGGTTGTTGGGTTTTGAGGAATAAAGTGAGTGGTAAGGAAAAGTGTGGGCTATTGAGTTGATTTGGAAGGAAAAGATGAAAAAAAGACGAGGGAAAAGGGAAAGTGGGTGAATAATGAGTTTGCTTGTGAGAAGAGGGAAATTGAAGAGATGATGGAAAGGGAAATTTGGGTTTCAAGATTGGAGGCTAGGAGAAGAGGACAGGTTTTTGGGAGAAGTGGAAAAGGGAAGAGGGTGTTTGGGTAGAAGGAAGATGCGTTGGAGAAGTAAAGGAAGAAAACCAGGCAAGAACAGGGCAATAAGAACTCAAAGAAATGAAGAGAAGAAGATGCTTTGGTTTAATGACACTGTAAGCTCATTCATTATTATTATCATGCACATGGAACTGCCATGTGCATGTATGAAGGAAAGGCTATAACAAGGTGTGGAGGTGTTATTATTAGCATTAGCAAGGGCAAGGGGGGCATCTGGTTTCTTGTGTTATTGGAAGAAAGGTGAGGGTGGTGGTGGTGGGGGACACAAACTTTTGTCTTTTACATCGTGGTGGTGGAATCGGGGGATAAATGTAGGGTTTGGTAGGGCCATGGATGGGACCACCACCACCAACGCTTGAAGAGCTGGTTTACATTGCGGCAATGGTGGTATGGTAAAAATATTTTTCAAGTATATTAAATAAAAAAAAATCAATTTTTTAAAAACATTTTCACACACCACCGCAATAAAAGAGGTCCCAGAAGAGAGAATATTGTGCTGTGGTGGGTATTTGATTGCTACTGCTACTGTTTTTTTCAGTTTCCTGCTTGGGAATGTGTTTTTTTTTTTTTTTTACTTTTTGTATAGGGTAGACTAGCAGGGTGGGTAGGTTGGCGATGGCTATGTTATGGAGACCAAGTTGAATCGCACGGGGTTTCCGCACCCTTTTTCTCCAACTCTTTCTCTGAGCCGCCTGCTTTGGGATCTTTCTGACCCAAATATTTATTCCTAGATATTTTATTTTTATTTATTCTTATGTTCTTCATTAATACACATGAAGTTTTAATTGAAATAAAATTTAAAAAATATATATCCAAAGTAACCTGAGTTTGAACCGATTCCTTAAGCCCTTTTCTTTTTCTTTTCTCTTTTTTTTTCTTATATCCTCGTTCATTGTTAAATTAATATTTAAATTTTCTATTTCATGCACAAATTATTTAAAAATGTGATGATTGTTTTAATTATTTAAAATTAATATTTAACCTCTTACTCTTATAGTTATTATAGTAATCAAATCAATCCTTTATAAGTACGAGTATTAAGCTCAGCATATTGATAATTCTGAAGAACAATTAAAACCCATAGGATACTGTTTGTACATTCTTTTGAAAGTTGCTTAATAATGCCAAAATCTTCATTTTTAAAAAAGCAAAATATCACATCATTGTGACCTTAGCTGAGAACTTTATCTGCCAATAAATATGGACCATTCAAATAAATGAAGCACCATATATTTGACTTAGATAAAAAAGGACTCTGTTTAATTTTTTAAAGTTTTTTTTTATTTAAAAATATATTAAATAATATTTTTTTATTTTTAAAAAATTATTTTTGATATCAACATATTAAAATAATCTAAAAATAAAAAATAATATTAATTTAAAATAAAAAAAAAATTAAATTATTTTAAAAACATTTTTGAAACTGAAAAATAAACAGAACCTTAGTTGTTTCACCTAATTTTATATTTTTTAATAAATTAATATATTTTTTTATTTCATTTTTATTTGTTAAAATTAAATCTTAAAAATTTAACAAAAAATTAATATATTTTTAAACAAAAAAATATTTTTAAAAACAATTTTTATCACTGTTACAAGCATCTACGTAAAGTAATATTCTATGCTCTCTTTTTTCTTTTCTGGCTGTCATTAAAGCATAATTAATCATTCAATTCTGCATAAAATTCAATCTTTGAGTATTTAGGCTGCTGGGCGCTCGTCAGATTATCCTCAATCCAAACCACAAATTAAATAACTAGAAAAAATAAATATAATTCCATATGGAGCTCAGGCATGGAAGTTTCTTGCACTTCAATTAAAGAACAAATTAAACAAAAGATTCTATCAAAGCTCATCATCAAATACGTACAATGCTTTCGGTGTAAGGAATCTTCAAGCATTTAGTTTGGTTCACATTTCTCACAGGTTCTGGAAGGCATCCCTCTGATGCATCGATCATATATCAACTTTTATAAAAAAAGAAAGAACAGCTACTCATTAATCAGAGGCAAAGTCTCCATCAGTAGCTTTCATTGACAATTAATGTTTTGCTATATTCTTTCCTTTTCCTAAACGATTTTATTGGTTATGAGAAAATGTTTAAGTTCTTATATTATACTTAAAGCAAAGGTAAGCGTAATCTTGTCACTGATTAAAATAAAATAAAATAAAATTGCAAAAGAAAGCTGTGAAATTAATTAATTATAAAGGAAAGCTAGCAATCTGTAAGAACTCATCAATATTTTTATTTGATCTGACTGCAAAAACAACTGAATTGGTGAAAGAATTGAAAATTTCCAATTTCATTTTTTAAGGTAACGAATCACATATACATAACCTCTTTTTTTCTCTTCTTCTTCTTCTTTTTTAATTGCGAATATCGTTAATTATTCCTGGTCTGAGCTGGGAAGCTTGTAGCTGCTGGCAGTGAACTTGGCATGGAGGTAGGAGCACTACTAGGACAGCCTCTCCATGCCATTGGTGGTGCGTTTTCAGATACTCTCCACATCTTTACAGACTTATCAAGGCTGCCACTGTACAAAATCCATCGCCTCTCGTTCGGCGCGGACTCGTGATCTTTCTCTGCAGCCAAGCACTTGACAGGTCCTTTGTGGCCTGCTAACAACGACAAACATATGTGATCGTTTCCCATTCTCCTCCACACACATATTCCCATATCAGCTGAGCCGCTAAACAGGAGGCTCCCTGCTGTAACTAAGCATAGAATGGCCAATTTATGACCTCTTAAAACACCACCATGAGACATATGTTTTTCACGTTCCCAGAAGTTAACAAGCCCATCTGATGAGCCACAATAGACAACTGTGGCGTTAGGATTAACCGCCACTGCCGTAACAGCACATTCTTGTTTCAACAACGTTTGTGAAAAGAAATGTTTGGTTCCTGTCCCTTGTAATTCTCTCCTCCAAACCTTGACAGTTCCATCAGCTGATCCTGTAAAGACTAGGCCATCGTTTCCGGCAACGATTGAATTAACAGCATCATCGTGAGAAATGACTGATTCAAGGCATCTAGAATTGGATATTCTCCAAACTTTAAAAGTCTTGTCCCATGATGATGAATAAAGAAATGTCTTATCTTCGCTCAAGCTAAGACATGAAATTGCATCGCTATGTTTGTACCATACCGCATTCTTGTGGCGTTTAACTTCAATATAATTACTTGTTTTCATCGAGTTGTTGAAGTAATCCCTCATAGTTGGTAAGGTCCCTACACGTTTATGAATACTTGGATCCTTGGATGAGACCTTCCATACCCGTATTTTCCCATCTTGATGCCCTGTAAATATCGTTGCACCAGAAATCACAATTGCTTTAACCAATCCACTATTCGATTTAAACCCTGGAAACTCCTTCTGATTCTTCCAAACCCTTATATTCTTGCTATCAGAACCAGTATAAAGAAGATCACCGGATGCAGCCAATGAATAAATATGACCCTCTTCTCGTACTAATGACCCCATTAGCACATTAGGAGAGAAATTATCATCATTGTCTTCAAAAGGAATGTTGGTGATCCTCTGAGAGGACCTTGGAGACTTCTCCACCGGAGAGACAATATTATAAGGCGAACTCGAGTTGGAGGGAGTTACAACCTGATCCTGGCTATTTCTTGTATTGAAAAAGTCATCATCATTATCAGCAGGAAGATTAGTTTTCTTGATTCTGCTAAATTTAAGCAAGCTATTCTCTTCATAAAAAATGCGCCCTCCTCTTGATGAGCTCCCTCGTTTCGAACCTTTCTTTAACATTGAAGAGTTTATGTTTTGATTTTTACACAAGGTAAAGAAAGAACAGCAATATAATAAGTAGAGAATGGAGAGGATGACCAGGTATGGAGGAAACCGAAAGCAAGGAGAAAACAGAAGGTGCTATAGAGGACAGTATTATCAGTTTATTCCTAGCTGTTGATGATATGAAAATTTGTGGTAGACCCTTTTTTTTTTTACCAACAGATTTACATCATTTTTGTTGTAACAGATCCAAAGGCTAATCTCATTAGGCTGTAATAGTAAAACTAATTAAACCCAAATGAATCCAATGCCATGTAGCCCATGCTTAGTTATGCAAATCACAGTCCTGGTAGCTTATAAGGTCGACCACCAGGGTGTGTTGAACTTAAAAAAGGATAATGAATTTAATTAGGACTGCATGTTATCTATCATCAGGGTGCTAAAACGGAGAGCTCGGGATAATTTGTGGTGTTGAAACAAGGGTGCCTGTAAGATCTAGCTAAAAAGAGACAAAAGTTGTTGATTCATCTTGTAAACTACGTACAAAGCATATATATCTAACCTTTGACTTGGTCTAAAAGACTAAATCATAGTTCATGGTTTAGCCATTTTGTTGGAATCTGACTTGTAAATATTTCAGTTTAATTTTCTCCCTTTAATTCTTGTCTATAATCGTTGAATATGCGAGGAAAAATATTTAAAGGGCAACGCATGCCCTCCCTAGATAGGGATATTGATTATACAAAATCACACACACAATGGAAGCTCCTTACTCTTTATTATATTGTTGGAAAAATAAAAACATAATATGAAGTGGTTTTAACAAAGAAAATAAAACCAAAATAAACAATCTTAACTTGGCCAAGAATATCCCCTCGAATAAGAACCCTAAATTGTATGAGCAATAATAGGTTTTACATGCAAAGGATCATGAGTAAGTTCGTATAATATATATATATATATATATATATATATATATATATATATATATATATATATTGATTGTAAACCTCGAGATAGGCTTATAACCATGGATAGGCTACACCTATAACATATCTCACTTACCTGATTTTTAGGTCTTAATACCATTACATACGAATTTGGAATTTGATAAAGTCAAATTTGTCAATTTGAATCTTGGAATATATATAGATCTATAAAAGAAATTCTATTTATATTCTAATTGAGTTCTAAAGTAGACATCCTACCTTTTCTATAATACATGTTAGCCTGTGTTAGCCTGCTAATTCATTTAGATAAGAAAAAATAAAATGTTTAAAGCCATGATAAAAATCTGTCAAGAAAAATATGTAAAAATTAAAAAAATATTATTTTCTTATGTATTATGAATTTCAATCAATACAACTTAATGTTCTTGAAAACATATATAGCAATTATTGGCTTACATATTCTACAAGGATTCCATATTAAACAAGAAAACATTTATGGTAGTAACAATTATCTATTATTTGCAAAGATTATATATCTATTATGGAATGTATGTGGTGACAATGAAACTTAGTATTCTTTTGTTGTTTTTTATTTTTATTCTACAGGATTTCTTAGCATATTAATGAGACTAAAAAGAGGTAATTTAAGAGAGAAAATTCCAACAATTAAAAACAAAGTTTCCTAGCTAATTTGAGCATGAAGTGTCGATAAAGCCTCTAAGAAAGCAAATGAGGATTTTCAACTATACATGGGGATTCCAAGCAAGAGAAATTTGTTTTATGATGTTTTTTTTAGCGTTGGAATATTATTATCTATGGATTTTATTTTAAATTGGGTTTGTTTTGACTCATTAGACATTATTTTAGGGTTTGTTCTAGTATTACACTTGTATTAGTTGATTACTAGATAGGGCTCATTGGCTTGCAAACCATAAGAAGTCCATTAAGATTATTTAGAATGGTCTATATATTACTTTGATGGTTATAAGTTTCGACACCTATGATGATTTGAAGAAATAAGATTTTTTTCCTTTGTTTTGCTTGTTGCGAACAACCTTTCTTTATAGGGATAAAAATCATATACCGACTTATCAAAGATTAATTGATTTCGTGGCGTCATTTGTATACTTTAGGTTTTTAGGTACAAGGTTATTTCTCGGTTCAAATTCTTTTTTCAATTTCTTTGGTTCTTAGGTATCATCATATGATCACCAAGTTCGTGTAAATTATTATTATTAATTGTTTAATTAAATAGAGGAAGTGGAAGCAACCCATTAACACACCAAATTAGGCATTGCTAGCACACTATTCCTAAAAAAAACTACAATCATTTATCATATTTTAGTCATTAGCCACATAAAAATTATTATTATTTATTTTTGGTTATTCAAAAACATTTATGTTGGTTTCCTAAAAGGAGACTTGATTTTTTTTTTGATATTTTAATATTGGTCTCTTATAAAAAGAAGACGTGTTAAAAATGATATTTACCCCTGAAAAAAGAGATTATGTCAAAGTTGTTAAGAACAGGACCCATATAAATGATAAAGGTTGGGATTTGAACTTTGATGATGCAAGTTGGGCTTTGAACCCAATTATTATTTTAGCGGGCCTTAAAATGATTTGGGCTTTGGCCCAAATATTTTCATTGGTTTTTTATATTTCTTTTATTTTTTTGTTTTTTTGTTTATTTTTTCATTATACGAGAATATCGCCATTTATGACCTGCAAGAGAGTGAATTAAATTGGCAAAACAAAGTCACCAGCTCCTCTCCTTTTACTCCTTTAAACTCGATTGTCTCATCCCATCATTATATGATGGGGACTGATGCATTAGAGAGGGCTGTTGAGTTTGTTTTTGACAGGGAAGGTAATTGTTTTGGGCGGGGATGGCTGGTTGTTGTGTGTGTGTGTGTGTGTGTGTGTGTGTGTGCAGTGATGGTTACGGGAGGAAGGCTGTTGGCTTTGTTGAGAGGGGTTGTGGAAGGAGTTGTTGGTGTTCGTGTGGCAGGTTTGAAGATGGAGGCTGGGGAATTTCCGGTATATGCAGTGTATGGTGAACGCTCTGTGTTGATGAATGGGAGGCTCTGTTGGTTTTTGAAGGAGAGAAATGCTAGGATTTGGGAAGTCAATTAATGCCAGATTGTGGGAATTGATATAAAGAGATCAATTTGGGACTTTAATTGATGATTTGGGCTGAAAATATGGGATTGGGGAGATTAAAATATGGATTTAATGTTGGGATTTTTTTAATTGCTCATGAATTTGGCTATGGAAGATTGCAATCTCTGGTTTAAATGTCTGGAATTAATTTAGAACTAAATTGAATTAAATCAGTTCAATTAGACTTAATTGGATTGAAATAAATGAATTAAGCGGACTAAATTAAATTAAATGGATTGAAATGGACTTAAATAAAACTTCGGACAAACATTCCTTATTCTCATTACAGTCCTTGGATTTCGAATTCTTTCCAATTTCATTCAATTTTTCTTAAATCAATTTTTTTTAATTATATCTCTAATTGAATCAATTTATTGCAAATTCATCTCTGTTCTTAAAATTATATAATTGTGATTAAGTTAACTTTCAATTTTGATTTTTTTTTATTAAACCTTTTATTGATTTTTAATTTGGCTATTTATTTTGAAATTATTCTTAAATTTTAAATTTATTTCGCTCTTAACCAAATCAAATCAAATCAAGTTTTTTTAAAAATAATATTTTAATTAAAACCTTGATTATAGGCCAAAAATTCTCAAAATCAATTTTGCATACTCGACTATCAATCCAATTTCAAACCCTAGCTATTCTTTTGTATTATTTTTTGCATCTTATATTTTTTTTATGATTTTCAAGATATTTTGACACACAAAAATTAATAAAAAATAACAAAATGATTAAAATAGCTAAAATTATTGAAAAGACATTTTTTTGGATTTTTGTAGTTTTTTTTTAAATATATACAAAAATGAGGGTAAATTGTTTTTCAATATAGTTTTAGGTGGAAAATGGATTTTCCAGGGCTAGTGGATGGAGGCTGAGTTCTCAGCCTTTTGAAGTGATTGATGGCGTGTTTGATTGCAGGAAAGTGAATTCCTGGAATTCACTTTCCTTGTTTTCCCATGTTTGGCAACAACATGGAAAACTAGTCAACGGAAACTTAATTCCGGTCAACACAGAAAACACAACTTTAACAAAGGAAAGTGTTTTCCTTTTGATAAGAACTGGAAAACACTTTCATTTTCTTTCATTACACACATTTTTCTCAAATTCTCAAATCACGGTCTCTCTCTTTTCGTCAACAATTGGGAAGCAGCAACAAGTGCATCATTTCTCTTGAACAATTGGAAGCTCTTAAATCACGGTCTCTCTCAAATCATTTCAAGTATTTGTTTACCTTTATTATTTCCTTTATGTTTATTTTCTTCTCCTTTATGTTTTTATCTTCTTAGATCCGTAAGAATTATAGCATAAATTCTTCATCTTCTTGATAAATCTGCTGCCTGTCATATTTTTCCCATAACATAACACAATTTGCTTCTTCATCTTTCCTCGTCACATTCGGTGTGTTCAAAACAACCCAAATTCACAAAGCAAGCCATAAAAAGCACATGTTTTCCATTCTTCCTCACTCACATCCTGCAGAACAGGCAGAACCAAACAAACCACAAATCAAAGCAAAATCCCTACCCTGAAGATTACTATGAATCAATCAAAGCAAAATGGCCAAACTTCCCCAGCAAAAAGCATTCCCTACCTGGTTTCCCCGTCCCCGGATCTAGCCATCATATCCCGGGTGGAAGCATAAAGAGAGAGAGGCAATATGTAGAACTGGAATTAGCCACCATATCAAGGAATTAATCAACCCTTGCTCTTTTTTTTTTCAAGTCCCAGTAGAAGTAGTCGGGGGAGAGAGGGAGGAGAATTGGGAAGGAGGAGCGGGAAGGGGAAGGGGATGACAGAAACCTAGAGAAACCGAACAGGGGAAGGAGAAGGGGATGACAGAAACCGAACAGGGAGAAACCGGGGAAGGGGAAGGGGAAGAGAGAAACCGAAACTGAACAGGGGAAGAGAAAGAGAGAAACTGAAACCGAACAGGGGAAGGGGAAGGGGAAGGGGAAGAGGATGAGAGAAACCGAAACCGAACAGGGGAAGGGGAAAGGGATGACAGGGAAAGGGAGAAACCGAAACCGAAACCGAACAGGGGAAGGGGAAGAGGAAGGGGAAGAGAGAAACCAGGGGAAGGGAATTAGATGAGAGAAACCGGGGAAGGGGAATTAGAGGAAGGGGCATGAGAGGTGATTGCAGGGGAATCCACCGAGACCTGAGAGGAAGTTTAATAAGGGGAATTAACATAATCAAATATAAAAACGTTGATAACACTAAAAAGCATGTTTTATTTTGCCACAATTATTGTTTTATTTTGCTATATTTATAGATGTGCTTTTTTTATTTTGCTTTGATTAATTCATGATTAGTGTTTGATTATATTTGTTACATATGGATAAATTTGTGGGACGATGCTGGTAATTATATGAAGAAACTGCTAAGGAAAAGAGACATCTTCCTCTAGTACGCAAAAGAGGCAACATAGGAAGAGAAATCACATGTATGAAGATGATGGTGTTGAAAAGTTGTCTAAACAGATTGAAGATGTAGCACTGACAATTCAAAGCCTCAGCAAAAATCAACTTGATGTTAATGCGTTGTATGCGGAAGTGATGAAAATTGAAGGCTTTGATGAGATTACTCTTGGGGATGCATTTGATCATTTGGTCCAAAATGAAATGATGGAAAAAGCATTTATGGCAAAAAATGCTAATTTGAGGAAAATTTGGGTTCAGAATTTTGTGAACCAACACTACTACAGGTCTGCTTACTAAGATGGTTTGACTATGTTTAAAATTTGGGTTTAGACTATGTTTGTTATTTGACAAGTATGTTTACTTGTTTAATTCGGTCTAGCATGTTTATGTTTGTAATTTGAACTAATATGTATGTATATGATATCGAAACTTAATATTTATGCATGATTTTGTTTGATGTTAGATATTTATATTTATTTCTTGATGTTTATTTGATATATATTAAAGGGATATTAAAGGGATAATTGTCTTTACCCGTAAAAAAAATGTTTATCCAAAAAACCCATCAAAATATTTTTTGAATCTATTTATCTTTTTAAAAAAACTTCATACCAAAAAAAAAAAAACCGAAATATATAACTCTTACCATAAACTAATTTGGCTTTCTTCATATGAAAAAAAAAAACTTATTTTAAGCTTTTAAAATTGAAAAAAATATAGTAATAGGTTTTACTTAAAAAATATTTCGCAAGCTTATTTCTATATAATATGATATGACATATATAGTTATATTTTATAAAATAAGCTATATCTGAATATATATTATAATAAAAAAAATTCATCACTATACTTTTTAGATTTCATTCTTTTATTGTAAGTGATTAAATATTTATATTAAATATTTTTTATATATTAGATAAACTTGAAAAAAAATTAATTTATTAATAAATTATTTTCCAGTTCATTTTCCATAACATAACCAAACACTGAAAAATGTTTTCCAGTTCATTTTCCATAACACTACCAAACATCGGAAAATACTTTCCCGGAATTCACTTTCCCCGGAATTCACTTTCCAAAAGGAAACAACTTTCCTGCAAACAAACGGAGCATGAGTCAAAATCAGTAAGTGACCTGTGACCCGATTTAAAAAATAAAAATAAAAAGAGATGGACGATGTGTTGTCCACCCTTACCGTGAAGAGAAAAAAAATAAAGCTTGACATGTGGGTTTGACCTTATTATTTATGGGTCAAGCGTATAAGCCCATACATCTTATTTGTTTTGTTGTTTTTTTTATCTATATTTTTAATTTAATTTCATTAAAATAAATTAATAAAAATTAAATGGAGATTTTTCTATCAGATACCTTTAAATTTTCAATTGCTTCCTACTATGATCATATACTTTTTTTAATTATATTCACAAGTGATTTTTTTTTACAGTCTTTCATGGTGTTTTTTAAAATTTTATTTGACCACTAAATATTTTTGGATATTATTTGAATTTTTTTTGTTTTTAATAAGTTTATAACATTGTTTTTATAATATTATGAAACACTCTTTTTGTGTGGCCTTTCACGATGAATTTCCTTAAATTTTTTTGCTAGCTTTCTTGTACATGTTGATTTTTATTATTATATAATCAAATAAAAGTAGATTAAAAAAATTATTAAACACATCCAGATATATAACCTGGATCTCAAATTTAGTAAAATTAATCTGAATTGAATCTAGTTAATCCAATAGACTGTTATCTCATTATATATAAAAAAAGGTTAAAATAATATTGTATTTAATTTTTTTTATCCTTGATATAAAGATATTTTTTTTATTTGATCCACAGCTAAACGCTTTCAAATGGTTTGTTTTAACTAACAAGTGAAAACTGGATAAGATATTTTAACCTTCACTAGCAATATATAGGTAAAGGGGGTGAAAATTGTCTAATGTCAATTACTTATATTATAAAATTGATAAAAAAAATAAAACGATCTGGGACTCAATTGATAATAAGGTATTATGTTAAGGGTTAAATTGAGGTTTTCCAAAGAAGAATTCAATAACACGTGTCCTCCTACTCTTTTCACTATAAAATTCAGTGCCTGATTCTCATGATACGTATTAAAATGCCAACAAAACTAAAAAAATTCCTTATCCAAACTTCACTCAACTAACTGTAAACCACCGCCGCTATGTTCTTCCACGACGCCGTTTACCGGCGACTGGTGTCATTATTGCGGCCGTGGTTGCAAGAAGAACCGGAAATTGAACTCCAATTAGGGTTTATCAACTCTGAATTGACCGCAAAGAAGTTAAAATTCGATGTCTCTGCTCTCAATAATGAATCCGAATCCTCTCGGTTTCAATTTAAAGAAGTCACCGTTGATCACTTGAGTTTTCGCTTCTCCAATTGGTCTTCCCCTGCTTGCAAAATTGGAATTCGCGGTGTCAATATCACTCTTTTAGCTGGGTAAGTTATTTTATTTGTTTATGTTGTGATTGATTTTAACGTGAGTGTGAATTTATTGTGTTTTGGTTTTGTTTTTTTTTTCATAGGGAAGTGAAGGAGGAGGGGAGTTTGAGAAGGGCGAGGAAATTGAGTGAGGAAAAGAAGAAGGCGGTTGCCGGGTTTGATCCTGAGGTATTTTATTGTTCATTTTGCTGCTTAGAGAGTGTATATAGAGATCTAAAATTAGCTCAATTAAGTGATGCCTTGTTTAGTGATTTGATTGATTATGCTTCAGTAGGATCACTGAGATTTTTCGTGTGTGTGTTGGGTATTTGTTTTGTGGTGTAATTGTTTTTTATTTTGGGGAATACCTGCTCGCATGGAATACCTGCCTTGTATCTCTATCTGGTTGATTCAGTTCATTAGTGATTGTATTATTATTTTAACTTGTATCAGGTCTTGGCTATGTTGCTGAGTTTGTTTGGAAATGAAACTAATTCATTTATGCAAAGAAGAATTTTTTTTAGTGCGTCTTTTTGTTGCTAATTCAGCTTGATTGAGCTAGTGGATACCTGTTTACTTTTTTCAATTGGTAATGCCTGTTTACAATCACCAAGATGTTGGTTTGTGTACATCAGGGTAGTGCCTTGCATAATGTGCTGGAGAGGATCTTGCTTAACCCACCTTCAAGGAATTGGTTTAAAACCTCTCTGTTGAATCTTCTTCTCAAACATTGCCACTTACAGATTTCCGATACTAATCTGCAAGTGCAGTTTCCCGACTTGAATGACGCTGTAGTTTTTTTGTTGGAACTAAAGGATTTTAATGGAGAATCTGAGCACTCTGACCCTGGGTGTCTTTTAAGAGGGGTTGTTGGTGCAGTTTTTAAACCTCTAAAAGTGGTTTCTTTTGTTATGGATTTTAGAGGTTTTGGGTTTGCCTATAAGATGGAAGATCAGATAAACCACATTTCTTCTTTCACAGATCTGCTTTCTTGCATTAAATTAAATGACCTTCGGGTGGCAGACTTTAATATCCGTGTTCCAAAATTAAGTCTGTTGTTTTCTCCACTTGATCTCCTTGTTTTGTCAGCTTTTGGTAAACTATCAACGAAAGAACGAAAACATGTCAGAAGTGGTAGACAACTATGGAAACTAGCTGCAAACAGATTAGGATATGTCCCTTCCTCTCCCAGATTATCATTGCATAAATTAGTTGATTTCATTTGCCTCTGGCTACGTTATCAAAATGCATATGAGTATTTGCTGTCTCTGCTAGGATATTCTGCTGACAACTTATTAAAGAAGTCTGTTATTAAGTTGTCTGAGGACAAAATGTTTCTGAATTCTGTCAAACACAATTGGGGGGAGATTTCTGGCATAGAGAAGGAGTTGCCAGCCGAAGCTATTGCCCAGGCACGACGGATAGCACGATACAGAGCAGTCTCAAACATTCAAAATGGTAAAAATAGTTTCAAAGAATCTTCAATGGATAAACAAGTCAATGTTTTCTCCAAGATCCTTTCAGTATTCATAGTCATTTGGAATGTTATGTACAAGATTTTGCTCTCAATTTTACATTGTTTCTTTTTTATTATACTTTTCTTTCAACGACCAAAACTTGATTGGAATCCGGGAAACAATTCTGAAGATTACAGCTCCCGATATTGCTTCCTGCTAAACTTTGGAAAGATTTTAGTTACTTTTTCTTCAACAAGCAAGCACAAGAATGTTGATGAAAGAATAGAGTCCCATACAGGGATTTCATATTCTGATATACACTCATTCAGTCTATCGATTCATATGCTGTTACTTGCATATGTTGATGAAGTTTTTGAACAGTCTTTGTCTCTTTCCTGTGGGAAGCTGAAGGTTAAGTCCTCTTCTGTTATGGAGACTGCAATTGTGGATAGGAGTGTAAAGAATCCTTTTAGTTCAAAAAAAGTACGTCGGAAAGGGAGTGTTGATAAATTAAAAACTATCCTGATGGGTAAGCCTGCACAAGTATTTCTTCCTTCACAAACTAGTGAAACCAGTGTTGCAAATCCAGCTGAAGGAACCTGTAATCCATATTTGCAGACACTTATGGGAGAAATGTGGTTGGCTTGGCAAAAATCTTCTGCGGGATATAAGGATAACGAGATTGCATATTCTGAAACTCCATGGCTTCTTTGTGAGATTAAAAACTGTTTGATGGATCCAAACCTGAAGAGACCAGTTTCTGGGTTTTGGAAATGCAGTTTGACAGCCGGGAAATTAAATTTAGCTTTGGGGTATTCATCAGTATTGTCATTGGCTATACTGCTTGGCCAGATACAGCATGCTCTAAATTTGAATGAGAGCACTGGGAGGGCAACTGTACCTCTGAATTTTCCTCCAACCATTGAAAATCAGGAAGAAATTAGTTGGGAAGATAAATATGAGTTGTATTCTAATAGACTGAAGTTGACTTTTCTTAGAATGCTTCCGGAGAAACATATTGAACTTGGAGTTTTTGTAACTGGTCCTTGTATTGAAATGACACCGAGAAAGGTTGGACTTAACAGTGGGGATAAAGACACGAATCAGGATGATTTTCAACTTGGTTTTGATATCCAAAATATTGAGGTTGTTGTATGGCCAACCTCAAAATCAGATTTGGCATTAACTGGATGGTCAGAATCTGATGGTGCAGAACCAGAGAGCCACAAATTGCGAGAGCCTCAGATAATTGAAATTCCTAAACCAGATAATGAAAAGTATGCATCTGAGGGATGGATTTCACTTGGTTCTTACTTCAAGATTAGTGGTTTCGATATTTACAAGGGGAATTCAGCAGAAAGAGAACAAAACCAAATCTTTTCAATGAAGCCAATAGCTGCTCGGTTATCATTCTTCAGGTAGGGGATTCTAGCCGTTCCATTTGAATTTCATTTTCCCATACCAGGGACTTTGGACACCTTGATTTCTTGGTCCCATTTCCCTTGTTATTATCTGTTTTAATTGTTAAGTAATTACATTTATTCTTGTTTTCTCAAGCGTCTCTGCTTTCCATTACTTGCACATCATTTACAATCAAGGAACCTTCTTCTTTTTCAAATAATTGCTCCCATGGCTTTTCTGCTCAACATGGGGGAGATCTGTCTCATTCTTTTATTATTCCTATCCTGGGTGTTCATGGAATTAGATGTGTGGTTGCCTGTTGGATGAACTGTCTTGAAAGAAAAAAGACATCAGCATCACAGAATACCATCTGAGGATTTTTTTCTTGCTCTTTTTCTTTGCATGTATTCAATTTCTTTGAAGTACAAAAGCATATAAGAGCAAAATATCTAGCTTAATAACGAACAACATGAGGTGCTTAACGATTTAAAAAAGTAGAATACTGTGCATCTGATGGATATTTCCTTCTAGTTTTTTGATGAAGTAGATAACATTGCACTAAAGAACATTTTTAATCTCTCTTTGATACTGTTTCTTAATATACTAACCAAGCATCAATCTTGTCTTGATTTTTGTTTCAGGGAGTTTGTATATACGTTTAGCACGACTGTCATTGCTTTCTCAACAACTTTCTCTGTGACGGCTTCAGGATTTCATATTATATCATATATGGATGAGTTGTATGTTCTCTTTCAGGTGATTGTGTTCTTTTACTTTTCTTGAATAGATGTAGCTATATGGAATTGATCAAAGCACATGTTTAAATGCCAACACCTTGAATTTTAGTACTTGAAATATTATGCATTTAGTTGTATCCTGAGCCAATTCTCTGTGCACTCATTGGCTTTTCACCTTCTTGACCTCCTTTTTATTCTTTTAAGGCCTTTAAATTTAAAGAATGAATTTTCAAGTTGGAGATGCTATAAGGACAGTTGAAATAGTTTGTCTCAAAATAATGAGAGAGGACATTGTTGCCAATGAATTGTTGATGGATGTTCCTAGGAGATCTGAATGGACTGTTTTGTTACTAAGGACATAAACTTTATTGACTTTGACGTGGTATTTAATAGTTGCATTGGTGATATGACAACCATTGCTTTCTGGGTTTTGACATGATGACCTTGTGGTGATGGTAGCACCAATTTGTTGTTCTAGGATTAAGGAAACTATAACACCTAAGAGGGGGGTGAATTAGGTGTATCACTAATATTAACAAATAATACAAATTAATTCAAATAAATACAATAACCAGCAATATTATTAAAGTGCTTAAAATAAATAGGTAAGGGAGAGAATTTGCAAACTTGATTTTTAATGTGTTTGGCAAGTTTACATCCACACCTTAAGTACCAAACCGTACTTGAGTATTGTATTCTTTACCTTGTCCAAGCTTTAGAGTACAATGACCACTTGATGAATCCATACCAAGATTTTTACACCATTTGAAGATATTCGTTCTTCAAGATTTTTCTTCCACTTATAGATATGCCTTGTTCAAGATTTTTATGTTGGTGAAAATACTTCACCAAAACCAAGAGTTTTTTCCTAAGTCAAAGGTTTACAAGTGATTTTTGTTATCAAATGGATATTACAATTGAAACTTCTAGTATCTCAATATCTCAAAAGATAGTACTTATAGGATTAGAAAGTGTTTAAGTGTAGTGAAAATGAGAGTGTATACTCTTGTACTAGATTATGAAGGTTTGATTGCGCAAAAATGAGTTTAATTAAGGATTTATGGTTTAAAAGTTGTTTCGCTTATAAAATAGCTTGTATATGATATATGCTCGGATTCTCTAACTAATTTTACAATTAGACAAGCTATATATATATATATGTTTATAGCAAAAACTAGCCGTTACAACCCTATTGACGGCTGACCAATTCATATAGAATTCTAGTTTTGATAGATTTAGCCTAGGTGAATTCTTAGAACCGTCTATTAGGTTTTTAATCAATCCTTTTAAGTGTATATATAGTGAAGTGTGTGAGTTCATTTTAATTGTGCTATCAAGATAAGATATATAGATTTACATAAAGCACTAAAATGAACACTTAAATTCCAAGTCTTCACCTTGCTTTCTTTTTGGATTTCAATTTCTTCATGAAATCCTTCATAGTTGTTGATATGATCTTTATGTAAAACTTGTTTAACACTTGTTCTCAATCAAACATATTATTAGTCCAATTTTCATTTTACTGTTATCATCAAAATATATAAAAACATAAATGTGTAACCTAAAGGTCAACACAATTGATGCTACCATGTAGTAACATGAGATAGAAAAAAAAGGCTACAATCCCCTAATTGTTGTAAAGACCTGCCATGGCATTGGTATTTTAACTCCCATTTGCCTTTTCTTTTTGCTTCTGAAGGAAGAATACTTAAAATCGTTGAAAGTTTTATCGTAGTTTTTTTTTCCCCTTTGCTTAATGCAAAAGAAAGATATTGTATTTTGAAGTTACCTCGTGTCTTTGCACTTGTTTTTTTCAAATGGCATGACCGCGTCATATAATCTCTATCCAGGTGGTTGCAGGTTTGCTTTCAACAGTTTCGCTTTCATATGCTTTTAGGAGCTTTGATATAAGTGGTTTTATGCCTCTTCAAAACTTTGTGAGGCAAAATATGGTGTTCAATGAACTTGAGAATGATGAAATTAGTGCTGAAGGAGCAGCTTTGATTTGTAATAGCACTTTGGTCTCAACTACTGGAACCTTCAACTTCAAGTCGATGGATGTAATTCTTCAGAATTCTAGGATAGATGATAAGGAGGGAAGTTCTGTAAAAACATATGCTGCTATGAGCAACCAAATGGCTGGGCATGATTTGCCTGATTGTGGAATTTTGATTTCTGTTCATCAAACTCACGCAGAGGTATCTTTGGAAGAGCACAAATTGAAAATTCTCTGTGATTTGCAAGGAATTCAGTTTGTAATTTCTAGATATCCGGATCACATGCTAAAAAGTTTTGATCACTCTGTAGTTAGAAACTTGCTGCAGCAAACTGAGGGTGGATTATATGAAATATTTCTTTCTGATTTCACATTTACATTTTGGCTGGGTCAACCTCACAATAGTTTGAATAACTCGGTTGGTAAAACTTCTTCAAGTGGTAATACATCACAAACAGTGGACAATGCCCATTTGATCAGTGAGTGTGAAACATCAACTGCTCAATCCTCTAGATTCACTCAGAAGTCAGATTTTGCTACAGATATTACAGCTTCATCCCCAAGTCAATGGATTCTCGTAAATGTTACACTTGGTATAATTTTTGTGGCTAAGGGCTCATTAAAGAATTCTCTGGTTGGGCCAAATCAATTCAATAAGCTTACTGCATTGCTTGAAGTTGGGAGAAATCTTCAGACATTCTCTTGGGGAATAAAGGTGCTAATATCCTGAACTGCACAGATGCTATATCTTCTTTTTTTACTTGCTCATTCAATGAATTTATAGACTTTTGCACATCTTTTGTAGCGCTGAATTATTAGTTTATGTTTTGAAGCTCTTATCTGATTCCTGACTTATGCATGTTCATATCTGTTGTTTACTAATGGGAATGAGACATTATGCTATTGGACAGGGTGGCGTTCTTGTCCTTGAAACAGCAGCATTAACAATGTTTTTTCGGTGTGTTGTTTCATATCTCCAACGTATAAAACATCTCTTATCAATCATTAGTTCTTCTGTTAAACAAGCTGAAAATGCTGAAAATGAGGCCCAAGAGACGCTACATATGACCCGACAAACCAAATGGGAATGGCTTGAAGCTTCCACCATAGACGTGTCTCAGTTTTCTCTTACTCTTGTTGTTGAAGATGGCTCTGGTATAGTGTCCTTCCTTTTCTTATATGTGATACTTATGCCACATATTGCTTTTGAATAATTAGTTCATTTGTGTAGGAGGTTTTCAGGAACTTGTGATTGAGGTTGATGTCCATATGAAGTTCGAATCTGCAATTCTGCTGAGGAAATTCATATTTAACCTTTCCAGGATGGTGATCTTTTCTCAAGTTCATAGAAATTATGTAGAAAATGAAAATCATGGAAGTCATCAGAGCAAAATGTTGAATAATTTAGTTGCCTCTATATCAGCTGAAAAGCATGAGAATGATCATAAATCAAATCAGGTTTGGGTTGGCATGGGTTCTATTTCAGATTTTGAAATGACAATATCCTTGTCTGAAATACAGGTGAGCAATGCTAAATTTCTTTTGTTTCTTTCAAGTTTTGAAAATGCAATCCTTGGATAACTTGCTGCAATTTTCATACTGTCGGTGCTTCTATCACTGGAAGAGCATGCATGCTTTGTTTTTGATATCTCAGTCTAACTTGCCTTTTATATCAGATGATTTTATCCATGGTTTCATCCTTCTCCTCTGCATCCAACAAAGAGATAGGCAGTGACCTGAAACGAAGGCGATTGTCCAGTAACCAAGAACCTGACAACTGTTTGAAAGCTATGGTTCCTGATGGTACATGATGTGTATAAATTTTTTTTAACCTTTTGCAGATTTAAGGGAAACTGAACTAAATGTTATTCATGAGTTGTGTAGGAGCAATTGTGGCAATTCAAGATGTGCATCAACACTTGTACTTTGCTGTTGAAGAAAGGGAAAATAAGTATAGTTTGTTTGGTGTTATGCATCATTCACTTGTAGGGGAGAAGGCACTTTTTAGGGTAAGAATTTATTATTTCACATTTCCATTTAATTCAGGAGCTTAGAGTCTTGATTTGTGGCAATTTCTTGAATCTTATAATTTTTGTATTGAGTTGTATGCGTTTAGATGTTGCTAATTTTGTATCTGTGTATTGAATAGCTCTGTACACAACTTTAATTTTTAGATGCTTTCCTGTATGGTTATTACAATAGTCTGTCTAGCATGCAGCAGTGGCTTTCTTGCTCTTTGTTCCAGAAGATATTGTGCCCTTGTTCAACAATTTTGGGAGTCATGTGCTGTTTATTGCTTACTGTGACATTAGGCTTTGCTTTGCATAAACAAACAATTAGAACCTTCCCACTTTTTCGTATGTTGTTTGGGGAGAAAAGGAAAAGTACAGGCATTAAAACATGGGTGCCCATGTGAAATTATGCAATCTATACTAGAATCAGGTTGGGGGACTGAACATTTAATGGATCTTATAAGGTTCCATGACTGTATACTCACCTTGGATCTGAGGCTTAGAAATGTCGTTTTTTGGAGATTATTTTATGCATTCATTCATTTTATTGTAGCCTGTTTTTTCATTGAATAACCATTGTTCCATATCCATACATCGATCATTTAATTCTAGTTTGCATTTATATTTTAATTCTACTTTCCTCATGCTTCTTGTGCTATCAGTTGGTTCGAGAAGGTTATATAATAATTACCACATACCCACTTGTTATATACATGTTTCTTTTGTACTGGGTCCAAACTCAATGATATGGGGAAAGTGATCTTCACTGAC